>NC_050511.2:35984727-37270560 GCF_012460135.2 Molothrus ater | reverse complement strand
TTAGGGTGCTACTGAGGCATTTCTTTCATGATAGCTGCTGCAATAACCAGGACTTTTTTGGCCTTTCTTTGAAATGAGTCCTGTTCTACAGTACTACTTGGGATAAATGCAACATTTGAGGAGTAAGGATTTGCTGAGGGACTCAATGATATTTTGTTTCTTTTCTATTCCTACCTCTGTTGGTGCTGGCAAAGCTGATGAGCTTGATGAGCAACTAACCAGTAAAGTAGTCATTATATCAGACGTAAGAAAGGACATACATTTGTGTCTAGAGTGTCTGAGTTTTTCTTTTTGGTGGAAACCTTATATATCTTGGGAGATTTTTGCAAGCCTAGGGTGTGTGAATGCACTCTATGCACAGTAGTCAGATTAAGAGACATCTGAAAGCCACAGCAGGATTATGACTGACTTAAAGGGAGGCTTAAGGAACTGTCTGACAGTGAGGGAACACCAGTGGATAGTGCACTTCCCTTGAAGACTAAGCACACACTATCAATTTTCATGTTATGAAATTTAATAAAGGCATCATTAATTCTTTTGTCTCCACTTCTTCTCTGCATGCAGGTGAAACAAGTCACTTCTGTTTTGTTGAACCTTGTATTGTTTGTTCCCAGAGTATGACTGTATTTTGCTATACTTCATATAGCTGTAATTTTTTTTTTGCTTTATTGTACAACTGCATAGAAACAACCTAGTTTTTCACTGAAATAATGCATTTTTAACAACAGCAAGTAAAAGGCAGTATTAAACTGCATCACTGATAACTTTTTTTTTTTTTTTTACATTCTCTGTTATTTAGGGCTTTTTTAGAATTTTTAAAATTGAAATTGAAAAAAACCAGTGGTAACTGTATGAACAGTTGTGATAAAGGGATGAATAAGCATGTAAGAAGGCAATCTTTTCCTGAGCATACTGCTGTGACAGGCATCAGTGAAGCGGCAAGGGGCAGAGGTCCTTGTGGTAGTGGCTCACTGAGCTCATTCAGTGGCACCACAAGCAACAGTAAATACTAATCACTGTGCAGATAACAAGTAGAATTGGGTTTGGAAGAGCTGCCAAGTAAATTGTCCTGTCTTCAGGATGTCATTTATATGGGTGTGTTAGCGCATCACAACAATTATTTAACTGAGGAAGGAGGAAATGAATGGAAAATTTGTTCAACAACACCCATGCTCATTCAATCAGATCATTCAGACTGGCATTGGAGCACCTGAACATAATTAGTCTCTTGCAAGTCTCACCAATTGCATCAAAGAAATTTTTACCACTTATTTCTGGAGAGAGGTGAAAGATATTCATTATAGATATTCATTACAGATCTTCCTTCCCCTGCTCATAGTGAAATAGAGCAGTGAATCACTGAACCAGAAAATCAGTTTATCACGATCTCTACAAGTGCCAAAGCATGATACACAGTTTTCTTTAAAAGAAAAAAAAAACCCAACATAATGTTCAACTAAACAAAACAATAGAACAGCTTGGTCTGCACACTTCTATAGTGAAAGTCCCAGTGTGTCAGAGACAACTGAATAAGGTGCAAGGGCTTACCAGTGCAGAGCACCAGGCTGGAAAAATCTGCACTGTGTCATGTACTCCAGTCTGAGGCAGAACAGTTGTTTGTTTGTTTGATCTGGGGAGATATACAAAAATGTACATTTGCTGTGAGGTGTTCCTGGTGGCCTGGCTCAGCTGTGACCTGCCCAACCTAAACTCAGAAGATCCTCGCCTTGGTGTGAAACACATAATATCTTGTCTTCAGTCTCACTACTAAGTAAATATCACTGGTTTTCTAGTTGCCTTTTAATGCCTCCCATCTCAGGGAAGGGAACCCAGCTGAACTCCCTCTGCCTGGCTTATGGCCGTGTATTCTGACTTTCTGAGGTCTGACAACAACTGGGTATACCAATAATGATCTTCTATAAAATAAAACACAGCCTTCTTAGAACATACAAAAAGTCTGCACTTTTCTGAGAGTATAGGCTTGATCCAGCACCCAGCATGGGTGTATCAGCCTCTTTGTGAATGGCTATCTCATCAGTGGCTCTATGTTAGCAACTGGAGCTCTGCCTTTTTAATCACTTGTCAGTTGTGTTCCTTCCCAAGCCCAGAGCATTTCTCATTTGAATAATTACTTTCCAACAGTTGAATGAATAAGAGTTAGTTGCAGCCCTCTGCACAAATTATCACCCAATGAATGCAGAATAATGCATTTTAAGTAGTACTCTATTGTATTTATTGTACAGATACTGATGTGTGTTGAATTTGGCCTATATAAGAGGCACTTCCATGGTAAATCATTTCTCTTGACAAAGTCTTTATGTCTGAGAAGAAGTGGAAGATGCAGAAACTTAACTTTGGGTAACCAGTAAGAGGAAGGTGGCTGGAATTAACCTCACCTAAGCACCACTTGAAAACAAGCTGATGTGTTTTGCTCTCCAGGGAATTGCCAGCTCTCCAGGGAATTGCCAGCTGCAGGGTGAGAATGGAGGCCAGGCAGCAGTTGGCAGTGTCTTTTTACAGTAAAACAATAAATCTGTGCTGCATTATTTTCCAAGATGCTGGCTGCCCACACAAATTTTATCACTGGTATGTTTTGAAAAGAAGATAACAGAATGGAAGGGTTACCTCAATGTAGCAGTGTTACTTAATGCTGTCAGTAATAGAGTAGGTAACCATATAGCCAGAAGGATCAATATAATAGCAGGTGCACTTTTCTGCCTTTCACTAGTTCTGTTGTTTTCTGTTTATATGCAACAGCTTTGCTAGCATTTCAAGGTACTGATAGAGACTGTCAATTTCAGGGATTTTCACGCTGGCTCTGGCTCAATTTCTTAGTCTGGCATGAGATTATCTAATCCCCTCCCAAATCTTTTAACATTCAGTCTGTTCCACTGAGATTCCTGGTTTTTGACCTCTGGAAGGCAAAGCAGCAGCAGGGTTTGATGCCTGGACAGGGTCTCAAAGGACATTCCCATTGCTCACATCACAGCCCACACTCTCCTGGTCTGGATTCTACAGTCCTCAATGACTCCAGTTCTGCAGTTGTATGCTGCTAGTTGTGTGGAGGCTAGGCTGGTTTGTTGGTGCCACAGACTTGAGATCAAGAATATTCATGTCCATTGGCTGTATTTCTGTCTTTCTAAGGAAAATGTTAACTTTGTCTAAAAAGCGCTGACAGCCAAATTTGCCTTATGTGCCATTCTGACTTGGGGAAGCCATTTTTGGACCCTGCCCCGAGTCATAGTCACATAGGTGTTTAACAGCAAATCTATTCTAAAAGTAACTACTAAGCAATTTGTATGATGGTGCAATAGAATTTTGCATAGTTTGGGAAAGCTGCATATCCTGCAATATCTCTTTCATATTGCAAACATTACTGATCATAATTTTCTAGTATGGAAATCTGTGAGGTTGTACAACACAAGATGAGCCAAAAGCACACTGTAACAGCTTGTGGATCACCTAGCTCTTGCCAGAGTGATTAGACTCCCACTGGCAAACAATCTAACAACAATTACTGCCAATAGGTATTATTTTAACCAAGTGAAGTGCATATTTATTCCGTGGCCTCTGCAGAATCGAAGGCACCATGTTTAGTCTCCATCTGCTTTCTCTTATCCAGGACTCTTTAGATTCTGGGTTGCTAAAACCCCTTGGTGCTAGTGACATTTGCACACATAATTTCCCAAATCACAAAGCAGTAAAAAAGAAAATCCAAAGTAGAAAGACATGACCTGAGCTTATAATGGATCATTTGCAGAGACTTATATGTGTAACTGCTTTGAAGACCTGGAAGACAAATTCTGTCCAGACTCCCTGCACTTTTGGTTGAAGTGGGAGAGGGGAGCAGGGGGTATGAGATCCACATGTTCATCTTACTTTGTCTCCTAACGCTTGCTATTCCTGGCGGTGATGTTTCTTGAAATGTTAATTGTGGGAGCTGGGCATGTCAGTGGTGCTCTTAATAGACTAATTCAACACAGTTTAAAAAAAAAAAATCACTTAATGAATAAAGAGACACTGTTAGAAACAGTGATCAGCTGCACCAAAAGCAGTGGTTTGCATGAGGAATGCAGGACTGCTCCTCTGCCCACCTGGCACCACTCTGTCCAGGGCCCTGTCAGTGTATTTCTCCTTATGCTGATGTCTGGCTCTCAAAATCAACCTCAGCAAGAGCTATAAGAACGCACCTGGCTGAGCAGGCATTTCCCCCCCCCCCCCCAGTGGTGAGGCACACAAGTGCAAATACTGCTACTGGCACCCACCTGGTCACCAGGATGAGAAATTGAGTCAAACATGATGTGTCTCCAAGGAATTCATCTCTAGGACAAGCCATATTTGTTCTCCTTTTGTTCATAGATTTAATAGATGCAATAAAACCAGGACAGGTATTACATTATGCTACTGAAGGATTTATCAGCTGTCATGCCAGGGTGAAGTTAGACAATGTCTTGCAGAGAGACAAGATGTCCATTCCTGGCTCATCTGGGAATCATCCACTTCACTGCTAGCTGACCTCAAGCAGCTGCACAGGGCACCCAAAAAAGTGGCAAAGACCAAGATACAGGGACGAAGGCAGTCATCAGCTCACTGCACAGCAAACATCAAATTGCCTGAGTTGCAATGAGTGGCACCTCCCAGCCAGGATGTTCACCCAATACTGAGGGTGTGCTCCTGAGGTCATGCACCCCTTATCACAAGCACCAGTCTGTGCATGCCATGACAGGCAGTGCTGCAACTTTCTCATTGGTGACTGGGTGCTTTGAATTCATGGCAGCACATGAATATGGGAATGTGGGCAGCTTATGCTGTTTTTGATGAACAGAATGACAGGAGCCTCCCATCACAGGGATTAACATATTTTCCCACTCACCTTAGACCAAGACCATTGCACATGCTGGAGATACACCACCTCTGCAAGCATACCATGGGACTGTCCCAGTTCACCACAGAACAAAAGGAGGCCTATTGTTAGCAGTTCACCCAGTGTTTGCCAGTGAAAAGGAATAATGTTCGTCACTTCTATCAGGATATGAACATGCACAAGCCAAATCAGTTCAGACAATTGAGGACAGGGACATCTTGTTTGCCAGGACTGTACCCAAGAGTCACGTGAGGTTGAGGGCCAAGGCAAATGCTCTCCTCTGTGGGGGCAGCTGTGTTGCAACTGGTCTATCCCTGATATATGGTGGGGCGTGATGAGGAGGGCAAACATCTCCATTGAGCCATAAGACACAAGGGTGCTGAGAAGAGATGTTCCCATGTTACTTCTCAGTGGATACCCCAAGCCTCTCAGGACTACTTGGGGCCTGAAGACAACAAGTTCAGCTTCTGTCAGCTTTGTAGGCTGTACTGGCTCCCATTTCCATGTTTTTTCTCCTCTGTCTTACATGGACAAAGCATACTGTTCACCTGCCCCATACATATTGAGAGCATCTGCTGTCTCTGCAGGGCTCAGAAATTAGAGAACACTTAATATGTGCAAAAACCAATTGGCAAAGAGCTGTCTGCTTCAAGGGTGAAGTTGATCACCTCTGCCAGACTGGGAGGTTCTGACCTGCCAAATCAAGCTGGGGAAGAAAAGAGCTTCAATTTAAATATTATGCAGGTCCAGGGCTAGTAGTACCAGGTAGAAGGGTAACAGAAAAATGGCCAGGAGAGGAAATTTTTTCCCCTTTGATCTGCTATCATTGACCAGTTGTAAATTGCTTTCAGATTGTGAAGCAGAAGGTGATGAATGCCTTGTTATTACTTGTGCAGCCTCAGCTTTCCAAAGAAGGAGCTGGGTTACCCTGAACAGGAGACTACCCTGGGAGTTACCGATATAAATTGATACTCCCACTCCTGCTAATCATCAATAAATTACTTAGCCATTCGCAACAGTTCCTAACTGGGCTAACTGGAGAACTCAGATTAATGAACAAGCAGTCAGCTCTGCCCATGTTACAACACTCTGAATAGCAGTATATCACTTTTTATATATTTAAATTAACTGTTTCAGAAAAAAATTGCAAAGACAAAAATCAGGATAATAGTGACAGACCTGGACTTTCCATGACATTAGCGGTCATTGTATCATAGCAAAGAACTGCTCGGCCTAGAAACATCTTCTTCTGTGATGCAAGTGCTCAAAATATGTGAAAACAATTTTCCAAGTATCAGTTTTATTTGTCTTTAAGGTCAGACAGGAGGACAGCAAAGCTACATGTCCAATTTTTACAGCATATTTTATACTCTTACTCCCTGATTTTTCTTACTCATCTCTTCTTCCATTGCATTGTATTTAATACAGATTCCAGCCATAAAGAGCACATGCTCTTTAGTTCAAATTGTTATTCCTTGTTAAAATGCATTTATTTTCATGATGCGATTATCAGTTCAAAAAAGTAAAACATTTGTTTTACTCTCCACTGTTTTGCTTATGGTCTTTTTAACTAGTATTCTTTACTCAATCACTGATAAAAATAGACCCAAGCCCTAAAATCTTCCAACTCTCAAAAGCCATGAATTGCTGAAAAAACTCTGTCTGTTGTGCATGTCAATCTATGCTTCAGAGGTTGAAGTATGGGGGTTTTAGCATAGAAATTAATTGGGTAGTTCTTCAGGTGTTTACTGCAAATATTTTTCTTTCTTGCATGAAATTTTTCGTGCCAGAACCAATGGTTTATGACAAATATTAATAAGCTGCTTTGGTAAGCAAACCTGGGAGCTGGTTAAGTAGACTCTGCCTACCCTATTCTGAATAGATCCACGTTGTTTTTTTTTCTTTTTGTCCTTTATAAGGCCATGTGTTTTTTTTTTAAACATAAGCTTTCTCACCATTTAAAAAGGAAATTATTATAGCCATTAAAAATACCAATGGGAACAATCAAGAGGCACTGTGAATCACCTTTAAAGCAATACAGTGATCAAGATGATGTTCAAGTTATATGAATCATTTAACACAAAGATTTCTTCACTATGAAATCAGGTGAGGAAATTTGCTGAGATTTAGCGGTAGCAGGTCCAGGACTTATGTTGCATATTCCTTGCTGACTTGTTCAGTGTTTCACAACTCTCTGTGGATTTTATGCAGGAAGTAAGCACTGATAAGCTGAGAGATCTTCAGATGCTGCTATGGAAGGATATTGCTGAACTGTGCATGAGTGATCTTAAAGAGACTATCAAGTCTGACATGTTTTGGGAGCTTCAGGAGCTCATTAGTCTTTAACAAGACTATTGTGCAACCTGAACTAACACCTTTACCCTTACAGTTGCAGTGGACAGAAGGCAACAAAAATGGCACCAGTCACTGCTTTTAAACTGAACCTCTGCTCTGATACACACTGCATGCTGCAGGGCCGTACGTGCCCAGGTGAGAAAAGCAGAAGATACAAAACTCATCTCCTTCGAGTGACCAAGTGATGAGCAAGTTCTTCAACACTTCTTGCCTGCCCAAGGGCCCATCTGGGATTGAGCTAAAAAGATCAGTGGGACTCTGTTGGTACAGGATGGTTGCCGGGGAGGGGAAACCTAAAGTGGAGTCTTGGGTAGGCTGGGCTGCACAGGAGAGGTACTTGCTGTAATGCTGCAAAAGTTCTGAGTGTACTGCTGAGGCACTCCATGGGCCCTGCTGGCTCATCTGTGTCTTAGGTGCTAAGCCTCCATGAGGAGTGGTAATGTCCTGTCCCTGCTGCAGCTACATGCCCCGAGCCTTAAAAATCCCTGGGGAAAGGGAATGGGGGTGGAGTGTGTGCAGGCTGTTGCACCCATGCTGATGTGACTGCAGGACGATGCTATATGCTGAGGGTTTCTGAAGCTCTCACTGCTCCCAAACAGACTTCATCACAACCAGTTGCCTGCAGAGAGGTGTTTATTTTTGGGATAGCAAAAACCCAACAAATCCAGAAGGCATCAGGATTTTACCATGAAAGTAGGTAAGGCATTTCTAAGCTGCTGCATGAACATGAACTGTCAACAAAAATTTTTAGTGTGTTTTAATAATATTTTCAGTTTTGGACAGATTTCATCCTGAGGCTTCTCCTCAGTAGATTATTTTCCTTTGACCTTTTGAATGATTGTAGCCAGCTCATCTGTCTTGAAGAGGTCTCTTGGCAGAAGGAAGCACATATATTCACAAAGTGGGTCTTGTATTGTTTTACTCTGGCCTTGAAGGGCTTGACTGAGATCAAGCCAGATTATGGTGTGATTTCTAATAAAGTTGCTGAACCTTCCTTTGATTGTCCATGTTCTGAATCTTAATCAAGGACTTGGATTTAATGATATATTTGTTCACAATATATTCATAGAAGACTGACATGAGTTAAAAAGAAAAATCTACATTTTTAACAGGGCTGCAGTTTGAAAGACACTTTTAGGAAAGTGCCAGAAAATACCTGAAGGCCTGCTTCTGCTAGAAGATAAGCAGATGTTTGCTGCCAGCTGCTCACATGAACAAGAATGCAAATAGGACCTTCCTTTGAATACTGAAGACCAGAAAAATGTGTCTACCATTAGGATGGCCATTCCTTTGTCCTATTAATTTTGGTCAGCTCTTCCATGAACTACGAGTTCAGCAACCTGCTTTTGCTTCCCAGTTTTAGAGTGCAAACTTGCCATGCTTCTAAGCATACCAAACGTTTCCTTAATTTCATCCTAAAAAGAATAGAGGTAAACAAAGGCATTCAAACAACAGAAAACAACACACAACACCACATAAAATTTTTAGTGTTTTAAAGTAATAATTTTATCTTTCTTTTGGATGACATTGTTTATTGTAAGACATCATTTTTATTAAATACACTGTAATACAAGAGACTTTCCATGTCATGTTGAGAGAAGCTGGTCACATGATTCACGAACAAAACTTTTAACACTGATACCTAGGCATCACTTTGAAATCAGCCAAGATGCAATGAAAGTTTTAAAGCAATGACTACTTGTAACAAACTGCAAAACAAGAACCACTAAATATTTCCACAGAGACATCACATTAAATAAATTTTTTAAAAAAAGGAAAAAAAAGAAAGGAGAAAGATAGCTCTACACACCAGGTCACAATTTGGTGACAATATAGAGATTTATATTTGTATGTAGATATCTTCCTCTTTACCTAAAGTGACAAACGGAGTGATATCTAGAATATATACACATAAATTATAGGTGGAGAGAAGGGCTGGGACAAATATTTCATAATTAATTGATTCTCTCTCTATTGGTGATTCAATTAAACATAAATGTTAAATTAAATTATTTGTATATAAAACATTCTTAGGTGCTTTTCTACAAGTTACAGAAAGATACACATAAGCTGCAAGAATTAGGCCTCTGGATAGATTTGATTTGTTCTGTTTTCTCACATATTTCAATCAATGGCCTCACTTACTAGCAGCTTCCATAATCTTTGCTCAAATATTCAGTGTCTATAAAATATCAGCCAGTCATCACTCAGAACCTTCTACAAGCAAACAAAAAATCCCCACAGATCTTGTGCAGAATGCATAGACGGAAAAATAACACACCCATCATTTCCCATTTCTTCTCCTGAGACATATGTTTAAAAGATGGCAAAATAGTCACTTGGTTGCTATTGTGAATTTCACAGTGTTTTCCCTGCAACATGTAGACTTTTTTCTTTTTTTTGCTTCATATTTGTGATGAACAACACATCCCCCCACCCTGCCCAAACAAAGGTGTTTTAACTAAGGCTCTAAAGGACCTCTTACTCAAAGAAGCAGTGGTTTATTCCAGCCCTCACAAAAAGAAGATACAACTTCCTGTGCTATCGAAACCTTCATCTCTCTTTAGCAATCCCAACCCAACTTCCTCTCCAGTCCCTCCCTTCTCCTCTCCCCCACATTTTATAGCAGTATTGGAAATTCAGTTACAGGCCTCAACAACCCTAATGTGGACTAGTTCTAGCACATATACATTATACCTTAGTCATTTGGGTCATTTAATTTCTTTTCAAAGTGTTTTGTAAAAGTCTACCTTGACCACAATCTCTTATAAAGTTGAGGAGGGTACAGACAGAAAAAAAAAATAGAGGAAAAAAAAGAAATAGAAGGAAAGAAGGAGGAAAGACAGGAAAAGAGAAAGAGGGAAAGGAAATGATAAAAAGTAGCAAGGATAAAAAAAAAAAAAAAAACAAGATCAAAAAATAAGCAGTTACTTATTAACCTGTAGACAATATGTAGATATTTTGCTTTACGGGTCAAAATGAATGCAGTCCTTTAGAAAGTGTAGACTCCATCAGGCATCATGGGATGCTGTTGCTTTACAAGTGTCTTTCTCCATGGTCAGTTCTGAGTTCTGCAGATCTATTGAGAGTGAAGAACAGAGTGCGATGAATGCTACTATTATTACTCCTGAATGTCAGTGTTCTTGTTCTCCAAGTCATGTTGCAGTGTGAATAGTTCAACTCGTTCTTGGAATTATTTAGTTACTGCAGGCAAGTACAAAATGCTAATGGAGCTGCACTATTGTGCTAGAACAATAAAACAACAGGAGCAGAAACCCAGAAAAGACAGTAAAACAAACTCTGTTTTCTGAGCTTGGAAGCTTATCTGTTAATTTCATTGTGAGAAGTCAACAAGTGAGATGGGAATGGAAGAAATGTTTTTATGCAATCATCTGGGGAAGAAAAGTGCTTGTTGTTAAATCTCTGGCATTCTAGCACTGCCTCTGCTGCACACCAGTTAGTTGAATCTTACAAATATAGAAAAAGAAATATCAAAAGAAAAAAATTTGGTTACTCAGCAGACATTATCAATTTATTAATAGCACTCTAATCATAATTGGTAATAACAGAGGTGTATGTAAATTTATACATATACACACAGCCCATACATAATGTGCATGCATGTCTGCACATATATAAGTAAAATACAACAGACATAGGCATACATGTATATGCTATGTGTGTGTATATATATATATGCCATATGCAAACACACATATATTATATATATCTATATGGTCAGTTCATAGCACAGAAAGTCCTATGTCCAGAAAGACTTTTTAAATGAGCCTGATTGTCATAATTACTTAGTGTACACAATTTACCTGACAGTGCAAGCATGATGAATATGCACATATACTCAACCTTCATTGTGATTTGAACATATTTCTTCCTCTTCTCTGCTCACTCTGCTACACTTACCCATCTTTTCATGAACAAACGCAAACTATGTATAGCTACAGTTTACAGCTTTTCTACTGTGATTATACATTTTATGCACTATCAAGAACATTAATGATACAGGTCAAGGTTATAGGTGGTGGCTCTGTAGAACATTTGGTCCTTTATAAATTTAACAAACTGCTATGTTATTGCACAATGCTTTTTAATACTATTTATTCTCTGAAATGACTCTAAAAGTCTCACTAGTAAACCAAAAAGAAGATGCCACTAAGTACATTTTCAGGGTCTTGTGGTTATTTTTGGTATACATTCTTTCAGTGCTTGCAAAACCTGCTTGCTTTTGGGCTGGAGACACTTTTACAGTAAAAGCATCATCTTAGATGCCTTTTTCTCAGAAAGAACTAAGACAGAATATGCAGGTAGAAACTTAGCAGCCCCCTCCACCAACTGCACCCTCTTCCCACTGCACAGTAAGACGACTCTGATATCTTTCTTTTCCACCACTGTTATTTTGAAGATCAATTTCAAATTCCTTTAAAATATAACATTCATATTCTCAAGAGAATGGGTTTCACTGGATGCTCAGTCTTTTTCTAGTTTTCTGTGAGAACTTCCAAGACAGTCTAGATAAAATCTTAAGGCCCATTTTGTAGGAATCTTCCTCTGGCTTTTTATGTGTTTCCAGTTCAGTAGCAGTTAAGAAATAACATCTAGTTTATTAAAGAAATACTGAGTATGGCTTTATAGTTACACTGTCATGTTTATTTGTAATGCTGCCTTTTCAATGACATTGAGAAGGGTCAAACTTCATCAGTGTCCAGTGAACTGTTTTATTCTGAAAATGTTCAGAATTTTTATAAGCTAGCTCTAAAAGCTTCTGAAGGAAAAACTTAAAGTGCCTCAATAAATAATACATGCGAGCAAATTATATATTAAATGTGCTATGGGAACACTTACAAAAATAAAATGCTTAATTTATTAAATAAAATATCCCCAACACGAAGATGGACTATTTTGATCTGGCTCATATCAATAAGAAATAATAAAAAGAGAAAATGGAAAGAAAGATCACTTTTTTGCAATAACGCCCCCTCACAGAGGGAGGCAGAAGTCTTGAGGAATAGGTAAGGTAGGTTTTCATTTGTAAGAATTCATATTAAAAATAATCCTAGCTCTAAATTTCAAATTGTCAACTTCTAGTTTGAAAAACAACATGTATGCTCATGCAGCGGTCATCAACACAGTGGCCATGCAAATGTTGTACACATACAATGCCAATCCAACCAAAAATAAATTATTTAATAAAGTGTTTATGTTGGTTATGACAGCAATAGTACCAATACAAAAATGACGCTGAGGTCAGAATCTTTGCACTCTGAATAGCAAGCCATAACCACAGAGTAAATTTTTTTTTTTTGTAGAGATCTTTATCCCCTGCTATGTCTCAAACATAACCAGTGATCTCCGTGCTTTAGATTATTCATGTTATATCAGCCTATAATATCTATAACATTGTAAAGGCATTTTAACATGGCTAATGTCCTCCATTAGCCCCTTCTAATGAAATATAGGTTATATCATTATGAGTTTGCTATGTCTACTAGGGTGTACTACGAGATGAGTGATTGTTTCTGCACAAAGGGCATTAATCGACAAAGACCATGCACAGTTTTGCTTGCACGGTTAAAAAAAGAAAAAAAGAAAGGATTGAGGAAGGAAGGAATATGCTGCTGGACAAGCACAGCATAAGATACACCTGCCTCAGCATTTATAGTTTGTCCTATCAAAATCCTTAGTTCCAACATGTAATCTTGAAATTAATATTGTATGTAACTAAATCTAGCTTCAGCCTTTACTAAAAAAGACTAGCTGGAGAACATTTTTTACACCAGTGGCATGACAATATCCTACCAGAAGACAAAAAAAAGGCATGTGTTTACTTTATCATGTTGTAACACAATTGCGTGCAGTGCAGGCAGCATCTTATTTTGTTTTACTTGATTCTGGCAATGAATGGTGCTGGCAAAGCACCTCCTTAAACAATTCCTTAAGTCCTCAGAAAGACTCTTCAGGGAAATGGCTAAACCCCTTCTTGTCTTCCATCAAATAACTTCAGTGCTTTCATGTAGGGTTGGATGCCACCTGATTTCCCAAAGTCCTCCAGATAGTGTGTCACAGAAGAGTGTCTTCTTTCTATCTGGCTTTGTCTCTGCAAAGAACATTCTTCATGCAGAGAACACCAGTCTTCTTTTTCCACCCACAGGCTGAAGCAAAAAAAAAATGAGGTGAATCCATAGAAACTCCCAGTAGCTATACAGCAGAAATCACAAAGTTTTAGTCAAATATATTTTTCCCTTTTTTTCATCCACATCAAAGGCATGAATACAACAAGGCATTGTTAGTTGTGGTGGGCAAACTGAAGAGTCTGCTGATATAACAGATTGGATTTTTAAGGCCTTTGTCTATGCAGAGTTACAATAATGCAGAAGCCAAATTGATTAGAAAGACAGGAGATAAGGAAAAAAAAAAGATAGAAACTGAGAGAAAGAGAGAAGATACGTCTTGGTAATGTCTAAAAAGTCAATACTGTGTCTACAGATGGAGAAGCACACATTGCTTGCCCTTTGAAAGCTTCTCCGTAACTTTGTCATTAATACTGTCAAAGTTAAGAACACATTTTAATGTAGTTCAGTGGCAGTTGAGCACATTCATTCCCGCAGCCCAGAAGAAGAAATGCTAGGAGACTTTAGCCTAAAATATCCAAGTAGACTGGAGATGCCTTGGCCAAGTTCTGAAGGAGGGAGTGGATTTCTTTGATGTTAAGCCTCATGTGAGGCTCCCGTTGCCAACAGCCCAGCATCAAGTCATACACTTCCTTTGGGCATGTGCGAGGTCGCTGCAGGACTCGGCCCTGAGTGATGCACTCAATCACCTATGAGAAATCACAAGCAAAGGATCAGCTGTGCCAGCTACATGGAGTTCACCCATGGAAGAGTTAACTTTAACCATAGCAGCCTCACTGGTGGCTGCTATGCAGCCATCTCTGGAAAGGACTGCTTTTCTCGGCAGATGTATGAGCAGCAGTATACGATCTGGAAAATTCACTGTAATGTAAGTGGTCAAAGAGCAATAACTTCACTCATGTTAAGTTTACCCACACTGACCACTCCACACATAAGGAAATCGGAGCTGGGAATTAATCCCATAGCTTCTCTCTCTACCCAACTACCACCTCAGAAGGAGGATAAATTTTCAAGCTGCTCATAGAGCATCATTGCCTCTCCTCTCTACCTTCTGCAAGCATATGAGTATCATTGTGGCTAATCTCTGGAAGGGGGATACTTGTGACTGCCTAGAAATCAAGAGATATCTTGATTACTTCAATCTAATCTGTCTGTGGCTAAGGACAGCCACTCTGACACAGTACCATGTATGATACATCTGTTCAGGAGATAGCTAAGGTCCTTTTGATTGTTTCATGGTCTACCCAGGACAGACTTTATGCTATGCAAAGGAAAAATTAAATTCCAACTGCTGTAGTTCTGCTTGAACACCTTCCATCCATTCAGGGGAGAAAAAGATGAAAAAGAAGAAATTCAAGCATATGGTTCATGACAACACAATAAATACCATATATATGCATTGTCCTTTAAGAAATAAATTTGTTGCTGTCTTTTTTCCAGAGATGCTACACCAATAATTTGCATAACAGATTTCCAAATTCAATTTGAGAAAATATTACACACACCTCGTTGTTTGAGAGCTGATACCATGGCTGTTTGCCATAAGTAAAGATTTCCCATAATACAACTCCCAGGCTCCAGACATCGCTTTCTGTGGTGAACTTCCTGTACATTATACTCTCTGGAGGCATCCAACGAATGGGCAGCATGGTGTGACCCCCAACCTGAGAAAAAAAATAAAAGAGTTAGAAATAGTTTCTTCAGACCCTCACAAGACAGTCTAACGACATCAAACATGGAGAATCCATGGTTTCTTTTTTTTTCAATCTGGTAATATTCACTTTGAGGAGCTTTGAAGAACGGGGATTCATGGTTCCAACTCCTCTCCCCCAGCAACAACCACACAATATGTTCCTCAACAAAAATCTCAAAAGATGTTGTTTCTGAAGTCTGAACTAATCTTTAATGTTTACTTGGCACACCCTACCTAAGGAACAGGAAAGTCTATATTACACTACCAGCCAACTTTGAATTAGGCCAGTTTCACTCTCTATTTTAACACTCAAGAAACTAAAAAAGATTCATTAAATGAAATCTGGAAAGATGATTCTCTTAGAAACTCTGCAACATCAACTGAAATACATGAAGACAATGTGGTCTGACTGTATGAAATGGTAGGAGGATCTGTATGGTTGAATATCCTAATTTTGACTGAATTAAAGCTATTTTAGCATCTGAATGAATGCTATTTTCTCTTGTCAAGTTCCACAGTTAATATATCAAATTATTTTATTCCATGTTAACTACCCTGTCCATTAAAAAAAACCAACAAAACACACCAGTCCTTTGGATATATTCCCTTGATAATAAACAGCTTGTAAGATAACGGGTTCGTACCTCAAATCAACTCCTGTTGAATGGGACCTTCACTGAATGAATGCCTTTCTGAGAGCTTTCAGAACATTTTTAACTTTCCTTAGACTTAGATTTCCTAACCTTAATCTAAATTTTTTGAAGTTTTTGATTTCCAGGTTCTAAACAATTTATTATTCCTGGCATGTCCTATTCTGGTTGGATCGCATCAATAAAGAAATCTATTTAAGTAAATTTTAAGCAGTGTAGCTGCTGAGATACTGTGATACAGATACACAGATATGCTAGTTACTTTTGTACCATGAGAGGTGAAAACATTTCCAAGGAAGATTTAAAAAAAAAAAACAAAAAAACCAAAGCTTTCTCAAGGACATCTTATTCTTGATTAACTCATTTTCCTTTCTGAAAATATATTTAGTTATGAAGCCACATTTACACTTTCAGGATTCTGTCAATTCAAAATATAATTTCTCCTTTGCCACATAACTTTTGTTACAAATAATGGCCTTCTTGTTCTCATGTTCAAACAGCAAATGGAAGAAAAACCCAACAGTTAGGGTTAACATTATCTCTAAATCACACAGGATATCCATTACCAGTTATGGTAATGCTGCACTAACACTGAATGGTCAACAATTCAGTGTTAGTGCAGCATATCAAACACAGCAATGGCTATGAGAGCTCAGTCCTGTGCATCACTACACGTTCATTAGCAGTGATATCCATGTTCACTACTGATTTCATAGAAACACAAAGTCATGCTAAAATGTTCATAGACTTAGTTTATTATGAGGCGCTTTTTCTACTCTCTCCATATGAGATGTATGTGAGTGATGGAGGAGTATTACTTCACAGGTTGTTGACTGACAGGCAGGGCTCCCAGTTTCAGTTCCTGGCTACAGTGTGGATGTGCTTCTGACTCCATGCTGGTCGCTATGCACAGGTGTCCAAGCCATTTAAAAAGGGACCCAGTTCCTGTGCTGGGTCTGCACTGCACTGATAGAGAATGGATACACATTTTTAAGTGCTTTTTCCAATTTGGCCGATTTGTCTCTATGTTAACAGTTTATCTCCCTGGCAAACAGACTGGTTGTAAGGCTCTGTGCTTTGGTATTTCTCATCAACTTTGATTGAAAAGCCCCTCAAATATGTGGGGAGGTTGAACACACCAATATGCTGAGATGCAACCAAACACTCAGTTTCCCACCTTATCATAACCTAAACTGACATGACAACCAAACGCTTCCAAGCCACTGCCAATTTTAAGCCAGTCTTGAGAGGTATTTAATTAGAAAGACAAAAACGTTAGTCCTTTAGAAACATGCAGCCACATACACCCATTCAAAAGGCAAGTGCCATGAAGAGATCGTTAGTGATGAGAACGTTTTGGTCTCATTAAATATTAAAATGGCTCTTACATCTGCTCATCATATAATCTCTGCTACTGGTTTTGTTCAGCAATTTGACTCATTCCTTTAAAAATTAATGAAAGCCATAGGCAATAAAATATGTGACCTTACTTTTTTTTTGGTCACATCTTAAATCAAGAGATTTTGAAAAAACAATTTAAAAAATCCCCAACCACTCTTCAAATCTTCTTATGTTTTTTCACTACAGATCCAGTTTATTTTTGGTAGGATTCCATGCTGAGTTTTTAATGCCACTCAAGAAAATGAAGGACAATCTCCTCTAGAGTAACATCACCTCTGATCTGTAACATCACACCTAGCTGTCTCTCTTGGCAGTTGTAGCAAGACTGACTTGTTAGTATTGACACCAAGAATTCAGTTTACAGGTAAGCACAAGGCACAGGGCTCATTGGTGCTCTTCCCAGATCATCTTGCCTGGAGCTGTATCCATTCATGTCCCTGAAGGCACAAGAGTTCACCGGACAGAGGGCTTGACCAGTACTGAGAAGTCCTGAGGTCTCTCCATCTCTATCATTCATGTTACTTCAAACACCTCAATATCTTTATGAAGATAGAATTTATTGCCTTTCAAGGTATCAACAAAAGTATATACAGGGTGGTCTTCTTGACAGATGGCACTGCAATGAAGACAATTTATTGCCTTTTAAGGTATCAACAAAAGTATATACAGGGTGGTCTTCTTGACAGATGGCACTGCAATTATGTTATAAGATAACCTTGGCAACACTGACCATGTGTGGCACACTGTGCATCTAACCATGGTCTTAGAGCACCTTGCACTTTAGCTCAGTTCCACCGAAACCACAAGTACGGGCCAAAGGCATTTCTTCAAAATGCATGTTTCCTTCTCTATTAAAAGTCAGTGGTTACTGAGTCAACACTCACTCAGCTCAGAAAAGAATTAAGGGCTCTGCTAGTTGTATGCCTAAAGTGAAGCACATACTTCAGAGCTTTTTGAACTGAAGCCTAGGACTTGACACAACTGTTTGCAGTGTGCCTGAAACAAATTGTGTCTGTTGAGAGCTTCTTTTGATTTTTATCTTAAGAGTCCAAGTGCCCAAGGGTTGTGCCATAGCAGCAGTGAAGAGAGGTGGGGTGCCTTTTTGCTGTTGTTGCCATACTCTCAACAAGGTTAGGAGGTTTTTTCCAAGAGGAACCAGTGAATGAGAACATTACTTCACTGACCAAAGTTTAAAGGTTCTGAGTGCTTCAAAGAGATGCCTTCAGCATATCCTTTAATAAGAAATGCAGGTTATTACAAAGCTCTCAGGTATCACCAGTATTCTGCAGTGTAAGGTCCCTGCCACACATACTGTAATTTCAGTGCCTCTTGATACACATACATTTCAAATGGTTTTGTGCTGTACAGGCTACAGTTATGCCTAAATAAAGCCTTTATATTCAGTCTAGCTAAAGTTATGACAGGATTAAAAACATTAGAATTTTAACTTAATATGTTATCACTTTAAAATTCGTAATGTGGCTGTATGACCATTTTATGTATACAAATTAAAGTAGGTTTTCTTGATACTTACCTGAAAGCAGCTGCATTATCACCATAATACCATATAATATCACAATTCTGTTTTATTTAGAGTTGTACTTCTACAGAAATACAGACTTAAGAACTTACTTCCAAATGCCAATTTATGAAAGTACAACCTAGCCCAGCTATAGCCTTTCATTATATTCTAGCTAGCTTTTACTAGCTGCTTTTACTAGCAATACTGGGCTGGAAAACCTGTTAATTAGCCTCTGCAATGTGCAAACAATCCACAGGGAGGAGACTGCTATGCCAAATCAGTGAGCTGTTGTGTTCTCCAAAGAAGCTCTTCTAAGGAAAAACTACCACAATGTCCCATGTATGAAATGTTGCACTTTCCACTACACAATGTCATTAACACTTGTCACCACTTTAAGCAACCCTCTTTTCAGTGAATTTAGCACTTTGAAAGGTGCCAGAGAAGCTGGCCTTGACATTGTTTTAATCTATTTGCAAACATTAATCTTCTAGGCCTGCTATAGAAGGACCATGTCTTAGTCTTGAAGCAGGGCCTCTAATTTTATAGTTTAAGCTCTTCCAATTAAAAATATATCTGTCTATACCCTGAAATGCTCACTATTCCAACTTCATGGCCCAGCTGCCATAGAAATCCAAGGTCTTGTGTCTGATGATTGTGAGAAAATGGTTTTCTTACAGAGAAGAGAGAATGGTTTTCTCTGTAAGAAAAACCATTGAAAAACCAAATGAAGCCTTGTATTCCTGCTGGAAACAGAAGACAGTGGGTGTAGCTGGGGGAAGCCAGCCTACAGAGATATGGAAGGCACAAGGGGTATGTGGAGCTGCACAGATAAGACACAAGCCACAGGCCAGGAAAGGCCTAACCCTAATCACAGATTATTTCACACAGAATCATCACACAGACTTGCCAAGGTCATCAGAGACCTGAAAGATTGTCTATTTCCTCATCTAGTTAATCATCTAGTTCTAGATCATCTAGCATCACCATAATCACCCCTAAACCATGTCCTCAAGTGCCGCATCCAGATGCCCGTTGAACACTTCCAGAGACTGTGACTCCACTATTTTTCTGGGCTACTTTTTCCAGTGCCTAATCACTTTCAGAGAAAAATTATTTTCTAATCTGAACCTTCCCTGGTGTAATTTAAGGGCATTTCCTCTCATCCTTTCTCTTGAGATATGGTAGAAAAGAGCAACCATCACCTCACTACAACTTCCTTTCAGGCAGTTATAGAGAGCAATAAATTCTCCCTTCATCTTCTTCCTCTCTAGACAAAAAAAACCCAGCTCCTTCAGCCGCTCCTTGTAAGGCCTGTGCTCCAGACCCTTCACCAGCCCTGTTGCCCCGCTCTGGACATACTTCAGTAGCTCAGAGCAAGGGGCCCAGAACTGGACACAGGATTTGGGGTGTGGCTTTACCAGTGTGGAGTACAGTGGGACAAACACTGTCCTTGTCCTGGTGGACACACTATGTCTGATACAGTCCTGGATGTCATTGGCCTTCTTGGCTACCTGGGTGTGTGCTGGCTCATGTTCAGCTGCTGCTGACCAGTACCCCTAAGTCTTTTTCTATGGAACAGCTCTTAAAGTACTCCTCCCCCAGCCTGTAGCACTGCATGGGGTTGTTGTGAACCGAGTGCAGAACCCAGCACTTTGCCTTGTTGAACTTCATGCAGCTGTCCTTAAGTCACTCCATCAAGATCTCTCTTGCAGAACCTTCTGACCCTCAGGCAAATCAACCAGTACTGTTGCTAAGATGCCCATTTAATCAATTCACACCAGGTTTATGCCTTATTCATCTGAGTACCATGAGGAGGGATTGGCTGCTTCTTTGCAATGCATGCCAGCTGCAGTCCAGTCTAACTGTAAGTTCACTGGGGGCTGTGGTGCTGGGGGTGATGGGTTGCTTTGGGGCTCCACAACCCAGCTGCAGGGTGCTGCACAGCTAACAAGGGACAGGACAGAGACCAGTCAGAACAGTCTTCCTCCTAAATGCCAGTGACCATGTCTGGGGAAGCTCCAGCACCCCTGGAGAGGACATCAAATGGAATTCCCAGTGTTTGCAGGCGTTCTGTTACATAACCCTTTTCTGATTATCTTTTTTTCCCCCTAATTTCTGGCTTTAAGTAGTAGATTACTCTGAATTCATGCACTAAAAAGCACAGCAACCAATTGCATAGCCTTGGAAAACAGACTTCCTCATTAACATTTCACGTTCCCATGTTCCCACGATTCCTGCAGAGTGACATTTCAGTAATGTGTCATAGCACTTTGTATATTCTGTAAAGACTAGTGATGCTTTTTCTGCCAAGAGAATAAAAGTAATCTCTTTACTTTGTTAGCCCAGTGAAGCTGAATGACTGTCAGGGGTTCAGTCCTGATCCTGTCCCAACGTCCTGTCTGGCTTGTCTGGTGCATCTTTCCACAGTCCTGCTGTTTTCAGGCCTTTTGAAATTCAGGGTGGTAGACTTGAGCGCAGCAATATAGTTCAGCATATGTCCAAATTAAAAGTCATGTGACAAGTATATATTCAATCTCTTTAACACAACCGCACCTTAGTCTGTCAAACTAGAAAGGAGCTGAATCTTTTGAATCATTTGTTCACCCTGTCCTAAAAAAAAAATCCAGTATACTTGCAAGATAGTGCCATTTTAGGGTATTTTTCACTATTTATATTTTGGTCTTCTGACTTGTTTTCCCATCTCAGGATGATATAACTGCAAAGAAATGTTCTTTGCAAAAATTATCATGTCTTATTGCTAAAACTGAAAACCTCTCCTCTCTTGCTGAACATCTACTCTTTCCCCCTCGTAAAGCTGGTAAATGTTTCTCTTAGCATAGGAAAAAAAAATCAATAATTGTTATTTTCATTTCTTTCATGCCCTGGCCTTACAGATGAAGTCAATGTCTTCTCTTGAAATATCAGTCCTGCATGTCTACTTGCAGAAAAGAAATATATTATTTTCATAGTCATAATAAACCATACCACTCCAATACAAGAGGTTACTGATTTATAAAATAAGGCATATTATTAGACAATAGCTAAAAATGTGTCCTTTCATTTTCACTTTTAACCCTTATTTATTAATTCTATCAGAGGTTTTGTCAGAAAAGTGAAACGTGGTCTTACAACATTTATTACACTCTAAATTCTCTCTTCAACTGCTCAATATCAGTTCATTATTGTGTGAAAATTTTGTGTCATGGAGACAAAATTCTTCTCATTAGCCTCTATAAAACCACAAGTAGTATAGAGAAGATGAAGAAAGACCAGTTACTCTGATGTTCATGCAACAAAACAACCAGAAGTTACCAAAAGATGTGTAAATGGCAGGTTCATAATGAAAAAAAAGAGGCACCCTGTCACCTAATGTACATTTGCTTGTGGAACTCACTGACATGGGATACTGCCAATGGGATCAAAAAGTGATTAAACAAATTGATGAAGGATAAAGTCTGACAAGGGTTATCAAATATGAAGTTACTGTCTCTGGCCTAGGGAGCTCTGGAGCTGCAGATGCTGGAGGCTGAGAGTACTTGAGGAAAATATTAATATGTGCTTAGCATGTTTCCATACTATTCCACAGTTACTAGTTTCTCACAGTGACAGAATCCTGGACTAGAAGGGGTTTTGGAGAAGTTATTCCTATGTTTCTGTATAGATGGGCCACATATTGCAATATGCAGTCCTTACTAAACCTCTTAGCAATGCTTATGCAGGGCTAGAAATAATTCTGGCATAAAGATGGAATGACGGGGAGATACCACATGAAATTAAAATAGATCAATGATCTAGAGCATCTTGCAATTCAGCATCATCCAAAGATCTTAAAATGTTAAGTTGAACAGATACAGAAATGGTGCCTATTGTTATGTTTTACACAACACAATATCAATTTGGGCCAGACAAATAGGGTAATTAATAAACTGTAGTAGTTATTGCACTACAGGCCATTTACTCTTCTAAGAAAAGAAGATGAAGTGCACTGGATGTGAGATCAGATGAGTGCTGTAAAGAAGATGACGTGATTCACATCTCTGATTAAAAGAAAGATCTCTTATCAGAAAGATAGAAGTGAAGTTAACTTGAGTAGAAATCTGCAGCACTTAAAATGAATGGATAACAGCTTTTTGGTTTCACAGATGAAGTGTGTATGAACAAAAAAAAGTCTATTCCTTTAAAGTACAATGTCTTTTGATTCAAAATGATAACGTATTTTGTTGTTAAACAACAAACAAACACCTAAGCTAAGTGAAAGGGAGATACCCTGTGGAAAATTAGAAGGAATGACACTTTGAACACTGTATTTCAGTAAATTCAGTATAGATCTAAATTCATTTCTGAAGAGAGGAATTCAGGATCTTAGTGAAAAAGCAAGGAGATTGGAAAAGCCAGAGGAGATCTGTTGAATCAGATGACCCTCCTTTCTAAAACACTCTGCATTCTCCTAATTTTCCGTAGCAAGTTATGCCACAGAATAGTTACTGGTCACTCCAGTGGCATGACTTTCAGCTCAGAATGGAGAGTTCATGTGAGGTTCTTTGATATTGAAGTCCTTACAAAAACTTGCCACTATATCCCTTACCTTACCACAGTTTCCACATCTGAATGTCTGCTGGTTGTACCAGCAGATGAAGAGAGATATTAAGTACCAGTAGACAAGCAGCTGGAATGACTCATGTTAAAGTCCTCACAGGCTCCAGGATGATCATCTAATCTGTCCAAGTCAACAGCAAAACAATTTTGCAATGCAATATTAATGAATTGCAGCTACTGCCTTTCTGATTTTCAAAGTGGTTTATAATATATCAAATTCCACTTTTATATTAATCCTAAGTAGTTTGGGCTACCAGGGCTAAGGAGGTTTTAAAAATAATCTTTAATATGCACTGGAAAACTGGCTTCTACAAATCTGTGTCACAGCTAAAATTCAAAACTCTTTTGCTTTTGCAGGTGAGGGTTGGAGGTATAATGTGATGAGATGCCAGATGAACAGCACAGTCAATATCAACAAGTTGCAGGAATTTGAGCACAGACTCTGAAAGCCAAAACACCACACCGCATAAGACAGTATGTGTTCACTGGGAAATCTCTTACTGCTTTGTCAAATCTGAAAGCTATTTCTTAGTTACTAAAGATTGCAACTTTTTCCCATATTTTACTGAAAACCACATTTTTCTTCAAATTTACTGAAGGTTAACATAGCATGTCTGGCTCTATTGGTCATGTCAAATTACATCATAGGAGAAAAGGGGAGCAACAGAGCTTGGTTTGTAGCACTACTTCTCCCTTGTGAGTCACAAAAGTATATTTTATAAAGTACACTGCATGGGAGCGTCACAATTTCTAGCTAAATGTCTCAGATGTTCCAGTTCTTTGAATTTTGTAAGACAGCCTCTTCCCCCTTCCCCCAGATGCTAATAAACAAGGCAATGACAAGATCCTTGTACTCATATTCCTTCTCTTCTGCAGTCTTGATGATGTTTTCTGCTTCACACTTTCTCTGGGCCATAATTTGTTTACATAAACTGGAAAACACAAGATAAAAGTTTCACTAAAATAGAACAGAAAAAATTCTCTGTTGTTTTCCCTCCACGAATTCTAGTTTTTCTCTCCTTACTTGTGCCACAACATCATTCTATGATTTGAAACAAGTATTGCCTCTGAAATGAGGCATCCATCAAACAACATGCAACACAATCATTAAAAATACAAGTAACTACTATTACTGGAGGAAAAAAAAAAACCTCATTCCTATGGAGCTTGCAAAATCCTGAATTGTTCTCATCAAATTCGTATGTTGAATTATTCCTCAAGCCATGCTTAAAATATTGTTCTTGGATACAAGAGCCAAAGTGTAGCCCAAGGAGTGATGAACTCATTTTATGGCTCTTGGACAAATTCCTATACTGGTGTAGAGGGAAATTTTGCACGAGCAGAGGGCTTGGAACCATAAATTTGGGGTTTGGTTTCATATTAAGTTGGGTTTTGTTTTGTTTTTTTTTTCATTTTTCTTGTCAGTGTTCATCTCTACTGTCAGGACTGTAATTTTCCATTTGGGACTCAATATCCTGCATTGTGTATACAATGGTTCTTGGAATTCACATGGCTGGATTTGTTTAACACCAACACTGAGCTTTAAATTCTGCCTATGAGGCTGAAGCATCTTACCTTCTGCCTGTAAAACAAAGCTGGATAACCTCCTGAGAAGCCAGAATTGGCAGAGGGTGTTAGTCTAGTAAGAAATGGCCCCTGAAACTTCCCTGGGTGTATCCATTCACCGATGGCATGCCATCAGGGCGGAGGTTTGGCTTTCTGATATAAAGCCTCCTTAACTTGCTTATTACCAGGTGATCCTGGGGAACTAAGGAAAATAAGAGTGATCTTTGAAAGGATTTAGGACTCTGCACCAGCACTGCTGCATTTCAGGACTCTCTGAAGATCTAACATATAGATCTCCACACTACAGAATGTGCAATGTACTCCTCACATCCTTCACCAAATGTCAGTACTGTGTGAACAAAGAAGAGATGGGTGGAAAAGAAACACACAACTACACTTATTTTCCTTGCTTTTCCCTCATATTTTATGGTGCCCCAAGGCAGCACTCCTTCCACCTTTTCCTCTGTTTGATGCTACTCCTTATTGTAACCATGCAGCTCTGAGGTGGTTCCATCCTCATATATGCTTATCTTCCTCTCCAGGTAAATAAGAATCCTATTACACATGGAATCCTCTACTTGCTGCACTTCAATAATTACTTCAAAATAAATATAGAAACATAATTTTAGTTCACTTGCTCCAATACAAGTAGGATCTGCAGTAAAATGGAGAGTTCAAAGGTTAGATCTGATTTTTTTTTTTAAAAAAGGCTGCAACTTTACACCAAAGTAATTAGGACAAGTAATGAAATTTTTTAGATCTCTACTATTAGAACTGAAGATCAACTTTTTAATCTTCAATATAAATTTTACATACAGATCTCCCAGACTCCAGAGTTGCCAAGATTAATGAAGTCCTGGAGACATTCAAAATAAGCCAAGTGGGAAATGAAGGTATTATGTTGTTAGGACAACATATTTCAATTTTGAGGGGCTTTCTGAGATTGTCTACAGACCCAGTTTTTTAGACTGTCAGGAATACTTCAGGCTAGGACTTCCAAATCAAACTCCGTGAAAATCTATTACTAAACCATGTAATATTTCTATTAGGCTGGAACTAGTATTTTGACTTCTGCTCGCAAAATATCTAGATCAATGGAGTCCTGATCTACATGAGGCTCCTACACAGGCTTGCAGTGTTATAACAATAATAGCAACAACAACAACACTTTTTCTAGTCACTTGTAAAAAATTACAAATGGGTTTACCATAGCACCTGCAGTGTTACTTTTTCATATCACAGTGGGTTAATACAGCTCTAATCCTGTTTGTGAGTCTTTGTACTTCAGAATATTTTTTATCTGTTTTGGATCAAAACTTCTGAAATGTTGTTCCAAAAAGCCTGCATTTCCTTTTAAAGTCATGCTACTTTATTACTCTTTGGACATGTTTAGGACGAACCCCACAGAATATTATTACATGCACTCAATGATGTTCTTATTAAAATGTTATGTGTTTCAGCCCTTTGTATATAATTTTCTTTGCTTTCTTGCCAGGCAAATCTATTTATTCTTTCTGTGTATTAAGCCATCACATTCACTAAATAACCTCTGTGGTTATTTCCATCAAAAACATCCCTGGATCTTGTATCCATCAGGGGTGGTTCTGATGTTCCCATTAGCCTTGACCCCACACTTAGGCTGCAGCCCCATTTTATTTTCCTTTTCCCTCTGCCAGATAGCAGTTCTCTTTCAAGACTCTTCAGTCACTGAGCTAAGAGATTTTTTTAATGAAAAGCAGATGCAACACTTAAGTTCTAATAGAATCTTCTCCTAAAAGATTATTCTTCCTACCATGATAATTTTTAGTTTGAAAACCCACTGTATTGTGAAAACCCATTCTGTATGATTACTCCAGCCTCCTAGAACAGAGTGTTGATTTTATGACTTGTTAATTTTATCAGTGAGCTTATGCTGAGTAGTTAACACTGACAAAGGAGACTGCCTTGCTAGTATGGCGAGTATATGTGAGCACTGACATTTTAAATTAATGTCCTCCAAGTTGCTGAAATGTGCATTTATGTGTTTTAATTCAATTCTTTTGAACACTTTTCAATTCTTTTGAACACTTTACATGCTCATTATATTTATATTTTATATTTATATACTCATTGCTATATGAGTGATTGGGTGCTCTGATGCTGAGAACCTTGCACTAGGTAGTGAAAGAACTGGATTAATGCAAGATCATGGAGAGTATATGTGTGTATATGTATACATGACATTATAGGGCACTGGTATTTGGTAAAGCACCTCACTGTTATGGTCAGTATGTCACTGATGGAAAGCAAGAGATGCTTCCAGTTTTCTGTGAGAATTCTTGAGCTGTGGAAATAGTCAGGTGGAAGTTAGACATTTGAAAGGCAGAAATAAGGTTCTATGTACTTTCCTTGCCTATTTTGAAGAGATAGCAATGAATATCATATGTAAGCCTACTTGAATCAGACAGAAATTAAGCATTACAATTCCTGGACAAAATGCAATTCCACTTCTTGCTCTTTAAGGTCAGACAACTTCCCAGATTCCATGTCCTCCTGTGACAGAACACAGTAATGGCAAAAGGAAATCATTGCCTCCATGACTGTCTTAACTATAGCAAAAGTAGGGGAGAATGTTCCCTGTTAAATGAACCTGATATAGGTTACTCCCCCCAATGTACTTGCTCAAATAAGGGCCTCTTTATGCTCAGCAGAAGCACTTTAATGAAGAAGCAGCTACAAAATGAAGCAACAACGTGGCACCCTAGCTCTGGGGAATAGGGAAAGGAATCAAGAGGAGTATCAGTTGAACAGAAAAGAGGATGTGGGAATGGGAAGAGCACAGAGGGTGAGCAGACACAAGGCAATTTCCACTGGCTCCTGATGGATTTCACGGGTTGTGAGCAACCATGCAAAAAACTTTTCAGCTGTCACCAAGAGCAGGTGGGCTCTCTAGGTGAAACTCAGGCAAAGCTTTGGGGAAAGAATCACAGCATGCAGACTAGCCACAAATTTCTACAGGTCCTGAGGTTATGTCTGCCATCATAGGAACAGACATAATTGTTTTCTCCAAAACTGTAAGTACATTTGCATTTTGTCTTGCAGGAGAAGTATATAACTTTAGTTATTTTGCATTTGAACCAGGATTTCTTCTGCAATGCCCAACACTGGGCAAAAAAGCCTTTTCCATTACTGTCTATGTCCTAGTTCCCTTAGGAGCCTGAGTTGAAATACTCAGCCAGCAAGTTAGGCACCTGTAAATATCTTTATTATTTGTGTCAAAGGCTTGCATTCTATTATCATGCCTTACCACCAAAGGTGAAATTATATCTCTGTGGGATAGCAACTTAAGGCTATGCCATGCTAGTTGCTCATGGTGCTCTTAGATGGAGAGCAAGGGAAGAAATACTATTAATCTTCTGCTGACTTTTAACACTGAGATACATACCAATCACTACAGAGTATTTGCCAAAAGGTCATCTGCAGAATAATTAACTGTAACACTATATAGTAATAAAAAAATCTTATCATTATGATTTGGAAGATTCAAATGTATTTAAAAAATAATATTTTATGTTAACACAATATTATCCTTGTTAATATTAATTATTATAGTTTTAGGCACTGTTCATGCAGAGAAAGAGAAAGATGCCATAACTTAAATGAAACCTAAAACTGCATCTATAAGCATGAGTTGGGATGCTAGTTCTAGAATTCAATAATCTTTTACTATTCTGAAAAAATGGAAAATCTTTTTCTATTGTACGATGGTATCCAGAAACAGCCTATGTGCAACCAAGCCCTAGATATTTTTGTTTTGTTTTGCTGATACAAAGAAGAAGAGAGTAGAAGTAAGCTCTGTAAAGGAAGAGATTGTTGTATTTAGTCTAAGGACTAACTGACAGAAGAATCACAATAAGTTTTGACTATTATGTTAATACCTTATGATTCAGAAGAATCATAAGTAGCAAAGGATAGGGGGTAAGCAGAATAAGAAGTCAACAAGGCAACAGAAAATTTCCCCCTGTACTTTTGATTTGAGAAAGTCTCCCCTTAAAAATATCTTTCACAACACATTCAAACTGATTGATTAAATGAACTTTTACCTAGCTACTTATGGTACTCTTACTATTCTACTCAACAAAACTGTGGTGGTCAGAAAAATAAGTTCTTGTCTCTGTGAGAATTACTGATGTTTGAAATACTGATGTTTGATTCTGTATCAGGCAAAAGTACTGAATATTTTGTCCGAAATTTGAGCACAACAAAAATTTTTAAAATTAAAAATGCTGGTGTTTCCCAGCAAAACACAGCAGCCAGAGGCTCCCAAAAGATTTGAATGAAAATGTAAACCAAAAATTACTCAGATAATTTGAAATAAAATGTGACTGATGCTCAATTTAGGTCACACATTCTGCAGCATACTTTTTGATACTGTGCATCCTCTAAATGGGTGCAGAAATGAGGCAGAGATTTACAGAGGTCTGCTAAGAAGAATCTCAGCAGAGGTTGCTGCTGGAGGGCTGGGAGGTGGAAGGGACCATTATGCTTTTGGAGGGCAGCTTCCTGCACACAGTGCCACTTCTTTGAATATGTGGTATGCAACATTCAGGGGATTCCCAGTGTGTTTCAAGCCCTGGGTAGCTTGGCACAGTGAAAGGCTGACAGAGACATGATTAGTGGCTTCATGCAATATCACTGGTCTCTGAATTATTTTCGTTATCCCTTCCAGAAAGAATTCTTCCCCCGCTTGGAACTGCTCCATATACAACTCAGATACTCAAGATTTGCACTGAGAGAAGGTACATTTTACAGATATTCACAGAAAAAAATAAACAAAGCTTCACATGAGATCAATAAAACATGTCTCAAAACAACTGGATCCCAGATAAAGCACTAAAACATTCTATAGGGAACAAAACTACATTGAGAAGAGAATGGATTATCTTACAGCCTAAACAAAAACAAGCAACAACAAAATAATTAATTAATAAGCAAATCCTTCTAATGTTTCTCTAGGCAGACTCTTTCCATGGAAAGTGAAATGATAGTAGAAAGTGATCATGAGCTGTTAAAAAAATAAAAATCTGAAATACTACCAATCAATGTCCCATTAAGATACTTAGAATGCTCTCCCTTCAGATATTAAATATTGTAGCATAACAAAACAAAACCATCTAATAATCTCTCCCCGTGTCTTGCTTTCACCTGTGAGTGACAGAGTTAATTTTCTTCTTAATAGCTGGTACAGGGCTGTGTTTTGGACTTTTTAAGAGAATAATGTTGATAAAACACTGAGGTTTCAATTGCTGCTGAATAGTGCTCACACTAAGTAAAGAACTTTCCAGTTTCCCATGCTCTGCCAGCCAGCAGGTGCACAAGAAGCCAGGGGGGAGCACTACCAGGGCAGCTGACCCAAACTGGCCAAAGGGATATTCCATACCACAGAATATCATGCCCACTGTATAAATCAGGGGGAGCTGATTGGGAGCCCCCAGTCACTGCTGGTGGAGGGGCTGGGCATTTTTTGGCAGGTGCTGAACAATTGTATCGTGTGTCACTCTCTTCTTGGGTTTTATTCCTTTGCCCCTACCCTTCCCATTAATAATACTATTATTAAAATATAAATGTTAAAATAATAATTATTATAATATTTTAATTTTTGTCAATTTTTAAGCTGTTCTTATCTCAACCCACAAGTCATACTTTTTCTGATTCTCCCTTCCATCCCAGCAGAGGTGGGGAGTCAGCAAGGGGCTGTGCAATAATTAGTTCTCGCTGGGATTAAACCATGACAGACTGTTACATTGCCCTGTTTATTCAGAAACACCACAGAACATTTACAGATCCTGCACAGCTGCACAAAATTTCAGTAGGAGGCAGCTTTACTGAAGTATTGTCAACCCAGTACAAAATGTTGCAACCATGTAACAGAACAGAGAATATTTTTAAAAAACCCACTGGACTAGGCCAAGAAATTAATAAAAAGACTAATGCAAATAGAAATTAGCTGCTCTACAGGAGGGGGAAGCATATTGCTTGGCATGATAAGTACAGTCTAGCAGACCCCTGTCCTCTGCTCCTATCAAAATACACCCTGGTCTTCAAGCTGCATCTTTTCTGTAATCCCATTGTGCCATGGGCTACAAGCTAAGAGGCAGCAGAGAAAATATCAAGTCTTAAGTTCCCCTACTCCTTCCCCTCTCTGCAGTTCTCCAGCTGGACATTTCAGAATGTATAATTTTTGTCCCTATTAGGGGCTTTCTCTATTTTCATGTCCCATTTTTCTTGTGGGGTGGGAATGATGCTGGAGAGCTCATACGTAAGAGAGAGGATGTGTGTCCTGTGTAGGACCCTGTTTGCTGCCCTGCCAGGGCCCTTCAGCTCTCGCCTGCTGCAGCCCTCTTCCACTGGTCCACAGCCCAGGAGCCCCTACTGCTGCCTCCACTGCCTGGCCCTGCATACTAATTGGCACATTTAATGACTTTCCCTTGCTGTCCTTCCCTTCTCCTCCTAAGCTGCTGTCTGTGAGCAGGGGAGCCTGGCTGCCATGGAAACTGAGCCGTCAAACACCCTGAACCTGCCCCATCAGCCTTGGGAGAGGATTCCAGGGGTGAAGCTCAAATAAGGGGATGCTGGAGGGGGAATAGAAGGGGAGGAGTGGGAAGGTGCAAGGCTGACTGTGTCAGGAATGGGTCTGGGCTGTTCTGCAACGGGACTGCCCAAGAACAGTATATACACAGCATAAGGAATCAGACATTTAGGAGAAAAACAAGATTACCAGCTTTTTTCCTCACAATGATTCAAATTTCTTTCTGCCCCCTTCGTCCTATCCATTTACTATCTGGATGAAATACCCCTGGTGTATGCACATGCTATATCATCAAAGGGGTTATGACAATCCCAAATCTGGATCCTAAGGACTGTTTTTAGCCAGAAAAAGGGCTGATTACAGCAAGCAAATGGTTTGAGGGGGCCTCAGGCACAAGCTGGCAGAGAACAAATCCCTGCCTAGGCAATAAGACTGTGATCCTCTGCCCAGCTTTTCAGTCCTGCCTCCCTTTCCCAGGCTAACTGCTGGACTGGAGGCGCATGAAAATGCATTTGTGGCACAGTCTGTATGCGCTGATGCCTTTTCTGGACAGGCACCTAGTTCAACACCAGCTCTGTGTCCAAAAGAATTCTGGTCTCTGCTTCATGCTGTGTGGCTGTGGGAATTGTACTTTTGTCCTCAGTTCTGTCTCCTGAGGATTTATGGGCATATAATAAAGGTAAAATGAATGTTTTCTTCAATCTTAGCACTCAAATTTCAGCCTACAAGGGACACTGTCTCTTCTACCCAGTCTCCTTGTAAGCTTTCAGGCCAGCAGTGGTGTGTGTGTCTTTTTTCTAAGCAAAACTCCCTATGATATGATTTATTCATGAAGGGAGCCCTCAGAAGGTCAATAAAACTGGCGTGCTCCCCAAAATACACAAACAAAACAGACAAGAAGAAAACCCCACTGGGTCAGCACTTTTCTGAAGACAAGATGAAGCTGTTTATGTCCCAGGCAGACCCACTTATGCAAGGGACATAACAAATGTTTCAACTCTCCTTCTCTATTCCAACCTCTTGAACAACCAGCTCAGTACTGAAAATTTACTTCAGATACAAGTGAGAACTTGCTGTGCCGTAAAGTGTCACAGGGTTTTGGAGCTGAAGTACCCAACACTCCCAACAAAAGCGCTGCTTGGTATTCCTGTGAAACAGGGGGACCTACTGCAGCTCCGGCTGGGGAGCAGGTCTCAGGCATGACAACAAAGGACACACAGCCCATCTAGCTTCCCAAAGGAAGACACACAGCCCATCTAGCTTCCTCCTTAGCTGAGACCACCAAAGGAGACTTCTGCTTGGATTGCTTCTTTCAGGGACTTCTATGTTGCCTTACACCTGATCTTGCCATCGATTTCAAAAGGGAAAAGGACTGATCATTATAAATTTCAGTACCCTAGCCCTGTTACATGTGAGCTGCTGCTACACAAATTGGTACATAAAAGATGAATAAGTGCAGAAGAACTGTTTGCAAGATATAAGAACGCCTAAACTAAGAATGAAAACTGTTTTACAGGGTTTGCAGCATTTGTGTAAGGCTCTGGTTTCATGCAATTGGAAGTCATTTTATTGAATAGGAAATAATGTTTGAAACAAAAAATGTTAAAGGATTTGCAGGAAGAAAGAAAAGATAAAGATTTTTTTTCCCCCAAGAAAATAGAGAAACTGCTTAACATTACCAGGGATTCACCTGAGTCAGAAGGCATGCAGGCAGGAAACTTCAGGTTTCTCATTAAAATAAATAGGGAGCTGATGCATGGGAAAAAACAACTCTCTGTATCTTTCTGAACAGAGTGGAAAAAAAAAATCTGCTGGAAGAGATCTCACTCTATCAGCCCAAAGGTGATCTACAGGATGAGTGTGAACAAAGATGATACAGCAGACACAGCATATGTGGATTTTCAAAACAAACACCTTTGATAAGGCTCTACATCAGAGGCTATTAAAAGAAAAAGAAAATAAGGCAGCTAAAAGGTTTACAAAAGGCCTTTTTAGGGAGTGAAAACTGGTTAAAGTACAAGAAGCAGTAAGTAAGTCTTCAAGGTCACTTCTCAGGTCAGAGAGAATGCAGTAGTGAAGTCCTCAGAGGCCAGTGTTACAACCAGCTACATTCAACATCTTCAATAGCCTAGAGTCGGAAGGACATTGCCATAGTCAACCTGGGGGGCTGACTAGTTAATGCAGTTAACTAAATGCACAATAAACAGCTCCATAAGCATCTGCTGCCACAAAAACTAAAGACAGTGAGCACCACCAACATAGGTACCAACAACATGGCACAGGGCATAATTCTGCCACTTTACAAAGGCATGGCCCCCTCACATGTCAGTGTGCAGTTGCTTATAAATTCACTAAAATGATGGATAAAGTGAGGTCAGTCAGCAACTACGGCAGAATAGTCATTAACAAAGTCTGAAGAACTGTAACAAGAGAATACTCAAGAAAATTACCAGGAGACAAATTAAAAACAGATGAAAGTATTTTTATACAAAATGGGTACTAAAATTCTGGAGTTGCATCCACATAAATGGACAGTACCGGTAGGTGCAAGCAAGGATAAGACTAAGTCTATGGACTGGTTCACACACAAGAAATAATGGGAACTGTCAGAAGTAACCTCTAACGTCCCACATCCTGATCTTATAGACTCTGGCACAATAGAAGAAAATGCCCACAAAAACTGACAAGAGATAGGGCAGGTAACTTGTAAGAAAATGTGATTCATATCTAAGAACAGGCTCAGTCATTTTTTGGAAAGGGGAGAGAGTCTCCATATTGAACTTGCTTGGGCAGGGTAGGAAGATCAGGAGGGCATCCGTCTAGTCAGAGAAGATTAGGCCAGAATAGAGAGCCCTATGTGAGATGTCTAATTTTGAAGATGGGCTGAGTTTCCACCACACTTTGTCGCTTATTTTTATGTACCAGGTGCATTTCACATCAGCAGGAATGGATTAAACCTTTCATTTGGTAGGAAAATGAAAAATCACCTTTGCATATTGAATTAAAACATAATGAAATGTCTGAAGATCTTTGGCATTTACAACAAGTCCTTGGGTAACCATGTTTATGTGTAGCGGATAAAGGCAGAAACATTTGTGAATGTACTTCATCGGGGCAACTGCTCACATGTTTACAACTGTATCATTTCTATATAAATATTTTTATATCACATGTATGATAAATATGGGTTTTTTCCCTCTGGAGCAAAAGATTCCAGTGCCATTAGCAATCTAAAGATGCATTATGGAAAACATTTTGAATTACAGGATCTTATAATGTTTTTCTATACAACCTCTTTTGAATACTGCACATTTGCTGGATTGTAAATGCCACATTTTTATGGTGTTTCATGCAGATGGGGGATTTGTTATTCAAAGGATAGTAATCTTGTGCTCAGAAAGGAGGGAGCTGTTAAATATTTCTTAACCACAAGGCTGAAGAACTCCTGCTCTTTCAGCCTCTTAGTGGCCCTCCTCTGAACTCCCTCCAAGGTCCACGTCCTTCTTATCTTGGGGGCCCCAGAGCTGGATGCAGCACTCCAGGTGGGGTCTCACAGAAGTGGAATACAACAACAACAATACAGATTTGGCTATGCCCATCCCCCTGCTCTTTCATGCGCATGAGAGAACCAGTTTTAGCATTTACACATCAAAAACTATTGAAATCAAATGAGTATCTAAGTCTTTTAATTTCATTACTTTAGTCTGATACACTAGAAACTTTAGTGGTCAGTGTTTTTTTCTATAAAGCAAGAAGAAAGCTTTTTGTAAAGCACTTTGTTGAGGTGAAGGACAGGAAATTTCACATTATGTGTTGAATGCCAGAAGAATCATGGAAGGACAAATAAATGCCACATTTTGATGGTGTTTCATGGGGATGGGGGATTTTTTATTCAAAGGATAGTAATCTTGAAATAGCTGTCTGGTAATAACTGTAATTCAACTCACCTGTCTGCAGAAGTCTCCAGGCTCCTTTTAAATTCTGAGTAGTTGCTCTTTAAAAGGCACAGAATCATCCTATATAATTGAAATTACAGTTGCAGAGTTTTAGTCTCTGCGATTTCAGTGTGGAGAAAAACTTCCATAGCCACCCTGGGGCTCATGTTTCCTTCAATTAGAGGTTCCCAGTGCTTGCAGTGAAGACCAAGATCAGAAAAATGCACCCAGACACCCACTAGAAATCAAACAGCTCATCTTGATGTTATTCAACAGGGTCCCAAACTCAGCAATAGAAGAAAGGATGAACCATTCAATTAACTTCCAGGCAACTTCCACTGGTCCCCTTCTAACAGAATACTATGCTTTTTCTAGACCTTGTGGAAGCTGTTAGAAAGGTTGATTGAGAGAAAAATACCATTCACCTTTGAGAATAACAGGTATCGGTTTGCTTTATTACATCTTCTTCTGTTTCATCCAAGAGGAAAATGAGTCTGTCCATTTCCCTATCCCCACTATGCAAGATTCAGGAAGACTGACCGAGCGTCCTGGTTCTCACATCAGTGTTGGACTGCTGCTGCTGGACTTTCTGATCATATTTAGAATCTCCAGAACATCAACAGACTTTCAGAACTTGAATGCTCTAGAGTGACTGAGGCTGTGATGGCTTTGTACTTTCTGTGAAAAAAGCTTGGAGTATTGCATATAATATGCAATAATGAAAGTGATGAATTTGCTATACATTGAAACTACAGAGAGAACCCAGCACAGTCCAGTGGAAGCTCCAGTACTTCACTTTGCAACAAAGCTGCAATGTTTTGACCTAAAATGAGCTTCTACCTTGCTGAACCAGAAAGGGTTGTAATAACCTTATGACAAATAGAAGCCACTCGTGTTCTGAAATGGTCATGAGCTGAAAAGGTAAGCTCAAATTGTCACACTTCTTTAAAAAAAAAAAGGTGTGAAGAAAACAGAAAGGAGATACAGCTGGAGCAGAAGCAGAACCATTACATATTTTCATCCTCTAAAATCTTCTGACTTTCACTAATAAGTAATGCAGGACACTGGGAAACAAGGTAAAGCAGTATTTTCTCCTGCTGTAGTAAAACAGAAGCACCTATAAAACTAGAACTCAACCTTCCTGGAATGCTGAGGGTTAAAGTTTAATTGTATCTTATCAAAGTCAAGAGCAAAGAGACTGCATGCTGAACTAAAAGATGGGCTTTTCCTGTCACAGTCATGGAGAAGACGTAGTCAAACTTGATTTTCTGCAGTGGGTGTAGTTTCATACACAGCAACAGAAGAAATTCCAAATGAGAGTTGCAGAATTAGTGACAAGTATTTTCATAACTAATAAATATTTTCAAAACTTTTTCCTTGCCCTGAAAATCCAGCCACTTGGAAATGTCTTTCATAAATACTAACAGCTCTACTTTGTATATTTTGTGCAAACTAATGATGGGATAAACTGATCAAGACAAAAGTATTTGTGCTTCAGATTGCTACTCATGCTGGCACTCTGCTTAACCAAGTACTTCTGACACCAGCAAGAGTTTTGGTTCTTTATGTGCTTCAAGGTACCTAAGCTAAGAATTATGCGGAGCACAACAAGTCCTCTGGTCCTCTTGCATCCTAAGGCATAGCTTGTCTGCATTGAATAATTTCCTTCATAAATTGCACAGTGCCACCTTAAAATGAGATTATTCTAAGTTCACCGGTTGTCAAAGAACCTCATGCTTTAATTTGATAACCAGATTGCATAAATTTGTTCTTATGCGAGCATTATTCTTTAGTTTCAATAGTATTCTTTCATCCCTAATGTTTATTTTAGTCTTTTGAAGCACTCATATAGTACAGTTCTTTTAGACTCTCCTTCAACAAATATTTTAATCAGGAATGCCCTTGTACTGTATTTTGGTTTGGAGAAGTATTCTGTCCTCTCTCCAACCAAGAAAAAAAAAAAATCTTGTTTTTCAGCTGGAATGTTTCATTAACGAAGTTTGTTCAGTTGCTGCAGAAACATTGATGTTGGTGCAGAAAAGCAGATGTTGCAGGAATTAGCTGTTGAGACAAGAGGAGGGCAGGACCTCTGCTTTGGGCAGCAGGGCTGGTTTATGTTGCTTTAAAAGTTTGCTGACCTCTTCGTCTCCAATCGTAAAACTGGCTGTCAATGTTCATCATTGCTTGAGGATCTCTTCTCTGTGTGTGTTCGAGGTTTAACTTTCATATCCCAATAGCTGCTTTGCCTGTATCTTCATATTTATCATTATCCTTTCAAGACCTGATGTTAGAGATTAATTTTGCTTTCAGGCCAAATTAACTCTCCTTCCCACATCATCCTGTCTGCAGTGGCAACACTTTCCTCCTCATATTATTGACATTTAAACAGTCAAGAGACTCCTCTTGTCTATTTTGGTATTCTTTTCAAAGCTAATCTCAAATGCTTTTTGGCCCTTTTCACTGTATCCCTGCTTGTCCATTAGCCTTTCCTTCTTTTGTATTTTTGCTTACTTTCCATGTCTTTTATGAGATGAAATCACCAATAATTCTGCAACTTATTGCTCTCCACTTTTACATGTGATTTAGGGACACAATTTCCATCTCCTATCTGCATCTATTTAAAGAAAATGTGCATTTCTCCAATTCTTAAGCAGAACACAACAATTAGTTCTTTCTAGTTTTCAAAGTTGACTTGAACAGCAGCAGGAGGACAGCAAGAAAAGAGGTTCTTCTAAAATTCTGGGATCCCAATTATTTTAAAGCTAGGAATTCTGAGATTCTCAGGCAGTTTTTGAATCCATAAATACCCCTTTGAACTTTACTTACAATAGAAAGTTACTCAACTACAGGTGCAGATTAATTGCCTATTTTATGTAATCTGAAGGCTAAATAGATCAGACCTATTCCTTTCTTTTTTCATTTTTCCTGTCTTCCATCTTAAACAAATGTATTAAGATGTAATAGATTAAAAGGAATACTTAAGGAAGAATGCTTTATTTACATATCCTCTTTTTTTCTGATCATATTGATTAGCATAATGCTATTTTCCATATCCCTGATGACACAGTTGAAAAAATATAAATGCAAGCTACATTTCAAGCAACTAGCTTGGACATTGTGAGTAGCACAGAGGAAGAAGTGTATGCCTTCAGAAAAGGAACATTCATCCTGCTTCTGAATAGCTTTGCAGTCTGCATTAAGCTCGTGTCACAATTTTTGAGCTAGCGGTGTCTGCAGTTTAGATGTACCTTCAGTCTCACACTGTACAGTGGAACTGTATAAACCTCTCCATGAAACTTGTTTGCATTTTCTAATTTATGCCATTTTAGCTGTATTTAAATATGTATTTGAAGGGCTTTTTACCGTGTGCAGTACAGCATAACCTTCAGTTTCCTCATTTTCTATTTAGCATTTTATTCTAGGAACTAAAGTTGATCGAGATGGAAAACCAGGTTAATACTGAATAATAATATGTGTGCATATACAAGCTCCAAACCCACCAATTAGCCCATTTCCAAATTGTGATGGAAATACTTATCAGTCAGAAATGTTCCTCCAAGCATGACTGGTGTAAGAATCACAACTGTGTGTGTCTATGTGAACAGGTAGAAATTGTGCTAGGATTTTTAATTACTTGCAACAGAATTCCCTTTGCAGAAAATGGCAATATTGGACCTATATATTTTAAACAATATACAATCTCTGTATATTGTTTTGTAGATTCAAATAGTATCTATTGGTTTTCTGTTGAGAGGCACATTCCACTCACTGTGTATAGGCATCGACCTTTATTTTAACAAAATTATGCTTTTCCCACACAACTATTCAACACTAGATTCTTTTCTCTAAAAATGGCTGATATGGCATGAGAGACAAGTCCTAGAATATTTGAGGATAGTCAAGGAGCATGGAAAAGTCACGCAATTGAAAACTGCAAAATTTCCTTTTTCATTGGTGCTTTCAATCTAGAAGACAAGACGAGATGTGCTGCCAAAATTATGGCATGAAATATTCAGCTCTATTTTGATCTCTCTTTTTTCTCTGTGTCTTGTTTTGCTAAAGATGATTTAAAACTCTGCTTGCTGAATCCAAAAAACAAACAGCTCATGCATATGACAGGCAGCCAAGAATGCAGGACCCTGCCCTTTGCTTAGCTCACAAGCAAGAAAAATCTTTTACAAGGATAGTGCCAGGCAGTATGCTGCACTAAATCTCATAGTCAGAAAATAACATTGGCAGCATAATCAGCTGCAAAAGGACTGCATGCAGAGCAGTAATTTGCAAAGAGCCCAGCCTATCAGTTAGCCTTCCAAAGCGACTTCGTGGTGACAGGCATCTGGTAAATCAATCTGGAAAGAATCCATATTCTCCTGATAGCATCACAGTTTTATTTTGTGGGCCTGGACTGAGGCAGTATGAGGAACTTAGATGACAAAATCATTAGGACAAATAATTTGTGATCATACTGACAGTCATGCATGTTTTTTTTCCCCCCTTTTTTCCCCCTTTTTTTTTTCCCCTTCTTTTTTTCCCCCCTTTATATTTATACTGGCTGTGAAATAATTGCAATGTTGATGTGTTATCAAAGAATATCTGGCAATACATTTAATGAACAGTTCTTCTTAAAATTCTACTGCCAGAAAAAAAAAAGAAGAGAAAGAAAAGGAGAAAAATGTATTTGCTCTGTTAAGATTTCTCCCTTTCTGTGTACACCATTACAGCCAGATTTACAGGGACATAATCTTGCAGGCCATAAAATAATCTGAAGGCCTCTCTTCACACACACCCTGAAATGGACTAGATGATGTTATAAAAGAGTTCCTTAAAGGAGGCTCAGATGGCATCATATTTTACATATCAGTTAACAAAACCTCAGATTTTATTTCCAGCAAAACATTTTGATTTGCTTCATGGTGTGGTATGCAAGAATTGGATCACAGGGGATGTGATTTCTTTTCACGCTGTAGATTTAGTAGTGAACATGGAATGAAATCAGATAGAAAGCCATTACAAATTTGCAAGTAATAAGAATAAAAGTAAAATTTCTGTCCCAGTAAAGTCAATGCCAGTTTGCTCATTAGTCTGGGACGTAGACAAGTTTTCATTCTTTGGATATGTACCAACATCTTTCTGTCTCCTAGAGAAATTGTACAGGCTGTAGCACTAACTGCTTAGGTCATAGTAATTTTCAATAGCAACAGAAAAGACCCAATATTTTGTGCTTTACAGTATTGTAGTCTCGAGATTATTTTATCTCTAAATGGCTTTAAATCTGTTTCATTTTCATTGTCTACTCCTTTATTACACAGGATCAATATTTTTGTAGATGTAGATCTACAGCCTTACACACTTTTTATCAAAAGTCTCACACAATAGCTCTTTCTGTAAAATCCTGGCCTTTAAGTGTATGATGTGAATAACTGGAGTGACATTCATTTTACAATGTTTACTTCCAGGACTCATATTCATGAAAAAAAGCTTGAACATGTGGAAAAAGCTTGAACTGCATGGAACAGAGGACTGAAATACAGTTTGATGAGACTCAAAAATCATGGATTTCTATCATTTAGACTTCTTCCAAGCATTGGGAAATGGACTGAAGACAGAAAATATAAATGTTATACCTCTCTAGAGATCAAAACAAGTATAAGACTAAATAAGGGAGTAGTTTTGAAATTTCATTTGCATCACCTCTCAGTGTTTGTAGTGCTATCTGATAATTTCAATGGGTCTGACTCTGCTCCCAGCCCAAACATCTGAGCCACCACTATGGCAATATCAAGCCCGGGATGAAATGAACTGTGAAAGAGAAATAGGAACTGATTGTACATCAAATTTAAGGTAAGCTCTTCAAATCTTCATGGACTGGACAGCATTGTTGCAAGAATATTTTTAAGGGCAAATAAATAGTAACTTTTGAAAGCAAATTCAAGGGTATTAAGCTAGTTGTTTGTTGTTTTTTGTTTTGTTTTGGTTTTTTTTCCCTTGAAAGCATTTCAGTATGCTGTAAAGTAAATGAAGTTACTTCCCGCTCATATGGCTTTTCTTTTGGATGTTTGTTTACCCACCTAATGGAGATAGAAGTATTTGAGTCACCACAATATTTTCTAATTCTTTTGCATCTGTCCTTGATAGAAGGTGCATATTCTGTCATGCACCTTTGTGGTGTTACATTTTAGTTAAAAGGTATGCTCTGTCTCACCCCTCAAAAATGTAGGGTTTATTCCAAGCCTGTGATCCTCCCCTGCAGTATCATGTATCTGTAATCCCATTGGCCCAAGCCTTTTTCCCTGTTCAGCTGTGCCAGGTAGACCACGCTCTCTCTCAGCCCTTTGCTCCCTAGGCTCTCCCTCTCTCCCACTCCCTCCCCCTTTCTCCCTCAGAAACCATGCTGCTCCTGGGGCTGGGACCCCCAATAAACCCCCACCCAATTAGCACCCTCAGAGGCCTGCAGAGTCTCCTTGCCTGCCTGCTGCTACCAGCGAACAAGCAGCTTAGGGGGCCCCCTGGGACCTCAAACGAGCAGCAACACACCTTAAATCAGGCCTTCATCTTTTCCTAAAGTTAGGACACAGCTAGAAGCTTAACAGCATTTTATACCTGTTTTGGCTCCATTTTATGTAAGATTATCATTCAAAGCCAAATTATCTCTGAAGTCTAATTACAAAGTTCCTGAGACTGTAAGATGCAGTATCAGTCTGTTTCTGGAGTCCTCGCCTTCTGGGAAGCTTGGAGAGCAGTTCCTGACAAGGCGTCAAAAACTTCACCACTGTTCATGACATCTGGTATTGAAAACATTTCACAATGGCATCTGTGTTACAGCTACATGGGTAACCACAGATTCTGACTGCATGTTCGCTGTCACTGATGCCAACAGCTTCTGATTAAATCTTTGCTACTGACTTCCCTTCCACATCAGGTTGGAGGGGAGACAAGATCCATTGGACAGAAGAAGGACCCAGAGAGTGCTGAAGATGGAAATGATCTGAAGTGTCACACAGTTCTTCCCCTCTTCCATCACCACCAGTAGTTCTTTGCTATGCACACACAAAGAGCCAGATTTGTAGCCTCGGCTCTATTACTAGCTGGTGCTGTCCTCTCATCCTCTCCATCCATCCTGTTACACATACCACTTCATAGTCTAATTGTCTAGTTCTTCCTTCCCCTGCTTCCTGAGTTCTGTGGGCCAAAAGAGTGCCGATTGTTCGACTGTTCGTCAAGCCCAGGGTAAAAAATGCATATTTCAGAAAACTGCCTAGCAACTGCTTTCTTTAGTGCAAGGAGAGAGGCCATTTGCATAAGAAAACCTTCCAGCTGGAAGCCTGCAAAGACTGCTGGGAGCTGATTCTGTGACCAGACATCAAAGGAGAATTCCCATTTAAGGATTGCTCCCTCTGGGTGGCCTTTCTGTGCTGTCCCACCATCAGCAGTGGCGGCTGCACAGATCGCACCAGTGCTCTGCAGCACCCAGGAGATGCCATTCCAGTATCCGACTGTGCTCCCAGAGATCTTTTACTGATTTTGTTCTCACACCATCTTTTCCTCACACTGTGCACATCACACATTGAAAAGTCAACAGTTTCAGCTGCTAACCTTTGGAATTCTGTAAAGTGCTTTGCAGATTGCCTGCCAAAAGTGACAATCTGTGGCACTGCAGTACAGTATCTCCAGATATTTACACATGGTTCCTCCCCATACTAAAAGGCTTTATTGTCCGGTCCGGCTGTCTGTCTCTGCCCGGACATGGGTAGGGTGGTTCTTGGGTGGCACGCGTTTCAAAGGACGAGTCTGGACTCTTCAGCTTTTCGATCTTCAGATTGTTTATTGTTTCTTATCTACAAAATTTTCTGTCTGCCCAACAGAGGTCTGATCTGCAAGGCAGCCAAGGGTACTCGTGACTACCCACGGGGCGGTCATGTCTTTTTATACTAAAATCTATGTACATGATATTTACTTTTATTTTCCAATACTTTTCACCCATGTTGGCAAGTACACCTTCACCATAAACCAATCCCCAAGTGCCAACATCACCACAGGAGATGGAAGAAGAAAGAAGAAGGACGAGACATGCCCTGATCCCTCCATCTTGTCTCCATAACCCCCCTGTACCAAAAACCTTAAAGTTTATATTTCACCCTATAAATGTGTCCCTTTTACACCCTTCACTCTAAAGTGATTCTCAAGTCCTCAAACTGCTGTCACTTCTGTGGATGGATCAAAATCAAGCCACCAAGCACTCTTGGCAACATTCCAGGGTTTCTGAGCCCCCCAAGGGTGCTCCTGGAAACTCTGGACATTGGGAGCGATGTGCTGAGTTCCCACATTTATTAGTCTGCACAAAGGCCTGGCACAGGAAGAAAAACAACTGAAATTACTTAAAAATTTCTCTTGACTTTTTATGCCTAGAAAAGGTTGACCATAAACTTTGCACTTTCTAAAACCCTGGGCAAAACATTGGGTCTAGTAAAGTCAATGGAAATAGCCTCCACCAATACTCCAAGTACAATCCAGCAAATTGTGAACAGGGATGGGATTGAGGACATGGCTCTCTTATGTGCTAATCATCTAAACAACAGTTAAATCGTTTCAGCACCTGCAAAAAAATAGCTCCGTACAGCTCTGCTGCTACTTAATGGAATGAGGCGATTACGATCACAGTTCTGCAAAGCTCTCCAAATTGCAGTTCCTAAGGCTAATTTCAATGTGTGAATCATTGCTTTCCTGCAATTTATATCCATATGTGTGGTTATTTTTGAGAATGATTCAGTTTTGTATGTATAATTTTAAAAGGACTTTTTAAGTTAATGAACATCTGTGCTAAGAGCCCCTCAACAGAAAAGCTTGTGTCAGCCACTGGTGACGATGACTGTGTAGACTTCCTGTTATCCTATAGGCGTGCATGTGGATCCTATGGCTCTCACCAACTGCATAATGCAGGAGTAACCAGCTGAAAAGCACTCCATTAAAATGCTTTAACAATAAGGTGGGAAATCCAAAGCTTCGAGACCCTTGAAAACTGTAATATCTGTTCCATAACCAGCATGGAACCAAATACTAAATTCTTAAAGCTTTTAACAGAAGCAAACAGAGGGAAAAATTCCATTTGAGAATTTCCAAACACTTTAATATCTTGATTGACACACAGTCAACACTTTAAGCTATAGTGTAGCTCAACAGGATTTCTGCATAACATATGTTTCTAGGTACTGCCTCCTGTCTTGAACTTTTTTTCTCAAGATGAACTTGTTTCTTGGCATGCTGCATGAGATCTGTGTTGGTATAAATCTAGTGCTGGTGGATTCACAAGGAAATATTAGGCATTGAAATTCAATAGGTAATCAAGTAACTAGTCACAGCAACAAGGTCACTTTACTTTAGTCTGTCTTTTAATCAGCTTAATTTTTCAACCTAGTTATTATGGGTTTTTGTTTCTGCCGTCTTTACACTCTTTGATCTCACAGACTGAAGGAGAATGTACTCCAGGAGCCATGAAGCTGTCTTCCTATTTGTACATTTAAAGCAAAAGGGGGCTTTAGTCTGGCTAAGTGAAGTATGTCACAACCTCCCAGTTAAAAGTCTCATTTTCTGTATTACCAACCGATCATTAACACTGCAAGACAGAGTTTAGTAAGAAATGATTGTTAAATGCAGCACTCTACACATGTTGGACATCTGATGTTCCTTCTCCTAACACTAATATGGAGAATTTTCTTGGACTCACCTCTTAGGATCTGTGTTGGTGAAAACAGATGGAAACAGAAGTGCAAGTAAGACCAATAACCCTGATGTGAAGATGATGAAAAAACTTCACTTAGGAACTGACTACATCTACAGCTGTACTAAAATTTGGAATTTGTTCTTGCTTAAGACAAAGCTGAAATAAGGTTTTCAGTGAAGAACTGAAAAAGTTAAACAGCTGTAATTCCAAACAAAACCAGAAATCCAACCAGTAGTTGTGTAAGTAAAAGTTGGGGTCAGACCATACCTCCTGCACAGCACAGAATATATTCTGGCATGCGCAAGTAGTGACAGGTATCAAGCAGTGGTGCTTACCCTTGATCATCAGGAAAACACCACGTCCCGGTGCATACCAGTTTTTAAACACTGATGCTACAGTGACTTTTAGGAAGCCCTTTAAAATCATTAGGCCTAATTCTGCTTGTGATTATGTTACTTTAGGTTCAGAGCTACTGCACTGACTTCAAGGCAGCTACTTTGGATGTACATCTCTCAAGCTGGCCTATTATTTCTTGTATTGTTTCCAGTTGCATGAAATCATCTGTGCACGTCTTCCAGGGCTGCTGGAACCCTCTGTCCTCCCCAGCACTACACATGATGCAATGAGACTCTGACGGAGGAGGAAAGCCGAGAAGTCCATGTAGGGAAGCAGATAATTTCCTTTTGAGCAATGGATGCAAAAATAGCAGCTAATAAAAAGCCTTCAAACTGTGCCTTCAAACTGTGACAATTCAATACACACACCTACGAGAATGCCTTGACAAGCTGCTTGACTTCCCAGTAACTCTTTCTTGTTTTCTTTAGTGCAGCCTCCTCCAAACTCCCACACACAGGTATTCATCTCTGTAGTGACAGCTGAGACCTGCAGGTGTTTGCTGCTATTGCCCTTTCAGAATAGACAGACACTTGTTCCTCACTGTAAACATTTGTATCATGATGTTTGCCTGGCTAGTTACAGCCCAAATAATGATAAACCAGCCTTTTCTTTTTTTAGCCCCTTGCTGTCATGCATTAATTCTTTTGCAAATAGGCATTAGTTACTGGAAATAGCTTAAATGAGATCACTCTCTGGTGATTATTTTACTAGCCTTATCTTTTGGAAAACATTTCAGAGAGTGTCACCAGAAAAGTATATCATGCAGTTTCCAGAAATACAGAACTCTACAACATTAGATTCATACATGAAGGGAGGAGGGAATGGTTAGTGGGCAGGATGCTCTTCCATTCCTTTAATTCTAATGTTATTTCACTGTTTTTCAAACTGCTACTTTGGCTTTGCTAAGGAACAGCAAAAATCAGAATAAGAACTGCTTGTTGACGACTTTAACACTCACAAGTGTCAAAATGTTTTCTCAAAAGAGTTGTTCATCTTTTTTATGTAGCAAGAAGGTCCAAAATCTATGTATTTTTAAAATAGGCCTGGAATGACAAATTGTGTAACCATTAGTTTTTCTGGAAGTCTGGGAGGTTAAGGGGTTTAATAGCTTTTTCTGTCTTAACTGAAAGCTCATGGGAAATCTATTTTTTAAAAAGACAAACATCCCAGATTACTTAATGTTAGCATCAAATCGAAATTATCAAAGAAACATTAGGAAATAAAGCTACAAAAATCTAGGAAACTTCCTAACTAACCTTTCTCACTCCATCAGCTGTTTACTTTTTGGTAGCCTGATTCTGTTTCTTTAGTTCTTTACACCAATTTAGACAAGATCTGAATTCTAATTAAAAAAAAAAAAAAAAAAAAAAAACCAAAGAAAACCAAGACAAAACAAAATAACCCAGCCCCCAAAGAAACCAAAAAAATAACAGAGAAACCACAGTCTTTCTCAAGCACTAGAGGTACAAAATGTGCCAGTATGAATTGCAAAGTCATTCACTGAGGGACTGAACCCAAAAGCTTAGGGGAAAAAAAGGGATGTTTTTCATTTGGAAGAAGTAGAAGATGAGAGTGGCCCAGGGCATTGTCTGACAATACGGTTAACATGTGACAATGACACAGGCTATGTGGGTTTGGATGTACTATCCAGCATATTTTCATTAGAGGCTGGGAGGTACCTCTAATCAAAGAAAGGGAAATACCAGATTTGGAAGATACCACTCGCAGTTCTAGCAACGTCTGTACCAGAAAGAGATACAAAAATTGCTTTTTCACACATTGAAAGTCGTTGGAAAAGGCTAGTGTGAAAAGGAAAAAAAATGAAGTCACTTTTTTTCCTGATAGTGGGCCTTCTTTCTGACAGTCTGGTAGGGGACAGGAGTAGTTTCTCTAAATACAATTGAGATTTAAAGACTGGAAAGATAGTAGAATAATGTGATCAAGTAGGTGTCTATTGCTCATGAGTTAATTCAGGTTGCTGAATTAAAAAAAAATGCAGCTGTTAGGACAGAGAAGCTGTTGTGCAGCCTTTTGGAATAAGCACTGGCAACACAGGATCCTACTTATTTGCAACATCCACTTTGAGAAGAAGGGACTGTGTGACAGGACAGGAGTGGTTCAGGAGTCAGAAATCCAGGCTTCAGGAACACAAGTTCTGAAGCCTGTTCTATACCTGAGAGGTACTTGAGAAAAAGACTGTCAGCATTTTGCAGGCTGCACCTTATTAACTCATTCAACTAAAGTCTTTCTTCAGGACTTGCCTTTTTGTTTTCCCTCTTGTTTGATTTGAATCTGGATCATCTTTGGTTCCCACACTGCTCTAAGGCGCTGAGGACAGGAAACAAGGCTAGATGTGCTCTGAGGAGCATCACCAAAAGCAAGTTATACCACAGGCTGGTGCAGCTGGCTTGGGCCCACATAGCTTTCTACAGTTTGCCAGTTCAGAAGACAATTTTCACAGAAATGTCTGATGGGGATTGCTCTCACATCTTGCTGTGTGTTAGGTGTGACTGAGTTCTTAAGATCTCTCAGGAAATTTTGCCAAGCATAGCTTCTCTTTAGGTGCTTAGGACACTGTTGAAAACTTCTTCTTTTCCCTGACAGACTAGAATTTTTATGAGGCTTGGTATCTTATATAGAAGGGGCTAAAGTACTAGTGAGTGTTGGTGTTTTCCCTTCAGCATGATGAGGTCTCAGGTTCTTGTTGCTCCTACCCTTAACACCTACTCTGTGGCTTCCCTCAAGAGTGAAAGACTTAGACTCAGTAACTTCTGTCTCTTCTTCCAATCTGATATGCTATGCTCTCTTTAAATAGCAAAATGGTGCAAAATGTGAAGATTTTAAAGACAAAAGGAGTCACTGAAATTTATAATGAAACACATCTCTTAGTCTTCTGCCTGATATGTGCCAGAAGTGAAAGAAACTAATTTGTGAAACTCTCTGTAGTTTTAGGGCAAATTGGGCCTTAAAGAAAGATGGAAACCGCACCAGGCCCAGTCTTTTAATAGAGTTTTGAGTGGTTTGTGCAAACTGAAAAAAGGAGTCCACATTTTCTCCACTGTTCTTGTGCTGTTACATAAATGCAAGTAGGTTATACAATAGCTAAATAGGGATTACAAAACTGAGCTCCATAAATCTAAATAAGAAACAGAATGTCTATCCTGCACTGGACAAACATAAAAGTGGGGAAGGGTGAAACTCAGATCCTAATGAAGGTAATGGCAAAGCTCTTGCTTAGTCTGGTGAGATCACAGTTTCATCCCAAACCTTGGCTGAAGCCTGTAGTTGGCTGACCAGGCTGGATGCTTAAAGCTATCCATGTTAAGTTTTTCCAAGTACTGGGATAAGATGACTTCTACTTTTTTTCAAGCTTCTTGCTTATAATTAAGAAATGTTGAAATTATTTTACGATCAAGTACTGAGCAATCACTTGCAAACATGAACTGGAAGCCTAAAAAGGCCCTGATATATTATCTCTGAATGCAAGAACAAGTAACAACAAAGTGGTTCTTCCCAGGCTTTAGTGTCAGCACTTAAAAGCACTGAGAGCTACATTAAAGAATTACCTGGGTATCTTAGAGTAAGATAGGAAACCCTGACCTGTGGGGGTAGGAAATCAAACAGCAAACCTCAGCTATCAACAAAACAAATAAAAGCCCCTAATAAACTTGAGACCTCAGATCTCCAATCAAATAACTTTGTGAAAGGGTCTTTTGTGCTATAAGGATTGCAGTTCAGCAGTGCTGCTAGAGCTGTTTGGCTCACAAACCGAACCAATTACTTGAGAGTTGTTTAACTTTGGCCTGGGGTGTAGAGCACTTATGGGAAAGAAAAATCATCACAGTTTTTTCATGTCCCCGGGGTCTGACTATCAAATCCTACTTCTGTTACATTGGATGCTAGCATGTACATCAGGACTTCCCCTACTTTCAAGATTCCTGCATGATGAAAAAGACAGGAAAAAAGAAAGGGGGAGAAAAAAGGAAAGCTTGTGCAATCACGGCCACACATCGTATGTATTCCCAGTCCAAGGGTTACTTCTCTCCCACTCTTCCCTGAAGCATCTCTTAACAGCTGAGCTGATTCAATGCAGAATGTCATTAAAAATCTAACAGTGCACAATGACTTGGGATCATCCTTATCTTACAGAAGCAAGCTATAAATAATCATCTTGGGCAAATCTAACATCATGACTGAGTGGCAGACTCCAAAAAACAAAAAAACAATTCCAGTGTATTAAAACCCACAAATGACGAACCGTTTTTTGCAGAACTTTTTGGAATTGTGTAAATCTCTCCAGTGAGCATCAGATAAAGCTATCAGGGTTGGGGATGATTTGCTTCTCTGTGAGTGTTTAAGCCTGACCAGTTAAAAAGACTTAGCCTGCTATAAGCAATTAGGTATGGTACGTCAGTGCCATTCCAGTGTTATCATTGACTTAGGCCTGCCAAGGATGCAATTCTCCAGGCAATCATCTGGGATTTCATCATTGCCTTGATTTTTTCATGACCATCTTCTGACCGGCCCACATATGTCTCAGAAATGGCAGGCCAAAACTTCACAGGCTCAACTGGAACTTCAAAATTTATCAGCTGTGAAATATGGTGACATGGCAGGCTGTGGCTCTATCCCTCCTCTGCACTAATTAGAAACCAACTGGAACATGAGGCGCCAGAAAAGCTATCCTTCTTGTTCTTCTTACTGTGTAGAACAAGCAACTTCCCAACTTGAAGTTTCATATCCAGCCATCACTCTGCAAGCTTATACCACCAGTTTGGATGGGGCTATGTTATTTTACACCATCCCCTTTGACATTTGTTTACCTTTTTCTCTCTTCATTTGCATTTCTGTCTTTCACTAACACCTCTCACAATTATCTTTCCCACCTTATTTGTTCCCTCTCTTACATCAATGATTGTACACTCTTCACACTACTCCCTCTTCCTTTGTTACTCCCTGGACTTCCCAGACCCCCTCCTTCACCTCAAAAATAAGTGAAGATAAGGGAGAGAAGGAGGGAAGAAGAGAGGGATTCTGTTATGAGGGACAGAGGGAAATACAATGTACCTCTTAAATGAGATCCTTTCAGAGGTGCCCAAAGACTATCCAGGTTACCCAGGATTTCCTGGACTACTGCTTTGTCTGGGTCACAGGTATTGTTCTAAATTTGTGTTTCTGTGGGTAGAAGCTTTGCTTGAGTACTCATGTGCAAGACTCGAGGATTAAACCCAGATGTGTGTGATCAGGTACACTGATGTCTCCTTGTGGTGGTTTGACAGGAAATGTGTTTTTTGGGATGCTGTGTTTTTGGCCAATGGATATTCAGACTTTAATATTGGCATTTAACCTGACCATTGAGACATGGACACGCCTCTGAGAACACGGAGTTAAAAGCAGAGCTCTCCCCTGGAAGGGTCCTCTTGGGTTTCCGGCGGGAAAGAGTTCGGGTCTCTCCCCCGGCCCAGCTGCTGGCTGGGCAGGGGGAGGGGAAAGCCATGAGGCCGAGAGAGGTAGGCCTGGGCCCGGGGGTGGAAGGGTGGAAGAGAGAGAAAGAGAGAGACACTGGGAGCCATCGGGCAGCCCCCCCTGAGAGACACAGAGAGAGAGAGAAAGAGAGAGAGAGAGAGAGAGAGAGAGAGCCGCTGCCTGGGACTGTAACCTTGAAACTGGATAAACATGGGCCTGTGCCGGCAGCATGGCTGGGACAGAGAAGAGGGGGGGGGGGAGTGCAGCCGGCCGCTTGTAGGAGCTTTTAACTCTTTTTTTGGAGAATGAGAACTTTACAGAACATTGACCTCTCCTGGAAGATAGAGTGGAAAATGAAGAAAGAAATGGGCCAGTGTGAGAGAGGTCTGGGCGAGTGAGAGATCGTAACAGAATAGAGAAGAATCCTAGTATTTGGGAAGAGATGATGGAGTGGCTTTTGCTGGACTCTTTTTGTATAGCCATGGACAGAACCATGTTCCTTGTGATACAGAGACTGCATTCTAGGGGGAGGCAATGGCCTCAGGACCAAGAGGGTTCAGTGTTAGTGCCCCTCGGCCCCAGGGGGTGAAAAAATATGGGGGGGACAGGTGTCCCAAAAGGAGAGATTGTGGGGACAGGTGTCCCAAAGGAGAGACTGTGCCTTTTTTGGATCAGGACAGAGCATCCTTAAATGACAACCCTAGAAGCAGTTTTGGTCCGTGTTCAGTGGTGAGAGCACTGGACATGGAAAGGAAGAAGTCACGACGGCAGATGTACTCCGGGCGGTGCCACAAGTGACACAGGAACACACGAGGCTTCGACTGTGTTTCCAGGGGAAGCCCATGGTACAAGAAGGACTCCTCTCCTCTTGATGAACCGAGGATTGATTGTCTAAAAGGTGATGCTGGACCGAGAGTTGGTGATTTGAGGAACAATGTATTGTGTTAGAAATTTGGTGGGGGGAGGAAGAAATGCATTTGTGAGGTTTTCATTTTCCCTGTATGTGTGTGTGTTCCTTTTTATTTGTAGTTGTAGAGTAGTTAATAAAGTTCTGGTTCTTTTCTTTCCTAAGTAAGAGCCTGCTTTGCTTATTCCTGGTCACATCTCACAGCAGAAACCAGGGAGAAGGTATCTTCATGGGGGCACTGGCATTGTGCCAGTGTCAAACCATGACACTCCTGGAAGGCCATATGACTACTGAGCTTCTATCCCCTTTTGCAGGTAGCTTTTATGCAGCAGGGGGAATTGCTTTTTTTTTTCCAGAAATAAGCAAAGTATATGTTCCAAAATGTTGCCTCCCACTGTAACAACCTTTGGAAACATGTTCTGTCTTGCATATACATTCATTAAGTATAACAACTGACATGGTAAACACTGAAGTATGGAACAGAGACATGACTTCAGTCCCAACAAGTGGTACAAAACTGCAATATGCAAAATCAGATGCAAAATCAAGAAACCTCTGCTCACAGGTGTCCTTTAAAACACAGAGAAAGTTATTACCATCCTGTATATTTTTTAAGCTGTGAAGTGCAGTCATGCTTGTTTTATGTTGATCAAATAATTCAGAGTGCCAGTTTCCAAAATAACAATATACAAGAGGAATCTGGATATGTTTACTAAATACTAGGTTTGTCTTTGAAAGGAAAGAAAATTAACAGTGAACATTTACAGTTAAGTAAACTGTAAAGTAAATTAATAGTACCTTATGAGCTTTTAAGTGAATCAGCATTCAACAATAATTTTCAAAAGTGTAGCATCGTCTACCCTGTCCAGCCTTAGCCAGATGTGGTGACAATCTCTTCCCAGGCATCCCACCAATACTGATGGTGAGGTGACACTTTCCTTTAATAACACAATCCAAATTGACTAGCTAAGAAAGTAATAATGAAAAAGGAATAAGAAATAAGGAGTAGAGAGGCAGATACAAAACATGTGCTTAAGGATGATGAGATTGCCTTACAGGATAAACTCTAGGGTTTGTAAATTATCAGCTTGGTCATGGTTTGCCTTCCCCAAGCCACAAACAGGTTCAGTTCCAATCATGAAACTACAAATGTGATAGCAAACAGCAAGTGGTATCAACTAGATGACTTATCACATAGTACAAAGACTGCATCAACAACAGCATTAATGCACTCAGTTTGTTTAGCCCAGCAATCTCTGAAAGCCTTTGCAAAATTCAGATTGCACTTTATGGCAACCAAGTTCAGGAAAAACAGTCAGAATGAAAAGAGCAATGGACTACTCTTATCCTCTGCAAAACAGCTCTTCAACATTAAGAAGAAGGACTAAAGCCCTGGTTTAAGGCAGGAAAACCTTTCAGGTGCTCAGTATAACAAACTTCTCACCTAATCTCTTATTGAGTAAAGTAACTGGTCACTGCTGCTGCCCAGTACTTATTTTTCCTCTAGTTAACTGATGCATTATACAACTGCTTCCCAAATTTACCATTTCCATTTTTCTTAGCAGTATTTAAGAACATATTTTAATACCTTCAAAGTGTTGGGCAAAATTTGATTACCCTTTTTATCTGTTGTTTCTTCTTCACTTATGCCAAGAAAATGTGCAAGATTTTTGCCCAGAGAAAAAGACCTTTCTGTGATTTAGAATCTAAACCCAACATATATAAACAACAAAACATGACAGACTACTCTGATTAACTCTCCGAGTTTACCAAAACCTTTAAATTCAGAACCAGGTTCTCCATATGCTAGGCTCTAGATTACCTGACAGACAGATGGTTAAGTATAAAAGCAGATCAGTCACACCAATGTGGTAAGAGGATTAAACAAGGCCTAGCTTATTATAGCAGTTCACTTACCCGATAGTAGTCTGTGCTGTACACATCTCTAGACATCCCAAAATCCCCAATCTTCACCAGTAGGTTTTCACCAACCAGACAATTCCGAGTAGCAAGATCCCGATGCACAAAGTGCTGTGATGCCAGGTAAACCATACCAGAAGCAATCTGCTGGGCAATGTGAAGCATCTGGGATTGGGTCAGCTCAGCAGGACGGTTGCCCTCTGCCATCAGTCCTGCATCTGGTCCATGTGCCCTGCACCAAAGCACAATCTGATAAACTAAGAGGCCACTTGTGAGGTGGTGAAGTGAAAGGTATCAGTGAGTGTCAGCCCACACAACTCCATCAAAATTGCTATAAAAATAGGGAAAATTTTTTGTCTTGGCTTTTCTCATTTACTGTTTTCCTTTATTGATGAAGGATAGGTGGTCTGAAGAGCACTACAAACAGGGTATATATTACTCAAGGAAATAAGGCATATGTGTTCACAATAGTGCCCATCTGTCAGAAAGCATCACCTTTCTCCTGTTCCATTCCAGTAATCTTTTCTGGAGAAAGGCTGACAAATGAACCTGCTTGGGAACCAAAGGAAAATCTTATCACTCTGTAAGACTGTAAAACAATTGAGGAAAAGTCAATGAAGTAGCATGCATAACATCACTTTCCCTGTGATTGGCATTCCTTGATTTCTGCAGGGATACAGGCCATTGACCCTTCCATCTTTTCTTAAACAAGAAAGAGCTAACTTCTTTCCCCATTTTAGAAACAAGGACAGCAATTTAAAATTTATACTTCTAATTTCCTATCCAAATGCACAGCAGGAAAGAATTTTTGCGTATTTCATCACCAAGGGTGAGTTCTGCCTGAGACGGGAATCCTTCACAATAGGAAGAGGACACAAAACGCACGCTATTTGGAAAAACAAAATGTCTTCAGAAATATGATGTTTTCAAGACCTAGCAAGTCTCTAAGAAGTAAAAATCAACTGATTAATGAGAGTACTTGTATGCATTTCATCAAAACCAGAGATAGTTTTCATTAGGAAAACCCAGCGAAGTACTGGGTCACATAAGCTTTGCCCATCTTAACTATGTGAGCTCTGGTATGCCTGTACATCCTAGAACCTTGAAGATGCAGATATAAACATTCATATGAACAATGTTTGCAGGAAGAACTAGTAGCTAATCCTTATCCAGTCAATGAGGTAATCTGGCAATCACTACTCATGTGATAGATTTTATAATGTTCTAAATATCCTTTTCCATCCATTCTATTTTTCTGTATTTTCAGACGCCCTTGTTTTTATTCCAATCCTGAAAACTATTCTTTCAAAGAGACCACCTCTCCTCTTCTCTCCTCAATAGACATGAGGCCTTAATTTTTCTCTAGGGTAAGGGCGCAGGAGTTTGGAAAAGATTTTCAAATTAATCAAAATCTGTGAGATCAAATCTGACACTACCAATTAGAAATACGATATTAAAATTGCCCCAAGGGAAGAATTTCATGAGCAAAGTGACAGATGTGAGAAAGAAATGAAGGAGGGTGTGCAGCATTGCTGGGACTGTATCTGGTACCAGGCAAAGCAACTTTCTGCCACAGGGTATACACAGGCAGCCATTCATCTGGTCTAGGTTGATTGGGGGCAGGAATAAATGGGAGGACATGGAATATCCACCTAAAACTCACTAGCAAATTCCTATTGAAAAGTACTGTACCTTTATCATGCATGGATTTTTTTTAATAAGTGTACTCAGATGCAAATCTCTGACCTGCTAAATTAAAGAACTTTTCATCTTCTGCTAGTTTCCCTGAGGACATGGTCTGCATCTAAAGGAATTTGTAGATTATTCCTAACATTCCAGCTTGCTTGTCCACTCGATGCTGGCCAAAAATGAGGTGATTTTCAGTGTCTGCAATGGCCAGGGATATTGACAGATATTCTCTGCAGCCACGTCATCCACTAGTCTACAGACCAAGCCCCGGGCAGGCACGAGTTTACAGCTTTAGTCCTAGATCTGAACAGGCTTTGGCTGCATGCAGGCAGCCCGGCTCATTTGGGTTAAATTTTCAGATCAATTTTTCTCCAACAGCCTTTGGTGGCGCTGCAGGGTAAGAAATATGGAACAGACCACTTTGCTGTGAACCTCTGGTCTGCAGCACAAGCTGCAGAAAATGTGAGAGGAATGACAAATTGGAGCTTAGGTTTAATAGCTTGTCCCAGCATAATCATTTTATGTTCTAAAGACAAGGGCTGATTAATAGCTTTTTTAAAAGTGAAGGCCTTGAAGTAGGAAATATACTGTCTTGCTAAAATACTTTTCTGTACAATAATTCAAAATCAGAGTTACAATGTAAGAAAAAGCCAATCAAAAAGAATCAGGCATAATAAGCATTTCTTATGGAGTAAGAAATTATTTCTCATCAACTGAGAATCTGGCTTCTTCTAATGGAAATTCAGTGTTCTGAAAATGTACTAGGATGGCAGCTAGGGAAACAGCAGTTCTTTCCTGATTCACAGCAGAAGACCAAGCAGACAAACATAAATGCCCTTAATTCTAAAATATACTTAAATCCTTTGCCAGAGAGACAACAATTCTGGGAAGAATAGTGTTTGTTCTGCATCTCCAGTTCAGATCCCAGTTTCTCTGTCACACCTGTTAGCCCTGCCAGTAAGGGAGGATGCTAGTTGACGTCATTTGTTTTATGGCATGGCTACTTTTTCAAGAGGTAGTAAAAAGACAGCAAATTCATTTCACATATGCTATCAGAAAATGCATAAATAGCAGCATTAGCAATCATAGTCATTTCAGTTATATAGAAAATATTAATCCATTTAAAGAGACATCTATTTTGATTCTTTTACAGCTTTGTTAGAGATATCTTCCAAAATGGTGGTACCCCTTCCTATCTTTAGCAGGAAAGACATCTGTACGTTGAAATATCTTTGTGATATTTATTGATAAAATTACACAGTAGACATTGAAAGAATATCTCTTATATTTTTAACATAGAGCAAATGACATCTCTTAACTGTTTATTTTTATGTCAAAAAGTGTAGGTAGAAATGGCACATACATGAGGCCTTTGTTCGTAACTTCCTGGATCATGGGTTACCTATTATTGTGAACCTTATGTATCATCTATTTATTTATAATTGCTCTACCGACAAATTTCAATTTCCTATGCACATTCCTGAACAGCTTTATGAGATAAAGCTCTAAACTGAACCCCAAAGTGTAGCATTTTCCAATTCACAGAAGTTTCCATGGCTCACAGTTTTCTTGCTGCATATTTATAGCAGTCTTTCCAAAACTCTGAGAAGAGGGAAGAAAAAAGGGGTTAGTCTTCAGAAGCTCTCTGACATCTACAGATAGCAATAAGTATTGAGTGGGATTTTCCAAGTGCTACCAGAAAGCCTGTAAGAAAATTATTCCTACTGTAGGATTATAACCACACATTTCAGAATACACGGAAATATACTGGAAACAATATTTCCTTAGTACAAAGCTTGATTTAATGGTACTTCCAAACAGTCAAAGAAACAGAGCCCCACATCCTGGTACAAAAGACAAGAGTCTTACAATTTGTTTTCTTAGGTGTCTGCTTTTTCCAGTGGTAGCTATTAATTTCACATTAAGTACCAGTAACAGCTACCTTTTCTGCCCACTTTTGGCTCAGGATCACAACACATGTTCATGGATTTACCTGAGGAATTTGTTAAGATCTCCATGCTTCATGTACTCGAAGACCATGATGAGTGGATCACCCTCAACACAGACACCATAGAATTTGACAATGTGCTCATGTTGCAGGTTAGTCAGCAGTTCTGCCTCACGGTGGAAGTCCTTGCGGGCATTATCACTGGCATCTTTCAGTGTCTGGGGGAGAAAATAAAAATATAAGGAAGGACAGATGTTCACAGAAGGTAGGAAATATGTGGGATAGCCCTGTAAGGGTAAGATAAGGACACAGTACAGCATGGAGGATGGAGGAAGTACTTTCTAAATAACTCTTTTAGAAATGCAGATGTGATCTGAAGTGCAATTAAATAATGGCAGTACAATGTTCATTCTCCTGCCACATGTTATTCCAAACAAACAGTTTTCTTGTAAGAGAATGTATGAATACTTATGCTCTTGCTGTGACAAGTGTTTTCCAAACACAGAACAAATAAACTGATCTCATCCCAAAAATATACTAGTACACAGCTGGTTTGTATCCTTGAGCATTTAACTCAAGCAACCCCTGGTATCCTGCTGGTATTTATCTTTCTTATTATTTCTTTAAAATAAAACTCTGCTTGTTTAAAATACATGGTATTAATGTGGATCCATTCTTTATGTACTGCTGATGTTAGTCCCTTAGGTAGATTTACACAAATGTCCCTAGACCAGAATAACCTGAGATTTCAGCCAAAAACTTCTTTGAAATTCTGTAAATCTACTCACATGACTAAGATTAGGCATATGTGTAAGTAACTGAAGGTCAAATCCAAAAGTGATAGACATGGAGGAAAGCAGGTGCACAGAGGAATTCTGGGGCATCATTGGATCAAATAGGAGGCTTAAATGTTGTATAATGAAATAATACTAATTTAACTGTCACACATAGGCAGTTTCTGATTTCTCCTTACAAACCACATTTCAAAAGCAAGAAAGCAATTTCATGCACAAAAAAAAAGAGCAAGTTCTGACACCAATTAAATGAGGAATAATTATAATTGACAATAAACCACTAATAGTCTCTGTAGTCAAGAGGTACAGTGGTTTGCTATACTAATTCAAAAAATATTTCTAAAACCACAAGAGAAAGATGGCAAGTTACTAACATTCACAATTTATTCTTCACCGAAACTGCTGTCTGGGCTCTGTACCTCTGATTTTAACAATACCTAGGTTTAATACAATGGAAGATAAGACACAAAAGTAGTGGTGATGTTTTAACTAAAGATGCCTTTTTCCTGGCCATCTAGTCCCTTTACTTTCTATCCTGAATTAATATGTAGAGCATGAGACCAACAACACTCACCAGAACAGAAACAGAGTAAGTTGACACTGTCCAATTGTTCTGCCAACAAACTGAGTTTTTAGCAGCAGTAGTCATAGTTTGTTCAAGCTTTTTGTTCAATAGCGACAATTCTGTCCACTTTTCTAGTATTATATGTGTGCATGTGTGAAGAAGAGGCTAGAAGGTGACTGTTGGAAAAAACACATCTTTTACTTGTGATACCGCAATCCTGGGTCCTGAAAACTGAATAGCTACCATACTAAAATTCAGATGGGGGGACAAGGACTAGGGCAGCATGGATTGCTGCCTTCCAGGTTCAGGAGACTTTATTTGTGGATTTCAGCCTCTGTGGATCCTAGAAGCAAGAGAAGGCACTCATGCCTTACATGTCCCTTCTCTGAGGAATGTACTTCTGAATCTTAACATACCTTCAGGCACAGAATCCTTTTTTCCATAAGCTTTGCCAATGATGCAACAAGGATATTGCTTCATCAAGGCTTCACTAGCCACAATATATTAGTATACACAGCTTCCCACTGGACATCAAATTTGCTTCCCACTATGGGCTACACACAATCACATCTGAACTGAGTGAGGGCTGGAACTGAAGTGTTTTCCAATACTTTCAGGCTCTGGGATGATGCTTTAACATGATGCAGGCAACAACACACAGTCCAGTGTATCTTACATATACTGAAATCACTTGTAATAATTCTGTTGTCACTTGCGTTTCCTCTGGTAGTTTCATATATGAAGAAATTGGACTGTAATTATTCTCAATAACAGAATTAGAAAAAACAATTAATACAAAACGCATTTTAAATAATAGCAATCTGGAAAAACACTGCCAGGGAGAAGCAGAGGCTGATCCTCTTTCCAGCAGGCTCTTTCCCTGGAAAGACAGTAAAAATGCTGACAGCTCTGTCCTGTGAGGATGGCATATTGTACATTTGAGAAGATGCTTTTTATCTCACAGAAACAGCAAAATTATCATATGACAGAGCAGTTGCCATGGCAATTCCACATTTTCTGTCAAACAGCAAAATGCAGAAAAGTCTAAAACTCAGGTGAAACTCATGCAGGGTTTCTACTACCATGGGCTGACTAGAATTTCTGTCACCCACCATTGCAAAATCTCCTTTTCATTATTTCATGCAGTGCACAGAATAGACACAATGCATGAGAGAGAGCTGGCACAGTCAGGCAAGGAGGAGACTGGAAGGTAAAAAAATTAATAAGTATGTAGAATTTACATAGAAATGACATTGACTAATGCATTTACCTTGTTCTCAGTACAAGAAAAAAAGAAAAAAACCAAAATAAAACCCTAAGAGCACAAAGAGAGGAAAGACATATTAATTATTATTATCATTACTGACAAGAATGCCAAAGCTCTGCATACAAAGCACTTTCACCAGTCGACAGGAGGTTTTCCCAAGTAAGATCTGAGATTCAATCATATGTGCTTTCCAGCCACTCCATGTGCCCTGTGCTGCCCTGTGCTCTGCAGTGAGTGTGGGCTCTGACACCACTCTGTCTGACACCACCTGTGCCACTCTGACACCACAGACCTGCCTTCATGGGCAAGTCAGAGCAACAGCAGGAGGATGGGGCTGTCACCAAAATCAGCAGGACTTGGTAGCCAAACTCTCAAGGCAGCTACATGACTATTACTGTTACTTTCTACTGTTTCAGCCTTCCCCTACAAAATAATTGCTACTGCTTCCCATCAACATACGAGACCTGACTGGTATGTTTCCTCAAGAAATGAAGGGGTGGTTTTGAGTCTTCTCAGAACTGAAGGTCTGAAGAGAATTGAAAATCTTTGGTTTTCCTGTGCAGGTGCCATGGAAATGTTTTTGATCTCACACACATAGCAGTCTGCTAGCTGAGAAAAACCCCCCAGGGGAGCCAGAGGTAGCTGCTAACCTGTGCCTTGTCAACCTCACCTCCCGCTCTGGATAGGCTACACTAGCATGAGATTATGCCTGGGATTCAATCCTATGACGAGACAGTATTGAGCCAGGCCTGAACAAACATAGCAAATGCCCTCAAGAAAACAATAATTTTTCCTTCCTCCTCCTTCTGCTCTCTAAAAGTGCCTGATATGATGTGCTATGGGGGCAATGCTAGTCCAACGCCCAGGTTTTGTCCTATGGAAAATATTTCCAAGCACTCTGTGTTATCTCCAAAAACCTCACACTAATCAAAACCAATTTAAACACATTGCCTCTCTCCTCTTTAAAGGAGCAAAAGCTCATGCTCTTTGGTATTTTATGCTAGGCCTGATCTTTTTTATCTTCGCGGATTTTTCTGGACCTCTTAGCTCCTAAATAATTTGCTGTAGCAACCTCTGCATTTTGGATACCAGCTGACTAATAAGAAGGGAACATGTTGAGTTCAAAGGAGGGATGCTCAGGGCCAGGGATGAGCAATACAGTTTTCCAGCAACTGACAGGCACAGGGAGCTGACAGGGACCACTAGCCAACCTGACCCCCATTGCACGGTTGAGGCTGTGCCTGCTAGCTGCTGAAATCTCCCTGGCACCACCTTACTCTTCAGCAAGCATCTATGTCCACAGGCTCACCAAATATATTTTATAGTAATTGGTGTGTTCTGGTTTTACCCATGATGCTGACGCTCTCTAAAGCTGTTGTTGTGTGTCAGGAGGAGCTGCCCATTGCTGCTGGAATCCAGGTCTGCTCGTCTACTACTAACTCGGGGATGGAGTCCAGACACCTTCCTTCACTGAAGTGCAGGATAGCTGTACTCCAGTGGAGGCTCCATCCCTCGACCTCTTCTCTGGCTGAGGGATGCCTGTTATCTGAGGTTGGTAACCACAGTGAAAGAGACAAGCATCAGGCAATTAACCCCTCAGTTATGTGAGGACAGTATTGACTGGCTCAGTTCACCAAAAAATTTCCTCTGTGACAACAGCTAGTGTCACATCTTTAAGAGCCAATGACAGAAACATAAAATGGGAATAACCTGTTCCCAGAGGTAATTCTTCCCACAGCTGCCTGCAAGATTCTTTTTAAGGACACTATAAAGAGAGGATTTGATAAAAAAATATATAAAAAACCAAAATAGTATGAGAAATTGCCCAGAAAATGCATAGATTTGTCATCTAGTTCTACATATGGAGACATATGTACCTTTAAAGGCTGAATACTCTTCCATTTGATTTACACTGAGAATGAGCAGCAGAGAGAAAGTGCAGTGCAGCCTTTAACAACAAAAGTGCTAGGCTCCATTTAGACAGGAATTTCAAAAGGAACAAGTAAATGGAAATACTTTAATTTTGCTTTAATCAAGCAGTTCCCTAAAGTGATAGAGGAAAGGCCATTTCCATGAAACCACTAAAATACAACAAAAAATTCATTCAGATCTAGTTTTGTCATCTCCTATCTCTTGCTTTTTCCTGTCTATGCTATATCGCTTCAGGGCTTAATTTTTTTTCTCACCAGTCAACATGACTGAACTACTCCAAGTATCGAAAACCTTATAACCTTTGCAAACCCAAAAACCTATATTTGATGGAGCACTCTACAAGACTATTCTCCTTTCACGTTCTTCCATTGTCAGATTCAAGACTCTATTTCTTGTTACCAAATTCAAAAAGATGATCTACATGATTTCTTTTACTGTGTGGCTTCCTCCAAAATGCACACATGGTTGCCTAATTGTGACCTGTCAGATAAAATTATTTTCTGGTCACTTGGCATAGCCCAAATTCTGGACATCTATTCCCCCTGCACTTAATGAGATATTTCAAATGCTGGACACCTCGTTTAGTTTTGGCAGAGTGTTACAGATGGAGATAAAAGATTGTTTTCAGGGAAAGTTTTCAAACTCTGAGAGTGTAGTTTCACCAATACTGTTTTCTAGCTACATCCACAGCTAAGGCTAACAGCTAACCTCAGCTCTTGGATTTTGGGGGGAAAAATAGGGCTTTGTGCAGAGAAGAAGGCTTGGTCTCCAAGCTATATTAATGAAAACTACCCACAGACAATTTCAGTTGCTGACTAAAATAATGGCACAGTCCTGAAAAAGAAAGCCGATCTTTGCCTAGCAATTATGCACATAGCCTATTCACTTAGCTAGTAACAGATTATTTTTTAGACACACATATATATCACATGCATTTTTAATAACCTAGACATTATTTTTCACTAACTGTTCTTCAGACAGACCATAAAATATTTTGCCCCCTTGTGATGCAATCTGTTTCCTCCCTTTCCTTATATGATTCAGGTCTCATTTTATAATCCACAGCAAGATCAAATACCAAATTCTCTTAACACTCCATTAGCCTTGTGAACTCTTCTACATGTTCAGAACAGTTACACTGGATTATGGAATAGGAAAACATGATAATTTACAAATAAAACAGCATTAGTTGCAACCATGAATTAATAATGGTAATCCTAGACTCTTTTACCTTCACTGCCACCAAGATCTTGCCCTGCTCAGGACACAGGTTATAGCATTCCGCCAGAAAGACTTTCCCAAAGGCTCCTTCTCCCAGTTCTCTTTTAAGAACAATATTGTGGCGCTTGATGTGATGCACAACTGTAAAAGGAGACAAAATAGAGGTCAGAAGGGAGCTGCAAGTTCAAGATGGGATGGAGCCCATGCTTACAGCCACATGGAGATAGGATTGCCTGTAAAGTAGGGAAGGAATAAAAGAGCCCACATGTCACTCTTCACCATTTCCTGCAAAAAAGACTGAGTTTATACATTTGTATTTGGAGGCTAGTGCATTTTTTGGATAAGAAGACATGGAATTAAGAGTCATCTGGGAACAGGCCATTTATCATCATGGATGTTAGGATGACTGCTGCAAAGCATACATAAGACCTAATGCTACTTTTTAAAAAACATTAAGACAGTGAATCAGAAAACAAACAAAGCCTTCCTCACACCTTTTCTACTTTTGTACCTTTAACAATAGCAGAACTCTCCTGTCCAAATCAAAAAAGTTTTAAAATTAACCTAAACCCAAGGTGTCCTCTAAGAAAACCCAATGTGTCCTCTTTCAACTAAATGCAACTTAACAGTCTGGCTTACTTACTACTTGTAAGCAAACCACTGCTTTCCCATGTTTCTCACAAACACGATTTACAGTATTGATCTGAAGTAAAAGAAACAAAAGATGGACAAAGGTTTTAGTCCACATAGCGGACAGAACCTTAGTTCAACTGCTTCCCAGAATCAATTGATTCAAATCCTGAAGCCCAGGAACATTTTTTTGACTTATTTTACATTCTCCTTTCAGCAAAATCTTCCATTAAAATCTTTAATATTTAAAATACTGTACTAAATTTTGTAGACTACATTATCAATTTACAATGTTCAAGCTAAATAAAGCAGTTCTAAGGGCAGTTTAGCTGCCAATAGGGTGGACAGCTTGTGTTGCTGAAACTGTACAATCCAGACAGCATCTGCTGGTGATTTCAACCTCAGTGCACTTAGCTGTCTTTGCAAACGCTGAAATGTAACCCTGCCTGGAAGAAGCCCGTTTGCAACTTAAGTTCTAAACACAGCAAATTAAATAGCAGTGCACAGGCATCAGGGTGTCTTTGCAAGGGTGAAAATCCCACCTTGGCTGCTCAGCTGCAGGGACCAGGACTGAGCCCTGACAATAATTTAGGATCTAACCAGATGCAGACTGACACCTGCCTCCATACTTGGTCACAGGCCTATTCCAAACCAGGTGACCACTTACAAAAAAACCACCTTGCCTCCATGACTAAAGGAGGAGTGCTGATGATAACACTAGTAGGGAGAAATGGCACAGCCTGTCCCTATTTCTATCACCAGTATTTGGAGAAAAGGACCACAGCTTACATGAGAAGAAAATGTGTGTCCCACACCCTAAGCCTACAGAAACCTAACCTGAGCACACCGCATGTAAATACACTTCGTTTCCCTGTGTGTGGACATGAGGGAAATCTGGTGCTGGAGCAGGCTCCAGAGGGAGCAATCCAGCACACATGTGCCATCTTGAGGTGGACACACACCTGAGGGACAGATCTCCACCAGATCAGCTGGCACCTGCCAGAAGGCCCCTGGCCAGTGGGCAAGCAGGCTCCCCGTGCCCTGTGCATAGAGGGGGAAGACTGGATTCTCCCCACAGCCCACCAGACTCACCAGGCTTTGCTGCTTTCCCCACAGATCGTGGCTGCAGGGGGGAATTTCATAGCCTCCTTTTCCAGTGGCAAGTCTTCTAGGAGAGGCTGCACATCCCATTAGGTACATATGAAATAAGACTGCACAGTAGCTACATTTTTTACTCTTGTCACATACTTGTCACATACTAGCATAAAATTAAATTTTGTCATGGTGATGCTTTATTTGGCCAGCTACCTTAGGAGGTCCCCTGCAGTCAGTATAAAGTTGCTTTTATTTTCATTTCCTCCTCAGCACTGGCTTTGCAAGAAAGGCTCAAAATGCAGTCAGCATAGGCCTGAACCAAAACACTCCTTTTCCCCATGGACACAAGTTAACCAGCATCTCTGGCCTCTGCTAATACTGGTCACAAGGTGGACCAGCAGAGCTGAAAGACTGCTGCCCTGGCATGGCACCGGAGCTCCAGAGTGTGGCACGTCTCATCACCTGAGTTTTAAAAATGATTGATAACAAATGAGTGCTACCCCCTATCCCCTAAAAAACTTACCATCCAACCCTGCATCTTGGGGAGTTCTCTTTCCCTCTGCTTTACTAATATTGCCAGGAGGATGCCTCTGTTCCTTTCCCAGAGGGGAAAGGCAGCAAAGGCAGTTTTTAATTTTTTTCTGCCCACAGCTGCCAAAGACTCGGTGATGAAGGCAATCTGAATTTTGTGTGGGTCCTCTCCATTTTGAGCCCATTATACTGCTAATGTTTGGTCCAGCAGTACAAAGAAGTTTTTTTGGGAAGCTCCTAGAGGACTTTACAAACAATAGAGTAAAAATAAATAAAAACCACACTCAATACTTCTTGGTAGTACACTTACAGCTGCTGTTAAACACTCATATAAACCAGGCATTCGAATAAACAATCCATCCCATAAACCAAACTGTAAAAGCTGAAACACAGCAAGGTGCAGAAGAGACCTGCACAGAATGTATTTGTAACTTGTTATGCTCTATCCATTACTGTTACCTTTTTGAACTGTGCTGAGTTACCAAACAAATAAAAAAACTACAGTATGACTAAATGGGCAGACCTTAAACATAAGAAAAATGTAACTAAATCAAACACATGTGATGGATATATAAGCTAAGGAAAAAATCCATTTAGCACATTCAGGGCCCCAGCCATAATGACACTGTCTTAAGTGGGAGGATACTTGAGCAGGAGATACACTAGAAAATTCAGGTCAAAATCTGCTTTCAGTTACTATCAGGATAAAGCAAATTATCTCTGGTAAAGTCCAAGAGATTATCCTGGATTTACATTGAAGAAACAATGCAGAATTTGGCCAAAGAGGACATAAACAAGAAAGTCATCTCATAACACTGTCTCACAAGAAAAGGTACACAAACATTCAAATGACATCTATGTATCTCCTTCCTTTGATTCTAAATGGCAATTGCATTTGACCTGCTATTTGTACTTTTAAGAGCATATAATCTTTGGTTTTAAATCTTAACTGATAACTGTAAAAAAAATAGGTTTCATTAAATTGAAAGCCAAGCAAGTTGAACCTTGCTTCATATAAAATATGAAGCAAGACAAAACAAATTAAAGAATGGTAAATGCTGAAAAGAGGCTGAATTAAAATAATACCCACACAGCTAAATCCTTAAAAGCAGGGGGCTCCCATGGATGACTTCAGGGAACCAGAGACAAGAGGGAGTACAACTACAGAAAAAGTCTCTCTTCTCATCTCATGTTCTCAGAAGCATCTCACCAAAAGTGTCGGACCTTTAGGTATTTTACTCACTAGCAGACAGTATGTCACACTGGAAATGATGCAATATATATTTCCAGGTATGAGACTGCACTCCCTAGGTGACCTACCTTTGATGGTGAGGCTGAACAGAGAGGGTCACACCACATTCTGGAATTAGCTCCAGCAGAATAGGCAACTCAAGATCACCTCACCACATTGAATTCCCTGAGTTGGATATGAATGAATCCAGCCAGGGACAGCAAGATACAGTATAAATTATTAATATTTTTTGCCCATATTTAAAAAATGAAATATGACAGAGTGACAGTGTTTCCCCTTGGTCACAAACAATAGGTCTTAACCTTTTACCACCACACGTGACCATTATACCATCTAAGCTGACCTTCTAAACTATATGGAGCATAATATTGAGCTGAATGACTTGTATGTGGCAGAAGACTGCCTCCAGAAAGAGACTGTGCCAGTCTTGATTTGAAAGTCTGGACTATCCCCTTGTTTTGATGCATAATCATTTCATTGCTTATAAAAATGCATGCCTTTTTCTTTGTCTCTTCATCATTAACTTATCTGGCTTGCATATGCCTCCTTTTCCTCCTTTTGTCTTTAGGGGACTTTCTCTGATAGTTTTAGTAGCCTTTTCAGGCTTGGTATTAAACACATGTAATCAACATCCTTCTTGCCCTTCTTGGTGAGGCAAAGAGACAGAAGTTCCTTCCCCCAGGAAAGCATTTTCTTCAGTTCACCAGTTATTGTCTTGACTTTTCTCTGGAAAATTTTTTTAAATATCCCTTTAAAAGAAGTTGTTTCCAATAGATTTTTTTCCGACTGGAAGCCACTCTCCACAAGGTTGTGATAAAAACATAAAATCAGCTCCCTATATCTCTTCACATCCATAGATTACACTAGTCCTTTCAAGGCTGGACTTCCTAAGGAGCACAAAAATGAAATACTTATGCGGTATTCATGTGTGTCTCATCTTGTAGACCTCACCCAATCACATTATCACAAATGTTGTAGGTTTCAAATGTGTTCCCATCTACCTCATGAGAAGAGCAATGAGATTCATGAAGAGACTGAAACATGGACTCACTGACGGACAATAAACAGACAACAGCTGGCAGGCATTACTGCTCACTGAACTACCAACACTGTAAGATCCTTTTGTGTTGCACACAAATTATCTGCTGAGTCTGCTTCTGAGGATACTGTTCTAAATTTTGCTAGTAGTGTGCACGTGGGACAGTCCTGATGCAATTTGTTGTACCAGGGCTCTGCAATGAGAATGAGAACCTTCAAGGTGCCAAGAAACCTGGCAAGGTGATATTATAAACATAATAACATCTTCATAAGTAAAAAGCAATCATAGAAAAGACTCAGCCTGTGATGTGATGAAAAAAGTTTTGCAAATTTCTTAATTTCTTTTCCCACTATTTCTATTACAATTGTGGACTGAACTATTTCTAAACCTTGCTAGAAAAATACGGATGTAAATGGCCAAGTGATTGTTTAGATAGTGTATCAAATTTTTACAGCATTTGCCACTCACAAAGAAGAAGTTTCTGCTGGAATCCTATAGAAGAAGGATACAAATTTACTACAAAGAGCATGCAGCAAGTCTAGACTGGTGGCTATCAGATTATGCAATAGCAGCATGTCTGCAGTTTCTACAAGCTATTGCCAGAATAGAATTTTGGCTTATTGAGATATCTACTCTCTAACACAGCAAGAAAAGCCAACAACAATGCCTTTTTTTTTTTTCAACCTTTTGACCTGTCAGCCTTCCCTGGATGCAGAAATAGGTCAGCTCAGTTGTATATTTCTGATTATTTGATGCATTTATCCCATACAGCATTCATAACTTATTATCCTGTATGAATTTTTGTGTAGTGCTATTGTTGTTTAATTTTTACAATGTAGCAGCAACAGTTGCTCATGTAAGGCTCATGCCCAGCAGTTGTAGGTACAAATGAACAATCTTTTCATGTCTAAATATATATACATTTTTTGTTTATAGAAATGTGTGTGCGTATATAAATGTTCATATATACATATATTTGTGTATGTACATACACACACACTATTGTGTATACATATATATAATAGTCCACAACTGAGAACCAACTCACACCTTTTCAACTGAAGTAAAATAAGCTGACAGAAAATCTCCTCTCAGTACCTTGGTACTCTGCTCTAAATGAAAGGTGCTGGATGGTACCAGCTAGAGAAAACTGAGTAAGGAGGATTCACAGAACAATAAGGCCAGAACAAAGGCACTTTGGCCTTGTCAAATCACCTGTGCAAGTCCATCTTCTGAAGCACTTTGAGTCTTGTTTTGTGTCTTTGAAAAAAACACAGAATCATTCAAGAGCTGTAAACCAGTTATCTCTTGGGTGGCCATCAGTAATTTGTCAGGTTTCTTACAAGCATTAGATCCTAAATGGGCTTTAAGGAAGGAATGGCCCACTTAAGTTCTAATGCCAGGTTGAACAAGAAGTGATCTTCCTGGATGAACTGGAGGCATTTATGAAAGACAAACAAGTGACTGTCAGGGGAATGGCATAATTCCCAGGCACTTACTTCCCACTTGTCTGGAGTTACATCTGGTAAATCAAATAAATCTGTGATTGCTGCAGCTTAACCTTTCAGTTGCTTTGTTTACAGCTTAAATCCTCCCAGGATATATATTTAAACCCCAGAATTTTTATTTTCCTGGTTTAGAATTAGGCTTCCTTTTGTAACAGAACGCTGCAGCACCTTGGAGGGTGCCCAGTTCTCTCCTGCCCAGAGCAGCAAGGGCACCACAGATCTTGTCCACTGTAAACTCATTTTGCTGTAGCTGGCATGGCTCTTCTCTGTCCAGAACACAAGTGTTTACTGTCTTTTGGGGTTACTACTCGATTCCTGGTGAGCCATTTTACTTTACTCTTTTTTTCCAGTAATTTTTTTGGTTTAGTTGACCAAGATCCTGTCAGCTTGGCTATAGATAGCCATGATGCCATAATTTATTACATAATTTATTTTGAACACCTATGTTCAAATAAGTGTTACTTAAGGATAAATACTAACAAAAATGCTATCATTGTCTTAAATGCATGAGTCTGATGAACTTAATTCACCCTTCATGGAAAAAAAATAAAATAAATAGTTTATCTCTACAGAAACTTGCCCATGCATATTAAAACTGAGGTGAACAAGACCCTCAAGCAAGCTAAAACTGATCTTTTGCATGCTAAAACAATTGGGATATATCAGAATAGCTGAAAGCTTAATTTGGCTGTTTTCAGAAAAAGTACCATATATTAATCATCCTGCATTTCTCTTTCTATGATGTTTCCAGCCTACTAAAAGCTTTTCAGCACAGTACAGTAAATCAGCTTTAAGCAAAATCTGAGCAGGAATTTTGACAATAACTGTCTTTGCAGATATGTATACACTTAATTTATAAATGCCAATCTCAATGCACTTCTTCCAAGAGGTTAATCAATGTATAACTTAGAGGTTATTGTGTGTGAGTTGCTGTGTAAAACTTGTTAGTATTATTTTATGGGGGCAAATCTGATCTTTCATATTTAACTGGAGACAATGATCTCAACATGAACACTCTTCCTGTTCAGACTTGGTAATCCATTCCCTCCACACGATGCTAATCTTTAGGAATCTTCTGTATTACAGAAATAGTAATACTTGGCAAAGGATGGGAGAATACCATGTAGCATATCTCATATAATAGATACTTGCAGAGGGAGAAGGGCCAATGAGCACACTGTCTTCTAAATATTAACTCTTTTCAATCTCTATTTTCAGAAACAGACATAGGCTGAAAGGCATCCCAGGATGCAGGCCTGAGAAGTAGGACCTGAAAGAAACTACCTCCAGAGATGAGACATATTCAAGCTTAGAGTAAATGGATATAAATGTGAAATTCAAAGGAGATTGCAGTGGTTTTGATCACATTTCTCTGCTTTGCTTTTTCTCTTCTCATTTTAAAAGGAAAAGGAAATAATTTTGTGGCTCTATGTTGCAATAATGAGTGATGCAGGGACCCCAGGCAGGTGCAAAGGAGTGGTCTTTATTGTTACTGCTAGGTAAGGCTTTATAAAGCCTTACCTATCGGTAACAGCTCTACATGAGGGAGTATAGAAGGGTTTTACTGATGGCCTTTCAAAACTAAGTATGAAAAGCAAATGGAGCTTTCAAGCTTGTGAAAGAATTAACCATATGCTTGGCTCACAGTGGAAATTCTATTCCCTTTTTTAAAAGTTAAGCACATACTCAATCTTCATCTTTTTCTGAACTATCTGAAAGACAGCATAACATCTGATCAACCATGTTACATGGGTAGGTCTGCCCTTTGGCAGCTAACTGAAAAGAGAATATCAATGAAAAAATCATAGCAGCATAACAGAACCCAGTCCTATAGATCACTTTTGAGCAAATTATTTACCCTTTTCTTAAGTTTTTTTTCCCGATTCCTTTTACAGTTCTATCAGGCTGTAACACACTGTGTGGCTTTCTGTAAGGAAACCCGAATCTTACACATTTTTACCTTATGCTTTGCTTTCTTTTAGCCAGTCGAAAGCACAAGGCTCAGTCTCTGCCTGCTTCCTTAACTGTACACAGCTAAGGCTTTGCTGCTACCTGGTTGTTTGTTCTTATGATTCTGTGCGTACCTCTTTCTCTCCTGGATGTTGCTGTAAGTGGTCTTTAAACACAAAGAAAAGTTAAAGGTTTAGCCATTTCTGAGGAGGATCCCCAAGTGACAGATAAAGACACTGGATGCTGCAAACAACCAAATTATAAAATCTTCCTCAACCTGCATTATTTACTAGAAAACAAACTCATCAGAATGGAGAAATTACATCTTGAGTCTTCCTACACTTTGAGATGGCAGGAACATCAGTTCACCCTCTGTCCTATGGGGACATAGAAGGGGTTAGCATTATATGCCTGAGCCTCATGTGACAGGAGGGAAGACCAAAACATCATAAAAGGTGAACAAACCTGGACAAGCAGCTATTCCCTTTTACAGACTTGCTGTCCTTCAGCATTTCTGCCTTCTTCCATGGTGAGGCACTTGCTCTGCTTTTGTTTCAATGCCGGACTGGCACACCTTTTTGTTTTGTAACATGCCATACACAGAGGCTTATGCCCCCATAGGGCATTTTCCCCTTGGCCCTGCTACTGTTTCAGAATTCCAGTGCTTATGATGTAATTGGCAGCACATAGGTATGCAAGGCACACCCAGAAAATTCATCTTCACCACTGGGCTGTGACAGATATCTCTACAGCAGCCACAGTGCAGTCAGAAGATTATTACATTGTACTACCTTCAAACAAAAAGACCTTTTAGGTCAACAAAATGGATTCACAAAGGGTTTGCAAGACTGAACATGCTGGGGGTTTTTCAGGATCAAAGCCCTAACAATTGCAAAGAAAAGATGACTTTTCTTTTGTCTTGTTATAAACGCACTTGGGGAAAAAAAATTCTATGTTCCTACACAAGCATAGCGCATGCCTAATTTTTCAAGTTTGAAAAGACCTTATTGCTTATTGCAGACCACACATCACCTCCTCTCCTGATCCAATTCTTCTCTCCTGTATCCTCCAAAGGACTAATATAATAAAGTATATGTTTATACAAAACAAATTATTTCCTGTGTAAAGGCCATGAAGTTTCTTGTCTGGGTGATTTATCATTCTTCAGGGTCTGACAACCTTCCCAAGTCCTAGGCAAGGATGCAAATTACACTGGACCATGCTCCTTGCATTGACCTTTGCAAGCAAAGAGTGGTACTCCTACCTGGGCATTATTTGTAAACTAGACTAAACTATAGCCCAGCCAGATTTGAGAACACGAAAGGTTTTTGTGGTTTTTTTTTTAATAGCAATGAGGTGACAACCTATTCTAATTGTCCTAATAGAAAACCTAGCCTGCTCCATGATAAATTGAGAAAAGAAAACTGTGACTTGTCAGTGGGAACAGGAAGACTTTCTCAGATAATTTCTTCTGCAGGAAAAAAGTCACACGTTTTCTCTTCTGTCTTGGTTCAGCATGTTATTTTCATGCACCATGAAAACAGATCTATATTTCAGACAAATAAGGAGGAATTCTACACCTTTGGTAAAATAAATTTGGTGAGGGAGGAAAAGTCTTCATTACGTTCAGCTCCTTGCAACTGATCTGCACAATATAGAGGCCAGGGCCACTTGTCCTTTAGTGGATCATAGGCAATGCCTCGCTCTGTATGCCCCCATGGCAAGGGACAGCCAGGCACCAGTCACTCAGTCAGCCCATGGTCAGTCTGGCAAATGGAGGTGTGTTTAAAGTAGGATCAGAGATGTCTTGGTTCCACTGCAGACAACAAACCCACAGGTCTGTTTGGTATCAAACAGACTCAGTTCCTTCAGACTCAGTTTAAGTAAGGCCTTTGTAAATTCTCACTAACACATGTAAATCCCCTCCCACACATCAATAAAATTTTATTTTAGAGAAAGAGAATGAACACAGATACATTGATCAAAAGTTAGCTATACAGCATGTCAGGAGCTAATGAAAAACAAAGATATATACTCCTTTAGGATAACAACAGCTTCCCACAGAGTCCAGTGTGATAACAAACTGCCAGAGCCCCAGAACCAACGGTGCCAAAAATCCACCACCAAATGGATCTTTTAAAGCTGTGGCCCATGTCGAGGTTGAGGACAAATTCAGTCTCTGCCAATGTGTTTTCACTACCTATAAGCATCTTGGCTTTGACTTGATAATTATAGTGTGCTGAGCCAACCAGCTGTCACTAAGGAACAGGAGCTGCCCAAATGAAGCAAAATGCATGGATGTTTGCTGCTGATTTCTCACACAATAATGAACCCAGTTACAGCCTTTTGAGGCATGTAAAAGTTACTGCATGAGGCAGTAGGAGATAGAGGGGAAAAAAAGAAGAGGAAAGGGAAAAAGAAAGAACTTTGAACATTTTGTTCCAGTCAGTTTTCATGAATGAGGAAAACACCAGGCGTGATTCAATCAAAGGATGCCCTCCCAGAGTCATGCTGTTGCTGGAGAAGTGGCCACTGGGCAGACACCCGAGACATTTATTTCCCAAAGCACACAGACCCAGTCTTTGCTGAAACACGAACTTTCACTGATAGCAGCACACATACATAGCAGGGCAAACAAGAAGAACGGCAGAAACGGCTGAATGAACTTTATTCAGGATCTGACATACAATGTCAGTAAAATGAATGTGACCTAAAGAAGACTGTTACACTTATAACAAGACTGAGTTGGCAGCTTTGCCCAATTAGTACCAGTTCATTTTATGTTGATAACTCGTATGCACATATGATGTTCTGTAAAAGCTTAATAGAAGTCGCCATAAATCATAGTCCTTTTTATCCCCTGTGCTCTTTATATTTGGAAAGTACTTTCAGTTGAATCTTCTTTAATACTAGTTGTAGACTGAAATTAATGCAAATGTAATTCTGGGAGTCTCTGCAAGACACCAGAAACACATGGACCAGAAAGGTTCTTTTCTCACCCAGCATCTATATGACTACTGCTCTTAAAAAACAAAACTGTTTTGTTCCAATTACTGTACACCATGATATTTACAGCCGCTTTAGCCTTCACAGAACTAAGATAGGCAAAATGTAGGGGTTTTCTCCCCTTCCTCCTGAAGTTCAAGTTATCTCCGAGCAACAACTGCCAGTTTGCCTACGTACTCACTCACCTACTTGGGAAACATTTTAAGCAGCAGTAACCGACACAAACAGCTGCTACATTTGTTGCACTGTAATGGCAGAGTACCCCACCTGCTTACCAGTAAAGGAGATAGTAAAAATTGCCATGATTTTTACTGTTACCAGTAAAAAGGCTGAATTCTTTTCTCAAGCTGCTTGAACTGACAGTTGCAGCCAAGGAAATGGGTGTTGTCCCTTGATATGCCCCTGGCCTGTGCTTAGCTAAAACACTGAAGCCAAGATGTCCCCAGGGTGGCCTAACAGAGCACTTTACAGGCAGTGTTTGTTAACTGCTGCCTCCTGCAAGACCACCACCAGCAGGAAGGCAAGTACAGACTTGCTTTTAGGAGGGACATGTCTGAAGTCTGTAGTCAAACCTGAGGGATACTTTGCCTTTTGGTAATCTAACATCCACAGAATGGCCCTTAGGCAATTTCCGGGCTTTTTGTTTCTAGCCTGTCATTCAGAATGTTAATGAGGAGGAAGGGTCAGAAGCTAAAATAATTATTTATAAACCAATGTCAAGATTTGTTGTGTAGTTTTTCTAATGTTTTCCCATGTACAACTCTAAACTAACTTATAGACTAGTGCATTCCTTTCATCATTGCTTGTCATATTAATTCTCCTTTCTTGTAACATTTTCTTCAGTAAGAGAATGGTAATTCAGCTACATGTTCCAAGAATATAACAGACTCTAACTGCAAAAATAACTATTACTGATTTTCATTTTTCCTTACAGAGAAACTCCACAGAGACAACATTGTTTGCTTCTGAAGACTACACATACACACACACACATACACACAGATTAAAAGGTATTTATCATAAGCATTTTGGCAAACAACTCTTATGAGGCTTCTGCTGAGTGAATCCCTATATGACTTTTTTCCCCACCTTGAAAATAAGGCCAGAAATGCATACCTAGCTGTTTCATAATAGTAGTGTTTTGGGGTTTTTTTTAATATTAGTTATTTTCTACTTGAATAGCGTCTCAAAGCTATAAAGCATAAGTTATGTATTCATTAAGATTCTTACTTGGTTTATTTTGAAAACAATGGCACAAACTTCTCACTGCCATCTTACGTTCAAAATCTCAACTGGGAAGTCTTCAGATATGAGTATGACTGCAATAAATACTTCCTTGTAATTTTACTGATTCTGACCTCCTTAAAGTTCATTATAATGCACTCTAAAATAAAATAAATTGGCAATACATTCAGAAAAAAAGCTTTTAAAACAACACTACTTCTCTTGCATTGCATTCAGAATTGTCTTGTATGCCATGAAAGTAATCCTCACTCACAAAATGGGAGCTGGGAAAACAAGTGGGGTTCTTCCAGATTAACTATCACAAAGAGAAACTGCTGAAGAAAGCAATTAAGAAACCCACAGCATCCCCTAATTTAAGACACATTATTTAAAAAAAAAAAAAAAGAAAAAACTTGCCATGAACAAAGGAAAATGTGAGGTCTGCTGCAAGCTGTGCCCTAATTCTTTGCTTATTCCAGTCTTTCTGCTGTTAGTTTACAGTATTTTATGCACTATCCTCCATAAAAATTAACAGGTACACAGGTCCTTGGGGATTTACATGCCACAACCAGCACTTCAAAACTACTTGCAATAGCTCTCTTTCCACACCTTCATAGATGTAAACAAATGAAGATTTCTGAACAGGGGCTACGGGTATCATTTGCCTTCATACAGTGCCAAGTAGGCTTTTGAAATGCCAGTTATTGTGGAAACTGGGGAAAATGGTAAATTGCATCCTAATGAGGGCTATTCTAGCTAAGCATTGGGACAACATCATTGAGAAAAATCTCTTCTCAATGCTGTTTAAAAAGGTATTTTCCTCCATAATTTACCAAATTGAAAGCTAGGACAGTAGCTACAAGGAAGCAGCTTGAAAAATCTGCATTGTCCTTGCGACTGTCCTAAAAGAACCTTGCTTTCACACAAAGACCTTGCTGGAAGCCCTAGGTAAGCAGAGCTGAGACAAATCCTGCTCCAGCATTTTTAGCTCAAGTCCAGTTCAAGTCCAGTTCGGCAGGATTCTGACATAACATTCCCAAATCAGTGACAGACTTGTCACTGACATTGAGGGGAACATGAAACAGACATTCTCAAAGAAACAGGGGATGTCTTAGCACAGAAATACCTCTGAAACTGAACAAGCTGTGAGTCTCAATAAGAAGAGAGTACACACATAGAAAGTGTTCTATGTTCTGCAGTTCTCCACTCAGTAATTAATATCTGCAGATATACAGGAGAGGAGGATGATCCCCATTGTGGAGGTTAGTGAGAAGGAACACAGGGGAGAGATAAAATATGGGCAGGGTGCAGCATGAACTCTGAAAAATAGAAGGAAAAGGAAGATGACTAAACCGCTCCTGTTCAAAAGAAAGGGGATCTCCAGACCTCAGGTGATTAGTAGTGCTAGTCAGGTATCCCCGTTTTCTCACTTAAGCATTTTAGGTCCTGTTAATTCATCTTTCTTCATTCTTAACAGTGTTTTATACCTGCTCAGGAAGATAAACATCTGTCCTGCAAAGAATTCCCTTAAAGATTTTATGCAACATTTTACATAAATACTATGCCTGGTACAGAAAGAATTTGTCCATATCCAAACCAACACAAGCCACTTTTTTCTGCACAGTGATTTTTTTTTCTGTTACATTTGACAATCATATTTGGGATATGTTTAATAAAAAAAAGAAACTTTTGCTAGCTTGTATATCACTACTTCTTAATGACTCTATTTTAATGCCACATACTGCACAGCTGTGCCTGTTGGAAATATTTCTGCACCCTAATTTGTTAGTTGTCCTACAATTTCAGAAGCTTGTGATCTCTTATGGAAGTTTGCAGATGTAGTTCCCTCTCCCTCCCCAGCTATAGTATGACAATGCATGCCAGAACAAAAGCGCTGGCACAGACTTTGGAGACGGATGTGGAAAGGTTACATAATTTTGCAATAAATTCATTATGATCAAGCAGCACCAGTTAAAACAATCACTCTCCTGGCCAAAGAAATAAGTGAGGAAGAGAAAAACAAAAAACCCAAGTCTTCATTTTTCTGATGTCCTGTTGCATCAAAGCACAGGTTGCAACAAGCTGAGAAAGTGTAATGTGCTTCAACGTCTTTTTCAGTTGCTATGGTACAGTTTCTTATGGAAAATTCCTTGTTCTGCGTGATGTTTTTCCTGCCTCATTTGGGATGGCAGAACCGTTCCTTGTGTCACCTGAGAAACCGGGCTGTCAGTTTCCACCTATTGGTGAGAAAGAAACTCATCAGCAGCAGAACTCAATGGAAAATTCCTTGATTAGAAGTTTCTGCGCTGGAGGCCAACATGACAGTGGGGAGCAAGAACGGATAGGTCAGGGGATGAGGGTGCCACACAGGATATCTGGCTTCCACCTCAGGGTCAGACACAGATTTCCTGTGTAATCTGGGGGCAAAGGATTTAGTCACTGGGACTCCCTGCTCATACAGGCAGGACAACCAAGCATCCTTTCCCCGTTCCTCACCCTGTGCATGAAGCCCCAGGTCTGTAACCTGCCCACTGCACAACGAAGTAGCTCCAGGTTACAGAAGTGGGGCCATAGCCCAAAAGCTCTTCAGGCAAGGGTTATGTGCACCTGCAGAGTCCCCAGTGCTTTGCACAGTGAGGTCTTGTTTGGACCATGGGGCTCTAAAGTAATGCATGGAAATAATACTGAGTGATTTCATTATTTTCTATTTTTAAGGAAAAATATCAACATAGGCAAGGAGGGAAAACTCCAGCTTTACTGTACAGCCAAATAGGAAAAACACTGGGCTTTTGGAGGAGATCTGCAATCTATTTTCTGCATAGATAATACTGAAAATTGCCAGCAACACAGCATAAAAATGGTATTATAGCATGACATTAGTGATAGAAAGCAATCAGGGATCAGGCCATTTCACTAGGGGAATTTTTTTTATGGACCAGTTGGAAGTAATCCAATTTTAAGGTAACATTTTTCCTGCTGGAGTGTTTGCTCTTCCAATCAAAAAATAATTAGATTCCACCACTTTTGATTCATGACAAAAACAAAGCATGGTTAAAAAGAAAAACGAAACAAATCATTAATGTTTTAATGCTGTTGGATACCTGCGGTACTTCAGAATGCCGAAATTTCCATGGACTCCCTATGGTGGTGAGAAGAGCTTTTGACCTCTCTGACCAAATGGGTTTTTAAAATAATAAATGCATAAGTGTTTGAAAAGAGACTCCTTTCATAATGTCTGTCATGAGAATGAAGAGCATTCAAAATATGACAGTGCAAGTGCATTCCACAGGGCAACTTTTCTGGTGGTGCCAACATTTAAAGCTCCATTGACTTCAGTGGAGTTTCACCCTTTAATCTATGAAGGTTTGGACTTGTTGGATATCACTTGCAGTAACGTACAACTTTTTGTCTTTTAAAGTCCCTTATCAGATAAGTTCAACATGAAAAATGATGGAAACAGGTGTAGGAATGAAAGAAAATATACTAATATTAATTAAATATTAGTCAGGACATTTGAAATTTTGATTTCTATAGCATTAATTCCAGCATAAAGCTAATAAAAAAATTCACTGAAAAATATTAATGATGTAAAATAAATTTCAAATATTTGGTGATGATTTTCAGTTACCTTTCTGCTTTCTAAAACAAAGAAACAAATTTAACATTCCAAAGTGGGAAAATCCTTCCCCTTCCCCAGACAAGCACACACATAAACACTCTTACCCATATTTTGAATTATTTTCACAAATTGAAATATTTTCCCTAAAAAATTCTTTTTAAAATACCAACTTGTTTAAATTTTATTGAAGATTTTTTTCTTCTGTTTCAATAGTTCAAGTTGAAACTTTAGACAAAATTGAACCAAGTTCCCTCTGCTTTCTCTATTTTAAAGCAGCAAATAATCTCAAAATGCTGAAATCTCCCATGGGAGGAAAATTCTATTTTTGAACAGCTTTACTTCTGTGCATTTAAAATCTCAGCTACTACTGGATTTACTGGATTATACTACTGGAGCTCTGGAGGTGAAGGATTTTTACTGAAGATGGAATAATTCAGTAAAAGCTGTATTATTCTGGCTGTACAAGGAGGTTGGTAAAGGCTGCAGGACCTATCTCACTTTGCATTATGATGGAGGAACCACACTTTCAAGGCTGCCACCAGATGTAGAACTGGTTGCCAGTCTCACACAGAAGCTGTGCAGGATCCGGGCACAGAGTGGAGCACATTGCTCCACTGATTGTTTTCCTCATTCTACCAATGTGGACTCCCAGTTGACAAACTTTATATTCTGATCTGAATTCTGTGACTTAAAAGAAATTGCTCTCAAAATCTCTCCCAGACTGAGCAAAATGATTATAATGAAAGAGGGATTCTGCATTTTGATTCCTGTGTTACTGCAAAGACTTCGTCTATGTACCAATCCTTTGGGATAGCAAAAGTTCTGCATGCAATAGTATTTTTGTGTTAGAACTCAGCATTTGGATTATGATGGGCCATCTCATCTTCAGTAAGGATGGTGCCATTATATCAATATTCCTAATAAAAGAAAATCTGAAGAATAGTTCCTCAGCTTTTCAACAGCCAATGTAAATTAGGACACCTTAAATACCCAGAACCTTTCATAATCACAAGCACTGCTGTTACATTTCCCTTCTCCCAGCATCCTAGTAATCTTCCTCCTTGTTTCTCCAGCAGCATAAGTAGAAGCTGGGGCCTGGAGGTGGGGGGCACAGACTGATACAGAAATAAAGAGTGACCTAGAAGAGGTTTTTCTTTTTCATCTTGTATTCTATTGATCCTTTCACACTCCCCAAAGATCTGAGATGTTTATAATTATGACCATAATGCAATGCCATCAAGGATTCAAGACTTCCCTACTGAACAGATAGAGAAGCAATAAACATCAGTTTAAAAGCTATAAAACCAAGTCAACCAATTGTTAAAGCCACAGTTACAAGGCCCTGACACACCAACCTCCAGTTCTCTTCTCTTGGGGTACAGAGAAATGTGGGTAAATTCCCTTCTCAACCTGACCAGCCTAGTCAGCTGTTAGGATAAAACATAGCAAAACTGGAAAACTTAATGAACCCACTGGCCTGGTGAAAGGCAATTAGAAAAGCCTTAATCAAACACTGTGTGTTTAACAAGTCAGGTACTGTATCAAAAGCAAAGACTACTTGCCTAAATCCTTTTGCCTTCTTAATCCTATTCCTGAAACCACGGAGAACAAGGGAGGTAGTGATTGTAATTGTGTTAAGTTTGGAGAAGTACAGCTGGAAAACATTGGCTTCATCAGAGTAAATTGACAACAGGCCTACCCTTTGTCTTCCTTATCTTTTATTTCCTTTTCCCTCCCCCATTCTCTGCTTCTTCCTTTTGTTGGGGAGTGGGAGAGCTGTACACTTTGCTGTCTCCCAGAGTGCCACTTCTTACCAGAGCCCTCTCTGGTTATTGCTTGGGTGTGAGTCATAGGATTTTGTATTTTCCTTCCCCTATTTTCTGAGCATGATTTATATCTGCTGCATCTTTGTGACATTGGTTCAGTTTTGTCCAGTCTAATTAGTTTTCTCAGTAATTGTTTCTTGCAGTTCATATTTATAACACCAAGGTCAACCTTAAGGTGCTTGCTGGCCTAAACACCTAAAGATAAGAATTTTTCTCCATATTTGCAACATGGGCATTATTCCCTGTAGCAAAACCTAAGGACATATACTGTGTTCTGCCCACAAGGAGCAGAAGGTAAAGTTAAAGAAGTTAAAGGTAACAAGCAGAAGTTAAAGGTAACAAGCAGAATGTTAGAGTTCTCATTGACTTTCCTTTGTTCCATAATTTTGCTATAAAATTGAATAGTATACTTCATATTTTTGCATTCATGTACAGGATTCATTTCATAAGTCTTTACATTATTTTTCCCTGATGCTTTGCTCCCCCACCTTTCATTGGGTTGAAGAGGCAGGGATAAGAAACTATTGTGTCATGTGAATCAAACCATCAACCTTCTCTAGATCACATTAACTGTTCAAAAGTGTAATTTTACTTACAGTCCTCCTAGAGCTTGCACAACTTAACAACACACACAAAGAATACACTCAGTAACTCAAGTGTATCAGAATGCAGAAATGCTTAGCTTGCACAGTATTAAATGGCTCATTAATTTACTTAAAAGCAACAACCCAAAAGCTAATTCCAAATACAAAGAACAGCAGTATCTGGGTTTGGTTTGAATATGTTCAAATGGGCTTTGATCTATGCTTGCCTTAGACTGACTACCCAGAGAGCTAATATGCCATGCAAAACTTGAAGTCCAGATCTGCACAGACACAGCCTCTCCAAAATTTAACCAGAAAGCAGAGTAGGGAATAATGGGCAGCTTGTGACCATGGAGGGTTTATATCCTAGCTTGTGAACCAGGATTTCCTTTCCTTATTACCAGAGCATCAAGATCTAGGAAAGATTTAAACCCAGGACTGATTTCTTTCCTGAGACCGCATTTCCATTCAAATAATTGTTCTTCTTTCTTAAAAATGAAAACTCATCTCTTGAGATGCTTTAGCTAATGAACAGTGTGGATTTTAACATGCATGATTGTATACAGTATAGCCATAGAGAAACACCACAGAAAGCATAACAATGTTTCTTAAAAGCTTTTGCAGACATCTAGATGGGATGTATGACTGCTCTGATGAGGCCAAGAGCTCGCTGTGGGTGGGCACAGTCCTTTTTATATGATGAAAAATAACTATGTCACACAGAGACAGGAACTCCATCCCAAGAGGAGACAAAAAAAACCCCAAGAATTTCTCTGTACACTTTCTCTCCATTGTTATAAAAACACATAATGCTTTTCTGTGTTTTTCCCATAGAAAGTGCTGTATGTATTTCTGTGTACATATTCTGTCAATAAACACAAGCTGCAAAGTTGAGATGGCAAAGATGTCTTCTGCAGGAGAAGTGAATACCTGTGTGCTTTGCTCTGTCTTGAAAAGACTCTGTCTTGCAGTCAAAAAAAGAAACCTACCAGTCCAGAAAAAATCTCTTACCAGTTTGTTTAATGTTGCCATTTACCACAGCCCTGTTTCAGATGTTGAGGCCAATCCTAAAACACTCAGAGATCAATAGGCAGGAAAGACTCATGTTGGTTAAAATGGGAAATCAATTCTGGATGGGGCCTCTAGAGGAAAGCTATCACTGCAAAGAAAAGTTGAATCTTCTCATCTTCCTCTTTCAGTCAGAAGTTGGACTTCATTATCTTGGATGTTTTTTCCAATCTTAATGATTCTATGATTCCTGAAAGATATACTCTGTTTTGCACTGTGTTTATTCCTCAGTGTGGTACAATTCCAGGGTTCTCTATAATTCTGCCATGAAAAGAGGCAAAAACTGTAACTTTAAAGTGCGATTCAAGCTCATGGTAAATGTGGGAAACCATTTCCAGCAACAATATGTGCTACATTAGAATGCATAATGCAAAAGCCTTTACCAAATTGGGAAATAGTCATCTTCCTCTTCAGGTAAAAAAGTTAAGTCAAAAAAGGAAATGTGTTCTCCAAGAAGTTCTCTGTGAATTTGAGTCTTAAGTCTGTGCTTCTACCATATCTTCCGGGTGAGAAGTGAGATTTACTGTGTCTGAAACTACACCTCACTGAAAAAAAGCACTGATGTCTCCTCTCAGGGGTGGGCACAAGGCTGAAAGTCCCTTTCCTGCCAGGCTAAGTTGAGCACAGAGCTTTTGAGCTCCATGTCTGATGCCTGCTGGGGCTGGCTATGGCATCTGAAGGAGTCCAGCCCACTAACTCACCCTGCCCAGCAGTGGCACAGAACTGATGTGACTTGGTCACAGCTCACACCTGCAGTCAGCCCTGGGCTGCCGAAGTTGAGGGACTGCAAATTTGCCTCTGCTTGTCCTGCTGCAGAGGGGGTACCCTTCTCCAGGCACTTTGTGAACGCTGTGGGGGTTCAGAGACCTTGGGGCAGAGCTAAAGGCTCGACCCTGTGATTGCACTGAGTGCGGGACACTTATCATCCCTAATCTTCCTAACACATCATTACCTGCCAGGACAGACGAGCATCAGCTCGCTGTTACAATGGCTGTGGGTGATCTGTGACTCACTGGCCTTACAGCTGCTTCTGATCTCTCTGCTCCTCTGCTCTCCTGGTCCTGAGTATTTCAGCCATAGAAGGATATAAATATGTTGCCGTTAGTGTCAGGGAAGGTGTTACATAGTATTCAGGGAATATCTGCTTGTTTACTAGACAGGGTTAGAGTATTTACAAAAGGACATCAGTATGTCACTGAGCACAAGCCAATCTAGGTGTTAGAAGGCTTGAAAGAAATACTCAACTTAAGGTTTATTGGATGCTTATTTTGAAGAAAGATTCCTAATAGGTACTGCCATTTTCAGGTACTAGAAGAGTTACTACCACGATCCACTGTAGTAATTTGTCCATTCCTGAACTGAGCAGATAAAATACACAAAATGAAGCGAGAATTTACCATCAACATAAGCAGGAATGGCATTGCTGGACAATGATAACACAAATAATTTAATTCTCACCTGATTATACTGCACCTTTGCACACCTGTCATTGCACAAGTGAACTTTATGGACCAAAGCATCACAAAGCCATTAAAACACAACAAGTGTAGCAGGGTACTTCCAAACCAGGGGCTGGAGAATTAGCCTACAAGCATTTCTCTTGCTCTTTACCACTCAAGAAGTGGCTTTTCAAGCTTTTCTACACAGGGCAGGTCAATGCATTTCTGTCCAAAGGCAATCCCATTGCTATTTCAGTCTCAACTCCCTTGAGTGGAGTCTGCAAATACTGCAAAACTGTTGCTTTTCTTCTGATGAGAATAAAATAGGGACAAGATAAATCATGTCCTCCTGCAAAGTGGTTGGAACAAATCAGACATGTAATTATTGTGTTTTCTTTGCCAAAAGCTGAAGCTGAGGTTCTTGTTTCTTTTCCATTTGTTTTTCCCTTTTTCTGTTCCTACTTTGCATGGAACATGTTGCACTTGATGGGTATTGTTTCCAGATATTTCTTGGGGGTTTTTTGTTAAGGCATCCACAGGCCTTCCAAGCTGTTGGCACCAAAAAAAAAGAAGAAGAAAAAAACCTACATCCTTGAAAGAAAGCCTAAGAAACCAAACCCAAACCATCTAAAGAATTTGTCCGCAACACTCAGAAATAAGAGTTGCAGTGTGGGAATGGCTTCATTTCAGAAAGTTTCTAGCTAAAACTCCGGCTCAAGGAAGTATTTCTAATGGCAGTTGAAAATTCTGTCAAATCTGTCTTTCCTTCAAAATTATATAAACTGGAGATTGTTTGAAGTAAGATTTAGTTTCTATCCAGTCTTGGGAATAAATAACATTATAGAGACAGCCATCCCATTTTCCATTCCTCCTTTCCAGTTCAATGGGAAATAAACCAAGGCGGGAGGAGGAAAGGAGGAAAGCATCTCTGAAAACAGCTTTGCTTCCCATCTTCTTAATTCTGATTCCAACCATCCGATACAATTCAGAGCTGCTCAAGGCATCCTCTTGCAGCCTTTTCCTGCAGCCTGTGCAACTACTGACTTTCAGCAGTTTCCAACAACCGGTTTTCAAAGGCATTTAGGTAGCTAAAGGTGAAACAATAATTTACTGGAATTTCCCAAAGTACTAAGCTGACTAAACCTCTGAATTCTATTGACGAGACTTTACACTTTGAAGCTGTTTAGGGTTCCTTAGAAAACCAGTCGCTTAGTTTTATTTAGCACCTGAATGCTGTTTCAGTGGACTAGCTGACACCTGAAAATGGAATTTAGATTTTCTCAACTAGAGAAATTAAAAAAAAATCCCTAGAGAGAGTATTAGTACTAGAGTACTATTATATATAATATTAGATATACAGAGATATGTTGCACTATAGAGAAACAGGAAAGAATTTATATGCATACAACACGTATTTTTTATAAATGCAAAAAAATGCCCCCATGCCACACGTTTTGCAATTAATTGTTTAATTGGCCCCCAAAGCTAACAGGCAAGTTGCTAGCCATAGGTACAGCACAATATTTCATCTGGAGAACTTTAAAGAATTTCAGACCTCATTGCAGCATTTTGACTTTGCTTATTTGACACGTATTTTCCCCTTCAGGAGTTTTGTACTTCAATCCCAATAAGTCCCTCTCAATCTGCAAAGAATAGTCTCCAATTAGTATAGGCACGGAGAGAAGACCAATCCAGTGTTCACCTCGTACCAGATCTGTATGCCTTATAATTCACTCCACATTCTGACCTTTGAAGATCAATAGCCCATTCTCTGTGGAATGGTCTGCTCAATCACAGGCTGAGAAACCTACTACAACCCTCACTGCCACATGCTGCTGAGCTCAAGGACTGCCTGTCTCTCCTTTTGTCCCTCAGACATATCCCAGTAAGCAGAGGTCCCTTCAGCATCCTTAACCAAGAAAGCAGAGGGTAATGAAAGATGTTCTCACTTCTGCCCAACAAATCAAAAGAAAACTAGCTTAAGGGCAAGTGAGAAAGGGAGAGCTCTAAAAAATGATCATAAAATACATTTCAGCTGTTGATTAATGATGGAAATATGTTCCTGGGATTGTCTACTCACATAATCCTAGTTTTTATATGACTCAAAAATGCTGACCTCAGGTAGTTTACTATACAGAATATATATCTAAATTAAAATGGCATATTAATTAAACATCCTCCACTGAGAAAAAAAAATCTTATATTTTTTTCTCCAGCTGATCTCGTAGAACATGAGAAACCTATTTAAAATTTATTACCAGGCTAAGGCTGACAAAAATATTTTAAGAACATTATAGAGCATTACAGAGTACTTAATAATATTACCAACAGAGTTTTTATTATAAATAATTATTATTTTATCTCTGATAAAATTTTAAATGTCTGTTAGGTTCAACTTGTTGCTGATCTACCCTATACTTGTAAAACAGATGCAGAGAAGTCTGAGAGGAGCTGAGGAGCTCCTCACCAAAAACCTGTCAAAACCAAAAGTAGCATACTTAAACTTTATAAACCTCAGTGGCATTTTTGCTGGGAAAGGCTTCTCACAACCAGCCCTCATATTCATCTCCAGTGGGACGCAGGGGGAAAGCAGCTCCCTGGTAGAATTTAGTAGCTAGAGTACAAATGATGTAGGAAAGGGAGGGACAGTGAGCAGGTGAACTCCTGCTGGGTGTGAGCTGCCATGCAAGTCAATACTGCCCCAATCACGCACAGAATCATGAGGGAAATGCATATATTCAGAGTTCTGATGGCTCCAGGCATAACAGGCCATCCAGACCTCCTGCCTGTGGCAGAACTGCAGTCTTGCAAAGCCAACCACATGGTCCTGCAGGACACAAACTGCTAAACTTCTCTCTCTTGTCAGTCTAAAGGCACCAACAGCCTTATTTGCTGAGACACAGCTGCTGGCGAGAGCAGTGAAGGTGTTACACACAGCTGAAAAACAACATGGTTCATCACACTGTAACTGCAATAAATACTACTCTGTCTTAACCAATGCTTACTGTGGGTATCTGTATTCCTGATAATCTTCTCCCAAAATTCATCCTTAGCTGAGTTCATGCTCAGGGCAAACTGCACTTTTACACAGCATGTTTCTGAATAATGATGCAACTTGCTTGGTGATGAATTCAAGAAAATTAGAAGCAGGGTTTATGAAATACTTTTGGCTAAAAACTTATTTATTTCTAAATTTCTCATACTTAAGTATTTCTCAGATTTAAAATTTCTCATTTTATTCTTACTTCCCTGGGATGTGTGTTTCTTATTTAGCCAGAACTTTCACTAACACAAAGAAATAAATCCAAGGCCAAATCCCATTCCCATGCATAGGCTCATGACAGGGATATTTTCAGAATGGATTACCTTTTTTTTTCCCATTCAGTTTAAGTACTATCCATGCAGGTTTCTGTATATAAAATCAACACCCATAGAACCCCGTCTGCAGAGTCTTAAAAGCATAACTCAATAATTAGAATATAAATTACTATTTGTCATTTACTTGGATAGATGCTCTGGTGACAAAACATTATATGTATTTCTGATAGAGATGTATTATCAAATGACAAACTGAATGTAGCAATGCCATGCAGACTACACTGCAGTGCAAAAGCACCACACTGGGTTTTTTCATTTGGAGTAATAATTCTCTCTAATTGCAATGAATATTTCAACATATGTTTAATTCCGTTTATCTTTCATATACTGTGCTCTGTGACTGAAGCCCATAGTTGGGCTTGATGTAGACAGTGTACTTCAGTGCTCTGCTGAGGAAGAGCAGTGTTCTTATCTGAAGTCTACCTGACAAATTTAAGCAATTTAAAGCCTTAATTAAGGCTTCACCTTAATTTTGACACTGGACACTTCATTGAGAGTGCATGTTTCATACTGTCTTGAGTCATATTATGTAGTTGAAATTCATACTTTGGATCTTCTTTGCTCAGATGTCCTTGTAACATCTGCTATTTACCCTGAAGTATGTTTCATGGGCTGTTATTTCCAGGTGGTAAAACTCTTGTGCTATCCACAAAACAGAGATCAGAGTCAAAGCTGTTCTTTCTTGCAGTTGCATTTCCAGCATTTGGACTTCAGTGAAAATATTTTACTGAATAATCTGGGTGACAGAACAACATTCTGTGTGATAAAATGCAAATATTTTTCAGAGAGAATGATATCTTCCTTTTTTGATTAGACATAAATGGACTTCAAGGACAGATCAAGACTGCAACTAAAGTTGTATCCTGGAGAAAAAAAGTGATTCTGTGGGTTTACCTCAACACTAAATGACGAAATGTATAAGTTTTTCTTTCAAATTCTGAAATTTAATGAGGTAAAATCCCACACTTTTCAAGTTGAAGCCTTCTGCCTTTGGAAGAATGTTGTCCATCTGACTGGGAAACAAAAAAATGCAGGTTTATTAAGTCTCAAAATGAGCATCAGGAGTAAAAGTATCTAATTTCCCTAAAATGCCTTTATTCCCCATTACATTTTATTAGTTGGACAAAGGAAATAAGTGACCACATTCTTGGGAAAAATATCTGAGACTCAGAAGGGTATGGTCTGGGAGAAAAATCTCTTGCCCAGTTGAAAAAAAAAGACAAAGACAACTAATGGAATTACGCCACTAATATATACAACAGCCATTTCTGACATACCTGTGACTTGATGAATGAATGTAAAGACACACAATTTAAATAGTGATTGCAATCAGGGATTAAAATGCAGTCAAACTACAAGTGTATTTAGTCAAAATAATAACATTTAACTTCATAAATCTTTATGTCCTTATTCTGTCAGTAAAATATCTCCAGAATAAAACAAACAGTAGAATCAGGACAAGAAGTAAATATATTTTATGTACCTCCTTGTAATCTCAACCTCATCCATGCTTGTCTTTCAGCATATAAAGTTTTTGTAGTTTTCAGCATCTGAGGAGTCCAAAGTGAGTGCTTTGTTAAACCTCGCAATCACAACTAACAATGAATGCTAGGAATAACAAGTTCAACTTGGACAGAAATGTTTTTCTTCCCAGTCTGGATTTCCCTAAGATTCATCAGTTTTGCTCCTCTGCATTCTAGCTGCTGAGGTCATAGTGTCTTTTATAGGAAAATGAGCTGCTTATAAATTTTCAGCTCTGCAAGCTTTGGGAGTTGATGGAAAATCCCCAGCCTCAGGGCTTAGCTGGCTGAGAAAACACTACAGCAGCCCTTTTTCTGTAGTCACTCAAATACAAAAGCCTTTCAAAAGAGATGGAAATGCCCACAGACTGTTTGTCTTGGGCAATCCTTCTTCTGTGCACAGGGACCAACTTGATTAATTTTTACCTTATAATGTTAGACAAAAATTACCCCTATTCCTCAGGACTGTAGGAAAGTGCAGGGTGACAGACACAGTCTGGAATAAACTCAAATGGAGACTACCCACTACAGGCAGTCTGTATTTTGCACATTGCTACTTTCCAAAGGACACTACCTGCACAGGATAAGCCACACCCAGAAACAGACAAATATGCTGCTCTGCATTAGAGGCCTGTCAGGTCCCTGCAGCCTGAAACTCTCTTGGTGAAATTTATTTTTGCTAGCAGCTTTCATTTCACAAGAGCATCAGTCCCTGCCTGGCAGAGAAGCTTGAGCACCCAGCAAAGAAACATGTGCTGGTGCCAGGCTCTGCTGTGGGACTCCTGGGACAAGGATGCCTGAGAAATACAGACCAGGTAATCACAGCTCCTCCTTTTGTTGCATCTACCCTGGAAATACAGACAACTACGTCTTCATACTGAATGACTCACTGATATTGATCAAAGGGTTGGGAAGAAGGTTGTCAACATGCTGCAAAATTAAGAGAAACCAGACTGCCTTGTATGGTGTCAGTGGTCAGAGCTGTGAAAAACAACAGGGTGTTGAACTACAACTAGCTGCGCCCTTCTGCAACCAGCCTGGTAGAGGAACTGCAGCTCAGTGGGCCCTCATGTCTAGCTGCTCCCCTCTTTTCTCTCTGGTGGCTGTAAAAGGGCTGTCTCCCCACAGTAACAGAGAAGGGACAGCTCTGCACACTCATATGCGTCTGCTCTGTTCAAATGCTCCCAAATAATCAAAGCTGAATTTTAAAAAGAATGTAATGAATAAAACAAAAAATAATACAATATACAAAAGAACAAAAAAAAAGATCCAGATTTTTTTTGCTGTTTCCTCAGGTTTCTGGGGTGTGCCTTATATTCTGAAATTTTTCTTCAGATTTTTGTCATCCAAAAATGAAATCTGACATCTTCACCAGAATCCAAGGCCTATGATTTTAAAAGCAAAAGTACTATGGGAGTCATGATAAAATCATAAGAATAACTGTCCTATTTCTTTTCTCTCTCCAGATTCATTAAAGAAGGTGGACTGAAGCAGAGCACTAGCACACAAAATCTGGCTATGCATATGTTAAAAAGAAATATATTGTTAAAGAACAAGTAAAGTCAGAAAAAGATTGAGGTCACTCTTAACTAAATGGTGTAACAATCCCTAAAATACAAAAATCCCTAAGCATAAATTGAAAAGTTCAGTGCTCAGAAGGAGATAAAAGAGGGGTGCTCTGAAAACTTCTGCCTTTAAAATTAGCACTGCATATGCAATTAGCAATTTACTCTGGAACTGGAACTATGAGCTAAATTCATTTTTTCAGATCAGCAAAATAAATAAAAATTGTTCTAGAAAAATTATTTCTGCCAATTCATAATCAGCTTCAGACTTTCCTTAATGGAAGCCAACTAGAAGCAAAATAGTTATTATCTAAACTGCGTATTCAGACTCCTACACTTGAAAGAAGAGAATCTGAAAATGCAGAAATACAGAACATACTCAAATTTCCCATATGAAAGTCACAATCCACACCATCTGAAATGCAATAGCTATTTATAAGGCCAGTCACTGAAAACATCTTGCCACTAAACCATCCATTGACTAATCAATAAGCCTGCCCAGTACAGAACGCTCTTTTCCAACACTGAAATCAATTAAATTGACAAAATTGAGTGAGTTGCAAGTACAGATTAGCTGGGAAGTGCAAACTTATGTCACTGCAGTTATTTCTCCACTCTAGGGGGTCTGAAACCGTGAGCTTGCAAACTTCTTCATCAAAGGGCAAAATTCTAACCTTCCTTTCAGTAGCATCCAAACAAACACAGTGACTTTGTGGGGCAGGGCTGGGAGTTACTGGGGTAAGGCTCAAAGACCAGTTTGATTCTCAAAATCCCAAAACCACCTGCAAGAAATTTCTTATGCAAGCTCTGCCCTAAGAATCTTAGCCTGGGCACTTCCACTGACATTTTGTGACCTCTCCTGAGGTTTGGCTTTTCACATTTCTACCAACACAACCATGTCAGACTGCATGTCCACCATTAATCATGGAAATCTAGCAGTAATGGACAGAAACAATTCCAAGTGCTGGGCTGCAAGTTAAGTGATGAAGAAAGCCCATAGTTGCTCCTTGAGAAAATGGATTTGTTTCTTTGGTCCTCTTTCAACCGATGTAGCAGTCTTGGCTGATAACTTCAGCAGCTACAACTTCTGTGCAGAGGTGTAGAGGACTAGTTTTTAAAATACCATAGTATTAATTAAAATCTCAAAAATCTTAGAGTCTGTGACAACTTATAAGATTAGTAAATCTAGTAAAGGTTAGGATTTATGCTCCCAAGATATTACATTGTCCAGCTGCTTTCAGGAAACAAAAATCCTGCAAGATTTGCCATCTATGCAAGGTTCATGGACCTGATGATGTTACTTCCCTATGAAGTTATGCCTCAATTTTCAACAGCAACAACTGAACCTTGGTAATTCCAGGCAAGAGGTTTGCAGGTGGACACACTGGCACCTGGTTTATAATGGCTTAACTGCAAAGAGCACTGTAGCATGTCCAGGCTTCTGGATCTTTCCCACCCACCTGAAATCAGAATTTTCACTATCTGACAAGAATTGATAAATGAGAAATACCTTCTGCTTTCACACAAAAAGGAGCCACGAAGTTTGGAAGGTGTCTGAAACATGTCTGTGTACCTCAGACTGTATCATTTCAAGGTGAAAATATTCAAGATATTGGAGTGGCAGAGGAAGCCACTAGCCAGCATCAAGCAACAGAACATGGAATGGAAAGAAGCTCTGGGACAGCATGTCAGACAGACACATGCTGAACAAGCTAATGAGAAATACTGGTAGTTAAGCAGCAAATATCAGCCAATCCCAACTGGAAGATGGAATCTTCTACTGTTACATCAATTAAAGGTAGAGACAAGTGTTGTGTTGAAATGAAAGAAATGCAGTCCTTCTGAGTGAGCACTGGAACTGTGTGACCACTGAAGCTGATGGGTCTTTGGTCTTCACCAGTTTGCTTTTCTCACCCTGAAGGCTGCATCTTAAGAGGAGGAAAGTGCTGTAACTTTTAACCTGAGACAGAGTCTTTAGAAGTCATCACTCTTTTGATTTAGTTATTCAGTAGTGAAAGGACCAAATTACAAGATACACTGATGGGATGTTAAATGACACTGATTGTAATCAACTTTTTAATTTCCTTTTAAACACATGCACTGCTAATTCTTCGCAATGAAGCTTGATACACTGTATTCAGAAATGGTTTTCTGTAGATAAGTCAAAATATGGCCTAATTAGGTAATAAAAAAGAAGCTTCACTTAGTACTAAGAGCAAAAGTATTCCTTCATTTCTGTGAAAACTACAACACAATCTGTATACAGTTTCATCTAGCTTGATGTCTCACCTTCTTCCACAGACCAACACACACTAAATACAAAAGTACCTTTTCCAGCATGACTGTCAGTGATTGTTGGGTTTAATGCTGGTGAACAATGGAACTCAGATCAGAGAGAAAATAAACAAAATTGTTAACTATCTTGCTGGAGATGAGAAACCATATGACATTCGGAGTTGGCATTATTCTATACAGGAACAAGGTACAAAAGTACTTAGGTTAGAGGTTTATAAATACCAGATATACACATCAGGAGGAGGTTGGCAGGTTAAGAAAGGACAAGCACAGCTCTGTAATAATAAACAACTGAGAAGGAAGGAAATATGTGACATTATATCTGGGAAGCCCATTTTTGCCCAAGACAATTTAATTACACTTTTTTATTGGATAGATGTTCAGTGTGGTATAAGAAATCTGCCTTGGTTTATACACTGCCATAGTTTACCTGATTCTCTCTGCTAAAGCAAAACCACCACTACCACCACCACACCACCACCAAAACACAAAGACTGGGACCACAGTGGCAATGCGGCAGAATGCAGAGAATTAGCCCCTCGAACCTCCCCAGAGCACTGCAGCAAAGTCCTGAAGCATATCCTGCAAGCATTTAGGCACCAACCAAACTTCATGTACTGTGATTAATTTCCCTGACACCATGTGGGTTTCATTGCAGCACAGAAAACCAAATACAGACTTATGTATTTTTAGGATCAGGACCTACTTAACACAAGTCAGCCATGATTTAATATGTCTGTACTTAATGTGCAGTTTACTGAATGTGAGAGAATTCTGTATTTTAGTTCAGTTTGTGTTTTTCCCCAGAACAGCACGTATGTTGTTTCAACACTGATGCTGACGTTAAACACTCTGCAGTTACTGGTGTTTATTTAAAGAATTAAAAAGTTGTCTAGTGCAGCTGGGAACAGAGGTACAGTAGCCTCATGTTTAAAAGCATAGAGAGAACTAGGGATGCTGCTCATTTATGATTCTTTAGCAGCTTTTATTTTTCACAAAAATTAATGTTCTAATCAGAATGCATCTGTATAATGTTTTTCTCATGCTGATCATGTGTCACCAATTCAGTGATTTCCTTGTGATCCCACTGCATATGCTGGGTCAGCATATTCAGATTGTTATTATCTGCTGGTAGAAGAGGTAATACAGCATTTCTAGCCACAAAATAGCGCCACAGAAAAAAGCTATAGTAACAGTGAACACCAGGGATGTACAATAAAAAGGCAGAAAAAGACTTCTTGTTGCAGGACCATTCTTTGGGACCGTGTTTAGTGAAACAATTTGGATCTAAATAAGCATTAAGATTCACAAGGTAAGTCAGTAGTTCAGCATCAGTCTTTTTTTGCAGTGTCAGAAGTCATGCATGCATGCAGTCATGCACAGGTCAGAAAAGATATTTGTTACAGCATTTAAGTTTTGCAAAGTTGGAGGCAAAGGCTTCAAACCTTGACAGTAAGCCCCTATGCTATAGTTTGTGCTAGAAAGTGATATCTTTCAGGGTAGGATACAGAGAGGAAGCAGTTGCAAGCCCAGTGCTCACTAATTATACTGGGAAAGTGTAGAGTGACTTCGCAGAGAAACAATTGAAACTTCCAGTGGCGCTTCAGAACAACCTTCTCTGAAAAACTTAGAGAACTCAGTGTCCTGATGAGAAGTAGTAATCTGTGCAGTTACTATTTATCACAATGTCCTTTAGGTATTTTTTCAGTTATGTACATTAATGCTAATCACTGGTTCAAACCCCAGCATTTAATATGTTCAATTCTGAAACTATTACTGTGTTTGAAAAGTAGCATCTGAAGTAATTGATACTTTTTTTTAACTCTTCATAGTTCAATATGTTTAGCTCTTCATATTTTTTCACATTCCACTTGCTATTAACTGAACATGAAAGAATTTGTATGCAATACATATTGTCCGGCATGCAACCTTCTTCTCTTCTGCTTTACTTTTAAACATTTAAAACAATTTCTGTCTGTGGAGGTTGAGTTGTACAAGAAAATTACAAGAACTGAAGTTTTAACTCTTATGATTTTTACAACTTTACAAATACTCAGATTTGAAAGTTAGGTTATAATAATACAACATCATTATATGATCTGGTGATGTTGATATGATCAATTTAAGAGTAGTGCATATGTAACAATACTGATACTGACTTTTGCTTCAGATCCAAGATCTATTTTCTCCCAAGAATACATTCAGAGCACAGGACTGGCCAAAGACCACTGAAATCAATGGAAAGGCTACCAGTGATTTTGATGAAATATGGTGGGGGTTTGAGCATAACATTGCTCACTTCATTGCCTTGTCACAAAGGCTGAATTTGGCTTAAGACAGAGGTAAAGCAGTTCATCCCATGTACCTTTAGTAAATAGCACACATTTTAACCCCACCATTCCACTCCCAGGAATTTAGAGTATTTTGTTATGCTAGATCTATTAAGGAGCCACTACACTTGCACAGGTAAAATGAATGATTGAAACACATAGAGTTGTCTGTACTTACAGGTATCTGGCTTGAGCTGGCTGTTGGTAATTCCAAAATACTGTGGATTTTCAATGACAGGAATCTTTGTCATCCCAATGATGACTGCATCAGGACCCCCCTCAGAAGAAGAAGGAGTGTTACTGCCATTTGAGATGTGGTGGAGGGGACTGGCTGAATCGTCGTCATTGCTGATGACTGAAGAAGGACCTAGAGTTAGAAAAAAAGATTTTCTTGTAACCCAGTGTATGGTACTCTTCCCTCAGATGAGTAATTTTTTTTTTTTTTTAAGTTTTGGTCAGTTGTCCTTCATTCCTACAGTCAAAAGCTCTCTTTGTGTGCCTTGTTGACCTTACCTCAAAAATTTTGTATCTCTGGGTGCAGATGGAGAATGGTGGTTTTTGTTCATTAGGAACTGGAATCAAAACAAGTTTTTGTCCTGGTGCATTACCCATCCAGCACAGTCTGTCACTGTGCAATATCTCAAAACTTGTTAAATAATTTTGTCATTCTCAGAAATAAGCTATGGAATATGCACATTAACTGTTTTACCTTATGCCCTACTTGAAGCACACAGCAGTAACAGCACAAATCCAGGGAATGCCTGCCCTACCTGGCATTACAGCAAGACAAAAGACACAGCAAATGGGCTCATCCTGATGTGGGAAGCTGCTAATTTCTGAAAGAAACATGGGTTCAGGGCCAAAATCCAGGGGACAATTTGCATAGTTCCAGAGGTGCAGAGAAGATGCTGAGAGGAGCAGAGGAGTAAAACCTGGAGCTACTGCAGAGAGGCTCATCCTGTCCAGGGGCACATCCTACTGGCTCTCCAGTCCACATATAAATCTAGTCACCTTCCAGAAAAAAGTCTACTGTGAATGGTAATTCAGTGACAGATTTTGTTTTGTTTTCACCTCATGCTTTGTATTTTTAATGAAAGTGCCACACAGATAAAACCTTGCAAATAGATTTAAAAAAAATATCCTTCTTAGCACAGTGTCCCACTTCTGTGAACTGCAGGAGCCTTTGAACTAACAGCAAATCAGCACAGATAACATTTGAACTCTTGACATCTAACCCTGTCACTTAAATTCCACATTACTTCTTCCAGTTTTAGAAAACCAGAAGCATCATTTAGCAGCAAAAAAATTTTGCCTAATGTCCTGACTGAAGAGACAGCAGAGAATACACATATTTCACTTCATTCTCCATCCACATTAACGATAGTTTTTTGGGATGACATTCACATCTTTTAATTGTAACAATCAAAAAACTATGCTAGAAACAGATGGAAAAAATCACCCTCTGGAAGTGCCTATTCTGAAATAGCATCCTTAGCCAACTGCATTTAGCTTTTGGGCAGCAGCAACAGCTTGAGAAAATGTCCCCCCAAAGAAGGGGGCAGAAGAGAAGATTTTGAGGACAATAAAAAGCTGTATTTACTCCAAGTCACCCAATTGCATGCTGGACTCATGTTGGACTGTTTTAAACTGGACAGAAGGAACACTGTAGAGGCAAGACAGAGGTGAGTAACCTGCCACGTAGATGGCAGCTGTGTCTGCAAGAGTGATAGGGAGTGCAGAGGAGAGACCAGCAGGACCACCAGCAGGTTCTGTATGCACATTACTGAGGACATGAGAGAAGACAAGCAAGATGCATGGCAGCAGACGTACAGCTGAAGAACCAGATGAGAAAAAGGACAGTCCCAAGCACAACAAAGAAATGGCAGCTTTAAAGAAACTCCTGTTCTGTGGCTGACTGTATCATTAACAAAATTACTTCATCATTCGGCATCAGGGCTCACAGCCATAAAACTTAAATATCCTGGCATGCGGCTATTCAACTCTATATTTTGAGACACAAGTATATTCACACCCCTGTCTAGCTTTTCTTTCTCCCCAGTTGGTTTAATAGGGCATGAGGGAAATGTTTTCATAGTTTGAAAAAGTACTTCCCCCCAGCCTGAAACACTAGAAGTAATTTTTCAAATACCTGGCACTTCACGGGAAAGTCACTGTTGACAAATGTAAGTAAAGTCTAGATCTCTGCAATTTATCAAGTGAAATACTCATACCAAGGCTGGTTTTGTCATTACTGATCACTCAGATCCCACATGATTGACTCTACTGGGAAAGATGCCAGGATAAGGAATTTCTGGTAAAAATTTCTGTAATGAAGGGTAGAGCCTAACAAATTGTGGGAATGGGCCACTCAGATGGCACAGCCAATACTTACGTTAAGTCACAACATATTTTTCAGATGCATAAGAGTTTTTTGCACAAACATTTGGAGTGCAACACATTTAAAACTGCATTCAGGTTTTTCGTAGATACCATCCTTACATCTCTAAACTTTCTGAATCTCTACTTGTTGCTCAAAAAAAGCAGGCTGTTTAATACTTTCTTGGGAAAACAAAATACTTTTACATTAATATACTTTAGAATGAGCATCAAATCCCTTCTCTCACAACAAACAGGAAATTCTCTCCACTCTGAAACTTAATAGATGCATGTCTTTAAGTCCTTTTCAGTCCTGCTGTTCTCTGCTGCACAGGAGGAGGCTCTTTTGTCATTGTTTACTTCCAACATACATGCCGTGATGGCAAGGAAAAGTGACCATTACACATTTCTAGGTGTTAAACTGGAATAATGACTAAGGAACTCAGTATAGTCATTGAATAATTTCTGCAGTACTTCAAGATCCAATTTTGTATGGTGAACTACTATTTTCAACCAGTATAAACTGCAAAGTGCTGCAGGTGAAAATAGACAATTGTTCTGTAAATCTACTCAATTAGGTTTACTGGTAAAAGCTAGTCTTCTGAGTGCTATGAAGCAGGTTCCAAGTATATACAGCTCTCTGAGGTTGGTGAGGGAAACCTGGAAAATAAGGTGACTTTCATGTCAATTCCTGGCCGTACAAAACCATTTAAGAAAAATTCAATTCTAGGAACCTTGTTGCTACATCACTCTGTGATCCCTCTTATTAGCAACATCTCATGCAATGGTTTTTGTGAATAGCTGTTTGCATTCAAAATCCTATTCCCTGTCTATTTGTTTGCTAATTAAGATAATTAGAACCCCTCAGATGAAATTTTTTGTGTATCAGAGGCAGATGAGTTCACATCCTTTCAAACTTCCTTTTTCCTGACCTTTTTTATCAATGTGAGCAATCTTTTACATAGAACATTTCCATGCTTGTTTATTTGTTAGACTATCTACTCATCACAAAGTTACATTTAATTGTCTGAGAGCACTAAGCCACATTACAGCTATAGACCAGCCAGCTCTGCAGCTGGCTATGATATTCAAGTAACGTAAAAGCATTTCTGGGATGCAAGATGAGACTATCACCTGTGATGACAAGAAATGAGAGCTGCCCTTTTCTGAATGGGCTCTGTGCTCAAAATGAAGGATAATTTCTTGAAGCACCTTGGAGTGTGGTTTCATCCACATGAAATGCGGTCACTGAATTACTTGCCAAAGGTAGAACAAGTATGGTAATTACACTCAGTCACCTACTACTGCCTCTGGTTTTCATAAAATCCGTTCTTGGTTTTACACCTGAAATATGAAAATTTTAGACAAAATGAAGTAGGTTGAAGTGATAAGTCATGGGTTATCAGTAGTCACTAGCTATTGCCAAGAGGTGAATCACAGTTGGCTTAAGCTTTTAAGAAGACTACAGAGACCTTCTACCAGTGTGCTGCACAGAATCTTCCCTTGATATCACTTTTAGACAATTTTTCCTAAGAAGACAAGTTGGAGCCAGACAAGAATCGGTTCTGTGCTTTGGGGAAAATGTGGGCTGTCCACCACGGAGATTAATTTATCTTCTGTTTGATATTAAGCTAAAGACTTATCCATTCTGCATCACCTAGGCTCAAGCAAAATCCCTTTTGTATACAAAAAAAAGCCCAGCAGTTCTCTAAAAAAGTTGTGACATGTAAGAAGACCAATTCTATTTGAAACTGATGAGCTATAATAAAACCAAAATGCCTCCAACAGCTGGGAGGGGAATTATCCTCAACACATAATATGGGGACAGGCAGAAACAGCAAACTTCACTTACTGTACGTCCCAAGGAGGGCTGTGCTATCCTTCAAACAGTGTATGTCTGCACTGTACTTTACCTTGGTGGTGACAGAACAATTGAATTTCCCTAGGTTAAGAAATAAAATTTAATTCTATTATTTTCAAGGTGTACTGCTATTTTTGAACAGGCAAAGGAGATTCATTATTAATACGTACAGCCTTTCATGACAGGAAAAGCTAAGAAAATTGGGATTGTGCAGCCTGCAAAAGAGAAGGCTTCAGGGTGACTTCATTGCATCCTTCCAGCTCCAGAAGGGAGCCTATAGGAAAGATGAAGCAAAACCATTTACAAGAGCATGCAGTGATAGGACAAGGGTCAATGGCTTCAAACTGAAAGACAGTAGGATTAAATTAGATATTAGGAAGAAATTCTCTGCTGTGAGGGTGGTGAGGCACTGGAAAAGGTTGCCCAGAGCCATTCTGTGACTCTATTCTATGTTTCACTATACTCCTATCACCATCAGAGTTAATGCAATTTTAAAATTCATGCTACACTGCTATTTGTTGGAGCTGCTTTTGCACGACACATTTCTGTGCAACACACATCATTCCAATTGTCCCTGAAGTCACTACTAATGGCTCAGGCACACTGGAAGACAATAGGGGTAATAAAATACCACAAACCCGCCTCGATTTTAGCTTTGTGGTTGGAGTTGTGCATTTGCAAGGATGCATACACTTACTCAACTGTTAGGAAGCAGGTCATGTAAAAAGCAGCATTTATAGAGACAATTTTGTGCTGGGACGCCTTAATAAAAATTGTTCCTTCCATGAAAAATTATGTTGATTCTTAGGATGGTTTCTCAGTGGACCTTGCACTAGCATTGGCTCTCGGCTCCCCTGGGAACAGGGGTCAGTCTGTGCCAAGACAGGGTAACAGCACACTGTCAAGTTAAAAGCACAACAGTGAATGCATGTCACATCACTCAGCACCTCTGCTAAATTCCAAGGCTATACTGAATCTTCTCCTTTTTTTCCTTTTGGGAGGGATGTATTTTTTCACTAGTTAAATACACTGTTCTGAAAAGCAATTACACAAGATTTCATGTCCTGTGAGATTCCCATATTTGCTGTAGATTTTTATATTTTCTGCCTGATTGAAATGAAAGTATTAGGCTTCAGCAAGAGCAGATATTCAATTTTTCCTCTTATCAAAGCAAGAGCCAACTTTCTCAGCAGAAGAGGCACCTTTTCAGCTTTACTCTAAAAATTCTGATCTTATCTTTTACTCCCTCTGGAAGCCAAGTAATCAATCACAGCTTGGCACACTTTTTTTCTGACTAAGGTGCTAAGTTTTACTTCAAATATTCCTTTGTATTCCCATGTTCAGAAACTGTGGTACCAAACGTGGTACCAATACTGTTAGAGTGGACAAGAAAGCCAGCACAATAGAAAGAAATGCAATTATAGAAAAAATATTTTATACTATTGGTCTCTTAAACTGCAGTATTTTATATAGGAGGAATTGGATTAAAAGATGTAAATAGAACTCAAGGAATAAACCCAAAACCAAAGCAACTAACCAACCAACCAATCAACAAACCAACCAACCAACCAATCAACCAACCAACCAGCCAACCAACCAACCAACCAACCAACCAACCAAAAGAAGACTGAATATGCTTCCAAAGAGTAACAAGTTAAGTCTTGCTTTGCTTGGTGGAGACCTTCAAAGCGAAGTCAGATTGTTCTGCCAGTCTAGAGTGGACTTACTAAAACTATGGTTTTGCTTTGCAGTTGCCAATGTTTGTAATGACGGAAAGCTCAAGGCAAGGCACTTCCATGTTTTGTCAGCAGTTCAGCTATTTGGAGCAATAGCACATCTTGCCTCTACCCACCTTCTAATTGACCTTTCCTATCTCATATCCCCATCCTTGCCAGCTACCCAGACAGCAACCATTAGTCTTAGTCTTTGTGTAGCCATCTCTACAGTCACTGTCACATGCAGTTGGAAAATGAGTAGTAGGGGGTTAATCCTCCTTTGTTGTGGTGAAGAAAAATAAGATCACCCTAAAAAGCATTATACCTGATTCCATCCTGCTAAATCATATTGCTCTTCACAGATCAAAGAGTGCAGGTCCTTCTACCGTGGAACAGTACACTGAGCCAAAACCCACACTGTTACACATTAAGTCTGTGACTCAGAAAACTGAGACTTGCCAGGCTTTAGTGTTTAAAGGATAAACAATTTCACATCTTCTGACAGGTATCATCAATCTATTTAACTGATTTACACCCACCAGTGCTTGTTTAAGCTTGTACTCTGTTGCTTCTTGACATATGAGATGAGAAAAACCTTTTGACACTGCCCAAGAAGTTCAGTTCCCATCCAAGATGATACTCCCAGGAAGTCAGGAGAACCCAAACAGAGCACTGGAGAACATCCTCACATCCAGCAGACAAATACCTCTGTTCCCCACCAGCATGCGCTTCTAACATTCTCTGAATAAAAAAAGTAAGTAGGCTTCTTCAAGGTGACTCAAAGGAGAGTGGAAAATCAGGGTTTAAACTCGGGAAGCAATCCCTAGGAATCTGTTCACTTACAACAATTGCAAAACAAATTGAAGAAATCAGTTTGAAAATCATGATGAAATTAGACCAATTCAATGATGAATTGTTTTGTTTGGATGATCAAGACAAAACGTATTTTGCCTTTGTTGTCACGTGAAAAATCAATGTTTAACTTTTTCTCATTTGTTGCAGCTTCAGAAGAAGCCTAATTTGTTTTTTTGTCACTGGACCACTTTCATACAGAGCAAATTATCTACATTTTTGGATTATCTTCATTCCCACATGGAAAAATTTAAGTAATGCATACCTTTGAGTCTAATGAAATAACAGGTATGTTATTTAGCTTTACAGTACCAATTTCCAGTGTTGCTAAGTGTCAAGATGCCTTTTCCCTAAAACACACATTCGTCTTGCAGGAAAACTTATTTCAATGCCTCACTCCTCTACAGAGGAACAAACACACATTCTGGGTAATTTCCATTGACATGACTATGCACAGATTTTAGCCATTCAATATTTCATCAGGGCTCTTTGTTCTGGCTTTGAATCTAAGAGCTACAGCTGCATATTTGTTTGCTTGGGTTTTATTCTGGTGCGTGACTGTGAAAGAATCCCAGTCAGTTCCTTTCAGCTGCCTTTCTCCTCACAACCTCCTCTATACTCCCCTGTATCCATGCATTCCTGCATCCCCTCACACACAAGCTTAGAGCAATTGTTTCTGCAAGGGACGACTCCCAAGGATAGCCTAGGGGACCCCTTCATAATGCAAGCAACTCCCAAAAGTCAAGCAACCTACAGGGGGCTGGGATAAAGACACTGGTGTCTTGGTCTGGGGCAGGCTGGCAAGACAGTTCACCCAAGATACCTCCTTTGCAGCACTGCAAAGCCCTGTAAAAAAAAGAATGAGGTGTCTAATACATACTTTGTCTGGAGAGGATGAAAGGCTCCTAACCCCTCTGCCCTGGTTTCAGTCCAGGGCCAGCTCTCCCCAGGGATGTTATCAGCAAAACCTCAACCTGCATCACAAAGGTTGCTGATTTCTTTTTCCCTTTCAGCCAGAAAGAAAGGCATTTGTGAAACAGATCTAACAACTGCAATCTGGCATGCATTGTCACATTCTTATGCACCATAACCAATAAATCCACATAGATCATCTGTGATGAGGTATGCACTACTATTATTTTTGATTTGGAGGCAACAGGAAGAGCACTTTGGCACTGAATTACCCAGCACTGAAGGTGGGATCTCTGTCAAAGTCATGACCAGGACCTGGGAGGAATTGGCAGCCCCAGCTGTCAAACCACAGAGCCCTTTGGGACTCATAGCCCTCCTTGGATATAGGATGAATGGTGGCTGTACAGTTGTTCACTGCTTTGATGACACATTTTCAGTATCTGCAGCTCAGCTGATGTGCCTTCTTATGAAGAACAAGGAATTTATGGCCTCCCATTATTGGTAGTCAAATGAAAGACAGACCTAAGAAAAAAACCTACCTGGGATGTGGGATATTAATCAATATTAATACATGAGCCAGAGAATTAAAGAAAGAACACAGAAAATGTGAAAGAATTTAAGAAAAAATGATTTATCATTTTTTAATATAGATCATCAGTACTATCCATTATAGTCACCTGCAGGCTTGGATATCTTGGAAGCATGGGTAAAATTACTATCCTTCAAAAATGCTACAGTAAAAAATCACCACAATAATAAAAAAGATCAACTAGAATGTACTTGCTGGCATCAAGCAAAAAAATAATAATTCACCTGAAATTAAATCCTTGTTGCCTTTCATTTAATTTCATTTAAGAACTATTTAATTAAAAACTGCTTCCTTACAGACTTCTCATAAATAATCTGAGTGCTCCCACTCCTAAGACTGGGAATGAGGTTCTCTGTTGTCTAGAGGATAAATACAAAGTGTACAGAAGCAATAAAAATTTCCCCATGCTGCGTTTGCTGTCAGAGAAGAACAAAGATATTTGGAATAGTTAAGTTGAATAATTTTCCAAATTCAGTTCAACAGAGTTAGATGATAAGGCAGATAAGCTAGATTGAGGAGAAAAGCTTCCTGATTTTGAATTGTATTTGATTGTGTGGGTTTTTTTAAGGGGAAAAAAAAAGCTGACACTATATAAATGTTTTTAAGCCTCAATGATTATTTCCTTGAAGCAGAGAGATAATCTCTACAGGCCTCTTCTATTCAAGCATATCAAATGAAAAAACAATACAGAAAAATCTAGAAATACTCAGAGACGATGAAAAACTGAAGAATTGGGATTTATCGTCTGAGGAGGTACACAAGGGTAGCCTTCCAATGAATGGTTACAATTTTTATTGCATGTCTTTGACAAACAGGAACTAAAAGTTCCATGACAAAAGTGCATTAAAAAAGACTGTGGTAAAAACTTTAGAATAGGTCCCCAGGAACACATCCTCAGGAACTTTGGAACAGATCTTGCTTCCATGAGCACTGGAATTGCTCATAGAAGACTCAGAAATCTCCACTTTTGGAGTTCTTGAAGCTGCATGAGAAAAAATGTCTCTTGGGAAAGATGCAGGTATAGTTGATACAGATTTAGGCTAGGGAAGGATCTCCCAGGGGTTCCTTCATCCCTAAACTTCCATAATGATAAAAAGATAGATCATGAGTGATCTGATAGGAAACACCTTCGGTCTTCAAATGTTGATTTATGTCTATTCAGAACTGAAGGAAGCCCAGAGCTCAACAAATACACATCATAGCTCAATGAAATATTTCCATACATTAGAAGTTCACTTTTCCAGCCTACAGAATGAAGACAGGTTTAGTCTGGTGAGAAGAACACTGGTGCTCTACTACACAGTGGGTTATTCTACCAGAACACACATTGTTTAATAGCATTTTTACATACAATTCATTCAGTGGGAAATTTCCCTTTATTTCTTCAAAAATGTTAATCAGTGGAAGTGTTAATTACATGACATAGTAACACAAAGTCTTGTATAATTTCTTACTTTCTGTCAGTGCAAGACTATTACAGGCCCCCAACATTTGCATGGGTTATAAAATCAACTCTACAGTGAAATATACCTCTGAATTTGTCCCAACAAGCATTCTAGAATAACAGCTTCCAAATATTTTTTGATTTACCACCCGACTAGCTAACCTTAAACCTGACAAGCTACAAAGAAGCAAAACTACATCAACCCAAACATCATGTTCAAATTGTAAACAACATCTGCAGGAATCTGGTATTTATGTTCACTAAGCTCTCACTGAGATGATCTTACAGCTCATCTAGAGCTATTTTGAAGCTGCACTGACATGGACTGCCTCCTCTTCGTCTCCAAACACTTCTCATCCTGGAAAACACGTTTTAAAAATGAAATACAAAGGCCTACATACACATGAAGAGGGCATGGGAACGTGGTGAACTAACACTGTCCCATATATTCCCCATCAAGACGTTTGCTTTCACCTTAGGTGAACAGGCTTCGGGTGCTAATGGCCCCAATTTTGCACGTATTTCAAAGGCATTAGCTGGCCTTTGGAAGAGGGCTGCTGGAAGGGCAGAAGACTTTGGCACAGAATACAAGTTGTACAAAACTAGCCCTCAGTGAGCACAGAGGAAGACAGAGCTAACTTTCCTTCCAAAACATTAACACCTGACATTTTATTCCAATTTATGTTAGATTACTTAGCACCGGTGAAACTGATTCCTTTTGTATCTGCACAACAGCAGCCATTTCTTTACAGAACCTGTCCTCAAAGCACTCAGCAATATACATATCCCAGGCCTTTAAACAGATCAGAGGGCATGCTCAGGAAACCTTGATGGTCACAAAGAGACTGGCCATTATCTTCTGTGAAGTTTTTTGGTGCTCAGATATCATGTGTCATGAAAAATACTCATGATATCCAGGTGAAGTATTTGGAACAGTCTTACCAGCAGACCCACTCTAGCACTTCTCCTGTGCACCTCTAAGAAATCCTAAGGAAAAGAAAACCAGCCATTTCCATTGTTATAGATTTCTGGACTATGCTCGATTAGATCTTTTGGACAGTATTTAAAGAACAGTTCACCTTTGAAGCTGGTAGGAAACATAACAGTCTGTTTGGAGGAATATTCCAGCCAAAACATCTTCAGATCAAAGATGCAGAATTGCCTTCCAACACCATCCTTCTTTCCCAAAGCATAATTCCTAAGGCAGTGAAGCTTTAGATTCTCAAAAATCCTTTTCTAATGCAGATCTAAAAATTACTACAGTGGAGCAAATGACACTCATATATAAAAAGGAAACATGTCAAACTTCTGTTCCAGCAGCATCACTCACAAGCTATAGGATTAGCTGCACAAATTCACTGTCTTGCCTCTACATGATAAACCTCTACTGCCATTTACAGACACCTCCTCCTCCTCCCTGCCACATGACGCCTCATCTGCTGGAGATTCCTCCTGTTACCTCTCTCCTGCCAGCTTTCCTTGAAATTGCTGCTATGAGAAGCAGGAAAATGCCACATACTCAAACCTATTTGCAACACACCAGCTAGATCAGCCATCCCAAAAGTGGCCACACCACAAACTCTGGCAGTTTTGCTACAGTGGATTTGGAAAAGGATGCATTAATTCTGAAATTGGTCAGGACATAACAATGAGGTTTTGCTAAAATATTGGGAGCATCTCTACTTCCATTCTTCAAGGCTCTGAACAAAAAAATGCAGTTTCTCTTCATCCAGGATTTTTACCAATTAATTTTTATAAATTAATTCTGCTTCTTCTTCTTCTGAGTATTTTTTATATATCCATTAGCATTTTCCTGATGGGTCTCCTCTGCTTATTTACTCACTTCCTCCTTTATAAAGAGTTTCACTTATCACACTTAACTGAGTCTCTCTTGACCACCTGTCTCATCTATCCTCACTTTTTCCAACAACAACATGGCATCCTGTGGTGTTGTCATTTTTATGTGAGGATTAAATAGCATTAGTACTTGTGAAATTCAAGTATTCTAGAATGACATTCATTTTTTTCAGTCTAGTTCCCTCTTTTATCAAAAATTCAGTCATGGCTGTTTCTTAGCAACAGATTTATCAGAACAGATTTGCATAAAAATCAAATAGTCTCAAAAAGAAACTGCTAAAGAACAGCCTTATTCCTGACCACCATTAAAAGCAAATACTATAAAGCAGAAGAAAATGGTTTTGTAATTCCACAAAAAATCTAATGAACACATGTATGATATTGGCACCAATTGAAGTAGATGACCTTATAAACTTTTCTAACTAATGTATCTCTGAAATGATCTGCAAAAATCATCTTCTCATCTTCAGAGATCAACAGACAAAAAAAAACCCAAAACCAGAAGCACAAACCATGCACAGCGACAATCCTCTATTGCACTGGACTAGATTAAAAATTGGCATCTGCAATGGTCACACACAAAATGGTCTCAATGGACCAAGCTGCAAAAGGCAGACATGTGTGTGAAAAATGCCCACAATCAATTCAACCACAGTAGTACTAGGTAACCAATAATTGGATTTCAGTGCAGGAGCATAATTGGTATTTCTTCATTCTCTAGTCACCAGAGATCTATACCTTATCTATCTATCTATCTATCTATCTATCTATCTATCTATCTATCTATCTATCTATCTATCTATCTATCTATCTATCTATCTACCTAATCACCACATTTATACCATATTTCTTTAGAAAGAATTCATTTTCCCCCAAAGATTTTTCTACACCTTACTTCTCTTTGCCAGATGAGGTTTTCCTTTTTTTTTCCTTTTAAAATCCAATATAATATGCTAAACTATGCTAAACTCCAACTAGCTAGTTCATCACAAATGTAAGAAAAGCAAATTCAGAGATAGGGTGAAAGAGTCAAACCAAACACAAAGCATTAGGTCCTTTGAACAGATAAAGTGGAATAGCAATACCAAGAGTCTAATTCCCTTCCTCTTAATATCAGCCAGGAGTAAGTTATTATATTGATAATGGTTTAAAATTCCTATGAATGACAGTGAAATTAGGACTGCTGTCTTTTTATTAAGAATGATGACAACCTTTTTGGCAAATGCAGTCTTCTCCTGCTGTGGCACTTAGTTGTGGCACTTAGTTATGTCACTGAAAGGTAGCATCTATAACATATGGCTGCACATGAATTATGTTAGGAATGGGTTAAAGTAATTCATCTGTATTATTCCCACAAGACAATGCCAGAAAGGTAATTGCCCATATTTGTACTACTACATTATAGAGAATGTCAGTTTTATGTCTTCCTAATGGTTAACTGAAAATCTATAATATCCATTTCTGTTCCTTGCTGAAAAATTAATGTAGGACCAAAACCTGAAATTCCAACTCTGGTCATGCTCAGACAAAACTCCCACTGAAGCCAGTGGGAGTATTGCCAGGGAGAGGATTAAAGACAGTGAGATTTGCTGCATGCTACCAGACATGTATAAGCTACAGAGCTAGATTTTATTTATGATGCTTCTGGGACTATTAAAATTAGGAAGATACTGGTCTTTCACCTTTCAGTCAGGCAGTCATGTGTGCTTGCAGGGAAGGGAAAAATGTAAGGCAAACAAGCCATCTTGCTGGAGGGTGCTTAATGGCAGGCTGGAAGCCAGAAGTTAATCCCTCCTGCAGTGCAGGATCCCTTCCCTTCTCCTCTACAAGGCCCAAAAAGAGGCAGGAAATAGCAAGGCAGCAAGCCTGGATCCCTCGCAAACAGCACAAGCTGCATGGAGTGCAGCAAGCTCAGCATTACAAAAAAAATACTGGAGCCATCCACAAAATTCATGCCATTCCAGCACCTGAAGCATGCCTTGGCATATGACCTTTTGGGAGGCTTTAAGCTGGGCCCTGTGCCACAGAGATAAAACAACTCTAAAGGCAGATGGCAGGAAGTAGTCAAGACATAACAGCATCACTGAGCTCCTGCCAGGGCAGGTGGACAACAGCAGCAACCAGAGGAACCTGCTGCCCTCTCGGTGGGTTCCTGGCTCTGCAGGGAGGGGATGCTGCTTTATTGGGGTTCTCAGGTTTTACTGGCCTCCACTGGGTCGTCTTAACTTAAATGGATACAGAAACTCTTTTTTAAAAAGTACGTCTTTTGTCAACTGCACACTTGGATGGTTCTGTTTGTCAGTAGTTTCCAGAGGCATTAGAATCTGATATGTTAAAAGAGCTACAACTTTTCTTCATTTACCAACCAATTTCTCCATATTTTCATGATGCGGCAGCAGTGCCCAAGGAACAAAGATATGACAACCTGAAACAGCTAAGTTATCTAACCAATCTGCAAAAATTAAGGAAAAAGTAAGTCCTGCTCTATGCACTCATTTCAATTTTTATGTGAAAAACAACCCCCATGCCATTATAGATTAATTTTTTTAATGGAATCTCATTTTTAAGAGCATGATTACAACAAGTAATAATCCATAACTGCAGTGATGACAAAAATCTCAGATGAATAAACATCCCTGATTTGTTTTATAGTGAAATACAGTGTTGTGATTTACCCAGGGTCAGAACCAGGGTTCTAGTGTAACCAAAAATGAAACCACAGACCCTTTATGTCCTGTAACATCTAGGTGGAAAACCTCATGAATGCAGAGTGAGACTTATATTAATACTCCGTATTAAAAAATTATATCTCATAGTAGCCTGATTAATGGCACCTGAAACAAAATCTGCAAGTTTCCACAAGGGAGAGAAAAGGTTTTCAAAATTTCTACTCCCCTCTTTGAGACAATGAAACTCTTTGATTTGGTTGATCACAGGGTAACTCAGTCTCTCTGCTACCTATCTTCAACCTTTCTTTTTCGTCTGCCAAAGGTTGCCCTTTCCTGGCATGAGTAGCTGTCCCCTGGCAATCACTGATCAAACTGCTATCATGTGGGCCATCTACCTATCACTAGTGGTTTCAGCTCTCACCGTGTTCAGACCAGAACTCAGGAGCAGAAAATGTTAGAGCCTTGTAGTTAGGGACCACTGATTCCAGAGGCTATACCATCACCTCCTAATGTCAGGTAACAACTTCACCTGGGCACCGGGATAGTTGAGTTCAACAGCAACAGGATATATACACATATACTTTTGGTTTTCATCAAAGTGTGAAGTTGCAGCAAGCAATGGAAACTTGGTGTCTTCATTAGAAAGAAAAAGCATGATGATAAATCTTTGCCTTTCTCTTGAAAAGGCATGAGGCTCTTCACACTTTTTTTGAGACATTGATAAAATATGATAAAGTGTGTTTCTTTACCTGGAAAGAGACTTTGCCAACTCCCAAGGGAAAAACAATGCCGACATATGAGAAAAAGTAACTTGTTTTACCACACAGAAAGCAGAAGGCTTGTCTTAGCATGTTCTGCTTCAAAAACTGTACTTCAAATGCCTTGAGAAAGGAAATGCTCAGGCAAATCACAGTAACTTACCTGATTTTGATTCATACTCCCATAAGGAAACAAATGCAGAGTTGATTATTTGGGTTGTATTTTAAAAACATTTAATGTATTTAAAAATTATACCCCTGAGCAACTAGTAATAACACAGTTGTGTGCAGACACCTTCACAAATGCTATGAGAGACTGAGATATCTATCAATGGGCTACTTGGTACCCAGAAGACAGATTTCACCAAACCTGGCAGACAGTTACATTACAGCATACAAGTAGTATCTCAGATAACAAAAAAATTACTTTTGGCTCATAGAAGATAAAACTAAGTGAGAAATTGACTTCTTAGATTATTTAGTCCCCTGACATTAATGGGAAAAGTCAATGAGCAGGTCTTCCCAGGAGGAAGCCAACACTGATATTCTTTCATAATTTTGACGTCTGTCTCGTATTTACAGCAAGACACAGAGTTTTGAATCTGAATGAAAAAGGGAGTATTACATAAACATTATCTTTTAAAAAGCATAAACTTATCAAGATTTCACATTTTGTTCTAATTCTGTTAGTTAATCTCTAAGGTACGTGGAGTCCTCCGCTTTTTCCTAGGATTTTTAAGACATCTAATATCTGTGAAGAAACTTTTTATGACCATGCAATGGTTACAAAATGTACCAGGAATCTCTGATATGGCTAGCCCTATTGACCTTCTCTCTAAGACACTTGGGGATGAAAAGTGTGAGCTAATTTATAAGCTCTGACCTCGGCATCGTGCTAGCTCTCATAAGGAAACATTAAAATTGATTTCATGGCATGCATCTTTAGAAAAAGAAAGGGAGATTCTGGCTTAGGCAGTGGGGTCTATGCTGGTATGTCTACTGGAATAAAGACATCATAAATTCTCAGCACAGGTTGAGAAAAAAATGAAAGAAACCTTACCCAGCCCTCAAACAAAGGTTTATATGAACCTGTGTTCTTGGATCTCGTTCCCTGAGGCAGGGATGACGCATCCATTCCTGAGGCATCATATACTTCAATGATGTTGACACTGAAATTTTGCTAAAACCCTTCAAGGGGAAAACATGGTGACTTTTCAGTAGAACACAATAGTCATCAAGAAACTCCACAGCCAATTGTCCATCTGGACTTTCATCACCTTCTGCTCTCTAAATTCTAGTATGCAACATGAGCTATAAGGAGTTGTTAAGGAACAGCAGTTGGTGGTTGTGGTGGTGCATCCCTCCCTCCCCTAGGCCACATTATCACTGATGTGTGGTTCCCAACACACACTTGCATAATTTTGTTCTGCACATCCGCTATCTTGGGAAGGTGTTGTGGCTAGAATAGCCAGTTAAAATACTTTCCTCCTTCTGAACATGTAAATAGCACAGCATTTTTAAGTGGCAGGTATAAAAGGCACTGTCACATTCATATTCTAACTTATCATGAGATACTATTTGGGATCTTACTAATTATAGTCACAATGTATTAAGGAAATAGATCTTAAGTTTGCTGCAACAACAACAGAAGATGCAATAATGGCATCAGAAAATGGCATATATAAATAAAATATGAATTTGAAAACTACAGTAGAAAAACATAAATAAAACAAACAGGGAGTCTTTAAATTAAAATTTTAAATTACCAGAGCAAGAGCTTAAAATAATTTTTCATTTGTCTTTCAAACGCACCTTTCTATTTTCTTTAATCACACTTATTCACTTATTTTAGAAACTGTAGAGTGTATTTTCTTTTAACAGGTAAAAACACATTGCCAAAAGTTCTTTCAGTGTAATTGAAAGACAATATATATGTATCATCAAACAGTATTTTGTGACTTTTTGCAACCTTCTCATGAAACTGCAATACACAAAGAACTGCTTATTATGTGCTCTATATTTTTACTTTAGAGCCTGGTTACTAAAATAATAAAGGAAGAAACATGAATTACTCAAAAGTGATCTTTGAATTTGTTTTAGTTGTAAAATAGTAACAGAATTACAAACTAACCTATGAAATTAACTTTTTATTCTTGAAGTATTTTAATGATAAAAGTAGATGGAAGTTACAGTATCTCAAGACACAAATATCCAATACATGTTTTGTCTTCTTTTCTCATTTAAAAGAATAAAATCAAGACTTCCACAACAATACTTTCAAGTTGCAATTCACGTTCATTAAAAAGAAACCCTTGTTTGCAGTTTTACACTAATTTGGATTATCAAGAATATTAAGACTTTTTTATTTCTTACAGTGTTCCTAATTCCTTTACAGACTTCCTCATTTCCCAGGCAGTGTAATAGGCTATTTTCACTTTTGCCTTTATTCAGAACTTCATTTTTGATTCTTCTCACTAGGTAATAACTTCTTGGTCTACTGAGTCTGAAAACTTTCTATAACAGTATTTCAATAGCAAGTTTGTTATTACTACACCAAAAAATATCAAACATGTCACAATCTCAGCATGTTCTTCTACTTGGCATGTTAGAGAATCTAACAATTTATACTGTTTGCATACTTTCTGCAAAATAATTGTATCTACCAGCTTAATCAACATCAGAATTTACCTCTAATAGTCATCTTATTGAAAGCTCCTCCTAGAAAAAGAATGGACCTTTATATTGAGGCTATTTCTCCTAGACACTGAGGATACATCAAATTAGTTCCAAAAGCATATTTTACATGGATGATGATAAAGAAGCATATGTCTAAAGTACACTGCAGGACATCACAATTGTTCAAATAGGTGAAAAATTTCAAAATTGCCTATGGGTATAGAAAGCCAACTTGGTACAATACTTAGAGATCTGGTAAGACCCCAGAGGAGAAAAACATGACAAAACATTTTAGAAGCAAGAAAATGAACATTCAATCTGCTGTGGTCCAAACACAGCAATCACATTAATGGGAATATATGACATGCCCAAGTGAAAAGCAAAAAAGATGAAAAATCTGGACATAACCTGTGATACAACCACTTCAACATTCTTTTGTATTCTGTTTCATTAAATATGTCAAGAAATCCAGATAGCTCAGGCTAACAAACAGCTAGCCTGACAAAAAGTTCCAAAGCAAAACATGGCCTTCAAATCACCGCACTGATGTTTCCTCAAAATAATTTGGAAAATCACCACATTGTACTTGAATATTTAACCAAACAACTTTTTTTGTTGTAAAGTTGAGTAGATGAAGTATGGCCTGATACACAAAACTTTGTGTCTTACAGGCAACAGCTGAACATGTGGTTATTTGACCTGAATACACATACATTTGTTTGAATGTACACGGTAATGATACATACACTTAAAATAAAGTATGTTAAATAGAAATAAAACTACTGCAAACAGTTGCAGGGCAGCGGGGGAGGGGGGGATGCTTTATAAATAGAATAACCATTAATGATGCTATAAAAATATAATTAAGGAGTTGAATCACACTTCTTATTGGAACACAGGCAACAATAGCATTTTTATAACAATAGATAACAGGTGAGGAACGTAGAAATTGACATATTTTTCAATGCACTGCACTATTATTAATGAAATACAAAATGTGATCAATTTACAGGTAGTGAAAGACACAATGATATTATAGAACTTTATTGGCCTGTTAAAAGTAATTTCATGTAATACATTTTTTATAGATTGTGCAAAGTGTTATGGTAGCAATTTGGAATAAAAACAATGATTGTCTGTTACAAGAAACATGAAAGATTTTAAACACGAAGAATTAGAGGGAAGAGGGGGAGAAAAGACTCACAGCTTGCTGATGGATAACAGCAAATCACAGAATGGGTCAGGTTGAAAGGGACCACAGTGGATCCTCAGGTCCAACCTCCCTGCTCAAGCGAGGTCATCCCAGAGCACATGGCACAGAATTGTGTCCAGATGGTTCTTGAATATCTCCACTGAAGGAGACTGCACAACTTCTCTGGGTGGTCTGTGCCAGCGCCTGGTCACCTGCACAGCAAAGAAGTTCTTCCTCATGTTCAGGTGGAACTTCCTGTGCATCATTTTGTGCCCACTGCCTTTGTCCCGCTATTTGGCTTTTATAATGAGATGCTATGGTGGAAGGCAACTTTGTGCTAAAATTTAGATTATTACTTTTTTCCATGTGTGAAAAAAAATACTTTCCATGTGTGAAAAAATACTTTAAAAAATGTTAAAGTTCTATACTTTTAAGTCAACTTAATGACTCTTCCTTTTTTTAAACTGAGCCTGAAATATAAAAGGAAATATAAAAGCTCTCTCAGGAACAGAGAGCTCTGAATGGCAGTGAAAGATTTGAAGTGTATTTGTTTAAGACTCTGGTCTTAGGTTTTTGCAGTGATGTGGCAGCCCATATGCTTGCACACTAGTAAAGTCAGTGATTCCTATGAAATAGCTGTGGTTTAAAAAAAAACCTCTAAAATAATACTAAAGTACTTAGGAAAAAATCAGGATTTCTCTTCTGTTTGGTAGACATACCTGAAAAGGGAGCCCTACTCTGCTTACATCAAAGAAAAGACAAAGCTATCATATGAAAGCCATGACTTTATCCTTTACTTCCTCGAATATCAGATAGTTCTCTGAAATTTTATATGGTTGTTCTTGTCATTTCAGCTGAGGAACAAAGTAACAGTGAAAATATGTATGCAAGGAGACAAGTTTCCTCCTATAGTAAGAGGTAATCTGCTTAGTAACCCTGCTGTGACTTGCTGCCTCTAGAGATCACGGGGGAATGGCCCTCTTCAAAATGAAAGCAGTTTGGCTCTATGCTGCCTACAACTCTGCTGCAGGCCAGAACACGTGCTTATCCAACACACTCCTTGCAGCTGAAAAAATATAGCTAGTCATGGAAGGTTGCTATTAAAATTAGAAGTATATAGCATGTCCATACTAAAACAATACACACTCTCACAAGGGCTCTTCCAATCTATTGCTTTTTTTTTGGATGAAAGTAAGTCAACCAGGTAATCTCGAGGCTGATTAAAAGAGAATACCATGTTCTCCAAGTTCAGTCACATACATGCTTGTGGAACTGAACAGCTATATTTATTTCCAATCACTGCATCATTTTCTATCTTCAGAGTAGATTTAATTTGTATGAACAAAAGAAAAACAGAGCAAATGGAAGCCAGCTTCAAAAGTTTGGGCATACACATTCCTATGGAAGTGGGACAATGAAATGGGCTGTGACACGTGAAATACACAGCACCAGCATTCTCTGTGCACTCTATGATGTTGCATTCATGCTCAATGCTTCTAACCACCCACAAACACATGTTCTGGAGATCAGATTATGAAAATCTCAAACAACATGGACCTACATTATAATGTGGAATACTTTACACTATCACATAATGATGGCAAAGTCCTTCAAAAGGATATTCCAAGACGCTACACATTTGTGCCCTAAGAAGAAGAGAGCTTACCACAACTCAAAAAGTAGGACATTTTGCTCTCTGAAGAACAGAAAACAGAACCACCAACAATTGGAAGGAAGAGAAGAAGCCAGAGAGAATGATGGAGAAGAAGAAAATACTAAAAACTTTTACATAAGCTTTTGGGGTTTTCTTTTGAAATAAACATGAACAAAATACTTTGCTGCTCAGTCTACTAATAACTTCTGAATTATTTCAAATAATAAAATAATATTATTATTGTTAATAATAATTACTATTAACTGGAAAAAAATGGCTGAATTAAAAAGAGCTTTGAAAGGGTGATTTTTTTAATCTGTTGGATAATAACTTCCAACTTTACAAACCATTTGCAAGTTTTTAAGCATTAAAATAGATGCAAATGAAGTGATGGCCTTCATGGTGATGATTAGCTGTCAACTAAACATGGACAACTGGGTAAAGGGATTGACAAACTTTGTATGAAGGCTTCTGTTTAAAGAGCCACTTGGAAGTGTATGGGTCATTTTCATATGGCAAAATTCCATGTGTTTTATAGTTTTTGAAAAACCAGGCTTAGGAATCTGCTTTCTTAGGGAAAAAATTGATTTTTAGTGCTTCTGCCAACAGTCAAAAAAGAAAAAGCAATCCCTACAAGAACTATTTGATGTAAAATTGTATTCAACTAGCTGTCTACAGGTTTTCTTGGCATTGTTTGCTGTTTCCAAGGATCTTGATCTTACTCCCACTGAAATGCATGCTTTGCTTCACTGCTGCCTGGGAGAGGTCCAGCTGGTAGACAAATGCAGTGGAAAGGATGAAGACTGCCTTTCACAGGTTACAATAGTCAAGACACATATTGCCATGAAAATGTCTCATAGCAGCCTCAGTCTGCCCTGGTTGTGAGCTTCCAGGACTCCCATTAAAAAAGACATGGTCTCTAGACAGCTTTCTTCAGGAACAGACATTTTGCAACTGCTCCCACCTCGCTTTCCATGACAGGCAGCTGCAGCGAGCACAGCTCTGACCTCTGCCTGGGAACAATGCACTTCTTTGCAACATAGACCTGGCCACTGGTCAAACTTCCATCACATTCAACAGAAACAGGTTTATTTAACAGAGTGGATGACATGACTTGCCTCACACCAAAACAGGCCCAGCAGTGCTTCCTCTCCGGGCCCCAAACTAATCTGCCCATCAAACTGCTAAACAGCTTATCTCAACATGTCTCTGAGCATATTAAATGTCTATCTAAAATAAATTCTAGTACAAATAAACCCCTTCTAGCAGAACTGTAGAAATATGCTTTTATTTTAGTTTCATGTCTGGCACAGCGGAAAAAAAATAGCAACTCTGCCTTTAGACATTTCATAGCCTTTTTTATTGTTCAGTAAAACAATATAAAAGCTTTTTAATGTCAAATCCTGGATGTTCATCAATTTTTACCATGTTAATGGTTCCTGTATGATTTTTAGTTTCAGTCTCACTTTATTTTAAGGAGATCAAGAATTTGTAATTAAGTGAGCCCTTTGTAAACCAACACCATTTGGGCAGATCAGAATCTCTACAGTTACAAGCAATGTCACTTACAATCAAGCTGAAAGACAGAAGCTAGTGGGTATCATAATTTCTGTGTTAAAAAGTTTAGCTCCCTTAGCTTTAAGAGTCTCTGTCCACATACTGAAAAAAAACTATTTTAGGAACATGTAGTCTTTTTCCATCAAGCACTAAACATCTGTGCTAAGACATTATTAGTAACAAATCACGTGCTGTAATCCATAATATTCTGTGAATATCTACATCAAGTAATAATGTACTGAGTGTCTAACAAAATGTAGTACAAAATATGTAAGAAGGATATTCTACAATACAGATATAAAAATATATATATATATATTTCAGTGGTGCATAGATCAGTTGTTTATTAAAGTACCTCCATGATTACATAAAATCCAAAATACTGTGTCAGTACATTCTGAAACATTTGAAGGTCAAACCTACCCCTATCCAATAAAGATGAACTGCAAAGTGCTACAAAATAAATTACAAAAAAATATGTAAAATCCCCAATCAATAACTGTGCATATTTATGCATATAAATATTCTGAATCAGAAAGAACTACTTTTTAAAATTAAATATTTCAAAAGTCAACTACCAAATTCCAGCTTTGAAAGTTTGCTTTTTCTCTGCCAAAAGAAAAGGGTTCAGATTCTCACCTCATTAATTCGGCAATAAATTGTGAACACATAACTGAAATATGCTAACTTTGTCCTAGCAAACTTCAAACTGGAATTTGGGCTACTGTGTCAAGGTCTGCTCATGATCCAATATGCGTTTGATGTAAGTCCACTGACTTTAGTTCAAATGTTGCCACTAGATGATTGTCTACTGATTTAGAATCACCTCTGTGACATCAGATATTATTTCAACAGGAGGACAGATTCATGGATAAGCAAGAAGTCCAAGAAGAAAATAATTAAAAGGAAGGTAAAATGAGTCAGTAAGCAGAAGAGAAAGTTAGGATCTCTGGAAAATAACACCATGTCTTATAAGACATAGACTTAGGGAGGAAAAAAGGCAGACATTCCTAATACTCTTTCTCAGGAACAGCAGAGCACTTGATGACATCTAACTTCAAACAGGAACTATGATGGATATCCTTAATCGCTGCCATCCCTCCCCAAATCACCACAGTATGTGCAGGGCGACAAAGAGAACACGATTCCTAGGTCATCAGTAGACTTCCAGCTCTGTCCTCTTCTTTAATGTGGGGAGCAGAATACATCTTTGGGACAGATTTTTAGCAACTGCATTTCCCCTTCCCTAACTAGTGGAAAGGGAAAGGAAGTATTCCCCTACATAGGGCTAGAAGTATGCAAATGTGGATGCATGTCTTGACTAATAAGGATATTTCTGAAACTTGAGCACAGCAGGGATAAAGAACTTGAATGCAACAGACTCAAGAGAACACAAGAAAAAAGTTGAAGGATTAAGAGTCTTAGAAGGCAAAAAGCAAGTAAATACACAGAAATAGAATTAAAGAGTCAATACAGTACTGTAGAAAGAGAGGAATGATGTATGGCTTTAAAAGACTGCAGTAAAAGAATAGGCAATAGTGTTACAATGAAAGAGTGAAAATGGCTGAAATTAAAAACAGGTAACAATGAAAAGCAAATATATTAGGGACAAAATAATACTGTCTATTTCATTAAACATAGTTGTAAGGAGTTAAATTCAAAACAAATCTCAAAAATTTAACCAGAATACACAGAAACATAAGCATCTACCTCAGTCTTTCACTACTAGTCTCTCACTCTTTGTAGCTAACTCTCAGTTTAAAAAACCCTGAAACTTCATACTTCTTAAAATTCCCTAAATGGAAAAGATCAAAGTAGACCCCTCAGGATTTGATACATAAATCAAATGAAAATTAATTTCTAGTACTATATCTAAATGCAGCTCTGCTCTTGAAAGGTTCATGCCTTCATTTAGCTTTACTTGTTACAGTAGACTCTTCTCTGCAGTATAGTGAAGCACATTCTGAAGCATACTTAATAGTTAAATATGAACAGTTAAACAAGCCTCTAAGTCTACATCTGAAGGACCAGCCACATACCATTGTTCATCTTGCTCTTGGCTCAGAATCAGCATTCTGGCCTACTACAGATTGTGTGCTTTTTCAAACTTAGGGACTATCTTGAGTAAGCACAAGCTAACTGAATGTCTAAGTGATGGCACTGGTTCAACAACCAAACACACCAACCAGTATTGCCACCTTTCTGTATATAACTTAGACTCCCCATCTTCCTGGTAAAGTCAGTGGAACTACATACATAATAAGATTTGCAGGGCCAGCTCTGCAATTTACTGCTTCAGGAGTTAAGACCATATTCTGCAAATATACAAGAACTTAACTTTAAGGATGTGAACATTTCCACAGAAATCAGTGAGCTTGCACACACACTCAAACTAAGCATTGTAGAAATTTTGCAGAGGTGTTAATTCATTAAAATAAAAGCAGCTTTGCAGTTCACCTTTGATAAATATTATTTATAAAAACAACATCTTTCCAGTTAAGTTCGAACAGAAAAAAAATTGACAGAGGAAACAATATAATTTCATTTCAATGTCATTTTGGAAGACACAGTGAGGACAAGGCAATGGAAAGAGTCTGGTAGCTTATTTCTGGAATTTCTTGAGTTTTTTTAGCTGCCTCAGGGCTTCACCTTTCCCTGCTCTTGGAAAAACAGCTACTGATTTGAATGAACTATAGTTCTCCAAACATAACCAATGTTTAAAAGAAAAATCCAAGGGAGGTGGCACTTCACTGGGCAAGAACACTGTCCACTCCCTACAGTGCAGCACACAGATTCCAAGCTCAACAGCCCCTCTCTCATCTTTTTCCTTATTTCATTTACCCATCCAGTGGGATCTTATGAAATAAAACAAAACCTAAAAAAAACAAAATAAAGTGTGAGAAATCATGCTTAAAAAAAGAAAAAAAGTCAAAGAAAAATCAATGCAAAGGACCAAACACAAATGAATACTTGACAATCAAACACATACACATAAAAAACATTTAAAGCATACATAAATTAGATAAAAACTGTGCATGAATTTATGAAAATGATGACATTACCTCTATCTTGTGGCTAAAGATTTTATTTGTTAAATTAAAATGTATAACGTGTGCTATTTCTTTGTCTTTAACATATCAACAAACTCAGATTGAGTTGTAATGCAGTAAGTCTAGAATTCTCCAACCAGGAACAGTGCTATGTATGGGTTAGAAAAACCTCAGCCAGGTGCTCTGCCTTGTGCCAAGGCTGATGTGAACAGACCAATGTGCACAATCAAGTTCTCTTCCTTTAGTTTGGTACACCAATTACTTTCGTGGTACCCCACTATGCCACAGACTTATTCTAAGTACCAGGATCCTCTCTAGCTTTTGTTTCGCACCTTAGCTTTGTGCACATCATTCTTTCTGCCTGCTCTGAACAGGCTGTTGCACTTAGTGGCATTAACTGCCTCTGTAATGGCAGAAAAATGTGGAGCTGGGAGAAATATTAGTCAATTATCTTGAAATTAAGTGTATTTAAATATCAAGAGGAACTTAAAAATCAACAACTAAATATGATGGCAGATTGAAATACATAAAAATCCCCAGGACATGTTCTGGTCTGAGATGAAGGACAAATTATCCCCCAAAACTTACCTGACTGGCTAAGGACAAGAATTTTTTTAAAAGCTACATAGGGTCCTGTGTGGAATTCAGCTAGCTGACTTAATGGAACAAATACTTCCTAGAACAGCATTGCCTTACCTAGTCTGTTGTTATCTGATGCAGTTGAGTTATTATGTACATCACTGTTGACAGCCACCATTACTTGTTCTAATAACATTTGAAAAAAACACATGTGAGAGTTTTACTATTAGTCAGTAAATGTAAACTTCAATAGTAGTTTTTGTCTGGTTTTTGGGCTTTTTAATCTTGTTTTAATAACAAGTGTTTGTGAAGACTGAAAGCTTACCCATATTCCACAGAAATCTAAACAATTCAGAGCCAAGTCTTTATTTGCTTTCAATGAATGGACTTACACTATCAGCTTCAAGAAAAGTTAAATTTCAATGTCAGTAGCAATGACTAATTCATGCGCATTGCATTTTCTTGTTTGTTTCTACCCTGAAGTAGGTAATTACACATACAGATGATGAACTTGCTAGTTTGTACAATCCCACATTTCCAAAAGTGTGCGGCAAAATGCCTTTTCTTTGAAACAGTTATTAAGGTCTCATGTAAGATGCCAAAAAACCCCAAAGGAACCTGCTAATTCACAGACAAAAATAGAGTATCAGTTGAAGAAAACCTCATTTCAGAACAGTAAGCAATTATCTGAAGGATATTTAGAAGTTATAGGTTAGAAAAGGAGTAATATCATCAGGGTTTTTAGTAGTCTACAATTAAGTCTACTGCATGGGTGCTACTTTTCTCTTGAATTTCCTAAGTCATTCAGACCTCTCCTGGCATTTTGCTTTCTTAAATATGGGAGACTGCATATGTTCTTGGCAACTTAAGACAAAGGACACGTACATGTATTTACATAAAAACATACATTTATACCACATTTTTAACACAAGAGCAAATCATTGCAAGGGAAAGGTTTTTTGACTTTTAGATTATTCCTTACCTGGTCTGCTGCAGTCAGAGGGAAATCATATTGCTGTTTTAAGACACCTCTGAATTTTAATTCAAGAAGTTGCCAACTAGTGAACTAATATTTAGTGTACAGTACACAGGTAAAATAGAGGTACAAACCAGATCTCTTACAACTACTGCAAACTTCACATGATAAGTCATGATGGAAGGCCAGGGGTGTGGGGAAGGTGGTACAACTATTTTAAGGAAGGCAAGCTGATATGTTCTTGTAAACCACCAGAGATGCTTAGGGAGATGGTTTAATGGTGGGCTTAGTAGTGTTAAGTTAATGATTGGACTTGATGATTTAAAGATATTTTTCAACTAAAGTGATTCTATTATTCTATATTCTTAGTTGCATTTGTGTGTATTTTAGTAACCCTGGCAACCAACAGTGGCATCTAAAACAACCATTATGGGAGAAACCTCAGACCTATGACTGAGCAGTCTACAGGAGTAAAGAAGTCCACAAGGGGAAGGGAGTCCTGCAATTCCTATTGAAGGCAGAAAAATTAATCACAATAAAAACATATTTTAAGGAAAAAACTAAGTAACAGGAGTCAAAAAAAATGAAAGAAAGAAAGGGAAAAGGTAAAAGAAAAAGTGAAAAAAAAAGACGAGAGTCTACTAACTTTAATCACTAAAACAAGAAACCAGGTGCAGTACATAAAAAAGGTTATATGAATACAAAATAATTGTGGGGAGTGGGGCAGACTGGGAGAACAGAGCAAGGAAACAGGACAAATATAAAGATGCAAAAACTGAACAGAAGTGCTTTAAAAAACAAAACTTCATTTGTATACTGGATCTCTGACTATTTGGAGACGTTGAGCTAACAAAGGCAAAATATTATGGGCAGTAGATACTTAGAAGATGATTCCTAAATGGAATGCCAGCTCCCCATTTGACTTCTCAGAGTTCAAATGGAGTCAGTTAGGCAGCATTTTGGGTTGAATTGCTGCCGAGGTGCTAGATTCTGAGTTTAATATTAGTTTTAAAAGTACACTGCTGTTATATAAGCTGCCACTCAGACTTGCTGAGGAAAGTACACTAAAGAATAAAAATGAAAGAACGTCAAAATGAAAGTGGAAGACAGGAAAAAAACTATTCATCTTCCCTGTACAAGGAATGACAGAATTCCATTCATCCTTTAAAGGAACATTATGTATCTGTCTCTCTAAAATGCAAATTTGTCCAAGACAGTAAAGAAAATAATAAGTAGTTTAAAATGTGATAACTTTACTTCCAATAGCAGTTCTTCATTCAAAAAGCTTTAAAATCAGCACTGAATTAATTATGAGTCTTTAAACAAACATCATAAAGAATCTGGAGTACGCTATTTTGGGAATATCAAATTTAAGCCTAACTGCTTAATAGAAAGAGTAGCTTGAATTATATTACTAATAAGGATCTAGTTGAGCTACCAGTGAGGACTTTTTTTTAATCCTATTTTCTAGAAGTACCACAATTGACCATCTCATGAGCTTTGCAGACCTGTATCTCAGATACTGGATGATCTGTACTGTTCTGAGAGTTTAGTCTGATTGGGAGCTGGATAAAATGCCACCAACTAACTGTTCCCAGCTTTTCGATTCATTAGAGAGGAAAGCATGAAAGGAAAAGTATAACAGCAAACCCACTACCTTTATACTACTGTACTGATTTTGAAAGAGGAGCCTTTAAACATGACCATTTTTAAATGTAAAGAAGCCAATTTTTTTCTATCTTCAACCAGCACACAACAAAAAAAATTAGCAGTCAATGGCATTGTAGCATCAAAGGCATCATAACATCTAATTCACATATTTGGGAAAATGACTGTTCTTGAGATAGTTGCACATTCATGGACTCAATTTCTATCTATCCCAAAAATATCAATCACACTTCTTCTCACTGGTTATGTTCCTTACAAGCCACCATCTAAGTCATTCAGGAAGGAAAATATTACATGATGATTATCTTCTGAACTTTCTTCACAAAGCAAGATGCTAAATTTTAGTTGCCTAAAATCCTTCTTGCTCCAACAGGACTTGAAATACCAATGCGTTGTAATAAACTGGAGGTCTGAAGTCAGTCTTTCTTAGTCATTAACAACCTGACCTACACTCTGCCTAAATAAATGTTTCCCATAATGATGACTTAACTGAATACAAAACTTTTTATATATACTCACATCCCACTTGCTAATGATGCCATTACATATGAGTTGCATAAATTTGGAGACCATGTATGTAAATCAAATCATTCAAGGGAAAGTACAAGCAAAACAAGTGCTGAACAACTGAAACTTTCTATGACATTAAGTCTCATCCCATATTCTCTCTTCATCAAGTGCATAACATTTGTTCTAATATTGCATAAGGTTTGCATAAGGTTTATTCAGAATATTGTTTGTGGCATTGATCTAAACATTTGAATCAAAAATCAATGTACATTTTATTTTTTCTAGTGTGGACTAAATGAGCATACATGGCATGTATCTCTTCATTCTTTTTACATGAACTGTGATTCCTATAGAGAAAGTTCAAGCTGATGACTAGAAGGGAAGAAGGCTAAGGTAAGAAGCAGCTGCATTACTGAAAAAAGGAGTCTTATAAAATTTGTCCGTTTCTCATTTCAAGAAGGAAAGAAAATGAAACCATTCATTCCTAGTTCTATTTGCTTCTTGGATCTGAGCCATTGCTTCAAAGAGCAGTGCTGGCTAATGCTGTGGCAAAATCAGGACAAAATGTCACTTAACTTTTGTTGGAAAGTGAGAAGAGAGTCCTGGATAGCTTTTGCTGAATTTTTTTTGCACAAGGAAGAATAATGTCTTAGAGCAATGCCTACACAACAGCAGAAGATAAAATTCTCTGAAGAAATACCTACCATTTCTTAGGATTTTGCAGATTTTACATGCGCCAGTCTCAATACTGCCTTTTGTTTCAGAGCACAAAAATATAAGCATTCACTACAATTTTTTTCTTTCATCTAAAAATAGTTTTTACTTCATGAAATACTAAGACCATGTTTTTAATTCATATAATTAAGAGCTCTAATGACAAGCATAAATATTACTTTTTTAACCTAATGATAAAAGCATGTATAGAAGACAAAAAATTAGACTTCTTGGAGGCCAGGAATTCACAGAAAATTCTGTAGCTGAATTCAACATTAGTCTCTATTTTCTGATCCAATTTTCCTGTAACCAAATTTACTTAGTAAATGGGAAAACTAGGACCAGAAGAGACTAAATAGTCTGACCCATGAAGTTATACATCAAGGTAAAGAAATTTGACCCTCTTATATGCTCCAATTACTTATAAAAGGAAGGTAGCACACAATCATATTAAACTCAGGACTATTTACAGAACCCAAAGCTAAAAAGTTTCTTCAAAATATACAGTATCTTATGAAGATTTCTTTTCCACTATAACTGTCTCTTCCTCTAATGTCTAAACTTATGCTCCACAGATAAGGATACATGGCTTGTAATTTTATGGATGCTTCCACCTGTATTAGATTTCCAAATAAGCATAATAAAAGTGTAGTCATCAACATCAGTATTGCAGCCAGTATTCAAACTATTTAATTGTTTGTTTCATAAATCTAGACGTTTATGAAATAGAATGGAGGCACATACTTAGGTATAGAACCTCATAAAGCTGTTCTCGGTGTAAAAGAAGTTAGAAATAAGAGATGATAAAACTGGACCTTTTTACTCAACATTTTAGAGACCAAAAATATTTTGCGTTAACAGTCCTCTACACTGTTAACTAGGATTATTTAATACCTTAACCTGTTTTTCTTTAGTTTGATCTTGACTTTTGATTTTATTTCCCAGTATGATGCATTGGATATGATGCTAATTTTCAAAGCAGGCAGCAGAAAAGAAAACATTTGTGCTCTGCACTCTTGAAGGAGAAAATATTGTATCTTTCTCAATGAGAGTCATTACCCTCATGACTTCCAGTGCAATATCCAACCGAAGTTTACTTTTACAGTACTGCTGCTCGTGCTGCAGTTGTTTTGCTTTCTATTGATTAGTCAGTCAAGGACATTAAGAACTGAAGCTCAAACCACCATTACTCAGAGACAGGCAGTACATATATTTTACAGAGCTTCTAATTCAGGGACAGTTAAAGGAAAAAAGAGAGAGTGTGAATAAGCAACTGCTCAGACACTGAAACAGAACCCGGCATTAACAACAGCTCCCCACAGAACCACAGAATATGTGCATTAGTAGAAACCCAACTCACAGGAAAGAGTGTAGCAATTACTATATGCATACACATTTAAAAAAATGGATATCTGCGGGTTATTTTACAGTTCATTTGCATGAAACACTGTATGCCTGAGAGATCAATCAATAAATCAAGGGATGCTTTCTCAAGGCTTCTTGCAAGTACTTTAAAAGTCAAAGCTCTTAGGAAAGAAGGCCCTTTACCTTATGACATCCCTAGAATTTGTGCTTAAATGCACTCATTGGTATGCATGTAAAATACAGAAATGCTACTACACAGCTACAATTTTGACAAGCATCAGTTTACAGCCACAAGGAAGATCAGAGCACTTGAAAGACACAGCATAATTATTTCTTGCCCCTTTGAAAGAGAATCACTGTCAATTTTGAAACCATTCTGTCTCTACCCAAATGTTGAAGACAACCCTACCATCCAGTTATCTTGAGTAATTCCAAATATTCTGCATTTTCAATATATGACCTTTTAATAAGAGCTGGAAAGAGAGTTTTTATATACAAATTAGGGAAATAGCAGTACTTGTTACAGTGCAATAAGAGTTATGGAACTGTATCACATATGTTCATTTATAATGGAATTATTTTGCTTACTGTTCCCTTACAATAATATTAACACCTTTGATCTATTACTTTCCTCACAGCTGTTATTGAGCAATTCTTCATCTTCCTTGCTATGACATTTTACCTTGTGTCTGTGAAATCTGAACAATTCTTAAAAGGTGCATCTCATAATCACTCAGTGCTTCTAGTAAAACAATTATGGGGTTTCTTCACTTCATTAATTTCAACTGCCTTCCTTTACAGTCACTACTAATCAAGTACTTCCACACACCAATTAACAATTTTTCTTTAAAAAACCTCATCATTGTTGGTCAATGATCAAGATAATGCACTGACTGCAAACAACCAAGAGCCAAATTCTAGTAGTCCCATTAATATTATGCTACATGAAGATAAACTATGCGATTTCTGTGCACCTCTTCTTCCTCTGTCTTCTGCAGGTTTCTAAGTCCAGAACCAGAGATCACTGGCCCATTTTGTTACAATAATGGCTCAAATATTTCACCCCACAAATTCTCTCTTGATTGAAAACTTAAGATGTATGTGCCATAGGTGATCAGGCCCACACAGTATGTGTTTATGAGATGTTGATTCTGACGAGATGTTGACAAACCTGGTCTACATCTATGACAAGGCAACACACTTGATTGATGAGGGAAGGGCTATGGATGTTGTCTGCCTATACTTTAGTCAAGCCTTTAAAAGCATTTCCTACAGCACTCTCCTGGAGAAACTGGCTGGTCGTGTCTTGGATGAGTGCACTGTTCTCAGGGTTAAAAACCATCTGGATAGCTGGGCCCACAGAGTGTTGGTGAATGGAGTTACATTCAGTTGGTGGCCAGTCACCCATGGCTTTCACAAGGGAAAAAGACAAAAGAGTGAAAGAATGTCACTAGTTATCTCTTACCACAAATCCAATGTCACAAAATGGGAAAAAGACAACCTTCAAGTTGCTGTCCACTGAAGCTTAGCTAAAGTAGTCCTCTGCAGTAACATAGGGCCTTTGAGGGTGGTGAAGGATGAGGCACAGTATGCTTCCTCCTGAACCTCGAGGCCTGGTTTTGCATTCCTGAAAAGTCATCTCAAAGTTTTGCATACACTTGTAGGCAGTTTGTAGAATGTGCATTCAGGTCCTGCACCTATTTCAAGGCTCCATAATCTTTTCTTTCTCCCTGGATATTACAGTATATTGGAATCCCTCCCCATCCAGAAGATGGAGAATATTTGTAAGGAAAAATACTGCACAAAACTGTACTAATTGAAGCAATCTGAATCTTCCAAATCCCATCTACTTGGAGCCATTGTGAAAACCACGTGCACTTACTCCAGTCTAGCCTTGATTTGCTTTACTCTGTTCTCAGTTTTACATGGACACAAAATGGTTCTCCATTCAATGAAGCACTCTTCACAGGATATACCAAGAAAAGGAGAAAGTTCTTGGGAAAAGGGAAGATTCCACTCATTTTATTTATGAGTTCTACCTCTTACAGCACCCTTTTGAAGCAACAAATCACGTGCATTTAATGTGCTATTTCCGCCTATATTACTACCACCTTTAGACCCACGCACTTTATAGTAAAAGTAAACAATTTTACTAAGTGATACTATGTAATTACAAATTTAGTTAACATCAAATAAATGAGACATGAATCTATAATAGATACCATGTGTAATTGCCATAGCTGCCAGAGCAGGCTATTAGCAAAACAGTGAATAAGACTGTTCCCTTATTGGAAACTGTATTCCTGCAAGTGGAGTGCATGGGTTTACATCCACATCTGGCACACAGGATGTATGTTATATGTTATATGTTATATAACATATAACATAATATGTATATGTTATATAACTTCGAATTTCTGAATACTCTTTGTCAGCCAAAGAGTGCTGGCTACCACTGACACACTAGGAATAGAAATTTCCAAGGTGTTTAAACAGAAATAGAAATATCCTTTCCCTTTCTGTGCAAGTGAAACCCTAATTCCTGTCCTGTTACCAGGTCAAGTAAAACCACTCTCCAGCATATTACTGCCATATAACTTTGTAGAGACAGAACCAGGAAAGGAGTATTTCTATTGCTCAATTATCACTGTAGCATTGCTGAGGTGAGCCTTCTGAACTTCCCTCTTTCTACACAAAGAATAATCTCCTACATGTATTAAGGTTAACAAAATGCTTGAAATGCATTTGAAATAAACAATATTTCATCTGAAAGAAGAGAGATTTATGTTTTTCCTTAGGATTGATGCTTTCCCTAAAGGCACCAAGAAAAGCAGAATACTCAGTCTTCACAGTCAAACTGACTTTTCAGTCAATAGGAAGGCATACCAATACACCTGACTCTCCTTTGGTCAGGCAAACAGAAGGCCTACTTTTTGGGTCAAAAACTAAATGGGTTCCAGCCTGCAACAACTGCAGGTCAGGAGCACATGGAACCTGGCAATGCTTTCTTTAGCCATGATGCTGCTGGTATTGGCCAAGGTGGTTTTCTGCACTTCTGCTACAGCCACTGCACAAAGAACCAGCAACAGTGCTAACACCTGCCTTTCTTCCTTTCATAAGACAGGGTTCCCATCTCATTCCCATGTCCCCAGCCTCCCCCCAAAAAATAAACTCAAGACCTACATGGAGCAAGGCTACTGCAAACTATAGCTTGAGTGACCCCTTCATACCTGACTAATCATGTGAATTCAGACACACAAGATGACGTGGAACAGGCATACAAGAAAATCCAAACAGTAGTTAACATGCCAAAATCTCTCTGGTGTAAATGGTTTGTGCAAGACTAGTTGCTTCCAGGCCCATGTGCTAAGGTAAAGACTTCAAAGACAAAGAGGTTGTCTTTGTCAAAAGACAAAGAGGTTCAGGGCACATATTTGCCAGTAAATAAAAATATGCAGGGGTGTATCTTCTTTTCTTTTATTCACAATTATTTAATCTATATTAAAGTAAGTTACTATTTTGACCTACGACAAACAGCATTCTCCTATAAAATGTTCCAGTACATTTCAAAGGAGAGAATGTGTCAAAAATTTTTTTCAAGTACTTATAGGGCCATCCATTGAGGAATGAGGGAGAAGCATGTTTTAAACCAGTGGGTACAATCTATGCCTTTCCCCATGGGCCAGAGACCATAGCCTAGTCCCATTGGCTTTAATGCCATTACAAGTAACCTCAAAGACTGCTGTGCACTGCCTCAGAACCAAGTCAAATTATACAGTATATGCAAACCACACACTGTGACTACTGTCCAGAGAGACCACTTAAGAGATAATGCAGGACTAAGTTATTTCTGATTACATGAAGTTAATTGGAAGAGGTGAGTCAGTTATGTGAGATGCATGCTATTATTGCAACTGAATTTATAATTTTCAAAATGATTGTACCAGTATTTGTTAGTGTAGGGCCCAGAAGTCTGGCATTTGGCCAATGGTAATTATTTAGGCGTGTTGCCATGAATTACTATTGATGGAATACAAAGCAATTTTTGACATTCTGTCAGAAAAATGCATTAAAGGTATTTGAGAACTTTTGCGATTTTATTCTTGCCTGGACTGGAAAATAAGATGTTGATTGAAAAAATGGTAAAAAAATTAAAAAACCCCACCCAAACCACACACAAACCAAAGTCAAAACACAAGATTTGCAACATCTCCCTGGAGACACAGCTAGGTTTGCTTGCACCAATGGATTCGTATCAGTTGCTTCACAATGTATTTGTAATGAGAAAACCAGGACAGCAACTTATGTTTGCACACGCTTATTTACACCATTCCAATTTTTCAAATATTTCAATAGAAAAGAAATAGTTTTCAAGTTCTGTTCAAAGCCCTGACATTAATTTCCCAGATTCATAAGGGAACATAATATGCATCATTAATTATTCACAATTTTGACTGCATGTATATTTTTTTGAACAAAAATGTATGTATCCATGTATACACAACTATACATAACAGGATACATGCATCCTGAAAAAATGACTGAAATATATGTAGTATTTTATAGTGACATCTGTTCTAAGAATAAGTAATTAATCAGGTCTATTTAATAACATTCTTTATAGGTTAGTCTGAATAGCTTTATTTTCTCACCTTCATTGTCGCAGTCTTGCAATGAAAGCCATATTTGATCTACCAGACCAACTCCTTTTACTTCACCATGAACTGGAATGGAATGCATTACCATTAATGCAATTAATGCCAAGAATTTGGTTTCCAATTGCCAATGCTACTAGTTTTTAAGTTTATATTTCTACATCAATTGCTTTATTTTTCCTTCTACACTGCAGAAGAGAAAACATCCAATGTGATACTTTTAGATTGTTTTCATTTCACATTTATCACCCATAACCATCTATAACATGAGAAAGACTGTCATTATTGGTATTTTTTGGACCGGATTCTACCAGACATAAATTGCGCAAGTGTTTTAGAGCTATAGAAGCACATATGACTTAAAAATATTTATTAAAAATTGCAAGATCATGCTTCATGATAAGCAGTAAGGAGATATTCTTCAGTCACTGGCTAAATTCTTCTTGGTGTATATTCTTGGCCTGCAAAGACAAACTTGTGGTACGAATAGTCTGCACAAAAGTCAGAGTCAAGGCTGGTCATACTGCATGAAGCTTTTTTTTTTTTACTTGGTGCTTATGGTTTTGTCCAGGACTTTTGCTTTTGATGGGTATCACATAGAGGCAAACCCCCTACTACCTAACATTGAAACAGCTTGTTCAGCACCTGGCACTACTTCTCATACCCAGAACTGAAATTAACCTATAACCAACTTGTGTTGCCTAAAGCTTCTGCAAGTGCCCCACTGTTGTGCCAGAGAACCTTCTGCTCCCTTGCTGAAGGCAGGAGGTACCCATGCAGCTAAACAGCAGGTATCCAAATCTCCCTCTGTTCTACTCCAAGGTACCTCAGCATGTGGCTGAGATCACACAAATGTGGTCAGAAGAATTTTTTGCAAATTCAGTGCTGAACATTCTTTGCAACATGAAAAAAGATTAACTTCACATGCAAAGGCAGCAGATCTGTAGCCAGCAGATCTGGACATAGGTTATAAATTCAATGTAGGGATAAACATCTAAAAATAAAAAAAATATATAAAAGCAAATCCCAGCCAAATGGCAAGGCTCAATTTAAATAATCTATTTAAATTATACCACTTGAAAATTTGTGTAACTGCACATTTATATATATATATATATATGTATGTACAAACTCCCTCCAACATATTTCATATGAGTCACTGAAGAGCTTTTTCCTTGGAAATTGCATTAATATTAAAAAGAAACAGCAATAGAAACAGAGTTTCTATTACTAGCATTTTATGAACACCATAAAATCAATAGAACATATAAAGAATTAATTTAGGCCATATTAAATATTATGTCAGTGGAATGAGCAAAGTGAACTGTGGACATTCTTTGACTGATTCAGGATTATGATTAAGAGCAAATTTGGATCCATCATGTTCAACAAGTGTGATTAAATTCATAATATTCTATAATAAAGCTGAGCTCCAGAAGCTTGCTCCTGGAATTATTATGATAACTCTGAACCCTGTAATGACTTTTGACCTTCATCTTGCCCAGATTTTCCTAAAAGGCAGGAAAAGGAAGAGGTGATGGCCTGAATGTTATTTATTATTTTTTAGCCAACAAAAAAATTATACTAGACCAAACTTTTTAGCTCCTGCAAATACATTCAGCTCATTCTACTCAAGTTTACAGATCTTAAACATCACTTTAAAGTCACAGAATTTAATTTTCAAAAAGCAGACACTGTAAAGGTGTATGATGTCTTTGCGAAAATTGAAGCATTTAAGGAAAGATTCTCAGGCTTTTTTGCTTCTAGACAAAGCATCAATACTCTATTTTGGCAGCTTATTCAGAAAGAAATTGCTTGGCTGAGAGAATACTCTAACAGAATTCTAAACAAAAGATATTAAAGTATTTTTCTGTATTTCTGACTATTTATGATATTTCTCAAGACACAAAAGATATTTTACAGGGACAAATAGTTCCACTGCCATTAAAGGAACATTGTTTCCTTTACTGCAACTAAAATACTGGATCTGGTACTCCCCTTAGGATTTACAATATAACTTCAGGAAGTGAGGTTAGTTAATGAGCATGTAACACATTTACTCAGCCTACACTGAACTTAGTTCTAAATAAGGGAAAAGAAATTTATCAAAAATCTAGAAAAAAAGGCAGACAAAAACCATATTAATATTTTTTAAAATATATATTTCACTTGCAGCTTTGGAAAATGAATTAAACATATTAAGATGTATTATTGCCCATGCAATGGAAACAACCTTTCTCTTGCAAAGACAGAAAATTTTCTCAAACTCAACTCTATTTTACAAATCTTGAAAAATCAAATAATTATACATAACGTTGTTTAACAGCTTTCCTGTCCATAATGCAACCACAATATTACTGGAGATAGGATGGCAGGGAAAAAGCCCCTTCCATGCCTGACAGGACTGTTCACAAAAGCAGCACCCTTGTAGCTGGATCAGAGCAGAGCCCTCCCCAGTAATAATGTGACTTTCTGTCCAAACCCAACTATGCTAATAGTTATTGATGACAATCTCGAATAAAATAGTAATTAAATCTTCCAAAACACCCCTATGACTGGACAAGGGTTGTGAGAAGGACAGACATCAAGCAGCAGTTCTGACCTTGAAAGAAAACTATTGATTGGATTTTGCCTTGTGAAAAGAAGGAGGGAAAACTGAAACCAACCATTCTGAATCATTTATGAGCTCCCACAGGATGGTCCTAACTCCAGTTTTTTACATCTCCATGTGCATTTTTCTTTTGGCTTCCACAAAACTAGCTCATATGCAACCTATACATGAAAAGAAACTATAAATTCATTCAAGACAACATGAAGACAACCTGTAGACTGCCACTCAAAGTTTGTGTATGTCAGACTGTGTAACCTTTAACAACATTAATGTTACATATACTTTTAAATACACACACATATATATATGTTTTTGTGTGTATGTGTGTTTACTCATGTTAATCACAGTAAATTAGTAATTACAGTAAATTAGCCCTGAACTCTGAAATACAACACTTCTGCTCACACCAGGGAAATACACATTTTTGTATGCTAGCAAAAAAAGTCCAAAAAAGATTAAAAGAGCAGAGGTAAGAAACAGTGAGCTATACAATGATACAGACACTCATTAAGTGAGAGGGAAAGAGATGAGTACAACATGCAAAGGACAAGGCACAAACCTACTCTATAGCAAAGCCAGAAATAAATGCGCCTTCAGTGCAAGCACAAAACACCTGTATGACCACGCAGTAAGTTCAGCAAGAGCTTCACAACAGGAATTACAGGGTGCTACACAGAAAGAGAAGAACCATTCACAACATTTCTGTTCATCTTACATTTGTGCACTAGCTCTGTTCCATAAGACTCAAGCAATGAATGATGAGGTGTTACAATGCCATGAACTGGCAATACCTAAATGCCATATCCAAGGGTCTATAACACCTATGAATTAATTCTTTCTGATAAAACCAGAAAAGAATATTCCAAATTAAAAGACGGTTATTAAATATCTTGTTCCCATTACACTTCAAATTAAAAACCTTCCCACTTTGGTCACGTGTCTGTGTTCAGCCCCATCGCTGTTTTTATACAAAAATCAAGGAGGAATAAAAGGCAGTGGAACACATCTCCATAAAAAAAGTTTGCAATCTTGGCTATAACTCCTACAGCCACCTAACTACAGGTCAGAGAGGACCTGTAATGGTTTGCAAATAATGATCTCCATACAGTCCTATGTATAAAGTCATTTACAGACCAAGGACAAAATTTTCCCCTTCTATGCATGTTACAAATCTGCTATCTGTGGAGTCTATCACAGTGCTGATTCTGCACTGACAGGTGGCTCCTATTTCCATCAGTGGTGTCTGGAGTGCTGAAAAAGCAATAAGACCAGGGCAAAGAGATTTGTCTCACTGCTGGTTGAACCCTACAGCACCCAACACCATGCCAGAACAAGCCATCCTTCTAATTTTACACAGCTGATCCACAGTTCTAATCAGCTGCTTCTGCATGAACAATGATGCACATGGTGGGTGGGAGAAGCCTCATTTTTTTTTTTGCATTCATTATTTTAATTGTATGTATTGTACACACTGAAATTCACTATCATTGAAATAGAGAAAAGTCTGTCTGCTGATTACATTTGTTACTGTATTCTTGGATATGTTCACATCCAATCTTGTGGCTGAATGCCACTGTACAGAGCTTTGCTATCTCAGCTTCCTACCTTTTTGATCCCGTAGTAGCTGTGGCAAAAGAAGCACATTTCTTGGCCCTGCATCTTTAGTGACATTGATCTGGCCTTGGTGCATCCCAAATTCAAGGTTCAATATTTTAATTTTTCCTTCCTTTTTTTTTGTTTGGTTTTCTTAAAAAAGGTGCATTGGAATTCAAGACTATGTAGATTCAATGAGGGGCACCATGTAAAACAGGTGACTGCAGGACACTGTTAATAACTAAGCAGTAGGACCTCATTTACAACATAAACACAGATGTCTTCCTCTGGTCCCATGATATTATTTTGAGACACAGATAGATTCTGGTATCAAATTCCACACTAACAAACAAGCCTCACGACTACACAGTTCCACTGACTGCAAGAGCTTCATTTCAGTTTGGCAGCCTTTAGAGACAAGAAAAAAGCTAGCTTCCCAAGCTTTCACTCTGCTGTTACTGAGCTCAGAGCAGCTCCTGGCCCCAGTCATGGTGCCTGGACAAAGTCTCTAAGTGTTTGCAACATACTTGTAAAGTATGCATTTCCAAAACCATCTGCACTTAGAAAAAGCTCTTACATTGTTGTTCTGCAATTATCAGGTCTCTCTCTCATGTCATCAGAGATGATACTCTCCACAGCTCTCAATCCCCTCCCCTCAAGGTTTTCTTTTGCTTTCATTCCTTTCTTCACTAACTTTCTCACTGGTTTGTTTTTTTTTTGTTTTTTTTTTTTTTTCTTTTTGGCTTCTCTTCATGACATCATGGACCATTACAAAGCCTGGTTGGGACTTTCCCCAGATAGACGAGAAATCACACTATGCCTGTTTTTGTCATGCTTCCAACAGAACTGAAGTGAATCCCACCTTCCTCATCACAACCAAGTATGGCATCTTCAATCCCAGCAACTCCTACACAGCTCTGGGCTCCTATCTTAGTCCATTCACACCCTTCTTCTTGTATTCAGAATATAATCAATCCTTCCAGTACAAAATTGGAAAAGGGTGTGATTTTTACCTTCTTTGGCTTGTTTTCTCTTAGTTACACCACACCCTTTTCTTCTTTCCTCATCACAACTTCAGAAATTCCCTACCTGCACACCTTTTCTAGTCATCTTCCTTGGACCTGAAGTCCTCCTCTTGTGTACTTCCTTGCCTCTATTTTCACTTCTCTCTCACTCTCTTCATCACTTCTCAGGTCATGTATAAGATCAAGCTTGGGCTTTTTTGGTTTTTATTCTGGAAAAAAGTAATCCTGTCTATTTCTGAAGCTTTTAACTGTGTTTTTCATTGTGCTCAATGACTGATTTGCAGGAGGTTCACCTCCTGTTGCTAGTTGGTTTGCTATTCTTGGACTATTATTCTTCTGACTAGAGTCATCTTTGTGTGTACCCAAAACCTTACTCAGCCCATGACAGTTGACCCATGACTCTTACTCTTGACCCATGACAGTTATTTCCTGCTTCTTTAACATATAATTCAGCTTCTGTGCCTAGAGTTTTGCATGATTTACAATTCAGAACTATTTGTTCAATCAAAACTGCCACACACTACACTTGCTTACAATTATTGAATTCCTTACAGTCTTTCTCAGAAAGGAGAAAATTTAATTTTCTTCATGAAGTAGTAGTCAGGATGACACTAGTATGTGGAATCTCCAATCACAGGTGCTGCTGTGTAAGACAGATGAAGCTCTACACAAAGAACTAGAAAAACATTATAGTGCAGAAAAGGAAAACTGAATCTGTTTGCTCTGCTTGCAATAATCAGGCAAAATCAAGTGAAGTTCATTTTCCATATTTTTACATCCTAGATCAATCATCTTTTAGACCTCTTCTGCATTATTAGCAATCCCTTTTAGTGAAATTAAACAAGATGAATGTGCCAGAACAGCAATCATTCCAAAAAAGATGCATCATAAGCAGTGAAGCCGTGTAGTATTTTAAAAATTGATGTATTTGGTTTTTAAGACTAAACTATGACTATACTGGACAAATTAAAATCATGAAATTCTGCTAAATGAAGCAGCAAATTATTTTGATTTATATTTAGGAAAATATTTATCTACCTATAGCTGACTGGCTAGACACCAATATAAGAATGCACTAGCATGTGTGACCACAAATATGAATGTACATGGACCCTTCAGGCTGTGTAAAAAGGATTCATCAGTTCAGTCTACAACCTGTATTGTGTCTAGGCTCATGCAGTTTTCTTACTGGCACCAGCAAATACCTTTTGCTGCAGCTTTTGTGCTTTACACACACACATCAGCCAATGGAGTCAGCTGCATCTGAAGTGCAGCTAAGGGCACCCTCTAATATTTCAGTTCCTTAAACTCCCTCTTCCATAAGATTTTTGTAGCTAAGACAGAGAAAAATTGCTTGTCCAGAGCAGGCTCAGAAGAGACCTTACTACCTGGGGTTCTTCACTTCTACCTTTTTTTAACTCCTGCCATGTTTGGAAGCAGTAATACCACAAAACACTCATATTTCATTCCCTATCTAAAAAGCTACTTAAGAATCACTCTAAGCTATCCATTCATCCAGAATCCAGTGTTACAGTGCCAAGGTTAATTGAGGAGCTAAAGGTCAAGATTAAGTTCCACCTGTTCTCTGGGAGGATTTAGTTTCCAATGTTACTTTCCCAGATGCACATGGAAGCTGACACAGCCAACCACAGGATCTCTGCCTGCAGCTCTTCTCTTCCCAAAGAAATGCTGACCCCCATGAACCTAAATGAGCTTTATTCCCATCTACACTCATTTACTGGCAGAGCAGTTAAAGGTGCCATAGTGTAAAAAACCATTCTGGCTCGCTGACCTTTTTTTGTAATTTATGAAGGATGATACAACCACATCAACATATTTAGATACCAATGATGCATTCTATGCAGCTTAGTTCCTCATCCCCTTCAAAAATACCCCCACTTAGCAAGGCTACTACTTCTGTTTAAAACATCAAGATATCTCTTTGAGTAGGTAACAGACACTGAATTCTGAAGCTGCCACTGTAGCTGAGGGTTTGTTTTTTTTTTTATAATTTTCCTCTTCACATTGAAGCAAACAAATTTGTGACCAAGTTGTTGAACTGTAAGAACACATCTCAATTAAAGTAATTTCATAATATTGCTCACAATCCTGATTGCATTTTCAGGATTGGAATGGAGGAGAAAAGTTATCAGTAGTCACCCACAATGGAATGTAGTTAGAAAAAGACAGGGTACCTAACTAGCTAACTCTGAAGTACCTAATTAAAGTTAAGTAATCTTGAAAGTAGGGGAGCTGAAACAGGCACTAGAAAACCCTCAGAAGCTCCATGCCTTGTTCTTAAAAAGCAAGTAATAAATGACAGGAACTAATTTGGTGTGCATAGAGTGTGGGAGCTCAATGGCAAGGATCACTGCTCCAAGGCCAGCTGGTGTACATAACGATGCACATGAACATCCTTTTTACCAGTGGTGGTCAGTGAGAACAGTGCCTAGCTTTACACTTCATCCAGTCAAAGAACCTGCTGGTAGAAGCATAGGTTTTACTAAGTAAAAACATTACTCTGACTGCTGGGAGCAAATTGAAGTTTGTGAAAATTACCATGGCCTCAAAACCTAATCACTTAAGTGCTAGGTGGCTGTGATTAATACTGAATGCCTACTGCAGCATGAACAGTTTTCAGAGAACATGGATGGGGATAATAGCCAATTGCATAAAGACTGCAAACACATGGAATCCCTCTTCCTTTAGCACCAGGAGGGTACACACTGTCAGCTCAGAGCTGCCACAGGCAACATCAGCAGGCTGGCAGAAAAAGACAGTCTCATTCTTCTCCCAGGATTATCAACTTCTCACTATTCGAATTTGACACCCTTGGGCCTGATCTGTACAACTGGACAGACATTTCCAGTCCCTGCAGGAACATGCAGACTCTGACCTGAGGAACTGTTTGAATACACCAAAAGGAAAAGCAAATTATTCAAATTTTTCCATGTCCTTATGACACAGTGGTTCAACAGTCTGAAAGCAAAAACATACCTCAGCTTAGTTGGTTTGCTATCATGCTGCTCTTGCACTTGCCACAGAACCTGTAGAGTATGCCATGTCCAAGACTCAGGTATGGCCTGCTTTGCCAAGGAGTGAAAGCAAGAATATTTCCTCTGATTCCTCTGCCTTCATGATAGATTATCTGCTGAACTGCACTGTAAGTCAACCATAAGTCATTCAAAACTATTCTATTGCTTTTCTAAAAATGTACTTATTTTATACTTTTCTTTACCAAAATAACATGGTGCTTAACAAACAGAAAGGAAAGTTTTCCTCTCTCATCAGCCTTCCTCTGTGCAGCACAGAACACAGGAACAGCCATGTTGGTCCAACCAAATGAAACATTGTCCTGGGTTGTAAGATATATGTGTATGGTATTTGCCATCTGTCAGAGGTGGGGCAGTTCCCTTCTGTTAATTGGGCAGTTTTCTTTATCTCTTCCACAACCAATCCTCTCTCTGGGGAGATATCTTCTGTTAATGGGTCATTGAGTCTCACTGCATGACTAATAAAAATTACATCTGATGAGATGCTCTGCCCAGGGGGAGGAGCCAAGCATTCCTACCTGGATATAATCTGAGACTTGGAACAACAGAGACAGGCTTTTTCCACTGGATTCCCAAAGGAGCAGCTGTCTTCTCCACTGGATTCCCAGAGGAAGACCAAGCCCATCTACATCACCACTGGACCTTCAGAGGAAGACTACACCCTTCTACAGGATCACTGCTTCAACAGAAACACAGTCATTGCAGGAGGACTGCAGCTGCCATTGAATTGGATTGCTACCAATATCCTGACCAACAGGGTGTCAGGTTGTATTCTGACTCTGTCAGTGGTTTATTTTCTGTTTTTCTTGTACTATTGCATTCGTATTTTTTAAAATTCTCCTAGTAAAGAACTGTTATTCCTATTCCCATATCTTAGCCTGAGAGCACCTTAATTTCAAAATTATAATAATTCAGAGGGAGGGGGTTTACATTTTTATATTTCAAGGAAGGCTCCTGCCTTCCTTAACAGACACCTGTCTTTTCAAACCAAGACAACCATCTGTCGCCCTGCCTCTGACATGAGCCAAAAGCATCTGCCTGAGGGATTGTGTTAGTACAGAACAAGCGCATACCAGAATACCTTTGCCACACCACATCACAAAGACTGCATGTGCCAGAGGTGATACCTTTGTGCTTAATAGCTGTATCGCTGAAACTCACAGCTGCTGGGCAGAAACAGGCCCTGTGCCATCCACCTGACTCACAACCTGTGCTCTTAAGGCACCTGGGCTTTACTAAGCCACTGGCAGGTTGCATGATTTCTTGCAATGGCAGCAGAATAGTCTGTATTAATGTTTGCCTGGAGCAGGCTGGGAGAGGCCACTGCAAAAGCAGATGCAATGCATAAGCTCCAGGCACCATGAAAAGCTGCTACAACACCTGCCTAGCTGGCAAGCCAGTATTCAAAAGCACAGAAAGAGGAATTCAGCAGGGGAGGCTCTCTACTATTCTCCAAAATGACTGACAGCAGTGAGAGCTTACAGGCCTCCAAGACGGCCATGGGTAGAAATGTTTTGCTTGTGGTAGGCACAAAGACACGACTTGATCTTCTAATTCAAAGGTTTTAATTTCACCTTCAAACTACTAGAGAGACATTCAACAAACACATAACTACATCACAGGCAGCTGAAGACAGAAAAAACATGGATAGCTCATAGCGCACATCCCCACATGCCACAGGAGAAGAGATAACAGTGCAGCTTCGGAAGCTGTGTGACAAAACACTGTAAGGGCTCTCTCCAATAAAAGCAAGGGATGTCAACAGATTCTGGTTCAGACTCTTGTGCAAAAAGGAATGTTATTACAAGTTACATTACTGTTGCTGTCTGTTGCTACAAGTCACAGATGTAACCTTTTGAAAGCACAAACCTATCTTGGAAGACCTTTGGTACCAAAAATTTGAGCTGTGGCCACCGGCTCCTACACCTGAGAGCTCCCGGATGAAATAAAGGGTTCTAGTAACTCAATTTACTGCTTTTTAAGGAATGTTTTTCTCCAGGTCTGAATCACATCTACTGACCACAACTAAAGTTAAAATTTCTCCTACTTTAAAGGCCGTACATGGCAGGTCTCCATGTTGGGGCTGGCCCTGTCAAATGTGGAGGCAAATCTGTGATCACACTCCTCACAAGGGTTACAAATGGACACCTTCCAGCTGCAGATGCTTTCACATATGCTCTGCAGAAGAGTTGTGGCAGTACAGAAATTGTGCCACAACTGTAGGCTGTCCTCTTCTTATTTATGAAAATGATGCCTTTAAAATCCAAAATGTCTGCGAGGGAAAAGGCCTGAGTTCTCAGACACGCCAGCTCTGTAGTACCACACCATCAATGCTCAGAGCAGGCAAGAGGCAAAGGGGCTAATAGAGGGAGGAGGACCAATCATGACTGGCTGGCCAAAGTGCCAAGAAGAAGTGAAGCTTCATGACAAAGAAAATGATAGAACAGTTTGGGCTGGAAGGGGCCTTAAATATCACCTGTTCTCAACCTGTTTGCCATGGGCAACCTTCCACTGTCCCACACTGCTCAAAGCCCCATTCAATCTGGCCTTAAACACTTCCAGGGATGAAGCATGCACAACTTCTCTGGGCAACCTGTTCAATTGCCTCACCACCCTCAAAGTAAAAAGTTTCTTCCTAATATCTAAACTAAACTTAGACTCTTTCAGTCAGTTCACATATTTTGTCATCTGTCAGGAAAAGGTGAAGGACCTTTATAAATACTTCTTGTATGTTTGCATTACTCCACCTTGTGCTCCAGGGTTTTCAGCCATGCCAGACAGTTGAAGGAACAGTGCATTAGCCTTTGACACCATGAATAAAACTGATGTAGCCTAAATAGTAGTTACTAGATAGTTTGCCCATTTTACTTCAATATAAAGGATCCTGTTACATTGCTCCCTCTCTGACCTCTTTTTTAAGAGGCTTCAAAAATCAAACTGAGCAAATTAGAAAGATTCTTGATCCTGCCCTATTTGTTTTTTTAATTTCAAAGATAGATCTAATTTTCCTAAATCTGGTTTCTCATTTCCACACTAGGAGTGCCATCAAGTCTTCCTGGTTTCTGCTATTGGCAAAGCAAACAGCACTAAATGGGACAAAACATGGCAGAGTATAAAACAGAAAGTATTACAGACTCTTCTTTAAGAAAGCAATTCTGATTTTTGTGCAGAATACCAAAGAGGTGTCAGGACAAAATGGACTTTGAGGGCAGCACAAAAAGTTCTTCTATTAGGATGACCATTCCTATGTCACTCATGATCCATATATGGAGGAAAAAAGTCATTATCTATAACAAACTATTCTGATCCTTACACTGGATTATCACCCAACCTGAGGACTGAATTTAAACCTAGCATTTAAAGTACAAAAATGTGAAAGGATGGAACACTGGCCACTGTGAGGTAGAGAGGCATACTCATATTGCACCAGCGAGGAAGCACTGGCAGGCACATTATCTCCAGAAAAACATCAATTGAGAAGAGCTGTGAGTCACTTGGAAAAGATGTGTTTGGCTACCCACAAAGAGAATACTTTGTGGGTTTCACTGGCTGCAATGAATTAATACCTAATGTACAATGCTGATCCCAGGTTATAGACATTCTGGAGGATGCTGAACATGCATCAGGGTGTGTGTGTGAAAATGAGATATAAAAAGGACCTATTCATTCAGGTTATGAAATGTTACTTGAACTTTTTCCCAGAACTGAAGTAAAACAACTCAAAAATGATGAAAGAAAGAAAGAAAGAAAGAAAGAAAGAAAGAAAGAAAGAAAGAAAGAAAGAAAGAAAGAAAGAAAGAAAGAAAGAAAGAAAGAAAGAAAGAAAGAAAGAGAAAAATACAGACCAGCTTTGCTGTTCTTTAGTAATTTTCCTTCTTTCTGATTCACTGATTTTTATTTCATCTGATGAAACTCTGATTCTTCAGTCTGATCACAGGTAAACTTACCATTATCATGATCTACTTTCTCTCCACCTTCCATTCCTCTCATCCTCATTTCCTTCTATATCCCAACTCATTTCTTTCTAAAATTCTCCATAGGTAAACAACAATTTGCCCTCCCAAAGTAACACATTCCTAAAATAGCATGACCTGCATATGGGCAAAAAGTTCATATACTTTTTGAAGCAGGTGAAAATTTACCCTTTGTACATAAAAAAAAAAAAAACAGAGAAGAAACGGTAAAATAAAGACCTGTGAAGCAAATGTGGATGTAGACTGAACATGGAGTTGGGACTCTGCAGATTAAACTTCTAGGACTGTCTTATTCTTCCACTACCTTGAACTAGGAGCTCTGCTGTTTCTGTGTGGCTCATTCCATATCAAGTAGAGCCTTAGAAAGCATCATTTTCAGCTCTTCTCAATTCTACTGTATCCATGTTTTCTCCTCAATCTCTTTGCATTTCATCTCTAAGCTGTCCTCTACTCAGCATCTCCCCAGTTCTCCATTTCACTTCATGTACACCACATACATGCATATTCCTTCATCCCATCACCTGTGTGTATACTCTTTTAGGAGGAGGGGAAATGAGATACAACAGGTACTTGTTTACAATTGCTTTCCTCATTTTTCACTTGCAATGGCCACGAGGCCTCAGATAATTTTCCCTTTTTCATAATATCAGTATTAATAATACCACCATAGTAGTCTGAATCATGTAAAGTTCTAAGCAAGGTAGTAACTCCTTTTCTCCCTCAATCATTACAACTGAGTTTACATTTTGCAATCAAAGAGTCTAATGCACCACTGCATTATTAAAAATTCCCCAGTTCAGATCTGAGCTAGCTTCATAAATCTTGTCTTAAATATGAGGCATCGTCTACTTGCTCGCTCCTAAAAAAAGAGCTACATTCTTCTATGGTATCTTGCACTTTAGGATTGGACTCAGAAAACGTAATAGTAGACCAAAACAGACACCTAAGACTTAGACGTCAACTTTTATATGAGTAATAACAATGGAACTCTAAAAATGTCTAACACTATGCTCTGATAGGGTGATACAGACCCAAACCAATGCAATAAATAGTGGTCTTTTTTTTTTTTACTGAAATACAAGAGAATGGTAACTTAAATATTTTAAGATCTTTGTAAAATCCTTTACATGAAATCACATTTATGGACCAGTTAATACAAACTCTTATTCTTTGACACACTTATAGCAATTTGCTCCTTCAAAGTAAGGTACTTACAAGCATTAACAACTCTATCTTCCAAATGTTCATGTGATAAAGCAATATTACAGCCCCCATTAACAAGTGATGCACCTAAGACAGACAATTTATATGATTGGTCCACAACTACAGGGACTGGAGTGTCAGTGTCAAACAATAAAAAAAGCTCCTTGTGTGTGGTTCAGATGAGCAATATCATCATTGCCTTTACATTGTCTACTCACTAAAACTACTGCAGATTTGAGCACATTCATTTTTCTCTACATCTGATCTTATAGTGCTGAGTCACATGAATTTATCCTCTTTTACAGTCTGCTCATTGACTAAGTAATGGAATGTTCTAAAGATATTAAAGGATTGACACCCACAGAATTGGCATTGGGTAGGTACAACACAGCACAAAATCACTTCTATAGGTAAAAGTGGAAACTCAAAAAGTTCAGTATTTCAGTGACTTGCTGAAAGTCAAGCAGAAGACGTGTTCCCAACTACAAACTTGATCTTTTTAATGATTTTTCTGAAAAGGCAAAATTGTAGCCATTACTACTACAAGCTTAGTGCATACCAATTTGAATATTAGGTCATACTTGTCAAACTGCAGATCCTTGCTGAATATGCAAAGCTTTTCTTTTGTAATTGTTTTAGAATTAAAAGTCAAAGAAGTATTTCTATTTTAACAGAATTTCACTATTCTCCTACTCTATAAGCAACAACCCAATTGCTTAAGCAAGACATGTGATGTATGAGTTAATAATAAACATAAAAACTCTCCCTTTTCCCAGATCAATACTTCAAACTACTCAGAGATACCTAAACACTCCAAAATCCTAATTCTTCAATCACTACTGTGAATGAAACAGGAGTTTTTTAAGTCCCTTGCAATCAGCCCCTCTCCAACTACAAGGTGAAGTTGTGGAAAATTAAAGCAGAAAAACCAATGACCATTTGCTATATGCTTACAGACAAGTAAGACACTAAAGATCTTTCCTGACAGCCCTTAAGTCACACATTCCAACACAGCCAAAGGAATATGCAAAATTCTCAGACAGAATGGTACAGCATTCTACTTTCACCTGGCTTGTATTAAGTAATGTAAATATGTTTGTTTGGGTGCATGAGAGTTAAAGTCAGAAATTATGTTATGTCATTGTGTCAAAAGGATGATTCTGCTTTGTAAGAAGACTCTTACCATGCTTTTGTACTGTGTTTCTTACTCAAACTGAAATATGGTAAGACAACTGAGAAAGATGATGCAACTGAAATTAATTCCAAGCTGCCTTTTCCTGTACTGTCTTTTGGATCAAAGCTCAAAAAGTTACAAGAAGTTAGGAGCAAATAAAATACAGTGAACTGTGATGCACGGAGAAGAAGTATTCCGGAGCTATCAGTGTGCTTCTATTGAGTAACCAATGCTTTTATTTAAAAGGTTTTCAGGGATGTTCATGGCCTAACACATATATTACACAAATCATTTGAGAGAAAGAGCTATCAAGAAGCAGGAGAAAATACCCTGTTTGGATTTTAGAAGGCAAAATCCTTGGATGTGTCCCTAATTTTTAATCAGCTTGATGAAAGAGAATAGCACTCTCATTGACAGTCCACATTTTAAACTTACACTCAAAAACGTCGACAAGCAGCTATCAAGAACTTTAAGGAAAGGCAGTATTTTGGGGTGTTTGTCCTAAAAGAAACACAGTTTTCTCCCCTAGATCAACCACACAATCTCATTACCTAATCACAGAAAGGTAAGCTTCTGTACTCTGATCAGCACAGACTTGCAAGGCTTTGAACGGGGGGAAGAATTCATAGTCAGGATGTATTTATAAACACAGGAGGTAGTTCAGAGAGTGCTTGAGGAAGGAGAAGCACCTTTCAAAGCATGTCATGCAAGCCCACAGACACAAGAAGATAGCTGGCATTGTCAGAATACAATGTGATTTTCAGACTCTTTTTTCCCTTATCTTTGCAGTCAGCTCAAGGCATTGACAGAAACTTCACATGAACACATTAAAAAAATCCTTCTCACCCTCCATGGAACAAGTACATACATGTTTCCCTCTACTTCTGCTAGTTTCTATCTGTTAACTTAAAAGACAGAAGACACTGGTTTGGGTAAGAGTGGCTTCTCTTTCCTTTCTGACTTTGGTAAAACCTACACAAACTCTATTTATCTCTATAAGTAAAGCTGCTGTGATAATACTCTTTTCATGACAATCCACCTCCAGATTCCCAGGAAGCAGGGAGTACTAGGGATTGTCTTGTCACTGGAACAGGAACAGTTGATATAATCAAAAATGTTTTCATCCTTTTAAGTGAATAATGCTATTTTGAAGTTTATCCGCTAATTTGTCTTCCACCAGTTTTCTTCATACTTCTCTTCATGCTCAATGGCACGATTAACATCTGCAAACTTTGTAGTGGACTGGTTATGCTGTGAACCATTTGGTTACTTCCATCATTATTCAACATGCAAAGTAGAATAAAACAGGATTAGAATTACTCTTCCACAAATCCTCTCAGAGAGTTCACAAATGCTCCTTTGTCCTCTCTACTCCAGTTCCCTTCTTAGTTTTCAGTTTCATAAGCTGGTTAGATGGAGTCAGAAATAAACACAAAACGGTAAGAGCTGTCTTGGCAGCCTCCAGTGAATTCCCACCATAAGCATTTTCACATCCCACAGCAAGCAAGCAAGAAAGCAAGCCAAGGTGTTTCGTAAGAGCAACCCACAAGTCTTAACAAACGCATTTAGGAAATTAAATGAAGCTTTCACCATTTATGCTCAACACCTTGCAAGGGTCTAAAAACCTCACCTCCAAATCCAAGCAACAAAAAGCAGCTTTTCATACAAAGCTGTTGTCACTAGGTCCTGTATAAGAAGGTGTTTAAAATATAGACAAGCAGTGAAATAGAGAATCATATTTCACCAATTAGTCTGATGAATTTTGCTATGGAAGTCTGAAGTCTAGCACAACATGAGAGCTTTTTGTACTAACTCTATTTTAAGACTCCTCTAGCACGGATCACAGATCTGTTCTGTACTAATACTGTTCCCAAAGTCAATCGTCAGAAACCGCTATCTCCTCTAGCTGTGAAAGACAGAATAAAAATAATTAAGGCAAGAATTAAAACAACTGGTTCATACAGTGCAATCCAACTTCAATCAGAATACAGAACATCTTAAACAAAATGTTTCCGAGTGCATTGTTTGTCCTCCTCACTTCTAAAAACACTCTATTACTACAGTTTGGAAAGGTAACTGAGTAAAATGAACATACCCCAGGTTATTCTCTTACCTTAGATATACCAAATTAATAGAGAAAAGTAAGAAAATAGGGATAATTTATTGCTATACAACTCCTCAACAGACTTTGATGACATATTGATCAGTCCTGCCAAAGAACTGGAAGCTCCCAGAGGACCTGGTGCTCTCTAACACATAGACTGGAAGCTATTCTGCTCCATACAGTACTGGAGAGAAGACCTCAAGGTGAGCTCTGTGGCAGCCTCAGCACATGCAGTGCTTTCAGGTGTGGGCAGCTCTGACACAGCCACAGCTCAGACATGCCTGCCTGATCCACATCTCTCTCTGGGGACTCGGTAACTGTCAGTCCCACACTCCACCCGTGCTCAAGCTCTGCAAGTACAGAAGAACACAGCAAAGACACAAGTCTAAGAAGTAGGCAGATAATGCCCATGTAAAAGATGGAATAAACTGACATTTAAAAGTAGGAGGCATAAAACAATGTCTACAGAAGCTGCAGATGTCTGCTCTGAACCCAAATGAGATGAAAATGTCATCCCTTACATAAAGATATTTCCTACAGGACATGCAGTTATGTTGGCTTACATACACTTTTTCTTTTCTGATTTTCAATGGAAGATTTTTCCAAATACATGGTTACATGAAAAATAGCATTGGTGACAATTTGACTGCTGCAATTACTGAATGGTTACTTTGTTTTTCCCAAATTACTTGCTGAAGAAGGGTGTGTAGACATTTAATGACAGGATATCTGAGTGACCATGTTGTGTTCTCAGAATGTAACAGAAAAAAGAAGCATAGCTTTTTGTGCATTTCTACCTGATGTAACTCAGGAAGTTACTTCTTATGAATACAAAAATCATCATTAATTTTTAAGAGGATTTAAAAATCTTGTTTTATAAATGTCTCCCATGGAAAAGCAGATATTTAGCTCCTTCCCATTTCCCTACTGACACTGTTTATTAAACTACCACTATAGCACACTCTTTGCACATGAAGTTTGGATTAATTTTGCTGTGACTGAATTAAATCACAAATGCCTCTGAATTCTCAGGTAGCTGACTTACCCTTTTATTCACAAACTCCAAGATACACATTTAAATGTATTGGCCAATAATGATGGGAAAAAAATCTTCTCATCATGCTCAGCTTGTTTTCCTCATGTTCAAATACACCAAGTTATTTATTTTCATATTTCAGTTCTCAACATATACTTACACTTCAGGCTTTTCAGAGCAGGCAATATTTTCTTATTAGTCTGGGCATTATGTATTTATTTATATCTAATGTCAAGTCTTAAGATATTGTTTTAATACAAACTCAGTAATACAGATAATGATGAGGGGGGAGAGTGTTTCTGGGACTTTGGACTATGGATAGATCCAGATGGTGAATCTCAGGTGTGAATGCTTGCTTTGGAGAAGTTTGAGGTCCACTTAAGGGACAGATGACAGTCACTCCTTTCTCATGAAAGACTCAAGAGTTATTTGTAACTCACAGTGACATTTCAACATTAAAAATAAAATAAGCAATATGTATGAGGCCTTTTTGTAATTTCATATAGTTCATTTCCATGAAATCATATTCTTATTAAAATATGATCCACATGGATAATTTTGCAACAAAGAACTACTCAGGTCAAACTTACCGATTAGGCAAGAACATTATTTTTGTGAGAAGAACTGTATCTGAAGAGACCAAGAAAACAAGTAGCTTCCTGGTGGGTAACTTAAACACTACAACACAAAATAGAACTTTGTGCATTCTCCCTCAGGGTAGGGTTTATTTCCTAGTTTCTTTAATAATGTTGGTTGAAATATTTAATGCATATTTTGAAAAACCTAACAAATATTCAGCTTTAGAGAGCTAACAACAAACAATTCTCACTGGTTCTCTCAATCAGCTTCCACCTACTTCAGCTCTCTAAATGCAATTCAGAAAGCCGCGAACAAAAAATTTAGGCTGAACTGTTCAGTCACAGACTAGCGTTCTGCCAAAACTCTGCAGCTCAATCCTGCTGACTTCATGTTGCTATTCAGGATATTTTACAATGACTGTTCTTTTCTAATGCTACTCCAAACAGCAGAGACATATTGGAAGGAGGTGAGAGACAAGATTACAATCCCAGCAGTTGATCTGCACCGACTAGGTTTCTGTTCTGCTCAAATCACATTTGTTCCAGGAAATCTACTCTAAACAGAATACAGGAACACAAAACATAGAGTAGATATCTCTGAAAGGAGCATTTACCAAGAGCATGTAAGCATTATCAAAATATACATCAAAGTGGTACTGTGTCATAAGTACAGTTTAGAAGGACATGGGATTAACAGGAGTCTACCCAAAGATTACTTACCATGTTCTCCACAGACCCTCATCTATACATCTTAAGAAAGAAATGCTCATCTCCTTTAGCACACAGCAAAGCATCTTCTAGGTCTCTCAGCAAGACAGCAAGTTGATTTTTAAATTTTTTTAAATTCTTTCTCTTTTTCTTTTTAAATACAAATTCACCCACATCATCAGACACAGACTGATGATACTAGTAAAAGAATATAGTAACGGAGTTGTTGCAGGTTACACATACCTCCATTGTGTTACACATACCTCCATCTGGCTGCAAAATAAATAAATGAATAAATGAAGGGCTGAGATTTCCCCCTTCCATAGGGACATGGGTACTTGCGACTCTCTCCAGATGCTGCTCCCCAAGAAGCATATGAAAATGCATCTCTCAGAAAGCATCACTATGACAGGATCCACTGCAAATGCACCTTCTGCTGTTGTCATTGGTTCCCCATCACCTTAATGGAACAGTGTAGTACTGTTTAAACTACCTTTTACATACAGATAGATTCTCATCAATCAAACTTGAGCTTAAACTTGAGAATAAATTTCATTTCTTATCTTCTTCCTACCTACACTAACTTGGGAAATATTTTACTCCAGGAATTGCCTCAGGGGATTTTGCTGCAGCAGGCAAAGAAATGGTATTTATCCTAAGAAGAAAACAGAAGTAGAAGTGTTTGATCCAAAATCCTACACTGTCTGCATCTACCTCTTCCTTTACTTACCTGATGAATAATCAAAATATTAAATGTGGTGGCATTTAATGTAGCTATTTTGACTGTTCCTGGTTCAGCAGACGACAGTCTCAGCTCATAAAACCCACAACAATTCTGGAAAGTGTAAAACCAACCCTGCTTACCTTTCATACCAAACTTAGAATGTCTTCCAAACTTCAGAATAATGAGGGTTATTACTAAGCCCGTGCACACCAGTGCTGCAATTCCCACCACAACGTACACCTAAAAAAAGAGAGGACACAAACAGACCTGTTTGTTTTGGTTTTGTGTCTTCAAAGACATCCAGCATACAGTCATATTAATCCAGTTATGAAAAGAGATTAATTTCAACTGGGAAACATTTGCACTGAGATCAAGAGTACAGAAAACAGACACTTGTTGAGGTTTCTTCTATTCTGCAGAGAACACAGATTCGGACAGTTATGAGAACTTTTTTAACATCCTACATATTCAAGGCAGATGGGAGGGAGTGCACATCACCCTTTTCCCTTCCAGCAGAGTGGCGTGTTACAAGAAAATAAATAAGAGCAGCACACAGGAAAAAAGAACTTATTGTGGGGATGTTTCAATACTCGTATAAATTACCTGGAGTGGCTGTGAAAGCTCCATCACTGGAAGAACGAAAACCAGAGAGGACACAACCATAAAGAACCATATTGGCCCTGCTTTATTAAGAGCAGCTTGGACTTCGGGAGCTTCCACAGGTCCCACCTTTACCACCTTGGCCATTCAATGACTCTGCTATCAGATGAGACACAACTGTCTTGGATCCTCCCAATCTTTAGCACATTGTCCCAGCTACAGTCTGCTTTCTGGCTCCTGAATGCACACTCTCCTCTGCTTGCTGTTTTACAGAGTCATTGATGGAGGGAGGCTGCAATGTCAACCAGGCTGGTAACCCACTATCAGTTTTCCAACATTTCAGTTCAGGACAGCATGAGAGGCAAGGCAGCAAATTAGGAAGCCTATCAGTACAGCCACTTGTACTAAAATCTATCACAAGCCATTTAAGCAAAAACTTACATGAAATCATGCCTTAAAACAACATATTTTGAAAATTCATTGCAGCATATCATCTTTCTAACATGGAGGTGACTCCAGGATGTAAATTCAACCAGCAATCTCCAAAAAATCTTGGAGATCTTTGTTTTGTAAATGAAGATTTGTTCTCCTTGACTAAAAATTAGATGCAAATTCTTAGGCTAAAAAAATGAAAGTTTCATTTTTCAGAAAAGCAAGGCACAAACCAGCAGTTTTACTTGAACTGAAAAGTGATTCAGTCATTTAAAAAAGCTGGGGGAAGGACAAGAGTGGGGAGCACTGATTTTATTTTTCATCCTTTTTTTCCTGAGTTTTGATCACAACACAGTAATAGCTATAGTTTTCTTATAGGCCAGAGTCTTATTATAGTGTCTGCAATTTTGTAAGTTGTGTAGCCAAAAAGTCCACAAATATCACAGATCAGGAAACAATGCGTATACTTACAGTGATGCTATCTTCATTCTCTTTGTTGGAAACATCCGTTGAAGTGATTTGATTACTGTTATTTGTAGCATCTCCAAGATCATTAGGTGTGGTTTCATACTCTTAAGAAAGGAAAAGGTGTTGCTTTTATAACTTCATAACTTTGATGGGGAAATGGTTTTTCTATATTATTTCTGCTCTGTAAGATGGTAAGGCCACTATCAGCTTTAGGAATTTAAGCTCTTTAGACACAACTCATAATTGCTAAAGAAGCCAAAATGTTTTGGAAGAAATCACTGTGGCATGTAATTGAACAAATGTGCTGAGACTGACAAACATGAAATAAAAAAAGCAATCTACATCATAATGTCTATCCCTACTGGAAACACTAGAGTTAAATGAGAACTTCATCCATAGAGCTATTTTTATGTGCTTCTAACTTCCCATTAAAAATGAAAGACTGCCCTCTACACTGAACTTCACCAGCCTTGTATTCAGTCAAATGTAGGACAGTCTTAGAAAATAGCTTGAGCACTTTTGTTTTGCTGAAAAGAACTTGGCAGATGGGTTTCAAGCTATCTTACTAATATAAAATGTGAAATAGCTGTTTTCATTTGTTTGATAAATAATTTAAAAAAATATTATATGCACAGAGGTTACATTTTAACATTGCTATCATACTGTTAAACCTTTAAAACTTAAAGTGCCTTACATGGTATGAAGAAATTTGATTGATTTATCAAAATAATTGCACTGACATGGCTGCAGGGACAAAATCAGAACTATTCCATGCAAAAAATTGATCATGGCTCAATTATTTATAAGAACTTCAAAATAAAACACAGATATTCAAAATAAAACACAGAGTCCGTGATCTCCTGAAAAAATTATTCAAATGAGAGAAAAAAATAGTAAAATGTTATACATATGAAGCTAAGATAAACATGCATTAAAATAAAATTTTAAAATGCATTTATTTAATTATTACATCTGGGAACACACATAACATTTTAATTTCATGATTGCAATGTATGCAGATGAAAGAAACAAAGGGCAATAACTGCACCTATTATAAAATACACCTTCAACATTGTAATTTGCATTTGCAATTAAATAGGTGTTTCTTTACATGTTTTTTTTTTTTAAATCAGTGCCATAAGCCTACAGATGAAATCTTAAATGTGAATTTGAAAAAGGTCCTGCTAACTACAGTGGCATGAGCATTTCTGAGCATAGAGCTCCAGCTGAGCAAGAACAGGGAGAGCTTGCACCTAAGCACTATTCTCCTTTAGCTCCCAAGGCCAATTTGGAGAGCTCAGCTGGCAGTGTTAGTAAGAACTTGCACTGGGCTTTTGATCTTCAGGCATGCAAGGACACATTTGCTTTCTGCAAAGCACTTGCAGGCTCCAGAGTTTTTTTTTGGTACAGGAAGCTGTCAGCTACCTCTGGCACCAGTGCTACAGTCAGCACAGTCAGGATGTCTAAACAACTCACATAGTCTATTTTGGCTCTAAACTATGCATGCCAAAGGACAGGACTCTTTCAAGACAAAATACGTATTAAATACACAGAACTTTCAAGAGAAAAAAATTAATTCCCTGATCTTTTACCACTTGAATTCTCCACCTTTGCACTGCATCTCTGTGTGTGTAGCTTACCATGCAGCAAGGTTAGAGCACCAGCAACAGGAGAATGAACAGCATCCCTTGCTCATCCAGGTAGCACAATATCTGCCTGAATGGCTCACCTGCACAAGCAGCCTGGACTTTCGGACAAGGCTCTGTGCTGACCATCTGTCACTGTGAGTACATCCTTTGCTAGAGAAGAGGAGGAGACTTCTAATTCATTATCTGCAGGCAAAGCCTGCTTTATAACAAGTACTTCAGTCTAAAAAATTTGGGCTTCCTTCACAACCAGCTTAGAAAATTTTCACAAAGATGGTTTTGGCCAACCATCTATTTATTATTGTTTTATAAGACTAACACATAAAACAAATATTTAGAGCCTTTGCTACTCTGACTTTGTAAAACAAACTTCGGAGAAGGAATTTTTTGCTCCCAATTTCACTTGTAAATAACAGCTGATGCTATTTGTAGTTCTGTTTATGCTCAAGCCTGCTGCAAACTACTGGAAATCACACCCTAATGAGAACCATAGGTCTGGTCTGTGAATCCTCTGGGTGCCTTCTATATTAAAATGGGCAAGAGCTAAGGTAGGCTACATTGGTATACTGCTGGTATGCTGACATTGCTTGCTGTCTAACTGTGAATCATTTGCATTTGAGGTATTGCCAGATCTTCAAAGCCTCTTGAAATGGGTGAATCCGGCAAGGCAAACACACGTGACAGCTATCCAGCACTAGCCAGACGATTTGAGTTGAACAAATTCTTGTTCATTTCACTATGAAATTCTGACATAGACACTGAGCACTCCTACAGACAGGATAACGCCTTTTGACTCATGCTACATAAGGCTCATATTGCTCTAGGGCCAGGTTCTCTGGTGCTCTGTACCTCATACAGCCAGCAGTGACTAATAACAGCTGCGGTGATTTGCAGTTAATGCTGGCCAGTATTTTACAGCCATCTCACAAACAAGGTGTACAGCAGCTGGGATAGACACAACAGCACAGTCACATCAGCACCAGGGGGTCACTCTGCACAGTCATTCTGGGGTTTGGCAGATATGGGGCAGGTTGTCTCCCTCATGGTCACAACCATATTAGAAGAGGCATCATGGCATGAAAATAAGAACTCAGAGCCAAAGGAGCTGGCTTTGCACTCAATGTCCTGCTCAGACCCATGTGAGTCAGTTTATTTCTCTCAGTTAATTTCCAGATGGTGTCAGGACAGCATTCTTGCTTTGTCTTTTCCAAGAGGTGCCGCAGAGGTGAGCTAGAGGCACAAGTGACTGCTCCACGCTTGCAGCAAGCAGTGCCCCATGCAGGCAGGACTCCCCTCAGCAAACTCAAAGACATGCAGCCTGATGTCACCTCATCAGATCTTCTGATTTCTGTTGTGTGTTCAAAATACTTAACAAAAATATTTGGAAATCACCTCACACACAAGGACAGCAGTTTCAAACAGCAGAAAAAACACCCAGAAATAAAGAGGAAGGCCACCTTCACCAGGACTAGGTCTTGCAGGCTCTGATCTGCTAGCAAAACTTAAAGCACACACACCTCAGCAGAAACCCAGCCAAGTCAGTCAAATCACAGGACTTACATGGCTAAAGCCATACACAGGCATCAGGACCTTGATAAAAACTTCAGAATCAAAATCTTCATGCATACAGCTTATATAATACAACACATGAAGAAACTGTACAAACCATCACCACTTTCCCATCCCCAACCCTCCCTTCTCCTTCTCCTCAAAAAAAAAAAAAAAAAGATTTTGGAAAGAGAGGGAGGGGAAGGTATCCTTTGGAGTTTCTAAGCATTTGAAGTCAAATTGATGCTTCAATTGCACATTTGCTAAAGTTTAATGATGTGGAATGGAATCAAAGCAATAACATTTAGATCAGCTTTAGGTAACCTGAGTCATGGGCTATTTCATCCAAATAAAAAGTACTCCAAACAGGATCCAGCTTCAAGCTGTTTGTCTAAGATGAACTTTTCTACTCACCAGAAGTACCCTAGAAATATTTTTGAAAACCAGACAGTTGCTTTTCATTCTGCAGCTTCTATTTCAGTGCACACTGGCTTTCACTTGGTACATTTTGCCTAACTAAAAAACTAATGTGAACACTGTGTCATCAAAATCTCCTGGCACACACTCAGCTACCACTGAATTGATGGTCTGCTTATGCAAGAGAGATTAAGGGAAGGTACAAATGAGCGGACAGAGCAAAATAAATTGCCTACAGGAAAACTTACTTGCGCCAACTTCATTTCTAAGTGGGATTTAGGGGTTCATTTTTGGAGGCAAAACAAGTATGGAATCATCCCTGAAAAAATAAATTAGGTTGTATAAAGAGAAATCACAAACTCTCTTTCCTCCAAGAAATGCCTCCAAAAGGTTCACAAAATCTCATGTCTGTGAACTACATCACACAGCAGTCATCCTACAGGATCAACCCATTTGTAACAGTGGATTTATGCTTCTTCTAATGTGAATCAAAAGCAGCATAGAAATAAAACATCATATTGTCATCACATATGCTAAATATAAGGCTGGAGAACCAAAACCACGAAGTACCTCTTAGAGCTGTATCATTCTATGTAACATTTCAATTTAATGAGCCTAACATTTGAACTTTTAATGTTTCAGTTCCTTCATTTCTATTATTAAAATAAAAGAAAATCAAATATATACCATAAACATCTGGATCCAAAATTGGGCCATTACCTGTACATGGAAAAGAGGAAAAAAAAAAAAGAAAGAAAAGCTTTGTTAATAAATTGCAAATTCTGGAAGAATAAAAATTTCTTTATGAGTAGTTTTAAGATTTGACTTTATTTGCCATAAAGATCATAAGTATCTACATAAATGCAAATCATCATCAATAACTGCAGTCTGTTAATTACATTTACAACCATCTTAGAGTTATTCCAAAGGTTAATATTTTGCTTCATGTCATATGTGCACACAGCACTACTTCTGGCAGGGGCAAGTGTTATTTCACAACTGGGCAAAATACTACTTCTGCTTTCCACTATTAATACATATATATACACATATATATATACATATGGAATTTGTGCAACAATAACTATTCCTGCTGAAAAATCAAAGATAAAACTTTCCCTGGATTCAAGTGGAAGTAGATTTCACAGAGTTTTAACAATCACTGATTTGTACCTGATTTAAAAAATTATGCTATTGTATCATTGTGTTAGCAAACCATTTTAAGCTGTGAGCTGGCAAGATAAAGGCTACTAGAAATGGCCTAAGCAGCACCATTTGATTCACTCTGTAAAAGGATGCTTCCAAGAAGCCAGATGTGCAGCTGATACACAGACAGAACTCTTACTGAAAGAGTTAGATGTCTTAGAAACCAGACTTTACACTAGCAAATGGATACCTGTCTAGTCTACACTTCTCTAAATTTTACTAGTTCCTCTTTGCAGTTTTTTCTAATTTTTACTGCATGTGTAGTAAAAAAAAAAACCTTACTGCAGGTTTAGAACATAAGTGAGTAAAATTCGCAGAACAGCCATAGAAATCAGTGAATTGTTATTAAAGTTTGGCAAAACACCTGTGTTGTGTTTGACCATACCCATTCACTCTGATCTATAATGCACCTCTAGCATAGTTTATGTAGTAGGCTTATAGTTATCTCTTCCATATTTTTTCTCTCTACTTTTGCAGGCTTGGAAATAAAATTAACAAATAATTAAAATCTCTAAGGTTTAATACAACTTCAATAAACCCAATTCTGTTTATAATACTATATAGTAAAGCCACAGCAGTAGCATTGCACAGGCACAATGCCACAGTGAAGTAAATGCAGAACACCATTGTTAACAGCACAAGAACCTGCTGAAAATACCAGTTGCTACCTATTTGTAGAATGGAAACAGAAAATTAGGCTTATTTTTAAATGCACTTGAAGATATCCCAGTATCTAGGGATATATGTCAATAGATCCCATGAGAACTGTCATGTCAATTGGCAGAAATAAATAACCAGTGAAGAAAGCCTGACTATCTATCCTCAAGTAATCTGACCAGAGATTTTTGTCCACAAAAGTTCATGGATTCAGTTTTCCAGTGTAGAATATCCAGCAGCAGAAAAACAGTGTTTCTAACTCACCTTCTGTAATCTGAAGTGGAACAAAAACCCCAAGCAATCAAAAACCCCAAGCAATTAGTCCTTCATTTATGAGTTAAATGTCAACATTTTTGTTTCTATTCACTGGAATTAGGATAAATTAAGGTTAGTTAACTCCTTAACTCCCTTAACTCCTGCCAGACATATAAAATATGAAGTCATCAATTCCATTGGAATATCTTTTATCTAATTAACACTTCAAATAAAGCTACAAAAATCAAGATGGTGGACAAACCCCAAATTTCTGTTGAGTATTACTTTTTCTATTTAGCACATAGAAACATACCAACTTAATCATCAGTTGAAGTTATTTTAACATTAAACTTCACCACAGTCCTTTTGCACATTTACACACAATTATTTTCAAGGCCAAGAACAGAATGACACCTTTGTTTTGGCACCCATTAGAAGAGGTTGTTGAGTAAATGAGCTATCAAAAGCCCTGTCCTATTCACTCATCTTTACAAACTACATCAACTACACTTGGATTGTTTGCTTCTTTCTTTATAAATTTGGCATTTCCAAAATAAAGCAGAAGCAAGAGACTCAATCCAAAAACATACTTCTGCAAAAAACATTTTATGCTGCACAAGCAATATGCTACTTCTAAGGCATATTTAGCATATTCTTTTGCTTTGACCAGATATATGTGACTTGGACATATTCAGCTGAATTTTAATGTAGAGAGTTAGTAGAGGAATAAACTTAATTAAAAATATCTATTATTGGTAAAAATGTCTCCCACATTCACTAGCCATTTTGGATCATGTCCTATGAAAGCAGCCTCCAGAATAAACCATGACCATTTTGTGCTTACTGTTCACAGCACTTAGTCTCAAATAATCAAGTCACTCTCAGCAAGAATTGGAAACCAAGAACTTTTGCAGACTAAATATAGTTAAAAACTCAGCCAGTAAAACATGAAATAAATTCTTCCACATCTTCACACTTAAAACAAATTCTTAATTTGCAACATTAACTTGGTTATCATTAGCACAACCAAAATCCCACTATGGTACATGGTTTCCTCTCTTTCATGCCTGCAACCTCAAATCAGTGAAAACAGTCCTTCAAGAAGCATGCTGAAAGTTAGGATCACCTTAGAACAAATTACATCATCATCATGTTTGATCCAACTCTGGAAGTGGACTATTACACTATTGATGTAGAACATGCTTCAGACATATACATTTACTTTGGGTAGGCAAGAAGATTATAGGTTAGGTTAAAAAAATTTATAGGTTAAAAAAATTTTTAAATTTTCTTTTTTTTTTCTTTATTTTCAGAGAATTTGCTCAAGTGATGCAATAACCAGAGAATCAGTTTAAAGCTCAGTGAGTATACCCCACCCCATGAAACATCAAGACTGGTATTTAATTCAGTCATGAAGACATGAAAATGAGCATAATGCCAGGGTGTGGGCCTTAATCTTTATGCTTCAGTGTACAATATGTGGGCCAAAAGAAGAAACTGCACAGTAATGACAGCACTGAAAAAGCCTTTTAAGGATTTAAAAAACCTGACAGTGCTTTAAATAGAAATAGTATAGAACAAAAATTGTAATATGATGCATTTGCTTTTATGCGAGCTTCAGTGGAGGAGACAACAATGCTGTGATGTTTTCTGAAGCTCAGTTCCATGATTCTTGCAGGAGAAAACTAAAAACAGTATTGAGGAGGCTAAGTAGCTAAGCCATTTCCCCTGTTGTTAATTTTTAAGACTGGTTTGGTGCCATCCACTATGCATGAACTAATTTCTGATGCAGTTACATCCTGTCTACACATAGTCCCATTTCCTCTATACTCTTCTTGTGAAGCTTACTCCACTACAGATCTTGGGAAATTCTTAAATAATACAGCACAGTTTATATTGGTAGACTTACATTCTATATGAATATAAAAGGGATGGAACAAATAAATCATGTTTTCTTTCTAAATTAGAGGATAGCTACAGTTCTATTTACTGTGGGCAGAAGCATAAAGAAAAAACTGGATAGGAAAGGACCAAATAAAATATATCAAAGACCAAAAAACATTATAAGATCACCTAATGTATTACAGGAAGCTGATGCTCTGTGAGAAAATGAAGCCAGGTTTATATTAAATAATCAGGCTGTAAGAGAACTTCCACTGTACACAGAACATCCATGAGGTGAACTGTTTTTTTGAATAATGAAAATGCAGTATTGGGGGATACCAGTAGCTGAAACCATGGCATGTTTCTGTAATGAGTCATTTTAAGAAAGAACTTCAGAGAAAACAGAGGAGAGGAGCAGTGAGCACAGTGGGAGTAAATAAAGCCCAGTTTTATCAGCTCTTTGTCTTCTCCTAAGGATGGGAAAGCAAAAGACCTCCCATCTCTCTCCCCATTTCAGCAAACTGAGCTGAAAGGGTAAAAATGAAATACTGACCATATTTTTGTGGTCCGTGGCCTGAGATGTAGGAAGAGAATTTAAATATTCACAATTTTTTCTTTTCCATCTGATAACATTACAGAGCACTGCTGTTTTATAAAAGAATAAAGGCAACTATTTATATCACATGGTCAAAAAGCCAAAGATACATACAGTCTCATATTTGAGATATGACTGTGCAATTATCTGCACAAGATGACACTTCTATTTCTACTCCAAATGTGCAAGGTCCGCTCAGAGTTTTCTTCCACATGCTCCAATAGGCTTGCACGTACAGTGACTGTTATTACAGCCACTTCATGAATGGCTTTGAAGATGTGGGAAAAGATCAAACCACAGTGAACATCAGTCACTTACAGTACTCCCTGCAATTCAGTGAGCTAGTCCACCTTGAGCCTGCCCACACGGTATTTAGAAATGGCAAGGAGGAATCTTTAGAGCAACTGAAGCTGCAACCACCTCGAATGCTGATACTACTAGCAATGTAGGCACCTGGCTGCCACCTGGACAAAGGGCAATTAGACACCAAAAATGCTGTTAAGATCTGAGACTTTATCTATCCTCCTTCTTGGTTACTTGTTTTTTCTCCAGTTCCCTCCGGTCCCAAAACAACATATTATCATGAACTCACATATCTGCACTATCAATTTTCCAGTAAGGCACTAGATGCCACACAAGCATCCTCCACATCCTTGAGCGCGCTACCTAGTTCCATTCATATGCAGTACAGCAAGTTAAAGAGGGGCTGAATTGGAACTCAGTGCTTTTCAGGGTAAGAACTGAGACTTGGGAAAACTTCAGAAACAGTAACTTTCCATTAGCCTTGGCTAGCAGGGAAGATGGTTACTCAAAGAGAAGATTTACAGAGCACTGACATGACTGTCCTTCAGAAGTAATAAACAAGAAGAAAACGCTCAAGAAAAGCATTATTTTACAAGTAATATTGAAGACATTCATTCAGAGAAAAAAAAGTTCTATAAAAACCCTAAAAACCTTCCTCCAAAATAATTAAACTGGCCAAAAGCACTATTTCACCACTTTCATCAATTTGCAATTGCTAGCATTAAAAAAAAATACACTCACCATCTCCAGGCACTGACATGAAATGAGCATCAACCCGTTTTTCATCCTCTCCATAATCATTCTTTGCCAGTAAGGTATAAGCACCATTATTCAGGTGTGTAGGATTGTCCAGCTGAAGGCAGCCATGGTATTCACTTTGATTGATAACATGTATTTTAGTACAGATGTATTCAGACTCATTCAGTACAGCTCCTTCATAGAACCACTGCAATGTGGGCTTAGGGTTCCCTTTCACAGTGAATGGAATACACCAGTGGTGGTCCGGAGTCGGAGACTCAATAAATGTGATATTTGGTGCAACTATATTGGAAAAAAGAGTGAAGAACATCAGAATATTCTGAACGTGTCCTTCCTCCCTTCCCTCCCTCCCTTCCTCCCTCCCAAGTTCTCCTGGAAGTACTTTTCATTCATCAGTACAAAATTATGTTACTAGATGGAATGGAACCTATTGGAAGGATACTCACACAGGAACATACCTGCTCTGTCTAGAGTATTACGCTGAACTGAACTGAAGCCGCTCTTCAGAAAGAAATAAAACAAACTAGTTTCAAAGACTGAAAATGTGTTAAATCACTTAAAATGTGTAAGGTGTGGGAACTTCAGTTACTGGACCACTTAGAAGGAGGAGAATGACATTTTAGTTTTACTTTGCTCAAAAGACTGCACAAGAGTGCTGAAGGAAGACAGCAGTATTAAGCAGCATTGAAAATATTTAAAATTGGCCAAAAGCAAGTACTACTGGAAAGACACTCAGCAAAGAATCCAGATTTACAGATTATTTTCTTAACAGAATCAAAGACAAAACAGATTACTTAATTCTCAAGATTATTCTGTCAGGGAAAAAAAATTCTTTACTATACATATTCCTTGTTCAAATCTGCTAAATGCCTCAAGTTTACAGACCTCTACTGTTTCCCTGAAGAGATTATTCCAATACCTTACCCATTATTTTCCTTTATATTTATTCTTAACTAAATTGAATTTCTTCTAGTTATACTCCCTTTTATCACCCATAATAGTCCCAAGCTCAGAATCTCATTGACACTCGTTAACATTTCTAGTTTATGTTTGTTCCCATAGTTATTAGATATCCAATTTCAACCTACAAACCTACATCAATAGTGGTTTTTTTCTAGTTTACTCTGTCATAAGCACACGCTGAGCAAAATTTGAGATCTCCAAAATGTTCCATTCCCATCTTCAATTTAACAGAGGGTTGCAACTTGTGAAAACATGCTGTATAGCTCATGTCAAATGAATTCAGCCTGGAGCTCAGATTTAAGAAACCATTAAGAAACCATTTTAGTGCTTCTCTGCACTATATACCCCTTCCCCCTTCCTTGGCCCTGAGAAATAAGTGTACACTATCCAAAGCTACGACAAATAAATTTACATCTGGCCATACAAACATTGAACAAATTAGTTGTTGTTTTAGGTAGTAAGAACATGTGTAGTCTTGTATAATTCTACTAGCCTTTGCAATTCACACTTTGCAATTGCTAAGACAGTGTGCATGTACATACACACCATTACAAACCTTCCCACACTGACAGTGCCATTCAGGAGTCAGCATTTTAGACCTTTACTTACAGACTCTTTTAACTGGAAGACAAAGCAGTCAGAAATACACTTTTTGCAGAATACAGAGCTGAAAAAGATAAATGCAACAATGGCTGACTGGACTACTCCTACATTAACTGCAGTAGATAGTTCACACACCTTAAGGGTTTTCATTTCAACAGCCTGAAGGTCCAAAAAAAATACTTAGAAGAGTTCCTGCCAAGACAGTTTAGCCTCCAGGTCTGTATGGAGGCCCACATACGTACAGAATACCGTAAGCTCAGCGGAGGCTTGGTCCTCTCCCACAATGTTCTCTGCTACACAGGAAATCTCCAGTCCACTATCCATTGATGAGACATTCTTGATGGTGAGAGAGGCAGGGTTCTTATTTGTGTCACTCTGAAAATGATCAGAAAAACATGTATGCGTCAACCACAGCATTAAGAACAAAGGAGAGGGAGGGAATTACTGGCCACAGCTGAATGGCATTTTTCATTTTCCCTTCCTTGTAGCTCTATCTGTCCGTAATTAATCAAAGTCTTATTTTAGTGTCTTATCCAAACAGACATAAAACACATACAGAACCAATTCTAACAGTCAGTGGCAGCAGATTCAAAGCTACAAAGTCCTGCTACAAATATTGCACTCAGCCATGTTTCTGCCCTGCACTTCCAGTCCTTTTTTTACCATTTTATCCCCTCTACACAAATGTTTTTTCCCCTCTAATCATATACCCTTGCTCATACCTCTCTCCTACTTCATGACTGGTCTATCTCTGCCTGTTCTCTAGAATGTTTTCTTCCTGCCTTTATTCTGTCCAATCCTTGCTTTACTCATCCTTTTCTCTCTTTCCTTTAAATTTTTGCTTGACATCTCTTCCACTGCTGCCTTCTGAGCCCTATTGTATCTTGACATGTTTTCTATCTTCTTCTTAACAAAATTTCTTTTGAAAGCTTCCTTTACTCAAGAAACCTTCCTCAAGAAACTGCATATCTTCTACTACCTAAACTATTGCCTAAGTGCTGTTTTATGTGTTTAAGAACAAGCTAATTAAGGTAAGAATGATGATTCTTAAAAATCTTGATTCTTATGATCTTTAGAAATCTGAGTGTCTATCTACAATCTTAAAAAGCATACTGACTTTGCAGCTATGTCACACTGGCTAAACAAATATGACTGAATTACCTCCTCACACAAAAAGCACTAGTAAAGCTAGTTGTTTGTCTGACATTAATAAATCAGGCCCTTCATATGATCACCAAATAATTATCATTTCCATATTTTAATTTTTCATAAAGAGCTAAGCTACTTTGGTAAACTGGAAAGCAACAAAAACACCCTCCAAAAAAAACCAATTATGATAATTTTTAAAACTACTTTTGAGGTACTTTTTGTAATGTACGCTGTCAGTGCTACAGACAGCACAAACAAGTAACCCACTATAATTGTAAAACCACAGCAACTTTAGGTGGCAGTCAACAGGAATATGTGGGAATGCTCCTGCATACAGTCCTGTGCAAACAGAATTCTGAAGCTTGAGATGATAGCCTAACTCTACGCAAGTTCAATGTCCCTTCAGCCTCAGTGTGACAGTAGGGGAGGCAGGTGGAAAAGCAAACACCCCTTCACACATTTTCCTAGTTTGCAATTCTCAGAGCTGAACAGTGCTCAAAGCTGGACTGACTGCAGAGAGGCTGAAACAGGTTCAGGGCTGAAACCTGCAGCAAGAAAAATCTAAACAACATCAGTCAAACTATCCATCAACACAGAAACTCAGAACACAAAAGTTAGCTTTGCAGAACTAAAACCTAGTTTTAACTCTTAAAAGAGCTAACATCCCTCTTTTAAAAGAGGTGAGAGGAAACAGTTAAAAGAAGCATACAAGATGAAGAACATGAAGGCAGAAACTGAGATATAGGAGTGAAAGAAAAGAAACAAAAAGCAACACTTACAGAAAAAAAAAAAGGATAGTTGAGAATCAGAAATAAGGTCTAAAAGGTCATGCTCTTCTTCTACTGAAAAGACTGCTGTGCTCCATGGCTAAGTTTGTAGTCAGCCTATATAATAAGCCCCTCTACAACAGCATGATCAAGTTATGCCAGAATGCTCATGGAAAACTTGAAGCAAACTGACCATGGCATTTCAAAGATAGGAGGGTTAAAAAAATTAGGTGATCTCACTTTTTGAACAGAGTCCCACATTTGTTTTGGCTCCTAAAATTAAAACTTTTAAAAAATTTTGAAAAAGAGTGGAACTTGGCAGAGGTTCCCCACAGTGTTTTAATTTCTTGTTCTCGATGACAACTGATGCCTTGATGCCTTTGGGGAGTTTTACAGATCAGAGAAAATTTTAAAAATACAACTAGAGCTTTGCAGAGCTCTTACTTATGAAAGCTGGAATGAAAGACACACTTCTTAAATTCTGTACAATCCTGATATAATGAACTTTGGTAAGAAAATATTAAAAATATGAAACTCAAGAGGTCCTGTCTCCTCCTCACTGCAGGAAGAGTTTTGAAAGTACAGTTCCCACACCTTGTACAGACCAAGAAGCTTAACACAGTGTGCACCATCATGACTATAGGAAAGCAAATGCCATAAAATTGTAATAAACATAAGTTTTTCCTATTGTGAAATAATAGCAATTTATGAAGTCAGCAGCTGCTTATATGCTCCTCCTTTTTCAATATTTCCATCAGAAAGGATTTAAGCAGCACACAGTCTACAAAAACAAAAAATAAAAATATAGAGAGCCCAGTAAATAAAATTTCCCCATTGAAACCTAGATGGTTTCAATGAGGAAAGATATTCATATATCATAAAAAAAAAAACAAACCAAAACAAAACCAACCTGACAATATTTTAAATAAAATCTTCAATTTCAAGGCTTTCTGATGCTGCTAAGTGTGTTGAAGAAAAATTAAACAAGCCACAAAATATTTACAACCAAATTCCAACACACCAAATTATGAAATATAATATAATTACAGATCCAAAGTTTTTTTCACAATCAGTATAGATTGGATTAAGTCTCTATAGACAGGTATCAATCATAATAAAAAAATGCTTGCATTTCAGTATTCCAATTCACATTACTTCCAAAACTTTACTTTACTCTCATTTATAAGTGAACATCCAAAAAACCAGAGTGCAAATGAGAATCTTGAGAAACAAATGTCTGCCATTCCCCAAAAGCACTGCCACAGCCACCCTTGATTGAAAGTAACTGGAAAATAAATGTAATCCCAACATTAACTTTCTATTTCAACTTTTAATAGAAAGTTAACTAGATCTGGACATGAAACTTCATTCCATCCTTCAGCAGGTGTCAGCTGGATTGTCACGTGTTCGAATATAAACCTTACCTCATGGTTGGAAACAAGATTAGTTACCACCCAGGACACATTGGGGGGTGGCCCGCCAGTAGTATCACAGTACAGCGTGATGCTCTTTCCTTCCACCACGGTGATGTTGTAATTGCTTAAGTTTGCTGAGGGCAAGTCTGTGTGATAGAAAAAACAACACAAAAACCCAATATGTATTTGTATTTGACAGAACAGACACCATGCAAATCTAAGCAAGCAATACATCAAATATTCATTGTAGTCAGTACTATTTAGTCAGACAGTACAAACAGCATCTTTGGAAATAAAAAACTATAATTTGCTGCTACGTATTTTCTGCACCTCCTCTGTTTCACATCCTAAGAAAACATTACTGCATATGGAAATACATTAACTAGTTAATTATACAGGAATATATGTCAGGTGCACAAACAGAAATTATCTTAACTTCAAAATGAAAAAAAAACCTCTTCCTTTACTCTTTAAAACTGGAAATTGTATCTGTTTCTTTATAACATCTACAAAGCAACCTCTGGGTTTTACTGATATTGTGGTATTTCCACTGTTCTTCACAACACTAACAGGAAAATCCAATTAGCTCCCAGTATCCTACAAGAGACTGAAGCCCCCCTCTCATATAGAGGACATAGCTCAAAGTGAGCAGGGCAAAACCTAGAACTTAAGCTCAAAGAGAGGAAAACAGAGAACTTAATAGATTGAACTAGAGAAGGGAAAGGACAGAAGAGAGGGTTAACAATTGCACAGAGCTTTACTCAAGGCACATCAACTGATTTTTCTATTGTCCTAGGAAAAGCAGAAAAGCAGTGAGATATACTCATCAGAAAACAAGACCAGGTTTTACAAGAATTAGAACTCCCCCTCCATCTTACAGAGTTATAAATCACTCTGTGCCTTGTTCTAAGGCATCCAAAGCAATGGGAACTTCCCAGAGTGTAAATTTTTGTGGAACGTTTACAAAACCATAAAGAAATACACAATTGCCCTCTCCAAAATAGCACTAGCAATATCAGTAGATTTCAGGCACAAAGGGATTCACATTTTGTATTTATTTAAGAGGGATTCAGATTTTGTATTTATTTATGTAACAAATAATTATGCATCACTCTAGAAATAACATCCTTCTTAAAAGATACGGGGTCATCATTTGAAGCTGCTACACTCTGCAAAGAGTCTTGGTCTCCTTTATGAGGCATTTCACATCAACTGTTCCAGGCAAATTTTAGTTGCAATTTATCATCTCAAATAATCAAGCTTATCTGCTGTGCAGGACATTTATGCATTATTTTGCAATTTCTCTTCTTCTGAAGAAGAAGCAGCTCTCTTTGGTTGTGTTTTTTAGTTGAGATTACAGCAGTTTCAGCATGGACTTGGCGGTATAGGAGTTTAGCAGAGAAATTTTTCTTTATGTAAAAGGTCCAAAAATAATAAATAACCATCAAATCACTGTGAACATATGCATATGATTGCTGGAGGTTCAACAGAAGCTAGATGTATTGGAAACCTCCCTTAAATTAGTTCAATAAAATATAACTGAGTGGAAGCAATACAGAAAAGAAGATGAATAATTTTCCAGACAATGCTTTCCTTCCTAATAAGATTTGAAGATCAGCACAAGTATACGATAACTGCTCAGGCAATTCTCACAGTGTTTTAAGCAGTGTGCTAATATGATTCCCATTATAGGCATCATGGATTTCTTCTATTATGTTCACTTTATAAATCATGTGTTGAAGTTTATTGAGACAGAGCTGGGGAGTTTGTATGCCTTGATGCAGTAATCTGTTAGCGAAAGTAGCCATCTGCTCTAGCCTGCTGTGAATGCAGATCTCACCAGTGTCTGTCAACTAGCTGAGCAGGAAATAAAACTAATCTTAGGGAACATTTGGATATTAATTATGGTAGTTAGAGAACAAGGGGAGAAGTAATGAGATAATTTGCTTTATAAAGTTACACTTCCACAACACCTCTAAATACTATTCCAATTACTCTTGCCAGACCTGAACATGCAAGGAGAATAAAGATCCCCACTCTTCTTAACCCCACCACTTGGGAGGAGGTCTACATGATAGATTAGCATTTCATTGTGCAAACTGGCACAGCTCCTACTAACACATCACTTCATGTGAAACCTCTCATGCAAGCAAAAATGAAAATAACTTTTGTCCCTTAGAGCTCTCCTTTAAATAGCTGTTAAGTTTTGAGACAACTTCTTCCTGCAATGTGTTTATTCACAGGATAAGCAACTGAAGTTTAATTCCTCTGGTACTGGCTCTGGTTCCCACCGAGAACTAGATCTAGTTATTTTTATTTGCAGAAGTCTGCACGTGTCATGTCGGTGTTACATCTCTAATGGAAACAACTACATCATGCTGCATCCTGCTAGAAGGCTATAAAATAATAGTGCTTGTTATTCTGTATGTTCATAAAGTTTTAAAAACCAATTGCAAGGCCCCTGCTTCTAAAAAGATAAAAACGGAATGGAATGGAATGGAATGGAATGGAATGGAATGGAATTAGAATTAGAGTTAGAATAGATTAGAAATCACATTATTTTGTGTGTTTTCTTTTACTCTTCTTCCCAGTCATAAGATGGGTGGAAAACACAAGAATAGTCTCAGGATTCATTTTTTCTGGTTGGATATATTGAGATAGTGTGCTTTAACTGCAGGCTAATTTTGTTTTGCTTTCCAGTGGCACCCAGACTGCTCCACAGTAGAATCCACACTAGCTGAGATGTGGCTCTATTTGGGAAAAGCAAGACAGTCACATAAGGCCTCATCTAGACATGTGATACATTGCCTTTACCAGCAAAGCAATGACACTAAGCAGCAAAATCTGTACTGAAAAATAACTGCATGCTAAAAGAACACAATATACACAATATACACAATATACACAATATACACAATATACACAAATGCTCAGTTTGTATGCCCACTGTAGTGTGAGACCATTTATATTGGCCAGTAACACTTTAACTCCTATTGAACTACATAGATAGCCAACCACACTGCCTTTATTCCTGAGTTAATTTGGTTAAATACAGTGGTTTAGATAGTTACAACTTTTGTTGACAGGGACGTGCATTTTAAAGAACTTTGTAAACAGCAGTTGATACAAATTCAGCAGATAGCACAAGCAAATATTTTTGTATACTGCCAGCATAGTAAGATTAGACTGTAGCATAAGGCCCTCTACAAGGTAGACATGATATCATCCTTCCACAAGTTTCATCTTGGTATCTGTCAGACAGATTAATCCATGCCTCAAAACTCAAACCACAGTCTCTGTTCCAAACTTTGATAGAATTAATTATTATAACTCTGGATATCAGCAATAACCCTTCTAAAACCTGATTGATTTTTGCTATATATTTGAAGTTTGCTAAATTCTTGGCCTTAACCTTCTGCAACAATGTGTTGTATACAGGTTGCATACAAGAGCCTCTTCCTTTTATGAGTTCTGGAATTTCTCTCAGACATTCAAATTTATTGAGTACTTTCCTGTTCTGGTGCAACTGGGTAAAGAGAGCTTCTGAATGATCATTTTAAGAGCACTTTCTTTTATTTTGTTTTTCAAGTCCTCTTTCTTTTTAATAATCTATTCAAATCTTTTCAATCTCTACAAAAATGGGAGGACAGAACCCACTACTGAGAACTTTAAACTGTAATGTAGAGAGTAACACAGTTTGAGAGATGAAATCATACGCTAAAATCCATGTGTTTCCATTATGCACTAGTACATAATAGCTATGTGCTTTCACCACATACAGAATGTATCTTCTCATATTCAGCATGATTAAACTTTATTCTCAGGAAGAGGCAGCTCTGGATTAGAATAAGCAGTCACTTTCCTTACCCCAGCACAACTAGACAGAACTAGAGACAAGCAGGAGGAGCTCATTTATGTCAGCTGAGTCTCTCCAAATACCACCTCATGCTTTAGGAGAAACAAACACTCCTTGAAGTAGGGTTTGGGGAGGGGGGGCATTTACCTTCACAGACCATCATTAGTGCAAAAGGATGGCCTAAAGCCAGCAGACGGTGAAACTGCCAAGCATCACTAGGGAATGAGTCACATCTTCCCTGTGCACAGCAGGGACTTCAGCAACCACAAAACCAACACTTTGGATGCCATTTTCAAAGGTTACTACTACATTTGGCTACACAACTGTCAATGGAAATTAAGAAAATGAATGTGCCTGTATTCCTACAGGGCTTTCCAAGTCCTCATGCTGCTACTTATTACTTTCTACAGAAAACTTAGATTGGCCTTCCTAGAGCCAGACTATCACTACATGTCAAAGGAAGGATATGATCTAATAGAGAAATAAAAACTCTACTCTGTAACTCAACTCTTAGCACCAAGAATCTTAGCCAGTATGCTAAAGGAACATTTAAAAGAAGGTGGTCTTAAGCCAGAAGAAGTAAATCCATCATTGCACCAAAGATACTGTTTCACTATCTGCAATAAAAATAAAAAACAACAAAAATTTTTACAAAATTAATACCAGACTCACTTTTCTGCGTCAGCTTTCACTTGCTCAGTTCTAGGATTTTTTTCAGTTGCTAAAAAACCTTTAAAATTATCTCAATATGGTCAATTATCCTCACTAACACCTAAGAAATTACATGATGAAAAAATTAGTACCTGGGAGAATACTGTAAATTCAATATTACTATTGAATTGCTAAATGGTTTTCAATGCAGCCCATGTCATTTCCTGTTTGCTTGGCATGTTTTTGAAGGTCAATTTGTTGTGTAACAAGAACAAGAAGATACCATGAAAAAATGACCATTGTTTCTGCATCTGATTTTTAACCAAGTACTTTTAATCCTCACCTGAAATCCTTAACCCATCTTTTCAGTAAATATATCAGACACAGAATGATTAAAATAATACTGAGGCAGCAACCATCTATCAAACTGAACCATTCAAGGCAGCCTACCAGAACACTAATTTTTAAAACATCCACTGCAATTCTTAGGGCACAGTGATTAAAATTAGTCTACTTTCCTCACATAAGATTCCAATAAAGTCTAGGATTCTTGTTTCTCCTGGTTTGGCTTTTTCATTCTAGGGACAAAGCATACAAATAATTACCACACTACAGTACAACCTGGTAACAGCCACTACTTGTTTGGAGCCTGAAAACAGGATGGTTGACAATGCAATCATCCACAGTGTCACATGGATCTGTAAATTTCAAAGGTCTTACTTGCTCAAAACTGGCTGTTATGGAAAACAGGATATGATGATACCATGTTCCTTGTATCATTCTATTGAAATTGTGCCTTGTTTGAAAAGGCAGTAATGTTTACTAATTCCAGAGGTCTTTTCCTATGTGCTTTCAAGGGTTTAAAAAAACAAAACAAAAACAAACAAACAAAAACAGGGAGAAACATTCTAGTAATTCTAGCTATAAAGATAAGAGCTGTCGGATATGTGATTCACCTCTTGGGTTTCACTTAACAAAAGCCTGCAGCCAATAAGCCTGGAGCCAGATTTCCAGCCTAGCTGCATCTTCAAAGACTAAAAAACGATACCCCAAAAATTTACATGCAAAGCATGAATAAAAGAACCACAAGCAATTGTTGTGGTTCCTGTTTTGGAATTGTTCCATTTCCTGTTGTATCACAACCACAGAATCAAAATCCTCAGTACACAGAAAATTGCAGAAATCTCAGAGAAGTTGTAACAAGATGACAAGCACAAATAAATTCAATGAAGATGAAAAAAATATGTTAGGCAAATAATATACAGAATTAGCAGAAATAAAGAACATTTAAAACAAAATTTAATCTTTCATTTATCTTCCAGATCCCAAAGATCACCATCTCCATTTTTTTTCTGGAGCTCTAAGATCCCTTTCCTCTCCAGTCTTCATTTCATAATATTAACCACCATGCATCACTATCACTTCTATAAGATTTTGCCATCATGAACAACAAAACTTGAAATTTCCAACAGGTTAAAATGGAAAGTAAAGGCATCAATCTTAGAGGTATAAGAAGAAAAGATGAAAATGAATCTGGGATTATGACCCATTTCTCCAGATTTCCATACTCTGCACACAGTGTGTGAATGTACATTTAAAAAACCCGGATCAAAATTTCTTCAAGTCTTCAAGAGAATAGACAGCCATTGAATAAAGCACTGAATCACCACTGAATAGACATATGCTTGCCATGTGGCACAGTACATATTAATGGGTGTTTTCCACAATGACCAAATGTACCAATGGTACTTCGCGTAGGTTGGGCAAAACGTATTTCTGTCAGGAGGCAGAATGAAAGATATGGCAGCTCACTGACCTTCCCAAATATTTTAAAACACTAAATGAAATCTCCCTCCTTTCATGGCATGCCTGATTGCCACTCTCAATCAGGAACCTTTACGGAAATCAATTAAACAAGTGCAGTCTATACCAGAAGATGATGAGTCTAATTTAAAGCATTGCTTTCCCAGATCAAATGCACTCTTACTTTGCCTTTATACACTCCATCACTCCATACGTAACTAAAGCTTTCACTAGAAGCAAACTTCTTTACATAGAGCCAGCACATGCCACAGCAAAGACTACAAGACTTGCTAACTCCTCGTCATGACCATGGCAACAAGCACTGTCTCCACAGAACTGTGACACCATCACCATCCAAGGCTTCAAAACCTTCATGAATACAGTGCAGCCAAAAACCAGCAAGAGATGTGCACGCATAAATTCATTTGGACAGCAAGTTCTCATCTGCAGTCAACCTCTACAGAAGTTCTGAAGGTTGCTGCTGATATTTCAAATCAGATGAAGGGCTTACATCTCCAAGGTTTACATCAGCTCTTTAACTTCTTCCCAGGACTTTTCTTTTAAGACCCTTAGATGTACTCTGGATTCTAATAGGAAGGTGCTGAATAAAATAGGATCTTGCATATCATTACCTGGTCCCCAGTAGTAATATAAGCACTTTGTCTGCAAGAATTTTGAGATGAAGTGTTTTTACAGAAGCTATCAACCTTATCAACAATTCTCTTACTAGTAGTATCATGAAGGTATCCCACCTTCATGAATGGCTAAGGAAATTAAATTACACCTGGAAAAATTGTTCTAATATGGCATTTAAGCTACAGTTGAGCCACAATAGCTTTCAAAGGAAAACAAAAGACAGGTAGTGCCATTGGGCTGAATATATCAGCCACAAGCTTAACAGATGAACTGAGAGTTAAACAGCCTTTGAAGCGTAAGTTAATGAGGCCCAAACCAGCTTAAGCAAACCTCTAACAAATGGCATCTAATTCACCAAGTGTATGTAATGCAGTTTCAATATTGTTATCTGCAGAATTTCATGTGTGTCCAGAAAATACTCAAAATAATGCTGACCTGCCTAATGTTGCAACATGATAAACATGTGATCCTGAAATAGGAACATTTTCAGAGAACAACATAAAAAAAGTAAAACTATAGGTTTCACTTTTGGTACCAAGTATACCATATGCCAAGTATATTACTGAAGGGATGCCTTGAAAAAAGGATTCCCCTTTTAAAGAAAACAGTACTTTCTTTAGATTTCAGGTAGAGTTATCTAGTCATCAGTCTTCACCTAGACAGAGCAAAGTAAGACTATCACCACAAAAGAGTCAAAGAGAGCTAGTCTCCTTAGCAGGTCAGTACTCCACCCTTACACAGATGTGCCAAGTCAGGCACAGAGAGTACCTCTGTAAATCTGCACAATATAATGAGTTCAGAGATATTTCTTTCCCTTGGATAATGCTTTACTTCTTTCTATTTCTAATCTACTTTGTATTACAAATCTCCTTTGTTGACACTAAAGCAGAACTTGAATCAGTATTAGCAAACAAAAATTGGCTTTTTTTAATATGAGACATTCACATATGCCACATGTGGCTAAACTATCCTCATTCACAATCTCTGATTTACATAGATTGTAATGTATAAAGATCTGTATGAAAGTTGATGTTTGATTCACAAATAGGAAAATGTTGCATGTTCAGAAGAAAGTTATATACGTATCTTTGAATATGGGATTCCTGTTGCCTTTCAAATTCAATAAAATTTTGGTTATTTCCACTTACAAGCTAGAAAATTCTTCTAATTAAGTTTAGAAAGTTTTAACTCGAGACCAACAGTGAAACTCCATTACTGTCAAAGTCTCTCAAAAAATGAAGTTTTTCACATAGCCCACGATCACAGGTACGAATTAAAACTCTTACAGAGAAAATAAGAAGAGTTTGCCTCTACACATCATGCACCACATCTAGTTCTTGTGCCAAAATAAACAACAGAGGCTAGAGAATCCATGAATATTCTGAAACACAAACACTGAGAACATTTAAGTATTTTTTAAAACTCAATTCTGCCTGTAATATTTTCCTTCTAATATGCTTATCAGTGAAATCTATCTGATAGTGGAAAAGAATGTCTACATCCACTGGATTATGCCTTTGCTTGTGGTTTTAGACTGCATTGTACTGCAATTGCTTAACATCTAATGCTTATTTTATTGGCTCAGTAGTAGTACAAATCTTTTCTGTAAATTCAAAGAAACAAATGTGTCAATCCTTCAGTTTGCCTTTATTCCTTCTTAGGATTTATAACCACCTGCCTCCAGTCTCGTTTTGCCACAAACTTATTTACCTTTAGCAGAAAAAACAAAATCACCAGGAACAGGCTTAAATGAAGCTAGACCCAGTTCCAGTCCATTTTCAGTCATCTGAGCAATTGCCTGTTGAAATCATGGGTTTCCACAACAAGTAAGAAATGAGTAAGCAGTTATTTTAGCTTGAAATCCTACATTACAACAACTTCTAAAATTTTTTCTGTCATACATACACAAGTATCCTAGTATGCACTAAGAGCAACACCACGGTAGTTTGTGCGCAGGAGAAAAGACAGGCAAAGAAGGTGAACATTCATTAAATCACATAGGTCTTAGACAAGACAGCAGTTCTGCTGACAGGCTGCAGATGTAAACAGCCAGCCATTCTGAATATACCTTAGTGATATGTAAAGCATATTAGCACTGGAAAGTAATCTGCAACATTGTTCAGTAGACTGCAGCTAGCATACGTGACCAGTGATAAGAAAGAAGGCAGCTAAAAAATAATATATGATAAAAAAAGCATCCAAGGCTGGCACAGTAAGCAAAACCTAAAGACAGATTCAGCATGAAATCTCCATATACAAAACTAAATTGGCCAGATAAGGCAAAATGCCATTAACCAGACTGAGATGCAAAGCAATACAAATTCTGTACAGGACTGCAGAGACAGCTGTAGAAGCCACGCCTTTTCCCAAAATACCAGAAGATAAAAAGACTTCTTTCCGTATCACTGAAATCAATGGTAATGACTCAGTAAGTGTCTGCCAGAGGGGCAAGCAACATATCAACAATCAGTCCCAAGGATGTGGTCCTGCCTCCCTGGCATTCAGCAAGCTCCAGGTGATCTGCAGACTGACAGTCTTCTGAGTAACCTTACCCAAGGCACAGAATATGCCCTGCTTCCAAGGACTTAAGACACTGGTGGCAATAACCAACAGAGCTTAGAAGCATTAATAAGAATAAAGTGTTTATTCATTTAGTTCTCTTCATTGATTTACTAGTGCTATTTACCAGATGGAAACAAAAGGAGATATCCCAGGTGGTGGTGCTGTCCACGCTGTACAGATAACTGATAAATGCTCTGAAAATGGCAAAACTGAACATGACCATCTCTATACACAAAAAGCTCTGCTTCTGTGGTAGATGCAACTTGAAAATCTTTGACACAGTAATTACACATGATCCTAAAACCTAGAAGAATTTGACTATTTTCATCATATCTACGTACATTTCAAATGCAGTTGGAAAAATAATTATTGACTGACACTTTTAATATTGCAGTTGGAAAGGATCTTCTAGATAGTGAGCATACCTGGTTTTAAACCTCAAGAAATTAAATAACAAAGTTGATGACATCTAAATGGCAATCTTTAATGAGCACATTATTGAACACTCCCACCGTACAAACAGTTAGCAAAGGACCACAGAAATTTCCTAATTTTCTCATCAATTACCTACAAACCAAACTCCTATGATCAATAAACCACATTGGGCTCTACCTACTTCCCAGCAAAAGATTTATTTACAGCACACAGCAGAAAGACAACCTATTATCAAAACATTTATCACATACTGTATAGGCCTCCTACTATAAGACTATGAAGTAACACCTTAGTAACACAAAGAAGACTGCACTTTTGCTTAGTTTACCAATTTAAAAAAAAAAGAAAAAACAAATTCACCAAGAAGATGAGATGGAATCATTTCATTAGCAGAGAAAATTAGAAAAGCAGAGAAAATGTTTCACTAAAAAAATGCAGAAGCCTTCATGCTCAAAAATTTCTCTTCACATCAAAGGGAGCTAAAAAACATCCCAGAGTTCACAGGAAAAAAATTCAATATGTCAAAAATTTAATTTCTCTTCTGTTTCAATTCTATATATTAGCCTCCCAAAAGGTTCTGGAAATGAAATATACCAGCTTCATCCATGGTTTTGTTTTGAAACTAAGTCTTGTCCTTTAAAATACAGAAAGATACCTGTGAAGATACTGAAACCAAGAGCCATGCATTCAATTTTTCAGATATCTTCCAGAACACAGCCCACCAATATGGGGGTCATTGCTCTTCACCAGGCATTCTCCACTCTATGTCTAGGAAAAGGATGGGCTGTCATCTTTATTAAAAATCTATGTCCTACATTTGTTAATTTTGAAAAGATAAATTAAGAGGAAACAGCTGCTAAAACAAAAGAAAAAAAGGGAGAGGAAAAGTGATGTAAAATTTGGTGATATTTGGATTCTGTAAACTAACATAAATTATATGTTGGCATGTTGCTGGCATCCGCTCAGATCTTCAATACAATACATGCTTTCCATATGCATATTACACATACTGCAAATTCCAGTCTAAATGTTGTATATACTTACCTTCCCTCCTCCTTTTCCTCTTCTATTTGGAAGTACCAGCTTTCCTTGTCATGACAAGTATTTTAGTCAAGATATGCCCACAGGATGCACAAATGTGTACACATATATGCACCTAAACAGCATCCAGGGCCCAGGGACAAGCCTGTTTTGGCTGCAGATGGTTAAGAAATCAGAGGAAAGAACTAATCTCTCACAGGTTTAATTCTGGGTATTTAACACTAAAAGTTTTCAAAGGAAAACCCTAGCAACCTGGTAGCTTCTAGACACACCAGCTAAGAATGTTACAAAATGTGCTGGAATGTCTCTCTTGCAATAATTGATCTCAGTCCAACAGCTGACCTCTTTACACCCAGCACATTAATCTACCCTCTAGTCCATCCAGCTGGAGCAGAAGGTTGGGTCCATTTAGCTCAGCTAGGTATTATATCTCTCATTTCAGGTAAATCAGATCCTGGAGCACACAAGACCAACTCTGCCGCTACAAGATCCCGGAACATATGGGGGTTTTTTAATTGCATGAGACACTAACATCATTTCTGCCACCATACCTGGCCCCAGAAAGAAGCTGGGCACAAGATCAACAGTGATATGAGGCCACAAAACACATTATTGACAGTAAATGCTGCACTTGCTGAGCCTGCAGTGATCCCCACCATGGCTGTTCTTTGGCCAGCTTCTATCAGAGGATGTCACACCCTCCACACAGGCAGTGGAGAAAATGATGCTCAATGGACAATGATGGAAGGAGAAAAAGTATAATTTCTCCTACAGGTCACATTCACTTATAGCTGTTCCTATCCAAATCAGCCCTCCATTAGGATCTTCTTGCCCTCTTTCCTTCCTGCCTGCCTGCTGCTGGGGACCCCAGTTTCCCACTCTGCTTCTAGAGTCCAGCAGATGTGACATCATGCTAGAAACACCCCATTTCTGCCCCTCATATACAGAGGAGGAGAAATCTCCAGCTGGTGAGTGAAACCTTTCTCCAGCTCTCCCAGGACCATACACAGGCAGCAAAACTGTATACGAAAAAGGGAAGGAGATCGCCTTATTGTTATATAATTTTTCAAATTCTTCTAGATCCATGTATCTGAAAACAATATGTTGCAATATGCCACAGACCTAAGTTTGATATAACTCTTTTGTACAACCTTTAAAGTTGTTTCACTAGCATGGAGAACAGAGTTCTTGCTAATTTGTCTCATGTCGGGTTCGGCTGTCTGTCTCTGCCCCGACATGGGTAGTGTGGTTCTTGGGTGGCACGCGTTTTAAAGGATGAGTCTGGACTCTTCAGCTTTTCGGTCTTCAGGTTGTTTATTATTTCTTATCTACAAAATTTTCTGTCTGCCCAACAGAGGTCTGATCTGCAAGCAGTCACAGGCACTCTCTGACCACCCACGGGGCGGTCATGTCTTTTTATACTAATATCTACGTACACAATATTTACCTTTATTTCCCAATGCTTTTTACCCATGTTGGCAAGTGCACCTTCACCATAAACCAATCCCCAAATGCCAACATCACCACAGGAGATGGAGGACAAGAAGAAGGAAGAAGAAGGACAAGACACGCCCTGATCCCTCCATCTTGTCTCCATAACCCCCCTGTACCTAAAAAACCTTAAAGTCTATATTTCACTTTCTAAATGTGTCTATTTTACACCTTTTACTCTAAAGTGATTCTCTTGTCCTCAAACTCTTGTTATTTCTGTGGATGGATCAAAATCAAGCCACCAGACACTCTTGGCAACATTCCAGGATTTTCGAGACCCCCAAGGGTTCTCCTGGCATCTCTGAACATCAGGAATGATGTGCTGAGATCCCACAGTCTCAAGTGGCATGTAGTTCTGAATTTTCTTCCTATGGCCCTAATACTAGTATTTTTGAAGGAAAATAGAGATTTCATTAACTATAGATACCTGAAAAAAATTCAAGTAGGTAAAATTGAGCTATTGAGTTTGGAAACACTAATATTTAGTTCAACAAAGGCACATGCATTCTGTATAATACTTGTTTGTTATCTATAATCAGTATTCTATTTCCCTGCCCTTGAATAATGGTACATTCTTAAAGGATCAAGAGAAAAATGAACAGGTTTACATGAACTGATGAAGGGCCTTGAGAGAAGCCATATGGGGTGTGGCTGAGGTCACTTAACCTGGAAGAGACTGACGGAAGACCTCACTGGTGTCTTCAACTTCCTCATAAGGGGAAGAGGAGGGGCAGGCACTGATCTCTTTACACTTGTAACCAATGACAGGACTCAAGGAAATGGTATGAAGATGAGTCAGGGGAATTTAGGTTGGATATCAGGAGTGTGGCTGGGCATTGGAACAGGCTCCCCATGGAACTGGTCCCAGCACTAATCCTGTCTGACTTAAAAAGCATTTGGACAATTCTCTTGGGTACATGGTGTTACTCTTGGAGTGTCCCATGCAGGGCCAGGAGTTGGACTCCATGATCCTGATGGGTCCCTTCCAACTCAGGATATTCTGTGATCCTGTAATTCTATGAAGTTCCAAGAACTATTCCATGTGGGACAAAAAAACACTGACAGACCATCAGCCTTTCCTTTAGAGCACTGTTGACATCCTGAGAAGTACTTTGTAGAAAAGCATGTTCGTTTTTGCCTGGCTCACAATAACTTAGCAATAGTTTTATGTTAAAAGAATATTACCGCAGTTCGGGACCTTCATATCCAGCAAGGCTGTCTTCTTATTGTTGTCATCTATGCAATATAAGTCCTGAGTTTCTGTGTAAAACTTGGTCTCTTGAAATTTCTTGATCCACATGATTTCACAGGAACATTTGAATGGATTATCCACCAATATCCTACAGGAAAAAACGCCCATTTTTTTAGAAGGTTATATGTGACACACATATAGGAAAAAAAAATGAGGGGCAAGGGGGCTCCAAGCATTCAGCTGGGTGAAAACACAAGTTAGTTATTTAGGTTAAGGAAGGCAGGATGAACCCTTTAATTAAGAGGCATAACACATGCGCCCTTGGTAAGCTCAGTGCAGAGTAAGCTGCCAATTTGGTAACAGTTTCCCTGTAGGGAATTAAGCGCTGCATCCACTGAGGGCCCAGAATACCATAGGCAGGGGAGACCACACAAGGGATTTTGCTACTATTTCAAATTCATCAGTGTAAGTCAGGAGCCCATGGAGAACGGCCACTCAAGAAAATCAATTTTATTTAATAAATCAGGAAGTGATTAGAATTCATCTCTTCTACACCTGAGCCACCACTTAGTTACCTCAGAAATGGTTTACTGCTGTGGAGTGGTAAATTCTTTATAAAGTCAAACAGTCTTGGATTATACATACACTCTTCCAACTTTAATCACAAAAAAGGATTTTGCCTAATCTTTAAAATTCATCTGCTACAATGCTCTAGAAAAACCTCACAGGAAAACCGTAGGCAATGTCATGAAGAAATACTAAATGAAAAAATGGTCCTGAAATAGAAATTGATACAGTACCCTGCCTGGAATTTAAACCACAGGTTAGCAAACCCAACAAACTGCAGTTTTAAAATTTAATAAAACTACACAACAGTGTAATGCAATTACATGCATGTTAAATATGAACAGAAACGGATCTACATAAAGAGTGACCAGTATTATTTTTCCTTCTACTGGCATACATGAGATCCAATAAAGTGGGTGAGCAAGTATCTGTTTAAGGCATTTCATTGCCAGGAGAACAGTCATTCTTAACAAAGTTTCAGAGGTAATTTTGATGTACAGAAGCTCAGGTTTCTTGCAGAATCTATGCTCACAAATGTCTCCTGAAGACATGAAGTGTGCATATCATGAAAAAAATTTTCTTATTAGACCAGTTCCCCCAAAAGCCATCTCAAGTCCTTTGAGGAGAAACAACTGCAGGGATCCTCAAAAGTGTCTGAAGGAGCAATTTGTATTCACAGAAGTCATCCTCTGGACTTCAACATGCAGCATGAACAAAAATTGTTTGCACAAGACATAGTATGAACGTGATAACTCCTTGGGTCAAAGCCTATCTCATGCACTTTCAAAACAGTGACATTTACTTCTAGCTTCTGTTTCATCCTATCCTGAAAAGAGAAATTTCTCTTGACCAAAGGCTGACCAGTCTTCTTCTAGTGTTTCATTTTTTGTTAAACCCATCTAAGGAGTTAGGCACATCATTGGCAGGATGCTGGATGCATAATGCCCCTCTACAGACACTTGTGTGAAAGAAAAATTCTGACCTACAGTAAGCAAATTCCAAGTCTTTATCCTGTTTGCTCTAATTTAATGGCTGCAGTTCATTTGTTCTAGATGAAACCTTCCAAAGTGGCATCTACTTCTCTGTAATACCTGTGACTATTCTCCACTTCACTTTATTCTAAACTTCTCATCCCTTTATACTTCGTTATGCAAAGGTACTGACAGGACAAACATACTTGTTTGTCAGCTTGAGGGGAAGTTCTTCAGAAGTTATTTATGGCAACATTCATATCTCAGATTCACCTACCAACACACTTCCTGCTCTCCTGTTTCTGATCTTGCAGCTATGTATTGAACACTTATTGACAGAATTGTTCAACTATACTGATTTTATCACTGCTTGTTTTCCTTTCAGGCTCTGCTTTTATCCCTCTACTTCCTTTTCCTCATTTCCCCCCATCTGTTTATCTCACTTTATCCCATTTGTTTGCATAACTTCAGTTTGTATAGTCCTACACTCCCTCTCCCAAGCCCACAACACTCTACCTCAATTTTGTATCCCCTTTTTTTCTCAACTTGTACATCATCATCTATTGTCTCCATACCTCAAATAGTATTCTCTTTAACATTCACACAATCCCTTTTCCCCATATCTGGTTCACTCCCACTACATTTGCCCTGCTTCTTCATGCAGAAGCAACAGAACAACAAAGGACATGGAGCAATGGGAGAGCTTTGCAACTAGCTAGTCTCCTCATTAGAGAGCTCAACTCGAGTTATTAAAAAAATATTCCTGTGAGCAGTGTTCCCAGGGCCATGAAGAAAATAATTATACCAACTCAATTATCAACAAAATATACCTAAGGGCCATAATCTCTTTTTGTGCCACTGAGATTTGCTCATTTCTCTTCTCACATGCTGAAGTTCAGCAGAAGAGAACTAGGATTGCATGTCAGGTAGTTCATATTTGGATTGGCACTTTGGACAAATTCTGACTCTGATCTGAGATCCAGGAGAGCCACCTCCCTCTCCTCTGCAGCCACCAGATCTCCCAGAACTCCTGCAGGCTCTCTGCAGATTAGCAGAGAATGCACAGGATGACCAAAATTTTGGATCACGTATCAATAAGAAAATATGGCAGATTTTACAGAGAATAAAAATGTTAGTATTGAAAAAAATCAATAAAGACATGTTTACCAGTGCTTTCATTGCTAAACAATTACATAAAGCACAGTGCAACTCAAGAATTTGAGAACATAAAAATACTCTTAAATAGCCAGCCACACCACTATAAGAATATGAGAAATAGTCTTATATGAATGTGTGCAAAAGACTGTATTTTCACTAGTTCAAATACTTAAATAAACACCAGTAGTTTTGTGTGAAGTAACCTCACAATAAAATATCTTAAAGCTGAAGGAATAGGCTATTTTGACCTCTACATTGCTTAAAAATATATACCTAAAATTCTTGAAGCCCTGGAATCAAAATTTCTCTGCATTTAAGTGTTCAGAATTGATGCTTTCTTTGGACCAGAACTGCACTTCTAATTCCTCTACCTTCAAGAGAACAAACTTTGAAGTGTTATTCTTCCATTCCAGCCAAAAATAAACTTATATTTTAAGAAATGACAACTTACAGATCAGACAAACCCAGATGGCGAAAAGGCTTCTTGGACAAACTTGAGAGCTTGTTTCTGGATAAATTGCTATGGCAAAAGAGAAAGATTGCATTAATTAGAATTGCTTCTTCTTACACTAAAAATACAGTTTGTCTCTCTTGAAAAAGCAATAAAGAACTAGAACCAGCTCTAAAAATCCTTTGACTTCAATTGTAAAAGGGTAGTGTTCAGTCTTGATGTTTTCAAGGGCTTGAGTCCTGTCAGCATGTAATGTCAAGTACATTCAAAATCAAACTCAACAGGGATCAATATTTTCACTTTTAGCACTTTGTCAATTGCAGAAAAGCAGCAGATTTAACTGTGTTTCAAAAGTATTTTGTCAAGTCCAGGTGTTAATTACATGCTCAATTTATTCATGTGAAATGGGTGTATCCCTTTCTTTGATGCTGCACCAAACTCTGTACTCATATAAGCCCTCCTCACATGCTAGCACACATCCACATCAGAGCTTTTTAGTTGTTCTTTGCAAATTGCATGTGCAGTATGCACCCACATGGAAGATCAAAAGGAAAACTGTAAAATGCCTGTATTGGGCTTTTTTTATGTCAATTAAGCATTTACGGTTTCCAGTGGTAATTAAGTGAAAGGTCTTCTCCCAATATGCAGAGCAAAGAAATGTTGATTGGAACCAGAAATACTCCTCCTTTCACAGCTTACAAAACTGCTTTCTCCACCCCAAAGCAAAATAATGCTGGTTTTGTAAAGTCTTATCAGTCTATGAATTAAAGATGGTGAGAGCAGTAAACTGTTTAACTGCCAGCAGTAAAGCACAGATCAGTGTTATGAACCAAAATATCATGAGTTTTATGTGGTATTATAAAGGTGCCATAGGGGCTCCACACTTACTGTTGCATTGCATCTAAACTCTGGGTTTAAATATCTTTTTTTCTTTTTTTAATCTGATTAAAGAACACAGTGTTTACTTCCAAACTTTCAGATGTTGATCTTTGAGTACAAGATAATTTTCACAGAAATTACAAGCTGGATATTCTAAAAATGTCTAGAGCAGAATCAGAGAGATTATATTTCATCACTGATTCCTTCTGGCAAAAAAGAGCCTGAAGTTTACAAACTGACTGGTCCTTACATGTGAGAGCAAAACACAAGAGCTACTATTTCATTAGTCAGCTGAACTCATGGACCCTGATCAGATAAATTGACATTATGAAGCAATTTGCATATAGAACAGAAGTTATGTTTAAGCAAAAACTGTCATTATCCATATTTTTCCTAGTATGCACATGCTTTGTGTTGGGAGTTTGAATAAAAGAAGCAGGATCCTCATACTGACTTGGGCTTCTGCCTCCAACATGGAGCCACATCAAACCCCATCCTTCCATGGGAAACTCTTCACTCACCACACAGGAAGATCACTCCTGTTCCCACACTGAGAAGTGGCATGTATGGAGGCCCCTGTGGTATTGCCAGACAAGGCATGCCTTTCTTATCTGAAGATCAAATAAATCCTACCTTTCCCAAAAGAGAACCAGATATACAGAGCGCTTTACCTGCAGACCACTGCTGTAAATGTATCACCTTAAGCAATACTTTGACAGTAAATTTAATTTTATATATATATATTTTTCATAAGGTGATCCCTTATTGTTGACTACAGAGATGCCTACTGTGGTCTTTTTAATTCATGTTAAGTGAAAAAAAATCACTGTCAGGGTTATTTTGAAGTAGTTAATGATCCCACTTCCACTTCCATAGAAAGAGAATATGAATTAATTTCCCAATTCAACTGCACACAAAAAGACCACAGCAAGCAGCCCAAAGAAAATACATCTGAGGTTCTAAAGGGGTTTTTTTATTATAGGAAAAAAATGTCAAGAGTAGAGAGCCTGGCCTCAAAGCTAAACTTAAGGAGAGGACTCAGATTCAGTCAAAAGCATGACTGTGTTTTACATGAAAATATGAAGCTCACTTTAAACTTGCTAGCCCTAATTCAGCTAAAAGCAAACCAGTGGCAATATGAGTAGAACAAAACCATACTGAGAAACCACATAAATATTTATAGAGCTAGCATCATGAGCAGAGTTCTATCACTGATAGTGCTTCTGAAAAGGGGAGGCAAGAAAGGAGGGAACAGACCTAAGGAGAACTGGGGGAAAGAGGTGAAGACATGGCCATTTTGCTACACTCAGTCTCCCTCCACAGGCAATACCCTGCTCTGCCTATGGCTGGAACCAGCCCTGTGTGCAAACAAGGGGAAATCTGCTGCAAGGTTGATCTCAAATGGTTTCCTTTGGCTGCCTTTCCTAGACCTGAACGGTGCAGAGATATAAATACATTTTGATACCTGGAGCTGTATGCACACACTACACTCGCAATCTATGATTCAGTGATGCACTTAGACGCAGGCTCGCAGATAACAACAACTATTTTTAAAAGTTTTTATAAATAGGCACTTGCTGTGAAATGTTTTCACATTTAAAGGCACTGACAATATACCATGCATGTGTATAACACATTACTGTTAGCAGCAAATAAGCTTATAAACTACAGCAAATGAGACTGTTGGCTAACGGACAGTGAAAACAACAAAAATTAGATGAGCAAGGCTATTAATTACAGTTTTATAGCATCTATTACAACATTTATTTTCCTGTTGTTTATGTTATTACTCAAATCTTCTCATGATAGATAATTTTAGAAAGATACATGGACTACATAAGCTTTCCCAAGAAAATAAGGAAATCACAAAAAAGGGCTTGAGAAAATGCATGTTAATAAGTTTCTTTTAAACTGGTACTCTTGTATGATTCATAAATTAATGCTACTTTTATATAATATAGCTCCTTAACTACATGAAAAGACTTTTCATAGAACAAAAAAGAAAGCTGTAACAGTATCACAGCAAAATTAATGCTTATAAAGTTACCTCAATCTTCAGAAAAATGTTTTTTGTTTTCTTTATGGGATAGTAAAAAATTTGTTTCCAAATAAAATCTAAGACTTCTCAAAGACCTGTACTGTACATTACCCTTGCAAAATGAAATTCCTTTAGTGCTTAATAGTTTTCACTGTCCCAACCACAACAGGAGCTATACTTCCTTCATAGGCAGTCAACAGGATTTTTATTGCTGATGACAACAAGCCATGATTCACTGGGGCTTTCAGAAACATTTTAGTGCATAATGACTTGCCAAAGAAAACAAACAAATGCATTTTGCAGGGATAACAGATCAGCCTCAGTAAAAAATACCTCTATACTTAGTGCTTTGTCCTGTGCATCTAGAGCCGCTGGTGCCACTTAATATTTTCCATCTTATCTGGGCTTATCCTGTGTCTGCCCACATTACTAAATCCCCACCAAAAGAAAACACAGTACGAGACTGGATAATGTCTTCATAATGTAACTATTCTGCATCAAGAACTCATCTATATCAACCAAACAGATGTCAAGTCAGTCTAATTTGTTTCCAACAAGGAGCTTCATGAGTTACAGCTCTACCAAAGTCTACTTACCAGCAGATACATATTCCCAGTTTGACTGCATGCTCAAGTTGCTGAAACATTTTAAAGGCATCTTATCCAACAGGATTCTAGCAGCCTAGCAGCTCACATATGTACAGTGATACCTTTCCCTCAAGTGGTGACTTTGATACGGTCTCTGTTCTGTTCAATGGTCAGTTTTCTGAAAACTTGTTTACCTGTGTAAGTGTTTGCTTACACAGGTAAGTAAGAAAGTGTGTCTGTCTCCAGTGTTTGCTTTTAACCTTTTTGGTTAAAAGCAAACACTGGAGACAGACACACTTTCTGACTGCATGAAACCCATTTCCCTATGGCAACAGGCAAAAAAGCCTCTCGAGAGGATCATACCAGTTATCACACTTTCTGTGGTGTCTACCTGCCCAGACAGCTGGAAAGGTCTTCCAAAATTCTATTGATGTTTCTCCAAACCAAATTCATTATTTCTCACACTGTACTCATGGTCATGGAGAGAACTGATTCCTTTCCTCATCATAACTGCTCTTCTTTTAAAGATAAGACAAGCACAGAAGCATAGAATCATAGAATAGTTTAAGGGACCTTTAACTGTGATCTAGTTCCATTTCTCCAACATCTTCAACTCTACCAGCTTGCTCTGAGCCCCATCCAATGTAACCCTGAATACTTCCAGGGCTGAGGCATCCAGCATGTCCCTGCACAACCTGTGCCAGTGTTTCATCACCCTTACTGCAAAAAACTTCTTCCTTATATCTAATCTGAATCAACCTCTTTGATTTTCAGACCATTATTCTTTGCCCTATTGCAATGATGTATGTTCCTTTTCAATCTTCTCTTTATTGCACTGAACATACCCAGCCTCTGAGCCTCCTTATATTACTTGCTTTACAAGCTTCTTCTGGCTCCACTGCTCTTCTCTGTAGCATCTTTCAAGATGAGTAGATTCAGTGTCCTAATCTATATACAGTATTCCAATAGATTCCCTCAGAGTGGCTAATGCAATGGGGAAAAGATGTAAAAATGTAACACAATATTCCTTTTGATCCCAGACTTGAATTTGCTTTGTTCTGCCTCATTGCACAGAGAGAGAATCCCACTTCTTTTCCAGCAGAGTCACTAAATCTTCCTCTGCAAATATGCCCCTCAGACAGCATGTTCTTATTGCATATTTCCACAGCCAGTGCACATCCACTAGGCTTTATGGAATTTCATAGTTTACAGTCATAATTCACTGAGCAACTGTTACACGGGCAAACACTTGAATTTACTCTGGAACATACTTCCTTTATATTACCAACTGATTATAGTAAAAGCTCTTATTAATGATTATATGAAGTGATATAAATTTCACAGGCTCACAAGGTCTGGTTCACACTCCTCTGGTGACTGTTCCATATTAAAGATAGCAATTACTGTCTAGACAGAAACGGACATTCACGTCCACTTCCTTACACAAATTAATTGCTGTTGTTTAGAAAACACCGGTCAGAAAGTGATTCCATCTCATAAGCAAAGCAATCAAATCAAACAAAACCCTGCATTCTTTTCCACAGTTCTTTCCTTTCTAAGGAAGTATCTTACAAAGCCAAGGTTTGGCATTATGACTTCCCAATCTCACTAGGATAAAAGCAAAGCATTTGGTTAAATGTTAATACAGGTTAGTGTTCCCCTATTGAAGATGTATGGACTAAAGCACACACTTGTTATATCTAGCTAAAACAAGGTACTTGTGAGAAACTGAGCCACTCACATGATCTCAGTGTTTTACTAAATCCACAGTTTCCCATGTAAGTAGAAAAGTGAGCTACTCTATGTCTGTCCCACACAGACGGCACAAAAGTTGTAGGAAGAGAACTTTGATCAGTTCATCCTTTGCTAAATCTAAAGCATAACAAATCTAGGAAAACACAGTCAAAAAGCTGTACAGGTACAAATTCTGCTTCCTGTAGGTCATGAGTTACAAATCACATTTGGGTGTAAAAGAAATGTCATTCCTACATTCTGCTCTGGGTGCATTAGTTCTGATCTTGAGTGAGCTTTCTAAGTGAATCACCTCTAGGACTTCAGTTCACAGTTCTATCTTATTCTCTGGGCACATACACTCATCAAAATATTAGATGTGCTCCATGCATGCATCTCCTGCACTGCAGCTGCTAAAATATGTTCAGCTCATCAAATCAGACTAGAGCTAGTCAAAACCATGTCACTGAGTGTGATGCACAGTGTGGACATCATACCCTCAAGAGACACAGTCTTTGGGCTACATTACTTATCACAAAAGACACAGTACCCTTCTAGAGACAGAATAATGAAGTGGATGGTCTTTTCCATAAAAACATTATTCTTTCATGATCCGCTGGTTCCTTACTATATATGTCTTATTTAAGGGCAATTAACAATAGAAGACTATTCTAAGTCTGTCTTGCTAAAATGCATTTAAATTAAGCAAGTGGTAAGAGATAGAAATAAATTAACAATAAAAAAATTAACATGAGATGGGTGGTTTTTACTTAGAATGCAGACACTATTCTTACATGTATTGTAGGTTCACATTTTTCACAAATGCATGACGGGACACGAATCTTAGGCCTGAATCCACCACAGTCCTAGGAAAATAAATAAAACCATTAAAATGTTTAATTTAAAATATGATGAAAAGTGTAATGAAAATATTAAACTATTAAAATAAGAGTTTGGATGAAATCTCTACAAAGCTGAGCTGCAAGATTTACAGCTTTCCTCAGTACACACAAAGTTAGGCATACATGCTTCTATAAAAGAAATACAGAAGAATTAGTTGTATAAAATGTATCTCATACTCACAGATTTTTAAGTCCAACATAAAATCCAACCTCATTGTCATTGATACTTTCCAAATTTGGCTGGTTTGCGATGTAACTGTTAAAAAAGCAAAACAGAAAGAAGTATGTAAGTGGATCCTTCCTTGACTTTCTGACTGTTCAGAAATTATGCGCTGATGTATGGAAGTGAGTTATGATTGCTGACCTACTGTAATTAGTTCTAAGTCCTAATTAGACCAGCTGCAAAGCAAAAGTGCTCCTTAAAATCTTCCTCATCATTTAAATGGTACTTTGTGGGACAAGGGAGCAGCTCATTATTACACAGGGGAAATGAAGAAAGCAAGTCAACCTGAAGGCCAAATAAATATGCACTGCAATGTCACCATTCTCCAAGACACATGTCCTTACCTCACGGATTTAACAACAACAAAGGAGGCAAGTTTAAAGGTAGTACTGGAGTTATCCCCACTTATGAAAGACAATTGTACTTCCCTAGTCTTTGCCCTCATGTTGTTAACTTAATGAGTTCTTTACACTTACTTTTCACTGACACAAAGTAATTTCAGTTCTCTTTATGAGGTGTGTCAATGGGAAAAATGAGAAAGGAAAGGTTGTACTTCATGATGTTATACACACAAGCAGAAATTAAGAGACAAGAAACTGCTGTATCAGACTAAAGTACTGAGTCCACTCACATATCCTTAATATCTGCCTAAAAAGATGTGGGCATGCAAGCCAGTCCTTTGTATTATGACCATGTGAGATCTATGAATACCCAGTGACATCCCACAGACTGGAAATAAAATGCTCACAGCAAATGTATCATTACTTCTTCTACAGGAAGAAAAGGTTTCACAGTAGAAATCACACAATCCAGGAAGAATAAATGAGTGGAAACTGCAATTTTTCTGACATTATGGGCAGAAAAGTATGCCTGATTTAAGGCATGCCTTGCTAAAGACTCCACACATTTCAAAATATTAGCCCAGTCCCAGAAAAACTTAAAGAGAGATTACATGTGCTGTCACAGGCATCACAAACTAACCAAATATGCAGGTGCTCCTAAAATGAATGAGTCTTTCTTTGTTAGAAGAAAACTTTTCTTCATTCAAAGCATTTTTTAGAATTTATTTACAGGGAATTCCGGTTAATTAGTAAGAAGGTAAATTGCTCTTCCAAAGGCAATTCATGCACCTGAGCTGGTGCATGGATTGCCTTGTTAAAAGAAATTCATTGTGTTTCTAAATCCCAACAGAAGCCTGAGAATCCCATAAGTTGGGTTGGGCTCTCCTCCAAAGCTATGCTCTCACCATGCACCAGGAAAAGTAAAAAGTTTCCCCTAATGGCATCCACTGTCCCTTGGGAAAAAAGAAGGGCAGTAAAAAGAATGCATGATGCTAGATGGAACACATCACTACACCATCATATGAGATTGACTGTTCTGCAAGACTTTTCAGAATAAGATTAACAAAGTGTATCCATTAGAAGATAAGAGTCCTTTGTTTTTTATGTTTCCTTTCCTGAATTTTTAAGACAGAGTAATTTAATATCTCAGTATATACGAATCTATTTTGTTTGGTTGGGGTTTTGTTGTGGGTTGGTAAGTTTACATATTTTGCCAAGTAATAGTAATGAAATAGTATATAAATATCTACTAATTCCTTCATCTAAGAGTCCTGCAAGTCAATGAACATACTTCCTTTAAACATGCCCTGAAGAACTTATTTTTGAGTTAAATATCATCCATCTTCTCTGCCACTTAGACCTTATAATGCTAAAATAAAGTTATGCAAGAGGTTTCAAAGGTATCTTCCTCATCCTCTCCTCAGTTATCAAACAACAGTAATCCAGTCAAGGTCAAATAGAGACAGGGAAATCACATAAGAGCAGGAATTGAGGAAAATGGATAGTGAAACACAAAGTGTGAAAAGACTCAGATTTAAGGAAAGGAAACAGAATAACCAGTTGCACTAGCTAAGAATTAGGCCATCAAAAAAACCCCAAAAAACAACAAAACCAACAAGCAACCCCCCCCAAAAAAAAACAAAAAAAAACAAAAAAAAACCCCAAAACCTGGCAAACACTGCCAAAATGCAGACCTATCACTTAAACACACATATCACCAATCCAAATGTGAGTGCAATTTTAATCACATAAATATTTAACCAGAACCACTCACTACAAGAAACTCCAGACCTTGACATAACTTACAGTGTTGCACAAAAATTTGTTAGTGTATTACATCCTGTGTTAAACCTCAGTATAAAATAGTTCAGCTCTGCTGAAGGCAATGAAGCTTCACAATTTACATCGGACACAAACCTTAGTATGAGCACACAATCTACATAAAGAGATTGGTATTGGTCCATCAGGGAATAGACCAAAAAAATTATATTTGGGAAGAAGTAGTATGAGTTTGTGGTATCTTCTTTCCTTCTCTTATTGCATCCCTTAGAAGAAGCCCTAGGTGGGGGAGAGCAGGGCATTCTTTACTTGGAGCTGGTTTGAGCTGAAAGAACCAAAAGAAACCATTGCTTTTCCACAACCATACTGGTTGGGACCCAGAAGAATTTTTATCTAAGTGCAAATAATTTAATAACTGCTCTGCAATACACTTGTAAATGCACTCTCAGTACAGAACACAGTAAAGCTTTACAACAGTAGAGCAAAGTTCATGCACTTGGAAATCCTTGAAGAAAGAGTGGACAGACATAATTTACCATAAGCAGGTCACATCCTCTTATACTTCCCTACTCACTTAACAAGTCTGTTTCAAGTTAAGCCTTTGCAGCTATGTCATAGCAGTGAGAAAGACAAAGAGTAGAATGATGTAGCTGTACCCTATAAGGGGAAGTTGCTCTTCTGTTTAATTTAGAGGGAGATCTGAAATAAAACCTCTCCCTAACAGAAGTCTATTTTTACCTTCTTCACAACTACTTTACCTTAATGTTACTTATCATCAAACATTAATACTCTAAAAGCTTTGACTTGCAGTGGGCGACACTGAGAAATGTAATTTGCCTGCCTGCCCTTAAGAATATCAACCCTATTCTTTAACGGAACATTTTTACTGTAGCACAGAAGAAAAACATACTGACTCACAGCTGGCTGAAGTCACGTGAAGAGCTTGGAAGCTCCCACTGCACACCACAGCACTGTTGCACTGCCAGAACCTGGCTGGATAGCACCAGACAGACCACATATATCAGTTCACAAATACTGGCTGCCACCTCGAAATCAAGCCCTTAGCTGCCTACAAAGCTATTTGCTTGATTATACTATAGCATTCTGCATCTCCTTCAATGAGTAGTCAGTAACCAATAATTGTTTCAAACCCTTAATTTAATCTCTCCATTGTAAACTACTGAATAATTCTAATAAAGGGATTCAGAATCACACACCTAGGTTGCACACTGCAGCCTACAACAGCATGTTCATCTCGCCACACTTCAGCAGCTACTGAACAATGTCACACACTCACACTTCACCACCGATACATTTTGGAAACAATAGTTTTAAATCCTTATCTATAAGAGTCATTTCCTCCAAGATCTCCTTTGAGAGGGTAGTCTTCACTTATGCTCATTATAAAAATGAAAGGATACAGATTATGTTTAACATCAGTGAAGCAACTTCTGAACTGCAAAAGCATGAAGAGAAAGTGGGTTCTGATCTCTTTAAAGCCATCTAGATTATTTAATGTTCCTTAGTAATTTAAAAAATGGATTCCATACCAACTTTCAAATCTTTTCCTTAACCTGAATATAAAAGGCCACCAGAAATATGCCTTCCTAACTTACTTACTCTATTTCCTCCTGCTTAATGTATGTTAAGGTATACTACTCCATGTGGAGCTATAAGGACATGCTGGAAAAAAACTAGCACGTGCTAGTCTTAACAACATGGATGCATGTAGTGCAGCTCCAGAAGTATTTCTGTTGCCAAAAAACTTCCTTTATGGGAAATATATTTTCTTAACACTCCAAAAAATAAATCAATTTATATGTCTAGCTCTAGTTCATACAAAAAAGGAATTTAAAATTAATAAACACTCACTGGTGAAATGAACTGAACTCTGAACTCTGGAAAAACTTTATATTCCAAGTTGTTTTTTCACTAAGTCTTTAGGGGACAAAGGCAGCACACTTCAGACATTGAACTGTCAGTAGATTAATTACCATTTAATGACAGGTCACGTATGTCCCTAGTCTAGACTACTGTGAGAGCTGTACGTTAATATTGAGAATTATACATTGCAATCTTCCCTGGTGCCATATCTTCTTACAAACTCAAATGTGATACCAAGTTCTTTAAAAGGTGAGCTAAAACTTAGAGGCATTTTCAACAAATGCTGACTGATTCATTGTTATGCATTAAGATCATGTAAAATTTGTAAAATTGATACAATACTTAATGAAACCTGGCATATTGAACTGGGTTACATTTGTAGCCCCTCTGAAACCAAGTTTAAAATGATGCTGAAGTGGCACGGACTCACAGTTGGAAAATGAAGCCCAGAGCTACACAAGTTGCATATCAGGAATGTAAAGTTTCAGACAGGTGTAGGCATCAATGCTATAATTTCTGCTCAATCAAGAAATCCTCCTGCATAGGACCAAGCTTCCTCTAGGAAGGAAATGCAATGAGTGTGATACGGACACCCAAATCCAGCAAATATTCTACAGATACACATGTTTACTCCAATTATTTTATTCTATTTTGCTTCCTCCATCTGGTAACATAAGTATGAGATTTAGTGAGGATAACTTCAGGAAACAGAAACTCTACTGCTAGAGGAGTGTGCCATAACTCAGGAAAGATGCAGTGTGTCAAGACCATCCACGGTGGACCTACCTAACACTCAGAAATTTTACCAGTGCTTGACTCCTCCTTTGGCTGCCCAGTGTCTCCTGACAAATGCTGCAGTGGATTTTTGGGGTTTTTTTGGTTTTTTTAATCCGTGAATCACCCTGTGTTTCACAAAGAATGAAAAACCACTATCACAGGTTCCCTAAGGGCTTTTTCCTCACATTTAGAGTATTTAACCACAAGTCACAGAAGAGTTCAGGAAATAGCTCTCCACGTGCCAGTACAGCAGCTCTAGAGACAACATAATTAGCTCAGGGATCTTTCTTCAGAGACACAGGCATGCCCATTTTTTCAGCAAATCCTGCACTACACACATCCCATACTCAGGTAAGGCATTGTTCAGGACAATCTGGAACTCAACATTTCACAGGCAATGTCAGAGATCAGTTAATTTCAAGAATTCCCTGTTCTTGATGTGTGGCTGTGTCAACTGCCAGGAGGCAATGGGGCCCCGACATTCTGTGCCACAACAGTATACTATTATCCAATTAGCAGCACGTAGCTGCCACTGCAAATTGATTCTCCAAAGCCATCATCTTGAACAATTAGTGCCAACCCACCAGTTTAAAGCAGAAGAAAACAGGAATTCAGTGGAGATACCAATCTTGTTTTGGCACTCCAGGAGCATATCTGTGCTCTTGCTTATGACTACAGCTGCCTGGAAAATGGGAAGTCCATGCCTGGATTCTCTTTAGAGAGCAGACTACCAAATCAAGCAAACTCTTAAGACATTTCATGCAGCTTTCCAGATTTAAGATTTATGCTCTTGATGAGCTCCATCTTCAGAATTACTTTCCCCCAAATGCATGCAGAGCTTATCTAAGTATTTTCTCCATTTAGAGACCTGTCCTCCCCTTTGAGATCCCCAAGTCTGTATATTTGATATTGCATCGAGACATGAATTTTTGATGTTTTTCCAGGAATATATGACAGCTACAGACATGTTTTTCCTTAGCAAAGATATTTTGGAAATGTTGATATTCCTTTTTATTGTCAGAAGGCCAAACAATGACCTATTATTCTAAAAGATATACCTTAATCTCTGACCTTATACTTAGCTTCAAAACACGTTTTTATCCCCTGTGTATGAAATAATCTATGCAGATTGCTAGGATGAGGCTTAAACTCATACAAACCCTTTATAATATATATGCTAAAAATCACACAGTAAATTAACATACAAAAGGAGAGTAGTGAAGGTGGCTTTCCATTATTTATCAACAGAAAGCAGCCATAAGACTAATCTTTATTATTGTTGTTGTTGATGATATTATTTCCTTGCAAGGATGAAAGAACATCTCAAAGGAATGAATAAATACAAATATAAGTGACAGTTCTTTCTCCTGCAGAACCACCTAGTCTTCAAAAATAATAGTAGTAATGCAAATACTCTCTTTTCAGCACTTGCATACATGATCTCTATAGCTGTCACTGGCCTTGATGCAAATGAGAATGGAAAAACATCCATTGCACAAGAGCACAGTAAGATTGCAGACAGCCTTTCCTTATATGCATCTTTCTAAGTCCCTCAGAGAATAAAAACATTAAAGCTTCTTGGTTGCTGTCAAAACCTTGGAATTCTCTTCCTTTCAGGTGCCCATACTCAGACAGTGACTTTCTGGAAGAGATGTCTTAGGTAGCTGCACATCCTTTGGAATTAGATAGCCCTTCTGACATATATCAGTATCCCCCACAACAGTCTTTTCCTGTCTCTGGGTTCTAACATGTTCAGTATTCTTTGACTCTTTCAGTCAACATAAGACATTCCTTCTGAAATCTACTTTGAAGTCAGTCTTCTCCCACATATACAATTCCCACTGTTTGACAATAAGGTTTCGTTTTATTCAGTTTAAAATTACTGGCTATTAGAATATCAAATACTCCAATCAATCTGCTCTGGATCATTGGATCATTGAGACATATATCTGCACCTGCTACCCCATTTAATGTCTCATTAACTGCATGCAGTGCATTTCATGCCAAATACAGATCAAAAGGCAGTACTTCCAAAGGGTGGAGTGAAGATGCAAAATTTAAAGCCCTCTATCCAGGAAAATCCATCTATATCCTATTAATACATTACATTTACTGAACAATTTGACTCCTGACATCTCAAAACATAGTCCCCTTTCCATTAGCCAACAAAAAGTTTCTTTCTTCTGTTTTCATATAAGTCCTGAGAGCCTACATATGGTCATAACCTCTACCCCTTTTCTGTGCAATTATTACATAGAGAATCCAACAAGTAGAAGTTTTTCCATTCTGCAAATGATATCATCTGCTGCCAGGGTTCACAATTGGTTTCCTAGACTCCCTTCCAAGACCTGTGAAACATCTTCTGCAGCCCTAATCACAGATCTGTTTCTTCTCCAAGACATTCTTGTCTTTTAATGAAAAACATACATGAATAGAACTTCACATTATGTTACTGAAACATTCCAAAAGGGTTATGGGTTGTCCTTTTCATGTTTACTTCACCCTGTCTAGCACCAGAATGGGTTGCCACTTTCTGTATGATGACACCAATCCTACCACTTAAATTTAGCCTTTGCATTTTTCAGAGAACGTTTCAACATCGTTTGTTGATGCATTCTTCAGATGCACCTTTCAGATGCATTCTTCACTGCTTCACATTTATCTGCTCTTCACAGTTTCTTATTTCACTTTATCACATTTATTTACATTATAGTTTAATCCACTTTTCATTGTAGCTGGCCAAGCTTTTGAATTCATAGCTTCTTGTATTAGCATTATTCCACTTGAGGAATCCTGTTCTTCATTTAATAGAAGTAGTTTCTTACTTGCACTGCAAATATTAGCATAATGATGTGTTTATTACACTTTCTGCACAATTGTCAGAATCCAGAATATTTCTATACTTGTGCTGACTGCCATATTGCTGCTACTGTTTCCTTTCCACATTCCTGTACTAGGCCAGTTTGATTTTGAGCAAATTCTCTGTCACAATGGTACACCCAGACAACCATCCTGTGTCTTTGAGTTTTCTCTTTGTATTTCTGTTTGTTTTGCTATGTGACATATGCAATGCTCCTTCTAGACTGTGATCAGCTTGTACTCATAAAGCCTGCTCATGGCTGTATTTGTTGTTATACTTTTGAAGTAAGGAAAATATGCTATTTTGTAAGCATTTATTTTAGTTATATATTACGTATTATGTATGACGTATTACGTATTACACATTATAGTTTCAAACCTTAGATCAGCTTCTCTACCATTGTGCCTTCAAATGAAACACTTACCCTGCATGTACCTCTTTCACAAGATGACATCTTTAGTTAGTCTCCAACCTTCTTTACTACCTCTGAAAAGCTGCCTTCTCCTCACCACCACTACTTTCACAGCATTCGTCATTTACTTTTACAGCTTTTGTCCCTGGCACTGCTTATGAGTGGAGTAGTACTTCTCTTATCCTCCAGCCTGTTTCTGCTTATGGTTCTCATGACTGCACCCCAGTACCAGACACACCTTTCAGCATTCCTCCACCCTACACATCCTCTGCAGCAGTGCCCCTGGCCCAAGACATAGGTGGTGATAGTGAAGTGTTCACCTGCAAATATTAGATAGATTGGTATTTTGATGATTACTCGAACTGCTGGGATGCTCACCTCCTAAAACTTTAATTTTAGACACTCAGTGTGAAGGGCAACACTGCTACAAGTTAAACTGTTCATTAGAACTCATGAGAACACGCAGAAGTGCTCTAAAGCAGGCAAAAAACTCTGCATGTAACCAAACCATGCAACAGAAGGGAAAACTGCCCTGTGTCAATGCAGACAGGAATGCCACAAAGAGTTGGGAGAAATGCTGGGAGTCTTTCTTCCACCCACACCAACCTCTAAGGCAAGCAGTATCTATTTCTGCACCTGTGCTACCTTCATATCCCCTAAATGACATAAGCCTCAGGCAACAAGACAGTCATAGTGCACAAACACGATCCAGGACTTGCAGTGATATCTATAGCAGAGGTAGTATCCAGCATTAGTATTTTCTACCTAGGTGGCTTGATGCCACATGGATTTGCATCAATTCAAAATGTTTGTAATTTTGTAATTTTGTTATATTTGTAATAATGGCAAAACCATCACCAGACAGTCAAGGGAGGGGATTGTTCTGCTTTACTCTGCACTGCTCTGCACACCTTGAATATTGTCTGCAGTTTTGGGCCCATGATAAGAACGATATTAAACTATTGGAGAACATCCAGAGGACAGCAACAAAGATGGTGAAGGGTCTTGACGGGAAGCCATATGAGTAGCAGCTGAGGCCACTTGGTGTGTTCAGCCTGGAGACTGAGGACAGACCTCACTGCAGTTACAACTTCCTCATGAGGGGAAGAGGAGGGGCAGCCACTGATCTCTCCTCTGTGGTGACCAGTGACAGAACCTGAGGGAATGGCCTGAAGCTGTATCAGGGGAGGTTTAAGTTGGATATTAGGAAAGGATTTTTCACCCAGAGGGTGTTTGGGCACTGGAACAGCTCCCCAGTGAAATGGTCACAGCACCAGCCTGACAAAGTTCAAGAAGCACTTGGACAATGATCTCAACACATGGTGTGACTCTTGGGGATGGTGCTCTCTGCAGGGCCTGGAGCTGGACTCAGTGACCTTTGAGGGTCCATTCCAACTCAGCATATTCTGAGACTCTGTGATATGTGCACAACAGAGTCTTAGAAAGATGCTTACTTACCACCATCCTAAACTTAAAACTCTTAAAACATATGCTTATGCACATTACATAGTTGGACCCATAGAGTCAATAAAACTGCTCCCAGCTGGAGGGTACAGTATATACGTTTACCAGGTGAAGATCACTGTATGCATAATGTGTTCCAAAACCTGTTTCTAAAAATTAGAAGAGGCAAGACTGGAGAGGAGAACAGGCCATGAATAGGCAGTAGACTATTCACCCACCTAGTGAGTGAGGAAGAGAAAAAAAAAAAGACATCTTTTTATGAGGCTGAAGACCACACATTTTGAGGAAATGCTGTAAATAATGCTCCAGCGGCATCTGGGGCACCAGATTCAATTTCTTTGGTTCCCTAAGGAAACATGATTCCAGCCTCTCAGAAGATACCATATTTACAAAGCCATCTGAAAGAGGGCAATCTCCACCTTACCTGTTTGTGCTGTTCTCATTTTGGCTGTAATTTAACACTCAGTGAAGCAGGAGCAGGACTCAGCTGTCTCACTACACAAATAAGCATCACAGCTTCTTAGCTAAACAGACTGTCCTGCTCTCTGACCCAAAAGCACATTTGAATGTTCTATGCCAAAGAAGGCAACTCAGACAGGAAGAACCAAGGCAAGCCCACATCTGTACACCATACAGGATCAGCAGTTAAGATGCTCACATGCAAGACCTTGGTTCAGACCTATGCTCTGCTTCTAGCAGAGCAGCTCCTCACATGCATGCTGAAATGGTTCACCTTGGACCACAAAATCAGTTTACCCCATGCATGCTAAAAGGAAGGTCTTGCTTTGTTCCCCCACCCCAGTGAGCTAAGTCTCCAGTGTTTTCTTAATAGTCAGTGGTGATGGAAGGGGATAACTGCATGGGGTAATTTGCAGTGCGAACCTAATTTAACCTCCTGAATCACTTCCTAGAAGAGTGTGGAGCGTAGCCTACTTCCATTGTGGAGAATGGCCAGTTGAGTTAAGTGCCTTAGCTACAGAGCTAGAAGGGAGTTGCCAGATTTTAAATGCTGAGGCCTGAGACAGTCCCAGACATGATTAGTAGGTCCAGCACATGACACCCAGAGCACATGCTGTGGGAAGGTCTTTCAGTCCATGCCCAGTAAGTCTGACATGCCCAGGATGTGCACATGATTTATCCACATATGCTTGCCGTGCCGTCTGGCATTCAGAAAACCAGACAGTCGTTGCAAAAGAATGGGAAGTCACACCCTATGCACTCTTCACATGAATCTTACTGCCCAATGTGGGGTAGCCATGCTCCACAAGATACCTGCTGAACACAGCCTTAGTTTTACAGGCATGGTTAGGAAATTAGAACGGTAAAACTAATTTCATTTACATCTAAAATGGGAAGATTTCTTTTGGCTCACCTGTCAAACTAACAGGAAAAATAGCTAACTTTCCCAGCCTCAACTACAGCTCTGTGGACAGATCCTTTCATAAGGAGCTCAGAAGTGTTACCATTTCACTGTTATCTGTTTCAGCAATAGATTGACTTTGATTAATTATTTGCCTTCCTTTTATTTATACATCAGACAACTATACAATGTACCATATATCCTCTACAAATACATAGCAGGAGCTGTATTGGGGCATCACACTGCAACAGAGCTGCAACCTGTTTTTGCATGAGGAGCTTCATTCCAAAGCAAAATTATCTAAAATGTTGCAAAAGGCTCCTGCCTGCAATACTCAATCATAGCTTCCACTTACCTCAACATATTTTATATTCATACAGAACAAAAACACATGAAAGGGAAAAAAACCTGCAAGTCAAAAACACATCAAGTAATCGAGCAACAACCCCCATGTCTTCCAAATTTTAAAAAGGCTGGAAAATGCCTGAATCAAGGTTCCTTTCATCCTTCTCATACATACTCTAAACTATGCTGGTGAAACACTAACTCCATTCATTTTTGTCACTGACTTTACATAGGCCAGAATCCCAGCCTCAGCTTCCCCTGAAATAAAAAGCATCTAACTACCTTGCATGATCAGGACTAGTTTGCTTTAGCAAAGTAAAGTTCAAGTTATACCACTCAAAGATTACAATCTCTCAAAGTGCCTCTGAAAATACCTTGGACACCTTTGGTCTGCTTCCTTCCATTTTACCTTACTTCTGAAGAAAAAAAAAATCTCATTACTTCAGGCCTTGTCCAGGAAAAAAAGAATATTGACCTGAAACCTGATCTCCAATAATTTATCCTAACAATGAAAACACAACACAGAAACATATATAGCTGAATTGGTATTAAAAATATTTAAGTGTCAGCTGTAGCCTCTTACCAATGCAGGTAATTTTCTTAGAAGAAAGTAATAACAAAAATAAATGCTGAATTTCCATGGTGTGACTCCTTTCCAGTAAGTCCACTACAATTGTGCAATGTGATCATGAGATGATTGTAGAGTTCAGCACCTTGCATGGAGGAAGCAGGGCCACAAGTGAGATTGAAATCTTGGATTTCAGGAGAGATAACTTTAGCCTCTTCAAGGATCTTCTTGGAAGAATCCCATGGGAACAGGCCCTGCAGAGAACAGGGGTCCAAGAGAGCTGATCAATAAATATTCAAGGATTACCTCCTCCAGGCTCAAGACCAGTACATCCTGATGAGTAAGAAATGGAGCAAAGAGGGCAAGACAGCTGCACGGATGAGCAAAAAACTCCTGTCAAAAGCAAAGCACAAGCAGGAGATACACAGGAAGTGAAAGCAGCAACAGGACACTTGGAACAAATAAAAAGATGCTGTCCTGATGGGATGCATTCACAAGGAGCTGAGGAGGAGGTGGCAGACACCATAGTGGGGCTGCTTGCAGTTGTCTTGGAAAAGTCATGTGATCAAGAGAGGTGTCTGAGGACTGGAAGAAAATAAATGTCACCCCAGTCTTCAAAATGGGCAAGAAGGAGGACCCAGAGGACAACTGGCCAGCCAGCTCCACCTTGATCCTTGGAAAGTGCCTCATTCTGGAGGCCACCTTTATCCACATGGATGCCAAGAGGGTGATCAGAATTAGTCATCATGGATTCAGCAAAGGGGAATCATTCTTGACCATCCTGATTGCCTTCCATAATGGGACAACTACCTGGATGGGTGAGGGCTATTGTCTACCTCGACTCCAGCAGGGCTTTAGATCCTGTCTTACATGATATCCTCATAGGCAAGTCTAGGAAGCATGAACTAAATGAGTGGACAGTAAGCTGGATTGAGAACTGGCTGAATGGCAGATCCCAAAGAGCTGCAATCAGTGGCACAAGGTCTAGTTGGAGGCTCCTCACACGTGGTGTCCCCCATCAGGGGGACACTGGGCCCAGCATTGTTTAATTTGTTCAGCAGTGATTTGGACAAAGAGACAGAGACCTCCTCAGCAGGTCACTGACAGCACAAAGCTGGGAGCAGTGGCTAATAGCCCTGAGTGCAGCCTTGATAGGATGGAGAGATGGGCAGAGAAGAACTGTCTGAAATTCAACCAAAGTAAAAGCAGGGTCCTGCATTGGGGAGGAATAACCCCAGGCACCAGCACAGGCTGGGGGTGGTTCTGCTGGAAAGCAGGTCTGAGGAGAAGGACATGAAGGTCCAGGTGGACAGCAAGCTGTCCATGAGCAGCAGTGTGTCCTGGTGGCCAAGAAGGCCAATGGTGTCCTGGGGTGCATTGGGAAGAGCATTGCCAGCAGGGTGAGGGGGGTGATCCTGTCCTTCTACTCAGCCCTGGTGAGGCACATCTGGAGTGCTGTGTCCAGTTCTGGGCTCCTCAGGACAAGAGAGACATGGAGCTCCTGGGAGAGAGCAGCAGAGGGCTATGAAGATGATTAAAGGCCTGGAGCATCTCCTATACATGGAAAGGTGGAAGAAGCTGGGCCTGTTCTGCCTTGAGAAGAGATCACTCAGAGGTGATCTTGTCAATGGATGGAAGTATCTGAAAGAACAATGTCAACAGGATAGAAGCAGGCTCTCCTTGGTGATGCTGAGCAATAGGAGAAAGGTAGTGGGCAGAAACTGATACACAGCAAGTTTCATCCAAATATAAGGAAGAACTTCTTTACTGTGCAGGTGACCAGGCATTGGAACAGATTGCCTGGAGAGGTTGTGGAGCCTCCCTCACTGGAGCTATTCAAGAACCATCTGGATACAGCACTGTGCCATGTGCTCTTGTAGGCCCTTCTTGAGCAGGGAGGTTGGACCAGATGATCCCACCAGTGGTCCCTTTCAATCTGACCTATTTTGTGATCCTGAGATACTGTAATACTACGATTAATAGCTATTAGTAGCTATGTAAAAACACAGAAACTCCATATTGCATTTCAGGCCAGGCAGTAGTTTGTTTTGCCTTTTGCAGTTTCTGAAAATATAGATTCACAATCAACCAGGAATTAAGATGCATCCCAATTATATATGATCATATATAATTTAACAGCAATGATGTACTACATACATCTGGATGAAGAGATCTTCACAAACATAACAGCATCCTGTAAAAAAGCATATTCACAGCCCAAGCAGTAGAAGATTTCAGACCTCTATGGATTTATCTCTCCATTCGAAATGCATGTAAATTAGTCAATTTATACAATCTGCTTTGCTTTTTAAAGGGCAGTTTTTAAAGAGCAGTTTTTCAGAGGTAACAAGCTAAATATACATCTGACATCAACAACATACTGAAGCAGTTTTAGAATTCTTTCCTCCATTACCTTCTACATTTCTCCTGTTCGGGCAAGGATATCTGGATGACCACCTTAAAGGCCACACTCTTAGACATTTGTGTAGAGAGAGATGACAAACATGGGAGAAAGAATTGCAATCCAAAAAAAAAAAAAAAAAAGGACAATAAGGGATCCCTCTTTACTTAAAAATGAAAACCAAAATGGAGAAATCAGGTCCGTGTTCAGTTACATAAAATTTTTTTGCTCTACAGTGATTAGAGATCCAGAATATTGCTAAGCTACTTTCTCTGTTACACTTGTCAGCACAAAAATAATGGAGAAAAAATAGAACCTGAGAAATCTGGAAAATGCCATCCTAAAGATATCACAGGCTGCACTGCCAGCCCTATTTTGTCATTAGTATGGAAAAAAATGGAAGTTTCTTGAAAAGAACGTGTTCAAGACCAAATCTTTTATTTAAGAATATACATACCAAACCTTTTTCAAAACTCTTGAGTGACCAAAGATATTGAGGGAGAGACAGTGTTCCTGCCACCCTGCCCAACACTGACTGCCTTCTGAAGGATGAAGCTCTCTTCCAGCCTCATGAGCTGTTTTGTCTCTGCCTGATTGAGATAGCTTCAGTGGAAACCCTCAGGAGCCCCATCAGTCCTCAGAAACCAGAAGGGCAATGTCTAGAACAAGACATACAAAAGGTTCCCCGGGAGAAAAAAAAAAGAACAAAATTCAGTGCTTTGTGATCCCAGAGTATTTTCAGAGCCTAGAAATTACAAAACTGATTTTCACAGTGCTTACTTTTAATTCACCTTAACCAATTACCCAGATTTTTAAAGGAAGTTTTTTTTTAAAAAAATGACAAATTCCTAAATGAAGCTATTACGTCACCACTGTCCAAAACGCCTTTAATAATTTGTAGCCTGGTGTCTCATGTTTTATTATACAATTCCAAGTCACCAGAAATAACTTCTCAATCCAGCCAAGTCATGCAATGATGAACAGCCAGAAGTTGCTTTGAGGAGGAAGGGGCTAGAGGCTGAGGAGCCTTGCAGACAGTTTTATATGACATTAAATCTACAACAGTCTCAAAATCGAGAATAAAAAAAGACTCAAAATACCAACAGCTCTGAGCTTCAATGAATTTAAACATGCTTTTTTTTTAGCACAAGCTCACATGACTTGTTAAATAATTTACTCTATAAATTACTTATCCTGTCTTACTTATTAACAATTCTAGAGTGCTTTATATAACTGCATTAGAAATTTATTTTGTGGTTTTGAAATGTACGCAATACACAATCACCTCTCTTTTAATAGGCAAGAGCTTAAAAGTCACCTACTATTTTGTTGGCAAGCAGTTCTTCTTGAAAAACACCAATTAATTTCAAACCTCATTCACCTGAATAATCATAAGTAAACGTATTAATGACTTAATAGCAGAACTATGAAGCTAGGCCAGGAATATACTTGTACTGCAAGATGTCACTTTTAAATCAAAGCCATTTGAAGAGTCATGTACACTGAGATAAAACAGCAATACATTTTCCTTAATGAGAAAATATTATACTAGTCCTTTTACAAGAAGTCCTGACCACTCTAAAAATTTCTCACTTACTATCCTATTAATATTTTTGCATGAGTGATCTCAACAAGGCCACTTATTTGCTATTGTGTCTACAATGCATGGATTTTACAAAACTGATAAAGTGTTTTTGCTTTTGTCACTCTTGGTCCTTGGTTTTTAATGTATCAATGACTGATACCATTTATCCTAATGCAGAACCTCACTCTGGAGTTCAATTTGTCTCCAATAATACCAAAGTGACCAAACAATTATTACAAGTACAGTCTGTTATGATAAGCACCAACACTTGTTTTCTAGATAAAGACCAGTCCATGCCATCATCTTAACCAACCAGGCATATCTAAAATCTGTCTCATTTACTGTAGTAGAACGCTATGCAAAAACAGCCAGGAAGGGAAAGAGTGAGAGAGATGACTAAGAAAGCACCAGGCATAAATACTCTTATGCCCTCCCACACCAAGTTTCAGCAGCTGGCCTTCATAGGGCTGATGCAGAGGTACCTCTCCATAGATTTGGATGCTGGATCTGAGCAGGAATCAAGAAGCAGCTGGACTGGGATGAGACTGCTTATAAACTCTAAAGCACAATCCACTTGTGGACCAAAACAGTGAAGCACCTGAGTGTTAAGTGGTGGAGGCTGCCAGATAAATGGTACCTCATCTCTGTTATTCCTGCTGCACCATTCCATCTTTTTCCATTTCTTAAATCCAAGTGGAAAACCCTGACTGCCCACTCACATCCTGCCTGCTCAGTGCCATCCACCTGGCCCACGGCCAATCCTCTGCACCACCATGGGTTTCACATACACAGCCTGACCATGCAGTTATCCCAGCGCTCCCAGTGCCTGTGGCTGGGCTAAAAAACTGAGCTCAGAACCCATGCCATGGGTGCCTGCGGGTGTTTTGCCTAGGACTGCAGGATTCACTCCTGTCAAGACCAGGACATAACCAACAAGTGAAGGATTGAGTTCAATAGATACTCATTAAATACACTCAAATAAGTTCTTCAAATTAATTGTCTTATACTTTTTACATGTTATTTATACCAGGAGTAATTCCACTAGAGACCAAAGGAATGTATCTGCAGAGCACATAAAAGAAGAACCAGGCCTGAAGCTACACTGAAGCTAGGTGAAATGTAACACTCCAGTCTCTTAAACCTGTTTTTAGCTAGAATTAAGCAAGATCTGTGGTGTTATAAACAGTTTGACAATCTGTACCTACTATATTAGAACTGCTTCTGTATGTATTTAGTGTTTACTAGCTCACACAATGAAATAATATGACAGCTACTGCAGTTCAATTTTTAATTTGTCTATAAACTAATTAAAGGGTCCCTGTGTTTTATGTTAAAAGCACAGATGAAAATACCATCTTAAATATGTGCAACAGCATCTCCTGAGAAATCCATGACTCAAAATTATTTTTAGATCACCAAATAAAACAATGTGCAATGTCACAGAATGATACAGTAAAAACCAAAAAGAACTGTAAATAAAATGATGCTTTAAAAAACCCAGAAAAATTAAAGCCAAAAGTATCAATGTAAAATGACTAGACACGTTTTAAGCTCATCATGGAAGAAAACGTATTTACAGTATGTGTTTTCTGTTCTGGCCTTTCAAACCAGAGATTAAATTTGACATGAAAATTGCTCTGTTACTTCTAAACAGAATGCACTGGATAAAAAGGCTACCAAAGCCTATAAAAATGATCACAGATGCATAGCTCAAAGTGTTTTTTTTTCTATTTAAGCAATCTACGTAAGCATCTAAATCAATAACAGTTATAACTCAGAAAGACCATTTCTTTATCACAGGTCCTAAAAAATCTCCCAAAGGTAGGCCATATGTGAGTAGTAGAAATTAATGCCTCCAGCTTTTCCCTGAGCAAAGGCAGGGAACTGCAGGAATGCAGCCCAAAGGCTAGAATTTAATCTAAACTCACACCATGTTTCACAGTACTTTTTTATTTCTTCTAAAAGATACTGAAAAACAGAAGAAGGATGGAGAATACAAATAGTGAGAAATCTGTATAGATTTGGGGCAAATATGCTGGTATCTTTTACATTAAATGTCACAGAAAACAATTCAAAAACAGGGGTAGGGAAATACAAACAAAACAGCTTGAGAAGGTTTTTCCCGAGATCTATCATCTACACATCCAGTATCCAAAATTTTTTGCTCTGCAAGTGGTTTTCTTAGGCAATGGACATGAATGCCATAGTGCTCTGAACTGTGAAACTATGCCGGATTTAACACAAAAAGCTGCAGAACTCCCTCATCAAACACTGTCTTCGAGGCAAACGAGGATGGAAGCACCACACGGGAAGGAGAGGAAAAAAAACTTTTTCCTCACGCTTAATTAGTGTTCTCTAACTCCTTCCCAATTGCTGACAAGCAGCACTATGTTCATTCCTTGCAGGTTTTGTATTTTTTCCTTCCAGCCACCTCCACTGAGAAGGTCAGAGCAGGTTTGCATTCCTATGGTCAGGGTATGAAAGACAGTTTGCTTCACTTTCTGGCGCATCTCTTCCTTCACTTTTTTTTCTTTTTTTCTTTTTTAAAAATATAAAACAAGAGAAATCTGGGGCGAAGGGCAAGCCACCTACCAATACTCTCGGTTCGCAGCGATAAGCTGAGAGAACGAAAGTTAAAAAAAAAAAAAAAAAAAAAAAAGAAATAGAAAAAACCCTCCGTTTCATACCTGCTGCCGCCGCAGAGGTGCGGGCTGAGCGGTGCGCAACCCGCGGCAGCAGCTGGGGCAATGGTCGGAGACGAAGTCCTGGTCCCGTTCCCCGGCTGCCCCGCGGTCCCGCTGCAGCCGGCGCCGACCCCCCGCCCCGCTCCCCGCGACCTGCATCGCCAACAATTAGGATTCATCATCTAAACGGGCTGGCAGCGGCAGCTGTGGCAAGCCGCGTCCAAATAAAATCACACGGGGCTTTCAGGCGTCCAGCACCGCGTCTGCCCGCGGAGTAAAAGCCTCTGGCGTGGGTCAGTTCCCCGCCGCCCCCGCCCGCAGCTTCCCCCGCCTGCTCCGGCCCGTCGCCCCCGCGCCCGGCCCCGGGCCGTACTCACATCTCGGTAACATTGTCCCCCTCGGCGCTCCTCTGCGGCACGGGGAAAGAGGCGATGCCCGGCGACGATCCCGTGCACCAGATCCGCCAGGAGCTGCACCCGCAGGACGCGGGGCAGCCCAGCGCACTCGGCCAGCAGCCCAGCACCAGGCAGCACAAGCCCCACAGCCGCGCCAGGCCGGGCCCCGGCCTCCGCCGCCAGGACACCATGCTCACCCCAGCACTGCCCCGACAGCCTCCTCCTGCTCCCGCCGCCGCCGCCGCTGCCGGGGCGCACGGCTGGAGGGTGCGCAGCTTTCCGCGCCGCGGGCGGGCACCCCGGGCCGGGGCTCACATGGGCGCGCCGCAGCCGCAGCCACCGGCGCCCCGCGGCTCGGAGCGCCCCGGGCGCTGCGCGGGGCGGAGGGGGCCCGAGCCGGGCGCCGCGGCGACAGGGGCGAGCGGGGCCTCCGGCGGCGAGGCACCTGCCCTTAGTCCCGCGGGCGGACAGCGGCACCGCCTGCCCCCGCGGCTGCTGCCGATGATGCTGCAAAACGCGCGGGGCGGCGGGGGCAGGTGGCGGAGGCTGCGCTCCTTTCTGCGGGGGCTCGGGCTGCCGCTGCCCGCCGGAGGGACGGCGAGCGGGCGGCGAGGGAGGCGCAGCGAGCGGCGGCGGCGGGGCTCAGAGCTCCGCGCTCGCCCCTTTATGCACCGTCTCCTCCTCCCTCCCTCCAGCTGATAATAAAGCAGCTCCGGCTCCTGCTCCAGCCCAAGACGGGGAGCTGCCGGCAAAGTGACGTGGGGCTGACGCAGAGAGGGGCAGAAACTCCACAAAATGAGCCTGAAATAAAAATGAAAAAAAAAAAGGACAAGGGAGGGAGGAGGGGGGAGCGGGGGAAAGGGAGGGTGCCGAAGAGCAGATACCAATAGGCAGCCTGCACTTGAGCTTTCAGCCTCGCACGTACATGTACACACATACACACACACACACACTCATACAGGCGTACAAGCACCCCGCGGGATGGGCAGCGCGGCGCCGCCTGTGCGGACTGTGTGTCCCGCCGGGCGGACGGAGACAACGTGCCGAGAGGCACCTGGCATGCCCGCCAGGGCGGGATCTCGCCATCGGGTTATAAACGGGGATGTGCGAGAACTCCGGGAGACGACGGATGAGAGACCCTAAAACGCCTTGTTTTCCTCCTGACAGCTCCGCGGTCGGGGCTGCTTTTCGTTTTTCTGCCCCCACCCCCAGCTGCGGGTTTCCGCAGCGCTGCCGATGCACCGGATCCCGCCGCAGTGCCCCGCGCTGAGCGCTCCGCAGGCGCCACCGCGCGTCCCGCCGCCGCCGTGCAGCGCGGCCCGCCCCGGGGCGCCCTGCAACCCCGGCCGCCCCACTGACCCCCAGCGCCGGGGGGACGGACACGACACAGCACCAGAAGTAGTAATCGTTTCCGTACATCGAGGCTGAGGCAAGTCTGAATGACATAGGTGTGTCACGTATTCGCAGGTGCAAAGACCAGCTGATCTGAGATGCTCTTCCCTTGCCGTTTCTGAGATTCTGTGCTTCTGTCCTGGCACATGTCATCTGTGACGACGGGTTCTTCACTTACCACTTCACCATTAAAAGTATAAAGGTGTTGGTGGCCCTTTTCTTACCTAGTTACCCAAGCTGAGTATTTTGAAGTCACTAAATCAGGGCGAATTAAAGAAAAAAAGGTTACAGAATTCCTATTACAAAGGTACAGAACAAACAGTTAGTACATTGTTAGAAGGTGCTTGGGAATCAATTTGACATGACACTAATTGAAAACACACTCCATCCAGGAAAATCCACATCTTACCAGGTGGATTTGCAGGCCAGGCATGAGTTGGTTTTGCTTTAAAAGAACATCCTTCTAAGAAAGTCATAGCCATATACCTAGCTGAAACACACTATACAGAAATAACATACCTCCCCATAAAGCAACAAATGCAGACTGTACAAAAAGACATAATCAAAACTATTGTCAGTCATGATACTTTTAAACCAAAGTTTTGAAGTTTAAGTAAAATTGTTGTATAGATACTCTGAATATACTGCCTCTCTATGAAGTTCAGGACTTTGAAGTAAAGTATTTCTCTGAACAAAATATTTATGGAAGGGTAACAAGTAAAATTAAAATGTCATGCAGCAATTTTCTAGAGGAAAAAATTGGTGATTTTTAAAGAATTTGGAGGAAAGAGAAAGAAAAATTAATAGCATAAACTGCAATATGATTCAAATTAGAAAAGACCTTGAGAAAGAGCCTTAATGCAGAATAGAAGTAAAATTTTAAAACCAGTAAGTTGCTGTAACACCCACATTACTGTTCTCCAGCCAAGTCTCCTTACAGCTTTGGAAAATGTGTTTTATTCCCCCTCTCTCTCCTGGAGGAACACAAAGACATCACCTCTTTAGGGCAATAAATACCCATTTTAACTGTCCTAGTGAGTCTATGGCAGCAAACTCACATCAGTCTAATCATATATACTGAATCAGCATATATACTAATCAGAATCTACTGAACATTATTCTTCCACAGGCATCTCTGTTTTCTGTGAATCAGTGAAATTGAGGAGTTGTCAAAGAAGTTTTAGATAAAACCATGCAGTTGGATCAAATTGGCTTATTAGATAATTTAATATTGTTGAAAGAGTAAAGTTCTGTAGGCCAGATCATATATTTGTAAGGCTACAGACCAGTGTTAAATAAAGCTTGAGGCAACACTTGGAAAAGGGTATTATCACCCGTTGTGGTAAACATCAGTTTATGTTTGCTGCAATTCAAAATATTTCTCATAGGAGTGTTGCTGAACTGTACAGGAATCTTATCTTAGAAGGTTTAAGACACATAGATTTCTATATGACAATGCCAAAAATTACCAGGCTTGAAAATATGATGGTAATATTGCCAAATACTGTTAAAAATCTATTTTCTCCCTAAAATTAGTATTTTACCAAAATTGACTGGGAGAAGAATGTGGGAAGAAACAAACTTTTCAGGCCACCAAAGTTGTCAAAATGAAAGCTATGGAATGCTCCATCAAGAAATACATTGCTGCCTTAGTGGGGGAAACAGCAGCCTTTTCTACAGGCACAGCAGCCCTTTCTAAAGACTCACCTGCTTTGGGTCTTTAAATTCTAAAATTACTAAAGGGTAGCTGTACAAAGAAATTTGGTAGTAAATCATGACTTCATTTCTACATAGACAAGTTTTATTTCTATGTTAACTGTGCATATTTTTCTTACAGATTCAAGAAAGTAGAAAAGAACTTAAAATACTCAAGTACTTCCTATTAATCAGTACTTAAGGAAGAGCCACAATATGAAGCAGTATTTAAGGGAGAGCCACAACTAAACCACTAAAGACAAGTAGCTTTCTGGTAATGCTACAAGACCAAACATCATCCTGAAGGTGGTAAAATTACAGCAAAGACTTTAAAATATTACAAAGCTGTAGAGTGTGATCAGAGGACTCGAAAATATGAATTGAGTCAAGATTGAAAAAACTCACTTTCTTCAGTTCATGAAAGAACTGACAGGAAGTTCAATAACACCCCTGAAATATATAACAAGGACAGGTAATATTTTTTGTCAATAGGATAGAACAAGGATTAATACACTTGATTTACAACAAGGCAGATTCATGTTTGACATCATGAAAACTTTTGAAAAGGACAGTTAAGCACAGCAAATAGATCACTTCAGAGAACACTCAATCTTGAGTAATAGAGCCTTCTCAGAGAAGGTGAGGTAAACCTCTTCAGAGCTGGTAAAGAGATTTGCCTTAGGCAGGTGAAAACAAATCAATGACTTCCCAGAAATTCTGTTCCTTTGCAATACATGTTTCTTTGCCCATTTTTATTTTACTGACATAGATAAAGTTATGGGAGAACATTCATCTGAATATACTACAAGAAAAACCTGAAGATACTGGAAAACTCACTGTTTGCTTGAAATCGCTGCTCTAAAGTTGAGTGTTTGATTACTCAAAAGTTTTGAAACTTTAGCTCATACACCATACATAAAGAATGTGTCACAGCATTGGAATTAGTTTAAAGATTTAAGCATGTATTTCTGGAAAAGAGGTAGGAGCTGAAAACTCAGAGTCCTTGCGAAAGTACTGTTATTTAGGTGGAGGAATAAGGAGTTATTATTACCACAGAGTCTGGGAACAGGTAAAGGCCACATAATTTGTGTGTGTGTTATGGTATCCTATCCCATCCAAAGGAATGTGTTCTCAAAGACCAGTCTTACCAAAACTGTGCAGAAATAAACTGCTTAAACTTTGCTTACAGTTTGAGAATTTATAGCTCTTACAAGACGGAGAGGTTGGAGAGTTCATGGGACCTCATGATCTTTTCAGAAACATTTTGTTTTCCAGTGAAATACCCCAATTCCCATGAAACTTTTCACATGAAGGTGTTCTTGCGTTCAAGCTAGAATTGTGGTCTGAGACAGACGTCTGTACCATGACTCAGAGCAAGCCTGTGAACTCCAGCTGACAACATCTTTTGGGCTGATAACTACACTGAGGTGTACCTCCTCGTCTTATATGAAATCCCACATCTTTTCCCTAAATGACAAAATTTAGCTTCCACACAACACTTTTCTGAATTTCCTCCAAACATGAGGCACTCTCCGAGTGTTTTAGCCTACATTTTAATCTTTCCAGTGTTCCACCTATTTGCAGATTTATTTACCTACTTTATCCTGGCTCATTTTGCATTCCTAATAGTGTGTTTACCTTATCACTTTGAAGCACTGCTCAGCCTTCATTGGCTTTAAAGTGAAGCTGAATCCTGCCACCTTGTGCTCAAGAAAATCAGCACATCGCTTTATTTTGGGAAGAAGAGAAAAAAGAGGAAAAGGGAAGGAAAAGTTTATTAACTACCATGTTTCTATTAAACAAGGAATCCATTGAGGATCTGAAGATTTAATTGGTTGGGTCCAGTTTGATATTGCCTGAGATGTCTACCTGAGATCTTCTCAAAAGGAAAATCACTCTCCTAAAGACACTGTTCATACCATGAACAGCCACTTTTCAAATCTCCACAGGGTTTTGAAGCTGTGGCCTCCCCCATGACCTGACGCAGATAAGACACTTATCCAGCCTCTCATCCCATAACCTCTGTCTGTTTAATGGCTCAAGGTATTAATCATAGTGTTCTGGTTATGCTTGGTCACGTTTGCTATGAGAGTAGCATTACTTTCTTTCCATCAATAAGAAATCACATCACAGACTGAATAGAAAGAGCCATTTTATAAAAAAAAAAAATTATAAAAAATAGAAAAAAAAAAAGAGTATTTTTGAGGAGGTGGTAAGAGTAATGCTTGTAAGGAGCCATGGATGTCCCTTTTCTGCTGAAGTACAAGTCAACATTCTTTTTTTCTGTCTGACAGGATTCCAGCAGTACCTTTCTGGTAATGTGTGAATGCAAACATCATCCTGAAGGTGGTAGAACTGAAACAGACTTGGAAAGGCATCTTCCTCCACCACATGCCCAATTGGGCCTCCTCCTCACCCCTGTGTTGTCCTGTATCCCTGCCCCTCCCTTCCCTGCACATTGTTGCTGTGAGCTCCTACCTCAGCATCAGCCAATCTTATCCACCTCTCTTGTGAGTCTCTGTGTAGCCAGACAAAAAGTGCAGCTTGTTGATTCTGCAGTTATCCACTCACCACATTGGATACCTAGTACCAAACATAAATGGTGTGCCTACCTGTAAGACTTCAGCAACAGACCAAAGCAACTGATCAGCACCAATGTTCTATTTTGCTGTGTTTTTTCCAAACAGTGTTTGTTCAGGTTAAGTTTGTATCAATTGCATGGATTTCCTCGGTTCATAGAAGTAATTTCTTCCTCAGATAACTCAGCTGACTCTCCACATGCCTGTTTGCACATACGTATTTTGTTGTGCGAATCATGCTTCTTTCCAATTACAAGGATTCAACAGGTGGCAAATGGCAACATAATAAAAATCTGACAGCCAGTTGTCAGTTTTCTCCCCATTTAAAAGCTGTCCAAACTGTAAGGATTTTTTGGCCTTGTTGAGCCAATGATATTCTGAATCTTCCTTTAGAGTAGTCAATGTAAAATAAGATAAAGGAAAAAAAAGACAAAGAAAGACTCCCCAAAACCCAGTCTCTAGGACACTAATTTAAAACATCCAAAACCATCAGTCATCTGAAAATTTAGTTACTGGAACATTGCAAGCTGGCTTCATTTAGCACAAGTTACTGAGTTACAGCTGCTCTCACCATTTACATTCACACAGACTATATAACATTGTGCATTGCTTGTAGTTATGATTTTTGACTCCTTGTCCTTCTAGGGACCTGAAGAAAGAAAGCTCAGTAATTTATTGCTCAAGATAGATATCATTAGGGTTTTGATGCAGATATGCTTATCATGGTTGTGCTAGTTAGTGTTTCATTCTAATAGAGAGAAAATCTCATTATAAAGCCTGTTTCTCCAAGGGGAAATACTGGTTGTACAGTTGTGTTCATTGTTGATAGCATACAGAGGACACAGTAATTGTGTTCCAAAACTACTGATGAGGTCTGAGCTTGCTGCTTGTCACAATGGCACAGATAACAGCCATGAGCAGTGATAAGCAGTCAAACCAGGAGAGACCTAGAAGGTCAGAAATCAATTGCTTCCAGCTGATCGATTTAGGACTGACAGATCCTGATGGTTGGTATAGCAGCTGTAAATGGAGGTAATTATTCTGCTTATGAATAATATACTGTGAATGTCTTGGTAAATCCAATCTTCATCTAACTGAAAATCACGTGTACAGGACAATGATTAATTTTTCTCTCCCTTTTTTAAGAATATTGGTACTAGAGATAATACTACGTAAACCTAATACTTGCTAACAGTTTCTGTTTCCTGTTTGACTCTTCCTGTGTCTAATTATATTTTACATAGTTTGTGCAGCTTCTATACAATAGAATAATTTACATGATATTAATTCTTTTTAAGAGCGAGTAAGAAGAAAACAGGAGAACCTTTATAAAAGGCCTGGTAATTTCTTTGCAGTACAATAAATTATTCTGCTCCCAAAAAATGTCCATCTTGTCCACTGTTTATGAAATAATCTCTTGATGCTGACAGCCATTCTCTGGCCTGACTTAAAAGAACATATTGACAAGTTTGCTGCAGAGTCACTCTGCTATCTTCCGGAGGCTTTCCTCAAGATTCAAGATTATTTTCAGGATATAGTCTAACATGGAAGCTGTGCAGAGCCCTTTTAACACTTTCTTCAGCCTTCTGTCTCCCTACATCCTCTCCCTGCCTCAACTACTTGTGAAGCCACACCCTTGCTGATTATTTTCTGTGGTTTCCACAGCCTTTAGTGGCCACCAAGATTTTCTGATCTTTTTGTACTTTCCTACAGAGTCTTCTCCTCTCCACAACACCTAGAATTGCTCACAGGGCATGAGGGACTCTCTTACATAATGTTCTGCAGGTTTCTATGGTACTTCCACTCAGTTTCCCACAGCAACCATACAGAGCAGGAGACATTTTAAGATGTACCATCATCAGTTAGAAATCCTTCTCACAAAATTTAGATAACATTGTTTTTTCATATGGTCATGTCCAGCTAAGACAGAAGCACCATTTGGTGTTAGTTTTCTAAGTTCGACAATATTGTCTTGTGCCTCTGAGTCAAAGAAAGAACTGATAGTCATCATTCTGGTAACAAGAAATGCAAAAAAAGTTTAAAGTCTTGAAGTATTTGGGTTTTGAAAGTATTAGCTTAAATCAGTCTCTGTGGCTTTGGTACCTTAGTCAAATGTCTAGGTAAGGCAGTGTCCAGCTGCCTCCCCCAAGCAGCTGGACCAGTGGGATTAAGCACATTATGTACAATTCTGTGTAGAAACAATGCTGAACTGTTGACTGTTGTCAGTATTCACAGTCATTTAAGGTGAATTCACCTTACAACTTAGGTCCTGAAGCTGAAGTTGGTGAAAAATCTTATCACCTTAACTGAAGCTTACCTATCATGCACAACTTAGTCCTCAGCAGTTAAATCCTGTTTGGGTTGCACTTTTTTGCTTTGGCCTCATGTGCCATCTGTTAGCTTGAAATTACAATGTAGCAAATGTTTATACCTACTTTCAGTGGAATTTGCTTTAGGTTTTTGAAAATATTATCTTTCTTAGACGTAAGAAAATTCTTGTTAGTGGATTATATTCATGCCCAAAATACTTGATTTTATTATCTTCCTGTGTTGGTCTTGTTGACTGGGGGTTTTTTTGTCAACATGCCATGTTGATGCTTAAATTTTCACTAAATGTATTTTCACTTGAACATTTGATCCACAAATTACAGGGCAAAAAGGACCTTCTATCAAACTCATCAACATAAGTCAGTTAATACTTGTTTTTACTCCATCATTTGCAGATTTATTACTAATCTTACCTGAAGGACACCTCTCTTCAGAGGCTGGTACTTTTACTCGTCATTTACATAGGCAATGCTTTTTGGGATCTCTTCCCATCAGAAGTACCTCCGAATGGCATCTCTTGCTTCCAGGGCCACTACTGTCAGATGCCACACCTCACTCATGTCATAGGGCTTCTTCTAAAGCCCTATTTTAGATAAATACAAATTTATGGGTGAGGTAACTAACAACACCAGTGGCACATCAGCTGCAGTGTTCAGGTTTTTTCTAGATCTTTTATCTCTTCAGTTATTTCAAAATTTAGTCCATCCCAGCTGGACAGACAAGCAGATGAAATAACAGGAGATGAACTCACCCTGTAACAGATGAAAGAAACATTTACTGTGAATTCATTGCTCCCCACAGTTAAGAGATGAGGTTGGCGTTCCACATTTAACTTACTCCTTACAAGTACCACTGACCAATTATCTCTGCAGCCAAAATTCTCAGATTTTGTTAGTAATTTGGTCCTACACATAGAAAAGAAGGGGAAAAAATCCAGAAGTTTGACATTAAACCTCATACCTGTTGATATCAAACAAACACAGCCTTTCTTAGCTGTGCCCATTTTAATCTGCTTTTGAAGACCTCTCCTGAAGAATGACTACATTCTGAAGAAGATAGATTTTCCTTAGCAGCAGAGGAGGACTTTAGTGCCAGGACTTACTATATTTAGAATTTCACAGCATAACTCTATGTTTCTTTTATACTTAGTCAGGAGAGATGGACAATGGTTGAAATATCTCACCCTACAGTAAAGTCTGATCCATGTTAGATGGATCATCTCCTATTTCTCTACTGATTGCAAGGTGACTACCTAGATGTGGAAGTTTTTATTCTAGATGCATATATTTAAGTGAATCTCCTTAATCATTCCATCCCACAAAAAACATTTCTTGATTACAAGTCCTTGTAATTTTTTATCTCTGTCAATTAAGTTAAAAGACATGAAGGAGTGTTCGCCAGAAAAACAGTGGGCAAAATCCCCTTCAATTCCATGTGTATAACATTCCAATAAGGTTTGTATATTAATTACAAGATTAATTTCACTGACTAATAGCCAGTAACATTTTGTTTTCATCTTGATTCAAGCAGATGATTCTTCATCAAGTCAACATGTAGAAGAATTCTTTTGCCAAAGATGTAGCTGTTCAACTACAAAGTGTGTTACAAGACACACACACATACCTATAACAGCCCAGTTTTTGCCTTTGGTTTCTGCCCCTGGGAACTCTCATGCTTTCAGAGTAATTGATTGGTGTTTTCTTGCTGAATTCCAGATACTCAAACATGTCCACCTATTTTAACCAATGAAGCAAAGCCCTCAGGATGCAAAGTAATTCCTGAAATCTAGCCTAAAAGCTCATGTTCTTGTAGCCCATACCTGTTAGTTTCATTTATCTACCCCAGGAATCCTTTCTTCTCCTCTACTGTCCTCACCAGTATTCAAAACCCCACAATTCATTTTCTTTTAGCTCCTACAGTCAGAATAAAACGCCTTCTGTGCAGCATTCTTCTTCTTGGCACATGACTATGTCTCATTAGAGCTTTGTACAGTCATATCAGCCACGGATTTCCCAGTATTTTGTAGAGAAGTATAATTTTCTAAAGTCAGGGTTCACACATGGCCAAATCCAATTCATGTACTAGTTTTGCCCTTTAGTGGTGATAGTTACTCACAGCAGGACTTGAGTCTCTCTCTTTCACTTATGGCATCCCAACTTGCTGGTCCAGTCCAGATTCTGCTGCAGCTACAAGGCTTTCACCAAGCCTGGTCCAGGTGTCCCGGGCCTTTCCAGTTCTTTCCACTTGTATGACTATGCTTGAAGGCCAAGGTACCTATGTTAAAAAAAAAAAGGTTATTTTTCCTATCATTTTGATGATGGAAGGGGTCTCGTGTCCTACATCATGTTGCATATGTACACACATTAGATTTTGGGTGGCCCAAGAGGAGTCACTGAGAAGTGGTTAGTCTTCTTCTCCATCACTATTTATGGTGTTTTGACTGGATTTGTTTCATGGAATGACTCTTGCATAGCAGTTCCTACAACTTTTTTTTTTTAATTTTTTTTATTTGAGAGACAGTGGAGTGTTTAAAGAGATTTCCAGGCCTTCATCAACACAGAGATTCTGGTCATAAGAATATTTAGGATGGGCACAATCCCTTGCATGCTGTTTGAACCACAAGCAGTATTTCCTGAAAGGCAGATGGCCTGATGGCTAAAAGGTTAAAAGCTTTGCTAAATATGTGTGTTCATTGCCATTGATTGTGGATTTGATGGTATTTAAGTGTACTGGTAAAGGAAACCACTGATGTAGGTCCCTCTCCTTGTCATCCTTACTCAATCCCAGTGTGAAACAACCTTGAAGACTCAATTCATTAATTGACCACAGAATGTGGGTCAAAGGACTGAAGTACATGGATGATAAATACTGCGGTTTGTTAAATCTGGGTACATGGAAGTTCACTGCAGTTTCAGTGTAACTTTCTATGTGGTGAGAGGACTAACAAAAAAACAGGATTGAGTTGACACAATACATCTAACATGGCTGAAAAAATCTTTTCAGACCTTCAAAGTTTGTTTCAGGAGCTCATTTCACTTGGCAGACTTAGGTATGTGTGGAAAAGAATGTCTCTATTCTGAAAAGCAAGAAAGGAAATACTAATCAGTAACATGATATGCAAAACTTATATGCAAAACTCCCATTAAGATGATATGCAAATTGCACAAAGTTTTTAATACTTGTAGAACTGCTTAATTTTTTCTGTTCTGGTTTTTTGACCTGAAGTTAAAATAAATAGTTTGCCTTGCTTCCTTAGTTGTACCTGGATTTGTAAAATTTGCATTTAATTTTAAAGGTAAGATACAGAAGAAATAAACAATGATAACACATATGATAAGTGACAGTACAACAACGTGCATTTGTGATTCAATTAATAATAGACTAGTATATACACAAAACACTTTTGTTTACAATAATATATAACCATTAGGATTATTCTTCCCAAGCATTTTTGTAGTCTAAAAAGCTTCTGTAATATATTTACAGTATTTAGAGAATTAGTGTGGTAGCACAATCCCAGAAGTCACTGGTACAAGTAGTATTTTGTAGAAGTTATTCAATATTACAAACACACTGTGTTACTTCTGTTGACCTAGAAATGCAGACCATAAGCACAAGGAGGCAAACCCTTTAAAGCTGACAAAAACAGAAATCACATCCTTCTGCAAGCAAAACAGCGGCCATGAAAATATGTTTTGACTGTTGCTGCTTTTGAAATAAGTTCCTATTCTGGTTACCTAGAATGATTCCTGAGAATTCAGAGTCATATGAAGACCAATGTCTTGATTAAAAACTTGTACAAAAGTGTAAAAAGCATGCTGTCCCTTTTTGAAATGGATACTATTTCTTCCACCTTAGGGTACTGTGGTTTTGTGGAGTCACCATGTGCATTAACACATTTGTCTGCACATCCTGAACAGTATCTGTGCTAGTAACTCAGGTAAAATGAGGAAGCTGTTCAATTGTCACTTTAGACAACTTGGAAAATGGGGATTTTTTTGCCTCAGTATTGTGAGACAAAAAAAAAAAAAAAAAAAAAAAAAAAAAAAAAAAAAAAAAAAAAAAAATTGACAATGCCTCCTACTTGAGGCTAAACACAAGAAGACCCAGCAAAATCAAGAGCATCTTGATCAATCAAGATCTATCAAGGGGACTTAACAAGCTACCTGAAAACAGAACACAAAGCTGACTCAGCTGTGTTCAGTTGGCAAGGTCAGGGAAGAGTGGAGACCGTTTGCCCCAGAGTGATAATTGTTGGCTGTAGAATGGTCTCCCAAGAGAACATTGCTGGATGTACCAACACCTGGCACATCTAAAGTCATATTAAATAAAGCAGTATAACCTCTGCTGTAAATCATGGACTTTCATTGGCATGCTAATGTTCTAACATTTTACCCTGGTGATGCCCAGTATCATCTAATTACCAACCTTCTGACATAGCACCTCTTTTTAAAGTTATTTTCATGCTTGTGTAAATACAGGGTTGAGTCAAAAGTTGTTTGCCATTATGTTAAATGAGACTTTTTCAGAATTTTTCCTGCATTTAAAATTAATACTGCCTTTCTGGAGTAGTGAGAGGGTAAAATGAAGAAGTTCACTCCATTTTCTGTGCCACTTCTTGTGTGTCTTCTCTTCATAGAAGGGGATCTTATCTTACAGAACATCCCTTAGCTTTTTATTTATGTGGTGTACATTGGCCCAGATGATTTCAGACACTGTGAAAGTGGATGTTCCTAACTGAAAAATTGCTCAATGTGTTGTTACAGGGACTTAATTGACCATTTGACTTTTAAGCTCAATCTCAGTATGAGAAGGTCAATTATTTTGAGGTTTTTCATGCTTTTTGACTGCTGAGTGTGACAGCACTCCGTGAAAAATATAAAGTAATAAGGGAATACAATAGCATTTTGAACCCTGATTAAAGGAAAACAAACAAAATAATAAGAGTAGTATGCCAAATGTAAACATAGGAATAATGCTGGACTGTTCTTAATAGAGGCCTGGGGCACTGGAGTAAGTCAGGCTGTGCTAGCATTCAAAACTATCTATCTCGATAGTGTCATTATCTCTTTGTCTGGCAATAATGGTGCTAAAAGCTGTGCTTTCACATAAAATACGGTAAGACAAAAGGCCTGACTCAACAATGAGTTACCCTGCTTTTGTGTCATGGTAACCCCTCTGAAAACAAGCTGAAGCAAAAAGATGTAACTGGATGTTGAAGATGTTAATCTAGCTCATCTCAAGGAAAAGATTTCTACTTGCCAATTTTGCTTACTAAAATCATCTCACTTGATTGAAGCAGAACATGAAACAATGTTCCATAGCATTATATTTAAAGTGGACAATCTTATAAATGTCACAGCGAACTACAGGAATTATATCCTACTTCTTGTCTATGTTTTTATGAACATTGTCATTGGGAACTGTTCATAAAAACATATCGATACTCACAATCTTCAAAATATTTTTCTTAGCATACAAAGCAAAAGATGCTGTACTGTAATTTGAGAGATATTCCTTATGAAGGCAAGCAATCATGGCAGAAGAGTTTTTGCTTTTGCTTCAAAATATAGATAATTTTTGAAGAAAAGTTGTATCTGAAAACAGGAGCAAGTATTATTGCTAGATTGCTGAAAGAAGAGGTTGGCTCTATGCAATTTAAAGACCCCTATAAAGGATGAATATGAATAACAAATACATGTCTTGGAGTAATCCTAGACTTTGTAAATCATTCATTTTGTCACCTGAGAGACACTTTGTATGTATTACCTGTACCAGGGAAGAGATCCAGGATCACAATAAGACTTGGAAAAAATTGCAGAAGTTTTAGCCATTTAATTATATTTTCTGTGAGGCTGAAGGAATCCTGCAGAGATCACCCCCTGTAACAAGGACAACTGCTTAAGGCATTGAATTCCAGGCATTCCCAGCAGTGTAACTTTTAGTCTTGGTGTTGAGTAGTGGGCAACGATTGCAAAACCAGTGTGCCCATGGGATGGCCTGTCAGAAAGAGTTGCCAGAATAATAAGCATTCCCTAGCTGAATCCAGAGGCTCAAAAGTCCCAGTTCCCAAATTCAGAGTGATCATCAAGGGACAAAAAATAAATGCCTAATAATTTCCTAAGAAAATACAGCTATGTTCTGAGCTAGGTACCAAACCAAGAACTAATTGGGTCACTGTGTTCCGATGAATGAGCTGTTTTGTTGGATATCTTTTGTTTGGGTAGTCAGTTTTGCTTTAGTTTTACCCCTTTTTGAAAATAAAATATTTAGCATAATTTTGTCCCATGCATGAAGCTACTTCCAAAGAAAAGCATTCCTGCTACTCCTCCCAGAAGACTATAGAGACACGTGTGAATTGCAGCATATGAAGCCATAGAAACAACATCCCTAATCGTGTTTTATTGAGGGAATTGTGATGGCTTTGCAACTTGAAAACTTTGAGAAACTTTTCAACACCTTTTGAAGGATCAGAATTGAACCTTAGTCAGACAGGAGAAGTGTGAAACCAGTGATATTCTCCTGCAAATTTCTGGGGAATGATGGACTCTATTTCTAAATTTTCTTAACTTATTGTTATAGGATTCACCTAAACTATGAGAAATGAACACCTTCTCCAAATGGATTGCTAAATTTTTTCTCCATCCTTGTACTTCATTCTCTCTCAATACTTAGAAATAATTTGGGAAAATTTAAATTTTATTTAGCACAATGATTTTCTAATGGCAAATTCCTATGCTTTGTGTGCACAGCATTCTTATTATTCTGTGCAGACCAGGCCTTACAACAGTAAAAAAATATAAGTTCCTGTAAGTGTTGTTCAGGTTTCTATCTTTGAAGAGCAAACTCATGGAAATTTTTATAGCTATATCAAATACTGCTTGCTGGTGCATGCTGTGATTCTCTTTCCTGAATCAGAAATTTGGAGATTCAACTCACAGGCTGTGAGCTTGCCTCCTACATGAAGCTGACATCACAGTTAATTAAAAGAAAGTCACTGTACTACTGGCATTCTTGAGATGAAGGATTAGCGTAGCACATTCTGGACAGCATACAACTCCTACAAATTATACCACAAATTGCTTGGCACAGACACAAGCTCTCATCATTAAGGGAAAGTGGAAGAACACTGTTGGGATTCCTGATGTAGGGTAAAAACAACAAAACCCCTCCAATTATTCAATCTTCAGGGATGAAAAGCACAAAAACTACATTAGTGGGTACCTGATGGCAAGGTGTAAACTGCATAAGATTGCACCAGACAATGCTAAGAGGTAGTAACTGCCACTAATTCCTCAACAGAAGTAGGAAGTTCTTACACTCCTCTCATATCTATCTCCACTCTTCTGTAACAGGATATGTTCATTCATTTATTTCCCAGGATGAGGCTGAGCACAGCGGATATATTCACACTTATCCCCATATTCCTTATTTCTAGGCATTTTGTTTAACAATGATAACGAATCAGTGAATAATACTTACTGTCTCCTCTCAGCTAAGTATTCATGGGAATCCAAACTCAGTTACTTTTGAAGCTGTCTGCACTCCTGTTGGTTGATGAACTCTTGATCTTTGTCATTTCTTGTTTTAGATCAGGACTTCCTGGTAAAGCTGATGTCTGTGACAAGCCTTCTTGACTCTGTGATTCCCAGAAAATGCAGAGAAAAGACACCCCAGTGACTATGACTCACACTTGGAAGCTACTTCAGGTCCCAGCTCAGAAGCTCTCCTCTCTTGTCTTGACTCATCAGGAGTGTAAAACAACCTATGATCTCCTAACACTGCTCATTACAGCCAAACTGAAAAGAAGAAAGAAAAGAAAATGAAGCTCACTTCTGTTTATAACCATGTTTTCACTGCAATAGTCAGAAGTATATTTTCTCTGCCATACTTTGTTGTTTTGTCATCTTCAAAGTCACCTTCTACTCTGAGCTGGATAGAGATTCTAATTTCTAAAGAGAAGAAACCTATTTTTTAGTTTATTTTTAGAGTAAAAATTTAATAAAGCAGCTCATTAAATAAGTTGGTTCAGTTTCCTGGATATGTCTCATATTCTATCTAATGTGCAGAGAAAGATTTGATTGCCAAAGTGTAGAATATTTGTTTTGGTAACTGTTTCTCCTAGTCAACAATCCTGTTAACATGTAAGGTGTGGTATACCCTCATATCTGTAATCATAGGTGCATAGGAACAAATCACATGTGTGTAGACATACAGCTTTTTTTCCAGAGGGTTAGTAAAGGATAACTGTTTTTCTCCATTACAGATTAGATTAGATTTATTAGGAACATCTATAACTCACATGCATGCTCTGTGGTGCATCCATTTAGGACAATAGTAGATCCTTTGGGTCATCTCTTAGTCAGAAACTGCAGGCACACTTCCCTGCTCTCTTGCCAACACAAGCATTCCAGAGACAGGACAGCACCAGCAGTGTCCTCCCTATGTTTGTTTCTCGTGTTTGAAAAGGAAATTTGAGGCATAGCTATCCCAACAGTTTACAAATCTGGTCTGCTGGGATTCAGCTATGAGATCTGGAGTGACAGCCAACATTTTTCTCCAAATCCTGATAGCTGAGAGGTGTTGCAGACCTTCAAGCCTGTGATGATAGACCTCTCTGAATTTCCTGAGTTCACTCGTAGTTATATGAATTAGTTCAGGATGAGAATGATCTGAAAAGGAAGGAGGGTCATGTTAGAAGTTACCAACATCATCCCATATTCCTAAAGCTCTAGAGATCTACATTGTTCAGAGAAAGAGAAGTTGCATGTGTTTTTTTAAAGCATGCACAAAGCTTTATTAAATCACTGCATCTTTTTTGAAAGAAAATCAGCAAAAAGGGGTTTTATCAACTATAATGTACATGTGGCAAATGCAATGTTTTAAGAGATTCACATTTTCAAAATAGGTGTTCCATGTGAGTGAGCAAAGTTATTGTTCTGCCGCAAAATTCCTGTATTTATGGGATTGAATAGCTAAATATGAAACAGGAAGAAAAAGAAAAGAAGAAAACAATGGAAAAAAAGTTTTGCTTTAAGTGGACAAGCACATTTATTTGCTGTGTTCCTACACTTCACGACTGTAACACAGTATAAACCAGCTAAAAGTCAAATTCACCCTATCAGATAACTGGCTTTTCACTTCTCCATTTGAATCACAGCCAGGTGATAAGTCCAGTCAAAAATGCCACATCTCAAACTGCTGACAATTTAATCAGAATTTCTTGACGGCTTTTAGTCCACAAGTGCCCTGCAAGGCAGCCAGATAGGCGAATCTTCGCTTCCTCGCACGGGAAGCACCATTTGCGCGGATCGACAGACACAGACTCTGCTATGCCAGCAAAGCAAGGCTAGTCTATTACACAGTTTACCAGTATTTATAGGTCACTACATTTGCACAAAATTTTCCACTCAGACCTTTTTGTCCCAGTCCCCTTTAGAAACACAATCTTCCCGATAATCCCTCTTTACACTGGTAATGTCCTTGTTAAACTCTTTCGCCATGCAATGTCCTTGTTATCTCTTCTCTCATCAGAGCAGTCTGCATCACCAGACACAATGTCTTCACTTCTGTTCTTGCCTTGAGTTTGTCTCTCCCTTGGCTTTCACAGTACCAGGGCCAAAAGGTCGGCGGCACTACCCAGCTCAGCTTCTGTAGCTGTCTCATCTCCCACAACCAAGTCGGTTACAGCTTTCTGCAAGAGAAGAAAGCCAGTGTTTCAAGCTACTTTATTTTTCTCTCCTCTACTTCCATTTCTCCACTGTTTTTTGATATGTTTTGGGAACGGTTGGAGGGGTTTTTTTGTGATTTTGGGGTGGGTTTGGTTTTGTCTGGTTGGTTAGTTTTATTTGATGATTTTGTTTTTGTAGTTATTGGGAGGATTGGCTACAATTTAAATTAATTAGTCTCCATTTTTCATTTTCCCAGCATCTTTCATGTGGGTGGAAATTTGGTCTCAACTTTTTGGAAACTTCTAAAAGATCATTTAACTGGTATTTAGTGCACCTAGAAAAGATACAAATCAGAAACATCTGTGACTTCCAAGAAAATATTTAAAACAAAGTGTGAAATGGTATTAGCTTGTTTGGAGATCAGATCCAGATAGTTCAATACAGTCCATGCTCTGTGTACATTTTTATTCCCGTTAAAAATTTAGAAGGCAGCCTTTTAATGTCTTTGCATTAACTTAAATTGTAGTCAGTCTTTAAAGCAATCAGAGAGATGGTATTAAAAGCATATTAATAATAAAACAGATACTTTAAAAAAACTTAGTGACAACCTGAGTCCACTTTATATTTCACAGAGCTTGCCTGGCTGAGAACTACTGTACTTCAGTCAAATTTCAAACTGGAGCCATGAGTGGAAAATTCTAACTTTTCACTGAAAAAACAATACTTGATTATTCTGCTTAGTTACTTTTTAAGAAGAAAATGCCACTTTGGTCCTTGAATTAACTCCTGAAATCAGTTAGTGTAATTTACTTCTAAGGACTGAGACCAAAGTATGAAATAGTCATCCATGGAGGATCAAACAATACCACCTAAGCTGGACAGAGGCTTTTTTCTCTGTTAGAAATTACAACAGAAGAAAGGGAACTTGTCATTGTTAAGCTCCTGTAGTTTCACCAGCAAGAAAGTTTCCAGAAGCAAGGCTTAACCACAGCTAGTACAGGATCTGAATACCAAGGTATAGAAAGGCACAAACTTAGCAGGTTCATCTTCAGGCATGGTCACAGGTCTGCATTTACTCTACAGCCAGGGTGTAAGAGAAAAATTTTAAAGATACCTTTAGAGCCAATAGTATTACTTAGAAACATCTCCTGTATCCCCTAGCTTGCCAGCTTCCCTAGCTTTAGTGCTCTATTTTAATCCTATGCTAGATTTCAATAGAATACAGTGACTTTTTCCATATTCCCAGTGCTTGTACTACTTATTTTGTGACACCCAACCTCACCAACACCACACATGCCCATGCTACTTCAAGAATACAGATAGAGCTGTACAGATACACTGACATAACTTCACAGCCATTTGTCATGGTTTAGAGACATATTTTAGGAGAAAACACACTGGAAAGGGTGTTTTTCTCTAAAGAAAAGGGCTCTAACAATCCCCTTTAGCCAATGAGAGAAATTAATATCAGTGGGGGAAAATGAAAAAAGGTGAAACTGTTTATTAACAAAGCAAGATACTCGGAAGGCACTGGAAAAAAATTGAACCTTACACCCCATCCTGACCTTGCCTTGTGGCTGGGAAGCAAAGATGGTGGCTGGCTTCCTTTGTCTCAGGAGAAGGGAGAGAAAAAAATCTCACACAGCAGCTGGGAACCTGTTGGATTTTGGGCATCGGTCTCCTCCTCACAGCAGGCAGAATTTGTGGATTTTAGTGTCCTTTCTTGTGTTGGTTCAGCTTCCCCAAGGTCTTGGGTTCATGGTGGCCACCACTGATTCCCTGAACAGATCAGGAAAAAAAAAAAACAAACCAACCAAAAAAACAACAACAACAAAAAACCCCAAACAACCTAACTGAAAACAGCCGAAGGAGGGAAAAAAAAAAAACAAAAAGCTGCTGAGAGTATTCCAGTACCACCTCCAAGCTATGGGAAGGGAAAAAAAAGAAACTTGCTTCAAGCTAGTAGAAAGCAATGCAACAAAAGGAGCAAGGTAGGGTCCTGGTCCACGCTGCAGCCTGAGCACACCAGAGAGTGAGGTTTGCACAGAGCCTGGCCAGGGTTTCCAGTCTCCAGCCCTGCCACCTGGTTCATCTTAAAGTACAGCAGCCATTTCTGGGCATAAAACAATGCAAAGATGATTAAGTAATAGAGTATCATCATAAAACCACCCCAAGACACTATTCTAAAGAAAAAAATCTGCATTATTGGTAGAATTTTTCTTGATGTAGCTGAAACTGCCAACTCATTTAAAAAATAATGATTTAAAGAATGTTAGCTATCTTTACATCTATAAATGTCTCTGGTTGGTTCAGATTTTTAGAGGCCTATTTGCTCTGTCTGGTGCTGCGAGTAATATAGGCTTATAGAACACAAGCACAGGACAGTTGTGCTCAAATACCTATAAAGCTTATTACAAACACTGAAGTAAAAATTTTTCTTTGGCAATTACAGGAGATAAAACCAAAATATCAATACTACCCTTTCTAAGAGACTGGATCCACAGAGATCTAAGTTGTTTCTTAAGTTACAGAGGTAGCTATTTCTCCAGTTATACATTCAAGTATACATTAAATAAGTTCTGGGACAAATGGTCTTTAAGGAATCTTTACACCTAACATCTTCTTTAAGGGCTTCACTGAAATTACTTATTATGTTTGTAGTAACATATTGCCTCAGGCCTGTGGAAATTGAATACATACAGATACTGCCTTTAATAAAAATAGATTAATATCCTACTTCTCTTGTAATAGCTTTAAAAAGCAACAGGAACTAAGCACATAGTTTTAAAACTATTTGACAGTCTCCAGCTGACTCAAGGTGGCTCCTGTTTCAGAGCAAAAATACTATCCAATACTCAGACTAGAAGCCAGTTGTAAATTGTCTTCTTTTGTCTTGTCTTGTCTTCTTTTACATTTGTTATCATGTTTACTACAGAAACATGAGTTGAAGGTAGGTACAATGCTCTGGCCTGAGCCAAGCATCCTCTACGACTTGCAGGAAAAAAAACCCTACTGTCCCCTGAGGACCTCTTCATCTTCCCTGGATGAAGAGAGAGGCCCTTAATCTTCAGGGAACTTTCTGGTAGTCTTATCTTCTGATCCAGCACAATCTGTTGAATTCATACATTCCATGACTAAAGACCAGACAGAGTAAGGGAGAGCAGAAAACATTCTTTTAAAGATTCTGCTTCATATTATTCCACATTGCCACAACCCTTTGCACTGGACTGGGTGGGAGCACAGCACGTATGGCTGGGTTCTCATTGGTGGCGCCACCACCCCAGCCAGCCCCTCTCTGCTGCCTCACTGCTGGCTCACCCTGCTGGGTGGAACACCCAGACCTCACTGCTCTGATGGCTACTGCCACACGGGGCCTCTCCTGGACAAGGGTGAGGATACAGCCAGGTAAAAATAACAGAGCCTGGAGGAAGTACAAGCTCCAGGACTGAGCATTATGGATAAAGTAAAAGAAAATATGCCGCAACTTTGTTTATCAGAGGTGGCAGTTGCCTCCTCAATGACTTTCACTTCTTGACCTTGGCTGCAAGGTGTGATGCATAAACTTTGGAGTTAGCCTCTGGGCTCTGTACCTAGCAGACAGGAACTTTGGGAAGTCAATGCTGAGCAGCTGTGTTAGCATCACAAGGACTCTGGTCTCTACATTTAATATCCACATTTAATAGCATTATTGCAGAAAATATTTATACCTTATTTCACACTTGCTTATTTTCAGAGACCAACAATTAAAGAGGTGCCAAACTCTCTTCAGATCAGAGGGTAACAAGCTAGAAAGGAGAGGCAGGGTCCTAGAAAATCCTGTTCATAAAAATAAAATGTTTAACATCAGTGTGTATGGTTTACAAAGGGTGACAGATCAAAAGATATACAGGAATCTCTGGTGATCTCCTTCACCGTCTCCGCATTGTGTGCTATTAATTGCACAACCAGCTGTTGTGCAATTAGAGTGTCATCACAAGGCATTCTAAGAAAGATTTGACAAATAAGTGACAGATGCTTTGCCAGGTACCTGCTATCTCAGGAACTGCTAAACACTTAGTTGTATACCACATTTAATTGCATAAACCAGTTTAGTTTTAGGGAAAGAAAAAAAGAAAAAAAAAAGATGGTGCTCTGCAGTTCCTTAAAATACTGGACTTAAATTAGAAATCAAGTCAGAAACAAAGGGTCTTGAAAGGAGTTTAAAACAATGAAGAAATTATAAATTCAGCAATGAAGGTTGAATCTCCCAGAGAAGAAACATAAACTTTTTACTGATTTCAAAAGCAGAATTTTCCTCCAGGGCACCTCTGTCCTCTGCTTCCCCTTGGGGTTCATCTGGCTTTCTTCAGACTCTATGTGTTCTCAGATCCTTTGTTTTCCCTCACTCTGAAGGGAACATATTGGTCAGCTCAATATGCCACCCCTTCAGTGCATTTTTTAGACCAGCTTGATTTACAGGCTGATCCCAGTAGTTAATATCAACATGGGAGCCAGTCCTAGGCACTTTAATGGGTCAGAAGAGGAATTCACATCACCTCTGTATCCAAGGACAAAGACAATGTCTTTTCAGAGATATAGAAATATTTGGGCATCACTAAATGATCAGACTTCAGAATCACTCTTCAGAAAAAACAAGCAGAGATTCCATTTTACATCCTTGGAACAAAATAGAAGCATGCATACAAACACAACATCACGGAACTTTTTTAAGTTGGATGGGATTTAAGTGCTATGAGTATGTGTGTATTTTTAAATCCATATTTTTACCTGATAGCCAAGAAAATTTGAAAAGTGTAAGATATCATTGAAGGACACTTCTGAGTCATCCTTTTCTCCCACACCAAATGTCAAACACTTATGGGCTGTGATGCAATAGGCACAGGCTTTGTTAGTGGGCTATCTAAGCAAATATCCACCCCTTACTCCTGGTCTCCTTCAGATAACTTCCTCTGTGCTGTTGCTGAGACACTCAGCCATTTTACAGCAAGGGTCTTCCACAGCTGAGGTGAGTTTTGGTAGGCTTGCAGAAAGGAAGTCACAAACTCTTGGGGATTAACCCAGCACTATTGCCATTTAAACAGGAGAACTTCAGGACACAGTGTAGTCACAAGTTACCTTTCAAGAGTCATATTCTTCATTTATGGAGGGAAAAGAGAGAAATAAGGCATTCACATAAAAGTTTGTACTGGAAAAATGCAAAAAAAAGCCAACAGAAAACCTGACTGATCTTTTCCTGGACCACATTACATGTCACTATTTATATGAAGATTGGAGATTTTATTTGCATCTTACATCTGTAAGAATATTCAGGAGTATTTTTAAAACACAGTCTTTGTGCTGGAAAAAAAAAAGTTTACAATTAAAACAAGCTAAAGATGAAGAAGAGTATAGCTTTTTGGTTTGTACATAAAAGACAGAAAATGGCAGGGGAAAAATATTCATAGGCATGTGATAGTAATGCAATTGCAATTATATAACAAGCATGCAAACTCAATAAGTTTGAGTTTTCTTTATCGGAATTAGATGAGTATGGCTGAAACTGTCTTTCTAAGCACAAAGCACACGTATACAAAATGTATAAGGCATTAACTAAATGAAAAGAGAGCCTTTGATGTTTCTAGATATCAGGTTTCATTTATAGTTATTAAAAAATCTAGTCTGATCTTTACTCAGCATTTGTTTACTAATTTTTACTAATTCTAACACATTCCACGTTTTTTTGATAGGTGTTTTATATATCACAATGCATCAGGTTTGCATGGCCAGATTTTAGGTGTTACAGGAATGGCTTCTGTGAGAAGATGTTGGAAGCTTCCTCCACCCCTTATAGAACCAATCCCAACTGGCTTCCAGACAGATGGGGATTGCTGCCAAGCCTGGGCCAATCAGAAATGGTGGCAACACTCCTGTGATAACAGATTTAAGAACAGGGGAGAAAAAAGGTGATTGTGCAGCTGTAACTGCAGCCAGAAAAAAACAGGGTGAGAACATGTGAGAGGAGCAACTCTGCAGACACCAAGGTCAGTGGAGAAGGAGGGGCAGGAGGTGCTCCAGGTGCCAGAGCTGAGGTTCCCCTGCAGCCTGTGGTGCAGCCCATGGTGAGGCAGCTGTACCACTGCAGCCCATGGAAATCCATGGGGATGCAGAGATCCACCTGCAGCTCTTGGAGGAGCAAGTGGATGCCTGAGGGAAAGCTAAGGGAGACCTGTGCTGAAATAGGCACTTGGCTGGGGCCTGCAGCCCAGTGGAGGGAGTAGCCCACTCTGAAGCAGTTTTCTTGGAAGGACTTGTGATCCCATGGGGGACCCACACTGGAGTATGCTGCTTCTAAAGGTCTACACCGCACTCCATGGAAGAATGGCCTGCACTGGAGCAGTTTGTGGAGGACTGTTGCCCATGGGATGGACTCATGGTAGAGAACTTTGTGGAAAACTATCTCCTGTGGGAGGAACCCCACACTGAAGTGGGAGAAGAGCTCCTCTTCCTGTGCAGCAACAGGACGAATTTGTGATGAAGGATTGTAACCCCCATTCACTGTCTTCCTGCACCATTGTGAGGGAGTGGGTCACGTTGCCTGGAATCAGAAGAAAAACTTTTCCAAACAATGTTAAAGTAGTAGTACAAAGAGCAGATTTTTAATGAAAACTTTCAGGTGCACAATACCTAGGTATGAACTGCATATTTTTATAAGGTTTATATATTAGTATATTTAGCAGGTACATCCCATAAGAGACCAGTTGCCCCAGCAATGCACGCTTGGATCAGCCTCTTGGAGTTGCTCTAGGGGCTTATTTCCCTATTTCTTGTTATGTCTCTTAAGTTCTAGTGCAAAAGAGAGGGTTAGAAATTATTTTCTTGAAAATAAGACTAAACAGAATTTCAAAAATGTGACATAGCTACTGTTCTAAAGTGTGAAAAGGGGTAATAAGGTGCTAGAGGCTATAGAACTAGGCATTAAAAATCTACAAAGTTACAAATATATGAAAAATATTAAAAACAAAAAAAAATCTTTAGGCGTCAGTAAAACTTGAGAAAGAGGGAGGAGATGGGGAAAAGTGTTTTAAGATTTATTTTACTTCTAATTATCCTGCTCTGATTTTGTTAGCAGTAAACTCAATTCATTTCCATAAGCTGAGTCTGTTTTACCCATGACAGTATTTGATGAGCAATCTCTCTCCCAGTCCTTATCTCATCTCATGAACCCTTCATATTTTCTTTTCCCTGTCTGGTTGCAGAAGGGAGAGATAGAGTGGCTTGAATGAGTGTCTGGCACCCAGCCAGGGTCAACCCACTACACACAAGTATTCTGAACATCTCTTTTCTTCTCATTTACTCTCTTGTTAAAGCCAAGACAAACTGTAGGATCTAAAACACATAGGTTGAACTTTACAGCAGGAGGCACTAGTACTGAAATTTAATCCCTTATTAGATTTTAGGAGCCTTTCTATTTCCTGTAGAAAAAACCTCCAAACCAAAAAACAACACCACATGAAAAATCCTGTGAAAGAACCAAATAATGACAGAGGCCTTAAGACTTACATGATGCTCTTGGAAGACAATGAATTTGGCATAAATCTTTTCACTTGCATAAATCTGTTCTGAAAGTCTGAAATTTCCAAGTTCTAAGCCAACACAAAGCTTTACCTTTCTGCTAAATTAATCCTGCCCCTCTGTGCTTTTTCACTTTTTCCATCTCTGTCCCACATTTCAGTTATGGCTTTTTCAGGTCCTTTGGACTCCACCACTTCACAGACGGGAGAATTTTCATATTGAGAACCCTTCATATCTTATGTTACCAATTAATGCAATGTCTCAAGATAAAATCTGAGAAGATAAAATATTAGATCCACAAGCAGGTCCATTTCTAATAAAGCTTTCTGTAATGGAAACTTATTTTTAGAAAGTTAATAAAGAGATTCATCTTCCAGACCAGAGGCAGTAGGAAAATTAACAATTGTTTAATCATGCAGATCAGTAAGATGCTCAATGTTAAGTGTAAGACTAGTCATTGACCCTTTCTAGTGAATGAATGGATTATTATGTTTAACATTTCAATTTAGCCCAATACCACAAGTGCATAGTAATTGTGATTTTATTATACAGACACATAAATTATGCAGTATTTTTTATGATCCATAGCCTTTAGAACATCACACTGAAAGTAAGAAAGTAGTACACTCTGTTTAATTTTTACTGACATTAAAGTCATAAGGAACACAGAAATTTGAACAGCTTTAAAGAAAAAGTCAACACTGTAGAAATTAAATTGTCCAGTTTTAGCATAGTATCTGTCAATCAATATATGGATAGTTGCTTAGGAAATGAATCTGTAATCTCAAAAAGAAAATAAGGACATTGTAATAATAAAGCCTGGCTTAATATACTCATTATTTTGCCTCTATACTAAAATAATATATAATGCCTGTAGGATATTTTACAATTTAACACTGCAAACAAAAGCCCCATATGTTTCATTGTTTTCTTTAGCTCTTCCAAAAACAAGATATTCTTTTCTAGTTCTGCAGAAAGAGCAAGGACTTTAGGGAAAACACAATGCTGAACAATTGCTTTCAACATGAGGATCTCTAGGGAGGCTCTGTTTCACTCTCTGTGGGAAAGGACCTTTTTGGTTATTTTGTGATTCATCCATTTTCAGACTGCAGAGAGCAAAAGTCTGAAAAACATGAGCGTGATGCAGTGAAAAGCATTGCAAAAGGAGGGTTGGATGTAGACATTCTGATGTGAGTGGGTGTTATTTGGACAATGAGCAATACTAGCTCTGCTCCTGGGCTTTCTTTTTGAGTATCTGCCTTTCTGACTGACACAGACGAAGAACTCTCTTGCTTCAACTGCTTCCATTCATGCACAAAACTCTTACAACACAATCGTGTGCTTATTGACTCAAAGGTGCTTTCTCATCTATAGGTACAAGCACGCCTGCTGGTATTGCAGCACAGCACTAATGCTTCATTTCACACTTATCAGAAACTACAGCACTTATGCATGTTTGTCTAATGCATACACAATTCTCAGAGCCTGTCTCTTGCAGTTCTCTATCTGTTCTCTGCCCAGCCACCTTTTCTGGGCAGTTTGCTGATATGTTTAAATGGCTGTGGTCGCCTTTTCAACAGGTCAGCACCACCAAATGCTCTTAAAGGCTTTTCCAAACATCTTATACATTTCTAAAGAACACAAGTAGCTCTGATTTGGGAATTTTTTTTCACCAGTAGCTCAGTGTATTTTCTCGGTGGGGTCCAGTCTTGTTGGAGTGCTCCATAATTACTCAGTCACTGCTTTGCTCAGGACACTGATCATGGTGTCCTCACCATGAATCCTAGAGCAGCATGTTCTGTATGTCATGATTTGCATGGAATCTTATTTCAAAAACTAGCTACTTAGATCTGTCAATAAACTAATTTGAGTATGCTATAAGTACAGGATAATACTGCTCTTTGATGTTACAAAGATCTTTTAGATATTCTTTGAGCCAACAGAATCAAACAAATATTTGTCAGCCTTAGTTCCTCTGTCTATTATTCTGCACACTACAACTAATACTATAATTCTTAAAAGTTCTTTGGCTTCACAGCAACAGGTTTGATTATTTTCTATCTACCAAAACATTCAGATGTAATCAATATTAAACCTCACTAGAGAGGTTTCTTTACAAATTGACTGCAAATCAGAGTTGTTGCTCTAAAATATAATCTAAAGTTCTGTCTGATCATTAGTTTATCCTTGGCTGATTTGGGTTTTTATTAATTCTGCCAAAAATTACACATTCTGAAATGAAGGAAAAACAATAAAAATGGTCACATGCTCATGTCTGAGACACATAAAATTTAAATTGCTGAATGATCTCGCAGAATAATATCAGTGATCTGTGAATTGTGCTTTTAAGCATTATTTTATTGGCTGTTGTGTAACAAGTTACCCTGGGTATGAGCTGCTACCTGCTTGCATGGTGACATTTACAGGCACTTCAAGATGTATAAGTCCAGGACCAGAGGAAAAACACCAGTGTGGTTGTGAGATGTGGAGTGTGACATTGTCCTGCTACTGCCATGTCAGAGTTGCTAACATAGAGCACAACAGGTGAGTGAATAATTCTAGAAAAAAGAATCTGTCAAGACTGGGAAAGGAGGAGGAGGGATATTGAAGTGAGAGATCTTTCTTCTGTCTAATACAAGGACTTCTGTAACCTCTTGATATTATGACAAGGAGCACATAAGTGAAATGCAACTCTCTCACTTTTCATAACTATTCCCATAATTAATACTTCTTCTCCCAGGTAACAATTAAGAGGACCAGAGAAAATAGACAAGGGACGTTTCAATTAATATTAGGTGGATAAGCATTGTCAAGCATTAACAGGGTGACATGGAAGTCATAGAATCCCCATCCCTGGCAGTGTTCAGAAGGCATGTGTATGTCACACTTGGAGACATGTTAAATGTTTAACACAGTGGTACTTCATTAAGAGTTGGACTGTTGTCTTAGAGGTCTCTTCCAACCTTAATGATTCTGTGATTCTGTGATTTGTCACTAAACATGAAAAGTCTGATTTTTAAGGTCACAGATACACAATTTCCCCTTATGCTACTTTATGTCAGTTCTAAACCCCAAGTTAAATAAATAAATATACAAAAGCTATTTCCCATCTAAATATTTTGATGCAGAGATGCACTAAACGTTTCTTCTTGATGCAGAGATACACTAAACATTTCTCCATGTTGTTGTACTCACTGGTTTAAAATATGACAATTTTAAATTCTTCAGTATTCTATCAGTCTTGGATGGCCTGGATGATAGGATAGATATGCCTGGCAGCAAGTTTGCACGATAGGAATTTGGGAGAAGTTGTTGATACACAAGATGGTTGTGCAGCTATTCAGAGGGTCATGGACAACCTGGAGACATAGAAAAACAAGTAAATAAGTTCAAAGGAAATTTGAAAGTCTTGCCTCTGGGAAGTAATAACGCCATGTATTATGGAAGAAATATAGTATGCCATGGATCACTCACTGGAGGCTGACTGCCTGGACAATGGCTGTTCAGAAAAGGCCCTGAGAGGCCACAAGGTAAACATAAGGCAAAAATGTGCCTTTGTGAAAAGAAAACCAACAATCTCTAGCTTTAGGGGGAGCATCAGCAGCAGTCTGAGGGGCACCTTGCTTTCCCTTCCATTTGGAGTAATGTGTCCAGTGGGCTCCCTACAAGAGATAGACACACTGGAGCAATTATACCAAAGAGCTTTAAGGGATTCTAGGAGACTGCAGCATCCTTTATGCAAGGAGAGGCTGAGGCAGTGGGGACTCCTTGGCCTTAGGAGAAGAAATGTCTCAGGGGAATCTTATCTAACTCTAAATAGCACACGGGTATAAGCAAAGAATTTGGAGCCAACTCTTCTCAATGGAGGACAAAAGGAGTTGAGATAGATGAAATTCCATTTAAGCCTAAAATCCACCTTCTTTGCTGGGAGTATGGTGTAAGACTGGAACATATGGGGGTTGAATTATCTCCATCCTTAAAGTGATTCAATACCAGACTAGACACGGCTCTGATAAACCTGCTCTTGCTGATCATGTTTTGAGCAGACACCTTGGACTTAGAAGAAATCCAGGCATGCCTTCTGAACTTAACTGTCGTGTGATTTTTTGATTGCATTTGCTATGTGCAGTGGAGTTCTGAAGACTGATAAGTTCTCATTTCACCACAGTGTATCTCCTGCCTCCTTTTATTTTTTGGTATACTCATGACCTTTACATAATAGCTGAATAGACATACACTACCCAAAAAATCTCAAACCTTCAGAAAACATTATCTATACAAATTTACATTTTGTGTGACAAAAAAGTAGATAATTTGTTATAATCTTCCAAAATATTCATGCTAGGCTTAGCCCAAAATCCTCTGTGTTCTCTGATCTTTTTCTGCAGCCTGTTCCCATATCAACAAAAGTGACTTTTAATTAAAGCAATCTCCACGTTACAGTTCTGGAATGCTGTAATTTTTGTGTTGATATTTTCTCTGAACATGTTACAGTGCTGAAAAACAACATGTGGTACAGAATAGAGACCAAATTAAAATATATATTTAAGATAGCAGTTGGAATTAATGTGATACCTAAGAAACATCTGACAAAACTGGAACTCTGAAAAGTTATAAGGTTTATTATCAGACTGGAAATGAGACTTCTGCTTAGATGCACCAGTAATGTGAGCTGCCTGAAGGACAGCCTGGCTAGAGGGGAAAAAGAAGCTGAACAGAAGAAAATGTCTGCCTGAAAATACTGTCAGAAAATGCCAGCTTGGAAGCCATGAACCTGGGAACTAAGCTTATGAACTGGTACGTACCATCCTTGAAAAGGGCAGCTGGTCTCTCGGAAATAATGCTGGGAACGGTAGTACACTTAGGAAGGAGGAGACATCCTGAGATACTCATAAATAAGTGCAAACACAAGGAACTGAAATGACACCTTCTCATTCAAGACGGTGGAAAACAGTCTAAGAAAAACAGAAATTTCTCAGAAATAACAGAAAACCCCATCACCAGTTGAAAAAGAGAAATTGAAACATCTATTGGCTGCACAAAAAGATGATATTCTGTGCCATTTCATGTCTCTAATATAAAACAAGTTTAATTTCTACACAAAGCTGAATCTCTCTTCCTGGGAGTATACCTTGCCACACCTACTTTTTCTTTTCTAAATAGATTGAATTCTCCACATTAACTTTCTATGAGATCTTGGGTTATCACTCCAGATTCTGTACCACAGATCACCTTTGAAGTAAGACAGCCTGTAATCTCATTGGTCCCCCTTTTTGGACCCACTTTTGGGGCAGGTTTGGTCTGTGTTCTCATTTCTGGGATGGTTGGGTTCACCTCTGGGATTAGTTTGCCCCTCACTTTGGGGTGGTCTGTTACCTTCTGAAATCTGTCTGATTCCCTTGATATTGATATTATAGATCTATATAAATAGTCTATCATATCTGGTACTACATTGTTGATAAGTTGCTTCAATAATGAAAAGCTCATAGTAACTTGTAAAAATATATACCTAATTGGTAGTTGCTGTTAGTGATTGCTGTTCTATGATTGATTGCTGCTATCATACTACTGCTACCATACTATTGACTGATACTATATTATTGATTGTTGATACTAGTTTGCAATAGCTGGGTATACATACATACATACATACATGTGTATATATATATATATACACAGACACACTTTTACTCTTTGATCATAGCTATACTTGTTATATGTGATTTTTTACTATGTTTTCTGTTCCAGTTTACTTGTTAGTTTTAAATTTTGTGATATTTGTGGCAATTTGTAATAGAGCAGAGAAATTTAGAGGATGAAGTCTCCATATCCTTCAGCATTAGGGAATCCTAGAAACCCATAGCCATAATCTCCAGACACCCTCTCTTTTATTCTCAACACCCATGCACCTTCATCTCCATCTCATTAAAGGAATACCAACAAAGTGATACAAAAACTATATAGGCGTGTTCCTTGCACACAAAAGTATCTAGATGGCATACTAGTTGCCTGTTTAGTGCCTCTGTCTCTATTTCAGAGTCTTACATAGGGGATGACTTTGAGTATATAATCTGTCAATTTCAGGGACTCCCAGATAAAATCAATTACCTCTGCAAGGCTCTTAGTTGCCCAAAAAGTGTTAAAGGCAAAGAGATGAAAAGGACGACAGCCACTAAAAAGGACAGAAAGACAGGGAGACAAAGAGAAAGCTAAAAAGCAGTCAGAAAAGACTATCTACCTTGAATTTCCCACCTATAAATGCAGCTAATGGTATTTTTATCTTTTACAAAGTACTCAGTTGTATTCAAGTCTGAGTTGAGTGCACTTCAGTCAATGCAAAATATCTCTGTCTCATCAGGATGTGAACTACTGATTGCAGGTGGAAATGTATGTGTAATTCCAACAACGTGACTGACATTCTGATTTCATTTTTTCCCATCTAGTTGTGACTGTCAGTAGTACTACAACCTGCCTGTAATCTACTGTATACAAGAGAAAAAGATAGGCAGAGCATGACAACTCCACAAAGATTTGAGGGGTTTGAGAGACCTTTCAGCTGGGAAAGAAACAGAAAAATTCTGCATATTAAGGCCTGTATCTGCAAAATAAAGTATTGCAGAAAAAAATTTATTCTCTTGAAGTCTAAATACACTAGGTAGGAGTCATCTTACTGAAATTAGGCATCAAATACAATATTTTCAGTTAGCCTCCCTTTACAGTCAACAACAGGAAACAGGTACTTTGTGGGAAATTAGTCAAATCCATGTCAAAAGCCAGATGAAGGACTGGATTAGTTATACTATGAAGATGATGAATTTTTGTAACTAGCTTCTAAACACAGAGCATTCATACCTCACCTTTTAGCTTTTGATGCCTATGTCAATCATCAGTCAGAACTGATTAGCTGTACCTTAAAAAATATAGACTTAACCTCAGTCTAGGAAAAACACACCTTAAGAGAAATGAAATCTATCCAACTTCCCAAAAATAGCATAAGTATACTGACTGGTGCAGAAATATGACAACTAAGATGCCGCATACTTCTTTCAAAACACACATGTGCTCACACTGCTGGAAATGCAAAAAAACAATGCAGTCTGAGCCAAGAGAGGAGAAAGTCCACTTTTTCATAGGCAGTGTAGAAGGAAAGTACCTACAGGAAAAAAATAAAATCATTATTTGCAGTAAAAATTGTATCCAAGTACAGGCAGGGAGCATAGCTTTAACATAGATATTGAGAAGACAGCCAGCAAAAATGACAAACATTATATTACCCTGTTCTAAATATTATTATTTCTTCAAATAGTTTCTTGTAAAATGAGCCTGAGTATTTGTTTGTCTTTGCCTTTCTATCTCCCTGAAGAGCTGAATGGTTAGTCAAGACTGGCTTCTGCAGAAAAGTTATGTCTAAGGTGAGAATGGGTCAGATGTTCTGTTTCTGTCACTGAGTTATCTGAGTGTCAAAGCCTCTGCATCTGGGATGTGAAACAAGTGGACTAAATAATCCAGATAGTGTGCTCAAAAATTCAAGACAAAAAGTCAAACAGATACATAGTCAAAGGAAAGTTTAAAAACAAAACATTCAATACAGTGAGACCTGAAAGCAACAGCCTCACAAGTGATGAGCCAGGGAAACTTTATGTACACCATACCAGTGCTTACAAGAGAAGAGGTTTAAAATAAAAAAACAAACAAACAACAACAACAACCCCCAAAAAAACCCCACAAAAACAAAACAAAACAAAACAAAACAACACAAAAAACCAAAAACCCCAACCAACAACAAAAAACCCCCAAAACCTCAAATATTTTTCTCCAAAAATGACAAAGCAGTTTGAAGTGTTTCTCCAGAATATGCTCCCTGAGACTTCCTCAAGAGCAGCACAAAAAATATCTTTTTTGCAGATCATTTAGATTCATTGGCAAATTGTTCTGCCAAAGCTTTCTTGTGCAGTTCTAACTACAAAATATTAATTTTTCAATACCTGTAAAAATTACTTTTTCAATACCCGTTGTGCTGTAAGGCTAAATTTGGTTTATTGCTTTTAATGGCAGTAATCCACAGAGAATCCCAATATTATAAAGTTTTTACCCTAAAGAATGATTAAAATTTTTTGGTTATTTTTACATTCAAGTCTTCCACATAGGTTTAGTGATGTTCAAAAGACTGCATCTTTTTATGGGGGTTCTTTCACCTTTATATGACTGAAATTCAATTAATATTCTCATGTTCTATTTTCAATACATCATCATGCACAACTTTGCTGATTTATAAAACATTAAGTTGTCACAGAATTAATAAAAATTCCCAGAGGGATTCTTTTTCCACACTTGTACTCAATATATTATTTTCCTAGAAAGGGGTAAGTACCATGTACTTACCTTAAGGCCTAGATTTTGTTTTCATTTACTGTAGAATTAGACACAGGTAATTCATTAAGTAAATGCACTTGCCCCTCTTATAACCAGCATAAAAGATTGTGAGAATCTAGCCACCATAGAAGCAGTAGCACCAACTGCATTTTAGACTAAATACTGGTTTCCATTCTTTTTCCCAGTTTTCATGAAGACAAGGGTTAATAGTTATTCCCTGCTGATGTCATTATCAGAGTGATCAGCAGTCTGCCAAGTCTTTCCCATAAACCATAATATTTGAACCAATGAGTAGGTAATTTCAGATGAAGGAAGGATTCACTGTTAAGTTCTGGGAAAACAAGTGGCTTTTTGGTTAGGCTTAGTAAGTGACTTTTTAGCTGAGTGTATTGAATTTGGTATCATCTCAAATGAGGAAAAGAGATTAAAATAAATTCAAATGTTATTAGATGCCCAAAAATCCACATTACATATCCCATATCTTTAGAAAAGCAGCAGTTGTAACCTGAATCTTTATTAAAAAAGTCAGATCTTTTGTATAAGACACAAATCCACTGGAACCCAAACTAAAAGGATGTTTTTTGTTACTCATACATATGTACTCTGCCTGAATTTTTCAAGGAATGTTTTTTTTTCTGTAGATAAAATTTGGACAAAAGAAGTTCAACTCCTTTAGAAAACAAAGAATGCTGGAGAAAAGCAAAATTAATTCCATTTATTAGGATATAATTTTTTAAAACTGTCCTACCTGGGAACACAAAAGAAATGAAGTGTGAAACGTCCTGCCTGTCACTGTTCTGGGCAGCAGATAGCATGTCTATGACTCTCAGTCTTTTGTTCACTGAAAATAATAATTTTTTATAAAAATGTTACATCCTTTCCTGTGTCAATCAACAGTTTTATATCCAACAAGTAAGCAATGGCAAAAGTAAAATAATACTAGAGCTACTATTTAGACAAGAAAAACATACTGCATTTTTTGGTGAATTGATGAACAGCAATTGAAAATACTTCTGGAATTGTTAGAGGAGGTTGTGGGTTTCTTTGGACAGTCAGTCCTAACTTTGTGTGCTTCACCATCTCATAAAATGAAGATATGACCTGAAAGCACTCTTGTAATTGTTATGCTTGTTTGACTGCGTTGCTGATAGCCAACAAATCTTATGGGAATTTAAGCAAAACACTGCATTTTAAAAGAGAGCTTATCATATGGTCAAGTCCTTTGATTAATTCAGTTAACAATTTTATGAACTGTGATCCAGCACGACTTATTTTCTGGTTAGGTAGGAGGTTATTTGCATTTAATATACAGGCCTTACACTTCATTAGTGTTGACTTTGTAAATTAGTCTGAGTATCTCTTAAACACTAAGTTTTTTCACATCTTCTCTTTTTGTTAGCAGAAAATAGATTATCCTTTCCTTCTTCAAGGGACATAAAAGCAAGTCATACCCATGCCTTTTTAAATGATGAGAAAAAACTTGAAGTGATATTAGAAAGTTTGGTCCCAAGAAATACAATATCTCAAATGACATTTTGCTAAACTCTATGGATCAGATACACAGATTGAAATGCAGCTTCTTCTTTCCTTTGTAACCTGTTGCTGTAGTTCATATTCAGAGGTTCCTATAATTTGAAGAAATGCAAATAATTTCCAGGAGAAAACATTTTGTCCTGCTTCCTTCGCTTACTTTTGTGATCTTTCAATCTGAACATGTCCAGGTAAATGCATATTAATCAATGCCATTTCTGTTAGTCATGACACAAGTAGTCAATCATTTACCAAAAATAAAGAGATTTAGAAAACACAGATTTTGTTCCTGACACCTTCTTGGTTCTCACAAAACCCAATCTCCATCTGATTTGTCTCACATAACAGGCTGTTGTTAAGATTAACTGTATATATTCAGAATATCTATGCTGGAGATTCAGAAAATAGTAGTTTTCTGGCAAATCATATACATTTGTTCAGAGAGTTAATTTTAGAAGACAAATAATGGCATTCCAAGGAATTAAGGAGAAAATGGCTGAGAATTGAAGGGAGTTGCCTTACTCTTTTAAAGAGGATGTTATCCATTCATGAGCTTGATACATTTCATTAAGACTGTCAGCAAGTACACAGTGATAAGACAATGGAAAGCATTCATTTTAATTATCTAGAATATTTCCCCTGTGCAAGTTGAAAATAGCTTCATTTCATTCTAGTAATGAAAGGATAAAGAAAGCAATCATTTTATAGCTAGATACAGTTGAGAAAACAAATGCTGCATAGTTTACAAAGAGACATATTTTTGCATAAATTTACTTGGCTATTTTTTTTGCTTGATTGGTTTGTTCATTGGTTAGTTTGAATTTTTTGTTTAACATGAACATTAATCTTAAAAGCAAGACCTTTTTAGTAACCTAGTTAATGTTGAGTTTTCTTCCTCCAAAATTACACTATAGACTTTCAAACCTGTTTTTAAATATATATTATCAGTTAATTTTGCTTTTTTTGTACATTGAAATGTTTCAATTTAAGAAACTGTTCTGATTTTGAGTGTGGATCATAATAGAATCTATGGTGACCGTGCTATTCTCATGGCTGCTACCTCACATACCTGCTGGGATCCTTTCTCTTGCACTGACCAATGAACAGTCATCTATAATTCACTATGCATTTACTAAAAAAGCATACGAGCACAAATAAATCAAAATTCAGGAGACTTACTTCTACCTAATCCTAATGATCAATGCATCACTACCTGTTAAAAACCAACAAAGACAGGAAATCTAGAGTTTGTATTGAAAGATAGATTTTGAAAACAAAATAAACAGAAAATATCATTTTCACTCATGATACTTAAGACCATTGATGAAATGCTTCACTAAAGATCATAGGATGTAACCTTGTATGTGTGTGGACTTGGTAAAGGAGGCTTTTAGTAGTAGGTGATTTTTGCTAAATACAGATTAGAAAAGTGGCACTCCATGATATTAATTTATCAGTTATATTTCTACCACAGTGTTAGACCAGGAACAGCTTAATTAAACCATGATGATTTAGTCATAAGCCCAGAGTGACAGTGGGTAACCTGTTTTATCAAGTGGATGAAGGATTCTGTCCAGATCAAGGCTCAGAACAGAAGTTGAGGCTCTGAGTGAAGTCGAGTTCTTTGGCAGCAACAAATCTTTCCAAGGAGATTTGCCAAAGCACAGTACATCCACTACCTGCTGGAAGAACCCACCACCATCCAGCAACCTCAAAACTGGACAGAATAGGTGCAGTTCTACATAGAAAAGCTAAATAACCTTTCTCAGAGAGATCTTATCAAAAAGCTGCAGTGAAGATTTTTATAGCAAACACAATCTCCTCTCTCCAATAATGTTGACTTTAGTTTTGCATAATTCTGAAAACATCAAGGTAGGAATTTGGATTTAAAAGTGAAGAGAATTATTTTCTCATATAAAGGAAAAAATGATTATGCAGGTATTAGGATGATGCACTGGACATAGCAATTTGGAGTGAACACAGTTCATACTACAATCAGGATTTCCACTCTCTACTTACTCATAGTTCTTTCAGCTGTTAGAGTAGAAACTGAATGAAGAACAGAGATTTTCCCACACCCTTCTGGAAAAAAGTGGCAAGGCTGGGCAAGCAGTCTATGAAATGGGTAAGAAATTGTTTAGCAGGGCACACTTAGGGAGGGGTGATCAATGGTTTTCATTCAGACTGGCAGCCTGGCACAAGGGGGGTTCCTCAGGGATTAATGTTCCAAATCTTCACAGATGTTGTGGACAATGCCATCTTACAAAGAGACCTGTACAGGCTGAAAGGGTGGGGCTGGCCAGAGCAGTGCAAGGTGCAGCAGAGACAAGGGCACAGCCTGCACCTGGGGTGGCACCACCACAGGGCCCAGCACAGGCTGTGACCCGCCCATCTGGGGAGCAGCCTTGCTGAAAGGGATGTGGAGGTTCAGGGGACAATCTCCTGACCATGAGTCATGGGTGGCACTGCAGCTATGAGGGCAATCAGGGTCTGGGCTGCAGCTGCAGGGACTCTGGCAGACAGGGACCCTGGGCCCTGGGCTGGCAGACAGGGACAGAGAGGATCAGCACTGGTGGCAGACAGGGACAGAGAGGATCAGCACCGCTGGCAGACAGGGACAGAGCAGATCAGCACTGGTGGCAGACAGGGACAGAGCAGATCAGCACTGGTGGCAGACAGGGACAGAGAGGATCAGCACTGGTGGCAGACAGGGACAGAGAGGATCAGCACCGCTGGCAGACAGGGACAGAGAGGATCAGCACTGATGGCAGACAGGGACAGAGAGGATCAGCACTGGTGGCAGACAGGGACAGAGCAGATCAGCACTGATGGCAGACAGGGACAGAGAGGATCAGCACCGCTGGCAGACAGGGACAGAGCAGATCAGCACCGCTGGCAGACAGGGACAGAGCAGATCAGCACCGCTGGCAGACAGGGACAGAGCGGATCAGCACCGCTGGCAGACAGGGACAGAGAGGATCAGCAGTGGTGGCAGACAGGGACCCTGGGCCCTGGGCTGGCAGACAGGGACAGAGAGGATCAGCACCGCTGGCAGACAGGGACAGAGAGGATCAGCACCGCTGGCAGACAGAGACAGAGCAGATCAGCACTGGTGGCAGACAGGGACAGAGCGGATCAGCACCGCTGGCAGACAGGGACAGAGAGGATCAGCACCGCTGGCAGACAGGGACAGAGAGGATCAGCACCGCTGGCAGACAGGGACAGAGAGGATCAGCACTGGTGGCAGACAGGGACAGAGCGGATCAGCACTGGTGGCAGACAGGGACAGAGCAGATCAGCACTAGTGGCAGACAGGGACAGAGAGGATCAGCACTGGTGGCAGACAGGGACAGAGCGGATCAGCACCGCTGGCAGACAGAGACAGAGCAGATCAGCACTGGTGGCAGACAGGGACAGAGAGGATCAGCACTGGTGGCAGACAGGGACAGAGAGGATCAGCACACCCCGAGCACAGCTCGTCGGGCAGCGCCCACGGGAGCAGCGCCTCTCCTGCTGGGCCTCACAATTCAAGGAAGACACAAAAATGAGCAAAGGGCTGCAGAACCTGCCCTGTGAGGAAAGACAGAAGGAGGCCTTTTGTCCCTGAAGACAAGAAGGATCAGAAGGGGCATCATCACAGTATTCCAGTACTTAGAAGCGGTTACAAAGAATATAGATGTTCTCGCATCACATGGTGAAGATGAGGGGCAAAATGTACAAGAAGACATTTTCTTGACATAAGAAAGACATTTTTTACAATGAGAGCAATCCTTCATTGGAACAACAATCCCCAGGAACCAATAGAACCCTCATAACGGTAGATGCAACTCTGGAGGATGCTAGGTTATATCATCTGGTTCCCCTTTCCTATGAAAAAATGTGGACCAGATATTTTCTTGAGATCTCTTACAGCTGTGTTATTCTGTGATTTTATTGGGTTTTTTTCATTAATGGCCACATAATTCTTCATTTCTCTTTCTCTCAAAATTGAAGGGATGTCCTCAGGGCTCTAATTATTGTTGTTGGTGTCTACTCTAGCACATATCAGAATTTCTCCATGGAAACAGGATGCATGAGGAATCTGAAGTAAAAAAAAGAAAGAATTAATTCTAAGTATCAGCTGAGTAGCAGTTCCAGCAATGATTATTCTGTCAGCCTTCAGCTAATTGCTCAACATGTTATTAGAAGATTTCTGATCATATTTAAAAGCAAACATAAATTATTTTCCTGAGAATAAATAACACAGACTTGACTATGATGTCATTCATATAATCTTTTCATACACTGGCAGTTGGAGCTGGGTCTGGTTACAGTTAACTTATGAAAATTCAAAGTTGCTCTGCTGATCTGCAAGACTTCCTTCAAATTACACACAGTGAGATCAGGGTCTAGATTCTTCATTTTAATAGGCAACACCTAATTTAGAGCAGCATGAAGTTACAATCAGACCTGGAATATGAAGAAACAGTGGAGTTACACTTTTAAGATATAGAAGACTATAGTATATTAAGACTTGGATGCCCAGTACACAGGCTGAAATATGAAAAATGAAGGTTTATGTTCACTCCTGAAATGCAAATGTAAAACAGATGTGTAGCTATCTCTTTTAATTCTATGAACCTCACATTGATCACAGCACAAAAATATGTAACACATCATATTTGAATCAATGGAAAGCCTGTATTACACAAGTGACTGTAAGGAGCTCACTGTAAGTATATCTGGTTTAATTTGAGCCTGTGAAGTTGGGTTTTTCCCCTAGATCAGGCCCAAAACACCTACGGCTGAAAAATCATTCACTGCAAAAATATCCTATTAATAACTTGTGAATCCCCAATGCTGTCAAAATATAAGGCTTCAGTGAATTACAAACATATTTATACAGGGTATGAGTTGCCATTTACATATTCATATGTATATAAAATGGCACCTATTTATGTACATTTGTACATATTTCATTTCTACCTATTCATAAGAGATATAAGTTGCTATTTTTTATTATACTTCAGCTGAATCTGCTGAATTACCTCAATTTTTTTGGTATAACATTATTTTCTTACAGCATGACACACCAGATTAGGAATAGAACAAAATGTACTGCACCAGATTATAGAAATTATTTATTTATTGTGTCTAGAGTAAAGCAGCCAGGGCTGCTAAATTTCTTTCCCTATTGTTCTGCACAAAATAATCCTTAGTGTCTTTGTGTCCTGGGACACACTCCAGCATGGAGCTTAGAAAATACTAGTACAGCTCTTCTGCAGAAGGAGGTGGTTTATTGTTAAATAAGTATTTTTCAAACCTCCAGTCTGCTATGTGGTGTTCTTTCCATGTTCTTCAGGGTTTTGCAATCCCTTCCTGTTTTAGCCTGCCAGTAAAATGAAAGATTGACATTATTCTGTGAGGTTCTGGCAATCTATTGATCTGTGATCTCTACAATGAACTCATGAAAGAGCGTTCACTGTCCGGAAGAGCACATGATAAAATCAGGTGCAGGAGAGGCCCAAACATATGGTGTGGAAGCACCACCTAGACAAAGGCAGTAACTTATTACGGGCCAAAAATGTTCCTACTTTCAGAACTAAGTGACACAAATAACAGAAACAGAGGTTACAAAAACCTATTGTCACAGGGGTGGATGACAAAAAACAAAACAGAGAACTTCCCTTAAGTAATCTGAAAGAGGAGAGGTCATGGCATGGCTCTGGGATCCAACCAAAGCATCCTTTTCCTGCACACATCTTTTTGACTTCAGCCAGTTTTGGATATGATTGACAGGATATATCATATTTTGAGCAGGGAGGAAATTCAGAGCAATTTCTTACTACACAGTTGTGCTCCTGCAATCTGTGAAGGGCTAGCTAGCCCCAGCATTAGATTACCAGATGCACAAGGGTTCACTAATCCGTTAGCTATTACATCTGCATTCCAGGGTTTTCATAAGAAATGCAACAGCTGTGAATCTCTGAAGTGTCTCCTAAAGCAATGACTGACTTGGAGATAATCACTCCCTTTTCCCTTAGAACAGGATAGAGTTTCCTCTGTGGCTTCATGCTGCTGGAAGGGATTCTGGATAACCTCTGACTGTTTAATCCCTGCAGACCTTGGGAGCAGTGCAAGTGTGGGTGGTGAATGATGGAAAAAGTTTTCCTACTGAATTCTGAGAATTCTTACCCTTCAGGTGCTCCCTCTTTTACAAGAGTGTCAGTGATCTGCTGTCAAAATGTTCAGGAGACATTTGAAGAAAAATATTTTTCGCTAGGCTGAGATAAGCCCCATGTCTCAGAGGTGCATAAACAAGTCCAAAAGAGCTGAAGGAAGAAGAGAAGCTGCATGCAGAACTTTTTAAACAAAAGAGCAACTTCACTTATTAAATAAAGTTATTATTCTAAGAAATTGTTTATATTCTAAAAATGTGCTAAGGGCATGAATAGTGAGGAAGTGAGTTAAAACTAAATTTGGAGATAATAAATAGCATTTTATAGAATTGTTAAATCACAGAATATGCTGAGTTTGATCATTGAGTCCAGCTCCTGGCCCTGCACAGTGCCATCCCCATCCCCATTGCACCATGTGCCAAAGAGCCTTGTCCAAACACTTGTTGAACTCTGTCAGGTGCTGTGACCACTTCCCTGGGGAGCTGTTCCAGTACCCAAACACCCTCTGGGTGAAAAACTTTCTCCTGCTATCTAGCCTAAACCTCCTTGACTCAGCTTCATGTTGTTTCCTTGAGTCCTGTCTCTGGTCTTATTTCAAGGCAATGAAAGCAAAAATAGTGAATTTGATTCCTTCAGGTTCAAGCAATAAGTCTTGTGTGAAGCTGCGCAAACAGTCATTAGCAAAGAAATTTTACTGAAAGGGATACCGAAATGACAAGCAGGACATTTAAATTGCTTGTCCCCTCTCCATCCTTAATCTTTGCCTTTTGATCTTAAAAACCAAATTTATAGAAAGTCTTCAAGCTTTTCCCAGATCTTAATGTGAAATTATGAAGGTAAAAATAGTTCATCTCTCTTTCTGAAAATTATGATCTTTGGTCTCCCAAACTCCAAGGAAAGGCAAACATAGGTAATGTCTCCAGCTGAACTCCTTCCTCCTGACAAAACACAAAGCATAAATTCATGCTGAGAATATCCTCAAAGCCAAATTAGTTACATCCAAACCTGAGTGTCTACAACAGGTTGCATTTCATCTGAAAGACTACAGCAAGCCAGGTTAAGTCTGTCCTTCACAAGAAGGACTCATTTTGGCTTTTTACCATAGATCCATACTGAATGAGTGCAGAATCACAAGGTGAGGGCATCTTAACTCAAAAGCACTCTGCATTTCAGCCCTAGGGTACAATCCATCTTGAAAATGAAATCAAGAATATCAGGCCAATGACTATGAAAACATTCATGTATTATCTTTGAACCTGTACCAATGTGTATCTCACTTTATGAAAATTACTTTTCATCTGGGACCTTCTGAATCATTGGCAAATCTTTTACCATTTAAGATCCCGATTGTGATTATCCCTTGATCTTGAAAGTTCTGGCACTGCTTTCTACTGTAATGTCTCCTTGTCCATTGTCATGGAAGGAGGCAGAAGAAAAGGACAGAAGAGAGAAGATTAATTTTTAATTTGGGCATGGTTAAAGTGCAATTTCTGGGCATTATAGCAGGTAAATTCAGACACACTGAAGACAAGTCCTGAGGTTTTTTATGATCATGTAACGAGTACGAAGAGAATTACCCTACCAAAGCAACATCATTTATTTTAAAGTTGAACTCAGCAATTCAGCATTATGTCTTATAAGTAGAAATATTTTGGCTCAGTTTGTATCACTTATAGCTATATTGGCTAAAGATTATTTTAGTATGTATCATATCACTAAATTTAACAGGATGAAGAAACTTCCATGGTTCCTGTCCATAACACATTTTCCAGAAGAGTAGAAGGTACCATGTCTTTGTTTAGACTCAGCTACTGTTTGTTACTGTTAGTTTATGCTATTTCTCAAAAATCTAAGAGTTGTCTAGGAAGAATGAAGAGATTCTATTTTTCCAAGAGCTACCATCTGTGTTGGATTTAGGGAGCTTGTAAAAACCTAATGTCAAATAAAGTTGCATATTTTCAATGCTGAAGGATGAAGAAAAATTACTTAGAACAACATATTTGTTTAGAGCAGTTTATGTCGCTTTATTACTTTATGAAATATTCAGGCTATTTCTTCTTGCTTAATAGACATACTAGATGAAATGAGACACAGGCTAAATAGATAAGGTATGACCATGGAAGAAAATTTCATAACAATAAAATATTAAATTAAAACAGATGTTGCAAAGTTTAAATGCAAAAGATTCAAAATTTACAGGAATAGGTGAATGGGATAGTTGCAGCTTAGGCATCAGTCTACAATCCACATAGCCTAATTTTCAAAGCTGTTGACTATTCAGTTGTTCTGGGTGCTCTAGAAATTATATTTAGGTACAGAGAAAGTTTGCAAATTATCCTAACTTCTAACATTTTTACCCACACTGCAAAAATGTCCCTTTACAAGCATTTTGAAAAGCCTTATTAGTACAGGCTGAATACACAGTTTATCTACTTATTAATAGGAAACTGTCTTGATTGTTCTCCAAACACACTTTGTTAATAGATCAATGCTCAAGCAAGGTACCAGAAACTGCAGTACGTATCAATTTCTAAAGCATAAATACCAAGTGGCCACATTTCTTTCTGTCATAACTTTACATCAGTCTGTTCTGCTCCTTCAGAGACTGTGGATCAAGTGACATGAGGGCACAAGGGAATCAGATACTCCTACCAAAACACCAGTGCAGGACAGAATCGGAAAAAAAAAATATATATAGTCTATGCCATTGGGCAAATAGGAACAAACATGAGCTTGAAGGATGCACAACTTTCCATGCTGCACAGAAATAAAGTAATTACACTGTAGGTGCCCTCTGTTAAAATATATGGGAAGTTTACTGGGTGTAAAATAAAGAAAGAGAACTTAGAAGAGGAAGAAAGTAATCTCAGAGAGCAGTTTTTATTGTTTTGTAGTTCCAACAGTGGCCAGTGTTTATATTATAAATCTTCAAAGTCTACTTTATTTCAAAGTCTTTTTTAACTTTTCACTTTTCAATTGCTTTATTGAAGAGGGGATTATTTTCCATTTTGTCAACTGTGAAGGTGTAAACTAGTAGCTGGGAATGTGCTTGTTTTAAATATTTCTGTTTAATGCAATGAAGGAGATATTACAGGCTTTGATATGATTCTCCTTGCAGATGCTTGGTTGCCTCATCTTTTACCATTGAACCCTTTATTTTATGAAATTTTAGGGTTTGTTCAGAGTAAGATAACATTTTGATATAGATTTAAACTCTCAGCTCATTGTGTAAACTATTCTTTATGCTGTCTGATCTGGTTCTCAATCACTTTACTTTTATAATGATTATATTACCCTTAGTGAGATATTAATGAGATTAAGAATAGATGCATTGCATTATCACTACATTATCATTGTTCACATTGTCTATCCATGAGTCTTTTCTGTTCCCATGTCCATACACACATAGTATTTCATACAACAAATGCCATTGATAGACCAGAAACAGGCTTTTGCAGTTTCTGGTCTTCATCCTGCAACTGCATCTAACTCTGAGTCTCACCTGAACTACTGACATCAGAAAAGAAAAAAAAGCAGAAAGGACTCACTGCTCTTTCTCCAAACTGCATCCCGTGCAAGCTCAGCCATACTGAGCTGGGTGTCTTCTCACCTCCTGCTCTCACTCAGCCCTGGGCCCTGCAGCAGGACAGCCTCACCTGGGACTGCCACAGGCTCTGAATCTCCAGGATCACACCCTCCAAGAGGCACTGGACTGTGGCTGTCGTCATGCCCATATCCAACCTCTGCCCTCATCCACCCTTCTTTGTCTAAAACCAATGCTGAAAAAGAGGCAAGAGCAGGCCATGAGTGGCCACCCAAGACAGAACAGATGATTTCTATATAATAAATAATAACAAACTGTTTTAACCAGATCCGAAGCAGAGCACAGTTTTTTCAAAAGAAATGGAAAAAGCATATAAAATTGTTTGATAGTTACTAGTGTGTTCAATTAAGACCCATAGTCCTTACAGAGCAGGAGGAGGTTCACTTAGGACAATAACACTAAACTTCATTCTGGCAAAAATTCCATTCATTTTATCTGATTGGTTTCATTTTTCAGTGCAGGATAAACATATTAATTTACAACAGCAGCTACAGAAACAATGGCTAGCATTATTTTCCTACACTTATCAACATCCCCTTCCTTTAGAAAAAATTTAAAAACATATATGTGACACTTTATTGTAACAACAAGCAAGTTAAATAGCCATATTTATATTGTCTAAAAGCAACTGTGTACATGAAAGTCCACATATTAAGCAGGAAAACCAGATGAAATTGTTTACCATTCCACCCACATGTAAAGCATAAAACTTGAGGCTAAAACAGAAAGGAAAGCAGAGGAATTCTTAAGGCATTTACAAGCCCTCAGAATTAGGGTTTAATTGCAGTGTAAAACAATTTGGGATGAGAGCAAGCAGATAAGGGAAATCTTTTACTTTTAGCAGACCTTTTTTTTTTTTACTTCAATAAAATGTTATCCCACAGTTAGGCCAGACCCCCACAGTTGTTTGTGAGATGTCTGTTGTTGAATATTCTTCTCTCTGATGGCTGTGATGGGGCCAGGAACCTCAGTGGAAAAATTCCTTGGAGGAGGTGCAGCTCAAGGCCTTAAAGCAATATAATCCACTCTGGATTTCTTCAGGTTTTAAAGTATACAAGTGACTCCACAATGGCTAAATCTATGCTTTGGCTGGTATTTTTCCAAGTACTCCTGCATCTTTGTAGTTCAAACTGAAACACAAACATTCTTAGAGAGACCAGAAAATATTTGCCAAAAATTCTAATGGCAAGCGTTAAAACAGCTCTCAAGAGATTAAATGCTGAGGTGCTTTACTCTTAGGCCACAGAAATTACCTTAGTGCTTGACCTCCATCTTCCAGATAGAAAAATTCAAAGAAGAAAAATCAGATTAGACACTGAAACTTAAGGGAAGATTTGGGATCCTCAGTACTGAAAGAAGTTATGTTTATTGGATTTCTATCACGTTTCTGTTAGTAGAGAACATAAATTTATCCATCTATAACAAGTTCTGCACAGTGCGGATGGCAAATGAAAGATTTATCTTCTAGGCTTCATGAAAGATCATTTAAAAAGCTTCCAAAAGGAGTCACAGTTGTAAGCAAAAGTAAAAGCTTGAATCCATGAGAATTTTAATCAGTGCTTGCTGATGTGAAATTTTCTGATTTCCTAGGCTTCTGTGGCTCTATATGGCACATTGGTGCTATGTAAAAATGCTTCGTGGAAAAAAACAGGATATATAGCTTTTACTTAAATATCATTGTCAAATACTTTATAATGATAACAACAACATATATATACTTATGTAAGTGTTCAAGTGGAGGAAATTAATTTCTTCAAATCACTGAAAGATAAAAGTAATCTGCCAGAAATTAAGAAACTGACTGGGTAACGTCAATAATCCTCATTTCTTATGGACTAAGGTGATTCTTTTGATGAATAGTGAGAACAACAGACTCTTATGAATATATAGTGAGCTTTTATAATTGCTTTAGTAATTCCATTGATCCAAAAAATAACATAAATAAGGTACCCTGCCTAAATACAAAATGCCAAACTTCTCCAACCCCCCGATTAAAGGCAATTTTCAGAATTATACATGCTTTTGCAGACATCTGCCTTCAGTGTAGCCTCCCTTGGCTAGCACTCAAAAAACCAACATGGTCCCTGTACAGCTGGCGTTGAATGTTGCAAACCAGCTATAGTACTGAATCCTCATAAGGGTAAGGAACATAACATTGGTATGTAAGGGAGCATCACAGGTTGGAGTTTGGTGGAGGTGGCACAGCAGGATGTGAACTGACTTTTAGCCATGAATGGTGACATGTACCCTGAACCTAATCAAGGAGTGAAATCACAGCTTGGAAGCATGATAAGAAGCATAATAGGTTAAAAAGGTCTTGGTCTGTCCCTTATGTGACATTTAATAAGAGTTAGTTCCGCCATGCCTATTTGTGCAGAGGTTGGGATTCTGGTAAGCATTTGCCTACATCCTAGCCAGTCTGGGATGAAGGTGGTTTGAAAAACTGGTTACTAAAGCATGATTTGGAAGCTTGATTCCTCATGGAATCCAGAAATCTCCTGACCCTTACTGGTAACAACTCAATGGACATCCTGGCTTGAAATGGCCATGAGGGTTTTTGACAATTTTTTAGTAGGTAATGCCATCTGATTATAGCAGGGGTGCCAGAACAGTCAGCCTGGTGCATTTCAAACTTTACATGTGGTAGTTAATGAAAGCAATTGGCCATCTCTGGCAGAAGATGTTTCCTTAAGGGTATATAAACAAGCTTTTAGCAGAGTCATCCAGGTCAGCCCTGCCAGCTTTCTTGCATGTGACAAAACCAGATGTGACAAAAATAACATAGAAAATTGGTCTTTCAGAAGCCTAAGAAATTAAAGATTACCAAAGAAATATTAATTTCCCTCTGTAAAATTTGGAAAAGGTCAGTGCATTTTAAGTGTCTCTTAAATGCATTTAAAATCAAAAAGGTTTCATTTTAATGTGTAGTGGTGTTTTTGCATTTTGCAGCATAGGTTCATTGTCAAGAGCTTTTAAGTAGCTATCATCCTCTTGGACGGATTTGCCACTTAAACAGATGACAATAGAAAATAGCTATTCTCACCTTTCCTATTATTGACTCTCTGACTATTCCCTGAAATAATTCAGTTTAGTGGTGTTTCAAGAACAAACTGATCCCATCTGCATTAATCTCTTGCCAACACATTGATGTTCTAGAGAACACATGAATTTACATCTCAACTGGCCTGAGGCTGTTACTTTAAAAAACCCCAACCAACCAAACACAAAAATTACCAAACTTACATGAGGACATCAGGCCTGTGATTTGAATAATGAGGCACTTACTGTGATCATCTGAAAACAAAACTTGCTTAGTATTCCTGATAAGTGATTTTCAGTTTAAAGCCAAAACTTTCCATATTCTGTCTCCAAGATAATTTTTTAGAGAAAGCTCCTATTTAATTTTTACATTTTGTTTATGATAGATAATATCTTTTTTGGTAATCTGCAGTTCATAACCAGTATTTGATACATGAAGTGAAGAACCTTTTGATTAGTAGACCCCAGGAACCCTATATGATCTCTGGATTATTTTTCAGGAACTCTTCAATACGGTGTCTTTCCAGCCTGTCTACAATTATATCACTACTTCCTGTCAGTCATGAATGAATGTATTAGCAGAATTTCCTCTTGAATCTTAGCACTTCACCGAATTAAATGGAATTGGGATTTCAGATTTTTTCAGAGCATAGATATGTATTGCCAATGGTCTTGCATTACAAAAGTATTTTGATAAATTCACCTTTATGTGATTATTATAGAAAAATACATCAAAGCCTAAAGAATTCCACGTCTGTTTTTCTTACTTTTTAAAAACTTCAACTGCCAGGGACATGTCTTGTTTTACCCAGAAGTTTTTGATGTCAGAACTGTAAGCTGTAAAAAACTCCACTCACTTGTTTGTTGATAACATCACAGATATTGCTAAAACACATTCGATTCACTTCCAGCATTTGTCAGTGGCATTTCAATGGCATGCATATGAGAGTTTCTAATCCATCAAAATTCTTTGGAATGGAAACTGTTTCACTTCAAATACAAAGCCTGCAGAGCTAAGGCCTACAGTTACACAGTTTCCCAGAAATTTAATCTGCCTCTAGACACAAAAGTAAGATATTTTAATGCATGAAAAGTGGGGTTTTCTGCTATTTTTTAATATTTACCAATAACTTACTGCACTCCAAGGAGAAAATTATTCAAAGATGAGGAGAAAAAGACAAATACTGAAAAATTAGTACTATGCAAACCATCCAATCACTTTATTGTGAGGTATGTCTGAACCATAGATGCTTTAAGATACTCAAAATTAGACAAGACTATCCATATGACTTTTTAGTCCTATTTTTTACAACTGCCTTAAAAATATTACTTTATTGTTGCTGAAAAAAATGGTGTCAAATCAAATTTTATAGCATTGAATGCCCATTTCCCCGTTTATCTTCATTTTTCACTACTCCTGTGCCAAAATGAAAAGTGAGTATTTTGCCAAGTGTATACTTGCTGAACATGTTTGGGAACATGATACCCTGTGCTATGATATGGTAAGATGATTTTGTCTTCTAGTGTAATTCCTATAGATTAAAATATATGTGTTGTTTGTGTTACTACCATATACAATAATGTATGAATAAATACAGAGCTTAAATCACTAGGGAAAGATGTAGCTTTTAAAACAATTGGTAAGTGAAAGGTCTTCATTCAAGGATGCTAACTCATTTCTAAATATCCTGAGCTCCTTTGAATACTTGCTAAGGATTCTGTACCCAAGAATGAAGACAAAACTAAACCATTTTGACTGCTATTTTTAGGAACTCAAAAGGACAGCATCTCTGCAATAGATAAAGTAGACCAACCAGAGCTTTTGATATCTCCCTCAACGAGATATATGGCAATTTGTCAGACTGCAGCACATACCTCCAAATCTCTCAGTGAATTGAATGCTATCAGGACTTTGCTGTCTTATCTCTCCTCACCCACTCCCACACAAAGATGCTCTCCAATTAGGCTTTCTATTACCAAGGAAAAATTAGGATATTTCACCACTCCTGAGCAGAGTGACCCAGGGGACATTTAGGACAATACACTAATGTTGCCATACCAATCTGAATTAAGACAAACTGCAACATATTGACTGGGTCTCTAAGCATCATACACTGGCATAATCAACATGAATGAGTGAGAAAACACTTCTCAGCCATCCAGCAGTTCCTAAATTGGCTAAAGTATTCCCAAATGGAAAACATTTCCTTTTCAACAAATATTGTGGAAACATTTAGCTATGAAATCATGCCTCTTGAAGAACACGTATCATCTGCTTCTAAATTTGAACACAAAGATGCTCTGTAGATAGAAATTATTTACCTTTTGACTCTAATGAGTTTTGCAGCACAGACAGAAAAATAAAAGAGAAGATGTACCTTCTTTATAAAATAGTGTCAGGTATATGATTGAATTCACAATCTCAAATACACTTCTTTTCCTGAAACTGCCTTTAAGTGTGAAGCTGCTGCCTATAAAATGTTCAACAGCAAGACTGAAGTACAAATCTTCAATTTTACAAAAGAAGAAAAAGCAAAGCATAGCTGGGGTTTTTTTTGGCTTTGGCTTCATATGTTTTGAGGGTGGGGTTTGCAGGTAAGACTCACAGCACAGCACTGGTGTGGTTAGTTGTACTAGTTGCAGTCTTCTGTGGCAGCATCTTGGAGGTCCCCAAGTTCATCTGGTTAACAAACATTCATATCCTACCACTCTGAGTACAAAGTGGTTAACCACAAAGTGGCAGCCCTCCATAACTGGCTCTGCTTTCACTAAGCTCTTATTTATGAGAACTGTCACAGTTTATCAATGGTATTCTCTGACTCACTGCCCCCACTGAGACCCTTCCAAACCTCATGCCACTTTCTCCCCCTCCCCTTTCCCACTGGAGCAGGATGAAGTTGGGAATTGGAGGCACAGAAGGTGAAGATCACAGGTTAAGAAAAGAATTTACTGGAAACAGCAGTGAGATAAGAAAACAAACAGTAAGAGCAACAACATTCGTTTTAAAAGTATTAAAAAAAGAGGGTCATTCACATACAAAAATGGTAACCACAGGCCCTAGCACAATGAACAGTGGTGGACAGCCTCTCACCTGCCTTACATGTTTTTTCTACTGGAAGCCCTTCTTCCCCAGAGCCAGAGAGCCCCTTCCCCCTGACCCCAGCAACAATCTGAGGTGGTACAGAATGATATCTGGGTTCTGGTCATGTACCCTCAGACATGCATCCCCTGCCCAGCTACTGTAAAAAATCAACCCTGTCCAGGCCAAAGCACACAAATCTCCTGCATTTCAGTGCTGCTTTAGAGAGTCTGGTTTTAAGTCTCTGTATGCCTAAGTCATATTACTCAAAATACTGACCTTGAATTCCTCACTTTTGAAAAAAAACTATAGGAAAATACAATTTTGGCAAAAGTAGAGTCTGAATTCAGTTTTTAAGTGCAAAATGTCACAACTATTTCAATGCTGCTTATTGAGATTTTAGTATAAAAATAAATGAGGTATTGGAAGGCACATTTATTTCTGTAGTAACTATATTGAAACTTTCTGGTGACTCATGATGTCTGCATTTTATTTCATGTTCTATTTTTATTAAAATATCTTGGTAATGATTCCTTCATAGGTGAGTGTGAAGACCTTTGGTTAGTCACATAATTAACCTGGAACAATCCTAAGCTTTGTCATGGTACTGTCACCTATTCAGTATCCCACCCTGCAAGTGTCCAAGATTATTTATAAATCATCTGCTTCTTGACAAAAAAGAAAAATCCCAGTGGTTCACCAACCTACATGCAACTTGTTCTGGTAAAATGGTGCCACAATATGACTTTGTTTTGGTGTTATTCTCTGCTGTAGTACAGGAGTGCTTTCGAAATTCACAACTCCATGTCCTCCTGGAACCTGCAGTCAAAACATGGGAGTAAGGGCCAATAAACTCAGCTATTACTTTATTTAATTATTAATTATTCTATTTAATAAAAATCAATAAATCCATTGCACTGGAGGACAAATATTTTATCCAATCACTATTTACTTAGTGCCCCCCTCAAAAGTGACTTGAGAGATGATTGGATACACAGATGGAATGAACATCACATAAAAAAATGCACTTACTTCTGGCAAAAAAAAGGAGGGTGCACGCTATTGAAAAGGCTTCATGTTTTCCTAAGCTTACTTATCAGACATAATTACCTATTTTTTCTATTGATTTTTTGTCAAAAAATTCATTAGAATTTTTCTTTTTGATAGGATCAAGATCTGCTCAGTTTCTTGGGCCTTTTCCTATTTGTTGTCCATCTAAAGAACAAAAACAGGCATTGCAATTTAGGAAATCAATCAGAGTAATCAGTTTGCAGGAAGGCATGCTTTAGTCAGAATTCTGATTATTAATTTCTTTACCTTTTAACTACATAAATACATTTCAGGAGAAGAAAAAATTTTATAGATGAGGAATGAGTCAGACTGAGAGTAACAGGTGATTATTCCACTTCAGACATCAAATGCATGCCATACAATGTGTGAGAGTGAGGAATCACAACAGAATTTTTAAATTCAAAACAATATCACCCTTTACATACTCTAGAATGTCCTGAAGAAACTGAACATATTGTTACAGAGAAAAATAGATTAGATAGATAGATAGATAGATAGATAGATAGATAGATAGATAGATAGATAGATAGATAGATATTATGACTTACACCTGAAATCTGAGGGGAAGAAACTTGAGCACTACACTCTTTTGCCACTAGGTTAGCATTAGGATTTGTGATTCTCTCACCACAAGTTCATATCTGTGTCTAAGGCATGGTATCAACCACCTACCTGGTGAAAAACCTACTTAGAATATAAACCAACATACCAGAAAATATATATCCTATAACATTATTCATAAAATCTAAGCTAAAGGAACATTTGTGGAGGATCTAAGAGCAAAGAGGAACACAGCTAACACTGCAATATTCATTTGCAGTGTTAGCAGAATTCCACGACCACACACAGTTCCACCACTCATAAGAACTTCTAAGGATTTAAGCCTGAGGTTACCCATATTTATTCTAGAGGGGGCATATCTCATGAGAAAACTTTCCTGCCAATTTGGAGGAAAGAAGGCAGAGCTGAAGTATGCCAGTGCTTCAAGAAGCATATAAAGGGTTCAGATGTAGAATTTCTTATTAAAACCCTGAAATGCTGGTGTAATAGCTAGTGGATTAGTGGATGGAGCATCTGGTAATCTAATGCTGGGATTAGGCCTTTATGGATTGCTGGGAGCACAACTGCAGCACAGAGGTGCTCGTCATGTCCTCCCTTTTCATGAAGCCAAAATGTTTATACAAAAATGGCAAATCACCCTGTGGGCTGATTTGCAAGTTTACTCCTACTTAACACTGGAAGGCCTTTTAACTTGCCTGCTGAGATGCTTTGAAGTTCTGACTTCCACAAGAACTTAAAGGTTAACTCCATGTGGATGATACTAAGTAGATGATCAAAGCCTGGAGCATCAAACTGGAACACTAACTTTGTTTTTCTTCTGCCTGTAGAATTACAGATTGGAGCCTTTGTCCTCATGAGTTGACCTCTCTCCAGCTTTTCTGGAAGATGCCCTTCTTCCAGCATGCAGAGCTGAAAGATTATGAAGTTGATTGGCCTTTATTGCTCAGGCAAGGTATGCCTGATCCATGCACTGCTGCTCTCAGGGAAGCTCTTGTCTTCCAAATGGCACCACTATGGAATTTGCCAGAGAGTGGTAGGTGGAACAGTGTTGGAATAGCAGTGTCATTTCAGGTGGGATTTGCTGGCTGTCCCCTGGAGGCCAGCAGCTGGGGGGCTCCCTGAGAGGGCAGGACAGAGCCAGCAGCGAGGGCTGTCCCACCACACCAGTTAAGGAGCAAAAGGGCAACCCCAGCTCAAGGCACAGCTGAAAGTCAGCTCCCAGAGGACAGGAGGGCCTTCGGCCACTGCCTCCTTGCAGGGCATCTGGAAGGCCCTGGCAAGAGAGGAACACAGTCGTCCTATGAGCTGGTGGTCATAGGTCCCAGTGGCCAAAATTCCTGCAGAGGCATGATGTTTCCAGGTGTGACATAAAGTAGGAGAGGTATAAAACCCATGGGCCCAATCTTTCCACTGAACAGCAGAAACAGTGGAATCTGATCCTCAGTTCACATTTCCTCTAAAAATCCATTTATATTTCAAGAATTATTCTGTGTGCTCACATGCAGATTTTAAGTATCATGACATTACCAGTCAGACTCTAGACTTTTTGGGAAATACTTTGTGGTCTTTGATATTAACCATAACATGTTTTGTTCTGGGCTAAGATACAAAATCAGTAATGAAAACAATTTCTTTTTAAAGAAAATTTCTTTCTTACTTTCATACTTACAGAAGGTTCATAGTTTACTGTAATGTTATTGCACATGGGTCAGGGCAATCCCAAACATAGATACATAGGCTGGGTGGAGAATAGATCCAGACTAGCCCTGGGGTGAGAAAAAAGCTCAGTATGACTCAGGTCTGCATGCTTGCATCCCAGAAGGCCAAGTGTCTGGGCTTGGCCTTGATCCTGGGCTGCATGAAAAGAGGCATGAGCAGCAGGTTGAGGCAGGTATTCTGCTCTTCTGAGAGCCTCTCATGAGTGAGAAAGACATGGACCTGTTGGAAGGAGACCAGAGGAGAACCACTAAGTTGATCTCAGGGTTGGAAGGTCTCTCCTATGAAGACAGGCTGTTCAGCCTACAGAAGAAAAGGTTCTAGAGAGACATTGTAGGAGCCTTCCAGTACCTAAAGGGGATTTACAAGAAGGCTGCAGAAGGACTTTTCACAAGGGCATGTAATGAGAGGAAAAGGGGGAATGACTTGAAGTTGTAAAAAGCTAGGTTTAGATTAGATATTAGGAAGAAATTCTTGGAAGTGAGGTTGGTGAGGCACAGGAACAGGTTGGCCAGAGAGGTTGTGTATGCCCCATCCCTAGAGGTGTTGAAGACCAGGCTGGACAGGGCTCTGAGCAACCTGGTGTAGTAGATAGTGCCCTGCTCACAGCAGAAGTGTTGGAGCTCCATGATTTTTCAGGTCCCTTCCAACCCAAACCGTTCTGTTTCTGTGATGGTGGCACTTGGGACATTGGCTCAGTTACAGAATAAACTCCAGAGCCTTACTCAATATCTTCTAAATGGAGATGAGAAATTATATTAGAAGGAAAATTATGTTACAGGCAAAACTTAGCAACTCTGCTTATATGTAAGTGTCTTCTGATGGCTTGTATAAATATGAGTTCTCTGTGTATTGCACTCCAGAGCTTTAAATGGTGTTGCACTGTGACCCAAAAATGGTGTTCAGGCACATTGATTGCCTGAATGCATCTGTTATGCATTTAGTTTTCAAGGATCTGAAGGAAAATAAAAATGTCAGTTTTTATCTTGTGCACCATATGGTCCAGGCATTTTAGATCTGGCAACTTAATCTCACAGATCTGGCAGTTTAGTCTCACTGTGTTGTTTTTCATTTTTTAAAACAAAACCCTCCCCTTTAATACATAGCACAATGCTAAATTAAAACCCCTATGTAGTATGTATCTAGTATGGTCTCACTTATAAATGTTGTCACAGTGATGTGTGCTGGAGGACTTCTGGATTCTTAGACAGAAGACACCAATAATTCATACATGGAGATCATAACATTAGGGATCTCAACACAGTGCTATATCATTCTCCTCAGCCAGCAGCATCCCCTCTTTAAATGTAAATTCTTGGGAGTTCAAATGCTTTTGTATTATTCATTCAGACACAGCTTTGCACAACAGGACACTGATCGACACAGGGTGCCATGAAAGCAGAAATGATTCTAGACTTTCAGCTTAAATGGCTTCAAGGTCCTTCCCTTAAATGCTGCACACTCTACTAATGTACAGCTTTGCCATTTGGGATATTAGTTGATGTGAAAGGATGTGTATTCATCTGAGACAGATCCAGCTGGGAAGAGTTTTAATGCTTTGTTGTGACTGAAACTGTAAGCTCTATAGACTAAAAAGGTGGAGATGTTTGATGTTTGCTTAGATACACTTTCTTGTCTTCATATTATTACACAGTTATATTACAGAGACCACTTTTCTCTGACTTGCAGCAGTAACAAAGGCCAAAAGAACTTACTCTTTCCATGTCCCTTCATTATAATCCTATAAGTAAATGCAAATACAAAATTGTAGTCTTCTGCTACTTGTTAGCTGATGTAGTAAACTCTCTGCCTTTGTTGTATGACTTACTATTTCTAGGGTTGGCTTTGTAGTACTTGTAGGCATCTTAAATACAAAATTCTGTTTATGGTAGCTGTATAACAAATTTACAGTCCACCATGTATTGGACAGTTTAATATGGAGTTTGTTTCCAATGTAGTTATTACCATCACTCATGATTACATCATTTGCATTTTATAAAACAACAAATAAAATTACTTCCAAGTCTAAAAGCTCAGTTGGAAAAATGTGGGAATGAAACAAGCTAAATTATATTGACCAGGGTATTCACATGCAAGCAGAGAATTGGAATACCATCTTTAAAAAGTAAGAATTGTTCTACGATGTGATCTTCAGTCCCTCTTATCCATCTTTCCATTTCTCAGTCTGACCAGCGCAGGATGCTTCAGAAGAACGTATAAGAGTGTTACAGAAGTGGCAGTAGAATTAAAGTCCTTTACAACTGTATTCATCTAAGTTCTAATAGTTAAATTCAGCTTAACTTCTAGAGTTTCTGTCTAACAAACCTGTTCCTTTCTAAGTAACAATATCTGCAATAACTTAAATTTTGAGACTGCAAACTATTTTCTTCTTACAGTTGCTAGATTATTGTCCTTGATTACTTGCTGGGATGTGGCCTCAATATACTACGCCTCTGGAAATGTACAGCCTTTATCATTTAGGAATTTTATAATTTCTTGTAAAATTTAATAGCTCAAGTTTTGCTAGAGAAATCATATATTCCTGATCTAATTTACTTCACTGACCCTTTTAAATATGCATGCACTAAAACAGCACCTCATTTATTCCCTTTCTGTGGTAAGATATGTTTTCTACCTCTGTTAGAAAAAGCATCCTTCTTTCATGCTTTAACCACTTGCATGCATTCTTAACACCTGACCAAGACTATGGTAGAAAATGGTGAAATTGCTGTTACACAGAGATGAAGGTAAATCACTATATATCTCTGTACTATTGTTTTCCATACTGATCAGCATACACTCTTCTCTTGAAAGGAGATGTTGATTTTCCTTTGTATTTTGTTGCTTGTTGGCTATTTTTGCAATAGGTTCATATTTAATTGACCATGCAGATGCTGTACTCTTTCACTCACAACCTTAAAAAACTCAATAAAATATGGAAGTCAAATGTTTTCCTCCATTGAACAACAGATGATGCACTTGTTTGGATTAGATGTTGTCTGCCACCTGCCTGCTACGGAGGGAAGGTGATGGACTCTCAGTATGTAAATTTGAACCTTGGTTGAGAGTTTCAGGTGGAAGATGGACCAGGGCTCAACACAGCAAATAATTTCAGGGAAGCAGAAGTGGTGTCCTACTCTGCTTGCCAATATATTTTTGGCCTTAGAAAATAAAATAGAGAGCTTGCTTTCTGAGGAGCTCCCATTTCAAAAACTTCCACTACCTTCCAGTCCTTCTGAAGCCACTCTGACTTGAAAAGCTGGTAAGGTCTGACAGTTCTGTCATTAGAAACATGGTGCCTCTGCTCTTCATGGTGTGGAGGAAGGGACCATGTCAGTACACTTCTGCAGCACTTGGCTCTCTTTCTTCTGCAAAATAGTAAGATGTACTTAGGCTCCATTTCAAAGCAGATGTTTGAGACAATTCCTAAAAAGCAAAGGGTCTAAGCCTGTGTTTAACTCTTAATAGCTTTTCTTGCCTCATTTTTTTAATTGTGAACTCTATCAAGCTTTTCAAATTGCATATTAAAAAAGAAATCAAAGAGCTGCACAGCCCCTTAGTTTAAAAGCTTTGTCAGTTTGTCACCTTGGGATTTCATGTCCATCAATCTTATTGCTGAAACATGTTATGTTCAGAACAATCAATGAAGTGTCTTGTCTATAAAAAAGTTATAGCTTCTAGAAATCTGAGGCAACTATTATAGACTATCTGAGGCAACTATTATAGTGGTTGCTACAAACTAATAGAAACTAAATGGAATGGGAATAACAAGCCCAGGAGAACCCATGGGAAAAGGACAAAACAATAAAAAAAAATCTCTTTTCAGGCAAAAAGTAGAAATGAAATAGCATAAGTAATAGAAAAATCACAGTAATTACAGGGTGACGAAAAACCACACTATTGAAAGAAATCATGAAATACAGACACACAAAAGAACAGTATGCATACTTCTTGCAAGTGCTCATTTTTTACAATTTGTCACTGGCAATGTATCAGATTTACAATGTAATCCATCAAAAAGTCATCCCAGACACCTCTTAGGATGGTGAAATTTAAATTCAAAAAACCCCAGTGACCTAAAAAAGCAGAAAATAATACTGCTGCTTCTTTAGCATGCTGGGTTTTTTTCAGTATAAACATTATAATATACTTGCCAGTGCATATGAATCACATTGAACTTAATTGCAACTGAAGTCACCCTTACCTACTAAGGGAATGAGGTGAGTTTTTTCCTATATGAATATATCTCAGATCTGCTCTGGAAGAAGAACTGCCATGAGTGAGACAAGCCAGTAATGAAAGATAATCACTCCTTACAATTTATGACGACTTGCTAAAGGTACACATTACAGGTAGCTCAACAGTCAGTAATTCTAAAAAAGCACTGCTAAATCACACTAAATAACCAGAAGCATGAGTATTTTAGTATTTCCTTATTTAACAATGAATGCAGCTGGCATTCAATTTGCAGGAGGGAGGCAGTCACAGTTTGGGACTTGGCTTTTTATCAATGATCAAGTGATGATGACAAGGATGAAACAAATGAATGATCTAACAAGAAACGTGTTGTCCCTATTTATTGTGCACTTCTGCAGTAACAGAAAAAGGTTCCTACCAAATACATAGTATTTAGAAGCCTAGCTGCTGTTCAGTATCAGTAGGAATTATATTTTTAATTATATTTTTAATAGGCATCTGAGCCTCAGAAGTTTAATTTTTATCAAAAATCTAACCATGATTGGCCTCCTAAATCCCACCAGTGCCCTCAGAGAATCTCCTTTGGAGTCTAAAAATGGCAATTTTACACTTGGAATATTGCCTATAAATTGCAGAGAATTACACAGAGATGCACTTATTTCATCTCTTATGCTTTATCAACCAATAATATTACTTCACAGTTTTTTAGCTAGGATCTCTTACTACAGAGAAGCTGTAATATGGGAATTCCCTTTGGTTTTCATTAATTCAATACAATTCTGAGACTTGCAGATTCAGCAAGATTTTGTATTGTAATTTAACTGGTCTTGCAGGTCAAGAGCATCGATTTGTTCCACTTGGATGAAGAGAAGAACACCTCAAGAGCAGGTTTTGTGTTTGGAGGTCGCTGACCTCCAGTCAAAGGCTAGAGTGCAAGGAGGCATTATTCCTGTCATATCATGGGGGGAAAAAAGACAGCTGAACAATATGCATGAAATGGTCTCTCTCACTGTACTGTGTTCACTAGGAGATGTTACAGAGTTAGTAAAATTATTCATAAACACTCCAAAGCAGTGTAACAGGCAGACTTTGCAAATAATACACATAAATAGCAGTATGCAAAATAAAAATTAATTTCCAGCTGTGAAAAACCTGACAAGTGTTTTCACCTGGTAAAGACAGCAACTTGAGACCTCTTGATACCTCACAATATGAATAACTTTATCAGGGGCAATTGGCTCTGTATCAACCACACATCAAGTTCCTTCATACTTTATAAGAGTGATGCTCTTCTAAACAGTAAGGATTCACTGACTCTTTCCTTATTTTCTGCAGACAGTAGAGCTGTAAATAATACTGGCTTTCTTAATTATTTTTTATTGCAATTGGTTCAATTAACTTGCCTAATACTGAATCAGAGTCTGTGCTCTTCCAGTGATGTGGTACAAGGCCACATTTGTGCTTTCAGAAAGGCAGCAGAAAACACTCTCTCCCTGCTCAGCTCAACTTCACCTGAGGAGGTGTCTAAAAAAGATTTTTTGACTGTTAGAGAAAACTACTTAACTGGTCTGCTCCCAAAACAAAAAGCTATTTTACTCTAAGCTCTAGTCAAATACTAGGTACAGAAACAAACAAAAGAGTAATCATGCCAAACAGTCTCTGGCATATTCTTACAACACAGTTATATCTGGCTATATCAAGGGGTTTGTATGGTATATGTCTATATGTGTTATAGAAGATAAGTCCTTCCTAAAGAAGGACCTGGATGTACTGGTCAATGAAAACTTGAATATGAGCTGGCAATGTGTGCATGCAGCCCAGATCAACCTCATCCTGGGCTGCATCCAAAGCAGCGTGGGCAGCAGGGCCAGGGAGGGGATTCTGCCCCTCTGCTCTGCTCTGGTGAGAGCCCACCTGGAACCCTGTATCCAGCTCTGGGGTCCCAGCACAGGAAGAATATCAATCTGTTAAAACAGGTCCAAAGGAGGGTTACTAAGATGTTTCGATGGCACCTCTCCTACAAGGGAAGACTGAGAGAGCAGGAGTTTTTCAGCCTGGAGAAGGCTCCAGGGAGCCCCCACTGCAGTCTGCAGCAGTTAAGTGAAGCATATAAAAAAAGAAGTAGATCAACTTTATACACAATCAGATAATGATAGGACAAGGCAGGACAGTTTTAAACTAAAAAAGAAGAGATTAGAATAGATATTAGGAACAAAAATTACTTTTTGAGGGTGGTTGAGTCACTGGAGCAGGTTGTCCAGAAAAATTGTGGGTGTCTCATGCCTGCCAATGTTTAAGGCCAGGTTGGATGGGACCTTGAACAACCTGGCCTAGTGAAAGAGATCCCTGCCAATGGCATGGGGGTTGAAACTAGGTGATCCATCCAACTCAAAGCATTCCACAATTCTATGTCTCTATAATAGATGTAGAAGTGTGATTCCTAATGCAGAAGAATTTCCAAGCCAGTTTTAATCTGCCAAGACCAATGCAGCAACTGGTACACAAGCCTATCAGGGACACTGAACATTTTAATTTCTAGCAGGGGCTCAGGTTTTGGCTGTCATGTTTTGACACATTTTCTTGCCATCAGAAAACCCAGTGTGAACACTTTGTAAAGTAAAAGTACATCTTTTTCTGAAGGTTTGGTTTCCACTTATTAAACTCCAGAATTGTTAATAGTCAGCACCAAGACAATCAAAGTTCAGTCCCAGTCTGTTTCAAGAGCTGGTTAAACCTACTGCCTATATCTTGGTCATCTATGGATTATTCTTAGAGTACGACAGAACTGAATCCTTCATTTCTCGCATGCATCTAATTGATACACTTATCTTCCAAGTTTGCCATTTCTGGGAAGTTTTGGAAGAAGGCCTTGCTCTTGTTAACCCTGGGAGCCAACTACTGTCACTGTTTACCTGAATTCCTAGATGAGGAAAGGTTTCAGCCTTCCCCATAAAAGAACTGTGTGCCCACAACTCTGGAATTTGAACTTCACCAACATAGCTTTATAGAAAATGTTGACATGTTTGGCAATGGCCTTAGCAATAAATACCTCAGGCCTCCCCTTTTGGAAATAGATTTTTCTCCTTTTATCAGAAAAATCACTACATAAAAGTGCCATGCTTTGGGATAGTTCAGTTATGTGTTTATGGCATCAAGACTGAAATGCATGGGATTTACAAATGTACATTCAAGTATGCTTAGGACTCCCAGCAAAGAGAATGGACTGCACAACACCAGTGGATCTTGACTAAAATGCGTTCCCATATGGATTTTAGGAAGCTTTCTTAACAAAAATGCATCCCTTTTTTTTTTTTTTGCACATGTGTGCTATTTTGTACGTTGCAGTTGGGGTTACAGTAATTCTGCTTCTGAAGTAACAAAATTAAATCTAGAGTCTGTCATATAGGTAGTATTCTGGTATTTACAGGGTTCTGTTAAGAGTCTGCCCATTTATTTCTGCTCTGATGAATTTATTATTTGGGGTCCTGTTTATCAAGATATCATCATTGCTTTGATTAACCAGCATATAGATTCCATCTGTTTTCCTGCTTCATGCATGTGACTGTGGTGGGCAGCTACTGGAAAAACAGAGGAATGTTGCTTGTGTAAAATATAGAAATTAGGATCTATGTTCAATTATTCTACACACTGACCTACAAACTGGTTTAGAAGTTGTTTAGGTAACTTTGAAGGGTTTAGGTGTCACCTAAGAAAAGTACATTAGAAACATCTGAAAAGGCAGCCTGAGGATAACTGTCTTTATGTGCAAATGGAAAATTTCCAAAACCCAAAATATGAAGATATGTTGTACACCCAGGCTAAGCTATGTATACATCTCTACGCAGAACAGAAGCAAAGGAACAACAGGATTCGAAAAAATTGAGTACGATAAAAGCAAAGGAAGAGGGTTTTGATTTTGAATGTATTTTGTAGAGTACAAGAATGAAACTGGCTAGCCTCAGCTGTTTCAACATAACTTATTTCCATATGGTAAAATAATGCATTGCAGAAATTTCATTATTTCTTTGCCTGACTCATCTTTGTATTTACTCAAAAAGTAATTTTCTATTCAAATGGAAGAATTGTTGTACCATTGCTTGTATTGGTAAGGAACAATAACAAACCTTGTCCCGTAGTTTTCCTTTGGGAAAAAAAAAAAAAAAACACCAAAAAAATCAAACTTCAAAGGAAATTACAGCTCTGTAATTTTCACTCTAATGCAGCAGATGCCCTCATCACCACTCTGTCTAGCTGATGCTTATAGGCTACTGTTACAAATTTAAAGAAAAACACAGAGAAAACCTTCACTGGGAGAAGCCATTTAGTGAATAGTCAGTTTTAAAACTGAGTAAATACTCTTTTTACCCTTTAGCTATAAGAAAAAAAGCTTTTATTGTCCAATTTTTAGATCTCAAGAGCTAGAAGAGTAGAAGACATTAGGCACATACACTTCATTCTCTTCTCATTCACACTGGGGTAATGCAGCATTAATAATAGAGAGGCTTTCTGTACCTGCAAACTCCTACTTGTTAGAGTAGTATATAGATTAGGCCCCCAACTGGTTCAAATCACAGCCTCTACTGGAGCTGCATCAATCTGCAGTCATCAAGGGACAAACCAGCCTGTTTTCTAAGTGGTAAAATTACAAGCCAGTCAAATCCAGTTGTTTTGCCATTAACCACATTGGCGCGACATTTTTCCCATACTTGAGAAATTGTCAGGAGCTATTGCATGGTTTAACCCCAGCTGGAAATTAAACCCCATGCAGCTGCTCAAGTCCCTCCAGCCCCTCAGGTGACAGAGACAAAAGGCAAATACCCCAAGTTGAGACAAAAATACCTTACTGGAAACATCAATGAGATAAGAAAACACAGAGTAACAGCAACAATATTAATAACTGTAGTGTATAAAAGAGGGTGATTATTTGAAAAATGCTTCCTGAGTCCAATCTGATGTGATGTGACTGCTGTCAGAACCACCCCACTGCTCCATTAGCTGCTTGGTCCCTTGGAAAAGGAACAAAATGACAATGACCTCCCTGCCTGGCAACTTTTTTTTCCCAGCTGGTGCTACAACCCACTTCTTCCCAAAAGCCAGAATCCCCTACTTTCGCCCCAGCAAGGACATGAGGTAATATAGAGTAACAATCCAGACTCAGCACCAGGCTCCACTCCCTCTCAGCTACTGTGGAAAATTAACCCTGTCCTTGGCTGATACTAGGACTCCTATACAAATCACAAATACTTTTATAGCATGAGAGAATATATTCTAAAATAAATTCCATGTATTTGATGTTACTTTGATGTTTTTTGCAAATTAATGACTGTGTAAGATAAATTAATATATGTTTTCAGTAATATTCAGTGTTTTTTCCCCCACTGGTAGCTAATTGCCTCTTTGTGATGATGTGTTGAATATATGCAGATTATTTCACAAATTAAGACTGTGCCAAAATACTTCTTCACTTAAAACATTAACTTTCTATGTTTTCTTTAAAATGTTTTACTATCCTACCATTTTCCTTATTGATTCAAAGCTAGTAAATAATAACCAGAATATTGCTTTGATTGATGTATGAGGTTCAATTTCTAATGTGGTTATTAAGGAAATGCTTTGTTAAAGAGCTTGCATTATGTATTTGAAAGACAAATAAAATCATAATTAATGTGCATTTGCAGTCCAAACTTAGACATCCTCTTATTCTTCCCTGAGATACAAGGACATTTCAAGATCAGTGAGCTGAATGACCAACATTAGTGCATTGGTAAGTTAGCCTTCAATTAATGAAACTGGGTACAGACAAAATTTCAAGAAAAACAGCACCGTGTTGCATGATACATATCTGCAAACATTAGAGCCTTTCACTGACCCCTAGATTTTCATCCGTTGCAGTCTAAGCATAAGTGAATTTACAAGCTTGTATGTTTTCACTAGGCACAATTCCAGAATATCTTAATATTCAAAGTCCACTTCCCATTGACCATTGTCTGTCAGAGGCAATACCATATTCAGACTACAACCTCAAAAGCTTCCAAAATCAAAGTATGAAATCTTTGCCAGAGAGGAGGGGAGTAAACTATTTAGGCAGCATCTTATCATCACAGAGCACTGATGAGCTTCTTTTCTCATTCAATCAATGTGCATTTAGTTCCTACCTGATTTGAAGCTCTATGCTGTTTTAAATTAATCTTCTGTTGATGGTGACCGTAGCTAAATCTTTTCTGAATGGATATAACAAGGATGCTACAGATTAAAGTTGCCTTTAAGGAGATACTCTGATGCTGACAAAGATTAAAAACATCAGAATCACTTATTTAATTATTTTTCAGATTAACTGTCTCTTTCCACTCCATTCTGTGATTTACAGTGCTGTGGGATGGGAAGAGAGATCAAGACTTCATTCTACAAGTCCAAGAAAAACCACAGGATTTCAAAGTCTAAGTATCTTTTACAGCTCAGTTCCATGGGCTGGAAAATCCTAAGCCATGGTGTTGCAGAAGCTTCCTACATTCTACCCTTATTGTAAAGATGACCACCACTTCTCAGATAGCAGCAATGAAATCACTAGAAATTATGGGTCTGTGCAATCAAAAAAAGGTACTGAGCTGTGAACCATAAAGATTCAGCAGTGGGAACCAATCCAACTGCTTCAACTCACCCCACTCAAATACTTTGGACCCTTTGCCTAGTACAGTTTCAAAATACTGTTTTCCCTTGGCTTATTGAAGTATCTAGAAATTAGGCAAGGTGCATTACTTTATTCCAAGTGCTTTATGTAGAAGTCCCTGTGCTGTCTCTTTCTAATGAGGGTGTAACAGAAATTTTTACTTCTAAAAGTAAAACATCTAGGATATCTTTGTCCTGATTCATCAAAGCCCTCATTGAAAATACAACCATTTCAATGGCATAATAATTAACATCTTGAAATTAAGAATTAAGACTTCAGTGAGATCTACATGCAAAATATTGAAACATTTTCTTTCTAAACAACAGAAGGAGATTTTTACACAGATGTTCAGTAATGAAGGGAAATTATAACAGCTGGAATGTTTTGTATAAACACAGGCTCGATTTTTAGCTCTTCCTGTCTTCTTTCATTTAATTCAGCTACATCAATCTATATTTTATATTAACCTCCTAAGCAGAGAGGGTTTTGTTATATGTGATTTCTAAAGCACTACCTTAAAGTCTTGCTTTATGGATTACAGGCAATTCCTAAATTATATTCATATCCTTTTAGCATTCTTAGATCAAATTAAACTGATATTATGGAATGTAAAGTGATATATCTGCAAAGACATGAGTATAATTTGTCTGTACCTTGTGATGATAGGTTTTCTGTTTAAGCAGAGACTTAATATTTTTCTCACACAAGTTCTACATTGCTAATCCAGTTTCAGTAGCTTTTCCTAGTGTTCATTTACAGAAGTAACATGACGTGAGGGATGTTTTCCCTCTTCAATATATAAGAAAATGGAATACTCTTTCCAAGACAGCAGTATTATAACAGTCAAATGAAAAAGTCCTGAAATTATATCCATCTTAAAGATTAGGTGGTTGTTCCTATTAGTGGTTGTTCATACCTCTGTCACTTTTGAGCTTTTGAACCTCCACAGCTGGGAAAAATGAGTGGCAGGAAAATTCACAAAAAAAAATATTAAAATCTGCGAATATTTGGCCTCTTTTCAAAAATTTCCCTCATCCTAAATCTAGCATTATTGCCATCCACAGTTATATGGTGATAAAAGTTCAATGATGATGGATTCCTTCAGGAACTTACATGGATTTTGTCCGCCTCACATAAATCCATAAAATATATTGATGCCATGTATTTATTGATGCCAAGAGACAGCTGTACAGCTATATCAGTGTAGTTCAGCACCAGGGATCTTCACTACTCCTCATTTCTCATTATAGTTCCTCTCCCATTTCAGACAGGCTGGTGCTGGTTTCTTATGAAGCAAAAAATTCTCCATATTTTGTATTCTACATGGTAAGCATTTGGTCCTCCATGCTATGCAAGTAATATACAGTCCTTGGTCTGAATTAGTGTGCTTCAAATCTTTTCAGAGGTCCAAAATAAGTGAAGTGGACCTACCAGTTTGTTTCTTTGTTTTAGCACCTAGTTTACTAAGTCCAACTAATAACTGCTAATGAGAATAAACTCAGGTCTTTATTTGCTTCTGCAAGACTTCAACAGATTCCCATTAACTTCAACATTCCCATTAACTCCCAAGATATACTGACTGATTGAATGTAGTAACCAGAATTTTAAAGTTCATTAAGAATACTGTTGAGAGTTTCTTTACTCTCATGTCAGCACCTGATTCATGAGCATGCTTCAGAGTTGGAAGAGTATATGGTGAGCAACAAGCAATGTGATACCTAGAAAAGTAATAAGAATTTGTTCTGCATGGCTTTATGGATTTCATGGATTCATGTAAGGCAGAAAAACGCCACGTAAGTTCCTGAAGGAATTCAGCATCATCAAAATTTTATCACAAATGAGATATGACCCAGGGGTTCAATGGTCAATTATATGCTTGCAACAGCCCACTGGGCAATTTTCCAGTCAAATATCCAGTCACCATTGATGAAGCTCAGTGAAATTTACACTATGTCCACAGAATGTAAAATGACTGCAAGAAATCTCATTTCTCAAATGAGACAAAAACAGACTATCTGATCAGGACTGCCCATAGTTTTCTCTGAAAAACCACGTCTTATTTATGTTATCCAAACTTGCAGGTGAATTCTATCTTTGCTTGATACAATCTTGATATAAACAGTTGGTTTAGGAATTAGTGAATAGGACCCTTTGGCAACCTGCCCTCAGGGGTGAAGGACGACAAGCAGAGTAAACTGCTGACTAATCTTTAAGGACTTTTTCCTTGGACTAAAAAAGCCCTCTTTCCCATGCATAAGAAATCAGGCAAGGAGGGCAGGGGACAGGCATGGTTCAGAAAGACCCTCCTAATGAAATAATAAGAAATAAATGCATATGCAGTGGAATCAGGTATGCTGGGAATAATACAGGGATGATTTTTTATACAGACTGGATCACATTATGTACAGCTGGTGTTGGATTGGGCAGTGGATAAAAAAAAAAAGCTTATTAGGAAGGACTTCTACAAGTACATTAGTCTAAAAAGGATGATCAAAGAAAATATACCCTCCCTAAAAAATAAGATAGGAGAGATTGTGACAACTGACATGAAAGCTATGTGTGGGACAATTTCCCCTCCATCAGCTGTTGGGAGCTTGGGGGCCCCCCATGAATGCTCTGTCCAGCCCCCAGGGGAGCCAGGCCAGGTGTGTAGGGGACTTTACTGCTCCAGTTCCAACACCAGGTCAATGCAGAGGAAAAAAACTCACTATAAACTCAAATGTGATTCATACTCAAAAATATTTTCCCCAGTTTTCAATGGTAATCTCTTTTCCCCCCCATCTCTCAAGCCCCCGAGTCTTTAAATAAGGACTGGAGGGGGATGAAGTCCCTCCCATTGCTGAAGATCAGGTTCAAATCTGCAAGCCTGGAGAAGAAGTTTTTCAATAAGGATGCTTATAAGGAAGACAGAGAGACAATTTTTACTAAGGCCTGCCTGTAAAGACAGGACAAGGAGAAATGGCTTTAAGGTGAAGGAGGTGGGTTTAGATTACATACAAGGAAGAATTTTTTTTATTATGAGCGTGGTGAGACTCTGGGACATGTTCCCTAGAGTAGTTGTGGATATCTCATCCCTGGAAGTGTTCAAGGTCATGGTGTATGAGGCTTTGAAAAACATGGTTTAATGAAATATGTTGAGATTGGACCACATGATCTTTAAAGGTCCCTTCTGACCCAAACCATTCTATGATTCTACATTACTATGAACTTTTATACTTACAGCAACATTGAATTTTATATATAGTTAATGTGGCACATAGGAACAGTCAATATCCTGTTTAGGGTCATTATGATATTATTAGGGGAGGCAAATGAAAAATTAGCTCTCCTGCAGCACTGTTGGTCATTCTGGAGATGGTCCCAGCAATGAGGTTGTGTTCTTATGTTTTCTCCCATCTCTTAGATCAGGATTATATATTTAGCTGAAGTGAGTAAACCACCTTAGGTGACTGACTTCTTCCTTTTTCCCCACCACAGTTACCTGCTTTCTAGTTTTCTTCCAAGACTACCTTATATGCTTTTCCAGCACAAGCAACTATGCAGCAAATCAGAGCAGGGAACAAACCTGGTAGAAAAATAACCTCTTATTTAAATAGATTTTTTTTTTTGTTTGCCACACAGCCAGACACAAAGGTGGTAACATTTGGTCAGAGAAACACTTAACTATATAACCTGTCAGTAAGTTCTCAAAAAACTGTTGCAGGCCTTTCAATGGGAGCCTGCATTTGACCATCTCCTTGATGGAAATCCTGATGTTATTGCCACAGAAAGCAAAATACTTGATGTAATATTCACATATACTAGAAAGGAAGTGCATAGTTACTGTGTATTTCTTATCTATTATAAGTGAAAGCAACCAGAGAGAGCCTATATTATATAGATCTACATAAAGAAAGGGACAGTTTAGAAAATCCATTGTGTTTTGAATCAGTAGCTTTTGCTCTGCTCAACTCATTTCCTAGCTCCCCTCACTATGTCATGGGTAATGTATATCTTAAAGTCACATTTGCACCAGAACTGGAATCTCTATCAGAACTACTCACACAACACCAAGCATTAACAGTGAAAATGTATCTTCATTGCAGCTCAGCTACTGATTTACAGAATCATAGAATCATATAGTTTGGAAAAGACCTTCAAGATTACAGAGTCAAACAGTTGTAGTGCTGCCAAATCCACCACTAAACCAAGTCCCTGAGTGCCACATCTACACATATGGTGACTCAACCTTGTCCCTGGGCAGCCTGTTCAAAAACTCTCCAACTCATTCCTTAAAGAAATATTTCTAATATTCAATCTAAACTTCCCCCAGAACATGGCAAGAGGCAATTTCCTCTTATCCACACTCATCAAAGATTATACCTGTCTAAAACATGAACAGCCACTTTCTCCAGAAAAAATGCTGCCAAAATTGTCCTGGTTCTGACCAGGATTAGTTTTTGCAGTAACCAGGAGGGAGGTAATTCTACACTACCTCATATCATTGTCAAGGGTGGGGACAAAAGACACTCTTCTGGGGAGAAGGGGCTCCTTCTGGTCAGGAAAACAGAGTGGGAGAAGCCATCTGGTGATTGGTTATTGTTGCAGGCTTTCCATGTGAATCCTTTCTTTTTTTATACATTTTGTCAATAATATTGTTGATATTACTGTTTGTTTTCTTATCACATTGCTGTTTCCAGTAAATTCCTGTAATGTCAACCCATGATCTCTGCATTTGGTGCCTCCAGCTGGAGGGGTGGGCAGAAAGGGGAAACAGTGTGTGGTTTTAGTAGGAATACTAAATTGGAGAATAGCATTCCCATGGCAAATGCCTTTAATAAGGTCCAGGGAGACAGCGTCCACAACTTTTTACACACCCTCTGAGCAAGTCACTTGTCACAAAAGAAGACCAGGTTGGTCAAGCAGGACCTGCCTTTCACAAACCCCTGCTCAGAGGGCTGAGTACCGTGAGGATAGCTGATCTGACTATTAACAATTGATACAAAGAAGGCAGTACCCCAGTCTTTTCCTCATTCTTTGCTGCAGTGTTTGTCCCAGAGTCCAAGAAATGATTGAGATTCTCCTTGGTCCTTCTTCCATTCTAATGTATTTATAAAAACATTTTTTACTATCTCTTACAGCAGTAGCCAAATCAATTTCTAGCTAGGCTTTTACCTTCTAATTTGCTCCTGTATAACCTAACAATACCCTTGTAGTTCTTCTGAGTTCCTGCCCCTTCTTCCTAGTAGCTAGTAGATCCTCTTTTTTCCCCTGAGTTCCTATAAAAGCTCCCTATTCTTTTAAGCTAGTTTTCTTCTCCACCATCTCATCTTTCAGTACCTGGGGACAACTGTGCTCTTGTGCCTGTAATTTTTTCTTTTTGAAGAATGTCCAGTCTTCCTGGAACCCTTTGCTATTAAGAACTGCCTCCCAAGGTATTCTTTCAATCACCATCCTGAACAGGCCAAAGTGTGTCCTCCAGAAGTCCAAGACAGTGGCTTTGCTGTCCTCTCTCCTTCTCTGAGAATCAAAAACCATCATTTTGGTTGCTGCCTAAGCTGGCCACCACATCACCCACCAGTATATTAACAACAGCAGGTCTAGTGGAGCACCTTACCTAGCTGGGTTCCTCACAAGCTGCATTAGCAAGTTATCTTCCACACACTCCAGGAACCTCCTGGACTGCTTCCTCTCGGATCTGTTGTTTCTGCCTATTTCTGGCAGACATCTAGTGAGTTGAAGTCCCCCACAAGAACAAAGGCCAGAAACCACAAGACTTCTCCCACCTGTTTACAGAATATTTCATCTACCTCTTCACTCTGGCTGGATGGTGTCTAACAGACTCCCACTAGGATATCTGCTTTGTTGGCCTTCCCCTAGGTCTTTAACCATAAACATTAGACCATACTGTTACTATCGTTAAGCTCTAGAATATCAAAACACTCCCTGACAAATAGGGCCAGAAAACAATTCTCAATTGTTTTCTATCCCTAATGCAGAAGCATTACTGCAGCACTTCAGTTGTGCAAGTTATCCTACCCTGTTTCCATGGTGGTAACTATGTAAATGACTTCCAGCTCCTCCTGCTTGCTGTCCATGCTGTGTGCATTGGTGTACATGCAATTCAGTTGAGTTATCTGTCCTGTCACTTTGGAGAGGGGAGAAGCCCTAACTCCTATGTGAAAATAAAATTAAATCTATGCCACCATAATCTGGTCTTTCTATAACAGCTACCAGGATACAGCAAAAAAACACCCAGGAAAAGGTAAAAAATTATTTTTCTTAAGGTAACTTTTTGGGGTTTTTTTCCCTGGCAGGATAAAATTTCTGATATAGTCAGGATTCTCTCAGACACCAGTGAGTTGCACAAATCTAGAAACTCAGTCAATTTCTCAGTTTGGTTAGAAAACTATGGTGCTGCACTCTCTGAACTTACAAGTGTTTTTACATGGATGTTTTATGTTCTGCTCTCCTGAGCCTCCATAAGTAGGACTCTAGAAGCCCATTTATTTCATTTGAGACATTTTAACAGAATATTGAACAAAGAATTATCTCCTCAAAGAGAACTGTTGCATAATATATTTATGGATTTAAAAACTGATACATGCCCAGATTGTATGGATTTATGTGCTTGAGAAAGAAAGACCTAATGGATGTAATTTATAGTAAGTATATGAGATTGATACCCTTATTTATTGATGTCAATAATCTATTAATATTTGAAATACAGTTATATTCCTATTATTTATACATACTTTAGAACATAATTCATCTTTTTTCTGTGATGGTTTCTCAGTAACCTCTCCACATTTCTTCTAATTACATTTTTACAATGACGTATTTAAGGCTATACTGTATTTGTCTCCAACTTTGAAATTCATTGGCAACCATAAATTCAGAACTTTAATACAGTGTTTTAATGTTTCTTAAGAGAGGAGAGCAGGTGTAGGTATGGAAAACCTCCAATTTAAAAAAAAAATGAAGCAAGGAATCTAAGGATTTCAAAGTCAAGTCACACTCTTTATGGGGAGTGGGGGGAGGAGTAAAAGAGTACGATATACATTCTAGCTGCAAATATTTCTTTGAGACAAGATACCTGTACCATTTTTTTCATCTTGCTCAGCTCAAAGTGCATAACACTAATATAAAATCAGAATTCCTTGTTGGGCTATCTGTCTTACAGATATACTTAAGCAGGATTTATAGCCAAAATCTGGGGTGAATGCATCCATATCTGAATCCATTCAGATGTGAAAATGAAGCTAGGAAAGGTATATTAACACTCCTGCTTGACCTGAAATTTTGTAAGACATTATTGGTTCTGTTTCTAAACTTGACCAGGATTGTCTAACCTCCACAAAAGCATACAAGAAAGAATTCTTTGATAAGTACTGTCCAGTTGAATGTTGCAAGTACATTTCTTACACACAGACTCAAACCAAAGTTTGTTCACTACTTTCTCTCAAAATACAGCCAAAAGAGACCACCTCATTTTTGTAAAAAAAAAGCAAATAAAGCAGTCACATAGGCAGCAGAGAATCCTCTGATGGGATTCAAGCCATGAAAACACCCAACTGACCCTGTTATACAACATCACAAGAGATATAGAGAAAATTAGGAATATGAATTGGCATCCCTTTTTCCCCACAAGCTTGAACAGTAAGCTACCTCTTTTTTGTATGAGAAATTTTATACTTTCTGTCCAGTCATGATATGTGCGCAGGAGAAAACTTGTTGGAGACAAGCAAAAAGTTGAGGATCACAGGTTGAATACCTGTACCAGCAAGCTTGTCTGCATGGAGGAGTTCTTTAAGATCAAGAATTGAGGTTAGTCTAACATATTAACATAGCCCCTACCAACTCCTCAACCCCTCTTCAAAGGGATAAAATTTCACTGCATCCCTGCTGTCAGGTTATTTCCTATTGATTTATTCAGGTTACAGATTTTCTGGGGCACCACTCTGAAATACAGTGCCTTTACTTACTATAAAATGAGAGAAGGGCTTACAGGTCTAGGGATCATATTTTGGTCCTGCACCACATATTTGACTTGCAGATGTTCATATTTATTGGTTTGAGTTGTCAATTTTAAGTGGCATCAGGTCAGCTCTTTATAGTACTCTCAGAGAATATGCCAGAAGAGAATTAAACTTCAAGAGCAATCTGATGTGAACAGTTACCAACTTATTTCACACTGGTTCAGCATTTAGCTCACCTACAATTTGTCTTTACTAAGGTGATAAGTCTTTCAATTAAAGATAAAAACTGCAGAGAGACCTTTGCTCTTCATAGATGTGCTACTTAAAGCTTTCTCTTTTTCCACACCCCAGGTGCTAGCAACTGCTTTCTTGCTGTAGGTTGCCACCCTTGCAGTTCAGTGCATGTGAATGATTCTTATTTCCCTGCCAGCAATCCAGCTGCATTAATTTCAACAGTTCATGTAATAGTTTGAATTAACTTAGTTTATTTTGCCTGATCTGAATTAAGAAGCATTCCAGGACCAGTTTAACAGGACACAATAGTGGGAGGTGGAGATTTCAAACAATCCAAGAAAGATACCCACAGGGAGTGAACAGCAACATCTTTAGCTGATGCTGCTGCACTCAAAAAGGAGCATCTGTCCATTATATAAAATGCAGTTTCAGAGTCAGTAATACAGAAGATTTAAACTACTGAATTACCAGACATTATCAATTTGATTTGAATCAGGTGTAGATATATAATTGCATTTTTATCAAATTAACCATAGCAAACAATCCCTGATCCAATAGAAAGTTGTGGCAAATTATATTTGTTCCAAAATAAAATTTGCCTGCAGTACCACAAGCAAAATACATTAAAACCACTTTGTTACATTAATACATTAAAACCACTTTGTGAGGGGAAAGTAAACATATTACTTTGGTAGGTTTTATCATAGTACTGCAGCTTTTTTGATCCATATACAAGTACTGTACATCAAAATGACATCTCATGGAATCACAGTTTGAGAGAAGCTTTTTCCAGCCTGTTTTGGTTTGGGTTTTTTTGGTTTGGTATTTTGGGTTTTTTCTTACTTATTTTAAGAGGATTCATGCCTCCTAGATTTTGAAGAGATCCCCTTACATGGAAGCAAAGGGAATTTCATAGAAAAAAAAGCGGAGACGTGATCCCTGTGTGTCAGTGAAGGTATGGGATCCATAGGAAAGATTTGGGTACCATTTATAAGAAATTCCTACAAATTGTAGAAAAACTTGCAACAACCTTGTTCGTATGAAATATTGCCTTATTTCTTAGGTAAGCCCATGATAATTAAACACGGTGAGATCATTGGGACCAGAGTCACAATGATCAGAGTTAGAAAAACCTCATAATGGGGTAAAGGGCCTTCCTCACAGAAGGAAATTTTTCCACATTGCTTTGATTTTTATATTCTTTAGAATCAATATTCTAAAAGCTTTCTCCTGAAGTTCAAGCCAAGAGCAAATTCTATTGCTGATGTCTTTATGAGTTTCATTGTTGATTGCATATGCAAGTAATGTAGTGATTGAGCACTGCTTCAAGAATTTTTGAAATTGCACTGTGAAGATCAAACGTTTCAACTTCTATTATCAAAAATTATAATGCTGTATGGGACAGATGACTGTACAGAAGACTTAGACTTACCTTAAATATTATTTGTCTTAACTGTTATCACTGGATTAAAATATCAGCTGAGGATAAGTCTAAATCAAAGCAATCAAGCCTATTGCTCTTGATGTAGAATGGAAACAAAACCCAGATTAGAATTTTGAATGATCACCGTAAAGCTAGAAAAATGTCTAGGATGAGCAACTCTTGAAGTACACATGGTTTAAAATCCTGGCCAAGTTTCAGATCAATATTTTATCTCAACATTTAGACCAGACATTTAGACCATTTCAACAATATTGCAGCTCTTCTAACGTCTAAGATTAAGGAAATCGATAAAACTAAATTAACCAGACTACAAAGGTGCCTTTTGTCAAGTGAATTCTGTATATGGAGAAAAAGCCCTGCCCTTGTCATTTGTATAGATGCACTGATGAACAGGTGAGTGGGTGGCTGCAAGAACACAAGTTTTCTCTGGTCATCCAAACCAGTTTTTAATTGACAAGGGAGACAAAGCTTTCTGCTTTCTGGCTGCTGGTTTAGGTCCTCTGTCCAAACTCTAAAGTTAAAAAAACCCAAACCAAAACCAAAACCCAAAACTAGAACCCAGTGCACATTTAAAACCCCCAAAACTCAAATCAACATCACCACCACCACCACCACCACCACTACCAATAATTAAAAAAAAAAAATCACAAAAAACCAAACAAACCGCTCACAAGAATTTGCAACCCAAAACCAACCCTATAATTTTAAATCTGTAGTTTATTAGATTATTTTCTGTTTGTAAAACTGGGAAAACAAAGAACTGGTTCAGGACTGATATTTGCACTGCAAATATTCTAGCCTCTCTTTTCTGAATTCTTTCTGTTTGCACTGGTTTTTTGGTTTTTTGTTCTATTGTTTGGGCAATGTGTGCTCAATTATTTATTTCTATTATTATTTCTATATTTCCTAGAGGCACTAAAGAGAATCTGCTTTGAGTAAATTAAGTTATCCAAGACATTTAAAAACTTACAGCCATTTTTTATGAGTTGGTTTTGCACTTTTAGTTTAAATGACTGGGAGATGCATACAGTGGACATCTTTTCAAATGAAGTCATTATCTTGTGTGTACTCAAGAAGATAATGGGACAGTCCCTCCAAAATCCCTTTTACCATAAAATTGCAATGATTTTTTTCTGTTTGGATAAAGCAACAAATAGTATTACTTACTCTGGAGCACCATCTGCTGGTACCTATTTCTTTATTCACTAGAGCAATTACTTTTTTTTCCCCAGTGAGCAGCTTTGTATCTTCTATGATTTGGGGTCTTAAGGAGGGTTGGGGGCATCAGAGCTGGGGGGAGAGTTCCTGTTTTATTAGAAAGTGGAGAAGCTGACTAAATTGAAAAAAAGACTGTATTTCACAAAAATATTCCTGTCACCCACAGCAAATACATTACAAAGCAATCTCAGTTTTTACAGCTCATTTTTGGAATGCATCAGTACCTTGGAATGCACAGTTCAGGACCTGTAGCAACCCAGCTTTTACCCATGCAACCCAGGGCAACAGAGGCTTGGCTACATAGACCCACTTGGGAGGACAGCAAGAAAAGATTACATGAGATACCAGGGTATAAATATATAATGGCTCTTAATAAATTATGTGGGTTTGTCTCACAATGGCCATAGTCATTACAGTTCCAGTATGAAGCAATAATCCACTCTCCAGAAGTGGTGCCTTGGGAGACAACAGCAACCACTGTTTCTGTGTTGTCCTTCTAGTATCCCCAATATTGACCTGTCTATGGAAAACAATTGGCTAGGAGTTCCCATGGGAAATAGATTTTCATATAATTTTTTAAACTGTACTCTGTGAAAATTGAGTACAGTTTAAAAAAATACTGTATAATAACTGTAAAAACTAATATTATATTTCATTAACAGAGTCCAACAAAACAGGCATATCCTCTCTGGACTCTAACAGCTAGCTCAGGGAAAGCACTAGAACCACCATGGGCTGCAGTTGTGGGATAGTATCATGTTCCTACCTCTCCAGAGCTGGAGAGAGCCGCAGCTGTGGGTTTCAGAACAGCTAGCTTCTCCCTGGGAGACCTGGAGCCAAGTTGAGAATGTGGATTCCCAAAGGAAATCATAAAAGACCTCTACGACTATATGCTAAATAAATTATTTGAATCACTGCTAACTAAAGGTCCTCAAATTCTTCATCCCACTAAAAATGCTAGAAAATGTATTTACTTTTTTCAAAGAGAAGAGAATATTTTTTGAAATTTCCATGGAGGGGAATTTCAGTTGCCAGAGTGTTCTGAGCAAGATTACTCAGTGCATTGCTGTCTTCCTAAATCCAGCAATTGCTAGTCATTCCTTTGGGAAATGAAAAAGGGGCCAAAGCCCTCCTCTCTCTCCAAACACACACACACACACACACACACACACACACACACACACACACACACACACACACACACTTCTGGAGCCATAGTGATTTCAGTAAATGTTTTCAATGGGCCCTGTAACTTTTGAATTCTGATTAGATCAACTCCCAGCTCCCAGTAGTACTGCTTCACTTAGCATAAATTATTTATTTATTACCAAGAATTTCAAGGGGATGAGGAATAATTCAGCTTGATAAAAACAACAACTACCAGAAGGAGACTGAACTTCCCATGTTGTAAGAGGGGAAAATTTCTGTTCATTGCTATTCAAATGAAAGCATATGCAAGGATGATGCAACTGAACATGAAAATCCCCCAGCCTCATCACTAAAATTATTAATAAGTGGATCAGGTTTGTAAAAGCAAGCAATACTAAATATATACTGCTTTATATCAACTAAAGACCTCTCTTAGCATTTGAGGGAAACTGAGTTGTTTTCTAGAGCGATTTTTTTTTAAATCCTGATGTCATTTGTTAGGAGAAAAATCCAGCCTTTTAAGCATTGTGAAGAAAGCCATAATGTAACGTGAATTTATTGCATATTGTAAAAACTATCTCATGAGACCAACAGATTCACTCCTCTGAAATAAGCAGAAAAAGCAGAACTGAAACTGGGAGGAGGGGGCTTTAAAATATATTTTCATTCTAATTAACTGTAAAAAGTTGATTGCATTAAGGAAAGAAAATATCTACCCAGAATGCTTCATTGCTCAGTTTTACTGGGGCATCAGAACGCAGCTTTTACTAGTGGCATTGCTTTAATCTGCTGTTCATATGAACAAAAACAAACAAACAGACAAAACCAAACCAAAACTGAAACACAAGGATTTACACAAATTTTATTTGATAATAAGGTAGGTTTGATGCAAATTTCAGAGCACAGAAGGGGTTGAAATTAGGTATTAGTATATATGTGCTAAGGTGGTTTCTGTATTCCTGCTCACCTTAGCCCTTGTATTGAGCCAAGGTGCCCTTGCCAACTCCCCCTAGATGGTTTCTTGACACCTTTCTACCTCTGCCATTTCTGTGCAGCATTAGCAGGGGATTGGTTTGGTCAGCTGTACAGGCTAGTCACTCTCAGATAATTGCTTCCCAAAGTATCAGCAGGAAGCTGTGTAGGAGGCTGCTCATTACATCTGGGGACTGCTCTCACCTACTCAGCTGTTTAGATACGAATGCAAGCATTCATATCATTCATATCTACAGCACCTGCAAGTTGACAAATACTTCAGCCACTGCAGAAGAATTGTAGTCCCTTGAAGACAATAATTATTAGAGGCTAATGCTGTCAACAATCCAATCCACTTTAAATCAATAGAAACCAGATCAACGTTATTAGCTGCACTGTGATAGATTTCAAATCTGTTTACATAACTTTTGTCCTGAGATCGAACAGGCAGGGTCAGTGAGAGCTCCCAAGGCAGAAAGTCAACAAAAACTAGGAAAATTAAATAGTTAAAGGAAAATAGTTTTTGACAGCTGTGGCATTAGGACTGAAGAGATTAAATCATATTTATTGTCCTTCCACTCCTCTTCTGTGACTCCCTTCCATTCTGCGCCCCCTTTCCAAAAGGCCTACAGCTCTCCGGAGATTGCATTAAACAGAGCTAATGGAGTTACCGATGGAAGAACCCAGAGCAAATACTGCCATCAAGTGTCCAACAGACCTGTTAGCAGTGCAGACTCTTCCATCTACATCTGCTCATGGAGATGAGGGTGTTAACTCACGGCAGCCATTGGTGGTGGATATTCAGATATAATTCTCTTTGATAAAAAGTCAAACAGTTAACAAATCTGACGGTACAGGTCAATGGAAACCTATTCTCCTGGGGACAACAGAGATACATTAGAGTCTAAAAAGTGCAGCCAGGATGGGAAATCATTCTCCCCCTGTCTGGGCTTCTGCAGCTGTACAGCTATTCTATTTCCTGGAATGCCTCAAAATTGAATTTAAGTGTTTTCTCTTAGTTCAGAACTTAGGTGTGCTGTCAAGAGCTTCAGGAGAAAGTGCACTTAAGCATGTAGGATCACTGCTACCCCCCTCATGGGCTGCCATTAATGTGGGTGTCTTAGTCAATGCACTGACCACAGTGCAACAACACCCTACAACATCCAAAATGATCTCCCAGCCCACAAGACACCCCCAGGGCACTGCTCACCCAAAGTCAGGAACCAGCTCCTAGACCTTATCCCTTCTTCCCTTCTATTTACTTGGGAGGTCACACCACACTGCCTGCTTGGCCCTCTGACTCACTGGCAACAAACTTTTTTCCCCTCGTTAACTTTTGATCGTACTGCTCAATTGCAACAAAATCTAACTGAATATATGTAGTTTTTGAAAATTGGTGATTTCCAGTGAAAAAGAGAAACAGTAGCTGAGTTTTATTAATCTTGTGAGATGGTTGATTCATAAAAATGGCAGGGAACAGATGCTTTCTCATTAAAACTATTTATATTACAATTTTTCACTTTTTTATTATTTTAAGCAGGTAATGTACAAAGAGTTCTTCACATTCATCAAAAAAAAGTGTTTCCTCCGATGATGTTAATTTTCACTGTGTAACTTACTATGTGAACGATGTAAATAAAAGCTTTGAGGGAATTGTGTTCAAACAACATTATTCGACAATAATCAGTCCAAAAAGCAGGAGCCGGAAAGTTTTCTGGTTAAACTGTCTTCAGAGAGGCTTGAAAGAGACTGATGGTGAACAGAAATTGTGCAGCTTCTTAAAGCTTAGGAAGCACCAGGGCAGAGTCTAGAAAGTTGAAAGGAAGAGGAAGAGATTAAAGAAATTGTGAAATTAAAGGATTAGGAAAGCCAACTGAATTTATCAGGAATTTACAATAAATAAAGCTGTAGATTAAAGCAGAAACATGACTATATGGAGCAACCAAGGTAAAAAACATAGAAGAGGTTAATTAGAATACATAGCTTCAATATTACCTGTGGCATAAAGGTGAAGACTAAAAGCCTGAATATGACATAGGAAGATAATCAGATAATCAATGTCTCTAAGTGGAATCCAAGACTCTTAACAAGAATATAATTTTATAGGCTGTAGTGGGTTAATTATTCTGTGTGTATTCACTATCAGTATGATAGTAATTAGTACTACTGGCTATGGTTGAGCTTTGGGATCCTTATATTGACAAAGAGAGGAAATCTTTACTTAGGAAGGCTAGATATAAACAAGATAGGAGTGATTTAATATAAGTGGTGAAAAAAGGAAGATTACAGTTAATGCAAGTAGTATAGATACCACAGCAAAAACAGAAAGTGGGATTTCAGTGTCACTGGAGGACGTGGGCAGGGAGCTGGCTGTTCCTGTGTCTCTACGAAGGACCTGGGACCAAGGATGACCTCTCTATTTGGGAGCCCTCACAAGCAGCAGGAGAATCTAGCACTCCCTTTCGAGTCAAACTTTGACTCTTGGCAGGAAAACGGATATGAATGTACACTAAAGAATGCATCTGTCAATATGCATGGACCGGATACTTCTTTTTCATTATTTCGTCAGGGAATCAGTGTATACGTATGAATAATCCTGAGAAATAAGGAGAATAATGCTTACATTCACTATTCAGACCTGAAAGACAGCTCAAAAGACCAGTGCTTGCTAACACTGTCACTTTAGAATAAACAGAGACTTCCTGCTCTGACTGTTTCTGGTGTGTGGCCTATCTGGTGAACCCCACACATATATTGTATTTCTGCTACCAAGAAATGTTACTCCTCTGCTTAAAATTACATAATTTATTAGAGCTTGTTTCCCCTTTCCAAGAAAGAAAGGGGTCAGGAAGTGCAGCTAACCTTTCATAGTTCTGCACATCAATCACTACGAGGACTGTAATATGATTCCCACACAGTGTGGTATGGTGCTGCCTAACAATTAATCTTATATACAGCTAGTGCAAGACAACTCTACAAGGCAATTTGCTTCCAATGGAATTTTCGAATATACTTTAAAGCACTTAAGTGTAATGCTTTGTAAAATGAATAATCCATCACAAATAATTAGAGCTGTCCTTAGAGGACTTGGCTAGTCAGGAACAGATGTGTTGTGTTTATCTTACTGGTTATGCATGGCCTGAAGAGTCAGTTTTTCTGAGAGAGGGTCTGACTTGGATGGTAGCTAGTAGCTCCAGAGAGTGTCAATGGACAGCCTGTTTAATATGAAAGAAATCCACAAAGAAGGCAAGATTCGAAAAAGAAGTAGCAAGTACTTTTTCAGTGGTTAACGGGACTTATGACAAGCTATTTGCTTTTTTTTTCCCCATGTGGTACTCACTCTATAACTGGCAATTGCTAGTTTTCTGCAACACAATATCTTTTCTCTCATTATGCTCTGCACCCGTTTCCATAATTAACTGGAACATCTTGCCCTCAGGTTGCAATTCCTTCCTGCTTCTAAACTAATTATGGACTTTTTAGTCCAATGGTAAACAAATTATTTTCCCCTTCTCTACTTTTAAGCTAGGTTTGACTCTTCACACATTCTGAATATGCCTGACTCACTCTACTGTGTTGTGTTTGGATACTGAACAAAGGTTTGGAAATGGATCCTGGAAGGATTAGAATTTGACTTTCTTCATGGTACACTCTCACTTCTTAAAAAGGTCCAATTTATCCACCAGTAACATTCAAGGATCTTATGGACCTGTACAGGACAAAACACATGAAATTTAAAACATGGAGAAATTGCAACCTGCATGAGGTCTGTCAAAATTCAAAGGAGCTATATGGGGAATAAGAAGACTAAAGTGAACAGAATCCTCTGTGTAGAAGCTTTGTGCATATGTATCACCAAATTTCAAATGTGTTTTTAGTTCAAGCTAGATAAACAAGCTAGTGTCATCAATCTTTGGATCTAGGTCACACAAATCTGCTAGACAGCACTCTGTTGTTGAAAATTCTGGAAGAAAAATTATGCTAGTGATAGGGTGAAATGAGATAGATTACTTTTTTCTGTCAGCAACATAATGAAAAAATGTCTTTAGGTTATGCTGTGTCAGTTTCATTAACAGATTACTCTATCAAGCAGTATTTTTTAAAAGACTCAAAAGGTCATTAGGTCAGGAAATATTTAGATGAAAGTGTACTAATGAAACAGTAATACATACAGTCTGTGGTACAGAAACATTATAATAGGCTTTGGAATTTTTTTTTTATGCACAGGCAAACGAGAGCTGCAAAAATAGGACTGCAAATCCAGATTTCCCACTAACAGATTAGTTGCACAAACAGAGGATCCATTGGTGAAAGGAGGAATAATTCATGGTACTGGCTGTCCAAATCCACTTATGCCCTGTTAAGCCCTTTGCCTTGACAGACAAGATGTAGTTTTGTGTCTCTTGAACCTTAAATGAATATCCCAAATTTCTTAGTGAGGAGTGGGAGATTGCAACTCCTTATACTAAACTGTGCGTAGAACACATATTCTTTGGCATAATTCCAGGCTGGCTATCTTGTAAGATGAGTTTGACTGTTTCCAAGACAAACCAAACAGTGCAGGGCGTGGGTGAAACGGTCTTGATGGGATGACACTGGGCACAAACACCTCCAGACTTCAACAGTCAGTAGATTTCAGCTGGAAGAACTGGTCTGGGAAGCTCTGCTGTTATGCTGGGGCAACCCAGAGGTCTCCATATTGTTCTCTAAGCCGGGTTCTGCCTGAAAGCAATCAGGATGATAACAGTTTATCTGTGTTAACAGCGGTTTGTTAAGAGTGCTATTTAGCCACTGTTGACCTCTTCTCTTAACACTTGTCAGCTGCTACAAAGGCTTGAACTTCTAAATATCCATTAACAATTTAAAAGATCATTTTAAATTGTGCTTCTCCCTCCCCTGGAGAGAGCAATTTTGAAAAATGCCCTGGAGTTCAAACCCAGTGCATATATTGTCCTTAGATGGTGTAGTATTTCAGAACCCTGGAATATATTTTCTATTCTGAAGCATATTTTACTTTGACTTCTGCATCTGGTCAATAAATTCAAAATACACAGATAGAAAAAATATAAAAAGGGTGTTTAATCATATTTAAGTATTTCAACGAACCAACTTCTTGATATTCAAAGGGAAGAATTCTTTCTTGTAAAAGGTTTTAATGCTTCTATTTCCTTCAAATTGCATTGAGCACTCAAGAAATGACCTTTAATAGAATCATGCTGGGTGTTCCCATTGCATCAAGCAGAGAGATGCTGTATCATCTCTAGTGCACCTAGGGAACCAGTATGAGGGAGAGATTTAGTACAGTAACTTAGTATTCAACCTCATTTTTCTTCAAGACTTTATCCTCCGTGCTGGTCTCATTTTGGAAGATTTGCTCTTGCTGTAGACCTCTGGAATATTAGATCAAAACCTCAGTGTGTGCTTGCACCGCTTCCAAGTCATCCACTCCACCAGAATTTATGTATGTAATTAAAGTCGTATTGTTTCGTGGAAGTGTATGAGTAGTGTATTTGCCATTCTCTCAGAGGAAGTATCAGCATCACACAAGCAAAAAAACAAAATAAAACTCAACCAAAGCAAACAGACAAATGAAAAGTAAAAGTTAATGAGTAAGAAATTTGCCCAAAAAGATTTTGTATTATATAGCATTGCCTGTCCTTGGCTAGGCCTTTTTACCTGTCCGAGATAAAAAGTACTTCTACTAGTAGTGCACTAAATTAAAGGTACTCAGACTAGCATGTATGCTCTACCTCCCATGACGCTTTTGTGTTCTTAAGGAGCCCCTGACGCTAGAGGTGCTGTAAATTAGAGCATAACCCTTAGCTCTGTTATTCCAAAAATAGAAGCTTGCTGAATTGCCAGTGTGACCAGGTGATGGTTTTTAAAAAAGGAAAAATAGGGCCATTTGCTGGCAGTTAAGACAGTCTTACAGAGACTTCAAGGTTAAATCTCTCATCAATGCTGCTGTTTTTCAAATCTAAGCAACTTGGACTGCAGTTGAAGGTACAGTGCTGTATAAAAATTCTCTAACTCACTTCGATGGTTCCAGCTCTATAAACTGTGCTGGTCGCCATTTTTACAGCAGTGAATCTTTGTTGTCTGCATAATGAGTGTCTCCATAGGGAGCCACACTGAGCACTGTATATTCACAGTAAATTACCTTGGATCCAATAACAATGAGTGATTTATCATTAAATGTAAGGAATGTAAGTACAGCATTTTTTTACTCTCTCTTCATTCCCCAGCCAGTGATGGTTCCCACTGCCTGATTTAAGCTTCTACTTATCATCATCCTCTTGTAGTTCCAAGCTCCAGAAACCCTATTAAGTGTGCAAAGAAAGCAATAATCACACAGAATAATAAGTTTTGTGTTATGAATATAGCTTTTCTTGTAGACAGACATCTAAACACTTTCAGAACTTTTGCTCAGGTTTTTTAGTTTTCTGATCTATGGCTGTCCTCTTTTTACTCCTTCTTAAATTCTTTATCATAAGGAAAATGTTAATTTGTGCTGCTAGAGCTTAAAAATCGATACTACACTTGTGCTTATAACTGCACGGCAGGATAACTACTTACATAGAAAACAGTTCAAGAAGTAGGTAAGTAGCATTGTTTGGATTGTAACAGTAACAAACAAATACACAACAGGCACTGAAGAAAAAAACAAACCACCAACTTCTCAGATTCTCACTTCATTTTTAAACAAGTAGTAATAGTTTATGTTGGTTTATACCAATTTTATATATATATATATATATATATATATACCTATATATATACCAAAACATTTATACCAAATGTTTTGTTTTAAGAATACTCTCTGACCTGTACGCACATTCACAGACCGAGTGCTAGTTACAAAAATTATTTCCTGTGATCTTTTGCACTAGTAACGTAATGCTTTCTTGGAGAACCAAATCTCTCAAACAGGACCGTCAGCCACTATGAAGATGGTGCAGGACTCCCCATTACAAGCATTGCAATGGCATCTTCACTGGATCAGATCAGACTCCTGAATTGTGTAATTGAGATAAAGTTCTACAACCCTACTGATCCTGCTAGATTCTAGTCCTATAAGCAGGATAACTACCCTAATAAGGGCATAATAAATTCCTATGGGCTAATTTTAAGTACCTACAAAACATTCTAATTATCGTGGCAGTGGACAAAAGATTTTATTATTCCTTCGTATGCTGGAACAGTTTCTAGTAGTTATTCAAATTTTCTTATCTATGCACATTTTCGCCCGGAGGAGGTCCCAGATTACTCAGTTCCTCCACCCAGGATATCCATTGACACATTTCAATGTGCAGGTAACACCTATCAACGTGTCTCAGCCTCGTATGGGGGCTGCCAGCATAACGCTCTGGGAATCCAGCACTTGGGGAGCTCCAGTGTCAACTAGGCAGTTCCTTTGAGACAAAGCAAGCTAGGAACTCGGTGAAGTAATTTGTCACAAATGAGTCCACTCTCTCACCTGTACGGAAACAAGCTGGGAAGTTCCCGTGAAGCACTACAGGTACACCAAGAGGCACACCTTTGTATACATAGTCCTTGCAAATGCCACCTACACTACCACTAGAATCACAGAAAGAATTTGAAATTTTTCCTTCTATCACTGTTATAAATTGATTTCCCAACGAGGTTGGTCATACCTGCCTTTGCAGGAAGTGCAACAAGTGATTGTACCTGTAATTCATTTTGCTCCTCAGAGGTCTAGTTTTCACAACAGGAGTGATTAGTTGTCTTGTTGACTCACTGTAGCATTTCATCCCACTGGGATGGAAATTTTGCAAGAAGGTAAAATTATTATAAAGTAAAAATAAACACATGCCCAGGATTTTTTTTTTTTTAACTTTACACAGATATTTGCCACAAGGTCAAACACAATAGCCCTCAAAGCCCTTGACTTTCCTGTGAGAAGTCTTTCCCCCCAAATTCATTGCTTTTGTTAAACATGCACCTCTTCTGCGGTGCTTTCATTCTGTGAAGGGTCAGCTTTAGTTCAACTGGGAAGTATGCAAATGTTTCATTTCTACTGTCACAGTAACACGCGGAAGTGAAAAAAAAAAAAACGAGAAACAAGGAAGAAAGTAAGTCTGCTCAAATTCATACTGATTTCAAAAGATCTCAGAGGGAGAGCTGCAAGACAGAGTAAGAGCTGGAGATTTTCTGGGCCAGAGTCTATGACAACTAAGAATCAAAAACTGAACTCAGAGCAGAGCCTGGGAGAAATGGAGGCAGCACCCGGCCACTCAGCCACCTCATTTACAGTCACTTTGTACAAACAAAACGATTTTTAAAAATGGAGATCCAGGGGTTTGTGTCCACATCTCATCAAACTTGGCACCATTTTGATTTTTTTAAACTGTTTTTATCTTACTAAGACCTTTTCACTGCCTGCTTTTCCCTTAAAAATGTAAGAGCATTACCTGAGAATTTGGAGGGGAAATGCCCTTTTCATAAAAACAAGTTCCAAAGTCACACTCTCCAAGAAAAGTTTGTATTGAGGGACAATTTTACCCACATAAAAAATTGTGTTTCCTTTCCCCAAGACAGTAGTTTCTTCCCTTCACCCTTTATTCTCAAGATGATGTGGAGGTTATAGTTTATCTTTGACACTGGTATGATAATATTTCTAAAAACTCAGTAAGCCATACTGCAAACACCTGAAGCTTGTAGGTTATAGACATCAACAAAAAAAAAAGTTTTTGGCCCATGTTTTTTCAAATATGGAAGGCACCTTTTTCACTCAGAGAAGTCAGAAGAGGGATAAGCAGGACTGGCTAGATAAATGTTAGGATATATAGCAAAATGTAACTACTTGCCAACAATTTCTCATTGGTAACCATGGTCTTTTTCATTCACCTTTCCTCTGAGGTGCAGTTTACTCAGGGCATATATGAAAAATTGGGATTTGATTATCTCAATGCTTTTGAAATTTTTAACTGAAATGTTCTTGAATTCACACCTAAGTAATATTAACAAAATTATACATAATGAATAGGATCAATTAAGAATGTAAAAATTCTGAATTTTTGAACTTGGCAGGTTCTAACTATGAAGTTGCTTCACACAGTTCAACAATGAAAAAAAACCCAGCATGAATTTTCTCTTTTTTTAGATACCTTACTCATTTCTACATAGTCCTGCTCATCTTCTCTATGCACCTAGCAAATTATTAAGAATCATGTTGCTATATATTTGCCTGCTGTGTGTACAGTAAGCTGTGCTGTTGGTCAATATTTCTATATTACCCAAAAAACCTTTCTGGCTTTCACCAGTCTGTGTGCCAATTTCAGAGCAAATTGAGCATTGCTGTGCTCTTACTTGAAGAACAAAGTGGTTCTGAATGCTTTACCATGTGACTAGGGTTTCATGGCAGTCATATAGCAGCAGTAAGGTTTCATTTGCTAACAAAATATTTTATTTACTTGACACAGTATTCCATATCTTTGCCACTCAGACCTCTAAGCAAAAAGTTCAGCTGAAAGCCTCTCCTACTAACAAGATTTCTTGTTTCCTTCACCTGCATTATAATACAAGGAGAAACACCCTGAGGGTGTGATAACATTATTCTCCCTAAAAAATTTTCCGGGGAATGAGAGAAACCACCTTTCTCATGTTTTGAGGAAAGGATTCAAGAAAATAGCTTGTTATATTCAAACCTTTTTAAAAAACATTAATTACAAAAGTTTATTCATTTTCTACATTTTGGTCATATGTATGATGAAATAATAGTAGTTCGCTGTGTCAGCTCTACATAATATTGTAAAAATACCCAATGCATTAACATTAAATTTTCTTTAGTCTGTATATGAAAAGTATTTTCTGCTTTTCCAGATTGTTATTTTAATACAATAGAATGCTTTTCTTCCCTAATTTCTCAGGCCTCCCAACTGAAAAAGCAGCATTCTTTCAATAAATTCACAAACTTCTACCATTAAAAATGGAAGTGAGAAGCACCCAGGAAAATTATTCCTTCAAATGAAAATAAACTTCCTCCATGTATTTTTCACACTAGGAAAAATATAAATCTCATTTATATGTGAAATTCAGTGAGACAACTAGGCCTTTTGATTGGTTTTCCTCTAAATAAGACAAAGAGATTCCAGAGTTTATGCAGAAATAGTGGGATGGAACATAAAGTTTCTTATCACTGTTCTTTGGAAACAACACTAAGATTATTGTAAATTCTTTTTCTCTGCTATTTGTCAGTAGAATTTTGGCAATTCATATTTGTTTCAGCCTAGCAACTAATCCATTCTTGTAAAAACACACTAAAATTTAAGAATATGTGTTTAATGCTTTGTCGCAGCCAAAAGAATCACATAAGAGGAAAACAGATGTCCAGGTTGGTTATCAGTTGAAATAGTGGCATGCGATATTCCTCAGACACTTAACATATCTTGATATAAAAAAAACCCCTTATCTTCAAGTAAGTATTTAAACTAACCAGAAACAGGAAGGGTTCAATGTAAATCAAACATTAAATATAATTCTGACTGATCATGTAAAAAAATACCAGTGAGTTATCTAATTTTCTTTAAATATATGGTCCTCTGTCCACCAAAAAATAACAATATTTCATGGTTTTTATAGTTAGTTCAGGATTTTTCTTGGAGGTATGGATATTTTTGTTTTAATTATGCTGTGAATTTTCTAACATAAAATAAAATTCAAAGGAGGAAACCACACTGAAATTATTGAATCAATGTTATTCTGAGATTTTTTTTTTAATGAGAAAAACTGTTTTAAAAATTATTTAATGGGTTATCTAATGGGGACAAGGAACTGTCTTGTAATAGTTATGATGGTAGAACTTTCTTCCATCATGCAAATGCAGATGACAGATTTTAAGATTGCATAGACTGGATTTGGAAATTATTCATTTCATTGTTTCTTCTACCTTCTTATGGTAAAAGCATGTTCAAACTTGGAAGGGGGTGGGGGGGGGAGGGAGGGGCAGAGAAGGAAGAAAGGAAGGGAAAAAGCAGCTGAGGTATGCAGAAATCAGCAGGCAATTGTATAAAAACTTGTTAAAGATATTTGCAGTTATTTCTTGCTGAAGATTATTGTGCAGAAAGAAGTAATCAGTCAAAAAAATGTCCTCTATTCACAGGGCAAATACAATTACCAATAAACAAATTGATTTCAAAACCTGAGTCTCCAAAAATATTCTGAATACTGCAAACTGAAAAATCATTAAAAACCATGCACTCCTGGCCAAAAAACCCCCAGCTAGTCCTCTTTTTTGAGCAATAGTTATAATATTCAGAAAACACATATTGCAAGAGTATGATTTATAATACTGTAAAACAGTTGGAAGAATACTCAGAAAGATGCATCATCTTATTTTTCATGTAAGTGTTCATTATTTTGAATAATATATTCAGTCGTGCCAATCCATTCTGGTTTTATACGTAAAACAGGGCACAGTTTTTTGCTTTTCACAAGGTGAGGCATAACTCATGACATTTTCCATCTGCATGTAAAAAGTTCTGAATGTAGGCAGCTAATGAATTCATAAATATACTTTGCTGCATTTCCAAGAAACAGAACACTGTAATTTTTGCTGTTCTTAATGGCAATTTTTTTATTCACACAAATCCTGTCTGACATTGGTGTCTGTAATAGTGCTAGTGTTTTCAGGACTTACGCAGAACAAGCTGCATACGCAAAGTCCATAGTCAACAAAAAACAGGGATAAGAGGTCCAATTGATAGTTTTAAGAACACCTATTTTCAATACTGCAAATAGCAAGCCTGAAAAGTATCATAAATACTCTTCAGTTAAAGGTGAGTAATCTGTGGACAGGTAATCAAAAGACTCTGTGCCATGAAATACAGGATGCCAACTGAAAGTGGCTTTACCAGACTTGTCAGAGTTTTGAATGTTATTGACATTCTCGTTTTTTTCTCCTGCTAGATGAAGTCCCCAGCTACTATGAAAAATAAAGCTACCATAATATGACAAAAATAATGGCTTGAGAATACCTGTTAAAAAAGGACAAAAAATTGTTGGCCTCTCAAAATCTGGACTTGGAAGTTTTCATCCCACGCAAGTGAGGAAAGACAGAAGTCATATAAGTACACACATTTGCCTTTAGGACCACCCAGAGATATACTGTGTAAACTAAGTTTCTTGGGCCTGCAGGTGTCCTCCATTCTTGTCTCTGAAGGCCGTTTTCTATGCTGGCCAAAAGGGGCTGCGCTAGCAGAGCGAGAAGGTGGAGCTAAGTGGGAGTAAGTGTAACCTGAGAAGGCCTCCACCTAACTTGACTTTAAGTGGTACCGGTCCTGTAGATGGATTAACCAGGTTCTGGGTGATTCTGTCCTGTGCTGCAAGTAGCTTCCAGTATTCCAACGTTCACCCAAAAACTCCATACCAGGCACATGGAGATGACGGAGACCAACCGTGATCACTCAGGAGTGCACAATTTGGCCTTCCAGGTAAGCGTGGTTTCCTTTGCTTTCTGGGGAAGAGGAAGGAGTTAAAAACATTGAACAATGTTGAATTCAGACCCCGAACAAAGAAAAAGCATTTTCTGCGCTCTGCCTGCAGGTATTTTACAACATTCTACGTGCTGATTCCCTGCCAAAGTACACGGCTCTTGTGAAAAAAAAGCTGAGCACAATTGACTTATTCAGGAATATGCTCTCCTCAGTGGTATACAGCTAGCTTTGAAAAGTGCCCTGACTTGGTAACATTTCATAGACTGGTGGATCTCACAACTGGCTCCCATCTGCTCTATCAGTTGCTGATTTTTTTCTGAGGATTTACATTTACAGTTCTGTTGAAGAGAAGGTCAGCATTATGCAGCAGACACATAATTCATCAAAGCAATGTATTTCAATAATATGAGAAAAATTATAAAGTAATAATGTAATTATAGTGGGACATAGCATTCTTCCATGCATAAAGTGCAATTGTCCTCTGCTCTCGAGAAGAGCGCAAAGAGAAGGAGCCCCCCAAAATGATTTTTGCATTTTCTAGGCATAAAATAATATTAACAGCCGTTTAAAACCCACAGATTTCATAAGAGTAAACAGAAACCCCCTCAAACGAACAAACACCACAAAAAAACAAGCAAACAAAAAAACCAGCAAAAAAACACCAAAGGTATTTATTTATTGTTTCCCAGTGCCCCAGCATCCCTGTGCTTTCACTGGAATTAGAGCGGACACAAACAAAAACTTGCGAACCCGCAGCCGGGCTGGCTCTCTGTACTTGTTGCTGAAAGTAGAATAAGTCGGGGAGAGACAGTGGCTGTGAAATACTCTGAAGAGGGCTGTATTAACAAAGCAGCTCCTTGCTCTCCTTTGCAGTCCCCGATCCTTACGCTGCTCCTGATCTCAGCTAGCAGGAAGTGTGCAGCTGATGTGGGTATCTGGCGGCACTATCCAAATAACACAGAACGGGCTTTGAGATGCTAAGCATGTGGACTATTACATAACATCACCGACATTCAACTGCTATGTATATTTATTCATTGCGCTATTCGGACAGAGAAACCTGTCATGGAATATTTACGGAATGTAGGCAAGAGAGTTAACTCTTAAAACATGATAGCCCAGTGGTTAGGCCTTTCTCCTGAGTAATCAGAGCGCTCTCAACTCATCTGTGCTTCGGAGCAGATGGATAAGCAATTTGAACTTGAGTCTCCGTCAGTTCAAGTGAGCGAGATAAGAGGTTTTATCCTGTGTTTTCACAAAAAATATGTGACTAAACCAGTGTCATCTGCTTCCTAAATCTGTACTTACAAATTCAAAAAGGAGAAGAGTCCCTAGCTGCAAAAGCTCGGTGTTGAACTCTCTTAAATGGCATTAGCTGAAAATCACAGTTTTCCTCAGAGATCTGTGTAGCACAGTATAGTAACCCGGGTTAACCCTCTGTCTTACGCAGCTAGCTTACCTTGGCCATTTTTAATTACTTCTACAATGTCTTATCTCTGTTTCAATATGTAAGTCACTCCCTAGAAAAAATAAGACACAGAAGGAAATAGGTAAAATTCTGCATATAAACAAATCACAGTAAAAGCCACTGTGAACCACCTAAAAACTAAATAGCCTCATCATGTCCCACTATTTCTTGTGTTTAAGCTTTCCTTGTACAAAGAGTGAACATTTAATTCCTCCGAAATAAATGAGTCTTTATGTATTAGGCAATGAGTATCTTACCGAAACCACAAAATATAAAAGTGGTCTGGAAAAGGTGTAGTTTAAACCACTTTAAGTATCCATAGGTACCTTCAGATGCACCTGAACCACTTAATGATTAATGCACATAGGGATAAAATAACAGACAAGTAAATCCGAGTTAGGCGATTTGTAAAGTAGACTTAAGTTAGTAAAAGAGTTCTCAATGCAATGCAAAGCAGCTCAAAGCTAACAAGTGATCGATGAAGTATCATATATCAGACCTTTATTAAGTCAAGAATGAGAAGCACTGTGCTTTCTGTTGCAAAGGGATGCTAACGGGATGAAGAAGTTGTAATATAGAGTAGTCTGCTTTTTGATTTGTCACACAAATGCTCAAAGAGCGATAACTATGAGCTCTTCTCAAAATCTCGGTTGCTATTGATACGTAAACACACATCCATTTGTACTGTGGTAGGATTCTCACTGCGTCACCATTTTCAATGGTAGTGTAGTACACCTTCATTTAACAAATGTTAACTTTCAGATAGGATTGCATCTATGCAGCATGAAGTTACATTAATACCATTAATTGCATTTTTAAAAATGTCTGGTTCTGCAAAATACCAGCTACTTCTTTTGTGCACTATGCAGTTTCCACTTGAGCATAGTGTTGAAATTGCAGGTACTGCATTGTTACCTCGTGATGATACCAGTACCTGGGAGACTCAGAAGCAACTTTCCCCCTTATTAACGGCTCAAAACGGTCTCAAAAGACAACAGACAATAAACCCCAAAGGTACACGTCTGCAGTTTCCCTCTTTGTCTCTCTCTTTTTGATATTAGGAATATCTCATTTACCCACAGCCATTTGGGTGTAATACAATGGGTGAGCTTTTTCTATAGGTTTTAAGAAGATACATAGCTTTCTTTACCTATACTGCCAGTCTTCCCTACCATGTTCCTACCATTCAGTAATAAAGTATTTAATTTAATAAAATCGAATGCAGTTGTTAAGACCTACATGCTAAAGTTGCCTGCTCTGGATGCTGCCTCATAGTACAATCTATAGATTACTGCACTGTTTATAATGAGATATTCAGATTGTTAATTTTTTTCATCTTAAAAATGTTGTGTTATTTAAGGAACTTAGATCAATCATTATCCACAATTCAGAAAATTTTTCCTGCTAAGCGTCTATGTACCAGCATAACAGATTGTGTATCTATAGCTACAATAATGTCATACATAATGTGTGGAAATGCTGCTGTGTCTCTTGCCTTCAAGGTGATTCAGTCAGCCTCTCATACATGGCACTGGCTGGCTGGAGGACCACTACACTTGCCCACAGCTTCCTGCTCCAAAACCCTGTATCACTAATAATAAACCTAAAACTGAGATTGGATTTACCTAGCTTGCCTTTAGCCCTCATTAAAGAGGCAAAACTTTAATCGTTCAGATCTCTGATAACATAAAACATCAAGTCACACTCACTCCATAAGGAATTATAAAAGCTGCATCTTAAAAAGGAACAGTAGGTGGGATGAATAAACTGGCCTACAGTTAAAAGCAACACAGAGGCAAACATAAATAAAGGGCAAAGGGAAGATAACAGCTAATAAATATTTATTGTTCACTGGCCTCCTATCCCTAGTGTTATGATGCATTAAACAGCCTGTACCTGTTTCTGTAGCAAAGCACAGCACGCTCTTAAGAAGTTGACTTGAGGAAGGATCCCCTTTAATATTCTGTCCCTTGCTCACAGTGCATAGGACATTTGTATTGCCATAAGGCATGCATCCATTTCCTTCAAACAAGCTTAAAACATATCCTAAAAAATACAATTTCTGTTTATTGCCATTTTTCACCGTTTCCTAGATACTCTTGTCTGGTTGGTTAATTAAGACTATAGATGTTATTCAGAACTTATATTTGTGAGCATCCCTGTTATGTTTACCCTTAGAAATTAAGGTGGCATTGCACTGCATTATTTAACCAGATCCAGACAGGAAATTATGTAATCCTTTTCCATATTTTCAAAACTTGATTTCCAAAGCCATACTTGGGTTGTTTTTTTTTTTTTTTTTTTTTTAATAAAAACCCCTACATTTCAGGGTAATAGCCAACTATTCTACCCTGAAAACCTAAATTTTTTTCAGGAAACAACAATGTACTCAGAGGTGAGGAGTCTTACTTACAGTCCTTTTCAAAACAGTCCACGAAGATGTAGCCTGCTAAATTTATATCTGGCAGAACCTTTTTCTTACCCGTTGTTTATGCAACTCATTTGCTGTAGTTTAGTACATGGATAATGAACATTCATCCCTCCTGCCTTGTAGACTGAGTTTTATAATTCGACAGGTATTTATGAGTGCTGTGATTATTAATTTAAATAAATTCTTCCTCAATATTTAAAATGCATTTAAACTCCAGAATCATGGCACTGGCTAACAAAAGATAGTACATTAGAGAAAATCTAGATGAATGGTGTTCAGGGTAGCTGAATATTTAAAGAGAAGCAAGTTTTAAACTGTAAACTAGGTGTCTTCACTTCTGCTGGGCAAATACCATGAAAAATCTCTTGAGATGCAGCAGAATCTGACATTATAACGTGAACTATTTTCTTTTGAAGCATCTATTTTCCAGTCAGCTCCTTGAGTATCCTGATTCTAATCTCCAACATAATGTAAGGACCCACCCTTAAACCATAAACAGTTTAAGCTGCTGCCTCAATGCAATGTTGGCCATCATATTTTCCTCCCTAACTAGCATGAGCATAACACCATCTACTCCAGAGGGTCTACTATTGTTAAAAACACAATAGAAGTTAATAGCCCTTTGCAAAATCCATCCTACTTCTAAATCAAGGAGGAGATGGCAGGGAAGATCAATGAGTGTAGTTATGCAACAATACTAGGTGAATTAACAGCTCGTCAAGAGGGAACTAAACAAATATTGACAGAGCTATGTCCGTCCTTGTCATTTAATCAAGTATTTTACAAGAGGGGAATTCCAAGCTCTTAAAGTAAAGCAGTTTGTGAAAGCAGAAACAAGGTTTCAAAACAGTTGTCATATTACAAGCATTCCGAATAGATGGGCCAATTCTGTAATCCTTAAACTGTGTACTAAAGCAAAGAGAATTTTCTGAAGCTTCTCTGTGAACTTCCTGCTCTCTCATGTCGTCTGGAGGTTGAGTAGGTTCAGAAGTGACTTCACATGCTGCTGTACTGGCCTGTGCTCGTAACAGGATTGTGCTAACTATAGTTCCTGAGGCCTGAACTCCCACTTTCTCTTGCGCTGTTTTGTTCTCCAGACATTTACAGGGCGTTGAAAAGGATACTGAGTAAATGAGGTAGAAGTTTTCTGCCTGTGTTGAGCTGCTTACATCTAGCAATCAGCAACAGTAGGTGATAAGCACGGACCATTATTTTGTTGAGGCGTTCCTTCAGTACCTCAGATACTAAGTAAGCAGGAAAGGGGAATAGGTAATTTTATTTGTCACTTGAATAATTCTGTTCTTATTACAAATTAAAAATAGATTTTTTTTCTTCAAGCAATAGGGTTAAATAATATGTTTTCACCAAACTAAACAAACAAAAAAATTTTATAAAGGGGAGAATGAAGACACAGTTCTTAAAAAATTACCTGTGAAATAAGAGAACTACTCAGCTTCATGGCACTTATTCAAAGACTATTCGAGTCAACAGAAAACTTACTAGAGCAACCGTGTTAGCAATTGTAATTAACCAGTTTCTACTGAATCAGTAATAATCCAGAAATGTAATATGATCAGTTGAAATCACAACTTTTTAAATTCACAGAGAAGGGCACAATTCTATCAATCTGCAGCGTGGGCTACTGAGTTCCAGAAATTATGTGATGCTCTTAATGGTTTTGTTACATTACTCATACATTCATATATTTTAATTATTCTATAAATGAAACTTCTTATGTAATTATTGCACTTGCGCAATGGGTTCGCCAAAGTGACTTCTAGAGGTGTCTTCCAACATAGATTATCCTTTACTTGTGTATTTCATGAACAGCAACTTGCATGATTATTATTTTTCACACATTTACTGAAAAAAATTCTAGGAAATCTCTGCTTTTTCTACCTCAGCAATAAGTATAGAACTCTTGAAAGACAACATTCTCAGTGTGTGAGGATGTGTGGATGTGAATTACAGAACACTTTGTACTTTGATTTTGCAATGCTGTCCTCTGTAGTATTTTTAATATATCTCAATGCTACAGTTAATCTCTGCTTCTTGTGACTTTTTTTTTTAATTGCATGGAGCGTTCAGTAGCTGCATTTATTGCTGGCTGCAGGGGAAGCAAACCCCTCTGATAGTTCAGTAGCTGCGTTTATTGCTGCAAACAAGTGACAAGTGTTTCTGAAACAGAAATGCCTCTCTTAAGCTAAAGAAAACATACTCTTCACCTAGAAGTGAGCAAACTAATGTATCAAGGCCACAACACTTGAATAAAAAACCTCTTGTGACTCTCTCTTCTCCGAGACACAAAAAGTTACAAAAACACTTTGACTGAAACTGATTTTTTTGGTGAAGTTTAGAGACAAAGTATCTTTAAGGAAAAGTGTTAGTAAGCATTGTTCTAGTTGCTTCTAAGGCTGTGTTTCTGCAAAAAGGCAAAATTCAATTTATTTCTAGTAGTACTGTTTATTCCTGTCTTTAGAAATTTTTTTGAATTTACTATGATTCAGGTTATTTTGTATTGTTCATGTGGAAGTGATTGTTTTAATTGTAAATACTAATTTACTGAGTTTATTGCCATGTAAATAATGAGATACTTCATGCAATAAAACCCAGTGAAATTATTGTACTGTAACTGCTGCCATAAGAAACCACTGAAATACAAAACATTCACAACAATTGCAGATGTAAGTTATCTGAAATTTTGTTTAGACAGCTTTCTTACAAAACCAGATGTCCTCAGACCATTAAAAAGAGATAACTTATCCTTCAAAACATTAAGAAACAAGAAAATTGAGATTCAGGATTTATTTTAAAAAATTAAAATTAATTGGGCTGGTTATGGCTGTTGTCATCTCTCTAATAAAAGGTATAACTCAGAAGATTAATGTGATAAAGCTAACTCCTCTCTTTAAAGATGCCCTGAGTATTTTATTCTTAGAGTAATATAAGTACAGGTTCACATTTATTCCATCTGTGTAAGGAGCACACATACTGGAGCAAAGGTACTAACAATTGGGGAAGGCCCCAAATAGTCCATTTTGCCCTTGGTGAGGAGAAGGCTTGGAATTTTATAAACTTGTTGAACCAGTCCTGAAGAAATGGACAGCACAATTCACTGTGGGAGACATGTGACTTTAGTCAAGAAAAAAGCAGATTCATTAGCTGTGTACCATTCATGGCCAAGGCACCTTTGTGCAGTAGTGCAGGGACTTGAACAGCCAAGCTTTGCACACCAAGCTTTGGGTTCCCTGTTGTGGTAAAGTAGCACAGAGAATTGTAGAATCATTTAGATATTAAAAGACCTGTAAGATCATTGAGTTCAACCATTAATCTAGTACCACCATGTTCACCAATTAACTGTGTCCCCAAAGTGCCACATCTACAGGTTTTTGGAATGCTTCAGGCATGAGTCTATCACTTCCCTGGGCAGCCTGTTGCAATGCCTGACCACCCTTTCAGTGAAGAAATTTTTCCCAATATCTAATTTAAATCTCTCATGGTGCAACTTGAGGCCATTTCCTGTCACCCACTCACTTGCTTCCATGGTAGCCCAGGCCTCAGATTATAAATCAGTTCTTATTCTACACAAGAAAGGCCTTCAGCTTCTTATTTGAACCAATGTAATTTCTGGTCCTAGAATGACAGTGATGATGGTGTGGATGATACAAATCTGAAAGGCTTTGGAGACAATTCACAGACAAGCAAGAATTCACAAAATAAGGAAACAGTGCATATTAATCAGGTATGTTTTTTCTTTTTTTTTTTTCTTCCAAATAACCTTATGAAAATTAGTAAACTTCAAAGTTAATGTCAGCAATGTATTGGTATATCCAAGGCAGATATTCTAACAAAATCTGAATATAATTTAAAATGTATAAACAGACAGTCAAGTTCTATTCTCAAAAAATACATTAAAGAAAAAAGATTGCATGTGTAGGGTTCAGAAAAAATGTATTCCAATGTCATAATGGCTTCATACACAATACAAAAGAGGCATCAGAAATGGTAGTCAAGGGGAAGACTGGAAAAGGAGTTGCCCCAGAGTTGCCCCATTTTCTCATAAGAAGGTGAAAAAAGAGAATCTGTAATCATTGGTTTTAGAGATACAGTCCTTCAGTCAGACAAAGAATTCATATTACTAAATATCTAATAATAAATTAATATTGAATTATTAAATAAACATCCTAAATAGGGAAAATTTCAGACAAACAGAAACTTGAGTCAATAGGTCCTGTGTAAAAATGACCAGAGTGGAAGAGAGCACAATGCAGATTATTGTAATAATAAACACATTTATTTTGACTTCTTTTGACTGTATGTTTATTTAAGCCCATGTACTGAGTATCCCGCTATGAAAACATGAGAGTCAGGTTAAAAAAATCCACAGGTATTTCACCATTGTTAGGTATTAATATTTTCACATCCTCACTCCAGAAATAACTTGCTACTCTAAAAATTCTATTCTGTTGTAATCATATCTACTTGCCAAGTTTGGTAATGGTACTCAAAGCAGCATATAAGAAGTACTTGATGCAATGGGTACTCATTTCTATCTTCTATTGTTTTCTTGAATATGATCAGAGGCAACAAAGGCATGGTGCAAAGTAAGGACTGCTCTCAGAGTTGAATTAATTTCAGATATACAGTGATGGAAAGAATCACTTAGAATGTTCAGATAAGCACTCCTGGAAACTAGATTGAAAGCTGAGATCCTAGGAGAGAAAGGTGGTAGATGGTGTCTATACCTTCATCTTAAAAAAAGCTGGGAAAAAGGAAATTGTTAAAACAAAAAAAAAAGAAAAAAAAACTCAAAAAGGACTTTCAGAACTGATTGAAACTGTAGAAAATTGGAGAAAAGTACTGACATCTATGAAAGCTTTATTTTTAACAGAGAAACCAATTTCCCACTGAAAAAGTTCATCTGAAAACATTCTGCCACTACTTGGTGCAAGAGTATCAGAGATGTGTATATTTGCACCAGCAATTTCTCTGGTACACTGTGATAGAGGCATAAAAATTTATTTTGAGGGTCTTTACAGTGTGGACTTCGCAGTGTCTCCCTTTGCTTGCAGAAGTTTGCATGCTCCACATAGCCCTTAGGTAACTCTCAGCAAGGGCCAACACCCTCCATGAGCCAGACCTATGTATGTTTAATATATAGTTATAATGTTTGGCCATGAAAAAAATAAAAGGGGTTTGCATCCGTTCTCCAATTTCCTTTTGTATTTGTAAATGACAACTTTCACACAAAGTTGTCTTTGATTTCAGATTTTCTCACGTTTTAATGTCATTGTAGGAAAGCATTTGTGACAAGAGTGACACAGTAATATTCTAAGCATATTAAATACATTGTGAACAATGTGAAAAGATATAAATTGATGCTTTAGTATTTGTATTTTCAAAAGAAAAAATAGCTTATATTCTCAAAACAAATCATATATTTCAGAAATTCAGAGAGTCAGAATTCAGGCTGTGGGTGATCCAGGCACAGGGAGTATGTTGTGGCATGGGGAAAAGAGATAGGAGAGCATGACCTGGCCTAGGCAGAGCAAGAAGTGGTGGCAGTGGGACTGATGTTGGGGATGAAAGCAATATCTGTAGGACATGAGCTTCAAGCTGTGACCAGGAGAGTCGACACAGTGCCAAAGGGAGTGTAGCTGCCTGTGAACGTGAAAGCATGGTGCTTCCACCTGGAGGGCCAGGACTCCCTGGATTTTATAATGTAAATTTAAAAAAATCTGTGAGAAGCACTGGTATGCAATATATTCCAAATTTAGTCTCAAGAATAAATGATATTTACATATTATCACCACTCAGTGTCCCTCAGATAAGATGCCTACCTTGTACAGCCATTGAGAAGAGTACTGCCAGTTACCAAATGTAACTTAGTAGGCATTTTTCAGGTTTGCTTTATTTCACAGTCAAGACCAAAGAGCCAAAGAAACTGAGTTTAGTGAAAATGCAGCCATATGTTGCAGTGCAGCTCCAAAGCACCCTGCAAAAACTGCAGTCAAGAGGACCAACAGAATCCTGCTGGTCTTATGCTGAGCTTTCCCTAGGAGAACGAACAGCAGCTTCCATGTATATATTCCCCTGGTCTCACCGTGTGTAAAGTTTTGCCTTTGAGATCATTAGAGCCTGAAGATACTTGACAGGCTGAGAGAAATATGACTGTTCAGCTGGGAGAAGAGAAGTTCCAGGGTCCTACTGTGATTTTTCAGCACTTAAAGGGAGCTCACAAAAAATAAGGAAGAGGAACATTTTATAGGGGCATGTAATCATAGGACGTGAGGGACTGGATTTAAATGGAAAAAGGGTAGGTCTAGAACAGATATAGGAAGAAATTCTTTACTGTGCGGGTGATGAGACCCTGGAATAATATGCCCAGAGAAGCTGTGGATGCCCCTGAAGGTTTTCAAAGTCAAATTGGTTTGGGCTTTGAGAAACCTGGTGTAGTGTGGGGTGTCCCTGCCCATGGCAGGAGGTTGGAACTCTGATCTTTAATGATGTTTAAGGTCCCCTCTAACCCAGGCCATTCCATGACTCTGTGGTTCAAGTCTCTCTCTGGCAACTAACTGAGAGTTTTCCAGGGCTTCTGGCAGCACCTGCAGCAGGACAGACAGCCAGAATGCAGGGGCCAGGGCAAGGTCTGTGGTGGGCCTTGTTTTCCACAACAGACTGGGGAATTGACTTACCGTAAACAAAAGTGACAGAATAACAAAAGGTAAACTCACCTGCAGATTGTCACTGCTCCAAAAGTGGCAGAGCACTGTGGGCCACTCTTGTGAAGAGGGTAGGACATGTCTGCCAGGCCAGGCCAGGACTGTCTTGTCATCGCCCTGGTCATGGCCAGACACTCCAGGCTGCTCAGCCAGTCACGGTGCTCAAAGGGAGAGGCCTGAGTGCCACATGCAGGTACACTGCTGTCTTTGAACACAATGGTTGCCTGCTCCAGGCCCTGGCCACTCTGCAGGCCCCACCATGAGCATGGAGGTAAGTAGCCATGGGATAAGCTCCATCCTTGTGCCCCACCGGAGTGGGACAGGGGATGAGGTGCAGCATGGGCAAGACAGCCTCCATGGGTGTGCTGGGTGTGCTGAGCAGCTTCGGGGCTGTGCCCCTCCTGGCCCTCAAGGCAGTCCCCAGACAGGGTGCAGGGCAGCCTGTAGTCGTACAAAAGCTTTAACAGTGCCATGATTATGTGGACTCAGGCAACAAATTTTCTTAAGAATAAAATTCTTGGCTTGGTTAAATTTTTAAAACACTGAGCATTGCTCAGTTTAACCGGTCTCCATATACAAAAGTTCCATCATATTAAAAGTTCTGCAAAGAGACAAGCAACAAAATCTGGGGGTGTCTAAAGAAGGTGCTGGGTCAGCTGGCTAATTCACAGCTTGCCCTTTTCAACCGTAGGCAGTACAGGGCCTCCAGCTATGAGGCCCTGCCCTCTTCAATGCTGAGTAATGCTGGTATTTTTCCCTCCTTTATTTCCCTTTTGAAAAATGTTGTGCATGGCTTGGGAAACTCCTCAGCTGGTCTAAACACTGATCAGAGATTTGGTGGCAGATGGGAGAGCTGGAACCATGAATGCAGGGGAGGCAGGAAATTCTAGAGGCTGCTTCAGCCAGCTGCCAGTGGGGATGCTTTTTTGCACCTTACCTAAGAAGCATAAAACTTTCTGACAACCTCAGCACTAATCTGCTTTCCAGGGGGATGCATACATCAATATTGAGAGTGATCTGCATGAAAACAAACGTGCCTCCGTAGATGATGAGCAACCACACCTGAAAGGGTAATGTGTTATTGCATGAGTAAGTCTTCCACTCCATCCTGGCCAAAGCAAAAAGCTGCCAGTGTTTATGCTTCTGGAGTGACAGCTCTAAATCTCACTGCCATACCCCTATGCTACACAGACCTTTCTATTGCCTAGCAATTTTTGTAATACAGAAACACAGCTTGTTTAAAATTATTATACCTTACAAATGACGTCTGTCATTGTGGAACTATCCTTTTAAAGCCTGGCAAATTAAAGGACCAATATTTTTTTCTTGTACAATAATTTCTTTTCCAATATTTCTAGAGCAGTGTTTTTTACACAGAGGTCTTAAAGAGTGGTCTCTTTCAGGAAGTTGAAGATTCACTAGTGTCTTTCATTTGCATAGCCATTTGCTCCAGCACAAAGTAGGAACAGAACAGCTGTGAAAAAAGCTATTTTAATGGAACAAAAGTTTTGCTTTGTGTTTGCTCTACTTCCAAGTGATCACAGAGTGAAAGCACACATCCACATTTTACTTGAGGATTAGGTATTTTTGTGAAAGCTGTAAACCCTGTTTTAAGGCATTAAAAAAGTTAAGACACAATACTTAAAATCATATTAAAGATTCATGTGTGTTACTGATTTCTTTCAACAAATAGTACTGAATAGCCTGCAGTCTAAGACATAGCCCTTTTGAAAGATCAGTCTGTTGATAACACAGATTCACTGCAAGTGCAAGGTTTTAGCATTCACTTCTTAAGTGCCTGCACAGCAGAAAATTGATTTTTGCGTTACAAAATGCAAGCAAGAATAGTTTTGACATATACAAATATTTTACATTAATGTGCTAAAGTGAGATCTGTTTTTTCAACATCTTCAGTTATATTTCAAGCCTATAGGATCAGCTTTTAGAAAAGAATGTTTCCTTAGTAAATTAACCAAGTTTCATAAGGAATATATTTTTTCTGCCACCTTTCAGAACAGAGCTGCATATTTATGACTTTCGTGCTTAAATATTTTAAGATATTGTGGTACCAAAGTCATAAAAGCCTAAATTAATAAAGTAAAAAGAAGAGAGAGAGATGTTTGATAAAAGAAGAAATTACAAAAACATTGTAATCTGAAAGTAAGAACTTTAAATCCCAAAGGGCTCATAAGTAGCAGTAACTGTATTTTTTTTCCCTTTTCTTGGGTGATGGAATCATAAATTTGATGAAGTAACTGCCTTTTTCATCTATTTGTCTCTCATTTCTCCTTTTTTCTTTTCCTGTTGTATCTAATCTTTCTGCTGAGATTGGGTAGATAACCTAATGTTCTTACAAGTTAGAAAAAAAAGTGCTATGATTTGTGAAGCTACAGGAATTCCCAGAACTGAAATTGAAGCATCAAAAGCAATCAGGATTTCTCCGAGAACCTATTACTCTCTGTACTTGCGAAGGTGTGTGCTCCTGCTCTGTTCTTCAGTGTACTGATATAATTTAAATTAATATTTCTTGTTTCTCTCAGATTTATTTTACATTAATTGAGGTTTTTTTGAGTGCAGAAAATATGGATATTAATGTTGGATTTCAGTGTTCATCTAACTCCAGCTGCATTTATTTTCCAAACAAGTATAGTCCAGATAATTAGCATCTCTAAATATAGCATTGCCTTTATGGACTGGGAATGCGAGAGACTGCTTCAGAGATGTGCCTCTCTAAAGCAGTGCCTCTGAGATGAAAGAGACATAGCTGTAATTTTTTTCCAGCTTGCACAATATGAAGGTGCTTTTTTAGCCACTACTTCAGTAATTGATATAAGTCCACATCACCAGCATATTTAACATTGGAAACCTCTGTTAAATTACCTCCCTTAACTGCTATTTCCCTAAATTTTGACCTCCCTCATGAAATCATGCTGTTACCTTCAGTGAGGAAAACAAAGGAAGTGAAATATGTTATAATTGGAAGAACTGACGCTAGAGCAAATATAACAAACCATTTTAACATCCATGAGAGGATGAGATGAAAAGTTAGTGCAATAACAATCAAATTTTAAAAAGTACAGAGACATCTATGCACACTGTAGTAAGGTTTTAGATGGGTATTGTTATTTTACACACACACAAATGCAGCCTTAGGCCTTCACAATTCCAGCAATACTACTATTCCACATCATAATGCTGGGCTGGCTGTATTAACAGATTTTGTGGGTCTAGTAATGGACATTGAATCTTATAACTACACACTCAGTTTGCATCAACCCTATTAACAGATCTCTTCACAGAAGAGCTGCACTTCAGAGGGTAGCAGAACTGGCCTGCTGACTTTGGCCCATTATGTAGATGACAATTGTCCCATTAAATACCTGCCATATTTTCTTTTTCACCTGACCAGCATCAACCCATAGAAGTCCCTCTCAAAAGGAACTTTATATTTGGCACTTTGACATCCAAATATAATCCTCTCCAAATTCAATAAACTTCAGTGGAGAAATTTTGACCAATTTAACACAATTTTCTTCTGCAAAAGCTTACATGTCTATTCTTTTGGGGTTTTTTTCCTAGGCAATTAGAAAAAAGGTATGATGAAGTCTGTGAATTTTGCAAGAAACATAAAACCAGAATTCATTATGTGGTCTATGGAATTTTGATAACAGGTACAGTATATTACACCCAGGATTGCTGAAGCCTTATTTATTTACCTGTATGAGATTATAGGCTGCGCTGTCTTTGTCCAGCATAAAAACTCTTGACTCTCTTTAACAATGTATTTCAAAGTAGTTAAGAATTTAGTTGCAGAGAAAATTCCAGATTGCAAAACCTCCACGCATTCTCAAACATAACAAAAGCACAAATCTTGCTAAACTGCTTCTCCAGCATGTTTAAAGTCTGACTAGCAATTACACTTGCGATAACAGCATAGTTCAGACGTTGGGTCTACTCCATTACCAGCTGACTCCAAAATTACAGTTTCAGTAACTTGCCCAAGGTCATGAAATCACTTTAAAAATTGTCAGGCACCAAATAGGACTGAACTTAAGTCATCAGGCTGGAAATGAAAGCTTTCTTTGCTGACCCATATCACTCCATACTCACTGCAAATTTTTTCTGGAGTAAATGTACTTATGACAGTATGCACAACAAAATCATTCAGATATTCTTCTTTCTCCCTTTCCTAATTAGCCCGTAGGTTGTTTTGTTTCCTTCTACTTCACCAAGTTTGTTTTTGAGATCTTCCTACTTGAACACTGGGAACACAGAGACTTGAAATATGTCCATGAGTACACCAGGAGGCGGTTATAAAAGTGTTGCTTGCATGCTGAGTATCCTGCCCTCATAACTAATCTTGTCTTGCTTTATCATAGAACAGACATATTCTGGCTCCAGAAAATGAGTGACTTCTAAGAATATGTCAGGATTTCATTAATTCCATAAAAACCAACTTGCATTACAAAAATCAGTAGTCCTTCTCCTTTATTTGCCACAGATAAAATCCAATCATTCTAAACAAGAACTGATTTTTTTTTGGCCAGCATTTATCTGCAGTGAACATGTCAAATAAATAATTTCATAGATACTTTATGAAATAAGTTACTTTTAAGCTTCACAATTACTTGAGGTCATCAAATCAGTCAAATGACATATGTTTATAAGTGTTTGTTTCTAGTTTTATTGGATAAACTCATCCTCCTTTGAAAAAAAAGAGCATGACTCATGCTCCTAATTCATAACTTTTACACAGGAAAAAGAAGTTCTTGTAGATGGGTTTCACTTTTCTGAGTGATTAACATGTTTCATAGGAACTTACCTTGGCAAAAACATATAATCTACCTTGACAGAATGAAAGCCACCTTTCATATCAATGAGCATATCGTAAGTAACAAAACTATCCAAAAAAGCAAGATTTTTCAGTATTTAGGCTGAGAGTCAGAAAAGCACCAAAAAGATAAACGCAGGCCTGACTTTGATCACCTCTTATAAATTTAAAATTTGATCCTATTTTAAAAAAGACCAACCTAACTGACATATATATTCTTGTTTCTGTGACAGCATACTTGGCAGTAGTTATTGCAGCCTGCACTTTGAATTTTCAGAGAGCTTTGCCACTCTTTGTCATCACTGTCCTTGCCGTCTTCTTCATCTGCTGGGATTTTTTTATAGCTAAGTATGAAGACAGAATTGCTGCATTCTTTTCCCCTGGAGACCGATATCTGAAAAAACAGTGGTTTTGGCTGAAATGGTAAATATTACTTTCTATTATGTAGAAGGACAATGCACTAGTCAGGTTACCCTTATGATTTTATTTCAGCTTACTTCCCCATAAGAACAGGGAGATGGGTCAATCACGCATATCTCATAAAAATCACAGAATAATTCAGTATTTACCAGGAAATATCAGAAACCCATTCAGGATTTCAATGCAGTAGCTAGGGATCAAAAGTCTTGGCAGAAAGCATAGGAGAAATACCACAAATTGAGGTGGGAAAAGTTTGTGGTTGAATAAGGATATGTTCACAAAAGTTCATGTGTGTTGCAGCCTTTTGCATTCATTCTGAAAACCAGAAAGTTCTTCACTGTTCACAGAGCTGTTAGGTTCATATGAACCTTAACTCTAACATTTGCAAACTGCTAAAGATTAGAGTCTATTATCTAGACACTGTGTTTCCACATATCCCCCTAGAAATTTTTACTTGACCTTCAGGAATCAAAACATGCCAGCCAGATTTAATGTCATAATAAGATTGTATGACCTTACATATCCTCTGGGATAGTAGACATTCATCTGGTAGATATATAGTACATAATTAGACCTGTCAGACACTTATTTCAAGTATTCCTGAGCAGTGACCAGGGATCTTGAAGTTATCCCTGGCAAAATAAGGAGAAAAAGGAGTCTTGTAGACCAAAGAAAAACCAAATAAAATATCATTAAAAAGGAAAATGAAATTGACTAGCAACTATCTATTTCAGCTAGGTCACCTACTAGCTGAGAAAGAGAGTTTTAAGGAGGAGTCATTCTCAGTTCAGGATAGTGTCCCAGATTATTCTTCAGATTTAGAAATGACTTTGCTAAAAAGGTGTTTTAAAGATTGTGGTCCTTTTGCTCAGCAGCCATATTAGAGAGCAGTCACACACAGGCATTTCCATTAGATGATCTAGCAGCTCTCTAAAAGAAAGAGCAAAAGGAATGGGAAAAGCCCTGAGGAACAGATGGAACAAATGGGGGCAGCGAGTGCTGTATTACCTGGGCTACAATCTTTAAATTGTACATATCACAGGTTAGGTGCTTAACTGTTTTCTTCCAGCAGAGAGAAAGTCTCTCAGGTGTAGAAAGGGTTACTCAGCATTGCAATGGCCAAGCCATTTTGTGGAATTTGCCTGCAATGTTTTTAATCCCCATCTAAAGATCAAATTTATGTATCTAGGTACCACCGAAATCAGTGAAACCTTACTCTTAGACAAAACTAGCATTAAAGTCTTGTGACAGTGCTTCCTCTCTGTATAGGGATGTATTGTGTTGCCTTCCAGACTGTTACAATAATTACCTTCAATAAATAAGCTTAATGTGGTTCTGATAGTGGTAACCATAGAAACACTGAAACACAGAAATACATGTCATTGTTTTTGAGATAGCTGAACGGACTACAAATGGTTACAAAGAAATGAGCTGTTTATAGCCTGCTCCTCAGTAGAGTGTGTTTCATAGGCCCACCAGGTAAACAGCACAGTGCAAATCATAAATACCACAGCCTCTCTTGCCCAGAACTAAAGATTCAACAAAGGAAAGGAAGGGAAAGAAAAGAAAGATGAAGTGAGAAAGGAAGATATCACATTTCATTTAATAGAAATACCACTCAGACTAGAGTCACTCATGGTTTTTTTGGGTTTCCTCCCATACTCTGTCTTGGAGGACATTTCTTCCAGATGCCACCAAGGGATGTTGCCAGAGGTACATCAGCAAAGGCAGGTTCCTGCTTGTGTAGAGCTACAGGTTTCAATGCAATACATTGTGCAAAGAGTTTTCTTCACAAACAGAGATGTAAATGTTCTGGGTATGGGAAGGGAAATGAATATCCCAAATGTCTTCTTCAGGATATCGTGATGCTTTTTATTTCCTAGGGTGTTGTGTGCAGCTCTTATTATAATGATCATCTGCTGGCTCATCTTTGACACAACAAAACGAGGATCCCGTCAGCTAATCTCTTTTGGTGGGCTTGTGATGTATGTTGTCCTGATGCTTATCTTTTCCAAATATCCAACCCAAGTGAGTATTTATTCCATGATGCACGTTTTGGGATTTTTTTATTCTGTGTCTAAAAAGCTATTCCCCTACCCTAGCACCAAGTCTAGTAAGAGTAACAGAATGTGGGAAAGTAAGGATATAGCCTTGCCTGAGACCAAGCACTGTGCTTAATTTCTGAGGAAAGTAATTTTGCTGTTGAGGACCATGTATGGGGCTGTACCAACACCTGTCTTGCTATTTGGGAACCTGCTGTCCACCTTCTGTTCCAGCCCTGATACAGTTCAAACTGGAAATTTCTCCATGCTTTCACCCACAGGAGCCTCACCACAGTCCTCAGCACATCACAGTCACTGATTTGAGGACATTGTTATCACATCAGTACAAATTGCCTGGAACCAGAGATATGACAGGCTTATATAACTCTTAACCCCTTACAAATTTGTTTTCCACTGCAAATTCAGCAGCTGAGCTAATGTCCTCACTTTTTGCTCACCCACTCCCATAGGCTCACAAACCCATTTATTTTAATTTTCCATGAGAAATGTCTGCTCTAATTTGCTGTGGTATTACAAAGGACTTCGTTCAGCCACCACAATTACCACTTCAGCTTTTACTCCTGTTTGCATGCCTCATATACCTCTGCATTCTTTCATTAATCATACACACATTGTCCAGGTCACCAAGTTTTCCCAATGCTTTTCATGACTTCCATCAGTGCTGAGAATTTCTTAACAGGTGAAGTCCTCTCAACAAAGACTAATAAACTTGCCATATCCTTTGCAACTGCTGCTGTCTCCAACTGAGGTGAAAACTCATACTCCAAATGCTTTGTGCTGTCCCATGAGCCCTCATTGCACCTAATTGGTTTGTGTTATTCAAATATGATCTGATTAAACTAGAGAATGCCATCGTAAGTCTTTGTTTTGTAAGTGATTTGATTCAGTTTTCACAAACAAAGACGTTTTCTGACGCAGCAGAACAGGAATCATCAGTGTAGTGAAGAGCAACTCATCATAAGCAGACGCAGTTTCTCCTATGACTGCCTTTATGTATGAATCACAACATAAAACAGAGCAGTTCTCAAGTATCAAAAGTCTTTAAAGCTAGGGGACATAAACAGAGTTGAAATTACCCAAGGACAAACCCTGTAGCAAAATCTCCTTATGCTCTGTCCAGATATGTGAAGATCTAAGTCCCCTACAACCTGTTTTGGCAGCTGCTCCCATTCTGCAGTATAGTCAGGCTACCCCCGTACATTATTTAAACAAACATACAAAGTAGACTATTATTTATTTAAATAACAAGCAGTTTCTTTATTTTTCTGTCTATCTAGGTTGCTTGGAGACCAGTATTTTCAGGAATAGGAATGCAGTTTATTCTTGGGATTCTTATTCTGAGGACCAAAGTGGGTTTTGATGTATTTAACTGGCTAGGCATTCAGATCCAAGTAAGTTATTGAGCAAAATCCTTGCTTGTTTAATATAATTTTTTTGTCTTGAGAGTCTTACATTATACAAACAGGCTGTTCAAGGATCCATTTGTCCCTTGGTTTTTTCTTCTCTTGAGAAAAACTGGATTCTCAGAAAAGTAATTGACTTCCTGAGTTCTATCTTATCTTTTTTTTTGTTCAGTTAATACAATAGTCAGAGTAATACCGTTTATTAATGGCTTTACCATCATTGGGCTGAAGTTATAAATTGGCATTCTTGAAACACAAATTTCTGTTCTGTCAAGGCACTCATAGGAACTCTTAGAAATGGCTCAACTCCAAATCATCCTTGTAATAAACACAATATGCTGAAAAGCCTTGGGATTCAGGGCACAGCCCTAATTATCTTCAGAGCAGCAACATTCCTGGCATCAGAGACATTTCATAGTCCTCATGACATATAAGAAAATTAATTCAGCTATATACAGGTGGCAAAATCCAAACTTGCATGCTGGAAGGGGTCTCTAAAAACTGGACAGGATCCATTTGCAGGCAGCCCTGCAGACACAAAGTTTTTAAAAAGTCAGTTACTGTAAAGTAGTGAATAAGCAATATCCAAAATATACATCAGAGGCGTATATTCTGAAGGACTTTCAGAGTTTTCACCTCAGGGATACTATTCTCACAGCTGTTCTTCACAGGTAATTAAGAACATGTAAAATCAGACAGAGCAGAATACCGTCTCTGTGCAGGAGCAAAGGCACTGATCTGATGTCTGTCTAATCTGCAGGCAGTGGGAATCATCTGGGTTTTGTCACCAGGTTCTCAGTCTCTGAGTGAAGCAGGTCTGGTGCCCCCTTTTGCTAGCTTCATGTTTTCAAGTCTTACAGTTTATCCTGTCAGAACTAATTACTGTAGCTATTATAAATTGTACTCTACCTCCATTTTAAACTGTATCAGTAATGCATATATTTTCCTCAGAAGAAAAAAAATTCAAAATTTGAACTAGAAGATCCCTTCAGGCTAGATCTTAGCTACACCTTTCAAAACTCATTATTTCAGCTGTCAAATCTCCATTTTAAGCTATATAATTCATTGTACTTATTTGCATCAGATGGAGCATAGAAGTGCACCACAGTATTGGAACTAAAAAGTGAAATTTTTTCAGTGTATCTTATGGCCTCTATTGTGTTGGGTACTCAACAGAGCAGAGCAGATACCCTCAGTTCAGCCAAATACAGTCAGCAAGGCTTGGACACCTACAAATCAGAGCTCAAGCTTCTTGGACCTCACCATATTTCTGCAAGACAGCTACAGTATTTTGTATGGTTTTGGCAGGTACCCAGAGCTTATGGCTAATTACTTTGCTTTCTGTCCCCAGACTTTTCTGGAGTACTCTGATGCAGGTGCCAAGTTTGTGTTTGGTGACAAATACACGGATCATTTCTTTGCTTTTAAGGTAAGATGGTTGCTATACACTCTATGTGGCAGATAAACAATGGTAAGAGGAACAGTATAGCTGGGAAATAAATTGTGTGGCTTGTGATACCTATGTAGTCAACAGAGAAATCAACAGGTAAACTGTTCCTTATTATGTGATATTCTGAATAGAAAATTTGGGAACACTTTGATTTGCTGCCAAACACTGAGTTAGATTGCACTTATTTAGTCTAATTATAACAACATATATTGCATGTATACAGAACTTGAGAATTTTTTTCTACAAGGAATAGTTTAAAAGGCTTGTACCTGGCCACTGACAGAAATACTACCTCCTGCCTATCTTCTCCATCTCTCCATGACTAAAAGTGCTCTGCCATGCCAAGCTGTGGTACCCTTGAGTGCTGTACAGACCACTGCTTCACAGACTTTCCCCTGAAGAAGTGGAGAGGCTAGATGTGTATTTATTCATGCCTGGGGGAAGAGCTAGAAGCTGCATAAGCAGGAATAATTACATGATATTACTAAGATCACAGAGGGATTTCCCATCTCTCTCTTAAGAGACCTTTTTGGGAAATAGCTGGAATACAGTTTATCTGCTCTGTGCTCTCTAATCTGCACTAGCATCCTTCCTGGTTTTGCTCCAAGAAGTTCATGCCACTATGCCTACTTAGGCTGGAATCAAGAACATACAAAGCAAAAGGAACCCCAAACCAACCCAAATAACAAATAAAGAAACATCAAACAAGTATGAGAAATGTATTAGGACTTACTTGGAGATCATTCTTTTGATATTTCAAAAGAAATGGGCTTACATATCATGGGCTTACATGCCTTTTCTTATTTTTTTCTTGAGGTGATATTCCAAACTAGATGTTGTGCAAACTTTGCTCTTTCATTACTTGAGAGAGAAGGTGCCATCTGTAAAATAGCCTGCTACTAAGAACAGTCAGAACATTTTAGAAGGGGAAAAAATTAGGCATTTTATCAATAAATATGAATTATATTTTAAGAGCAGTTCTTTTGTACCTTTTGTTTCACTTTCCAGGCTCCTCCTACCTTTACTTTGGGAGGTAGTTATTTTACTTATTTGAGTGCTCAAATATTTGTTTCTCTACTACATGTTATAGGGATGAAATTATTTAATTCCTGCCTCTCCCCCTTTCCCCCCTCCCCCCCCCGTAATTTTTCTCGTGGTTTTTGGCAATGCTTTATGAATATGATTCTTTCAAGGTGGTTCTGAGTACTCATTGATAATGCAAAATACTTTGCTTACTAAAGCTGTAACTAGGGACTAGACAGCCAAAAGTTTGCTTCTGTATAGGCAAACATATATCAGTCTTATCCCATGGTTCAAGCCAGCAAAACCATGGAATTTCTAGACCTTGTTTCTATAACAGGTACAAGTAGATTATTCTCATATTGAAAAACAAGAAAACCAGTTGGTTTTCAGAGCTGCATGTATATAAGATCTATATAGTAAATGGCATACAAATATGGCAAATGGAATGGCAGACAAGTGTACAGCAATATCAAAACATGCTCCATCTCCTTCTTCTCTAGACAGGAAATTCCCTCTTCCAACAACAGTGAGTGACAGCAGCCTGTTCTCTCTTGAAACACTTGCTATTTAGACATTTAGTTGGTCCAAAGTGCTTTTTTGTGGCTTTCAGAGATTTTATGGGGTTTGCATGTAGTGATGAGCTCTTTGAATCTTGCCCCAAGATATTTCAAAGCATCATCCATAAGACAATGCTTAGCTCCTCAGAGATTAGACGAGGGACAGGATATGTCTGTCAGAGTCCAGTTGTATCCATACTGCATCCTCAGCAATACGCAGGGACACATCGGTTTTCTGCCAGGTGAAGTGGACACATGACGGGAGTGGACAGATCCCAGTTGTGCATATGCACACTTGTATATGTTCTGACCAGTTCTATCAGTCCCATAGTGTCTTTGAGCACACAGTTCTGGAAGCACTAGTTAGTCAAAAATGCACATATTTGCATGCATAAACCAGTTTTATTTTAAATATGTATTTGTGCAGGCAGATGCAGAGTTTTAGAGTTCTGAAAAAATACCCACTTGCCCACATAAATAAGTACTTCCAAGTACTTAAGTTAATGGAAAAGACCTTTTAGTATTAAGTCCTCTATCCTGTTGACTACAAAAGACAAAGTTTGCTTTGAGCAAGAAAGAAATTAGGCTTCTGTTAAATCTCTAGCTTCTTTTTTACACCAGGAGAACTATGGTTTCCTGAGAAAAACTTTGCTTTCAAGGCCAAAATTTAGGAGTGTATGAAAAAGCAGGATGTTTCTTATACATCAATAGCAACCTCTTTAAGGGAAAATAGGGAAAAAGTTAAACATCAAGCCACAAATAGGAGGGGAGTTAAGAGCAGCCAACAATTTTAACTTCCTCTTCCATATGGTAATAACAAAAGAAAAGGCAGGGGAGAAAGATACTAATTTTACTAAACTAAACTGTCTGCTGTTACTGCATGTCAAATTGTCCCTGCAGAATTGAAAAAGGTTCAAGGAACCAAGCCAGAGAAAGCAGCATTATATTAACTTGTTGAACAGCACAACAATATTGGTTAATTGCACTCTGTCCTTTCAGTGAAAGGTTCTGATCATTGAAATTGAGTTTCTAAATGTTTATCAAAATTGTTCATAGTACCAACTCTCCTCTAGAAAGACATAGAGTCTATGTATTGAAAAGATCTGAACTAACAAAGTGGTTTGTTGTTTTTCATTCTGTAACTTGATTTTATTTATAATGCATTATGTCATTAGTGAGCACACGTGAAAGCTTCCTAGTGTTCGTGGTTGTGGGAAAATGACTGCAGGCCCTGTGCACTGGTAACTGGGGATGCACTTAGAGGAAACTGAGGGGTTATATTCACATTTGAACAGGAGTTATATTACAGGGTAAATCACAATTTCTGCTTTCTGGATGGAATATGGTTGATGCATTACTTGAAACCCTTCCAGAATGATTCCCCATCACCTGTTGAGGGGGGTGGAGTGGAGTGGAGGCACCACGGCCAGACTCTGTGGAAATCCTTGCAGGGAAGGGAAGTTGGTTGTACTTTGTAGCTGATAAACCACATACCAGCTTATAAACAGCATACCAGGGAAAGAGGGGAAGATGTCCCACTGCTGAGCCAGCAACGGTGGCAAAATCCCCCTCCTTGGACAAACTTTTTTCATTAAAGCCTAATAATAATATTAATGTACATCTCCACGTCAAAGTTACCTGCTCCTGATGTACGAACACCCTCACAGGAATGTGCTCTACATTCTTTTTGACTGTATCTTTGAAAGCAAAGGTAGAGAATTTTATGCTAACCAGTAACAAAGGTATATATGACTAGAGTCACTCAAACTCAACATAAACATAAAGAAATAATATATAAGTAAGTTAAGAACAGGGGAAAGTTAAGGAAAACTCCATCTTAACTGCTGGGATCAGTCAATGGGCTGAACCTGTCTTCTTCCCCGTAGGGACACCTGTAAACTTATAAGAACCAGGCTCTATGTGCCCTGAATATTTTACTTGGGATTAGGGCCTGTCTGTGTATTCCTTCAAGTATATTTTTGCAGTCAGTTACAATCAGCAAAAATCTTCTAACCTTAACATGTCACAATCTTATATTAATAAGAGTGTTATTCCTGAAATTATTAGTGTGAATCCTTTATGGGTGCTGGCAGTTGGTAGTGGATATACACTCTAGTAAAGGGCAAGACCTGCTGAGAGGACTCCCTTATGCTGGTGGTGTGTTTCTCTAAGACAGTCAAACCACTCTCCAATCCAGCAGGACTGCTTTGTTAAGGGTCTCCCTAATGGGATGATGAAAGACTGGTCAGCTACAAGGGTCTTGGCTTTCCTGGGACACTGACAGAAATTAAATGCTATGGGGCAAATAAGTCTCTCCACACTAAGGGTCTAGGCAGCCTCCCCTTTTCACAGGACAGTGGTACTGTTTTAGCTGTAACTAATCTGTCTGACTATTTTTGGACCTTTTGGGGGTGGATTTTTCTTTCTCTTGTATACTAGGATAGAAGTGGTCGTGTCCTGTGTATTTAACATACCTGAGAATCAGGTTATATTGGTTTTATTCAGGGTGAAACCAAATCAGAGTGGTTTCTAATAGCCCATCAGAGAGTGGGTTAGGCACTCATGCAATTCTTTTAAATTATGTGGAAAGAAAGTATTTTTCAGTATCCACTGTGAGAGACTTAGATTCACTTTTTGTATTTAGTAAGTATATACCTTTAAATAGATTCTTTCTAAAGGATGTAAATGTTTAAATTGACTTAAACATGGCTATAAACTCAGGTATATTATGCTAAGCTAAACAGTTTCTAAACAATCACAGTTGTGTTAGAAAGCTATGCAGATAAATGAAGTTTATTTAATTACAGCACAAACAGGAAGGTCAGGAGGGAAACCACTGTAGAAGTTTTAATGATCTTCTGTCTTCAAATCAGGTATTGCCAATTGTGGTTTTCTTCAGTACGGTTATGTCTATGCTTTACCACGTTGGATTCATGCAGTGGCTTGTTGGAAAGGTATGCACTTTTGCCAATTAGATGCTCATTTGGCTAGTGTGGGAAATACTTTGAACACATGCAGAGAAGCCATAGCCTGGAAATATTTCCAAATGTTACTATTGCAAAATCTTGATTGGCATCTCTCAGTCTGGTTTCATTGATTATGTCACATTAATTGTTAGATTTGCTATATTTGCTTAAATCTTCCTTTCTGCCTGCCCTTCTCCCAGCCCTTGAAGTACAGCATGGAGGTTAAATCACAGAGAATGGATTTCTGCTAAGTATTTCAGTAGCAATCACATATACCTTCCTATCACAGATACCCAGATAAGATCAAAGCAGGTTCTTCACCTCACTCTCTAAGTGTTCATTTCTGTCAGCATCTATGTCTTGTGCTACTGTCTACTAATATAAGATCAAGTCCACTTTCTGTCGTCTCTGTCCAATAAACCTATCATATGAGGGAAAAGATCTTCCTCTATGGTGGTAGTTAAACCTAATTTGAAGATACTCTTAAATTAAAAGTTCTTTGCCCTTTATATTCACAAGATCGTTATAAAGACATCATGAACATTGCCTGGCTGACATTAGTGTGCTAAAATTGCAATGAGGCATTTTCAGCCTTAATCTAAGCCTTAATCTAACATTTTTTCCCTTCATATGATCCAAGTATTTTTAGACATGAATATAAATAATAAGAACACATCAAAATATCTGCTTTGTTTTAATTAGTTTAACATTTTTATGCCCAGAAGGAGCCTGGAGTACTTTCAGTTCTGTCAAATTACTTCTCCTTTGTCTTATTTTAGCATGTACCAATTACATGAATGTGCTATACCTTTAAGCTGAAATCATTAACTCAGGAAGTATTGTAACATGTCTCTGAACTCTTAGATCGATATGGTTAACTCGAGAAAGGCATGGAACAGGCACAACAAATTTTTGTTTCTTTTTTCAAAATCATTTAGGTTGGTTGGATAATGCATGTCTTCATGGGAACAACTCCTGTTGAGTCTCTGGTAGCTGCGGGTAACATATTTGTGGGACAGGTGAGCTGGAGCAAACAAAAACATGCTAACATGTAACAATATTACAGAATTTAGGGAAATAATGCTGCTCATTGAACAGTTGTTTACTAAAAAAATAATCTCTTTCAAAGCTAGGATTCCGCTACATCAAGTCTGATGATCAATTTCCAAAATTGCAGTATGTTCATGTATTGGCAGTGATGCACAGTGGAAAGGATTTGGGAAGCGATATGTTTTCCCAAGAGAAGTTCAAGCATAAATGTAGATGATAGATCTCCCTGCGAGACTACTCCAAAGCTATGAAGAAATAAAAATTTCAGGGTTCTTTTTTGGTTGAAAAGGCAAGTGGTATGAAGAGATGGCACACAAAGTAGGCAAGGGCAGGAGAGAGAGACAATGAGGAAAACTAAGATCCAGGGCTAGCAGTATAAGGCCTTATTCACAAAAAGAGTGGACAGCATCTAACAGACCACTTTAATGGGAAATGTATTAAACCCACATTTACAATAGTGTCTGTCCTATGCTTAGTAAAATGTAAAAAATCAACAATTAACATCCAGGCCCAAATGCACTATTAACATGATATATAGCAGTGGTGCATCACCACATCACACTGCTTCAAGATTTAGAGTGGTACCATTGCATGACACTGCCTCCAGGATGTGCTCACACACATGCCAGAGGGGTGTATTTCACTTGACTAACAGCCTTATCTGGGCTCAGACCTGTGGCTGTCCCTAAGTCGCTCAGAATTGGAACAGAATTTCTTGGCAGTTTCATTGTGCATTTTAGGGAGACAGCAGAATGAATCAGCCAGAATTATCTTCAGACATTCTCTTACTTGGGATAAAAAGCCCCAATCTATTGAAATTGGAGTACTTGCTAGCACCAGGATTAACTAGTCAAAGATACCCAAGAAAGTATGATTCAGACACTCATTTTTCTGCCCTTAATAGAAGAAATCTTTGGGGTTTTATTAAGGATTTCTTAATTTGTTGCTTGTTTTTCACTTCCAGACAGAGTCTCCTCTCCTGGTACGGCCCTACTTACCATATATCACCAAATCTGAACTCCATGCAGTCATGGCAGCAGGATTCTCAACTATTGCTGGAAGTGTCTTAGGAGCATATATTTCTTTTGGGGTAAGACATGGGAAAAGAACTAGAAAATAAATGGTTTATCTGAAATTTTTTAAGTATTTCACCCAGCTGTAATGCTTTGAAAGTATCCCTCAATCATTCCCACTGTTCAGGTTTTTTTGTCTCTGAAGGTCTTAGCCACAAAAATCCTTGGTTTTCTGACAGCTCATTCTCTTCATTTCCTTATGAGCAATATGAACTTTTAATGACATCCTGTAGAAAAAGCATACAAACAACTAAAAAAATTAATTGCATTCCTACGTGTTTGTGCGTAATATGTTATCATGGAGTACTTTCTTTCACCTGGAATTCTAGGTTTCCTCCTCCCACCTACTGACTGCTTCTGTTATGTCAGCGCCAGCATCATTAGCTGTCTCCAAATTATTCTGGCCTGAAACTGAAAAACCTCTGGTAACTCTGAGGAGTGGCATACAAATGGCAAAAAGGTAAGCTGATCTAGGTACTAGTTAATACCACTGCAAAAATGAGGTCTGGATAATAACTGTTCACATATAAATTTTAGGAGCATTATATGGTAGATGTGCAAGCAATAAATTAATTAAAGACTAAATACTGCAAATGGTTGATTTATGAATTCAGGTGAGTGTGCCCCATTACAATCTTAACATATGCCAAGGACCTGGGCCCAACTGTAAACTCCAAAGAAAGAGGGAAACGCCTAGCTGAGGTGACCTGCCAGGAGGCTTTTCCTTTTGTAATGTTATTGTCTTTTTTCTGTAATGAATCTGCAAATGCAAACATGTAAAAAGCAAAGACAAAGCAATAATTTCACAACAGCAGCAAATATGTTGCCCATCTGCTTGGACACTTCTCTTGGCAATGACAGGCAAAGCAAAAAGGCTTCTAAGGATCTGCTTCTGAAATGACCCCAAACATTTCTGCAAGGGCTGTGTGGGAGAAGAGCAGTGACCATTGCCTAATACAAGCAGTGCTACAGGTTTGAGATCTTGCTCAACCCTGAATGTACCAGAATTCATCCTCAGGGCACCACAAGCATATGCTTCAAGTGTCTGCCATGAGGATTGACAGGAAAAGCCTACTTCACCTCATCATTCCTCTTCATTATTTTCTATATGAGCGTACAGACAGATTTAGTACTAGAATTCTAATCAAGTGCATGTACGTTTTAGTTCTGTTATTTGTTCTTGAATTTAAAGATGTTCACACTCTGGTTTTCTCTTCCTTGGCAAAGTGAATCAAAGAATCTGCTAGAAGCAGCCAGCCAGGGTGCCTCTACCTCCATCGGGCTGGTAGCAAACATCGCTGTGAATGTGATCTCCTTCCTTGCCCTGCTGAGCTTCCTTGACTCAGCCCTTTCTTGGGTGGGCAACTTGTTTGACTATCCACAGCTGACCTTTGAGGTATGATCTCCAAGTTATTCATGCAGCTGACATGCATGCATAATTTGTGTTTCTCAAATTTAGGTGCTTGTGTGGTTTGTTTGTTGTTGTTTCTTGTTCTCATTTTGTATTTTAACATGATCTAAACCCATATTTTATTTGTTCTGAACAATTTCTTAACAGTTAAAGTAAAATTTTTGCCATTCAAGTATTTCTGTATTTACTAGTCTGCCTATTGTTTCCCTCTGTGGTGTTCTTGCTAACTCCCAGGCTATGTTTATACAGAGCAGGCTAGCACCTGCCTCCTCTGACTTGGCAGTGCAGCACATCTGTCAACTACATGCTTGCCAAGCCATTAACATCTCCTTCAGCTAAACATAAAAGTGGCTTTATCTTCAGAAGATCCCATCAAACTCTTAATGCTCGCTGTGTTCACTTACATGGGGACACTGGGGAAAGGCTGGACTTGCCTGAAACCAGACTTACTCCATATCAGTTAGTTCTCAATACAATTACAAAGTGAAACCGTACCCAAATCACTCAACAGAGCAAATGGGTTTCAAACAGGATTTCTGTTTGAACCTAGGTCAATATGTCATTTTTGACCCAATGTAATCACCTAGTTTCAGTGGTTATGGCCCTTTTGTTTTGCAAGACCCTAATAAAAGCCCTGGGAGAAACACGGATATAACTTGTGTTAAAGGTGCTGCTGAAGTGAATAGCCACTCATAACAGATATGCCTTCAGCACCACTAAGTTATTACCCTGCTAAGCTTTCAGACATCTCTCACTGCACGCCAGACACCCACACCTGAGGAGAGTCACAAGTACTCATGCCTTAGGCATACTCGTGCAGGGGCTGGTATTTTCATAACTGCTGTATGTAAGATTTGTGTGTAAGATGTGGACAGGTAGGTAGTCCACGAGGAACTGAGACACACAGACATGATGCATGCAGTCAATCTTCCCTTGTGAGAGACACTAATGCATAACCTTCTGTGAGCAGAGAAACCAGCCAGAAATAGTAACTGCTTTAAGACCTCCATTACATTCTCTGAGCACAATCTGACCAAAACCTTTCACAGTTGGAGCTATTTTCTCTCATACAGAAACAAGCTATACTGTGATGTGGGATTTCTTTTTCAATTTGCATAAATCTTATAATGCCAGGGAAAAATAGGTACAGCTTTAATTGTGTCAGATGCACAGCTTTTATGCAGAGACAGCTCTTTTGTTTACACCAGTTGGAGTCCAATAACTTGATAATTAGGCGTGTTCATTAACACATTTGATTTAATCTAGCAGGAGAATTAGATTTCTCAGTTCTCCTTTTAGTTCAATCTTCCTTCTTTTTGTCAAACACTGTGTCCAATTTGAAGCCATTATTGAGTGAAAAGATGGCACAGAAACCTTTGTTTTATTTTACATATAAAATTAGGGACATATAAATATTTTGCTATATCTAGAGTCTTGATTAATGTTTTAAAAGGTACTCAAGCATGCCTGACAATTAAAAACTCTCCCAGAGTTCATGGCAGCAAAAACTGAAGGCCAATTTTCCTCTGCTAAAATAAAACCATCCTTATTTTAAGTTTAGAAAAGTTACTGTCTGCTATTGCTTTCTGACATTTATTTTGACCTGCTTTTTCTTATACTTTCTACAGAACATTTGTGCTTATGTCTTCATGCCATTCTCTTTCATGATGGGAGTAGACTGGGAAGACAGTTTCATTGTTGGTGGACTACTAGGTTACAAAACTTTCTTCAATGAATTTTTGGCTTATGAACGTCTTTCAAAACTGATTCAAAACCGAGAAAAGGGTGGAAGCATGTACATTAATGGTGTGAAACAGTATATGACAGTAAGTAACATTTTCTGTCCTACAGATTTATTTGATCAAATACTTCAACGTTGAAATGACTTATTTTTTAATATGGGCATAAAATGGTTGCATATTACTCTAAGATATGTCTTTGAGCAGCAAAGTTCAGTTATAAAAGTGCAGCATTGCTCTGTGCAGTTGCTGTGATTCTCATTGCCCTAGCTGTCTTGAACAAGCATAGAGACAGAAGGGCGTGGGTTTAGGGAACATGCCATGTTCCACAGGACACCACTCTTAAGACTGAGGCTGTCTTCAAGGCAAGTTTCTTCTTACCTGATTCTCAATACTTCTCTATGAGCTACTCTCCCAAGAAAACCCTGAGGAAGAACTTGAGGATCCTCCTGCCCTCAGAGGTTTGTCCAAGCACTAAACTTGAAGAGAGGCATCCAGTAAGCTCAAGCAGGTGGCATTACTGGCACACCTTTGCTGTAGGTTATTGTTCCCTCTGCAGAGGGCAGTAATAAAAGACATGTAGTACATGCCATACACCTCCCTTGCCACACTGAGTCCAACCAGTCTGTCTCAATCAAGCTTTCCAGCCTTGTCCCACCTTTCATTCACAGTTTTCCCTACATACATACAATACATGTAGCTCCTACTACAGCACCGTGAGAAAGGCAATGCTAAGGGCATCTTGCATGTGTGCATGGGGCCGAAGGTCATTCAGTGATCAAAGCTGACCTTTGTGGACGTGACTGCTCTACTATCTGGCATTCACACACACAGCCCATGCTGAATTCCTCCAGAGCACAGGCAATGCAAACCATTAAATCCAACTTTACACATCCATTGACCCTTCTTTTTTAAATCAAGACAGATTGTCACTGTAGAGAAACCTTTAGATTAGAAAGTATTTTGTACAGCACTTACATGATTCTTTGAATCAGATGGGATGCTGTTGGTACATCTTATATTAAAAACCAAAAACAAATTCCTGATCATTTGCATTCCAAATTACCAGAACATATTTCACACATGTATGTAGAAAGCCAGGCAGTCTGATCAAATATTCACATTTGAATAAATGGTCTGAGCATCCATTACCAGTGTTCCTGAAATTCCTGGCAATAGAACTCTGGGCTAGAATGATCTTTGATGTGCCCTGCTATAACTTTGCTTCCTTCTACTAAATGAATATGACACTGAATTCCTGCATGAGTGAATAAGGGTTTATTTTAGTATGGAATGCAGCCTTAAAACACAGATCTTAGGAACTCTATTTAACTTTTTTTTTCCTGCATAAGATGTCATATAGGACTTTCACATTCACTTCTAATACCTATAAGGAGCCGTATTAACTTCCATAGTGAAAAGCACTGAGAAACATAAACAATTTTAATTCATAATGCTGGTAAAAATTGGCTGAAAAGCCTTATAATTACAGCACAACAGTTCAGGTGAGGGTGTGCTTGGCTTCTGTTTTTAATTTCTCTTCAGTTTCAGAGCTCTCTAATTCATCTGCACACAGATATTCTCTCAGACTGAGCAAACAAGTGTCTTCACCTGAGTCATTAATTACATGGCTTCCTGTTTTCAGAGCTAGGAGAGTGCAAATGAAAGCAGGGTACACAGAGCTTTTTCTAGGAAAAGCTGGTAGAGTGGGTACTTGAAAAACAGTTTCCTGCATTTGTACAGATTGATTGAAAGTATCTACAAATTGATGTTCATAAAAGGAATTAAACCAGAGGAACTTCTAACAAACAGGAAACCTGCTAGAACACTCACTCATTTTCAGCTTTAACCTAAACCACAGTAAATAGGAATTCGGTGCTGCCAGGGGAACAAAAATACATTTACTGAGATATGTTGCCTCCTTTCTCAAAATATTTGAACTACATTTTCTGATTTCACCTAAAGGACCATTTTGTGTCCTGTGAACGGTCCCTCCCTGGAGGCAAAGGCCAACCTTGTATCTACTCTGAGGTCCAGGCTTAGTTGGTGTTACCAAGGGGAGAAAGGTGGCAGAAGTCAGTACAGAAATAAGCTGTTAATGGGGATTCCAAAATCATAATGTCCATCTCTGCCTGTCAACACACACTTCCTAGGAGACCAATTTGTCTTCTTTGCACAGGGTGGAGAATGCACAAAGTAGCTTTGTATAGAGCTCTCTGCTTCTTCAGGGTCAAAGAATTCAGGGATGCATACCAAAACTTGAGGTTTCAAAAGAGTTTTATAGAGGTATCCAGCTGTGAAAAACAAGTTGAGTTATAGCTCTCTGACTCATACTTTCAGAAAACAGCAGTTAAATTGCCACTAGTGAGATAAGATTTTTTTTGTCTTTAATTACTACTACTCACTTCAAAAAGGCACAACAATAAATGTGAAAGATAAAATCATTGCATAGTTTGTCAGTCCTCACATGGGCAGTGGGTATAAAAGCCTGTGACATTCAACAAGGGAACAAGTCTACCTTTCTGAAAGCCACACCTTGGGCAGCAACAAAGCAAAACAGTTATTTTTGTACTCAGAGCCACAGTGCCTGCCATGTTTTTGGACCCTTAAATCACAATTAACTGTTTCAAACCACTCAGAGGGTGTGTCTTTGTTTTTCAGGTTCGCTCTGAAGTCATCGCCACCTATGCTCTCTGTGGATTTGCCAACTTCGGCTCCTTGGGACTGGTAATAGGAGGCCTGAGTAAGAACCACTCTCACAGACAATTTCTTTGTTGAGCAAATCCCAAAGAAAGCACCAAAAGGAATAGGCTGGGGGTGAAGCTTGGCAGCATTAGGGGCTGAGCAGCTGCACTGCCAAAGCCTAGCACTCAATTGTGAATGTAAGGGCACCCAGAGAGGGGGTACAGGCTTTGGCGGGAAGTACTGGGAGAGGTGCTGAAGACAAGGGGAAGGAACCAAGCCCTTCTGATAGCCTTCCCTCTTTAGACCTCAAACATGAACCTGAGCTACTACTGCCCATGAGATTCAGGAGGAGCAGATCAACTCCATAGCATGCTGGTTTGACAGATGAATTTGGTTATTTTCTGTAAAAATATCACATATATGCAGTAAGCTTACAGGGAAAGAATTTTTAAAACAGGTTTTCAGATCTCAGTGGAAAAAGAAAAATTGAAAAACCATCTGAGTTCCTCACTAGGCAGCCAGAATTGCTGGCAGTCATCTTTGCCCTGAAGCCACAGTGGGATCAGCAGTGGGGCAGCGTAGAGGAGCAAAACACAGCCATGGGGCCAGACTCTTCTGAAGGGCACAATAATCCAGCACAGACATGCAAACTGCCAAAGAAAACAAAAGTTACCATTTTAAATATAAGCAATCCTCTTAACAGAAAGAGCCAATGCTGGTACTTGGCCTTCAAATGACCCACTAAAAAATGTCCCATTTTTCCTGCATGTTCCCCTTGGTTTAAACTGCAGGGTGGGAAATTACTCCTGCAGGGGCAAAAGCTGGTAGATTCACCTTCCTTATACGTATTTCTGTTTGACTTACACTTTGTATTTCTTCTAGCAAGCATTGCTCCCTCAAAAAAGAAGGAAATAGCCGACGGTGCTTTCAGAGCGATGATTGCAGGAACGGTGGCCTGTTTCATGACGGCCTGTGTGGCAGGTACAGTGCTCAGGTTTGGTGTCCCCCACGGCAGTGGCCACCACGGGGCACTGCACCAGCACCATACTATATCCTCCTAGGCTGCCTCAGTCACTCAAACACAAGTGTTTTTGTGCTTGGCAGGATTAAAAGTTGATATGAGACAAAAGTTTCTTGAAAACTAGAATTTGAAAAGATGTAAATATTTCAGTTCTTCCATTTTGTCTGTGTTTTTAGGAGAGGGGTATGGTGTTTTAATGGGGGTGGTTTTTGGGGTTTTTTGGGTTGGTTTTTTTTTGTTTTGTTTAGGGTTTTTTTGTTAATTTGTTTGTGCTGAACATGTGACTCATAAACAAAGCAATTTATAGATGAATTGCAATCCCTCCTCCACACCACTAGATACAGGAATAGAGAACTAATTTTGGAAAATTTTGAACTAAATTTGGAAAAGAACCAGGAAAATGGAATGAAAGAGTGTAAAAGACTATAAGCAAGGGAGAACAACTCTTTGTCATAAGGTTAAGTCAATATTTTGAGGGGATAATATTTCCACAGAGCACTTAGGCTTGTGAAACAGTCCTAAAATGGGAGTCCCCAGCTGATCCTTATTTTCAAAACTTCAGCTTTAATTTGAGTGAGAAGTCACAATGCAACAGACATTTAAGGGAGTAAATTTTAAAAAAACAAAGTAATTATTGAAAAGATTTGAAAACATTGATATGTTTCAATAGATTATAAATTTATCCTCAGTATTTCACAATCCCTTTTCCAGATCTCTTTCCTGAGCATGTGATATACAAAATTGGTATGACATGGAATAATGAAGGTTAAAGGACTCATATTTCAACAGTGAAGAAAGATCTTGGTATTTTATGTAGCTAAAACCACTATGTCCGTTTCAACCATAACTTCTCCATGCCTTGGTGTTCATGGTAGCAACAGAAACATACACATTTTAAAGATGAGCCCACACTATTTTCTGAAGGCTACAGAACAAGCAAACTTGAAATAACATTAGTCTCATAGCTGTCCATAATATTTTAATACATGACACTACTCTGCATAACTGAGGAACCAGGAAGCTCTACTAAAATGTGTCATTTCACAATACTGATCTTAAGAATAATATTGTGAACAGCCAGTGAGAAAATCTCTCCAAAATAATAGAATCTGCTTTGGAAAGAAAATTGCATTCCACCCACTCCTGCCATGGTAAATGCTTTCCTTACACTAAGGAGAAAGTAGAAAAGCCAAGCAATTTCTATTACCACAGTTAAGATAAGAACATATTAAAAACATGTCCAAATTCTACAACATTACATATAGAAGGAGCTATCACTTTCATGCTTTTGTGTTTCCATTACTCCAGTGACTGATGACATTAGTATTTGTAGGAAATTTTAAAGAATATGTAGCAAAGCAAACTCAATTTGAAACAAAATAAGAGGTTCTGTATTTACTTGCACTTCTATAAATGCAGCATAGCTTCATCTTAGTTAATGAAAACACACTGACCCAGCAATGAGAAAGGCATTACTACACAATATTAATATCATTAAAGGAGGCAGAAAACCAAAATATATCCAAGTGTAACATGTTGCTGTACTATAATTCCTACATATAAAAAGTAGATAAATTGTTGTGGTTGCTACTTAATTCAGTTTTTAAAAATGATTCATTTTAGAAGTCCCACAGTTCAAAGGTTTTGACCTTGTACCTTTACATAACCACCTCAAATGGTGATTTTGCGTCAGACAGAATGGTTTGTTTGATCATGGCTTCATGACTCACATTCTCAAATCTTATCTTCCTCTTCATTATTCATTAAGAAAATTGTAACTTACTTCACAGGAATGCTGACTGTCCCTAGTGTGGAAGTTCCTTGCCACATCCAATTAGGAAACACTTCCAACTTCACAGATTTCCCTGCCAACAGCACAGAGCTAGTTGAATGCTGCCAGCAACTCTTCACCAGGTATTGAGAACCCTTTATCCTCTGGGAGTAAAATTTAGGGAGCTCATATCTTCTCTGAAAACCTAATGTTATTTTTATTTTTTGTATTTGGCTTTTTTTTCTTAGGCATCTGCTTTCAGTGAACTAGTGTCTTTTAGAGGAATGGCTATTTTAGTGCTTTTGAATTGTCTTCCTCTTCTTGGGGCATTTTTCCATTGCATGACAAACACCTACAGAACCAACAGACAATTCAAAATATCTTTGTTGAAACCTCCTGAAATGGAGGAGGGTCAAGCACTGATCTCTCCTCTTTGGTGACCAGTTACAGGACCTGAGGGAATGGCCTGAAGCTGTGTCAGGGGAGGGTTAGGTTGAGTATTAGAAAGAGGTTCTTCCCCCAGAGGGTGTTTGGCACAGAACAGGATCCCCAGTGAAATGGTCACATCACCAGCCTGATGGAGTTCATTTGGACAATGAAGAAGCATTTGGATAATGCTCTCAGACTCTTGGAGATTATGCTCTGTGCAGGGCCAGGAGTTGGCCCTTGATGATTCTTGGTTTATCCTAAACACTAACAAGAAAATAAATCAAATATTTGAACTAATATAAAGTTAACCTAGTATTTGAGGTTAGCAATAGCTGAAAAAAAGTCAGGAGCCTTTCCCTCCCTTCCCTCTTCTGTCTGTAATGTGACTAAAGATAATAATAATCAGGCTTGTTTATGTTGAAAACTTTACATGCTTTTAAAGTAGAAAAATATTTCAAGATAAATTGTATTTCACAACCCTCTGTCCAAGGCAGAGAAGAAAGAAATACTGATATTAAAAAAGGAATATATTCAGATATACCTAACACTATCTCACAAAGAACCAAAGGTCTATGTATTTAGGTTATGGCAAGAACCTTTCAAATTTGTCCTAGTATGCTTGCTTTTTATTTTTTCCCTTTTTTCTATTTTCAAAACTAATTACTTTAGAAATAAATGCTCTTAATTCATCCTTTTTTCTTGCTATTGAAAACAGAAGAACTTACACAGCAGATATCATCTCTGGGTACATTCAGTCATTGTTATCTCTTCATTACTACAACTTTTCCTCATAATACTAATTTCAGGTCTACCATGCTGCTACAAAGACAAGAACCTGCTCTATTTTTAGCAGAATCAATGTTAAGCAGATGCTTTGAAAATGTAAAAATATTGAATAGGGAAATGAAGGACTCAATCATTTCAGTTATTTAGGTGCATGTACCAGAGGCATGAGGACTTGCTACAAAAAACCAAAAGTTATCCTGATAAAAAGGGAGAACATCTGGATGTGGCACTTGGCTGGAGTTGGGAAAGTCTTCTCTCTATTTTGTTTCTCATGAAAATTTTAACACATCTAAAGTTGCTTTGGAGAAAGTGTGTGTTGCCATGTACGTGTGTGTGTGTATATACATATACTGCAGAGAGAGATTCCCATGACAAAATTCTGTGATTCTGTGAAAAGGAGTTTATCTGATTTCTGCTTTATTTCTCCCCCAGTGCAAATCATTCGGAGGAGATCTTTCTGAGACGAAACTACAGTCTGAATTCCTGGAAAGTGTGTTGCCAAATACTGGGTCAACCTGCTTTTCATTGCACTTAAGTTAAGTTTGAATCTTTTTGACAGGATTGATCATAAATAAGAACTGTGTTCCTTGGAAGAAAGGAAATAAAAAAATTGCTTTATTACAATGAGTGTGAATTTTCCCCATGCAATCTTTATTTTTCATCTCTTACCAGCCCAATTCCTCTACTTGGTTGGAATTATTTATAAATTAAACTGGCATAAATGGAAGACATCTCTTGCTGCAGAACTCTTCTCCCACTACAAAACAGAATAGAAGAACATTTTTAAGCCTGATTCTCCTGCTTTTATTTCTACCAGATTTGCCAGATTAAATTGCTATAGGCCAGAAGAAAATCAGATTCAGAAGATTTGGCTGCCACTTACAGATAGCTATGAACTAGAAATAATATTCGGAGTTACCATCAATTTCTAATACTATCTCTGCCCTTTTTGATGGCAAAGAAGTCTTTACTGCATGAAGAGAAATTACTTTTCTGCAAAAGAAACTGCAGAGAAATTACTTTTCTGCAGAGAGATCTGCATTTTGTGCAGAGATAATTATATACATCCACAAATATATATATACATATATATATATATTCCTACCAATACCTAGGTAGCTATAGCTGCACATGAACTGAGCTGCAAACCTGTTCTACCTCATCAGCTTGGCCACTGAAGCACCCAAACTGGGAGCTAGCAACTCTGCCACAGTCCTCCTTCTGCCCACAGGAGAGTGCAGGAAGTTGGTCACTCTTTACAGTTAACTCATATGAATGAAAATGTCCAGCCTCCAAGCTTCCTATATTAATTCTTCTAAATCTATGTTTTTAACCATTGTGAAAATTGATTATGGAGTCACCAACAAGGAACTTTTATACACATTTGACCTCTGTCAAATGCAGGAAAAATCAGGTCCATACCATGACTATTCCCTGTCAAGCAAGCTTAATGTAGGACACCTCCACACGATCCCTTTGAAGAAGAAAGTGTGTTATGATTTTAAGCTTCAGAACTTTCAAAAACTGGTAAGCTCTGTGCAGAGGTAGGGAGAGGGAGTGATTACTAGCCTATGATATTGTTAATGCTAAAGGCTTGGGAATAAAGGTCAGAACTAAATTGCAGGAACATTGGAAAATTCTGACACATTCTGCAAATAAAAATTGTGCAGATGGTCTAGTCAGGAAAAGCAATTACAAATTTTTCGAGCTTCCATTAATTACAGCAGAATCTTTTCCAGGAAATCCGAGTTCATTAACTTAGACAGCTGCCAGTACAGTTATTTCCAGGGGGTATTTATTTGAACTTGCTGTGAAAGTGCTAGTTTCCTGTAAAGCTCAGTTTATTAACTTAGTACCCAGAAAAGTTATAAATGTCAGCATTGCTACTACTTGTGATTTTTTATCTCTGGTTTTATATTGTTAGGTGTTTTTCTTCAGCCTCATCTACCTAGGTATGTAATCCTTAATTTTCAGTGGTTTTAAAGGATGCTGATAATGCTGATTAGGACAGATATATGCTCATATATTTAATGTGAATCCATCCTAAAGAAAATGCATGGATTTCATCCATGAGTTTTATCCAGCATGCTGGTTAGAGCAGGTTTGGATTTCAAGTAAGTTTAGAGTCTGAAGCCAAGTAACATATTATTTCAAGGAAAATTAATCAGAATCATTAGTTCTTGCTGTCAAAAAGAGCACACCCCATGTGCTCTGTTTACAAATCATCACAGGTACTCTCCTTCTTTGCTACTCCCTACCATGCTCTATTTAATATCAGCCTTTTGAAATGGTTGCTCTTTCCATTTCACAATTGTATACTGGGTAAAAGGGCTGCTTGGGCTAGTAAAGACATTCATGTATAAACTGCTAAAAAAGCTTTTCATAGAGCTGAAGCCTTCCTCCCACAAGAGATGTGGTGTTTTTCTTTTCCTTTTTAAGACTCCTCTATAGATGGATTAGATGGAAGGCAATTTTTGCAGAATATATATGATAGTTCTTTACACCTGCTCAAAGAGATTGCCCACCTGGTTTGACGATGGTTTGATCTAAAGACAATATATATGGGACATTACATCTTAAGTGTAGCAAAAACAGCAGTGAAAGCAGGAGGGGATTGCTACCAAGTACCATCATGTGTTCTGGTGACTATTTTCTCTCAGTCCATGTGATGGTGCTAGGACTCCAGTGTAGAGCTCTTTGTGTTTCTCTCAACAAAAAAGTGGAATAGTGCATTTCACCAGCTTGGAGTTACCCTGGCAGCTTGGACCCTGAACTATCAGTGCCCAGGAACACATTTCTGACAATACCAGCAGCAACAAATCTGCATCACAGACCTCAAAAGAAACATTTGATTTAATCAAATGCTTGCTAGCACATGTGATGGGTTGACCTTGTGGTGAGATGGATGCCAGGTGCCACTAAAGTTGCTCTACTCTTCTGCTGTACAGGTGAGAGAAGATCCAATGAAAGGTTTATGGTTTGAGATAAGGACAGGGAGAGATCACTCACCAAATACCATCATAGGCAAAACTGACTCCTCTTGGGGAAGATTAATTTAATTTATTGATCAGTTCAGAGTAGGATACAGAGAAACAAAACCAAATCTTAAAAAACACTCTCCCTGACCTCCCTCTGTGCCTTGTGATCAGTTTTACTCGTGATTTTCTCTGCTTCCATCCCCACCACCCAGCAGCCCACAGCAATGAAGAATTGGGATTGTGGTGAGTTCATCACATGTCTCTACCCCTTCTTCTTCCTCAGGAAGAGGAATCTTCACAGTCCTCCCCTGTTCCACTGTGGCATCCCTACTATAGCAGACAGTCCTCCACAAACTTCTCCAATGTGAGTCCTTTGAGTCCTTCCATGGGCTGCAGTTTTTCATTGACCGCTCCAGCATGTGTCCCTTCTATGGGGTTCAGCCCTTCAGGAACAGGCTGTTTCACTGTTAGTCCCCAACAGGATCATAAGTCCAGCAAACCTACTCCAGTGTGGGCTCCTCTCTCCACAGGCCTACCAGGACCCTGCTCCAGCATCAACTCCTCTTTCCATGGGGCCACGGATCTTGCCAGGAGCCCTCAATAATGGGCTTCCCACAGGATCACAGCTTCCTTTGAGCATCCACTTGGTCTTGGGTGGGTCTTTTCTGCATGCTGCAGGTGGATCTCTGCATCCCCATGGACATCCCTGGACTGCAGGGGCACAGCTGCCTCACCCTGGACTGCACCATGGGCTGCAGGGGAATCTCAGCTCTCTATCTGGACCAGCTCCTGGCCCTTCTTCTCCACTGACCTGGGAGATTTTTCCTCTCATTTTCTCATTCTTCTCTTTTGCCTGGAAGAAGAATCTCATCTTTTGAGATTCTTTCCCATCTCTTAGATAGTTATCACAGAGGCACTACCACTGTCATTGATGGGCTTGGCTTTGGCCAGTGGCAAGTCCATCTTTGAGCCTGCTGGCATTGGCTCCATTGGACAGGAAGGAAGCTTCCAGTAATTTCTCAAAGAAGCCACCCTGTAGCATACTTCCCTCTCCCCCTCCACTACCCAAACCTGGCCTCATAAACCCAGCACACACTCTACACCTATAGGCTCAAAGATGGAAATGAATATTTTGTCAATTCATAAATAATGAAGTCTATGTGGAGGTAGCTCTGTTTCAAAGGTCTTGCAAAAAAGGAGTTTAACTTCCTTTAAAATTATCAGAATGGCAGTGCACAATAGGATGGAACTAATGAAGGTGATGAGTGAATGAAGCATTAGTGGCATGACTCAATTTCTCACCTTCACAAGCTACCCACTGGATGTCAGTACATACCTAATAGCTTTGTGCTATAGCTTTCACAGGGTGTTAGTCACTAAAAGTCACTGGTAATAATTCCAGGAAAACTTTTACGCAGTTTTGTGTGCAACAATTCCAGGAAATCTACTGTATAGCCTTTATCATGCTCAGAACATGTACCATCAACGAAAATTACCCTTAAAGTAAGACTGAGTTCTCTCACGACTCAATTTAGAAAAGTACTGAAAAATGTAAATTAGGGATGTCTGGCAGGTTACATGAATATTTCTATTTTAATTGGCTAAGATAAGGGGCAGATGGAAAAAACAAGAACATTTTAGAAACAAACTTTTTCCAATTCTACATATCACAGCAGCCATTGCAAACTATATACCTTTTTGAACAAGTGAGTAGTTGACTATATGTTGTGATTTAACTGGCAGGCAGCTAAACACCACCCAGTCACCTGTTCATTCCCTGCTGCTACCTGGGACAGGGAAGAGAATTCAAAGCAAAAAAAAAAGGTAAAATTTGTGGGTTGAAGTAAAGCCAGCTTTAGAAACTAATAATAATAATAATAATAATAATAATAATAATAATAATAATAATAATAATAATAATAATAATAATAATAATAATAAATAGTAATACAGAAGAAGTAACACATAAGGCAATTGTTTTCTATCCACTGACTACTGGCTACTCAGTCCCTAGTCTGCAGCCCTCAGCCAGCCTTCCCCCCAGTTTGTAAACTGAGCATGACACCATATGACATGGAATAACCTTTCAAACAGCTGGAGTCAGCTGTTCTGGCTCTGCGTGTGGCTCATGGTTTAGGAATGGTACTCCCCAATGTAGTGCTCTCACTGAGACCCTCCAAAACACACCACAAATTGCTTGCTTCCCCTCCTGCTCCCCCTTCCCCCTGTGAGTGGCTGAAGAGAATTGGAGGCACAAAAGGTGAAGATCACAGTTGAGATACGAGCAACTTACTGGAAACAGCAATGAGATGAGAAAACAAACAGTAACAGCAGCAATATGAAGAGCAAAAAAGGTACAAAATGAGGGAGTGATTCCTGTGTAAAAATGCCATTACTACAGAGCTCAACCTGCCTGCAGGTACACTACCCCAACTGCTCCGTCAGTGTCAGAAGCAGAACCACCCAACTTTTCCCTCTGTGTGGAAATCAGCATTACCCTACTGCTCCTCACTTACTCCCACACTTACTCAACACCTCAGCAGAGACTCCCTTTTTCTGTCCCTCAGCAGTGATGTGAGGTGGTATAAAATAACGAGGTGGTACAGAATAAGTTGGTATAGAGTAACCACCAAGTCCTGGACACACCCTCTCCTGGCTACAGCAAAAGTGAACCGTCTCCTGTCTGGAACCAGGACTGTTTTCTTTGAAATTCTTGTGCTTCCTCCCAGCCTCTTCACTGTTGGGGTGATATAAGAAGCTAAAGTCCTTGAATTAGGGTAAGCACGTCTAAAAAACAACTAAAACATCAGTGTGTTATCGATATATTTTCATCCTAAATCCAAAATACAGCACTTCAGCACCTGCTGGGAAGAGAAATAACCCTATCCTAGCCAAAACAAGGACACGGTCAAAGAGGCATGTTATACACAGCAAGTTATGAAGCCAAATCAGTGTTCTCCAAAATGAGTACCACCTGTTTCTTACAAAAGTCATGAATAGAATGAGGCAAGATGCCAAGGATAGAGAATATTAATCCCTATTCTTCTACAGACTGAAACTTTTTGCTATGCGGCAGTCAGTCTACTTCTCTCTGTACAGTGCCATAAATTCATTGTGCTAGAAGTTGAGTTTGTAGATTACTGACAGACTTTCAAATTTTGACTACAAACAGCTTTCATTAAATGGTTAGCATTGCCATAGAGTTGTGAAGGTGTCTGTGAACATCAGCCCCATCAGCTGTTGTAGGAGACAAATGTGTGTTGAGGGCATTGATGCAGGGCAAGGGAAGCTCCCTGTCCTTGTGAGGTACATGCATGGGGACCCAGCCCTCTTTGCAGTCACCAGCACAGCTGGATTTGCCCTGGGAGCAGCTGGTGTGTGACAATTGTGGCCACAGTTCATCCATGTGAGATCATCTCAATTCTGCAAGCAGACCCACAAAATATTTAGGTCTCCTGCAATCCTAGGCTGCTTTCAGGTATCAACATAAAAACAAGCATCAGGTCACAAAACTTTTATATATGAGAGGCTGAATCAAATTCTCTTCTCATCTGTGTCGGTCTAAACTCGGTGGATCTTCACTGAAGCTGGAGTTATCATACTTATGACAACATAAATCAGACAGGAATTGTTTCCCCAATGAAAGTACTTCATAAAATATTGTGTGTTGTATGTGTACAGCTGTACACTTGTTTCTGTTTTGCTTTGTGAAGTTATGCATCTGAAGCATGAGAATACAAAACTAGAAAATTTAACTGGTGAAAACCAGTTCACTCTGTGGGTCTTAATGGTTTTCTAGAGGGGGGGAAAATCAAAGCATTTTCTTGTTGCTATGGTATTCTGCAGCATAGGGATTCACTGTAGCAACCAGTGCATTACATCGTAAGACATTGATCAGAATCTATATGTTGCCATGGTTGCCACAGTGAATATTTAATTTTTGCTATATTGATTGGTGCCTTTGATGTCATGTGGCTAGAAATATGAGGGAGATGGGAGCACCCTACATGACAATATCTGCTTGTTCCCTGACAGCAAACATAGATGGCAGCTAAGGATCACATTTGTCTAGATGAAATTAGCAAATTTTGAAATTTTGTATGCAAAATCTTGTTTGTTACCAGAATTAAACATGGGTAAGAAATATCAAATTTGGGTTTTCTTGTTTACTTGTTTTCCACTTGCTAGGGAAGTGTTCCTACCTCAACACCAATTGCATTACAATGTTTGGAATCCCCATGTTAGGGAGAATAGCCCTATACCTAATATAATAAAGCTGAATTTGTGTCCACTTCTGAGTTTTGTACCCCAGGTTCACTTGGGAAAGTTTCTCATCTCTGTTCCTGACTGTAAAATGAAGCAGTTACCTGGATGTATTGCTGTAAGTTATGTTAAAACAAAAGTTGTTTTCAGAAATGAGAGAGTGGAATTTTGCAGGTGTGGGATTATACACCCAGGAAATCCATCTGCCTGATTCTGTTCTGGAAAACAAGGAGAAACTATACATTACATGCTTAGTTTCTGTCTCATATACATGGATTGAAACAGATAATTTCACCAGCAGGGTACTTTGCCTGAGCTAACAGCTATGGTTTCTGGTTCAGAAACAAGACCATGGATAGGTTCACACCAGTGTTATTTCCTCTCTCTGAAGAAAAACTCTCACACTGCTGCAGCATCTTAGCTCAAGTAACAGCAGGGACACAAATTTGGTGTCGATACCAAACAATTAGTTACATCACACAATCTCACCTGTCTTCCACATTGTTCATAGCCCTAAATAATCCAAGTTTCATTAACTCCTGACAGAAATTGTCTTACAAAACTGTCATTTGACTCTAGCTGGCTATGTGGCCATATTACAATAATTATTACATAAGAAAAGTCTCTGAAGTATCTTGTGTCTTCATTTGGAATACTTTTTTTGTTAAAGGTACTTCCCCAAAGAGCCACTAAAAAAAGATTTTCTCTATTTTCAGTCCAGGAATATCACATGGAAGACATTCATCCTCCACAGTTTTTTGAACAATCATGCTCAGGCGTTTCAGAAAAGGAACTGATCCTTGCAGCTATGTGCTATTATTGCAGACTGCTCAGCTGAAGTCAGCTAAGGTACCCTCTGTACTATACACATTTTCCATTCATAAGTGATTATGGGACCTGGATTCACCTGAAACCAGATGTAGGAAAAATAAGAGATCTCCCCATAACAATCACTTTACCCCCTATGCTACTTAACTGCCGTAACAGAACCACAGCAGAGCCCAGACTGAGACTTCCTTTCCCAGGTAGCTGTTGAATTCCCAAGCATCTTGCTTCCCTCCCTTCATCCTTTTTTACTCTGATCATTCTATGACTTTACAGAAGCACTCTTTCCCATCTTGCTTTCTGTACCTCTTAATTTTGATCACCTTTGTTTTGATTTCACACACCACCACGGGAATGTTGGAATTTTTCCTTTGTTGGGTCACTAGATGGCAGAAGAGACCCAGTAAAAACCCTTCCCCAGAAAATAGGTAGGGATACATGTAGCCTTTTTACTTATTGTGTGGTCCCCTTGGGGTTTTTGTTAATCAAAATGTAATGTTGAATACTTTTTTTACCCTGTTTACAGGATTTTTTTTTTCATATAAAAATGTGATATGCTTTGCCTAAGGTGGTTTGCTTTTAAGGGGCCACTTTGGGCACCTTACAGCTCCACTTCCTGGAGTGCCACACAGGTATTCCTGAAGATCATCTTTTCCTAAAATGATGTGTGCTAATTGCCCGACATTTCTTATTATCATTATAGGTTCTGGTGAAGGGTGTTTAGTGCCTGTCTGTAGTAACCTTAGAGAAAGTAGTAGAATGAATTATGGAATACATAAAATTTAAATGCTGAAAGAACTCGCAGAAGATGGAGGTGTGAAGAGGGTGGTTGTGTATCCTGCTACAAAATCCTCATTCTCTTTACCTGCAGGTAATACAGGGCTAAAAGTTTCTAAAAATTTTGCATGGCCTAGAATAGCAACAGCAATAATTTTTCCAAAGTCTATTTTATTGTAATCCCCACTACCAGTGCACCTCTTAGCTTGTCCTCCATCTTCTGGATTGCTGGACATAATAAGGCTTTTTGCAAGCTGATATTGATGCCTAAAGATTTTAGCATTTTGTATACATCTGTAGTTTTACAGATTTTAATGTGTAGCTGTATAGTTTCTAACTCTTTGTCACTTTAACATAGTAACTGCACTTTCCAAGATAATATGGAATTCTTCTTGGAATTCTGCTTAGTCTTGCTTTTTAGACTAGCAAGAACATTTTGTTTTCCACTATAACTTAAAAGACAAAACAAGAAAGCCCCTGCAACAACTCTATTGGGGCAGAATGCAGGGGAAATTACCTAGTCAAGTGTTCTTCTAATTGGACAATATTTGATAGGTATACAAATCAACTAGCCCAAAAAAAATTGCAGAAGGATTATGTGTGCATATTGTGCACCTTGAAAGCCTTTCAATTAAGGATTTGCTTATATATAATCATTTTAATGCTGTTTGGGAAAGATATATGTTTTATTCCAGGCAACAATAAAGTTTTCCATAGTTGCCTTGTAGAGGTAAGGGGGAGCAGGAGCATTCATCTCACTGTGGCAGAGAAGGTTCAGACAAACATACTGGTAATGACAAAACCTTGAGTAGAAGTCCTAGAAAATGGTACCCTTGGAAAGGAGAGGGAAACTCATTGTGGAGAAAACAATGACAAGACATCCTTATGAGATATACTCATTTACTCACGTAAATGGTTTGTTTCTGGAGTATTGATTGTTGCAGTGTCTGGCAAACTCTTTGTTTACAAGGAAGAGGGAAGAACAATGAGCTTTCCTTGCCTTCCAGAGGTACTAGAGCCACTATTCAAGAGCTTAAATACTTACTTCTAAATACAGCAAAGTAATCCACTTTTCAGAGCAGTAACCTGTTCACAGTGCATTGCAAGAGCTTCAACAGAATTTAAAAGGCTCCTTAAAAGAGATTGGATGGGTATTCTCAATACCTAAATAAGAATGTCTCACCATTACTTTCACTCCAACTGTGAAAGGTTTCATCTAACAACATGAGACAGCAGCTACTGACTTTGGGCTGTTCTTCATCTGTCAGATCTATGACTGTTAATGGGAACTTCAAGAAAGGCATATAGAAGATAAGGGCACGTATTCCTCAGGAGCCATCCAAAAAACACTCTCAAAAAACTTGAAGGGCTCAAAGTCCTTCAACAACAATGTACTGTTAAGAGCCTAGACAGATTTGGCTTTCTTGCATTAGCTTTTCTTCATATTTCCTTATGTCATTCTATAAAGCCTGGTGTGTATGTTTGTCAACAGAATGAACTGAAGCCCTTGGGAGCAGTACAGGATGGGTGGTGGATTTGCTCTTACTAGTGATGCCTTAGGAGGCTGACCTGGAATGAAGACTAGACAGAGATAAAAGAATATATTAGGTATTTATTAAAAGGCCTCAATAGATACACCATGGGCAGTACAAGAGCCTGCCCAGGACTACACCCAAGATGGACCCAACATGGTCACAAAATGGACAACCAGTCACAAGTCTCACACTTTTATATAAACTTTATAATGTTTCGGTCCATTTACATATTGGGGTTAATTGTCCAATTATGGGTTTTTGTCCAATACAGCTTCAGGTTGTGAAGTCCCATCCTCGTTTGATCTCTTCAATTCACTGTTTATGCTTTCTGAGCTTGAGGCTTGTCACAGTTGTCCTTGGTCTCAACCTGGAAAAGGATTGTTTTGTCTGCCTGCCCTGTGAAGAGAACCTGCTAACACTTAATATGAAATTCAGAGTTACACACCAAGGCAACACAGAATCTGAAAAATAGGAAAGATAAAACTTAAGGTATCACAAGCATTACCCAGATTTGGTCCTTTTTTTTTCCTGGTAGCCTCAACCTGACCGATTCCAAAGAAGACTTTGCCAAATAATGGTCAAAAGGAAAAAACTAAAATGTTGATATTATCTACTGTAGTATTTTCTCTATTTTTTTAATAGGGAAATTCTAGACTTTAAATAGAAGTAGATTTACTTTCCATAAAGCCTGCTCCCTAAAGTTCCTTCAAACTATTCATGCCAAGGGGAAGAATTCCTTTTCCACATCTGAGTATATTGCAATAACTATAAAAATATGATTTTTTATCTAGCCATTGCTATTCTGATCTATAAAGACTTTGTCCTTTGTAGATCTTTAAGGATTCAATAAAATGCTAAAAATGTACCAAATTTGTTTCTGCATTACAAGTTACCTTCACCCCCCTCCTTATTCTTTAAACAGTCCCTAAAATAACAATAGGTGTTTCAGCTGCATCTAGATTTATTTCTTCTCTGAGACAAGGTCTTTGGTCTGTGCAAACATCTCCCAGAATCCTACAACACTGAAATCAGGCAAAAATGGCTTCTGCACTATGCTCATTTGTATGTGCTTAGGCAAAAAAAGTATTTTTCAAAGTCTTTGACTCCCAACTAAAATTGCATTAGGTGACCACAATTGGTGAACTGCATTCTTTTCATGCTCTGTGCTTTCCCAGATACATTTGTTATAGTTCTACACAAATCCAGTCAGGTAGTTTACTCATTAGCCATCCAAGAGAGAGAGAGCCTAATACCTGAGAACTATTTGACTTAGCTGCTCTAGTAGTCAATTAAAAAAAACCCCAAAAAACAAAAAAAAAAAAAAAAACCAAAAAAAAACCAACAGAAAAAACCCCAACCAAACAAAAAACCCCCCACATTATCTGACAATCATGAATCTACCAAAGAAAGCTTCCAAATTGAACCAAATTTGATAATGCTGTCCAAAGCAGAGGAGAATGGTAATTCTTCTCCTGGTTTATTTTGGTAGGGGAGATGGAAGAAACCAGTTTTAAAAATACAAGAAATCTTCCATTTGCAGATTATCTTTGTAAATATCGACATTTCAGAGAAAGGAAGTTGAATGCTAAGGTGCTGATACAAGTGACTGAGGAACTATTATGGTGACTCTGGGAACCCTTACTGTTGTCTTTGTAAAACTGATCTCATTTATAATTCTTGGAAGATTCTCTTATGCTTACATGCCTGACATGGTTTCAGCTAGGGTGGAGCTAATTTGCTCTCAGCAGCTGTTACAGTGCTGTGTTTTGGATTCAGAATAAGAGTGGTGTAGATAACACATGCTTTGGGTTTCTGCTAAGTCATGCTTATCCTGAGTCAAGGAATTTTTGTTTCCTGTCTCATGCTCTGCCACTTAGGCCATACACAAAAGAAACTGGGAGAGAGCACAGCTGGTACAGTGGCCTGAATTCACCAAAGGGATATTCCACACCAGTATATAAACTGGGGGAGTCACCAGGAGTCTGTGTGTGGGAACAGGGTCTGGCATCCATCATAGGGAGAGATTAGAGGTTGAGCATGCAAGTGGCTCTGTGTTGCTTAATTTCCATCCGGGCTTAAACTACAACAATGCCACAGAAAATTAAGAAAAAACAAAAATCAAAACACCAAAACACCTGCTACTAAGTGTCTTTTTCCTGATTGTGATAAAATAAGACCATGTTGATGGTATCTGTTCTGTCTGATGGCACTGTTTCTGGCAAAACATGTTCTAATACACAGTTGGTATAATTCTGAGCATATTACTTTATCAGGGACAAGAAACAGGCACTAACCTCCTTTTTAGTCTACATTATGGAAAGAAATAGACCAAACTACAGAGCCTTTTGATCCAATTTTTATGGAGCAAACAGAAGAACATGTGCAGAGCTGAAGGATCACCAGACACTTGTGTGTGAAATGGTGATCATAGAAGCACTACCATAAAGTCAGTACAAATTAGGCAGCCACTAATGATACAATACAGAGCACAATACAAATATGACAGGCCTCTTTCCCTAAGTAAGAGTATGAATGTGTTACACTTGTATATTACTTGTGCAGTGTAGTCCTCAACTGCTGGTAAAACCATATGCTGCAATCAGATAATCTCCTGCTTTTGACAACAGTTAGTGGCCCACTGTTAGGTGTGTATCAGTCAGATCCATTTCTGGCAATGCATAAGATACAAAGGTCTCTTTTATTATCAGAGATGGGCTCGTGGGGCTTTGTTCGCAGCACAGAAAAACACTGCCTCTCGGTGGGTTGCAACTTGAGTTTTATATACATATGTCTTCTGAAGACACTCATATATAGCTGTAGAATCAGTAAGATTATTCAGGGTGAGTATTTTGTTTTAACCAGTCTTAGCCCTGGTCACTTCCCCACAAGTCTAGGTAGACCAGGATTGAGCACATAGGACTCCCATGGTGATGCTGGCATCACCTGTGGGGCCTAAAAACTGTCAGTGAAGGCAAACTTTCAAAGTTTGAAAGTGTTTGTAAAGGGAGAGGATGGGAGGCAATTTTGTCTGGAGGTTTTGTTTGCTTAATTTATAACTAGTCAGCTTGATAATGACCAAAAATGAACGAGTATCTTGATTTTGCACTATCTTGCTCAGCTCTGTGCTACATTGGTTCTATGACTGGTCAAAGAGGTGTAGAAGGCTCTGTGCTAGATCTCTACTGTAAATCAATTTAGGTGCTGCCCTTAGAGCTCTTCTGAAATCAATGTCAGAAGTTATGGAGCTGCCCTTGCTGGAGCACTTCAGCCCACAAGCCCAAAGGAAGTGGTATATTCTTATTATGTGGCAAGGTTTTGGTAGTGAGGGGTTGCATGTTCGACCTTTGCAAGAAAAGACAAGGGCTGTCCACATGTCAGACAGCAAGGTCCAAAATGGACCCACCTTGAAGTCCACATATTTTGTATATGAAAATACCTCCACAGAATGTCTATGTGCAGCTATGGAAAACATTCAGGTTATGAAATTGGTCTGAGTGCCCTAGCAGACTGGACATGAAAAAGAAAACGGTAAACAAATTCCAAGTGCTGTCTATTAATAAAGAGTTAGAAATAACATAAACAAATCTAATGGCAATATTACACTTTATACTATCCCTCTGTCTCACTAGCAATACAGAACAAGCCAGTTTAACAATATTATTTAACAAAAAAAGGGCTACATTAACCAGTCTGACCCCTCTAATTAGTGTGATCATAATCTATGCTATTTTGAGTCTTTAAGGATAAAGTTCTTTTTTTTTTCATTTCAGCTACTTGAGTTGCAATGTGTTCTTGAACGCTAAAACCTGCCTAAAACCTGGTAAAGTCTAAAGAAGGAAAATGACATCTGCAGAGGCAGGCTTTGTTTCTATTCCTGTAGGCATTTCTACAGAGCTCACAGAATTGTTAGGATTGGAAGGGACCTCTGAAGATCACCCACTCCAACACTCCTGCCTAGGCATTTCAATCATGCTGGCACCAGGGCTGCCCTGTGGTTCCACTCCCAAGAAGTTTGGGTGCAACCACAATAGAAGTGACCAAGCTCAGAGCTGCCATGCTGCTGTGAACGTGTTAGAAGAGTTTGGGGACAGTTTTTCAAGCATGTCTCACTTACAGGCAACTTTTATATGCTCATCATCAAACACTTTGCACACTGGCCAGAATGGCCAGAGAGGTCAGAATCCAGAGTCTTGTACATCTGATGCTGAAAGGGGATTTGCACCTCTCCCAAACTGTGTACCAACAGTGTTCCCTGGGTAAGCTTGTCAGAAGACTTTCCATGGAGTTTAGGCTTGTGAGCTGTGGTGGTCTCTGTTGTCAGCCAAGGGTTTTTTTCAAATGTACCTTCCTCATCAGCATTTTTCTACTTAAAAATGGCTTTAAGGTTGCTTCAGTCTGCCAGAGCATTGGAATGCTATGATTCTTCCACAAAGATATGTCAGGAAAGAAAATAATTTTAGAAAACAGCAAACGACCAGCAAGGATGGCATGGGGCATGCAGGATTGAATGAGAAACATTCCCCGGGTTGAGAGGTCCATGTGTACCGCTCATCCATCAGTAATAAAGTATCCTAAAGTATCCTGAAGTATGCCTACTACTCTAGGTAGAGAGTACTGCCTATTTCTCTGGATTTCAGCTCTAGTCAAGGACAAAGCAGCAATTCACAGGATTTCTGGACGAAATGTAAAGCTTTATGCTTTACAATGGAGTTTATTTTAATTATATGCTCTCAATAGATGAATGCTACAATTGAAAAGTCTGAAATTTTCATACTGAAGGATCCTAACCACTAACCCATCATGTGTATGCTTTTAAGCTGTTTCTAGTCATCATTTACTACTCAGATCTGAAAAATCCCCTCTATGCTGTTTACACTGTGAGACTGCAATGATCCATATGGCATTGGTGACATACTGACATATGTTGTAGCATATGTTGTGAAGGCTTCTGAGCATCAATCTTCTCCTGAGGAGTAAGAAGGTGAGGATGCATTAAAGAATGTGCATCACCAAGCACGGAAAGCATAGACGCCTCCTCCTACTTTAGTGTTTGTGGTTTTGGCAGATATTACTTTAAGTCTGTGTCATCTTTTTAAAATTTTCAAATCTCTTTTTTTCCTTCATTTCTGCTCTGACCCTTTGGTGAAGGAGCTTTCCAAAGGTCAGTGGACTCGCTCCCCACCATCCGTGGAATAGGGACTTCCCTGATCCTCTCTCCATTCTTCCTCTGGCCCTTGTCTGTTTCTTTTCTGTTCTCACCTCTGTGGTTCCCTGTGTTTCCTTGTCTCTTCAGAGTGCAGAGTGTGTTGCTGCCTCCCAGTTGACTGCTTTCTCTCTGGAGGACAAGAAGGAGGGCAAAGGGTGCCACAAGGAGGAAGGGGTGTAGGGAAAGGAACTGTGGGACACATGGTGTGGGGTGGGATGGAGGTGAGGGCTTTGACCACATGAGGAGCACCCAATTTCAAAGCTGTCTTTGCAAAACAAGAACCTAAACACTGCTCATGAGCTGAGGACTGTCATACTCCAACAGGACTTTCAGTACTCTGGAAATATGCTGAAATACCTTAAATTTCTCACCAGCCCAAAGGTAAAAGATGGCAGCAGTTAAGAAACCCTGGGAAGTGGACCTGAAATACAAAATTCAAAATAGTAGGAAATTAAAACCTCTGTATATTTTCCATGCAACTATTATTTTCTGAGACAGATTTTTCAGAACACACTTTGGTTTTCCATATGATGGCTGAGACCATCACTCATTTTTTTTTAGTGTTCTGTGTTTGGACTTCCCAACCTGCCACAGTTATTATGTGTTAACAACTGACATATGACATATGATGATTCCTACTAATCAACCAATTTGTTTAAAGCTGTATTTTTTCTGACACAGATGATGGCAAAGGCTTAAATTTAAAATTAGCTTTCGGACCACATTTTAACAATGTGCATGTCCAGAAAAATGTGTAATAACTCCCATCAATGTTGAAAATTTGACACCTCCATCTCTTATTTGTGAATCTCATTGTGAATGTATATATTTAATTTTGTTGTCTGATATTTTCCGCAGTTCTTGTGTCACCTGGTTTCCAAAATATAATTTAAAAAATTCAATAATTAAAAACAGAGGGGTGACTGGAAATGTTTTTCAGAGCTGGAGTTAATTTTTACTTTGTCAACTTCTTTATTTCCTGGATGAGTGTTTGTCTTTTTGTTTATTTGTTTTGTCTACCACAACACCTCTTCACACAGCTAGAGTGTATTTACTGTGATGAGAAACACTCTAGAAAGAGAGGCTTGAAACTGGCTTGTATCCACGGGCCAACCATTTGGTGGGAATGACTGCTCTCACTTTGAGCTTCCTGTTATTGAATTGTAAGTTTTCTGAGCTCGGGTTTGCAAAGCATCAGAGAAGTGACAAGCACAACATTTGAGAGAAGATGACAGAATAGTAAGTACACTCACTTTTCATCAAGTGAGTTTTCTGCAGTAATCATTCTTGAGCCCAAAGAGACCTATTATTTAAAACACCCATCTCTGGAAAACTCTGGACTTCAATGTGAAAATGGCATATTGCAACACTCCAAATTTTGTGTAGACTTTCACAGAGGCATGTTTGCTTTTTTGTCACCTCATCATCTCTGGCTGATAGAAAACTCATCTCTAACCTCTTCATTCTCTGAGAATAATGGGAATTTCATCTACTTTAGAAACTTCTGCCATCTTCTAAAATGTCCTCTTTTTTAAACTATTGCTTCCTTGCTTCTTTTTGCTGGTTTAAGCTGGCTTTGTTCCACTCATGTCCTACTGATTCAGCTGTGTGCTGTTTCTGTAGTTCTCCACTTTTAAAAATACTTTTCTGAGCCCATCAGCTACACTGCATTCTATTTTCTAGTCTCTTCTCACAAACCTGTTGAACAGTTCAGCCTTTCTGACAATTAAGCGTATTAGGACCATCCAGTCACAGTCATTCCTAGGTTCTTGGCTTCCCTCACTCATTGCTGGATTTCATCCTTCTCCTGTTTTCTAGTCTATTTTTGAATAGGGAACAGCTGTAAATATATGTAATTAAATGTCCATGTAACTAATATCTGAGCATAAAAGGGGGAGAAGGCCATGCCAAGCATTAGGAAGTTTTCCGGTCTACTGTTCTGTGAGAGAGTCACACAGTGTAGGCCTGTTTAAAATGCAAGCAGAGTCAGAGGAAGTCACAATAATTTCAGAGTACTTTTGAGTTTGACAGTAGCTGAGGTTATTGTTATATGTTGTAAAATGCTATTGTAAAATGATGAACTAATAGATCTGTATATGTAAAACATTGATTAAGTTACCTGTCATTTTATAACCTGAAGCACATGAATGGAAAAAATATAATGTATGTGAGTTCTTAAGATGCCACTGTCAGGGGAAACTGATGGGAAGGAGATTGCATGTAACAGATACTGTGTAGGCTTAGATGTTTGACACAGTCTTTTCAAGGTCATTCTGAAGTGAGATTGAAAATATCAACAGTAAATATGTGTTCATACAGGACTAAGCAACTAACAAGTTCACTTATATGATTTACATCTGAATTAATGAATGAAACCCTTGGATTTTGCCTCTTTTTCCCGGAAGAAACTTGGAAGAATGACATCAATATCTGAACAATGAAGCTTTTAAAGCTTAAGAGATGCCTATCTAAGGATTTTCAAATGAAATTTTTTCAGAGCATTAATTATATTTTATTGAAAGAGAAAAATCATTACTGGGAGCTGTAGTAATGTAAAATTATACTGAGTTGATTACATGGCAATCATGAGTGACTCTCAAGTGGTTTGCCACATTGGAACCCTGAGGGGCTGAATGTTAGTTACTACCCTCAGTGGCAGTGCAGTTCATGGATTTATGAGTTTTGTCATCCTTGAAAAAGAAATACTTTTCTGTTTTGGTTTCAGCTGGGATAGAGTTAATTTCTTTTCAGCAGCCGTTACAATGCTGTGTTTTGGATTCAGAATGAGAATGGTGTCAATATGACACTGATGTTTTGGTTTTCTACTAAGTTGTGTTCATCCTGATTCAAGGACTTATTCAGTCTCATGCTCTGGTAGTGAGTAGGAGCACAAAAGATACTGGGAGGGAGCACAGCTGGAATAGGTGACTTAAACTGGCAAAGTGTATCATGCCCAGTGTATAAACTGGGGGGACAGAGTATAACTGAGTTACCAGGAAGGGCAGCAGATCTGGGTGTGGGAACAGGGTCTGGCATCCTTCAGTGGTCAGTGAGCAATTGCATTGTTTTTTTCCTTTTTACTACTATTATTATTAACCATTATTACTGTATTTTATTTTCAATTTATTAAATTTCTACTCAGTTAATTAACTGTTCTTATCTCAACCTATAAATTTTACCTTGATTCTCCTCTCCATTTTACAGTGGGAGAGCGAGGAGGAGAGAGTGGAGGCTGAGCAAGTATCTGTGTGGTTCTTAATTTTCAGCAGGGCCTAAAACCACATCTCCCCTCTTCCCTCTAAAATGAGAATGTGAGCTGTAGCTATAATTTCCACAGGTTGATTCATTTGTCTTACTGTACTTTGCTCTTGCTTTCATTTTTAATTCTGTTTGCCAAAGAAACTGAACAGTCTGCTGTCATTTGGGCAGAGATTAGAAAGAAAGGGGTGAATGGATAAGAAACAAAGTAGATGGAGTGAAAGAAAGGTTGCAGAACTGAGTAGAAGCATTGAATTTATAGAACCAGGATGATGAAGTGGAAATAAAAATCAGAGAAGACCCTATTAGGACATTAAATAATTCAAAACCCCAGGAAAGCATGCAAATGCAAGCCACAATTACAGATACCAATTTTTTCCCTATGCATTAAACCTCTTTCTATGGTATATTTCCCTGTGAAGAAAAAAAATGACAAAAGGAGAGCAGATGATCCAGATTAAGAAAATATTGGGCCAGTTCTGGCCTACACAAAGTGGATGAAAACCTTCAGTCCCTTGCTATGAGCAATCTATAGATCTGCTAAGTAAGAAGGCCAGAAGGAGCTGCTTGCCTCAGAGTAACAGAAGTATCTTTCTAAACTGTTAACTGGGAAATACAGTGAAAGGGTTCAGTCTCGATGCCCTGCCCTTCAACTTGGGGACATATTGATTATGGTCGATTAAAGTATTTCTTTGGCATACTTCCTACAATCTATTAAAAACGCCACTATAACTAGTATTTTTCAGACTCAAGAAAAATACTCAATTTTGCATCTTGAAGAGACTTTTCTGATAGTTCTGAAACTTCTCCAAACATTTTTTTGAGCTCAAGAATTTGTTGAAATTATTGTTTCCTCAAAAACATTTTTTTGTTTGAGAAATTTGCATTTTATGGGGGGAAAAGGATGCTTTGAATAATTCCAGGCTCTATATACTTAAGGAACAAAAGCTCTTTTGAAAAATCTAGTGCAATTTGCTAACATGGATGTAGAACCTATTTACCACTGTTTCAAAGTTAAGACTTTGTAACCAAATATTCATCAGTAATGATTCTTGTTACTCACTTTGACTAATACAGGAAAGCCATAAATATGTTTATTATTAAATAAATAATGTCTGTTTAAAAAATTTATCTACTTGTGGTTTTCAGTAATGGGGAAACACAGATTTAAGTCCTCTGGAAATACCTTTGCAGATAGATGACAAGATGTTAGATATGTACAGTCTCAATAAGGATCATGCCAAATGTCTTGGCTTGTCACCATGTTCAGGACCATGGTGAATGCTGCACAGTAAATGGAACTCAGAGTTTCTTTAAATACTTTATAGAATTTATATCGGAAAACATCCAATCCAGCTGTTTTCCTATAATTCAGTGAATTAATGGTCTCCTCAACTAATGCTCCTCAATGTTTGTGTATATAGGCATGTGGGGCACTTGGAGGCTATTAAGGAATGCATTAATTTTATTTTTATGTGCATCAGAGTAGTGATTTTTCAAGTATATATCACCAGAGACCTGCTTAAAGGCTTTATCTTTTTTATTAGTTCAAGTTATTTCTTTTTATCTTGAACTTAAATGGACCTTGCTTTATTATTGCTGCTTTGTTTTCTAAGCGCTGCTGTTTTAAATGCTAATGTACAGCATATTCTACATTGGGACTGGAGACAATTTTTCTGTAGAAGCTATAAAATAGGAGATTTGTCCCTCCACTACAATAATTTGTCCTTGGGTTTTACAATTCACAAATCACAATTTGAGATGGATCAATAATTGTTAGCATTTCTATAACATCCTACATTTCAGGAACTTAAAGCACTTAAAAAATCCCCACGATCAGAGGCCTGAGAATGCCCTGAAAATGTTAGTAATACTGTTATTACTATGGTATGTTATTTTCTCCCACATGCAGGGCTACATGAACTTACTTTAAAACTGAAAGCAGCACAAACAACTCTTTGTACTTTGGCTGCAGTACTAGAACTGGAACAGAAAATGCAGACGTGGTTGTCCACAGCTCCTGAACAGCACCTAAAGAAGACTGAAGGGGTTCATTTGTGGGATTCAGGGGGAGAAGGGATTTACCTGGGTCGGATGAAGAGTTGAGGTTTTTGGATCAGATTTATTATATAACAATAGCAGGGTAAGGAAAAGCAGTTATAGGGGGAAAAAAGCTTGTTATTTGTTTGAACAATACTAATGCAGCAAAAATCCTTGGATTAGACCTTTCTCATTATGTCTATCAATGCAATATGTATGTTATTTTTTAAGGCTCGTCTCCTTTCACTATTTTTTTAGATGCAGCTTCAAGTTACATGGCATTTCTATTTACTTATTTAAGCTCCAAAAGTTTCATTGGAGGCTTTCAAATGAAAGCTGATCCACTGACAAAAAAAAATATGGCTGGAAAAAATCCCAAAAACAAAAACAAAAACAAAAAACACCAAACCAAAACAAAACAAAAAAAAAAAAAAGTAAAGGGAGGAAAAGGTTTTCTTTTTTTTTTAGTTTAAATCCTTGATTTGAAAACAGTTGCTGAAAATATGACTAATAGGGTTCAGACACCCCAAAAACAAAAGTCCTTTTTTGAAGTCTGAGAGACTTGGAAAATCCTGCTGGAATAATTTATTTCATGGTCGTACTTCTATACTTTGAATGATTTAACATATCTGGAATAGAAAGCAGTTGATGAGAAATGTCAGCCCTAGATATGGCAAATAAAAGAAATTAGGATGTTTGCTAAACTGAACTTAGTGATTATGTTCAGGAAATTCACACTTTTGCATTCAAATATATATATTTGCTTCATCCTAATACAAACTATCCTCAATATCTGTTGCTGAGGCTTCTAGGGCAATAATTTCTGCAGCCTTTCTGCTGAACTGAGTTTTCCCTGGAGAATTTACTTGCTTTTGGTACTTGTGCTCCTGCAACTTTGCTGCAGGATGTAAATCAAACAGAACAAAGAGCAAATCTCCAAGTATTTCCTGTGGGTCCAGTGTTTATACACTCCCTGATTTTCTTCTCTTTCAAATAGTACTCTAAGCTGCATCCAGTACTAATACTGACATTGTTCATTCCCCCTTATGAGAACTGTAAGACTGAAGGTTTATCCTCTGTATATTTGTTTATCTGTCAAACAGGGAGATCATTCTCTCTGAAATATATTTTGTAACAACCATCATGCAGGAGAAGCTGTATTTAATGAACCCGCAACTAAGGAGGGACTGAGAAACAGATTACTAAACAAACAGCATCTTGCAAAAATAAAACTTAAAAAATGGAGGAAATTACCACTTTCAAATACTCCACTTCCCAGGAAAATTCCAGCTTTTGATGACTCTTTGTCCAGTAAAATCCATTTACTAAGCAGAGGAGGAGTCTCTCTGCATGCTGTGGCTGTCTATTCCAAATGGCTGACTGCCAGCAGTTTTGCTGGGAGTGGAAGCCATCTGATATAACAGCACAGAGAAAAAGAGTGAGTGCATCAGCAGGACATGGGGATCAGAGAACCAAATGGCATTCAGAGCACAGCCTGTGTTTTCTGTGCAGTTTGAGAGACAGCATAAGTTGAACGAAAGCATGATTTCGTTGGTAACCATCTTTTATCCAATGGACAATTTTTAAGCTCTAAAAAGGTAAAAGATGCACTTGTTAGCTATAGCTTGTTAAATAAGGGCTTGAACAGCTCCAATCTCAGTCAAACAGTCCTTCAACACAAGAGGAAAGAGAAAGACAGAATCACAGAACTAACTAGGTTGGAAAATCACTGCATCCTATGAACCAACACCACCTTGTCACATAGACTGTAGCACCAAGTACCACATCCAGTCTTTCCTTAAACACCTCCATTCCAATGTCCAGCCACCCTCTCTGTGAAGAAGCTTTTCATAATGTCCAACCTAAAGTTCTCCTGATGCAGCTTAAGACTGTGTCCCCTTGTCCTGTAAGTGATTCCCTGGGAGGAGAGACCATTCTTGACCTGGTCGCACCCTCCTTTCTCTAAAGAGACCTTACACATCTTTCTGATGAGGGCCTGTGATGCTGTGTGTTAGCCCCATGTTGCACTTTCCTCAGAGCCAGACTTCAGCACAATGCGCCCACAACACTCCATATTTTCTGTCCTAGATGTACTTTCCAAGTCCACTTGTCTCTGTCTGAGCAGTAGCACAAAAGCTAGCAGAAACTTCAGCCCTACAAACATTAATTGCCATCACATGAATTATCCCTGATAGGCAGTTAAGTACCACACGGCTGTTTTCTCACTTTGCACCCTCCCCCAGTGGAATGGGGGAGGAGCAAAGGAAGTGCATTGGCAAAAAGCCTTTCAGATCCAGCTAAAAATTGTTCAGTAAGTGAAGGAGTGGAAGAAGAAAGGAATACACTGAAGCAAAACAAGTGCTGCAAAACCACTCACCACCTCTCACAGGTAGATTGTAGAAAAATACGGCCAATGTCTCGAAACCCTCTCCTCTTTATTTCATTGCTGCCTGTGGTGTGACACGGTGTGGAATATGTTCTTGGTAAACTAGCTCATCTGCCTTATGTCCCATCTCAACATCCTGCCCACTCCCAGTCCCCTCACTGATATACAATACTGATACTATGCTATCAGTATTGTATTGGCCACAAATCTAGAGCACAGCACTGTGCAAGCTGTTACAAGACCATTAACTATATCCCAACCAGACTCAGTAGTCTTGGGTTTTTTTGTATTATCTCCACTGCAAATTTCCTTGACTGATTTTCCATAGCTGAAAAGGGAGGCACCAACACGTGTTCTCTGACTATAAGGGGATTGCAGTACAAACTGCTTTGGTTCCTCTAGAAGTATGGCACAAGTCCTGCAGTAGCCACAAGACCAAGGCCATGAACAGTAAAACCCATATCATACTCAGAGCTACTTACAGTTCCACAGAGGGTGAGGGATTGGAGTGCAGTGAATTAACCCACAGCTGGTCCCAATCGGCTCAAAAAAACTGAAATGTGCTTTCTGCTGATAACAGCACCTCCAGATTCAGAAAACACCATGTCATTCCCTGGAGGAGGTAGGCCCTGACATAAAGCAGACATTGCTGAACAGTCAGTCTCTAACAGGCAGTAAGAACATCTATTTTCTGTTTAACATAGTATCTTTTATGAGATCACCCCAAGCTGCCAACGTCTGCACACTTTATCAGTGTCATCCCCACGGCTGTTTTCAAACAGGACAAAACCCAGAGGAGAGCATAGTTGCTGGCTGGAGGTCCTACACAAGCATGGGTGGAAACATGTTTAAATATGATAACTGTTTCCCATGAGGAAAGCATCCTTGCAAGAAGGGCCCCAGTAACCTGGACCATTGAGGTGTTTTGTAAGGGCATTCAAGGTTACAAAATTTTGTGCCAAAGTACTAGCCTGTATCCTCACCGTACTGTTGGTCTAATTTTGTTTTCTTTTATATATTTGGTATGAATTTGCATTTTTTTTAGTGAGACATTATCATTTAGGGAGTTTTTGGAATGAAAGCTGAAATTACATATAATGAGGTGGCACTAACAAATGAAAGATGACCCATCACTGAAGCAAGGCAATGCGAGAGTATTCAGGCTCTAGAAATATGTGCTCAGGTAACAAATAATAATACTACTAATAATTACAGTTCGAGAACTTTTGTCTACATTCATCTTAAGTTTTATTTATGTGTCTGTGTGAGTTAATAGGACATAAATCAGTAAGAGTGGCATAATTCTGTCTTCAAATGATTGAATTTGTGTACATATATTCTGCTGAAAGAGACAGAGACAACAAACTTAAAAAAAATGAGCTGGCTTAAATATTGCTTTCAAATTCACTCAAATAATGCCTAGGCATTCATTATTTTATTTGTGACTGACAGGTAGGTGCTTGTAGACAGTTTTGGATTTGGTTTCTCTTCTTAATCAATGAAAAATCATGTTAAAGGCAGAATAAAGAGGATAATTTCAGTGTTTCCATTGACCAAAAAAGCTAGCACCCGCTGATAAGAGAAAAAAAATGGGAGTCTGATTTCTTAAGTACATCTAAATGAACACAAATCACTTAAGATTGGGCCATCAAACACCTTATCAAGTTTCCATACTTTATACTTTTGAACACTAATTGTTGTTAGTATGATACAAGACAGGTTTTCCAAAACTGACCAGTAGGCTATACTAAGGTTTTTCTATTTTGCAAAACAAATTGCTAACATCAACTATTCAAAATGTACAAGTCACTTCATAGTTTCAAAATTATAGTGGGATTTGTGACTTCAAAATGACAGATTTATAAACATAAATTCTCCCAATTTCAAACATGACAAAATGGTTAAGTGCTTTGGTTAACTCTAGGAAACGCTTAGTTTTTCTTAAATCAAAGCCTAATACTATTAGTATCGGATCTTGGTTTTGTTTTTCTTGCAGATGTTTCAATCTGATAAGGAAAGGCAGTTAGTGCCTAACCTTCTGTTCAATTACGATGCTTATCCCCAGTTACCTTTTCCTATTTATGCTAAAAACCAAAATCCTAATAATAGTTTTTGAAACATTATTATATTCCTAAGAGCCAAAGTGAGGTCTATTTGAGTTTACTTTGCTCCTTTTTGTTTGAGAGCACGTGTACATGCTGCATAATTGTGAAACACAATTATGCAGCATGTACACAGCTACTGAAAGAAAGATCATCAGCCTGGGGTTGAAATGGTCTAAAAACTCCAAGTTAGCAACGTGTCTTGTATTTTCACCTTCATTGGCATATATTAAAAGCTACACATACAAAACAAATTCCCCTTTGTGGAGAATGAACTATGTAAATGCAATTTATATCTTAAATTTGGAGTTGAAAATTTAATACATTCAAACATAAAAAGTTTTTCATGCACTGAATATTCCTGAGGTGGTTTAAAATGCTTAAAATAAATATTGAGCAGATGACAGAAAAACTTGTCCTCCATATCACAAAAGCTGTTTTAAAACAATAATTTAAGTGCCTAATGAATATTGACTGCTCTGGGATTCTAAATTATTAATTGTGCAATCTATATCAGTGGCAGGCATTGGTGGAAATAGAATGCAAATGGGCAGGCAAAGATATGTTATAAATTTTGCTGTATTAAGAAGTACTTGCCATGAAACAAAAGAAATTGATACAAAAGAGAGTTTGTTCCGGGTCTTCAGTTCCCAAATTTCCTGAAGGCAAAGGTTGTGTAATTTGCTCAAAAAACCTTTTGTTTGAAAGGATTGTGTCAGTCATACATGGTTAAATGCTTGTTCTCCAAGAGACAAACATACTGTGAGATTGCCACACTGTAGCTGTTTGGGATTGTGCCTTTCTTTTGACCATTAGCTGTTCCAGCTTCCAAGCTGACCCATACATCAGAACTTGTTCAACTCTGCCAGAGGGAACTAACCTGTCTCTATATTTTGTTTTAAAGTTCAAAAAAAAAAAAAAAAAAGCTGGAGTGGGTGAAATAAGGTAAACATCTCAAACAAAGTGTATACCAATTTGTTTTCTAGATAAATGAGGCAGAGAGAAGGAAAAAAGCTCATATCTCTGTAATTACAAGTCCTCTATGATTTTCTGAAGTGCACTTTAGTGTATCTCAGGGATTATAACATGCTCTTATACAATTGTTCATCTTGCCTTACTTTGGCCACTACTCCTTATCCTCAGTAATGGATTAGTTTTCATCTAGACTATAATCAAAACCCTCATGTTATTTTTCTGAGCACTGTATTTACTAAAAATTGTGTTTTGCAACTTCAGCTTAATGCAAAGCTAGTAGCTGCATGATGTTTAACCTTATTATGTGTCCATCCAACTGAATGTGAGTGAGAGGAAATCAAGACCAGAAACATGAGATCCAGGCATAATGAAATTTAACCAAGCTACTGGTGGGGTGACTTTTGTAACCTGATGATGATGCTTTCCAGGCTGAAGGTGCTGGGTCTGCTCATAAAGGAAATTAATTTATTTGAACCAAGGGTTCTGCCATGACCACTGAAAAGATTAAATATAAGAGCTAGAGTGTGGGTAGAAGGTCTGTTAAGTGTTTGACCATCTGGCATTAGCATGTAATGATGTCAGGGCCTGAAGAGAAGAAAATGCTTTGGAAACTTCTTCTGACCTGAAGGAGTGGTCCCGAGGGACATGGTGTATCAGCATCAGTTTGTCTGTATTTATGCACATAACTGGTGCTTCAAGCCAGGCTGAGTGTGGCATGCACTACCAAAAGCTAAGAGCCAAGAGAATTCTCACACTCTCAAGGTATTGATTATTGATTAGTATTGATTGGCCTGACAGTCAAGCTACTATTAAAAATAGAAAGGTGTTGAAGGCAATCAGTGATTTTTAAGTAAATACTGTAGTAATTACCTATATACAGTATGTTCACCCAAGTGTATTAATTTAAAAGAATTAATTTAATATTTTTATTGCACATTCTAACCACAGAAGGCGCATGTGATCTGAAGGTGCAATCATTCATAAACTCTTAATCTCTCTTATTTAGAATGGAAGACAAAAATTACCTGCAGAGGTAATTGTTGTACATTGGCAGCATGTTCTAATTTTCATGCAGTCTTGCCAGGAGGCATAATGTTCCTGTTCCCATATTATTAGATTTGTTTCATATTTCTTGTAAACATAGAAGTTATATAAGTAAACTGCAACTACTTAATAGCTGTTTAGGCTTCTAACACATTTAAGTCAAATCCTGGGTTTTATGTAATCTGTGAAAAAGGAAGAGAAGAAAAGTATTTTCTTTTAAAATGTTTAAAATTTTTAGCAGAAGGCTGTTCCTCACTGAAATAATTTAAGGCTTACTAAATTACTCTTCTGGTAAAACTAAAGCAGAACTTCGTGATTACTCATATTGAGTTTGGATAGGAGCTATAGCAGCTATTGAAAGAGCCTTTTAGTGCTCCAGCAGTGAATTAATTAATTGATAAATTAATTATTTTGGAATAGGGAATTTGCATCTTGCTGAAGTTTTTTTCTGAATCACTGTTGGCTATCTTTTAAGTGGGATTCTTGTTGTATAGGCCACAGTATTTAGGCAAGTTCTGAAAATTCTAGCAAAGAGCATTTTCAAAGACTTTGTAAGTTTACTAACTCTCAATATTTTTAACTACTATTATGTTATGGTAACCATATACTTCTTCTGTACAATCTGTAGCAGGACTGTAATATAGGAAAAATGAGGGAAATTAATTCTAGCAAAGCAGTTTTGTATGCAGCCTACCTTATTTCACTGGTGCAAAAATAAATGGTAATGATACAATGGCAACCAAGTGCAGTGAAACCCAATTCAAGAAATGTTACCAGCTGGCTCTTGAAAGAGTTTCTAGGGTATACATTTCTCCATGTTTTCTCTTTCTGTCTCTGACCTCAAAGCCAATTTTTACAAAGGAGGTTATGTGGTGTAGCTCAGCAACCTTTGGCAGCTCAGACCCTTTCTTCTCCAAAGAGCCTGGGAAGGCTTTTGCTGATAATCAAGAAGACTCTGGTATCCCCTTGTGGCTCTTTCAGTTAAGCATGGGAATAACTGATAGTGGCTTTAAAGATGCCTAGGACTGAGCCTTTTAAGATAATGACTATGAGGAGATGCCACATGATTCTGTTATAAAAATGATCCAGAGTGACACTACAGAAGGTATCACATGGAGAGAAAGCTGGAGTATTAGTTGTCCTCAGTGATGACCTCTAATCCTGCTGGGCTATTTCTTCTGTGGTGAGACAAGGGAGGGCAGAGATCACACATGTCTGTGGTAAACAGGGTCATCATCAGGAGCTCTTGGTGACAGGACAGCAGGATGCAGTGGGGGATACCAAAGAGCAAGACCTCATCTCTGAGTTACAGCCTGTCATGGGAGATGAGGAAACTGATGGTAGGATGGAGGATGAGCACAGTCACAGCAACTAAGTGGAGACTGGGAGACTATTCAAGGGTGAGAGCCCACTCTTTGCCCCAGGGAGGGGGGCGTGCTCACAGAAGGAGTGTGTGAAGGGAGAAAGAAGGGGTTGTCATCATGTTTCTTTTAACTATTACAAATCTGACAATTTTCCTTGTGCAAGAAGGAAACAGATTCTTTCACAGAATGGAACCACTAAGAATTAAGAGTGTGGAAGATCAGATAGCTACAGAAGAGCTGAGCTGGGTAGTGCTGCAGACCTCCTGGCCCTGGCACAGTGGAAGCCATGGGAGAGATAAGCGCAAGGCAAGAACAAGAAATGAAGATGTCATGTCTGGTCACTCTGACTGCTCTGAGAAGAGAAGATATAAGTAAGACAGTGATGGCACAAAAGAATGTAACCAATCTTTATGATAACCATAAAGATTGTGTTGCTAAGGGAACGGGGGCAAAAGGGATCCAAGTGGAAAATTTTGTATGTAAGTTAGAGAACTATAAATACTGGTGATTAGTGTAATAAAGTGATTTTGCTTGCATAATGGTCCGTGTCCTTCAATCCCTGCAGAGGTGCAAGAAAAATTCTGATATGTCAGTTCTGCCACAGACCACATATTTCTTGCCCAAAAACCTGACAGAAAATCTAGTACTATTCTAGTGAACTATCCTAACCACTCCTCTGTGGCATGAGTGACCTCGTAAGTTTGCTGTGCCCAGCAGAGAGTGGCCTGATGCTAGGTTAAAGTGGCTCCTGCGAAGCAGCTGAAAAATGAGGCCATGCAGTACCTCACTGGACCATATCTATGTAACTTATATTCTTCCTCTCATCCCTAGTCTTCACAAGGACCCTTGACCCTCTTTGCCTATAGAGAGCAGCCAGCCTTCTCCGTCCCCACCTTCGCTCATAGGACTCAGAAGTCCAAAGTTGCAGCACTATATTTCAGCTATAACTAACTATATATAATTTTGACATTGACTGTTCCCAGATATTTTTTGTATAAAAGATTGATTTGGAAGATGACTAATATAACTTCTCTCCTTTAGCTGCAGGATTTATAATTTAATTACAAAATTCTCATGTCATTACTATTAGTGTGTCTGTCAGAATTAAAAATTATTATTGTCTTTTACATAGTATGTAAATTTTTCCTGCTATATAATAAGAGCTCTCTTTTACCCTTACAAATTCAACACAAAATTCCCAGCCAGCTTGATTTTAATTTCTTTTAGCTATAAGATATTACCCCAAATATATTACAGATATATTACCTGTAAGAGAGATGAAAATTTGAAAGTTAATACAGTGGTCTTTCAGCATAAATGATTATTAGAAATTAATTAGAGTTTACCTGAAGTAGAAAAGCCATATATTTATTGCTGACAGTGTTTAGCAATTACATCTTGGTTATTTACAACAACAACAACCCCCTTTTTCTGCCTTGGGACGTGACATTGTGCTTCAGAGTGTCTAACAGTGTTGTGGTATAGCTTTGGAATAAAAAATTAAGAATTTTTCTGTCATATCAATAATCACTTACCCACAGGGAGAGCTTGATAGCAGCAGGGTAGACAGAATCCATAATGCAGCTAAATAATTTTATCATTATTCCCAAAATTGTTTACATGTAAGGAAGTTATACAGGACTGTGAATGACAGAAAAGGAGAGTTTCTCCCCATGGATAGGATCTGCTCTAGCCATGGCAAAACCCACAGGACCCTGCCTGATGCTGCACAAACATGTGGTGCCCAGCACCCAAGGGGATGTAAGGTGCTTCTCACTACCTATAATCCTCTTCTTATTCTGTTTTATTAAAGTAGATGCATTATTATGTTGGGTTTTTCTCACTGAGATTCAGAAATATCCCTTCACTGACTCACTCTCACCTCACTCCACTTTCCACCCCTGTGCAGGACAACTCCTTGAGTAGCCAGCCAATATCTCTAGAGAAGATGGCTTGCTACTTCTAAAAGGTATATTTGTCATTAGAACTTCAAGTAAGACTGCCTCAGTTTTTCCCATTAGACAGCCACCCACAAGTTCAGCTCCTGACAGGCTGTACCAGATCCAGCAGGCATACGGAGGGGAACAGATCTACATCCCATCCCAGAGTGTTTCATCTAGCCACTTCTTTTGCACATAAACATTTTTGAGTGCAACAAATCGCCTTGCTCTCAAAGTTGCCAGATGTGCTATATCCTCACTGTGTTGGATGCTTCAAAAGAGGGTAGAAATTGCCCAAATAGGGGTGTCTGATATTTTTGAGGGCAGTGATATTTTGGGAGCAGTCTTTGGCTCAGTAAATCTGTATGCACTCAAATGCATGCAGAAATAGATCTTCAAGTTTAGTAGTACGTTTAAATGCTGAGTATTATTAAGATTTAAAAGAGCACACCTTCAGAAAAAGGGAACCAAAATGATTTTTTCTTCTACATTTTCACGGGCTCTCTTGCTTTCCTGGCTTTCATTTAAGTAATTTATTTGGACGGTGCCAGGGTATGGTGGAAAACAGCTCGGCAGCCATTTCTAGTGTGGGCACTTCAGATGGCCAAGTACTGGCCTTCTGAACTGAGCTCTGTTGCTCTGAAATACTTGAGTGACCACATGAACAATGCTTTTCTTTAGAAGCTTAGCGTTTATGTACGCAAGAAATTATGAAATTCCCACCCCAAAGCTGGTGAAAAAAAGCTTGCCTTGCATAGCATCTGTTGTGGTGCTATTTTGAAGCTAGAAGCCAGAAAGCAGTTTATAGTTATTGTTATTTTCAGATTGTTCTTCAGCTGGCATGATTTGGGCATTATAGGATGGGAGAAAGACATCAAAACAAAGCTAAATATGGGTGTGTTTACTCTGTCTTCAAAAAAAAGAAAGATTTCCTGTAAGGTGTCTTTTTGTGAGGTCCTCAGGACCACAGCAAACGAGTAAACTAAGAACACATCAGTCTTGCTGACACAACTTCCAAAATTCGTTCTTGAGCTGGGAATCCACTTTAGTTTGAAATTTGAAGGCACAGATAACGAGTTATCTTACAGTATATGATTTGCTAATTTTACAGGAACCAAAATCTGCCAATAAAATACAATAGAATATTTATTTTGGAAGAGACCTACACCTATCATCTAGTCCCCTTGCCTGACCACTTCAGGGCTGACTAACAGTTAAAACACATTGTATAAGGACATTGCCCAAATGTCTCCTAAATATTGAGCTTTGGGGCATCAACGATCTCTTTATGAGCCTGTTTCAATGTTTGCCTACCTTCTTGGTAAATAAACATTTTCTAATGTCCAGACTAATTATTCTGAACCTGAACCTACCCTGACATGGCTTCCCATGCATCTTGTCACCAGATCCCAGGCAGAAGAGGTCAGCATCTCCCTCTCCACATGCCCTTGTTAGGAAGCCATACAAATCAATGAGGCTATTCCTCAACCTCCTTCTCTCCAAACCCAGAGCCCTCAGCTGCTCCTCACAGGATATGCCTTCCAGCCTTTTTCTTGGCTGGCTGGTGATGCTGTGTCTGCTGCACCCCGGGATGGGGTTTGCCCTCCTGGATGCCCGGGCACACACTGCTGGCTCACCCTGAGCTGCTGCCCACCAGCACCCCCAGATCCCTTTTGCAGGGCTGCTCTACACACACTCCTCTCCCAGCTTATACTGGTGCCCAGCTTTACTGCATCCCAGGGGCAGAATCTGGATTTGTTCTTGTTTAATTTCTTGCCACTGATAATTACCCAGTGCTCCAATCTATTTCAGATCCCTCTCTGAAAGTCATGCTAGGTTCTTCTGGTGGTCCCAGGGAGGCCACATATTGCCATCAATAGAGGATCTGGTCTGCAACAGGTATTTCCATTCCATACCACAAGGCACCTCCAATACCATACCTTCCTGTTGTTTCTTCTTGCATTGGTCTTAGTGCAGGTCATGTTATATATCTTTAAGAATCACAGTATCACAGCATAGCTGGGGGGCTGTCAGGCAGCTCAGCAGACTGTGCAGCCTAATCCCCTGCTGAAAGAGGGGAGCTGGACTGCTAGAGCAGATTGCCCAACACTCCTGTCCAGTTGAGATTTGAATGAAGCCAGGGATGCAAATGCTACAATATTTCTCAAAACCTCTTCCAGTGTTGATCACCCTTACTAAAAAAAAAAAAAAGGCAGAATTTTCTTTTGCTCAAAAGAAACTTTTTGTATTTAAATGTATGCCCATTGTCCTTTTGCTGTGTGCCACTGAGAAGACTGCTCCCTAATCTTGCTCCTCCCTTGCCCATTGAGCTAGTCATTTTGCTTTAGAAGGTTATCAGGCTGGTCAGACATGGTTCCCCTTCACAAATGGTGAACTGACTACTTCAAGCAGTCATGCTGACTACTCCAAGTCAGCTTCTTGTCCTTCATATACACAGAAATTACTTCCGGCATTATGTTCTCCATCATGTTTCCAAGGACTGAGGTGAGGCTGAGAGTCCTCTGGTGTGCTTGGTCCTCCATTTTGCCCTTTTTGAAGACAGGAATAACACTTTCTCTTTTCCAGTCCTCAACAATCTCTCCCACTTGCCACATCCTCTAAAAGGGAATGGAGAGTGGTCTCATAATGACATCTGCCAGCTCTCACCAGAGTTGTGGGTGCAACCCACCAGGCCTCATGGATTTGCATGTGTCTGCTCTGTTCAAACACCCCCTAAGATGATCCTCTGCAATATTGGAAGTCTTCCTCACTTCCAATATTCCCACAGGTCTCCAGTCCTGGCATTCCTGAAGGAAGCCTTAGTTCCAAAGCCAAGGAACAGGTGGATTTTGGCTTTTCTAATTTCATTCCTGCACATTTGGGCAGTGTCTTGATTCTCTTGAATTCTTCCCTTATGTCCTAGTTCTGTTAATGAGTTCCTCGTTCATCTTTGTAGGTATCCTGCCATCTGTGCTTTAATTCTTTTCTATTCTTGAGGTCCTTGGGCATCAGCCAATATAGCTGTTGTAGTTACCTTGCATACTGTTAGTCTTTGTTGCAGGCATTAGGGTTTTTTTCATTTTAAATAAAGGAAAAAAGAGAAAATGGTCATGGCATTTGAACACCAACAAAATTATTATCCATATCACTATTAAAACAGAAAAAAAAAAAGTCTGCATTTCAGGGTTTTTTTCTTTTTCTTTTTTTTTTTTTACTTGATGCAGTCTAGATTGTTCTTGGCTAAACTTTTTTACATATTTTTAAAAATTTAAAGATTGTAAGGTTTCACCTTTTAAGTTTGTGCAGTATTTTGAGCCTTGTAAAGTTGCCATTTACTAGAAAAATATATTAATCAAGCAGTAAATAAATAAAAAGTTTTCTTCCTGAGTCCAGTTTTCCCCAAGACTCAGTCTTGGGCCAACCCTGTTTAGTATCTTCATCAACAACACGGGTGAGAGGATTGAGTGTACCCTCAGCAAGTTTACAAGTGACACCAAGTTGGGTGGGAGTGTTGATCTGCTGAAGGGCAGGAAGGCTCTGCAGAGGGACCTGGACAGGCTGGATTGATGGGTCAGATGTTTGAGGTTCTACAAGTTGAAGTGTGGGCTCCTGCCTTTGGGTCACAACACCCCCAGGCAGTGCTACAGGCCTGGGGCAGAGTGGCTGGACAGTGCCCGGTGGAAAAGGACCTGGAGCTGCTGATCAGCAGTGGCTGAACATGTTCCAGCTGTGCCCAGGTGGCCAAGAAAGCCAATGGACCTTGGCTTGTATCAGCAGCAGTGCGGCCAGCGGGACCAGAGAAGGGGCTTTTCTCCCGTACTCGGCACTGGTGAGGCCACACCTTGAATGCTGTGTCCAGTTCTGGACCCATCACTTCAGGAAGGTCATTGAGAAGCTGGAGTGAGTCCAGAGAAGAGCAACAAGGCTAGTGAAGGATCTGGAGCACAAATCCTGTGAGGAAGAGCAGCTGGGGGAGCTGGGGTTGTTTTAGCCTGGAGAAAGGAGTTTCAGGGGAGACCTTATTCCTCCAACTCAGAATATTCTGTGATCTGGAAAGATATTAAATTAAATGTTTAAATTCTCTACAACTGCCTGAAAGGAGGGTGTAGTCAGGTGGGGGTTTGTCTTGGTTTGGAAAGACAGGAGTCTGCTAAGGAAGGCAGGAGCCTCCCCTGAAATGGAGAATGTAAACCCTCCCCACCCCTCTGAATTGCTATAAATTTTAAATTAAGGGGCTCTCAGGCAAAAATATGGGAGCAGGAAATAACAGTTCTTTAATAGGGAAAAGAAAAATAAAAAGGATAAAATAAACAACGCAGTACACTAGAGCAACACTGACAGAGTCAGAACCCAACCTGACACCCTGTGGGTCAGGGTGTTGATGGCAGTCCAATTGGAAATGTGGCTGCAGTCCTCCTGAAGTATCAGGTGTGGTTCTGTTGGAGCAAGGGGGATCTGTAGAGAAGGATGTATTCTTCCTCTGGAAGAAGAGACAGCTGCTGTTCCTCTGGGGAATCCCATGGAGAAAGCCAGGCTGGCGTCTCAAAATCTTCTGGATTATATCTGGGCAGCAATGCTTGGCTCCTCCCTCTGGGCAGAGCATCTCACAATGGGATGTTATAGTTCTTATCAGCCATGCAGTGACATACACTAGTCTGTTATCAGCAATGTCCCCTCCCCAGGGAGATGTGAATGTGGTCACTCAGAGAGAGAGATAAAGCAAACTGCCCACTTGACAAAAGCAAATCTGCCATACAGGTGGTAATAGAATACATCTTGCATTGCAATCTGGAACAGGTTTACTATCTTTTCCCAGAACAAAAGGGAATTACCTCAAGTTAAAGCAATGGAGATTGAATATTGAGAAAATGTTGTCAAGCATTGTAACAGACTGCTCATGGAAGTGCTGAGTTACCATACCTGGAAGTGTTTAAAAGATGTGTGGACATCTTTTAGCAGTGAATGTGGTGGTGTTGCTGAGTTGGCAGTTGAACTTAATGGTCTTAAAGGTCTTTTCCAACTTTAACAATTCAATGATTCATGATGCAGTATCAAATAAAAGAACAAGAAATTGAGAGATGGATGAGGTTTTTATGTCACTCCTAATTGAATCTAAGTACTAAGAAACTGTGATGTTGAAAAAAACTGTAAACAGGAAAAGACAATATGTGAAATTTTTGATTTACACCACTACTTAATGATGTAACTATATTTTTAAGGCATCTTGAAGTATCAATTTACATTTTTATTTTTGTGCTGTAAATACAACTCACACATTGAATTGATATTATTATCTTTGGAAGTATTGTTTTGAAGAACATCTGATGAGCAACAAAATTTTTAAGAGAAATTTACATTGTGCATAAATAAACAAATTATTTATAATTAGGGATTAGGATTTGCTAACCTCTCTGCTTCCATGAGCTCAGAAATACCACAGAAAAATCTGCTGTTGCATAAGGGTATTACTCATTCTGGCCACCTGCTTTAAAGACCCTTTGCCAAATCTCTTTATGGTCAGTTTTGAACCTTGAAATGAGCAAGGATTAAGAAGCATCACTTCTTCAAAGGATTTTCATTAAAAAGGTGGAGAAAAAAGTGTTTGCAACTTCATCTCTTGATTTTCACTGTTTAATAGCACATAGCACTTGCAGCTCTTTTTCTGTTCACTCATATAATACCTCACATACTTAGAACTTCTTAAACCCAGGCCATCTTTACTTTTGCAGAGTGAAAAGAACCCAACTATTTGAGCACTTCCCAGAAACCCAGACTTGAAGTCATTGACCACACTAAAATGATTTAAAAGTTTTTTATGTTATAATGGGAATACCTTGCCCAAATGGTTTATCTGAATTGTTTCATCTTTTTACCAGACAGGAACATAGCTGTGTTTCATGATGCAGATAGGTATAGCTCTAAAAATCTTTGGAAAAGAAAAAAAAATAGTTTCTGAGTATTTACTCATTTGTGCCTAATCTCTGTGTATATGACAGCAAGATAGATCCATTTTCAGTGCTTGCACACCACCTTTGATAGACCTTTGATATCAGCTGGGTTTCTGCTCCTATGATGAGGACAGAAAGGTGATAGAGTTACAATCTACTGTTCTGCTCAGCAACAGAGACTGCAGTGCTACCAGTTCCTCTTCTTGTGAAAGTCAGAATTATTTTATCAGGAACTGAAGTAACAGCAGTACTTTGCCCCTTGCAAAGAAAAATGCTGCAAGGCAAGAAAGAAATCTAATAACAGAAAAGACCCAAAGAGTCAACACATAATAATCAATTTTTCAGTAACTTAATCAGCTATACAATATACCATATGGGGATTCCCCTGCCCTTTCCAGTACAGTGCATTAATAAATAGCAAACTCTAAACAAATACAACTAAGATGCACTCCAAGTGCACTCCAGGACTAAGTGGATCTTGTTAATGGAAGACAATGTAGTATAATGTATGCTTGAGAAGTGGTTTACAGTGGTTGTCTGGTTAACCTGTATGTGTATATATTTTAAATGTCATTGGCAAAAAAATTGATTAAATGTACTGCTATAGTAAACAGGAGGCCACAGCACATAGGTCTACAGTAAAACAACAGATGGCTCAGGTTAAATCTATTTATTAGCAGTCACTTGGCAAGGAGACTGGAAAAGAGAAACAAAAGAAACAAACAGATGCCAGGTGTAACATAATAACACTTGATATAACAGTTCCACTAAAACATGTTTAATTTTCTTGTCTCTCTTAGCCTTCCACCAGAAATTCTGAGTCTATTGTTTCTAAATAGGAATCTTTAAAAATATGCACAATGCTTAGTCTAGGATATGCTGAATAGCTGGTTCTCTACTGCTGAAAAACAGGAACACTTTTATTACTTTCGTGGAAAATCAAGGACAAGAAGCAGTGCAAAGCAATCAAACAGTGATGGACAGCTAGTTTGCCATGGCAAAGCTGGATAGCTTAACTGCATTTCTGTCTGTTAACTGCTTTAACACTAAACTCCCTCCCCTCGATTACTGTAACACTGCACTATAGTTCCTTCAGAATTCAGATTCCATTTTCCACAGGCATTATTCTAGTTTTCGCTGTGAAGTTCCTGAAGGGATTAAAAATGGTTTTAGTGTTTTAACTTTGGTTCAAACCTTGAAGACCTAGTGAGCAATACAGTCATTGATGTGTTCTGAAGAAAATTATCCTCTCATTGTTCCCTTTAAAGATAACTAAAATGCCAGCACATTTTTTTTCAGCCAATAAAGCTGTTAACTGGGGTTTTGACAATATGGTGACCATCTCACTGTTTTTTCCCTCCTCTTTTTTTCAAAGGTTTGGAGTTCATGAGAAACAAGCTAGCTTGGTTACTGTTAAATCAAACTCACCTCATACACTTTTGTAAGTGTAACTTTAATTCTGAGTGATAATGATGATAGTAACCGTATCCCAGCCATTGTCAAAGTGAATCTCCATTTCATGTGGTATCACACTCTGTTATTGCTTCCAGGTAATGTGGCCTCTCTTTCACAAGGCATCCTTTTCAGACAGCTCCTTGTTAGTGCATAACAAGAGCTGAAAAAACCTACAAAAATCTCAGATTACCTCTTTTGCATTGTAAAAAAGATACATGGAATAATAAAGACATTAGGATGTGTTACTATCCATTATTCAGTTCTGCAGTTATTGAACATCTGGCATGGGGAAGACGAGATGCTTATTTACTTACCATCTGTATTAATATTGATTTCCAGCAGGCAACACAAGCACACCACTTTCATCTGTTTAAAGGAGGCAAGTGTGAAACAAAAATAATTTAACTAATATTAAGAGATTCATATTTAAATGTTATCTTTAAAGACTGTGTATTACATAACTTTTCCTAAAGTATCATTTATACAACATTTCTTTATGGATTCCAAACAAGACTAACAAGGATTATGAAAGGTCAGTTTATTTCAAGTTTACAGAATAACAAGTATAACACTGCAGGTGAGTATAGCCAGATAAAAATAATTTTGTTTTGTCTATCTGATATTATCCAGTAGAGCTGAATCATGCTGATTTTCAAATATAATTAGAAAAAAAAAAACCAACAAAACACAAAAGCAGCCTCTTCTGTAAATTGCAGTTATGAAAGCCTGATAAGCCAGAGGTTTGTTTGACCTCTGTTGGCTGTTGATTTGTTCTGTCTTTGGCCTCCATAATTAACACCTTTCCATTTTAATGTGCCGACTAAAGGTTTGAAAGAAACATATGGACATGTCATGTTTGGAAATCACCAGTAACTTATAAAGAAATCAAATGTTGAACAGAATTAAGAGGAATAGATTATGTTAAGAACAGCCATAAGAACCTCCATAAATTCACATTTAAGACTGCAAATGAAACAAGTGGCACAGATAAAAATACTAATTAGTAAAGATTATTTAGACTACTATTCATGAAATAAAGGGAGATTATGCATAAATTAGTGGATTATTTTTCTTTAATGTGTGCAGGAGTGTGTTTTTCTCGGCATTTAATGAACTTCTGGATGGTTTACTAAAAACAATGTAACCTTTACATACCAAGTAGCATATTTATCAAGAACAATGAACTTTTGACCCATTTATGTCAAAGTAACCCATAATGCTTTTCAAAAAGAGAAGGCAGAGAAGGAAACTAAAAGAAATTCCTACTAGAAACTACTGAGAAAGAAAAAAGAAAGACATCTAAAGGAATCTGTTTTAAATGCAAATAATATTATGAAATCATCCTTGTTCTGTATCACATGAAAGAGAGGGATTACAATATAACTGGGTGGGGAAGTTGGCTGTAGTTGTTCATCATGAGATGCACATGTGCCCAAGAGTTGGGCTGCTGAAGAACGTTCCAACAATGGACAGTTGGATTGAGCTCTCAAGATTAAAATGTCTCAGGAGGAGCTGGACTGGCAACAAAAAGGTGAATTATTTCTGACTTGGTGTATATTTATATAAATGTATGTGCATATAGTTGGAGGGTGCAGGGTCTAGACATGATGTAAATGGTATAGAATACAGAATGGATAATCTCCTAGTCCCAGCCATGACGGAGTTAATTTCTGCCATAGCCATGAGGGGGTGGAGCCCTGTCATAACCAGAAGGTTGTTCTATGCCACCTCACATCATTGCTGGCAGTGGGGCTAGGGGGCCCTCCAGCTTCTGGGAAGAAGGGCGTGCTTTCCAGATGGAGGAAAGCTGATGTTTCATTGGCAGATGTTTCATTGTCTTGGACGTTGTGAGCATTTTACATGTAAATCACCCTCTCTTTGTACATTTTTCCCATTAATATTGTTGCTGTTACTGCTCATTTTCTTGTCTCATTGCTCCTTCCAGTAGATTGTTCTTAATCTCAATCCATGATCCCTGCCTTTTATGCATTCTTTTGGGGTGTAGGGAGGGGAAGTGAATGGTGGTGTGGTTTTAGCACAGTTACTAAACTGGGGAACACCATTCCTAAACCACAACAGTCTTATTGTCCTGCATCCCAATTCCTATGTTCCTGTCCCCATGTTGAGGATCCCTCATAGAGGAAGATCCTGATGCCATATTAAGTTTTATTTGCACAGAAAAATCACATTATCATATTCTGGCCACCTTAGTTTTCCATTCCCAGTAGATAAACCTCTGCTTTTAATAAGTCATCACAATATTCAGTCTGTGCTCAGTGCCTGGGACCATGTTGCTTTCTGCAGTTCTCATCATTTCAGTTCAATTTCTCGTCCTACTTCACACAAGGTAGTGACAGCTGTGATTGCTGTGTTGCTTTCTACTGGGCTCATATTGGTAAAAAAAAAATGTGTAACAAGACCCTGAAGGACTCACAAATATAATCAGAATCTGAGTTCTTTGTCAGTAAATCTGGTTGCAGCATTTCAAAAAACAGCTTTTTGAGAAAATATCCTGATTGTCCAAGCTGAAGTGCATGTAAGAAATTGTTAGCTCTATGGAGTTTTTGTTAGAAAGGTTTTAAACATCCTGAGTTGAGCAGTTATTTCCACTGAGAGAAGATGAAATTGAAAATCTGAATAATTTTTTCATAAAATGCTATTACAATGCAATTTTCCTTGTGAAAATTCTTTAAAAGTTTTGGTTTTACTCCAGCACAGAAGAGAAACAAACTTGAGAAGTGTGACTGCTATAATGACATGGAATTCTAGCTTTTTACCAGCTGTAATAATATCATTGTTTTCCAGAGGATTACAAAACTAGACTCAAAATATTTATTCAGACAACAGTACTTTTTAGAACCTCTTCTGCCAGGGCATCTCAAGAGCAAATTATTAAGCCTTGCAATATTCCAGCCATGAACAGCACACCTGCATAATACAGAAAATACAGAGATTTAATAATTTCCTGACAAACTGGTAGCCTACCATCATACATGCTAACTGTTCTTTGACCCGAACACAATGAATATTATATTCTAAGAGTTAATGATAATCATTAGCTCCTAGAATATAATATTCATTGTGTTCGGGTCAAAGAACCGAACACAGTGAATATTATATTCTAGGAGCTCCAACAATGAATATTATATTCTAGGAGCTCTATTTAGTTCCAACAAAATACTGCTGTTCACAAAAAAAGTCTCTGTAAGTCTCAGAGGAATATAAGTCAAAAAGAACCCTTATTTAGTAAGAGACTTGCTATCTGTAAGTAGGAAAGTTCAAAATAATTTAGTTTCTTTTTTAAAAAAATAAGACAGTTCAGTGTTGAATCATCATCTTGGGTGATTGGTTCAAGGATCAGGAACTCAGGTTGTGTTTTTCTTGGTCATTCCAGTAGCAAGAAAGAATAACAAAAGGAATAGGCAGAGTGATCAATCCAACACATGGATAGGAGTCTGATGTAACTGGAAAAATGAGCTTTTTGGCTGTGGGATGGTGTTTTTAACATCTGGTCTACCAACATCTGATGGGTTGCACCTTTCTCAGAGAGGGAAATGGGTTCTAACACAGGAACTAGCAGCACTAATTGGTAGAATTTTAAAGTCTTGAAGCAGGTAAGGGACAAAACCAGGCTGGCCAGTGGTAAGGAATGGGATGGCATGCCAAAACTTGAGGAACTGAGTGCTAGAGGCATTCTTCAGTCTGCTCCAGGAGGTGTTAACTACAATGAACCACACGTGAAATGCTTCTACACAATATATGCAGCATAAAGAGTGAGCAAAAAGAGCTCAAAGCCTTGGTCCAGTCCCATCAGTGGTATAAGTGAATCCCAGCGGGATGAGCCCTGTGAGTGTTTTGCCATGTTGGATGGTTACAGGATCTTTAGGAGGGATAGGTAAGTGGTGAAGGTGGGTGACATTGTATGTAATGGAGGACTGGAATGTACGGATCTTGTAGTTGTCACTGGCACAGCTGAGAGCCCTTGGGAAAGGATTAGGGGACAAACAAAAAATGTGGATGTCAGAGTGAGAATCTACTATAGACCTCCTAGCCAGCACGATAATCCAGTGAATTACTCTTCTAGGAACTAACAGACACCTGTAAATCAACCGTCCTTGTCCTGACAGGTGACTTCAGCTTGCCAGATGTTAACTGGGGAAACCACACAGATGGCACAAACAGGTCTAGAAGACTCCTGAACACCTGAATGATTGTTATAGATTGTAAGCTGTAGACAAACCCTGCCTTAGGATCAGATTTTTGGCAGCAACTCTAAATCCCTGTACCTAAATCACTCTGTTTTGCAAGTTCTTAAGGATGCCCAATCAGGTCTGTTATAAAATAAGTTATTTACTGAATAGAAAGGAGATTAGCAGACAAAAGGCCTAATTTAAAGAGTTACCTACTAGACAGGATAAAGCAAAACTAGTACTACTAATGGATTATGTAAAACAGCACATGACATAAAGGTACCTATATTATTGCTAGCAAAAAAAAATAACATAGATTAGGAGTCAATGTAACTTACCACTGAATTGACGATAGGGTACAATAGTGATGATAGTCCTTTCTCTCAGTCCTCACGAGAATAATCACAAAGTAGGCATCCTGACTTCGGGAGAAAGCTCCACACATTTCAGGGAATGTGTGGACTTCTGCTTTGTGAAAGTATGGTGTAGCTTTTATAGTTTTTGAAATGAAATGTCTGTCAGTCAGAAATTCCAGCTCATCTTTCCACATCTGCTTCCACAGCAAGATGTTTACTGTCAGCTGAAAGCATCAATCTGAATGGCACTGAAATAACTCACTACAAGGCAAACTGTCCTGATTGAGTTATTTCACCAAGGCTCATCTTAGGCTTATGTGAGAGAAAGATGTCCTGAGTTATTGCACCAGCTAACAAACAACAGATAAGCTCTCCTGTGGCAGAGGGAGAAACCCTGCTACAATGATAACTTCATGGTACATGTACTAAAGGAGCTGATCAAAGTTCCTTGATGTGTCGCTTGTTAACAGAGAAGGTCTTATGAGCGAAGCACTGATTGGTGCTGTCTTGGCCACAGTGGTCATAAAGCAATCAAGTTCAAAATCTCTGTTGTCAATTGGAGCAAAACTTCAGCTCTGGACAGGGGCAGCGCAGACGTCAGACTGCTCAGAATAATAGTGAGAAAGGTCTTGTGGGGAAAAAGTTTTTGAAGGTGCAGGGGCCCATCAGTGCTGGTCACCTTTTAAGCATCTCCTCTGAAGGGCACAGGAGATGACCAAAGAAAGCCAGTTGTTGTGATGCTTCTGGATTTCAGTAAAGCCTTCAATATTGTCTCTCACAGGATCCTTCTGAAAAAACAATGGGCAGCCCACAGCTGGATAAACACATCACAGGATGTGTGAGCAACTGGGTCACAGGTCACACAGGTCAGGCACAAAAGGTTACAGTGAATGGGGTGACATCAGACTGGGGACCTGTCACTACTGGGGTTCCACAGGGCCCCATCCTTGGCCCTCTGCTCTTCAATATCTTCATAAATGACCTGGACACGGAACTGGAAGGGATACTGAGCAAGTTTGCAGATGATACAAAAATGGGAGGAGCTGTTGACTCCCTCCAGGGCAGGGAGAGGCCCTGCAGAGAGACCTCCACAAATTGGGGGTCTGGGCAATCACCAGCCATATGAAGCTCAGCAGGGGAAAGTGCTGGAATCTGCATCTGGGATGGGGCAACCCTGGATGTATGGACAGACTGGGAATGAGGTGCTGTAAGCAGAGCCATGGGAAGGGACCTGGGGGTCCTGGCAAGTTGAACATGGGTCAGCAGTGCCCTGGCAGCCAGGAGGGCCAACCCTGTCCTGGGGGGCATCAGGCACAGCATCACAGCTGGGCAAGGGAGGGGATTGTCCTGCTCTGCTCTGAGCTGGGGCAGCCTCACCTCGAGTGCTGGGGAGAGTTTTGAGTGCCAAAATATGAGAAGGATCTAAATCTATTAGACTGTGTCCAAAGGAGCCTGCAAAGATGGTGGAGGGCCTTGAGGGGAAGCTGTATGAGGAGCAGCTGAGGCCACTTGATCTGTTCAGCCTGGAGGAGACCGAGGACAGACCTCACTGCAGTTACAACTTCCTTGTGAGGGGAAGAGGAGGGGCAGGAGCAGATCTCTCTTCTGTGGCAATCAGTGACAGGGCCCAAGGGAATGGACTGAAGTTGTGTCAGGATATTAGGAAAGGCTTTTTCCCCAATAGTAGCTGGGCACTGGAACAGGCTCCCCAGGGAGCCTGCATCAGGATTGTAGCATCAGCCTGACAGAATTCAGAAAGCATTTGGACAATGCTTTCAGGCACATGGTGTGACTCTTGGGAATCGTGCTGTGCAGGGCCAGGAGTTGAATTCAACGAACCTTCTGGGTCCCTTCCAACTCAGGGTGTTTTATGATTCTATTCTATGAGTCTATTACTGCAATCAAGAGATGCATCTTTTATTTATTAAATAAGAGACCACTATTACATCTGAAATGTGGAGTAATTATTCTAAATGCATTGATCAATTTGTTAAGAGCTTTTAGGTAAAAATGTAGAGTCTCTGTTGCTGCCACAGTAAGATTTACTTCACATAGCAATATTCTGCTCACTGATACAAATACCACCTCCTTTTAGTTAATTTCAGGAAACATCTCAGAAGTACTCTAGGCCAAAAAGGGATGATAAATGATTTGACATAGAAAATTGAAGTCTGTTGATTAGAAGTAATTTTTTGTATTTTACAATAGAATGATGAACTACATGATTCATGGAGACAATTTGCAGCACAACTTCTTCTCTCTAATTGCTGCTGGTCTAATGTAGGGGCACACTACTAGAAAGTAGAGAAATCCATTTACCCAATCATATAATTTAAGCAGTAAAGAAAAATAGTGGATTTTTCCATTACCTTTTATATTTGCTTTGCTACATTCCATCTGTGACCCTTATTTTGAGAGTGCTATGCTCCTTTAAACAATTCTGTAAGCATAATAAAGTTCCATTTCAGAATTTTTCAAAGTAGACTAAGGACTTTTCAAAAAAACCCATAATTAAGGACATAACCAATCTCACTAATTCCTGATAATCTACTGTAAAACTAAATTATCTGCTAAGAGGTCTAATGAATTCTCATCTTCAGGAGCAGGAAAGAACATTTTCTGTATTTCCTTTGGAATAAAAACTAGATGCTATTCTCTTCTGACTACTTACTCTGTGGTTGTCCCAGGATCTGCAAATTTTGTTTTTAGTATTGTTTGAGGCTTTGGGGTTTTGTAACTGGAAATAGAGAGTCCTATTTAAATCAAGATAGGATTTCTTTTCTTTTAGTACTGTTCATGGGATAATAGATGGCTTTTTGCTACTGGAGAGATAGAAAGCATATCCTTAACTCCACTCATTGCATCAAGTCACAGTGCACAAAATAATTATCTTTGTGTTCCAGATGTCTCCACTCAGAACCATTTCTATTAATCGCTGGAACTGCATTAAAACAAACAACATCAGTAAAAACAACCCTGGAGCAGAAGCTGATTCTGTGTAATGCTTTTAAGTTTTTTTTATTGAAATAAGAACTTGTTTTGAAAGATATTTTTAAAAATACCCAGAAGGAAAAGGCAAACATATTTGAAGTAAGTATTCTTCATTATTTCATATTGAAAACAAACAACATCAGTAGCAGTGTCAGGTTCCCTAGGAAGCTGAAATATTTTTATACATTGTTTTCTGATCATCCCAATGAATGTATGCAGTAAATGCAACGTGTTGTGACACTTCAAAATATTTTCTGTGTTATAGCAATACCAAATTAAAGAATTTATGCAGGAATAACAGCTTGAATTCTGCACTACACATAGAAAGGCCCCAAGAATGTGAAAAAAATGTTGCAGCTTTTATAGTGGGATAATTAAGATCTGTACAGAAAAAAATTGAAGAACTGAAAATGCCAGCTTATTTCTTTTAATTACAGCAGCTCTACTTATAAACATTAATATAACTAATAACAGTCTCATTGCACAATGCTCTGTTTTAAAACATCAGAGAAACCTGCAGCTTCCTGAAATCTGTATTAATGCTAACTGCAGTAATTCAAAACCAATGTTAAATATCAGCTACTTTTCTAAATACTGATTTGAATGCATTATTTAGCTACTGTAGAGCACGGCTAGCATAGATACATCAGTGTTATAGTATTTGCTGATATTTCAGCAGTACCTAGGGTTTTAAAACTGGCCTCAGGATTACTTGATTGGGATGTTAGGGAAAAAGAAAGGAGTTAGTAAATATAAATTTTGCAAAGACACATTTTAGTTAATATATTATACATACCTAAACACGGGAAGTAATTTTTTATAAGTAATTAGTATCTAAAAAAGGGGTCAGTAGTTTTGATCTGTCTGCTGCATGTGCTGGTAATCCCACTACATATAAAGGATTTACTGATGATTTAGATAAAATAGGCTAAGTAAATTGCTCTTGAAAGGACTTCTCCAAACCAAACAGAGCTCATTACCTGCTCCAGGAAAACCAAGGAAAAAGTGAAAAATAGGCTACGATGTCCTTTTTGAACAGCAGGAACTGCATTACCAAAAACTGTCAAGCAAGAACGAACTGGTGAGGAGGAGGAGATGTATTTGTGAAGTTTTCATTTTCCTTGTGTGTTTCTTTTTTTTTTTTCCTTTCCCTTGTGGTTTAGTTAATAATTTTTTTTTTTCTAAGTGGGAGCCTGCTTTGCTTATTCCTGGTCACATCTCACAGCAGAAACCAAGGGAGAGAGTATTCTCATGGAGGCACTGGCATTGTGCCAGTGTCAAACCATGACAAATACTTAAAACCACACAAATCTATGTGGCCAGATGGAATCCACCTGAGGATACTGAGGGAGATCTTGAAAGTGCTATCTGAGCCACATTCTATCATTTATCATTAGCCCTTGTCAAATGAGGGATCTTAGATGACTGAAGGCTGGCCAATGTGATGTTCATCTACAGAAGGGTCAGAAGAAGAATCCAGACAGCTATGGGCCTGTCAGTCTGACCTGGGTGCCAAGGAAAGGCATAGAGTAGATCATCCTGAGTGTCATTGCATGGCATTTGCAGGACAACCCAGTCAGGAGGTAGGTCCTGCTTGAACAACTTGATCTCACCCTATGAAGTGGGTGATCCACTTAACAAATGAGGGAAAGGCTCTGAACATTGTCTGCTTTTTCAACATTTTTCACAGCATTCTCCTGGGGAATCTCGATGTTCATGTCTTGGATGGGTCCACTGCTCACTGGGTTAAAAATTGCCTGGATGACTGGTTGGAGGGCATTGTTGAATGGAGTTACATCCAGTTGGTGGCCAGTAACTACTGGTGTTCTCCAGGGATCAGTATTGGGACCATGCTCTTTGATATCTTGATCAAGGATCTGGATGAGGGGGTTAAGCACATTTAGTAAGTCTGCAGATTAATTAAGTTGGGTAGGAGTGTTGATCTGCTGCAGTTTAGGAAGGCCCTGCAGAGGGATCTGAACTGAGGCTGAGAACAACTGTATGAGGTTCAACAAGTATGACAATGGTGTGGTCAGCAGAACTAGGAACGAGATTGTTTCCCTGTATTTTGCCCTGATGACACTGCACCTTGTTTTGGGTCCCTCACAACAAGAAGAACATTAAGGGGCTGGAGCATGTCCAGAGAAGGGCAATGGAGCTGGTAAAGGGTCTGGATCATAAGTCTAGAACTTGAGGAGTGGCTGAGAGAGCTGGAGGTGTTTAGCCTGGAGAAAAGGAGACTCGGGGGAAACCTTATCACTCCCTACAGCTCCCTGACAGGAAGGTGCAGCCAGGTGGGTGTCAGCCTCTTCTCCCAGGCAACCAAAGACAGGACGAAAGGTAATGGTCTCAAATTGCTCCAGGAGAAGTTTAGATTGGATGTTAGTAAAAATTCCTTCACTGAACAGGCTGTCAGTTGGAACAAATTACCCAAAGAAGTGGTTGAGTCACCATCCTTGGATGCATTTAAAACGTGTAGATGTGGAACTTAGGGACATGGTTTAGTGGTAGATGTGGTAATGCTGCATGAATGGTTGAACCCAATGATCTTGAAGGATCTTTTCTAACTGCACTGAGTCTATTACACTAAGTAAAACATTATTTCATATTTTAGGGTTAGAATTAAGGGTTAGGGATTATGGAGTTTGGTTTAGGGTGTTAACAGTTTTGTATTGAGGTTTATTAGGTTTGATTTATGTCTCCTTGTATTATGTTTTATGTTTTTACTATTACCTACTTAGAAGTTCCAAGTGAGTGTAGAGAAACAGTATAAGACCCTTCGGTTGAAAAAGCACAATTACTAAAATAGTACAAATGATAATGAATTTACAATTCAAGAACAAAAACTGGAAAGAATATGAGAAAAAGTAGTATAAGCAGTGCACACAATGGTAAAGTCAGAAACTGGAGGATAGGATTACATTATTGGTAAGGTTTTTGTGCGATTGAGATACTTTTTCTTAGCAATATACTAGTTCTGTGTATTTATTTCTTTAGCCTAGTGAAGATTTTCCTTAGACTAGCTCTATATATCCTCACTGAATTTATCAGTTATCAAAAAATATTTCAAACAGTACTATAATAGCCACTTCATGTAGCTTTGTTATGAATTCCAAATTATTATTAATTAATACTGTGATGATTAATGTTACTTATAAATGTTAAATTAGTGTTTTAAATCAGTTTTCATACTTTGATTAACTTGTGTGGAGATTTTTGTTTGCTGGGTTTTTTGGTGTTGTTTTTACAGTTTAAGTAATACTAATGGTGTGTGGATTATGGCATAAACTGTACTTGTATTAGATTGTGCACATACCAGGTTTTTTAGAAACAACCTGACTAAGGTTTGTGTGGTAACTGAAAGATGTAAGAATTTCAGAAAACTAGGAATAGATTTTATATTCAAAAAATAGTTTTTCTTTACACATAAGTGTTGCAGTACCTGAATCAGAGATAATAGACAAGAAACACATTTTAACAACATTTTATATTCACTAAAACCTCTGATTATCTGTCTTGGTCTGATTGTCTCATTTTCTTGATTTCCAGCTATTAAGTGCAAAGATACAACCTCTGGCTGAGGATGCCCACAAGCCTAAGATTGCTGAAAGAATCCAGGAGATAACACTTTCCTCTTGCCATGCTACCCTCCACGCCTAGTACTAGACATTTTCAGATAAAATACTCTACTACATGGGTTATTGATATCAATCTTTACAGGCTTTCTTTATTGTTAGTTATTTATTTAAAAAGTATTAAAAATTTCATGTGGCTGCCCTGCTATTCCACCATAAGTTAATATTTGAATTCTTGTGTATGAGTATGTGTTGTTTACAAATGGTTTTCTGTACACCAGAAGTGTGGAAAATCCCATTTTGTGTTTACTGTATCATTGATATACTTTAGTAATATATTCTGAGAACTCATTGGGATACATGGATTGAAAATTCTCATTTAAAGTTGAATAGTTCTTTAGCAACTTTAAAATTTAATCAGAACCTTTTCCTGCATTTCATTATGAGGTTATTTCATAATTACTCAGTAAATAGGTCCTACCTGTTTACTAATGCAGAAATGACAACTCATGACACTGCTGAATTACAACTGCACAGCTGGAGAAGATACTTAGAGAAATAAAGAACAGATTATTTAAAAAGCATCGGGGAAAAGTCAGCATCAAGAATCCTTCCTCAACCTTCACCCATTCTCCCCTTCACTGTTGTAAACAGTGCTACAAAATTCAGCATGGTTGTCTATATTCTAATTAGAGCCAGTTCATTATTTACTTATGCAGCTTAGAGGAATTGGGATATTGATACCTAGAAGAAAGCTATGCTTCTAACCAATGGAAGGATGGGTGAAATGCTGCAACAGACCCTGTACTCACTGCATTGAGTTTAGTCCTGTGAGTGAACAGGATGGTGTAGAATTGGGTTCAAAATATACCAAGACACACCACATTTTGTTTTTCTTTGGGAGTAAAGTCCTAAACATACAATGTCCTTTGCTTGTGTGATACCTGCATTGCATGCTCCTCTGAATTCTGACAGGAAAAAAGAAGTTAGCACCATGATTCAAGACTGTTTAAAGGTTTATTAAAGGTAATGTTTTATTACGATAACAGTTGGACTGATGATCTTAGAGATATTTACCAACCACAACAATTCAATGATTCTGTGTTACTACCTCTCAAAAAGACAAGCATGTTATTATTACTGTAACCTTATTTTTGTAGTCATTCACAAAACTACAGTATATACTTATCACTTCCAAGAAATTAGTTCAGTGGAATACTTATGAGAAAATAATGATTCACTGTGCCTTCCTTTCTCTTTCAGTAGGAAAATTTCAACAAGAACCATACTGTAGATACTAAGCCCTCTCAAATTAAGCAATTTATTCCAATTATTTTGTATACCTTCACTGGTAGCTTTAATCATTATTACCATGTATGTTTTTCATTCTAGGCTGCTTTGCAGTTGAATTGGGCTTTCTACAATTACATACAGATCACATCACAGAATTCTTTGATTTTCTCTTTTCCCCTTCTTTATTATTCTTTTTTGCTCCTAATAAAGACATTCTTTGTTTCATGATAGAAAACAAAGGATACAGTAAGCTCTTTCTCATTTTGATATTCATAGCTCTACCTCTTATCTTCCTTCCCTTCAGTTCTTGACTTCCCTCTTCATATATTTTCATCCTATTTTCTTCCTGCTGACTCCAAAGGATGCCTGTTGCTATCCTTCAGCAGAACAGTGGCTATGGCTCCACACACAAAAAACTGGCATATGCATTCTCCATGTCCCTCCCCCTGCTTCTTCCCACCCCTGCAGTATTTCCTCCTTTTTACCTCGGAGAACTAATTCAAGCTAAAATCCAGCCCAACAACTACAGAGAATTTTTAACCCAGCAGCTAATGGTGATGGTTTTGATTGTTTTTAATGCAGACATGGAAGATGACATGCAAGCATGAAAACTGGGCCAGGAAAGATTTAATACCGTCTTTTAGTGGCTAGTATGGTTTATACAGATCTAAAGCAAATGCAGAACTAAGCTATGAAGTGATCAGGTCATTTTTTCAGTCAGCCAAATTCTACTTAAAGTTTTAGGTGCAACATGGGGCGTTATTTTATTAACTAGGGTTATTACACAACTTTCTTTAAAAATGACATAAATTATATCAGCTTACACATCTTCATACCAATACCACAATGTCCAGCAGTTCTCAGTCTGTGTCAATTGTACCACAAATAATTAATTGCACTAAACCTGTTCCCCATAAAACCCAAACACATTCACTTCCTGTGCCCGAAAAGCATGAGGTTACCAAAGCATCTGAGAGGCTCACAGGCTTCTTCTGTAGAAATAATATACAAATTTTTGATTTCAACAACATTCCAAATGGGTTAAAAGACCCATCGAGCAGCGTGAAGCTTTTGGCAGATAAGTTCTGCCACGAGAGTGTCCAATAAAAGTTTTGGCACTTAATGGTCAGTGCATACCACTAGAGCAGCATCAAGCACACCATATGTGTAAAGCACATTGTTTCCTTGCCTAGGACAGCAACCTTAGTTTATTTAAATAGACTTTTCTACAGAAACCAAATCAAATTAAAACCAGTATATGATGCTTAGGCTTTTTTAAAGTTGTTTTATTTAAGCTTTTGTTTTTCTTCCCTCCAATCAAGTACAGAAGCATCTTGCTAAAATACACTTTCTTTAAGATACCTTTCTTTCCAACCACCCTTTCCTTTTCCACTAAAAAATTCTCCTGCTCTAACAATCCCTTTCACTCCCAAAATGAAGTCAGAAACAGACACACCATTTCCCAATATCAGAATATGCTTCTGTCATGATAAAAATTTGTTTTGTTTACTTCCATCACAAAACATCTTTCTTAAACATTTAAATGCTTGTTATAATACATTATGAAAGTATTTCTCAGGAAGATGTAAATTACACTGAAGACATACTACTGGATTCTTAGATTCAAAACTATTCACGAAATAATGAGTCTTCATAAATAACATAAACTGTGGATTTAAATCAGTTTGTTAAGATTATCAGAAGATTAATATTTTTTCTTAGCACATATTTTCATGTATGTGCTATTCAAATTTTCATGTAGATGAGAAAAACACTTCTGTAAAGAAAGCTTCAAAGAAGCTTTTTGCTGCTACAAAGAAGCAGCAACAGAGGCTTTAATATTTAATGTCTATCTACAAGCAAATGGTTTTGTGAAAGTTCCATCAATACATAGCATATGGTTGAAACATGTCAGATTCTGTGTCACATGGATAAATTACTAGTAAAAAATATGGAAAACATATAAATACGTAGACCTGCTGTGTTTTGTATACTTGTTTCTGTCTTTGCAATGTGATTAACAATCACTACTTATGTATGAAGAAATAGTACTGAGCTGTCAATATTCACTTATGCTACCTGTTTATTTTTGTACATGTACCCAGGGCCTAATTTACTGATTATTATTAAGGCCATTATGAAGATATCATTAGATCAAACTAACTCCCAATTCTATTTTTCAAATAATAGAAATGGAAGAATGGTCACTTAAATGCATTTGGGAAAATGATAGTCACCTATCCTTCTATCAAGTGTCACTTGATAGAAGAAAACCAGACTTTTAGGGCATTTTGGTCTCTTGATTAGTCATCGCCCATCACCAATATTAGACAGTAGATAAAGAACTTGGCTGGAGATTGAGGATTATTTCACACTGTCCTTTCTTATTTTACATTAAAAGATTATAATTCATATTTTACAACACTGGTATTAGAAAATAAGGTCATAGATAAAACATAATGTTGATTTTAAAAATATCATGAGCATTAGCCTTATGTTCTTTCATGAACAGGCCCTGTAAGTAAGACACCTACTTTTCTCCTATTTTGTCTTTGCCTATACTACCCAATGTGATCCCATGGCACTGAACAGCTGATGCTTACCTTTGCATCCGACCACCTCTAAAGTAAAAAGTAAAATATATGTGGAAGTGCTCTTCCATATACTAACATTTATTTTAAAGTAATATATTATTTATACAGGCCCTTACTGCACATAAGCTTGGCAGAATATTCTTGGCTCAAACAAATTTTTCTGTATTTGCATTTGAGTCATCCATTTGTAATAAAAGGTTTAAGACAAAAGACATGTTTTCATAAAAAGGTATCTAATGAAAGATAATTTGAATGTTTTAAGTTGCAAATAGATCCTTATTTACACTTTCTACTTAATGGCACTTACTAGTTCGGAGAAACTGTAAGAGGGAATTACACTAACATTTGGTACAAGGGTGTAAATTACATAAACGTATGCTTAGGCAGTCAGCAGCATTAGACGCTGCTGTATTTCTTTACGATAAATGATAGATTTTTGTTTAATAGCAATAATACTTGCCCAAATTTTATATATAGTACACATCTGTTAAATTATGATTGTACTCTAATTATAAATATAACAAGAGATTGTCCTAGGAGCAGGAAAGTCAGTTGTGAATATTTAGGTTGAAATTACATTTATTTCCTAAATCCTGTTATTGGAGCACAACACTTTCTTTTAATTATCACAAATCACAATCTTTTCCATCACAGATTCTTTCAATATACGTATATTTTCATCTTAGCAATGATGAAAAATTTTCATCTTAGCAATAAATATGTTTATTTTAATTTGAAGAAATGCTTTGTGAAGGTTGTTATTCTGTCAATAATTTAAAACTGAGAAAAGACTTTAATCTTCTGCAGTTAGTGCTACTATTGCATCATTCTTGGACTGTGATTATCAACATCAATAAAATAAATCCTTGACCCTTTAAGTGGAAATAATAATCTGCTTTTCATAGAATAATCATAGAATTGCCAAGGTCACAAGAAGCCTTTAAGATCATCCAGTCCCACCATCCAGCATTACCCCTGCAATAACCCCTAAATCACTAAAGCACACCACCCAGCAACAGATCCAGAATCCTTTTGAGCACCTCCTGGGAAACCTATTTCCTGACCACCCTAACAGTGAAAAAGAATTCTTCTAATATCTGATCTGAATCTCTCCTGTCTCATCTTATGGCCATTTCCTCTGGTCCTCTCCTGCTGGCACAGTAGAGGAAACCAGTCCCCACCTCACTACACCCTCCTTTCAGGGCATGAAGTCCCCCCTGAGCCTCCTCTCCTCCAGACTAAACAAACCCAGATCCCTCAGCCATTCCTCATAAGACAGGTTTTCTAGTCCTTTCACAAGCCTTGTTGGTCTTCTCTGGACACTCTCCAGCACCTCAAAGTCCTTTTTAAAGTGAGGGTCCCAGAACTGAACACAGGATTCAAGGTGTGGCCTCACCAGTGCCAAGTGCAGGGGAACAATCTCTGCCCTGGTCCTGCAGGTCACACTATTCTTGATAGAGGCCAGGGTGCCACAGGGCTTCTTGGCCACCTGGGCACACTGTTGGCTTATATTGAGCTGGCTTCAACCAGCACCCCCAAGCCCCCTGCCGCTGAACAGCTCTCCAGCCACCAGCCATCCTCCCCCAGCCTGTAACACTGCATGGGGTGGTTGTGACCCAAGTGCAGGACACAGCACTTTGCCTTATTGAGCCTCATGAAGCTGTCCTTAGCTTGAGTCTCTCCAGGTCTCTCTGTAGAGATTTTTTCCCCCCTATAGTAAAGACTATGCTCATCCTAGAAGAAAATTCCAACCTACCAAGTATGCAAACAAAAAGTTGTTTAACATGTCAAGGTGGACTATACCAGCTAAATTAACTGTATTGGATATCTCTGAAGTTTATACAAGGAATTAAACTGAAAAAACTAAGTCAGTGTGCAGGGAGATGCTCATTCAGCTACTAAGAAGCATTAAGTATGGAATGTCTCCCAGCTCCAATCTCCAGCTACCATAAAGATGCTCAACAAGGCATCTAGAGGACTAGATGCTCTCTCTCAGTCAATTGGTTTGGAATTCCTACTTCTTTTTGAATAGCCACAGAATTGAGGCAAATTTTCTTTACCACAATGACTCTGTGAGAGCTCCCCTGGTACACAGGGAAATGCCCTTATCCTGAAAAGTCTCTAATCTGTTACTCCTTCTATGAATATCTCTCTCAGTTCACCCAACTCAGCTCATCTCTCTGGTTTATGTTGTATTACCAATTCAGACGGTATTTTTGGAGCCTGCATTTTGCCCTTTTTTATATTAACTGAACTTTGCTGAAGTCAATGTTTGTTTTGTCCATGAAAATAATGTAAAAGATGTTTTGGTATTCACTTGCCACAAAGCAGTAAGTTATATATTACCATGGCTTTTTAAGTAGTATCATCTAGCCAAAAATGTTCTTCCAGCATCTGCAGTGCCACTACAGTAAAACTATTTTAAAGCTAGCATTAATTGTGACTTGTATTACAGTATGAAACCCGTAATACAGCCTAAATAACTTACAGCTTACAGAGGCAACACAGATACTGGAAGAAGCAGGTGATCCATGAGCAGATGACAAGAAGCCTACTAACCTTCCCAAGCCTACTAACAGTATCTGTTGAAGGGTATTACAACCTACGTGAGTAATGGGACAGGGAATGCGGTGATGCTGACCAGAAGATGTTGAGGGGTCAGTGACCCACATCATGTCATGGCTAACTTGAGCAGGCAAGGTCTGTGCTCTGCACAGCCAGTGTGGCCTTCAGACTGTGTTGGGCTGTGCAAATCTCTTGGTGGTGGGACAAGCTCAGGAAGCACAGTGGTGAAGGAGCCAGTAGGCAGCTCTTGACTTGACAAAACTCTTGTACCAGAGCTTATGCCACCTGCATGGCCTTACCTTCATCTGAAAATGTCTTGTGTCCTAATATCCCAATAACTAGTTCTAATAACTAGTTATTGGGATATTAGGACACAAGACAGATTATTGACTTTGGACCTGGTTAGCAAAAGAGATTTGATAACAGGATGCCTTGGCCAGAGCGAACAGAACTTTGAGAATTAAATCAAGATTGCAAGAAGATCAAATCAGACAGATTTACTGAAAAAAAAAGAAAATTACATCAGACTTCTGCAAGCAAGAAATGTTTAAAATGCATAAGTTTGTTTATGTGATTTTTAACCCAATCATTGTAGTAAAACATTTCTTGTGTTCCTAAAATACTATATGAGCAGTTGTACTTCACAATAAATTCGGACTCTTTGACCACCTCAGAGTCTTCCCTGTCTGTCCTTATTGCTGATAACTTTTGTTTTAAATGGTATTTTAGAATCAGAGCGTCTTTCTTACTGAAATAATATGTATCAGCACCTCCTTGTAGCAACAGACAACTCTACCCTGCAAACATGCAACTCCCCAAGGGACCAGAGAGGGTGCTGGCTTATGTCCCACAAGGGCATTCTCGATGACACTGGAAAGATTACAGCAGTACCTGATGAGTGGTAAAAGGCAAGTGTCACACCCATGTACCAGGAGGAGAATCCAGGGAATTACTAACTTGACAGTCTGACCTCAGTCCCAGCAGTTAGAGCAAATCCTCTCTGAATCCATACCTAGGCACATGAAGGTGATGGTATTTTGAAACAGTCAGCACATGTCAAGCCTACAATATCAAGTCATGTCTGCCCAAACTAATTCCCTCTAGAAAGAGGTGTCTGATTGTGTAAATAATGGGAAAGTGGTAGAGAAGCTTCCACACATGGCAGGGAGGGGCAAGAAAAGAAAAGAAAGCAATGAGAGATAGAGAACCAGTACAGCACAGGTTGGACACATGGACTTGTAGAAATGAAATACAAGTTCAACAAAGACAAATACAAATTACTTCATCCTTGCAGAAATAACTCCATGCAACAGTGTGGGCTGGGAAACAGCTGCTTAGGGAGCTTTAGAGTAAGAGCTGTGTGCACCTGTGTGCAGCTTAACAGAAGTCAGCCATGTGACCTTGCGGTGGCAATGACAATCAGAGCCAGCAAGCAGGTCCCAGAAAGAAGCTGCCTCCTGCTGTCAGCACTTGTGAGGCTGCATGTGGAGTGTCGTGTCCTATTTAGCATTCCCCAGCACAAGAACACTGCTGACAGTGAAGCAGGTGACCAGCAGACACTGCCAAGGTGGTCAGGGAGATGGAGCACATGCCATTTCCTGGAAAGGATGAGAGAGCCAAGTTTTTTTAGACTTAAGAAAATAATCAGAGGCTGAACAAATTCTAACATCCACACACTGCAATTTCACCCTGTTAGAAAACCCAGTACAATAAGGAAAGAAGTCCTTAACGAAAAGAGTAAAAGTGATAGACTGTACAATATACATTTAGATGAGCTGCTGATCTGTAAGAAACTTACAAACACTTCTGTGGAATTCACCAGTTGCAATGTCAGTTTACCTTCATCCTCTCATTTGCTGTTATTACTATTGGTATTCTGTTCCTTCTAGGAGCATAACACCAAAGAATTGGATCTAAAATGAGAGGTGTTACCTACATTTTAAAGTCCTTTCTGCCTTTCCCTCTCAGATAAATACCATTTAATTTCCCTTGCCACCAGATAATTCAGAAACATTGTACTATAAATCATTCTTTCCTCCCTATAGCAAAAAGTTTAAAGTTATTACCTTTTTGTTCAAAACAGGAATGTCTGAGATTATTACAACAAGACATCAAGAAATAGATCTTTATATTTAGAACCAAATGTTATGTTTATGGTTCCATCTAATCATGTTGCATAACCATGAAAATTTCTGCTTTTGATATGACCTGAAATATATAATTCTTCTACTGTGAACTTGCATTACTGATCAGTCCAGAATATCTTTTAGGATATTCTAAACATTCTTCACTCATACTTTGAAATTACATTATGTCAACTAGCTGATAACTTCCTGAGAGCACAGCCTGCATTCAACAAGGAGGTTGCTGGGTTATAATGACATGCACATTTGTGGCCAAACTAATATCCATGATTAGACTAGCTCTCAAGCTGTTTTTTCCAGCCTACTCTATTTGAAAACCTGCCATATTTCTTGGGCCAGCCATGGCCTTGTTCTACAGTTTGAAAAGAACTAGGGCACAGCAAAGTTTCTGAGAGCCTTCTGTGTTCTACTAGCTTCCCTTAGTGACAGAGCTTTTAAAGGACATTCTGATGCAGGTACCTGGCACTGCCATAGCACATTCATTGGCTTCATTTTCTTGAATAATGATCAGGCAAGAACTGACTTTCATTGTTAACAGGGTAACATCCATGTCCCTGTGTGAGAATATATATCGACACCGATTTAATTGGATGTTTTTACTGTGCCCTGTGCCTGGTGTTTTTCAACAAAAAAGGAGCTTATTTTCACCATTAAAAGGAAAACATTCTTGAAGAACGCAGACCCTGAAACTGCAGTCAGATATGCTGCAAGTGCAGAAGTCTACTTAACACCTGAAACAAAGATAAGAAGAAGAAGTTAGTTGGTGACATACTGTAAACAAGAGATGACAGAAAGTGCAAAGGCTGCCTTCTGCCAGAAGGCTACATGTAACTTGTGAGAGCAGCTGCCATGACAAGTGCTACAGGAGTGCTGTTGCACTCTACAGAAATGTGGCCATACCTCTGCTGGGGTGACAACCTGTGTTGTGAATTCAGCCTGTAAGAACAGTGGTTATCTGAAGGGCTCTGACACACACCACTGCCGGGTACAGTGAGGCAATATATGCACACCATGCATACACACAGCACCAAATCATTATGAATTTTAAGACAAAAGTTGATTCTGAGAGCGGACAAAGTGGTTAAGGCAAGAACCAATGACTGCTACGCAGAACCACACAAACCATTTTCTGTTTGACATCAGCTCTTAAATAAGCATGTTCTCTCAATATAACTAATTGAATTCCTTTTCTTGTTGGAAAAACTATGCAATATTTCTCATTAATTCTAAAAGCTTGAACACAGATCTGGAAACCTTATACACCAGAAAATTGTACTGAAATATCTGCACAGCAGTCATGCTGTAAACAGCTTTCTTTATTGAGTTCTTCTTGCTTGCACTGGACCACAGGCATTTCAGTGGCTTTCCAGAGATCACATGTTGCAAGTGAAGACAAGGACAATGGGGGAGGAGAAGAAGAAAAAGTCAGACAAGTAACATTGCCTTTAAGATGGGAAGGTGGGGGAGGGAGGAAGATAACAGAAGGTACATGCAATTATTGTAGCAGAGATGGCTAAATATTAATGCAAATGCAAAAAAAGAGGGGCAGGTGTGACTTCATCATCTAAACCAAACACAACACTTAATTTGATTTTGCAGTTTGAATAACATGACTCTTGCTTTGCACAAGCAGAATAAAAAACTATGGATTATTTGTGCTATTTGAAGTCTGAAGACTCCTATCCTCTTACATGCTAAAACAAAAACTTCAAAGGAAGTTTCCTAACTCATTATAGGAGAAATATTTCCACAAAACAGCATTGAAGGTTTACAGTCAGCTCTATTAACATCTACAAGGTTTACATGAAATGAAGCTTGGTCAGTTTCCTACTAACAAGCAATTTTTTCTGAAACTGTAACTCAAGATCCAGTAATGTAGGTTCCAGACAGGCCAAAGCTTTTGCTGTTACAGTTTTAAACAATGTACTGCTCCCAAAATCCTCAGAAAAGAAACCCAGAGGTGGCTCATGAGGTTTTTAATTTCCTCAGGTTCTCTTCAAAGTGGGAGGGGCAAGGAAAGAAAGGGACACAGGGATGGTTGTCTTTATAAAAAAAAAGCCTAAACTCCCTTACACCTCAAGCATAAAAACCCTCAAGATGTCTCATGCTCTACCTTCCTCCATTTTTACCTTACTTGGCAAATCACCTCTAGTTTTCCTTGAGTCTTAAAGCATGGTTCTCAATTTGGGATTGAGCAGTAAGCTATACTGACAACTTGTCACAGCAAATCTCAATGGCCTAACAGACATTGTTCAGAGAAAGAAAAGGCTTTGAAAAAATATAATGACGGGTCATTTAAAAAAAAAAAATTCCTCTCCCAGTCACCAATTTTACATTCTTTGCAAACACTGCCAATGCTGGGCAGACTGCTCCTGTTCCCCTATTCCTGCCAGAATATGAATTCTTCTGAATCGACAGAGAAGGAACCCAACTCAAGCCAACCAACCAAAGGAAAAAACAAACAAAAAACCCCAAGACAAAACAAACCAAAAAATGGGTGAAGGGAAAAGAATGGGAAGAAGCAAATAGAAGAACAAACAACTTAATAAAATAATTTCTTATACTCTATACACTCAATAAAATATTTATTTTTCTTTCAAAGTGACTAAGCAGCATCCACCAAAATTTAAATGAAAACTTTAATATATTATTTTAGAAGCAGAAATTTAAAAAAATCAATCAAAATTAAAACCAGCAATAAGTATACTATACAACATGTGCACAGCAAAAATATTTGACTGCACATGTAGTCAAGTAACTATAAGAGTTAATGAATGAGTTGCCTGTGGTTTCAAAACTACTAGCAATGATTAACATTAATGTGACAAAAATAGAATCCCCATATGTTATAGTAATTTTCTGCTAATAAACACCTTAAAACACTTGGCTTTAAGTTATTTGTAAAAATATGGAGGGTTTTAAAATCTCCTTTTTTCATAGGATTGGATTTTTTTCCCTCACACCTGAATATTTAGAAGACAATCTTTCATGTCTCTATACTTTAGGTTTTTGCACAGTGAATATAGATTTGAGTCTTCAGATTGGCATAGACAGAAGGGACTGTATTTGATTTAAATTTATTAAACTGATTTTCTCCAAGAAAAAACTGAGTCTCCTGTACCTTTCTTTTAAAAATCAGGTAAGTGCCTGAAAAAGTAAAATAGCAAGATGGTTTGTTCATTGTTATACATTTATTGACAAATTCTGCTACTCAAGATTACCAGTCTAGAATGCGCAGGATTTTGCAGAATGAAAAGGTGAAGACACAAATATTCGAAATCTTATTCCAATACTGTCACCATACAAAGCAATCTGCCCAGTTTAGCTCCAATGAGTCATCTCCTTGTCTCACTTTTACATTATAATTACTGATAAAAGACACACCACTTAACTTGAAGTTTAACTTTCAAGAATTCTTCAAGGGAAATCTGACTTTAACATTTCCTAATCTATAGTCTGGAATTTTGCACATATTATTTATTCAAACGTTTCTTCAATTGTTCTAGATGCCTAGCATCAGCATCCTGGAGAATTAATACAGTAGCTTTAGACTGAAATGGATTAAACTCAATGGTCATCAAACAACAAAGATCTATCAGCTGCTTTTGACATTTCTCTAAACCATCCTTAAGTTTTAGACGTAAAGCAGGATCCTTTTTCAACTCATTAATCTCGGGCACTGAAAAGCCAATGAAACTTGTCAGAATATCATTAGCAAAGTCTACTTCAAGATAAGCAGAGCCATCAGAAATTTTTGCCTTTATACCCCAGGACCCATTGCTTTTTGTGAGGTTTCCAGTGAGAGTGACAATAAAACATTTAACTTTCAGAAGTCTAACAGTTTCTGGTTTTTTTGCAAGGAGAAGGGAAATATATGTGAAAGGTGGAGAATCTAAATCTAAACGTGTCTCTACTGCCTTGCAAGGAAACATCTGTGAATCAGGTCTTTGCTGACCTCCTTCTGGATCCATTTTTAAGGAAAATACAGGATCATCATTTAATACCCTGCTGTCAGAAGTGTGTTGGTGTTTACATCTGCTCTCATCTAGGTCTGTATAATTCTGCCTCTCTTCAGGAGGAGTTTCCAAAGAAAATGCTGATGAACTGCAGGTCTGATGTAAGCCCTTGTGCGGCAAAAAGTTACTAATGCTATTTCCATCTTCATCAAATATTGTTCTTCTCATGTTCTTTTCGTTGCTGATAGCTTCCCTGGGCTTATCTCTTTCATTCACATTGTCTTCTTCACCAGTGCCATTTAAAGATGAATTGCAGGAGTTTCTAGATGTATGTGGAAGTCTGCCAGTAATTAAATCGATGTTTCTGTTCATCTCCACTGGTGGCACATCTTCCATCTCTCTTTGCATCTCTTCTTCCAGAAGAAAGTCATCTTCTAAAGGAAAGTCATTTAAAAAGCCATCAGCATATTCTATGGGAGGTGAAACTTGTTCATCTGAGTGAGGCAAAGGACTTCCAGATTTTTGTAGCAAAACATTTCCATTGTGTGGACTCAGTGAACCTGAGGCTGTATTAAAATTGTTGCTTCTACTACAGTATCCACTTTCTAAAGATGTTATTTTGTTTAAAGTAAATTCATTATTTTCATCAAGGCTGGCTAAAAGCTCTTCATCTGAAGGGCCAAGAGTTTGTTCTAACTCATCCACAGGCCTTGAAAAAATCTGTTCATGTCCAGCTTGTCCAACAGAATTAGGGTTTTCAGCTTCTCCAATTAATCTAGCAAGGACTCTTTCCTGACAATAATCTTCAAGAAGAGCATCAACTTCACCACCCAACAGTTTCACATTTTCTGGTTTAAGCAGAAGAACTCCAAGACGATATGCAATATTGCCCTGTACAGTGATTTTTGTTCCAGGAGGAAGATTACTGCAGAGAACGGGCACTGGTTGATACTCCATGCCCTGAATTTGATGTACGCCATCTGTTAATTGCAGCATCAGCATTCGAGTCGGCTTTGCTTCCCAGGGCTTCTGAAATGTCTGAGTACTGGCTGTCACTTCTTCATTTACAGTGCTTTTCCCTCTTAGCTTCTGCAACTGAGAATATGCTGGCTGGCTAACATCCACCAGTGAATCAATCTGTATGGAGAAGCAGCCTGATAACTCTCCTTTGGGAGTATCTAAGATGCAGTTAGGCAAAATGGGATATTCCAAGTCTCTCAGATCAGTAAGAAGCCATTGCTCAAATACCTGCTTGTTAATCTGAGCTTGACTTAAATTACTACCACTATTTTCTTCCTGGATCCAATTAATACATGCTTCCAGCCACGCTAAAGGAACTTTCACGTGCCATGTGGATGAAAGCCAGGTTTCCACTCTTGCAACAATGCTAGACGTAGACATTTTCTTTTATGGTTAGATACGGAATTCCCTAAAATTGAATTCAAAAAGACATTTAATCTTCTGACAAAAACTGAAATTATTACAAGTTTCATGCTTATATTGCATAAAAAAATTTAAATTAAAAACACTTCTACAGACAAGGAAATTCACAGGCATTTCCAACATTTAACGTTTCAATCAGCATAGAACATATGTGCAATTATCAGCATAAAAGTTATGTGCAAAATATAAGAAAAGCATGGAGACTTATACAAGCAACCACACTTTTCTGTTTATTAAACTAGAAACATATAAATGAAACTCTTTTCTTATAGATTGAAAGTGAATGGACAAAAAACCCAAACCATAAGAGCAATAGGTTTTAAAATAGATTTCCTCTTTTTTTATGGTATTCTTTCTGTTAACACACAGCTTACTTTAGAAATTGACCTGGGATGTTACTCTCCCACTTCACCAGCACTGTTAGGAACAGAAGAGGATCTATAGAACCAAGCTGAGGTCTATCAACACCTATGTCAGAGGAGTGACTTTCAGTCCGTGACTGAAAGCTTTGTACCGACAACAGAAAGCTGGCTTTGAAACATTGTTATCTGGAGACCCAGTGCAGGACTTGGCTGCATAAGTGCCAAGTCTTGGCAGCTATCAAGGACATCAGTGGCTAATAAACTCTAACTCCTTGTTAGTTTAGGAAGTAGTTCTGCACAAACAGAGTAGAACAGAAGTATTTCAGTTGGAATGGACTCTGAACGATCATTTAGTCCAAGCACCTGAAAAATTCAGAGCTGACCAAAAGTAAAAGCACGTTAGTAAGGATATTGTCCAGATACATCTTAGAAACTAACAGGTTTAGGGCATCAGCCACTTCTACAGGAAGCCTGTTTCAGTGTTTGATCATGCTCTTAGAACTAGAATAATTCAGATTGGAAAAGACTTCCAAGATCATTGAGTCCAACCTCTGAACACCACTACCATGCCAACTAGATCATGGCACCAAGTGCCATGTCCAATCACTTCTTGAACAATTTCAGGGATGGTGACTCCATCATTGCTTAAACACACATTCTGTGAAAAATTCCTGATGTCCAACCTGAATTTCTCTTGGTACAACCTAAGGCCTATTTCAGAGACTGACCCCCCAGCTTACAACAATTTCCTTTCAAGTAGATTGTGGAGACCAATAACGTCTCCCCTGAGCCTCCTTTTTTCCACCCCTGCTTCCTCAACCACTCCTAACACCACTTACTCTCTCGGCCTTGCACCAGCTTTATTGTCCTTGGTAAAGATATTATTCCTATTGTCAGGACTGAACTTCCCTGATGCAGCTTTGAATCATTCCCACATCTGTTGCTGGATGAGAGGAACACAGCAGCATTCCCTCTCTAGGTCCCCTGCCCAGGGAGCTGTACAGAGCAATGAGGTCACCCCTGAGCCTCCTTCTCTCCAACCCAGACAGACCCAGAGCCCTCAGCCCCTCCTCACAGGATGTGCCTTCCAGCCCTTCCACCAGCTCTATTGTCCTCCTCTGGACCATTCCAGGACCTTCTTCCCACCCTTCTCAGAGTGTGGGGCCCAGCACTGCACACAGGACTCGGGGTGAGGCGCACCAGGGCTGGATCCAGCGGGATGATCCCAATCCCAGCTGGTGATGCTGTGTCTGCTGCACCCCGGGATGGGGTTTGCCCTCCTGGCTGCCCGGGCACACACTGCTGGCTCACCCTGAGCTGCTGCCCACCAGCACCCCCAGATCCCTTTTGCAGGGCTGCTCTACACACACTCCTCTCCCAGCTTATACTGGTGCTCAGCTTTACTGCATCCCAGGGGCAGAATCTGGATTTGTTCTTGTTTAATTTCTTGCCACTGATAATTACCCAGTGCTCCAATCTATTTCAGATCCCTCTGCAAGGCTCTTCTCCATCAAGAAAGTCAGCAGCACCTCCCAACCCAGTATCGCTAGCACACCTGCTAATGATGCATTCAAATCCTGCATCCATGTCACTACTATAAATATTGAAAAGAAACCAAGTTGCCTAACTGCGCATGGATCATATTCAATCCCTTAGAAAGGGCGACCGAGTAGCTCAATCCCTCTACAGGACACAACGAAAACAAAACCTACACTAAGAATATTTAAGAAACCCCAGGTGTGGGTACTGTTGTGTTTATTGGGGTATTTTTGGCCTTTAGAGTGAACAAAAGAACACCCTGCCTCCAAGCTCTCCCCAGACGATCCACCACTCGGAAGATACCGCCTAGTTAGTCCAAGCAAAACCCCAGCTTTCAACAGAGGAGGCGAAAGGGCTGAGGGAGGAAGGGAAGCAGAGGTGGGGGGAGGAGGAAGACCTGAATGAGGACACGCCGCACCTCGCAGCCCCTCGGAGGGGCCGAGAGCTCCAACTCACCGGGGCGAGCGAGCAAACGAGCAAGCGGTGGCAGCGCGGTGGCAGCGCGCCGGCCGCGGCTACCGCCGGCCTGAGGGACCGGGCTGCGCCCGAGCCCGCGCTCCCCGAAACCGCCGCGAGCACCCACCAGCCAATGGGAGGCGTGCGTGGAATCATCGCGAGAGTTTCGCTACAGCCGGCACCAGGGTGCACGCACAAGGCGGGGTTTTAGGGGCCGCCATTTTCTCGCCTCCTGGCCGCAGCCGCTCCCGCTTTTCTGGGCCGCCCGCTCGCTGCCCGCGCCACTCCCGCAGCCCAGGTAGGAAAGGCAGACCAGCCAGCCGCGGCACGGGTCTAGCGGCGCCACCCTTTCCCCGGACCCGTCTCATCCTTTTCCTCACGGAGGGCGGTGCGGGTCGCGGCGCCGCCTCCTGTGCTGACGGGCAGCGGCTTCACCCAACGAGGCGGCGGCGGTGCCGCACGGGGGGCGGTGGCGGGGCCAATCGCGGGTGGCGCTGGTGGATGTGTGCGTCGGAGTCCTAGGCTGCTCCCCTTTCTCTCCCGTACGCGGCGGGGCCGGCGGCGGCCGCAGGTACGCGCAGCCCGCGGCGCCGTGCGGCCGGGGCCGGCGAGGAGGGAAGGGGGGGTGGGAGAAGGACACAGGCCGGTTAAGGCCTTGTCTGGGCCGGTAGAGCCGCCGATGGACTCCGCTTGGCGGCGCGGCGTGACACAGCGGTGCGAGACGGCCTGTCTCCTGTCGTGGGGCCTCAACCGCCGAGGGCTGCCGTGGCCATAGGTCTTTCGTGGGATTGGCGGTAGAGCGAGGAAAACACTGCATGGAGGACAGTGGTGTGTGGCCACTTCGGCTATTGCTGAGGGTCTTAAGGTGGCCTCTGTCCCCGTTGCCCCGCGGAGACAGCGCGCGTTTCGCAGCATCGGCGGGTGCGCTCCAAGGGCAGGGGTGCGGCGGCCGCTGCCGCCTTCCCGCGCCCGCCCCAGGCAACTGTGCCTAGGGAGAGCTTCTGTGGGGGATTATGATGGGGGCAGCGAGGGTGCTCCGGGCCGCGGCCTGCGCGGAAGCGGCCGCAGAGGCGGATCGGGGGGCGGAGGCTCCGCATCGCGGCCGCGCCGCTTTAGGGGAAGGGCGGAGTGCCCGTAGCACTAGGGCTGACCCTGCCCCGCCCGCTGCGCCGGGCTTAGAGCCGCCGGGCACCTCCTTTGTGTCCGCTCGGGCCGGGATGGGTAACGCTCTCCGCGGCCGCGTGGTGGTGGCGGCGGCCCTTCCGCTCCCGGCTCCGCCTCGCAGCGGGTTGGCGGGCGCCATTTCGGAGGGCGCCATTTCCGTTGCTCCTCCGCGGGGGTGCCGCAGCAGCGCCGCCGCGCTCGCCCCTGTCCCCCCCGCGCTGGGCGGGCGGCTGGAGTGGGCGAAGAGAGGGGCAGGCGGGAAGCGCCGCTGCGCCTTGGAGGCGCTCTGACGTTCCTCATCTCTTAGGTCTGTGGTCGCTGGTTCCACCTCTCGTGTGTGCTTTAGCCCTTCGGTGTTCACAGAGAACCTGACTTTATTAGTAATGTGAATGTCCTCGATTTACCTAGCTGAGCAAGATTACTGAGAACACATGACGTATGGGGAAGCTTGACTAGGAGAGACTAAGCCTCGAATGGTAACTGCAGCTGATCACAGTTAGCTCCCCGCCGCCTTAAAATTCTTGGGATAGTTGGAAGTAGATTAGCCGGTGTCTGAAAGGGCTGTTTCACTTTGTCCATGTCTTCCTTACCGCCCGTCCACGTAACAGCGCAATATTGGCAGTGTCTTGTCTGAGATCCCGCTATTACTAAACTTGTGCATGCCCGTTAGTCCGCTTCAAATACGTGGAAATGCCGGCATGTGTTGGGAAGACAGAGCCTGCTTTTAGCCCCTACAAGCCGGGCAGCAATTACATAGTTGTCTGAGAGTACGTTTAATAAATTAGAATCAGCTTCTTCCCCACCCCCATTCCCTCTCCGCCGATTATGGATACAAGAATGAGTGCCTGCTGTTTGTTGAGGCAGTGGAAGTTAATGGAATGCAAAGGGAAATATGTGATTGTTCGGCTGTATTTGTAAATCACATTTTTAATGATAGTAAGTTGAATTTCTTTTAATTTATGCTTCTCGCTAATGTGATTTAGTCACTAAAAGCAGGTCACAGACTGTTTCAGAAAATTGTAGTGAAGTAGAGGTGATTTTGGAGGTTTTGGGGGGGTGTGCATGCAGTGGGTTGTATGTAACTGCAGAGGGTGATATTTTTAAAAAGACGTTATTTTAGTGTAGTTGGAAGTTGTCATTTTATTCATCAATTATAGTTGAGAGGAACACATGCTCAAATGCGTGCTAGTAGAGAATTTGTAAAACAAATGCTGATGATTATCGTAACAGGAATTTTTATTAAGTGTAAATAGTGTTGGCCTAAATAGCAGGACCAGATTTTGGTGTAGTGCCCTTTAGAAAGAGAAACCAAGGCACATATCTTATAATGTTGAGATTATGTGGTTACTTGAAACTTGTGTGTGCCCAAGAAGTGTAATTCAGACATTAAGGGTTTATGTAGGTCTACAGATTTCACCTTCAACTTCTCTTCATGGTGTGTTTGGCTTGGCTATGGTTTTTCTTTTATAAGGAAAAAAATTGCAGCAATAGTTTAGGTCAACCCTTTGGTTTCTGACTGTAGCAGAATCAGACTCACAACGTGGGAAGACTCACAACTGATTTATGCTGTTTTCATAGGCTCTTGAAGCAATAGGCTGTTGGATTTTGATCCCGCCCAGAGTACTTGAGTTTTTGTCAGCAAGGATATATAACAGCGGTAAGTTCTAGCAGCAGGCATTTATTTTTTTCACTTTAGCATGAGGTACAGTTTGTCTTTTTACAAAAAAAATGTACTGTCTTTATTTTTCAACAGGTTTTGCTTGCCTACATAAGAAAAAAAGGCAATGGAGACTGAACAACAGGAGGAGACCTTTACCAACACAGAGACAAATGGTAAATTTTTTAAAGGACTATTCGTTTTTAGAAAGACTCTCTTTAAAATTTCAGTATTTCAAAGAATTTTATAATGATTTACCTTTACTATATATTTGCATCAGCAGTAATTTTGTGTTCTGCATTGTCTTCTATTTTAATTAATGTATCTTTACACATGCTTTTGAAGCATAAATATATAATCTTTCTATTAATATGTTTTAGACATGAGAACTGAAAGTTATTACTAAATGTTGAAAAATATTTCATAGGCGTATGAAGAACGTGAATATGTATGAATGCTATAGGGCATATCTGTTCATTGCATTTTGTTCATTGTAACAGTTACATGCAGGGGTATGAATATATGAAATATTGCTTAAGAGCTTAATGGAAAATTTCTTGGGAATTACCAGGGACGTTTGGGCATTATTGTTGTTGATTCGTGCCATTTTTTCCCAGAACATTTGAAGTGCTACTTTGCTGTTGTTTCACCAGTATTTCAGTGTCGGACAAAATACATTTGAGCTTTATGCCTGAAAGGTTTTCCCCAATTGAAATTTTAAATAAGTACTAAGTGGGTGATGATCCGCTCCTTTGGATGTGTCTAAAATGTCGTGGATTTCTTACTGACTATGTGCAGCATTCTCATTTAAGCCATAGTTCATAGATTTTTAGATGCATTTTCAGTTGTTAATTAGTAAGAAAGCTGTTGACGTGAAGACTGGTTTCTGTGCTGAGGATGCTCAGAATAGAGCATTAACTGTAATTAGTTTTGTGCTAATAGGAATGAATGTATTAATAGTACAGAGCATAAGTTTGGCATGTGTTCCACTTCATTATGACTTAGAAAGTTAAATAAATGTTTATGTTTCCCCCCTATGGACCTCTCTACAGGCAAACGTCCTGCAGAAGATATGGAGGAAGAGCAGGCCTTCAAAAGATCTCGGAACACTGATGAGATGGTTGAACTGCGCATCTTGCTTCAGAGCAAAGTACGCTTTTTTACTTTCTTCGTGTGTAGCATTGTTCAAGATGGTGGTGACAAAATGTGTGGTGAGATGGAAGTGTAGAGAGATTATGTGCTTTTTTTGAAATGAGGTAACAGATTAATTTTCAGTATATAGGAATGGTAGCTGTAGGTGTATTGCAATGGAATTGTCCTCCAGGTTCTCTTAAAAGGGTAAGTCCCTAAGCATCAATACAGGGTTTATTAAAAATATATACTTGCAAAGAAGTAGAGCAGTAAAGAGTCTAAGATACATTTGAGTGGAGGGTAACTATTTTGGGGGGAATGACTGTATATGAGTCTTTGAAGAAGAAGGTTTTTAGAGGATTATAAATAAGTGCTTTTAGATTAAATATGTGAGATGAGAACTTAAGATTTTAGTAATTCTCTCAAATAGATCTACTAAACTTGGTCAACTATATCAACAGGAAGAAATGTGGGAGTAGTTCTTCAGGGATTGCAGTGATTTTGTTGACAAGTGTAAATAATTCAAGTTGCTGTGTATGAATTTTCTCTGGTGTTTCCAGTTGCTACAGATGATTTATATGTTCTGAAGTATCTCAGTCTTTGGTGTTGGTGTGAAAGACTGTTGCCTGAACTCTGTGTAGCATTTCTGACCAATAGCCAAGTTACGTGGAGTGTAACTATTAAATATTAAATATGTGGAGTGTACCATTAAATATTTTGCATCCCTTTAGCATAATGTGTAATAAAAGCAATATTTTTTGTAGAATCCTTGAAAAAACCTGGTAAAAATGTGGTTTTCCAATTCCTACTTTTTACTGTTTGTCAGTTTATTCCTGTTAATGTTGGTGGCTTTAATGAAGTTGGTGGCTGTTAGAATTAATTTCAGCCTTTTTCAGTTTATATTGCTTTGAGAAATTAGTTACTTTACTCATGTGCAAAACAATACTAGCCCTTGAAATTATCAAATGTTTGGAGCTTAAAAGTGGAATTTGCAAACATATTCCGTAAGGGGGAAAAAAAAGATTAGATAATGGAGGAAATAGTTGTCCTGCATTACACTCATTTAGTTTGGTGAGAAGTTCAACATGGGCAGAATTGCCTAAAACTTCTCTTTAGAATTGAAATATTAATGGCAAAGCTGAGTTATCTTTCTTTGTGTGCTGTGTTCTGTGGTTGTAAGAGCTTTTGGTAATTTTTTTTTAATGCCAAAATGATGCCTCCCCCCACCTCTTAAGCCAGCCAAAATAGATCTACTGTTTTTAGTGTTGAGTTCATAAACTTAGTCTGTACTGAGTTGTCATAATGTAACTTCTGAAAACTGTTTTCCAGAATGCTGGAGCAGTGATTGGAAAAGGTGGCAAAAATATTAAAGCACTTCGTACAGACGTGAGTATATATGAGTTTGAACTAATTTAACACTGCTTCTTTCAGAGCACTACATCGAAAACTTTATTGCGTGCATTTCTAGAAATGGGAGCAATTCAACTCTATAGACATCCAAGTTACAATCCATTTGTATTGATTGTCAGAGTAGATAACAGTTCCTCAATTTCTGTTTCAATTAAAATCCAGCCTGATGCATGGGAGGAGAGGTTTATGTTAAATCTCTTCACTTTTTAGTAGGATTCTGCTAAATTACACACTTGAACATGAAGTGAGTTACTATCCTAATTAAAAATATTGACAAAACTTAAACTCTTAATAGTACCATTCCCCATATGTGTGCATCAGTTATAGTACTGCTGAAACCCTTGCAGGTGGTTGGCTTGACCCAGTGATAAAAGAATTCTTTAACTTCCTTCAAAAAAGCAAAATGAAGTCACCCATCCGTTCCTCAACAGCTTGCACATGAAGCACAAAACCATTAATATTAAGGTTTCTTGCTTTAAATATGAGTATAAAACACTAAAGGAACATTGTATTCTATTACTTGGAAGTATTTTTAAATGGTCATGACTTAATGCCTTTTCACATTTTACAGGGGGGTTGACTCTGGTGATTGGACACATGCTCAGCGTTAATGTTGTGTATTTATAAAACTTGGCAACACTTCTTAAATTTCATTCGTTTACACTCCTGTACTTAACATCAGCTACAATTTCAATGGTTTTTCCAATCAAGACTCTGTCCAGCACAAGATTCGGCAGTATATCATTACAAATCAGTTCCAACTGCGTTCATAAACTACTGCAACTAGAGTTGAGATTTTAGTTGAAATGGTCAGGAATCATACATATGCTCTCTAACTTTGGCAACTAGTTGTTCCTCTTTTTTTAGGGTTTTTTTTAGTCGGGTTTTTTGTTTTGATTTTTGTTTTGGTTTGGTTTTTTGAGTAAATCAGTATGTCACCTATGTCCAGATAATTTAGATTGGTCTGGATCACAAACTCCCGATTTGCCCAAGGTTCTAGTACTATCAGTCTCGACAGTTTTTGCGTCTACCCTCAAGAGCCAGCCTGCTACTGGAACATCATTTATTGAAAATAAATAGTAGTTTAGTCAGATCAAGAGACTCATTTTTAAAGTCCATACTGTTAGGCCACAGTCGGTGTAGCAATCCGTTATTGTGTTAGCCTTCAGAACAACTTAAGCTTGTTTCATTAATTGAGAGTAATGAGTATAGTTTGTATTAAATTAAAATTTATTGCTTTTCCCCCTTTTCCCTCTCCTTGTTTTTTTGGCCATATATCTCCGTTGCCCATGTACTGGATCGACTTGCCCCTGCGTTGCCCACCATGACGTTGGCCCATCCGCCCCTGAACGCCCATGTGAAAACCCTGGTTGGCTATGCCCAAAAATGTGCTCGTTGCCAAACGGGTACCATACTTGACAACTTCCGATTGAATACCCATGCCCAATGCCAACATCCACGAACGCCAATGACCAATGCAGTACAATGCCAGTGTTTCAGTCCCAGACAGCAGTGGCCCCGAGCGGTATGTCCCAACAGTTTATGCCTCACTGCCTGAATAGAAAGAGAGAAATGTATTTTATTACCTGCCTTTGATATAATTAAATAGTATCCCCTTATAGACGGTGTATTGTTTTTTTTCAAGTTTTCTGTCTTATTTTCCCCATTAAGTCTTTTTGTCACTGAACTTTTACGTGAGTTGCCCACCCAAACAATCCACTAATTTTATTTCAATGGAAGGAGCACAGCTTCAAGTGTTGCATATTTGCTGCATTGTAAATCAGATTGGTTCAAAATAGTCTCTCGCTCTGTCTTTGTGGCCCACCTTGCTCCCCTCAACATTGCCTGTTCATAATTATTTCTGATGAAGTGCTAATTCCGGTTCGCTTTCCTTCACTTCTCATTTGTTTCGTCTTTTTTTTGTCTTGCATTTGTATTTGTTTTCTTGGAGGCCCCATTAGTAATCTGAGTTCCATAACCTTATTCCAGATACAACGTTCACCACTTGTATATCCTCACATTTAAAATGAGAAGGTGTGCCAGTTCTACGAATGTAATAGCGAGGGTATCCTATTTAGTGGTGGCGGGGAACATGAATATTCACTTCTACTTTTCAGTTCTGCGTCAGTTTCTTGCCCGCTTAATTTGAGCCCTTCCAAAAGCCCATTCTGTCTTTCTCTTTCTGCAAGACCTACCTAATCTTAAATTTCTCATGCATATATACTGGGCATAAACAAAGATGCATGTGTTGTAAATTGAGCAAACAGGTTTACTTTAAATGGGGAATACTTGTAATCTCTTCTTTGTAGTAAATCTTGTTAAAATGTTGTGCGTGATGATAAAAAGAATTTACTTCTATTTTTCTTTTCTACCTTCTCCATATTGTCTGTCATTGTGGCTTCCAACAGCATCTTGAGTATAAGTGCAGATATAGAGACAATTGGAGAAATCTTGAAGAAGATTATCCCTACTTTAGAAGAGGTATTTATCTTGAAATTTTCTTCTGTTTAGAATGAAAAGATTAATTTTTGAATAAGATTGTTCTAGAGTATTTACTACTTTTTAAACACAGGAAATTAGAAAAGTGAAAAACGCCAAAAGCCTTTTAAAGAAGGATTATGGCTGTCATGTTGGCATTTTTTGAGTAGAGGGCAAAGTCTGTCATTGTTTATTAAACTAACATTTTTAACATTTCCCGTTTTCCAAATAATAAGTGTTGCACTTTTTGATGCCTTCTTAAGTCATTATAGCAAGCGGTGCAGTGTAATTTAATAAATAATGTAAAAAATAGGGAAAAGTGATACTTCACATTGAGGTGAGGTGTTTAAATTGTTGTGGTTGTATCAAAAGAAATACACAACTACAATTCGGCAATAAATTAAATTGCCCCATTCTGTTTATAAAGAAGAAGCTTAAAACCCCAAATGTTGAATTTTTGTGAATCATCTTTATTTGCTTCTCCCTATATGCATCGTATTTACAGTATCAACACTACAAAGGCAGTGACTTCGACTGCGAACTTCGACTTCTTATTCACCAGAGTTTGGCAGGAGGCATTATTGGTGTCAAAGGTGCTAAAATTAAAGAACTCAGAGAGGTACTTGCTTTCTGTTATTCTGAGATTACATTTTGTTCAATAAGCAATGTTTTCTGTTAATAAAGGGTACATCTAAGTATCTGCTGTGTGGTAATTCCTTCTCAATGTGTTGCATACATGCTTTTGATGTTGTGGGGCAGAGAAGTTGCAATTTCTGTGGGAAGTTGCAATTTTCTTGCAGACCCTCAGAAGTAATGTCAGTGGTAGGGCAAGGAGTTGGTTAAACATATTTTTGGTAGAGTACTGTTTTTAAAGAAAGTATTTTTACTTCATTTTATTACAATTGTATTCATTTCTCCTTTTAGACCAAACTGCTGCATAGTGTAGAATTATTTGTGTGGTTGAACACACAAAACAGCTGAGAATGAAACCATCTCCACAGCAGATATACTGTGGAAAGACTTCATGCTTGCTTTTGTATTTTTTCATTCTAACTCCTGGAAGACCATATTTTTTTAAGTGAAAGAGTAAGATTCTAAAAACTTTATGGTCTCTATGAACTGAAAACCCATGGTTGAGTATCTTTGCATTGTGTCAGGCAGTTTCAGGTCAGTTCAGGTATAAGCCAATACTTGTTTGCATGGATTAAGACAAGACAACTAGACATAATCCTAGCAACATTGCTGTCTTAGCATTCAGAGCATGTTTAATTTGGAAGCTAATACAGCCTGTAAGCTCACAATGGTTATGTGGTCCTTTTTCTAATACTTAATTAAAAGATGCATCATAGCTGCATCATAATTAAAATAGGAGAAAATTGGGTTTTTTTTCTTCTTAATACAAAACTTAGAGCAGTGAGATCTTTAAAATAGGTAATCTTGAAATTTTGTGTGGTAACTCAAAAGCGAGCATGCAAAATGAAGTGGGTAGGAACTTAATTGTATTTTGAATCTATTTTTAAAATATTGTAATGGTTTTATAAAGTTTTTAAAAATATATTTGATAATCTTGGTTTTTTTTCTTCTGCAGAACACTCAGACCACCATTAAGCTCTTTCAGGAGTGTTGTCCTCATTCGACTGACAGAGTGGTGCTTATTGGTGGGAAACCTGATAGAGTTGTTGAGTGCATCAAGATTATCTTGGATCTTATCTCTGAGGTAATGTTTATTAAATTTATTCTTTCACTGGCATTCATGAATGTTTTAGACGTTAATGGGATGAAAAATGGTGTCTTTCAGTTTCTGGTTTAAATTTAGTACCTCATGCTTTCCCAGCAGCAAATGATGGACAGTTACGAACCTTGGGATCTGTTCCTGTTGTTTAGAATTGGGGTACACCTCATGAGCAATTTTGGTGGTACTGGGCCATTTATGCTTTGCATGTGATCAGAATGAAAAATTCGAAGAGGAAGAAAAACAAAATGTGTCTGCCACATCTAAGTAGTTTTACTGTCATAGTTAAGTTCACAGGAAGCACATCAACATCTCCTTTCTTGGCAGCATTGTGAAATCAAGAACATGTTCCAAATGCATTGTGTTAGTAATTAAATATGCCAGTTGTAATATAAATATCTGATTTGGGGAATTCTTTTGTTTGTTTATATTAGTCTCCAATTAAAGGACGGGCCCAGCCTTACGATCCCAATTTCTATGATGAAACGTATGACTATGGTGGCTTCACAATGATGTTTGATGATAGAAGGGGACGGCCAGTGGGCTTTCCAATGCGTGGAAGAGGAGGTTTTGATCGAATGCCCCCTGGTCGTGGTGGACGACCTATGCCTCCCTCAAGAAGAGATTATGATGATATGAGCCCTCGCAGAGGACCTCCACCACCTCCACCAGGTCGTGGTGTTAGAGGTGGCAGCAGAGCTCGTAATCTTCCTCTTCCTCCTCCACCACCTCCTCGTGGCGGGTAAGTTGTTGGATAATTATAAATATAAAATATAGGAGATAATAGAACTCATGTTCTATATCTGAGTCATATTCATATTTTCAGTGATTTTTCCATGCTTCTATATTGGTAGTGATTATGCAGGATTGAGCCTGTATTAGACAAGAGTATTTTGAAGTATACTGAAATTTAATTACCTGCTGTGATGTAGTAAGTTGCCAGGACTATAGTCAGTAGTTCTGAAACTTCTCTTATTCAGTACTTGATTAGAGTAGTTTGATACTAAGTTTATGTGAACCCTGAATGGGAAAATTCAGATAAGAATAAACAAGCTAGCTTATAATACACGTAACACAATTAAAATACTACTGTCTTTCTCGTTTTAGAGATCTGATGTCCTATGACCGAAGGGGCAGACCAGGAGACCGTTACGATGGCATGGTATGAGTTTAAAATTTGCTCTGTTGTGTTCCTAAATACAGTTAGCATGCTGAACTACGTGCACTTTCATGCGGGACATAGGTGGTTCTTATAGTAAAACCATATGTTTTGTCCATACAAATGGTCCTCCTGTGGATGAATATTTGAGATGTAAATGGTACTCTTTTGTTTTCTTTCTTTCTCCCTGTCATCAAAAAGATTCAGTGATTTTGATTGTGCTCAGGTCTGTAGGTTTTCTTGAACTGGCCATCTTTCAGATTTTTTTAATCAGTATGACATTCATTCTTGTCAGTTACTAAACTGTTCTTATCTCAAGCTGTAAGTTTAACTTTTGATTCTTGTCCAGTTCCACTGGGGTTTGGTTGTGGGTGTGTGAGCAAGCAGCTCTGTAGTGCTTAGTTACCAGCTGCTCTTAAATCACAACAGAGGTGGATATCTATAGTAGCAATATTCTTTTCTCCTCTGGCTTTGTTTGGCACCTTCTTTAAGATAACAGGTGACACATTTTTTTTTTCTTCAAAATCAGTGTAGAAGGTAAAAATGAAAAAGAGCTATGAAGTGAGCTACCTAAATGGGCTTCATATGAACTCCTTGGGAGTTACTGGAACTAAGAGTTACTGGAGCTCCAGATTGCAAGAATGCCATATGCTTATTAGTAATAATAAAAGGAAAGATTTGCAGTTACAAATATTTGCAGTCACAAAAAAAAACCCTGTTTCCCATGCTAATCTACATGCTAAGAAACTGGAAGAATGGAGAAGTACCTCTCCAAGATTCCTTATCTGTAATGACATGTTTTCAGGGCTAAGGTATTGTGTTCTTCTGTTAGCAGCTTATAAAGCCTGTGCTAGAGTACATAAACTTAACAGCCTGCCCTTCTTTGGGTATTTGGATGAGCACAGTCTTACTTAGCTTGACTCTTGGGCAGTAGTTTGTTCTAATTTTGTTCTATTTTTATTCAGTTCAGCTAGAAAATCCATTTTAACTTAGGCTTAGCCTGTCAGGTTGACCTTCATTTTATTGCTATGAGTTTCTATACACAAGGGAGGGAATTTCTACTAGCTTGGTTTCTTTCATGGGAAAAAAAACCAATTTCATTTCTTTTCATAGTGAAGCTGCTTATAACTTTGGCTCCTTTGTAACCAAGTGTTATAGCCATTGAAGTGAGGACTACTTCCCAGCAAAGATAGAATTTAATTTCTAGTTTTAGTTAATCATGATCCTAATATCCTAAATTGTGTAGGCAGAAATTTCCACACTGAGCACGACATCACAGTTTCAAGCATTATGCCAAAAAGTAATGTCCTCCTGTGCTACAAGCATCAAAAATTGTTGTGTAGCTAAAAGTTTAAATGAAACCAATATTACTGTGGTTTGTGATGGAAAAAACTGCTCTTAAAGAGTAGAAATGCTGTTTTCACATGAATTCTGTCCTACATAGGTGTAATGAAAGGCAACAATTGATGAACATCTCAAAAATACTGGAAAAACTTACTGTACAAAACCAATTTTTTTTTGCCAGTTCTCTTTTTCACTAAAGGCAGAAAGATGGAACAGTTGACAGTCTTTAAGACTGGATGCTGAACTGTGGTTTTTCCTGTTCCAGAGATATGACAGAGCATTGACAGCTTTGTAAATGCTGAGATGAGAAAAACCCATTTTGATTTTAAAAGATGCGTAAATTTCTCTTGGCATACAGATTTAATCACTTAAGATGCTCCTTGTCTGTTAGCCTGGCTTAAAGTTGTAGTATAAGTACATACTGCTGTTTAAATGCTCATTTGACTTACAGTCTGTTCTGAAGCTTTTTCTCCAAAGTACAGACTTGTTTATCAGCATATAGAAATGTAACTACTACAGTGTGTAACACTCCAGATCGAGTCCTGCGTACCATAAGGGCTATGGTGATCTGAAAAATCCTGAGTTCTGTGTATTTTTTAACACCCTCATTATCAGGAGCATGTAAAAATTAGTAAAGGAAGAATGTATGACAACTCTTCTATTTATTAGTGCAGATGCCGGAAGGAAGTAACAAAATTTCACTTTCCTAGGTCACTCTTAAAAACTAGAAAAACTTAGTACAAAAAAATTTGACATCAGTTAGGACTCCATGCAGGGGTTTTTATTATATGTCAAAGTTAAGCTCTTTGCCTTATCCAGCCCATCTGTCATCTGGTTTCTGTTCCAGTTCTGAGTAGTGACTAGCACTACTCAGTGCTGGTCTGCAACGTGAAATATTATGTATGCCAAGACACCCTGGTTCAGAAACTTATTTTGCACAAATAAACATCACTTGTTGAAAGGGTAAAATTCTGAAGAAAGAAATGCCATATATCATCACTTGTTGAAACGGTAAAATTCTGAAGAAAGAAATGCCATATATCATATGTTTTAGAAACATAGTTAAGTTTCTAATGTGGTTAGGCAGTGGTAGATTGTTAGTCTACTTGCTAACAGGATGAGGTATATTACAGTAAAACATAAGAAGCAGTGTCCTTCCTGCTTAACCTGCAGTTGGCATAATCACTTGCAGTTACTTGTTTCAATCTTACTAAACCTTTTTTAGTAGATAGCAGAATTAATACATGTAAAAATATAAAAAGTCTTTCTGGAAGAAAAAAGAAGGCTTAAGTTTTGCCTTGCTTCTGAGTGAGAGGAAAAAGTTTCTGAGCTTCTTAGTGAGAGGAAAAATCTGCTAATACCATAGAAAGAGAAGGAAAACAAAAGTTGCCCATTTAGAGTTGCCCCAAAGTAAAATTAAAAGCCAGTGAGTTCTGAAAGTAGTCTAAATCACATAATTTCAAGTCTTTGTTAATGGTATAAGGGTTTCTTTATACCACTTTGCATTCTGTTTGGCTGCAACATTCTCTAAAAGTCTGTATGACCTGGATTTCCTTTCTTCCTCTAATGTTGCGTCTGGAAGATGATGCAGTGTCATGTGGATGCCTGTGATGACATGCAGCCACCAGAGCTGGTGAGTGTTTTCAGCCTGTTTTGGAAAACTGCTTTATTGAATGAATTCAGTGATAAAGCAAATTTAAGAGATTTTGAGTGTAGTCCATGGCAACTTGTGCCTATTAAAATTTATAAAGCCATTCTTCTGACTCTGAATTTAGGGGCAGACTTAATGATGTGTCCTTTGATGGCAGGTAATGTTAATAGAAATACAGAATTATGAAGCAGCCTGGTGAGAATAGAGGAGCTTCTCTGTGCCTCTTTTGCCTCCTTTACACAGTATTTTCATTTGGGTAAATGGTAACTTTCTCCGTAACTGATGCACTGTAGATGCATCAATTTATGATTTATGTTTTGTTTTACTTCCATAATGTTGTGGGATTTTATTTCAAGCAGCAAATATTTAAAATAGCTTCTCAATTATTTGTGAATCAACTATGTTTACCTATCAATCTATTTGAAAATGTGTCATTTGACTGGATAGGTTTTGGGATGTTATTGCAGAATTATAGCATGATTTTGGTTGGAAGTAACCTTAAAGATCATCTAATTCCAGCCTGCCATGGGTAGAGAACCTTGAACTAGTCTGGGATGCTCAGGGGTCCATTGAACCTGGCTTTGAACACTTCCAGTAATTGGGAGTCCACAGATTTCTGGGCAACCTGTTCCAGTGCCTCATCACCCTTGCAGTGAAAAATTTCTTTCCAACACTTAAGCTAAACCAACGCTCTTGCACTTTAAAGTTGTTGCCCCTTGTCCTTCCTCTACATACCTGTGTGAAAATTCCTCTCCAGCCTTCTAGTAGGCTGCCTTTTGGAGCTAGAAGGCCACAATAAGGTCACCCTGGAGCCTTCTCCTCTCCAAGGTGAACAATTCCAGCTCTCAGACTCTCTTACAGGAGAGGTGCTGCATCCCTCTAATAATCCTTGTGGTCCTCCTCCAGACTTAATCCAGTTGATCCATGCCCTTAATGTTGAGGGCCCCAGAGCTGGATGCAGTACTCCTATTGGGATCTCAAGGCTTGACCTTTTGATGCAGCCCAGAGTAGCAACCATGCCCTGAGCTGCAAAGTACTCATTGCTGGGTCATGTCCCACCTTTCACTCGCCAGCATCCCCAAGTTCTTCTGGGCAGGGCTGCTCTCCATCTTTTCCTCCCCCAGCCTGTATTGGTACTGGAGGTTGCATCCGCTCAGGTGAAGCACCTTGCTCGTAGTCTTGTTAAATTGAATGATATTTCCTATGCGCTCACTTTCGGAGCTTGATGAGGTTCCTCTGGATGCCATCCAGTCTTTCAGGTCTGTCAACAGCACCACTCAGTTTGCATACTTGCTGCAGGTGTACCTAAGCTGTTTGTGTCATTGATGAAGACATTGAATAGTCTGCACTGCTCCTTCCTCTCTGCACTGGTCCCAGTGGAGGCCAATCTCTGAGGGACACCACTTAATGTCTGTTGAAACTCTGAGCCATTGACACTGTCCCCTGGATGTAACTATCGCTATTCAATAAGCAGTCTACAGTCTACCCGTGGACTCCATCCCTCTCCAGTTTGGAGGGAAGGATGTGGGGACTATGTCAAAGCCTTTACAGAAGTCCAAGTACATGGTACCTGTAGCCCTTTTCTTGTTTACCGATGTAGTCACTCCATTGTAGAAATTAGAGAATACATCAGGTGTTGCCACTGTCTTGAAGATGGCAAAATGCTGCCAAATTAATACTTTTTATTAATTCATGTGTAAAGTCAATTCTTAGCTTATGTACATGGCAACTGCTATAAAATTCTATTATTTTGTGGTGTGGAGAGGCAGATGTGATCAAGGAAAGGTATTTTCTTTAAAAGAAGTTAGTCCAAAAAGGTATCCTATGGCAAATACCAGCAGCAATATGTGTGTGTATGCAGTATGCTATGTGATCAGCCACTCAGTTTAACCTTTAGCAGAGCCCTTCATTGTCTTGTATTTTGGACTTGTGAGCTCTGTTACGTTGTCTTATAATATGTATTGCTTAGTAACATGATTAGGCAATACAGGTTGCTTAGAGACAGAGGATAAGCTCAACACTTTGATCTGAATAGCTTCCTTTTTGATGCAAAAAGAAATGTGATAAGGAATATTTTTTGGGAAAGTTGTTACATTATAACTTCTATGGGCCCCTCCTTGTGAGTGGATGAACTTGACTGATTACCAAGGGCCTACCCAGCTGCTCTCATGTCCCTTCCTTAGTAGAGTGAGGGGAGAAAGTAAGACAGAAAAGTCTGGCTCACGATGGAGACAGGCAGATCACTTGCTAATTAACATCATAAGCAAAACAGAGTTGGCTTGAGTAGGTTTACTGCCACTTTGAGTAACATGGTGAGAAACAGAAAAACACCTTCACCCACTTCACTTCTTCACAGACTCAGCTTTCACTCCTTCATTCCTTACTCTGCTATTTCTCTGCCGTGAATGGTGCAGGGGTGGTAGGGAATGGTAGGTTCCCAGTCAGTTTGTTGTACCTGTCACTGCTCCTTCCTCTCTGCACTGTTCCCCTTCTGCAGTGTAGGGTTCCTTTCATGGAATGATACAGCTGGAGCTGCTCAAATGATCTGTTTCCAGTGGACTGCAGTTCTTAGGGAACTGTTCCAATGTGGGTCCCCTTTGTGTGGTACAGTTCTTCAGGAACAGACTAATTTGGTGTTAGTCCTCTCACAGGGCACAAGTATTTGCCTGTGTGGCTTCCTTCTGGGCATTTCTTCCTGCTCTCAGCATAGCATCCCTCAGTGGGCTACAGTGTAATGATCCTTTCCAGTGTGGTTTTCTCCATGGGCTGTAGGGTAGTCTCCATGCCAGTTCCTGGAGCACTTTTTTCATCCTTGCTCTCTCTTGCAGTCAGTGCACATTGGGTATTTTTTACTCTTTTCTTAAATATTATCACTGAGATGTCATCAGCTTGGCTGATAGTTTCAGCTTTAGGTAGCCCCAGCCTCCTCTCAGATACCCCAGGAGTTCCTTCAGAAGTTGAATTTGAGAGAACCACATATATTTATTCTCTGCTTCTGTAGCAAAGTATAAATACATGGTTTTGCACACTTAGAACACATTAGATGAAATGAGAATTTGATGTCAAATGCAAGTTTACAAATCCTAAAAATAACAGAGCCAGGAGTGCTTGTTGCAGTCATTTACATTCGGTGTATGGTAGATCAAATGTAACAGAAGTAATTATTGTCCTGATTGTTTATTCTAAGATGTAAAGGGTTTGTAGCATGGTCAGAATCAAAGGTGTAGATGTAGTCGGACAATTTGCTGGGCAGACTTCTAGCCCCGTAACTGGAGACTGGAATGTCTTTTGAGCTGTATTTGTAGTATTAATAAGGTGGCTCTACCCTGATTTTGTATTCTAATGTTTAGTACAGATGTCACAAGTAGTTCAGCATCAGCAGCTGTCTGCAAGAAGCTGAGATGGTGAGACTGCCTTGGTAAACTGGCATGGCGGAATTCTTTGTCGTTTTATGTGTTATTCTTAGAGGATTTGATAGGGCAGGATAAGAATCACAGAATATCTGGAGTTGGATGGGACCTACAAGAATCATTGCATCCAACTTGTGGTCCTGCATGAGATGGCCTTTGGTCCAAATTGGACAGAGATTAATGAGATCTCTCCCAGCCACCCTTTTTGTTTCTGGTCTTCCATCTTTGCCTCAGGATGCCCTTGATGGCATAACACTGTTGTATTTCTATCAGATTGAGGGTTGTGATGTTTGATTAAATGGGCTCAAAGTTAACCATATAATGCTTAAGGTAAAAATGTGTTAATGAAACGTGGCTGTTCACATTGTTTTTTTCTCTTTTCTCTTACAGTTTGAGGGTGGCTCTGGTTATGGTAAGTGTTCATGTAGAACGTTTGCGTGTAGTTCATTATATAGTTACTAAAGGGCTTGATGCATACACTTAAATCAGATTATTCTTATGCAGGGGGGCGTGGTTCATATGGAGATCTTGGTGGACCCATCATCACAACACAAGTAACGATTCCCAAAGATGTAAGTAAAGTTGAGTTGCTTTCAAGTCAGGCTTTCTCTTAAAAAAGAAGTCACAGCCATTTTTCAGAATACTTAAAATGCTTGATTAAGTACTTCTAATACAAAACAAGTGTTTCTAAATTGCCAACAGTGTAATGCTTGACTGTTTGGTTTCTGTCTTCAGAGACACGTTAAAGAATTCTACTTGTGGTTAATACTCGGTAATAGATATGGTCCTTGTAACCCATGTTTTGCAAACGAGAGCTGGTTCTCCCAGTTTAATCTCATCTGTGTTTATACAATTAATACCACAGGGGATATTTTTAGGCTATAAAGAAATAAGCTCCCATTGCAGCACTTAAAACTGAATTTGTGGAAACTACTCAAATGGTGGTGTAATTTTCTAGCTTTTGGAAAGGCAGTTGTATCAGGAAATTAATGTTTTTGCTTTCTTCCTAGTTGGCAGGATCTATTATTGGAAAGGGAGGCCAGAGAATCAAACAAATACGTCATGAGTCAGGAGCTTCGATCAAAATTGATGAACCACTAGAAGGCTCAGAAGATCGGATAATAACTATTACAGGAACACAGGACCAGATACAAAATGCACAGTATTTGCTGCAGAACAGGCAAGTTAAAGCTTATTGTTGTCCTAACTGTCAAATTGACATGTATATTATAAAACTGCTCTCCTCTGTGAATCATTCTTTTAAGAAGGCAGGTTTTAAGTAACTATTTGAACCTAACTTCTCTAGTGGTAGTTCTGCCTTGATTCTCTTCTGCTCTCCATTCTAATTAAAATGAAGACACCCTCAAAACTAATCTTGCTGGAAGACATCTTAACCAAGCAGTCCTCTCATTTCTGTGGTGAAAACTGCTGCAAAAATACTACTTGTAATAAATTACATAGAGCCTGTAGAAAATATAGAAGATTTCAGTGGATGTTGGCCTAGTTCTGTGTGGAAGACTAGTGATTTTGTTGTTTTTAGATAACTAAATTGACAACAAATCACAGTCTGCCATATGGCACAGACCATGCCTCTACAGGACAAGTTGAAATCGATTTGGGGCTGTTATGCAGCATTTCACACCTTCCTGACAGTACTTTGCCTTTTCTGCCAAATATTAACAGCTACAGATAGCATTTGCTGTATTAACATTCTGGCTGCTATAGCAGTTTTAATATCTTAACTGGAATGTTTGGCTTTAGATTACTAATATTTAACTATGCCTGAAATACACTAATATAATTGTTAGCCATTGACATTTTAAAATTATGTATTTTTAAATGTGTTAGTAATTTGTAATTTAATATGCTTTATGAATGTTGATGCAAGATGTATGGTCCATCATTCTAATACATGCTTTTTTCTTTTTCTTTTATAGTGTGAAGCAGTATGCAGATGTTGAAGGATTCTAATGCAAGATTATTTTTTCTTTTTTATAGTGTGAAGCAGTATTCTGGAAAGTTTTTCTAAGACTAGTGAAGAACTGAAGGAGTCCTGCACCCTTTTTTTTTTTATCTGCTTCTGTTTAAAAAGCCAACATTCCTCTGCTTCATAGGTGTTCTGCATTTGAGGTGTAGTGGAATCTTTGCTGTACACCAGATGTAATGTTTTAGTTCCTTACAGATACATGGGGGGGGAAGGGCGCACGAGACTAACATTGAAATTTTGAAGTGGCAGAGAGAATGAATTCTATTTTTGTTCATTGTTGGTGGTAAATTGTACTGTTTTTCTGTAATTGTTGTGAACACCCTGCTTTATGTACACTGTATCTTACTTTGAAGGGGGAGAATGTGGTAGGTCCCATGTCCCTGGCATTTGTTGAGAGCAGTGTGCAGAATGAAACGCATTTTTGTAAGAAACATTTTAGGATTTTTAAATAAATTTAGTGAACCTATTCTTGGTGGTCATTTTTCTTCAGGTCTACATAAGGTCATAACTAAAATGGATACACCTAGTTTGGTTTTTTTTCCCTTATAAGTTAGAGTTGCTGTTAAGCTTGCTCTTCAATTTCCTTGATATATAGATGGAGTTATGTGGGGTTTTTTTGACAAATTAAAGAGATCGTGTGAAAACAATGACTGCTTTGCTGTTTGGGGGGCAGAAAGGTGAAAATATGCAAATGTGTAAAACTTGACATTTTTGCAAGTGTTTGGCCCTCTTTGCAATACCTATATATATTGGTGACGGTATATAAATAAAATACTTCAAACCTTTGTGATGTCACTGAGTAAACAGTTGTAAAGTACACCTGGTTTTAGACAGCTTGCTTCATGCAGAGTTGCTCTTACCATTACTGAAAAAATTATACCTGTTTCCTGAGCTTTTGTTTGTATGAGGTAGGAGTTGCAAATTGGCAAGATGAGATATAACTGTGTAACTTGTTTTCCATTGTATGCAAAACTTCAACTTGTTTCCCAGATGTATGTTGAGTTCCCTAAGAATTATTTGTGAGAAATTAAAAAAAATATAACGCCTCTGGATATCTCATGTAATACCTTGGCATTTGTATTTATAGTTTAAAGTTTTAATTTCACTTCCTGAATAAAAACAGATTAAAAAGTTTAAAGGTGTGTGGCACATAGAGATATGATGGATCCAGACTAAGTGAAGATTATTTTATTGTCTTTGGTTGGTTGGTTTGTGGTGTCTCCCCCTCCTCCCCCAATTTGTGGTTGATGAACTTGGCCTTTTTAATACAGCTGCTCTTTAAAATAGCATGGTAAAGGCGAGGAGCCTGAAATGTTATGCATAAGGCTGGCTCCCTTGGCAAAGTGATACTGAATTCTGTAGAAGGAAATGCCATCACTCTGGTTAAGTCAGTGGGAAGTCAGCCAGCTTGGTACCTAAATTCTAGAGTCTGCAATGGAAGCTAAGGTTTTGGGCAAAATGCAAGTTAACTAAAACAGGCTCAATTTCTCTGGGTGCTTCCAACTTGTGTATGTATTCAAAAGGGGTTTTGGACTGTCTTTCGTGGGGTGCTTTTCTGTTTTGATCGAGAAAAAGAGCTCAACAACTCAACAGCACATTTTTGTTCGTTCCTCAGTCAGGTTTTTTTTCTTTTTATCCGACTCTTTTTCAACGATTGGAATCTTCCGGAAAACTTCGCTGCTATGAAGCTGGGTCTGCCCACCGCTCGCGCCTGGCGGGATTTCACGGGGCTACTCTCAACATGAGCGCGCCGGCCCAAGCGCTCCCGGGCCTGGCCTCCGTGCTCGGCCCCGCCCCCGAGCACCGCCCGGGCCCCGCCTCCGCCCGCGCCTGCGCGCAGCGGCAGCACCGGGGAGCGGGGCGGGGAGCAGGGCGGAGCCGAGCAGCCGGAGCCGCTGCGCGGGCGCGCCCCGCGGGAAGCGCGGCGGAGAGACTGACCTCGGCAGTGTGCGTGTTTCCTGCCAAGCATGGAGGTGTTCCCGTCCCCCCTGGAGTCCGCCAAGTTCATAGCCGAGCACAGCAAAGATGTCTCCGTGGACGAGGAGGGAGCGCGACGGGTGGCGGAGAGCCTGTTCGACAAAGCCGCGGCAGCGGAGTTCGGGGTGGCGGGGTGGAAAAGCCTACACGAACTGAACCCCCGGTCCGCCGACAAGGAGGCTGTAGACTGGGTGTTCCTGGTGGACACCCTCAACTTCTCCTTCTGGTCCGAGCAGGAGGAGCGCAAGTACCTTGTGAAGTACAAGGATAAAACCTACAGCGGCTACTGGTCGCTGTGCGCCGCCGTCAATAGAGCCCTGGACGACGGTCAGTGAGCGCCGGGGAAGCGTGGCCGGGCCGGGGCTGCGGGCGGGGGGCGTCGGAAGCCGAGCGTCGTGTATTAAATGAAAGCGGCGCCTCGGAACTGGGACACGCTCTTGGGAACTGCTGCTCCCCGTGTCAGTAGCTGTGTGTGTGCAGGCGTCCCGTTGAGCTTGGGGAAGGGAACCAGAAGTGCTTTCAAAATACCCTTGTACTGAAACTACCTAACTCTTGGCTGTATTTCTTCCATTCAAGAGACTTTAAGGATTGCCAGGAGTCAGCTGTGCGTGACTTGGGTTATTTCACATGTGCTCTTAAGTTAAGTTGCGTATTTCCATGGCAAATGAATAAATGAGGCATAAAGTGAGAATCCTCTGGACTAATCAAATGCCAGTGTCTAAAGTAAATCTGAAAACCCATGTGCCCCTCAAACCAGTATTTTAAAACCAGTATTTTAAAGTTTCGTATTTAAACCTAGTACTTTAGCACTCACTCTTTTTGCTGTTCTCAGAAAAAAAACCCAGCCGTTAGTAGACACAGATGAAGGTTTTAATTAATTTTCTGCGTAGTTATTTAGCAAATTAAGGGGGTATTAGCATTAAGACGCTTTTTGTAAATGCACAGCATGATTAGGATTCATGGGAAAACAGGCCTATTCTGACTAAACTAGCTATATACTGACTATATTTGCTAGTGTGCTATGTAAACATCACACTTAAAATATGAAAATTAAGCAGTTGGGGAAATTACATACAAAAAGTAACAACAGTTCTGTGGTTGTATATTGGAAGTTTGCTGTAGAAGAAAACATTTTATGCACTCATAAATTTAATTGTGAGCAGCTCTGTGGATGCGGTTATTGCTGAAAGCAAAGGTGGGTTTAAGAGTTGATGGACTTAGATCTTTCTATAGAAGTTCTTTCCTTTAGCAGACCACTGCACTAGGTCTATATGTTATGTTATGTGATAGCCTAAATATCTTATTTTCACTTTTCTGAAGGAATACCTATCACCAGTGCGTCCTATTTTGCCACCATGACGGTTGACCAGGTTAGGCACGTATTTCGCTCTGACACAGAAGTGCCTTTGCCCTTGATTGAAGAAAGACACCGGGTGCTGAATGAAAGTGGAATAGTTCTGTTAGAGAAGTTTGGAGGATCCTTCCTCACCTGCGTTAAAATGAGTGAGAAGAGTGCTCAGAAACTGCTACATCTCATACTGGAAAATTTTCCTTCTTACAGAGATGAAGCTGTATTTGAGGTAAGCTAATTCTAAAGCTCTGGAAAAAAAAATCCTTCTATTTAGTAACAGTAAAAGACACTTGATAGTCCACAACTAGTCAGGACAAGAGTCCTTTTCTTTTTCCCACCAGAGGAGTACCTTTTTCTCATATGCTGTCTCTTTATCACTTTACTCTAATTTATTTTGGTATACTCTGAGTTCCCAGTTAGATCACACTTCCTTTGTACTCCTTAAAAATGCATAGTATTTGAGATAATTCCTGCCTGAAAAATGGGAATCCTTAACCTTCCTCCCACCATCTTGTTTTTCTTTTACCTTAAGGGTCTCTGCAGCTAATGAAGGAAGTGAAACTCTGGTAGAATTAATGCACAGCTACTGAGACTCCACCCTCTAACGGCTGTTGATTCAACAGGCATTGCTCAAATCACTATAGATTAGAAGTAACCCACATTTTTACAAATTTTGACAGTATACTGAAGCATTTACTGAAAGAAACTGATGGGAATTAAGCAGGGATCATATGATATTTTGTCTCCCAGTTTTCACCTATACAGGCATGGTTTTCATTTAGCACCTGTGACTTATGTAGCAGCTCGTGTGCTCAGTTGCATGTGAAGTAGTACTCTGCTGTTACATCATTAAATCGAGAAGACTTTGTTAGTGACAGTACAGCCTATACTACTGGTCTGTGCAGTCTTTTCAGCTTCTTGGAATACCAGTCACTGAAGCTTTGACCCTATTGCATTTATTGCCCTTCAGTAGGAGGTGTCATTTTATTTTCTTCTGTCTCCTGCTGTGAAGCGAAATATATTTACATAAAAAATCAGAGGTTCTTTTGAATTAATCTTTGAAGCTACTGGTTTTGTTTATTTGGGTTTTTTTAACATAAAAGTATTTTTTGACAATTTTTATGATCAAAAAGGGAATATTTTCTAAGTAAAGTGATATTTTCTTATCTTTATAGTGACTGTATTCACTGATGTTATATCTTTCATGAGATGATGATGAGTGCTTTATAAAGCAAGCCTCCTTAAAAGCAGCAGCAGACTACAGAATGAAAAGCTGTTCCCTAAATGATCTCAGACCGTAAGCACTGACTTAGTAATAAAGCCTGTTGCATGAATATGGAAGCTTTTTTCTGCTTTCGCTAAGCAAGATATGTATTTTGAAGTGGTGACATGGATCATTATTTTTATGGCAGCAGGTTGAGCTCTCACAAGTAAGACTTCTAAAGGGTTAGGAGGGAACTGGAAAGATGGTGAAATATCCAACAGCAAACCAGTGCTTTTCAGTAACTCTCCAAAGGAGAAATAGATATAAGTTAAGTCATACATTAGAATCATACTATCAGACTGCTACAGCTGACCTTCTAGGGAAGCTTTTAAAATTAGCACAATTATTTGACTGTATGTTTTTCCAAATACATATACAAAATACTTTTAATAATTACATATGTAATCCTAGAAATTGCCAGCGTTAGTTTTCCTGAAAAAGAAAATGCAAACCAAGACCAAAATCTCCAAAACATTTTTTTCTCTTTGGTGGATAATTCATATTTAGATGCTGTGCTGCATTTGATTCCCAACAGCAGTTTCAGTTTTAGACTATATTGTACTCATATATCAGGGTTTTTGTGTTCTGACAGAGACTTAGTGGAGTCCTTTTTGATCTTCCCCTATATTGCATGTTTTCATCTTTTACTTACCATCCATCTCCGGGAACTGAGGTTGTAAAATTCTCATAATCCTATTCTTTGCTTTTTTTTTTTAATTGCTGTGCTATCACATTTTTCTCTTTGCCAACACAATACTTCTCCTTTCTTTTAATGCCAGTAGGTCATAATTAGGTATATTCCTTAATATTAGCACATTGTACTGCAGAGAAGATGCAAATGTTCCTGTACATGGTACTGTTTCCTGAAAGGCAAAGTGTTGCAGAAAAAAAGATAAAAGAGATATAGTTGTATTGCCATGTTGAAAAAAGTTCCATTTTTGATAAATTGAACTATCTTTACAATCTTTCACAGACAGAATCAGAGACTAGGTAAGGGTTTAAAGGACTATACCATAAGTGGGTCCAACCTCCCTGCTCAAGCAGGGTCATCCCCAGAGCACATGGTACACGATTGTGTCCAGACAGTTCATGTGCATTTCCCAGGAGGGAGACTCCACAATCTCTCTAAACAATCTGTGCCAGTGCAGTCACTTGCACAGTAAAGAAGTTTTTAAGTTCTTCCAATTTGACATGTAGTATCATCCACCTAGTGATTTTCCCTGCTTTCTGATAAATAGTGGGAAAATTTACTCAAAATGCTTCATAGTCCTTTTCACATTGAGATTTTTTGTATAAACTTAATGTGTTCTGTACAACAACAAAGTTAACAATGAAACAATGAAATTATAAATTTATCTGCTCAGCCATGAGTCCCAATATTTTTTTCCTAATTAAGCTACAGCATGAAATGAAAAGTCCGTTCTAATTCCACCTTCCTCTTCTCTTGTGAAATGGTGTGGTGCTAGAGACAATCAGTACTTTACTACTGGAAAATTCCTAATGCTATGAAAGAATGACACTCTTGCTTTGGGACATAGGAGCTATGATAAAATTTGGTCTGTTAATTATTTACTTCTTGTTACCACTTCTTGTGTGATGTTTAAGGTGGTGTTTTGTTGTTTAAGGTACAAAATCATGTATGTTCTCTAGAAGAAAGTTTGTGCATCTATGTCAAGTATAGAATGAGGCATATGGAAGGCAGGAGTTTTGAGGATGTTTTGGAAGTTGTTCTATGAAATGTAGTTGAACTTCCCAGTATTTTTGGAGAATATCATTCAAGGACAAAAAATCTGATTTGCTGTCAGGAATAGTTACAGCATCTTGGCAGTAAACAAAGAGGAGCATTCACTAAGTTTTCGCCAGAATTCTATTTCTTTAAGAATAAAGATAAATGGATTAACAAAATGTTTTAATTGTCTAGTACAATACATGCCTATTATGCCTCTCTTGTCAAATTAAAAGGTTGGATGTACTGTAGAGTTTCTGAAAATTAATGTTGCTGTTGTTCAACTACAGTGTTTACCAAGTGGCAGTAAACAACTGTGAATGTGTTCTGAGATCCAGGCATATTCTAAACAATTTTTATTTGCTGCAGTAACTTTTATTATGTTATTCATTTATTTCAGTTTATTTATGAGCATTCCACATAATCCATGTTTGCAGTTTGATATTGTTTAGATTTCAAGATATTTAAGAGTGTTGCAGTTTTATTCTGTTCTAGTTAACTAATGTTTGCTTAACAATATGAAATGGTTAATGTGTTATTTGCTATATTTATTGATCAGGCACTTAAACAATCCATAAATTTCTTTCTTTAGAAAAAGAAGGTGTCTTTCTACAAACGGGCACAAATACTTGTGGCTGACACATGGAGTGTTTTAGAAGGCAAAGGAGATGGCGCTTTTGATGATATATCCAGTCTGACAATATTTGCTGACTACAGAATTCCACAAGTTCTTGTTCACTTAAAAGCAATGAAGTATTCTGAAAAATTAATGAAGAAACTACGTGAAGGTTTGTCCTTGCGAATATCAAGTAATCTTACTGCTCGATATTGTAGACTAAAGCTAGTTCTAAAATGTAATATGTTGTCCATGTAAGGGTTATGTGTCACTTTTTTCCCTCCAGGGATTTCTTAGGTACTGGAAGGAACTTTATCTCTAACCATGATCTTGGGTGAGATGTCAAGGTTACTTTTTTTATAAAGACCTAACTGTTTTGTGGATTAAACATTGATAAGGGAGGGATTAAAGAGATTCAAAGATAATTTGAGTTTCTGAATGAATTTCTGAAAAGCTGCTGTTGTAAAACCACTTTTCAGAATAAGAATAGTTAGAATTTTTGAAGTTTACATAAAATAAACAATGATTTTTGTCATTAATTCAAATTTGTAAAAGCATGGGAATTCCTCTGAACTGCTAGTTAATAAGCGAAGTAGTAATAATAATAATAATAATAGTATATTATTATAATTATAACATATATATAGGATTTAGTTTTTTAAGCATGGTTTCATCTTCCCAATACCTACTAACCATGAATTTTAGTGAATAAAAATAAGCCAATCTCTTTTGCACTGCAAAATGACTGTCTTTAGATGTAGAAGTGCTATTATGCAATTTCAGAAATACTCGGGAAGATAAACAGATTAATGCAGTCGCCCATGAACTTTAAAAGAATGGCCGTACATGTATTTATCTCTTTATGCATATCTATATAACTAAATAGACCTCACAGACATTCTATCCTTCCATGAATCCTAATGAAAAGATTCCCGTTTAAACAATTCCACTGTTTCTCTTTACATTCAGTTCCTTTGGGGGGTTGTTTGTTTTCAATTTTAAAATCTAAGTCTTCAGTCATCCTGGTAGAAAATACACTATGAAGTATAATAATTATATACTAAAAAGAATACTATAATAAAAGACTATTTTTTTTTGTCTCTGTAAGCAAAGAAATAATCATATGATTTGCAGTACACACTGCTCCTAAAGCAGTTCCTTAGAATACAGGCTGTTGCTTGAATTGAATGGGAAGGAAGCTTCTAAGTGCAATATGGTAAAATTAAAGTAACCATTAGAAAATGTGTAGCAACACTGTTAACAGTTGCTGGGTAAGTCGTGAGAACTAGAACCCTAGAACAGAATAAATGTGAAGGGGAAAAAAATTCACTTGGCCTCCTGTCTGCTCCGTATAAATGGATTGCTGTCTCTTGTGTCTGCAGGAACACTTTTCCAATCTGGAGACAAAGAAGAGGTAGAGATCCGTGGCTGTTCTATTTGGTGTTGTGCATTGATTTGTAAGCACCTTCAGGAGCTCTATCAGAAGAAGGGTCAGGATATGCATGAAAAAATCAATGCAGTTTTACTCGATTATTATCTTTGGGATTATGCCAGAGATCACAGGGCAGAGATGAAAGATATCCCGTTCCACCGAGTACGGTGTATATATTACTAAGTCCAATCCAACAGCTCTTGTATTGCTGCCTTATCTTTTGAACTTGCTTTTTCATATGGTGATTTGTCATGCACTAATTTGGAACTGTTAAATCAAATGCTTGTTTTCTAGTGATGTAGTAACAATGGACCTTTTTTTCCGCATTGTTTTATTATGTTTTTATTACCTTTTTTTTAATCTTTTGCTTGCCCTGATTGGAATTAACAGTGTAAACTTTGCAGGCAATTGATGTTAAGGTAGGGTTTATTACTCCTGCTTTGACCTTTGTATTGGTGTACGTGGCTACCTGTGTGCACAGCCAGATGTGTGTGCAGATCCTGTGGTGTACCTTGGTGTACCTCAGCCCCTCCCTGTTCCTGCCTGTCCCCTGTCATACCTGCACAGAGGTGGCAGGTGCCTGGCAGATGTTTTACTGCTCAGAGATGGAAGTGTAACCCGTCCAGTTGTCCAATAAACAATGCGGTGACAGACGTGCCATGGGGGTGTGTCTGTGTTTTTACTGCTAGGGGTGAGATGGCGGGGCTCAGTCCATGCAGTGAGGGAGGTGGGAAGGGAGGGGAGGAATCACAGAATCACATAGGTTGGAAAAGATCTCTGGGATCATCAAGTCCAACCCGTGACCGAACACGAGTTTGTCTGCCAGTGAGTGCCATGTCCAGTCTTTCCTTAAACATCTCCAAGGACTGTGATTCCATCACCTGACTAGGCAGCCTGTTCCAATATTTAATCACCCTTTTTGTGAAGAAATTTTTCCGGATGTCCAACCTGAACCTTCTCTATCACAGCTTGAAGCTATTTCCTTTTGTACTGGCACCTGTTGCCTGTGAGGAGAGGCTGAACGCCATCTTGCTACTCCTACCTTTCAGGCAGTTGTAGAGAGCAGTAAGGTCACCCTGAGCGTCCTCCAGGCTGAACAGCCCCAGCTCTCTCAGCCGCTCCTAACACCACTTGTGCTCCAGACCCTTCCCCAGCTCCGCTGCGCTTCTCTGGACACACACACCTCACCGTCCTTCCCGCACAGAGGGGCCGAGTCCCGCACAGAGGGGCAGGGCGGGAAGAAGGGCCGGGGCTCGCGCCGGTCCCGCCGCTGGGGGCGCTGTGCGCGCGGCGGGCGGCCGGCATGGCGGCCGTTGCCTAGCGAGGGTCGCAAACAGCGCGGGCCGCTCGCCGCCGCCTGCCCTCGCTGCGGCCCGGGCCCACGGCACGGCACGGCACGGCACGGCACGGCACGGCACGGCACGGCACGGCACGGCACGGCACGGCACGGCGGCCTCTGCGGCGCTCCAGCGGCTCCCGACCCTCACGCGTGATACGATCCCGGCCGCTCCTTAGGTTTGGAGGCGTTGCAAACACGGAAAATCCGCTGGGCCGCACGCAGAACATCCCTGCAAGAGAAAAGGTTGCCAGTATGTTTGCCTCTGCCCTGTGGCAGCCGCGGGCGTCGACACCCGAGTGTCTCTCTTGCCTTGATGTTTTAGGAATGTTTCATATTCCCACGTTCTTTTACTAAGTAGATTCTTAGGAAATACGGTTTCCCTGCCACACCCGGGACATGGTTTGTTTTTTGTTTGTTTAGGAATATAACTTTAAAAAGAGAGTAAGAAATGTTGGCACTTAAGAGCAGCACTTGCTAGGGGGCAAAAAAATAATGCACCCAGATAACTAAACTCAGTTATCAATCAAAACGTGTTTTCAATCTGTAGTTAGTACGTTTATGTATCTGTTTCTGATTGGCCATGTCCCTAATGATACAAGTCATTCTCATGCTTTGTTTATTTGTTCTTGTGCTCAGTCAAAAAAATGAGGCTTTTCTTTTTTCAAAGTTCAGCCAAATCTACAAATTAAAAGGAGTAAAATGAAATGCAAAAGCTCTTCTCTTCACTGCCATGAGATAATACTGTTTTAAGCTATTAGTTTTCAACAAACTTGAATTTTGGGAGCTTAGATGATTTCTGCCAGTTCAGTAATGCAGCTTTCTTGAAGACAATGTGTGTGAGAGCACAAAGTTCAGCAAACTTTACCTTTCATGACAAAAATTCTCAGAGTTAGCAACAACAACAGAAAATATGTGTGTGGGATCCCATGCAGATTTTTGAATTCTAGTGAAAAATAGCTATAAAGAAAGGCAATTCCTTAATATTTACAAGTGTGCTACTGTACAATGCCTATGCTGTAAGAATGAATATGCACCAGGCAGTATAAGGAACCATGCATGTTAAAATTATAATTATTAATTTAATAATTACATATGTGCCTAAAGTTTCAGATCAAAATCGGAGGAATGTTCTACATGTAGTAAATAGATACATTTAAAACCACACTTCCTTGTGCTTGTTGAGTTAGAAATGTTTGGTGCTTAATAAGTGGAAGAGGGTATGTATATACAACTTTTGGAGAAAAAGGTTTTGTTTGACTGATTTGGGTTGCCTATGCAATATGAATGCAGGAACAGGAAAATGAGAGGATCCATTGTAAGCCTTTGCTTTACCAATAGTGTTTATTAAAACTCTTGCAATATTGTTGCTTTGTATGACTGTGTTATATTCAAATAGGAAATCAGGCAACTTTCAGACTTAAGTCTGCTAACCTGGAAATAAATAGTTGCAAAAATAATTTATTAATTTATTATATAGTTATTAATAGAGCTGCATTTATATCAGGTAGTTTTCAAGATTGTAATAGTGCTTACATGTTCCTTAGGAAATCTCAGCTTTTCACTTCAGGAGATACATTCTTTTGTATTATATAACATGGAAAACTTTTTTTCTTAGTTGCAGACAGCTGTGAATGAAGTGAACAGAGCTGTGGTAACAGATTTCTTCTTGACTATGTGAATACTGAGTGGGAAGCACAGTGGTGGAGTCTGGCATGGAGGAGATCCCAGTTAAAGTTGCAGTCCGAGTCAGACCTCTGCTTTCCAAAGAAATACTTCATAACCACCAAGTGTGTGTCAGATTAGTGCCAAATGCTAAACAAATTATCATTGGAAAGGACCATGTCTTCACTTTTGATTTTGTATTTGGCAAAAACTCAACCCAAGAAGAAGTTTATGCTGTTTGTATTAAGCCTCTTCTAGTGTCTCTGACTGAAGGATACAATGCTACGGTGTTTGCCTATGGACAGACTGGTTCTGGGAAGACTTACACCATCGGTGGTGACCACATTGGTAGGTTATAGAAAGGTTTTTGGTTTATGGAAATTTTTTAATTGGTAAAGAGTGCATCTATGCAAGTTAAATATTTATAACATAGCAGATAATGCTGCATAATTTTAAGGACCAAGGCAAAAACCTGTAGTAAAAAAACCCCAAGCTTCCAAAGTTTATGTGACAATTAAGGTTCTAAAAACTTCTCCATAAATTAGACTATACCAAAAATATATAAGAAAAACACAATTTGTTAAGTGTTCTTTCACATTCCACATTTTAACATGCAGTTTATATTAGAACTTTTTTTTCTGAGATATAGTGGTTTTGAAAATTTTTACTACATTTATCTTACCTTGCAAATGTCTTCATTAGGCGTTTAATTGTTTACTTGCTCATTCTGTGTTGGATTTGTTTGCTTTTTTGGGGCTTTTGAGGGAAATTTCTGTGGCATCTGAGAAATTTATGCTTTAATTCTTCCAAATTGATATAAATAGAGTATTGTAAATATCTTGGTAGAGTCTTCCTTTTATTTAGAATCATAGGATCACTGAACTGTGTAGGTTTGAAAAGACCCCTAAGATCTTAAAGTCCAACCATTAACCCTGCATTTCCAGGTCCACAACTAGGCCCATTCCATTGGTTGACCACCAGTGAAGAAATTCTTCCTAATATCAAATCTAAACCTCCTCCCCAGGTGCAGCCTGAGGTCATTTTTTTCTTGTGCTGTCACTTTTTACGTGGGAGAGGAGACTGACCCCCCTCCCCCAGTTACACCCTCCTGTCAGATGGTAGTAGAGAGCACTACGGTCTATCCTGGGTCTGCTTTTCTCCAGCTTAAACAACCCCAGCTCCCTCATCTGCTCCTCCAGACCCTGCCTCAGTTCTGTTGCCCTTCTTTGGACACACTCCAGCTCCTCAATGTCCTTACAGTGGTGGGCCCAGAACTGAATACGACACTGGAGGTGTAACCTCGCCAGTGCCCAGCACAGGGGGACAATCACTGCCCTGGTCCTGCTGGCCACGCAACTGCTGGTACTCCTCAGGATGCCATTGGCCTTCTTGGCCACCTGGGCACATGGCTGACCCGTGATCAGCTGCTGTCAACCAGCACCCACAGGTCCCTTCTGGCTGAGCATCTTTCCAGCCACTCTGCCCCCACCCAACCTGTGGTGCTTAAGGGGATTTTTGTGCCTCAAGGGCAGGACCCCACAGCTGGCTTTGTTGAACCTCATACCACTGGCCTCTTCTGCTTATTGTTGTAGTGTTATCACTTCTATTCCCTTCACTAGTAGTTATTTAATGTTCCTATAAATATCGTTGCTAGCTAAATTGTTTTGGTAGTAGATGTCACAGTCTAAGGATGATCATAGCTCTGCAATTACAACCTTTTAGTTTAATGAATATATTTACTAAATTAATACTTAGATGTGAGCAACCCGTTAGTCTTTTGGTAAAAGAGATTCTTTTTGTTGTCTCATAGGCAAACAGCTTCCATAGTTTTGGATAAAGAGCACAGATGATTAATGGAAACATTGTCCTATGCTGACTATGTAAAGAAATGTAGAGTTTGGCACCAGTGTTCCATGTTTATGAAGAAATAGGAAATTACTGTTAATGTTGGTCATAAATCTTGTCTCGCTATGTTACTGATGATTTTGCTTTATATAAGTAGAATTTATAGTTTCTCAAACCCTTGAGATGTCATTGCTAACCATACTGAGTAGGGATAAAGAAGAAACCTGTACTCTGAGAAATACAGAAAAAAGCAGAATCCATATTTTTCATAACTTTCTTAACTATAAAATTATGTAATTTAAATCCTCGTACTGGATTTGAATCCTAGTACTGGATGCAAACAAAACTTCTGACACACACAGGAGAAAAAATTACAAAAATCCTTGTGAACAAGGAGCTCTTCAGATTCCTTAGTGTGTTGCATACTAAATTTGCAGGCTTCTCTCAAATTTCAGTCTTTGTAATTTATGTTACAGAATGACTGCAGTTTTCTATGACATTTGTGCTTATATTTTAGCATCAGTTGCAGTGGATGAAAGGGGCATAATCCCACGGGCTATTCAGGAATTATTTCATCATATTTCTGAACATCGTAATATTAACTTCCGTGTGAAGGTATCCTATATAGAGGTTTACAAGGAAGAACTTCGAGATTTGTTGGATTTGGAGACCTCTGTGAAATATCTACATATTCGAGAAGATGAGAAGGGAAATACAGGTAGGATTCCAGCTCTCAAATTTGGTGTTTTGTGTTTCAGTTTGTGTCCAAATTATTCTTGCTTTCTCTTGAAAGTGCTTATTCACTGCTAATGAATAAAAGGAAAAAAAATATTAAAGTTTCAGAATATAAGCTCAGTTCAGCTGTTTGGAAACAGTTTGGGGTTTAGATGCTTGTCAGCAATATAGATGTTCTATTATATGGATGGAAGTGGCAACAAATGATAAAGTAAATAACACAATTATTGTTTCTGCAAGTTCTGTCTAGAAACAAAATAGTATGTGATTATTCACTTGAATAAATATTTTAAGATTAAACCATTGCTTCTTCCTTCAAAATTACAATTGTTAAGTCAATTATATTGTATATATCTGCTCCCCTTTTACAATTAAATGAGTGGAAGAGACCACTTCATTAAGAGAAGGGGAAGCAGATATTTTTAGAGGCTTTGAGATTAATACTTGCCCTGTAGGTATCCTGCTCACCCCATGAAAATGCTAGAAGAATCCACATCAGAGTTATTTTATTCTGAAAGTACCTAATCTGGTTTAGGTTTGGATTTTTTTTCTTTATATTCTAATTGTTGTGTTTAGTCTAGTATTCTTAAACTGTTATATTAAGCTGTCATGGGTTTTTTGTCTGTAGCTGGGAGAAAGCACTAGTTCAGCACAAATCTTGCAGACAATATCGTTGCTTCAAAAGGATCCCTCAATACATTTTAAATTATTTATTTTCTTCAGTACAGTTAGAGTAATCTTCTTGTTCTAGGACGCTTTCCATTTCTCATTAAAAGAAAAATATGATAAAAAATATTATTAGTAAGAGTACTTGGTAGAAGTACACTTACACTTTATTAGATTACTAACATACCTGTCCCAAAGGCCCAACTATCTGCCCTATTCAGAATAGAAATTATTTTCTTAGTACAGGCTTGGAATAAGTTTTAGTAAAAACTTTATAGTTCTTAGTCTTTTTTTTTAACTGGCAGAATATCCTTTGAGCTGATTTTGCTCATATTTTTTCTAGGTAGCACCACACTGTAAATTGTAAAGGTAATGTGCAGTGTGCAATGTGTAAATGAGTTGTGTCTTATGTCTAAGATACTGTTTCAAATGTTATGGCACAATAGACCCCTACATTAAATATCTGCAGGTTTCAGATGTGTTATACCTCATGCTTTGCACATATTGTATCTTCTATTTCTATGGCTATATGCCATGACCTCATAGGTAGGTCATAGCCATAGCAGGCTTGTATGTTTCTCTAATGCACTATTATAGGTATTGCTGTAAACTATTGCTGAAGAATTATTATTGTAAACTATTGCTATTTAGAATTTATTAAATTATTCTTATTTTCATCTGGTTTGGTGTTTGAAGTGATTGTCGGTGCTAAGGAATTCCAAGTAGAATGTGCAGATGAAGTAATAAGCCTGCTGGAAAGTGGCAATGCAGCTCGTCACACAGGCACAACACAGATGAATGAGCACTCTAGTCGATCTCATGCCATTTTTACCATCAGTATTCATCAGAAGCAGTCTGCAGAGTATCAGAATGCTGCACAGGATTCAATCGCTTCAAAGTTTCATTTTGTGGATTTGGCAGGATCAGAGAGGGTAGCAAAGACTGGAAATACTGGTGAGCGCTTCAAAGAATCAGTTCAGATCAATAGTGGTCTCTTGGCCTTGGGAAATGTCATCAGTGCCCTTGGAGACCCAAAAAGAAAAAGTGTACATATTCCATACAGGGATGCTAAAATCACTCGTATTCTGAAAGACTCCCTAGGAGGAAATGCCAAGACTGTTATGATAACATGTATAAGTCCATCCTCACTGGACTTTGATGAATCTTTAAATTCCCTCAAATATGCCAACAGAGCAAAAAACATTAGAAATAAACCAGTAGTAAATTACAACCCAGAAAAAGACCGAATTGATGAAATGGAACTTGAAATCAGATTGCTTCGGGAAGCTTTGCAGAGCCAGCAGGCCCGTAATCACCAGTTACATGACTTAAATGAAGAAAAAGCCCGTATCAGTTCACTTGAGGAGCAGCTCACTCGCCTTCAGGTTCAATATTTCAGTTACAGAAATTGTGTAGATGAAGCCTTACCTTTTCTGGTTGATTTGTATGATGATGTTAGCTTAAGAAGAAGTCAGCGGGACAGGTTGCAGAGCTGGATCACTATGGTACAGAAAGTAAGGAAGGAAGCTCTCACCATCCAGGAGGCTGACACAGGCACTGAGACCAGCCCAGTACCACATCACATTACAATACTTCAGCTGAAGAGGGAACTAAAGAAATGCCAGGTATTTAATTATAAGCTGTTTATTTAAATGACTAAGTAGAAAAGCAATCTGCCAAAATTTGAGCTATATTTTGAAAGATGGATAAAATTGTCACCTGTACTTAATTTGACAGTTAAATTTAATTTCCAGCTTTGTAGAATTTCCTTTGGCCAATCCCTGGGATGTAGGTGTTTTGTAATGGATGTTTGAATACACAATCAGTGACAACAGTCACAATGAGTTGAAGTAATGTTATATTTTCTCTAGTCAGTTTCAAGATGATTCTTGAGGCTGAGCTGTTTTATCTGTTAGATATTTGGTTTTCGCTATGCTAGTATGCTAGGTTTGGCTGAGATGAAGGTAGTTGTCTGTATAGCATCCCCGAGGGTGCTGTGTTTTACATTTGTGACGAATACGATTGTAATAAGACATTAATGTTTTTGCTCTTTCTGAACGGTGTTTTGTATAGTGACAGGCCTTCTGTTTTTCTGCCTGCACCCGCCCCCAGTAAATAGATCAGAGGATGCATGAATAGTTAGAGACACAAACATGAAACAAAGCAGATGACCTGAACTAATCAGAGAGATTTCATACCACATAATGGGATGCTCAGCAATAAAAAGGGAGAGGAGGAGGTATAGGTAGACTTAGCTGTATTTTGCCCAGAACTGGCTCAGCATTAGTCAGCCTTGGGAGGTGGTAGGCAATAGCTTTTGCATCATCTCTTTTGTTTTATTTTCTTTCTCTCTTGCACTTCATTATCACTTACTGATCAGTTTCTATCTTGACTCACAAATTTTCTTGCTTTCACTTTCCCTTTGCTCTTCCTCTGTGCTCCTAGGAGTTGGGGGTAGGGGGATCTGAAGAGATAGCTCTTGTGCTTAGCTACCTCCTTGGGTAACCCATAACAGTCTATTTTGGAACCCAACCCATGGCTCAAGGCTTTCAAGATAATAACAGATTTGATTATAGTGTGCTAGAGTAAACTTATTAATGCCTGTTTGGTTAAGATGTTTAAGGACTGTTGCAGGTCATGAAGCTGCATATTTGCTTTGGGTGCTGATTTGTATGTGTCCTTGAATATTTAGATGCTTGATTCCTTTCTAGCTGTAAAACAGCCTCCAAGAATCATTAAGGACTATTTTGAGATTTTGCTATTTTCTTTTTGCTCTTTATCACTTGGTTTTCCTTTGCTTGGGAGTGCTATGACAAAACCACTGTCCATCAGCCTAATCTGGTACTTGGGTCTTACATTGTGGATGTCCCAGCACTCCAAGAACCACGTCATGAATAAAATCAGCAACTATACTTTTCCCCTCTTCTTCCCTGAGAGACGTTTTGCAGAGAGAGGGGGAAAAGTGGTACCTATCCCTTCCTCTCCTCCAGAACAGTTTTTTATAGTTTTGATGTAGTGGCTTCTGAGTTCCTTCAGTATCCTTATGTAATCAGACTGTTCATACAAATGTGTTGTGATCCCAACATTGATTATTGCTCATAAGGTTAAACAGCTATTTGGGGTTGCCACATGATTTGAGCATGCCAGGAACATGCTCTAAGGAACATGATTGATCCCTGGTGTGTCAGTATGTCTGGGAGGAGATGGGCAGGAGCACAGGGCCATTGCTGCCCCTGACAGCTTGTGATTTCATATCTGAACAGGCTCATTAACCCCTCAAACTAATACATTATTTGAAGAAGTGAAGGTGAAACACAGTGACTTCTATAGCTGTGTTGGATGTGCCCCATGCCTATAAAGTCAGCATCCAGTGCCCTTAGAAATGCAAGACAGTCTGGTCTAAAAGCCCACAAACAGGCTTGTAGTGGTCTGAGACTCAGAAGATGTCTTGGTCTGAGGCCACAGAGACACTAAACCAGAGACTGAACCCTCAAGTGTAATAGCTGACCTTAAGAAACAGTGGAAGCAGAGATCAAGTTAATAAGAGAAGAGGCAGCTCATACTCAGAGGAGGAGAGAGGAAGAATCAGAACAGGTAGCCTGTTCCACAGCAGGATAGGAAAGCAAAGAGACAAAAATCATGAGAGGCAGAAGCTACCTGGTCCCTATCCATGGTCTAGCTGCAAGATAATGTGTAAAGATTTTGCCTGACAAGATGAACTAATTGCTACCTGGTTGCTCCAGAGCTGGAATAGTAGGGCTAACAGTCTGGAACTAAAAGGTAGGGGAACACAGTAGCTAGGATTCTTTGCTAGAGATTGTGGGACTGACAGAGGGATTGGAAGAGGGTCAGCCACCTCCAGCTTCCAGAGGTGACTCCTATTGAGCATGAAGACAAAGTACTCTCTTAAGGAAGATATTGTCATCCAGTGAGGCATGTGGACTGCCACAGCGGAATATATTTAATTAGGGAATTAGAGGTGGTGGAGGTAATCTTCAGCGACATGGACAATAATCAGGCCTCGAAAGATCCAAATAATGTACAGTCCACACAATCTGAGTGTCTGAAATCTATACAGAACACACAGACATCATATGACAGCAACCTAGTAAGGCTGAATTAGGCTTACTCTGTGGTACCAACTTTGTATAGAACAGTTTGCCAGCCCTAGAGATTTACTGAAAATCTCTATTCCCTCTCCTTGATATGGGCCTACATCTCAGCTGTGGAAAGATTGTTACACAAGGTCTAGCAACTCAAAAGATAATGTGGATAATCTCTTTACCCCCTTGCTTGGGCAGGCCAGCATATTGGCTACCATGACCAGGAATTACTCTGCTTAAGGGAAAGGGAGCCATGGGCCCATGACAAATCCCACCCTACAGTTCTATCTGCATGACTGTGAAATGGATATGAGAAGTGGGGCAGTGCACCTATTTTGGTCCTGGAACTTTGCACATAAAGCAGTCTGTACATAAAGGGGGAAGAGGCAGTTTAAAAGGGTCTTCCAGGAAGATTACTGTTCCAGTTGCTGTCAACCAATTCCTGAGATGCAGTAGACCCCTTCCTCTTTCTGATACTGATTCAGTGGACTTACAGCTCTGTGGGTTTGAACCTCATGCTTCTACAATGTGTTACAATCTGCTCTATTCATAAAGGAGCAAAGAAAGAAAGAAAGAAAGAAAGAAAGAAAGAAAGAGAAGGAAGGAAAGGAGAAAAAGGAAGGAAAGGAGGGATAGGAAGAACGACAGAGAGATTAAGTAGAAACATACCACCCCTCCATGCATCTTAATAATGTCTCATAGATCCTCTCCATCTGGTCTTCTTGGTGGTGAGGGTCCCCTGCCAAAAGCATAGTATCCAATGGATTAGCATACATTTGGGCCAAATGGGAATGCCCAGGTGCCTCTCCTGAGGGGAGGCCATGTTTGACACTGTCCCTTGAAAGACTTTGGGTCAGCTGCATCATTTTGTATCATGAACAGTCCTCTGGCACAGGGTCTCAGGAACCCTTCAGGGGGCCTTTGATGAACCTTGATGCCCCCTTAGCTCCCACTCATGCGAATGTCCCATAGATTTGATTTTCTGGGGTGAGGGGCCCCACAGCTGAGCTAACCTGCACAGTGGAGGATGTGTGTTCAATGCCTCTGACCAGAAGTTTTCACATGCACCCAAAACCCTCCTCCCCCACCCTTTGGTGGGAGGAATTTTCTTCAAACCTGGCAATAGACAAGCCTGGGGCCATGGCCTCCACCCTGAACCCACTGGGCTTGGGTCTTCGTGAATGCTCTCCCAGCCTTATCCATTACTTCCCAGGCCTGAGATGCTTTAACCAATTTTCTTTTTTTTTTCACTTTTCTTCTCTCGAATAGCCTTAGTCACAGAAGGCTATTGAACTCACAGAGTTTCCATCGGGAGGCACATTCACTCTGGGCTTTGGTGGTGCTGCTTCGTTGTACAGTTTTGCCATAACAGGCAAAAAATCATTATGACAATGTTTAAGCCATGAGTGATAACATTTCAGTCTCTGACACCATGGAAGGACTGTGCTGGTCTGTTGTAGGATCATACAAATATTCTTGTAGCATAACCTGGCTGTCTGTCCTGAGTGATCACTGTAACCAGACAGAACCCACATCATGGACTATATAAATTCAGTGGACATTTTATGGGTATTTTACAGGACTAGTCTATAGACTAAAGGAATGATATCTGTGCATGAGTCAAAGGATGAGAAGGGAAGAAAGGATGGTTAATAAGGTTGCATTGGATAGTGTGGGGCTTGAGCATGACATAAATGGTGTGGAGTATGAAGTGGGGGTTGTACTAAGTCTGGCCAAGATGGAGTTAATATTCTTCATAAATGCTTGCAGGGTGCCATGTTTTACATTTCTGACTAGTACAATTCTGATAAAAGACCAGTGTTTTAGGTCTTGCTGCAGAGTGTTTGCACAGCATCAACGGGCTGACTCTGTCTATGACACCAGTGAATAGATAGGCCGGTGTGCCCAGGGACAGGAGGAGCACAACCAGGCAGATGACCCAAGTCAACCAAAGAGATATTTCACATCATATGATGTACTCAGAAACTGAAAGGGGAAGGAGGGGGATTTAGTTATGTTAGCTGTCTTTTTGCGCAGGAGCTAATGGACATCAGTCTGCCCTTTGGAGGCAGAGAGTAATTGGTTTTGCATTAATTAACTACCTTTGTGTTATTTTCTCTGTTCTTTCACTTCACCTTCACTTACTGTACAATTTCTGTCTTGACCCACAAGTTTTCTTACTTTTACTCCTCCTTGGGACTGGGGGCTTGGAAGTGAGGGAGTGTACTTAGTTAGGTAAGTTTGTTTTCCTCTTAGTTAGGGGGAGAAAGAAGAGAAAGAGAGAGAGAGAGAAAGAGAACTTTCCTATCTCTTGGAAGTGTGTACTTAGGTGCATATCCTCAGCAGCTGTCCTGTGAACCCAGAAATTGTTTTGAATCTTGGGAAGATATTACTTCGTCAGAAGCATTACAGATATAATTACAATACAGATATTTTCAAAGCTATCAGTGAATTTACAGATAACCCAGGGACTAATTTTTACAAGTTGTGTCTCATATTATCTAATACTATGTATGTAATATGCTAGTCTGTCTAATATTACAAAGTTAGAGTCTCATCTCTTATCTCTTAGCAATTTCCTAAACTGTATTTCTTCAGCTATGGTCTCACAAAACCTCCTATATTTCCTTTTCCATTACTATGCCTTTAGCTAACAGAGTTTCTAAACTATTTGCAGATTTCTTTGTCTAATCACTTTCTAACATTTGCTTTTGTGTTAAACATCAACTTTTGCTTTTTGGTGACATCATACTTCTTTATGGTTTTCCAAATAAGGTGAAAACTTCAAAACATCTGGGAGTCTTAGCATGCAGATACACCATGAGGATCCTGTCATATCACTAGTGCTGATCAGCTGTTTCTCTCACAGTAGATAATAATCCTAGAGACGACCCATGGGGAGAAGAGCTCTCAGCCTTCTGAGAGCATGTCTCCTAACAGAACTGACACATGATCAAATAAATAATTCTTTTTGGAAACATCCCCATATACATTTAGGAAGTACTTATATTGGATGTGCTGAGTTAAAATGTTGACTGTGAACATCAAAAGAAAAGAAATGCAGGTTATTGTACAGTGAAAATCATCTCAAATCAAAATTAATAACAGATTTTATTTCTTAAAACAACTATACACCAGTTGGATTCTGAGTGAAGTTCTGATGCCAGACAAACACCTCAGAAAAACTAATTTGAGTTTTGTCACGTGTGGAAGGAGGCAGTGCTCCAATAAGTTAGAATTTTGTAACATCAACCCATTTTTAAGTTTGCTACCAAATTGATAAAGCTATAGATCATTGTCAGGCAATTGCATAAACAAATTTTGTCTTTTCTTTGTTCTCAAGAAATCTAAATCACAGCTTGTTTTCTTCCTTCTTGATTTTCTTCTGTGACTTGTTTGAAACCTCTGTTTCCCTGGTTCAAAACAGTGTAAAAGCTGAACTTAAACTTAGCTTGAACTCTCTTCCCCCAGGGAGTATGCCATCCACAGCCAAGTTAGAGGAAGGCTAAAATAAATGGGACACTACAGACTCCAGAGCAGGGTTTGCATATGGACAGATTTAATAACTAGTAGAGGACCTGTTCTTGTCTTTACATACACATTTCTTTGCTAGCAGCTATTGTTTCTTGGATAATGCTGTCTTGCATGATATTAAAATACTGAATTGGCTGTAGCTAACACCCAAACTCATTCATATGTCCACCACCAGGACTCTTGGAGAAAAAAATAGGAAGGGCAGGAATGAGAAGGTTTGTGGGTTGATGTAATGTTTCAGTACTGTCTTTGGCTTCTGCAAGCTTTCTAGAAGACTAATAACATTTGGAAGCCTACATCCATCAGTATAAATTCATTCACAAGAACATATGAACAAGCATTCTTGTGTTTTCTTTAATCTTTAAACTGTTATCCAAGTTGCAGATTGAGGACAGCTGTTCTTATTTTTTCATTAGAGAAGTATATTAATCACAAGATGCTGTGATCTTGTAGCTACATATAACAGCATACTAAAGATAATAATTGAATTTAATATATACTTCAATAAATTAGGTTTGGTTGTGAGTACATTATCGCCTTGGGAAGAATGAAACTTGTCAGAACAAAATCAATAGATGGAACAGAAGTGAAGAAATAGCTGCTAGAAACTGCAGATAACCACTTAGAAAATTTGCTATACATACTTCAAGACTTTGCAGTGCTGGTCATGTCTTTTAACAACAAATGAGGTTTTATTTTATTGTAGGAATAATAAAGTCCCTTTTGCCAAGCTGAACTTTTCTTTTATTATCTAGCAGGTACTAGTTATGGATGAAGAACTATTTAGCCAGAAGAATCATGAAGTGCAGATACTGCAGAATCAGATAAAGACATTACTACAAGAAAAGAAACAACAACAGGAACTTTTAAAGGAGGCTCAAGAAACACAAAGATTACAGGTATTTTCCCACTGGCACACATTTATCTGCATTGAACCATCCTTCTACCATGTGAATGCATTCAACAGTCCCTCAGAATTTTTTTTACTTATTACCAGTCAATACTGGGGACATTTTGTTTTAATTAGAGCTGTTTTGCAGAATGAGTTGGGTGCTTCTAGTGGATGTATCACAGTAATATGGTATCTGGAGACTGTATATGAACCTAGCTGTGCCAGGAGCCTCCTGAATAACTAGAAGTGAACCATTCATGCTCTCCATGCTTCCTGAAGCATAACACACAAGTCTCTCCCCAGATTTGTATCATTGTTAAGGAGTTTCAGGACAATTAATAGATTAGGATTTGAAAGATGATTTTAAGACTTTGAAAGATGCTTTAGAATTGAAAAACGATTATATGGATCCTATAGAATGCTTGAATTGAAAAGTTGTGTAGAAACTTATTTTGTTATAGCTTTATTAAGAGTTAGAGTATTGGCTCCTTTTGACTTTATAAGACAGAATTCCATCCTGATGTTCTGATCATTTACCATTAGAGAAAACTGAGTGACACAATGGAAAGTGAGGTAATGACAAAAATATCGCTTGCCTCTTTCCTTCCGTAGATCTTGAATTTGCTAATGAAATTACAGTGGCTAGTACGTGCATAACGTGCATCTAGAATAGTTAATATTCTGCTGGTGTTGCCAGACATGCAGATTACAGATAATTTATTATATGAATTTTTAAAAGAGAAAAGCATAAACATGGATAGCTAGTGCTCTTCTCCTTATCATACTTTTTCTCCTTTTTCCATTTCCTTTCTGATGGCTTGGGGAGAGTCAGTGCATTAAAGGTAAGTAAACTAGTCATGATCTTTTTCTTCCTTCTGTACTTTCTTTCTTTTCTGTCACTTCTGGCTAGATTTTTTTTTAGCCTGCACACCATAGTGTCAACTTACACTGTGATAATGCTTATATAAATTTTGGAGGATACAAGGTAGCTATCACAGTGTAGATAGAAGGTTCTTTCAGTATCAGAGACAGGAAGGAAGCTTGAGAGCTTTCAGGCACCATTTTGGCATTTAGTTCACTAAACTGCCACTTCTGTTTAAAAACATACAATGTAAAGCAAGTGCTTCTGTCAAATTTACATTGTGTTCACAGGTATATATAATTTAATGGTACATGATAGAATAAGGACTTCTAGAGTAGCAGGTATGAGGTAGGAGGTAATAAATGTTTATACACATATGTATTCATGCAATGGGTATTACACTGTGGAGTTGTATGTGAAATTTTATCAGGGACAAATAGTTTCGAGGTGGATCAGTTAGTTCTTAATATGATATTCATTATATATTCTATTTTCTATGGCATACGAATAATATGTATTGTATTCCAACACAATGTCAACTTGTAAAGCATTGTTTGTGTTTGGAAGGAACTTTCAATCTAAGACAACAACATAAAGAATGAATAAAAATGTGTTACTCAAAGTAGAAGAATGTAGAATGTATCGTGAGCTATATTTCAACTTCCCTGTTGTTGCTAGGCCAGATTTTAACCATATTCAAAAAGAGTCAAAAATGATAGAGTGAGTTGAATAATGGATATAATCTTGGCCTTATGGACGAATCAGTTTAGATAACATAAGTTATCTAAGTACTAAGTAAGTACTTTTGAACCATGTATGGAGAATGCTGTAGGAAAAGCAGTTAAGGTCTCCAAACTAGCATTATCAACAAACCTGAGGCTGGGTGGAAGAAAAAGTAGGAAGTGAACCTGGATCATGTACATGTTTAGTTTGTTAATACAAGTAATCTTTTAAGTGGAATTGTACAAAGTGGAAGAGGAAGCCCATATACATGTTTAATTAATAAGACTCAGACCATAAGTTAATTTGAAAATATTTGTTTAATTCTCATTTTATTTCTCCATAAACATACATATAAAGCAAGCATGAGCTCCTAATTATGTCATCCACTTCTCACTAGATGCCTGGATAGGCTAACGTATCTAAACCAGGTGTGCTGAGAGAGAGATTTCAGGTCAGAGTCACAATTTAATAGAAAGGTTAATATAAATGTAGTGATACACATTAAAACTGGCTTAGACCCACAAAGTCAGATTACAACCTGCCATCCTATTGGCCAAGGTGGTGGTTGCAGTCCTATCAAGTGGTGATTGCAGTCCTGTTGAAATGATGGTTGCAATCAAAAGTGGTGGTCCTGTGGAAGTTCTGGGCCTTGTCTGGATCTGTCCAGGTGTGATGGGGGTTCCAAGTTCCCAGTTATGTATGGTGAGGTTCAAGGAAGAGTATTCAGCACCTCTCCCAGGGTGGACATTTGCACAATGGGAATGATGTAATCCTGAAAGTCATAGGATATTTTTGGGAATCCTTGGTGGTCTAAGTTGTTACAGCTGTCCATTATGGTGGTGCTGGTGAGCCATTATGGGCCATTGGCAGAGGTGACCCCCTCAGGATGGGGGAGGGTCATCGGTGGGACTGTGCTGGTGTTTCCCCAGAAGGAGTTAGCACTGCAGTCATTTGTGAAGAAAAAGAAACACTCCACTCCTCAGAGGGTTTGGCTCTTCTCCCTTATCTCATTTAACACCCAGCTTGTAGCCTGAGGTGTCAGCTGGTGAACTGCTGGGCATCTACTGCAAACGACCCATCATTAACAGTTTGTCAGAAATGACATAGAATACTCAATTCGGTTACACCCCACACTGGCACTCTCTCTGCAACCCAGGACACTCAGGTAGGTCGTTCTGAACAAAAAAAGTGTCTAAACTTTATTGGATTGGGGAGTGGGAGCAGGGAGGGGATTCTGAGACTGATGATATGTCATAGAATTCCCAGTTCGTTGCAGAATTTGCCTGTGCCTTGTGCAATAATTTAGGGTCAGTGGGTGATTTACAAGATTCATGACCTTTGTGAGGAAGTTGAGAATATGATACAGTGCTCAGTTTTGCTTTTGCTTTATTTTTTTTCCCCATGAGATTGAGAAAATGGTGGAACAGCACATAGTCATTGATCAGCTAAAATTGAAATTAGAGAAGTTTACAGATGTGAAAGCTTTAGATTTCCCAAGTGCTTATGAAGATGGGCCAGCTGTCATGGCATTTGCTAAGAGGGGCTATGGCGTCCCAGTAACAAAAAACCTGCCTTCAGAGACAGAGATCCAAAAGGTAAGGTCTACCCAGATTTTCCCCTTTTTACTTTGTAATGATTATAGGCCAATCATTAGACATGACATGATAATATATGATGTCTTCCTCAGATACTGCTGCTTAACTTCCCACTGAAAAACTAGTTTTGTAATATTTGTTTATGCCACAATTATCCAAAATGTTTAGTCTTAAAGTTTCCACCTACAAGTGCTATGGCTGATGTTTTCACCCCCCCAGCTGGTTTTCTAGGGGCTTTGAGGGTTCAAGTTTGAAACATTATAAAAAATGAATTTTATTCTTACCAATATGTTGAGTACATGGGATAATGAATTGCTACCAGTTCCCTCTTTCACATTTGGAATGAATGACTCCTCTAGGTTCTTGCAAAATGTTTTGTTACAAAGGTACTCAGAGTTATTATAGAAAACCTATGTAATTGCTTACAAGCTCAGGTGGTGAAACATTTTTTAAAATATGAGTAATGAATTGCTAAACTATTGCAAGTATTTTTACCCATCACTATTTTTGTGCGCTTTTTGACAGGGGTATACCAGGCTCCCCATCTTGTCTCTGGCCCAGATAATAGCAGAATTCCATATTCGCAGGCAGATTAGACTGACCGAGTTAGAAGATCAAGATAAAGTCCTTCACTGCCACCCCTCTGATCAGAGTGATGAAGAGGAAGACAATACAGGCAGCGAAGAGAAAACCTCCTATAAGTAATTTTTTTGTTGTTCTTTAACTTTTGTTACAGAAAAATGTATAGCAAAGGTAGTACTAGTGCCTAATCCTTCCATGATACTCTTACAGTGAACCTGTGGGACCTGGGCATACTGCAAAATAAGTTTAATATATGTAGGTTTAGAAAAGATTGCATAATCCTTGCTTGTGGGTAAGAATCTACCTTGAATACTGGGGGATTGGGTGATGGTGTGTGTGGGAGTGGTGTGGATGAGGAAGAAGGTAAGAATGCTTTTGTATGTTTGAGCTTCTTCTCTGTTAAGATCATCTACTTTGCATGATGCTTAAAGAAAAAAAAATCCCTGTGCATTTGCAGAGTAGTATGTTTATTGTTCTTTCATAGGTGTTCCATAAACCAAACATGGACACAAAATCATACTTCTCTGTGCTTCCTTCCTGATGTAAGTGACATGAAATGTCCAGTAGACAAGCCTGGTGTGTCCAATAAATCTGCGCTACAAACCGACACAACTACAGGTATGATGGGAGTCATTAGAGCAAAACTTACTACAGTATCAGAATATGCAATAATGGCTTTAGCACATGTAATTAGTTTTCCCAGAAAAATACTGCATTTGTTACAAATATTTTTTGGTTATAATTCAATGTAGGTTTTCCAATTTCTGTTTTTCTTTCCCATTCTGAAACTGATGTTAGTAACCTCTAAGTAATGCCTACTAGCCAGAAAGCAGTTCACTTATCAAAAAGCTAGTCACATATAAATCTTTAGTACTGCTTCAATGAAAGAAAATGGATGCTATTATCTTACCAAAAATACTGAAGTGGTTTCTGGAATATTTTCCAGACTTAAGGTCCTGAAATGCAAGTGCATAGCATCCTTTTTTTTTTTTCCTGTTTACACACATGGCAGGGTAGAATACCCTGCTTTCTTCTCTCTTTTTGATTCTTGTACTTCATATGGAAGAACTGCACACAGTCGATATTGCAGAGCACTCCTTTTGAGTACAGCATCTATTCCAGATTTTATAACTCTATTTTGCTTTGGTTTTTTCAAGGTGAAGAGATTGACAGCCTCCAGAAAATCCATGTTTTTAACATGCAGAAGTTAAAGAATTCAGAGTTGAGACTTGCTAAGGCTGAGCAAAAAATAAGAGAACTTGCACTTAATATCAAAAGGAAAGAGGAACTTATTAAGGAGTTAGTAAGAACAGGTAACTATCTACTGTAGGAATACTGGATACTATAGGCAATTAAGATGTTCTGAAATAAAGGAAAAGGCACTGAAAACCAAAAGTCCTGTATGTCTTAGTTTTTACATAATCATCTTAGACAAAAATACTTTTAACAACCTAAAAATCAATAGATTTTGCTAATTACTTGCTGTGATCACACTGAAAATTTTGATTACAGCCTACTCTACTATGAAGATTGATTGTTAAATATTTTTTGTGCTTTGTTGATTATTGCTTTTATCCAACAATAGCATAATTTTTAATGTATGGTTAGTGCTATCTCTTTGTAGATGTGTATTTGTGACATAGTATCTGGGATTGGAGAAAAGATACATGATTGTATCTTCTATATGCTATAACAGTAGAGAAATGGGAGTCAGAAGTGGATAAAGGAAAAAATCAGAGACCCTGGTAGCATACATCCCTTACACATCTGTCCTGATAGAGAAACTAGCCTTGTGATGACAGGAAGGATCTCTTTCCTCAGCCCCTTCAATCACACTCTTTTTTTTTATTTACCTTCTCTTGAGGTGATCTGAGAAAGGTTCTGTGCCATCCCAGATTGTCCGAATGGGACACGTCACAGAGTAGAAACACAATCCAAGATCATATACTAATTATTAAGCTGAAAGTTGAGTAATAAATTAATGGCATATTTTTCTGGGGGAAAAACAAAATTATTAAATACAGGATAGCCATTTTGCCAAAATATACAGTAGGCAGAAGAATTTAACTCTGGCACTCAGATGGCACTTTATTTGGTGGCATGAGGTGACTCATGAAATGTTCAGATTTAGCACTCTCTTTATGGCCATTTCAGAGTTAGAAGGGAACTGCAGGTTCCTTTAGTGTTGGAAAATGTATCAGAAATTACTGACTTAGCCAGAACAAAGTAAGTAATATTTCCACTCCAGACATATTACATTTCAGCTCATTATCATGTTGGTTTTAAACTATTTGTATATGCTGTCTTTAAGGTAAGGATGCTCAGTCTGTAAGCAGGCAGTATTCTTTGAAGATAAGTATACTGGAGCAAGAAATTGAGCAGGCCAAAAGAGAACTGGCTGAAACACAAAAGCAGCTTCAGGAGCTGGACAGTAAAGAGCTGAGAGATATTCCTGAGAAAGTCATGTTACAGAAAGAGTGCCAGAAGAAGATGGAGGCAGCTAAGTTGAAAGTGCAGGTATTTCTGATCTGATTATGATGATTTGCAAATCTCTGTCTCACTGTGTGAACTTTAACACTCTGTAAAATTTTTACCTGTTTTACATGCTGGAAGCTGGTCAGATTGAAGTAGCTAGTGAGAAACTTAATACTATTACACTCAAAATGCTGGTTAACATCTACTTGGTTAGAAACATAAAATACCTTCTTGGTATGTAAGAGGCTAAGAAAGTATTGAGAGGTATGAGATTTCCATACATCATTGTATATAGTCCAATAGAGGAATTTATCCAAGAGTGGGCATTACAAATATATTACTTGCCTTAAATAAAATTAATGTTTTATGGAAATACTATATAAATTGTAGGTCTGAGCAAATCCCTGTGATGCCTTGCAAGATCAGGCCCACACAGGCATATTTGTTTGACACTGACCTTCTATTTTTAAGTTCTGTTATATCTAAGTTAGTATTCTGTATAGGGTCAGCTTAGGTGCTCTGTGCCTCTCAATCCTAGAATGACAGGTCAGAAAAGTTCCATACAGAAAGAGGGAGTTTGCTTATTGACTTGAGCTCAGGACCAGCATTCTGACCACCACTATTCTGGCACCAGCATTCTGACACCATTGTGTCTTGCAAATTTTCCACAACTGTGGTGTCTGCTAGATTTTAATACTTTTACTGTATTGCCAAGCATGAACTGTACCTTTGCATGTTTAATTCAGCCTGTGCCAACTCCACCAGATAGCTCAAAACTACAGTAATAACAAGTGATTGTTTGGGCAGAAGTTAGTAAATCTTGGTGACCCTAAGAATTCAGTGAAATAAAGAATGAAGCTGAGTCATATTTTAGTTACAAGTTTTCCTGCTCTTAAGCTGAAATTTGACATGAACATTCAGACCTTACAGAAGAAGCAGCAAGATACCAAGAATTTGGCTTCATTATCTAATCAAAGTGAGAGAGAAGCAAGAGAACTTGAGCAGAAAGTGGCTCAGATGAAGCATCAGCAATCCCAGATGCAAAAGAGACTGTGTGAGGAGAGTGAAAAGAAGAAGCAACTGGAAGCAGAGCTTCAGCAGGACCAGCAACAAATTAAAGTAGGATTCTTCCTGTTTCCCTATGACAAAGATTAGGATGAATAATTTTTGCCCCTGCTTCCCCAATAAACTACACTACCAGGCTTTCCCTTATTTTCAATAATGCCTTAATGAATTTCTTGATAAATGCACCAAAGAAATTGTCTACAAACAATTTACATTAATCTCCATTTTACCTTTCTCTTTCAGCTTTTTTTTTCATTTTATTACCTGGTGTCTAGTTCTGAATTGCAATTTTATAAATAAATTTAGAGTCAGTATTTCAGATTATATCTTGGGGGGACTGTCACATGAAATGTATTTGACTGACTGATGTAGGAAGAATGGTGCTTTTTGTTTGTTCAAAGGAACTTCAGCTTAAGATGGAGCAACAACAGAAGATCCTTAAAATTAAGGATAAAGAAATTGCTGCTTTTAAAAAGAAGAAAAAAAATTCAGTGGGAGCTCCACAGAAACTCCAGGTAGTTAATCTATTCCAAATATGCGTGACCCCTGAAATAAAAAAATCTTTCTTCATCTCTAGTCATCTATTTCTGTAAACTATTTGAATGAAGAGTATTCCATCATAGTTTTGTCTTTTTTTTCTTGCTCTAGAAAAAATAGGGAGTAGAGCCTAGCAGCTCTTGTACTGTACTCTTTTTGAATGAAAGAAAGGAGGGCCTTTAGTGTCTTCTCTTTTTTTCGCCTCCTATAATTTGTCAAAAATACTGATTCAGAAACCTGTGAATTCAGCAGATTTGGTTATCCAGCAGGTTTGAGGGTGACCTTGATGTGCTGTGTTTTAATTGTTCTGTGCATTGTTCAGGTGTTTTATTTTGTTTTGGTTTCTACTCTGACATAAATTACAGTGGTTTCTGGTTTTGATTGTTGATAACAGGGTCAGAAAAGTATGTACCCTATGTAGCAGTGTCACCTACATTATTTCAGATGTGGACACTGAAATATGAATTACCCTTAGTCTTTAAAGGTGAAAAGAAATTGTAAAAGTTAAATAAAAGAAACTTTTAATGCCTTACAGGAATATATCCTCTGATAAACTCTGGCTTCAGAATAAATTTATAATGGACCATGCTTGCAGGTCCAACAAAGAGCTGGTTTTGCATTTTAAAATGCAATGAGGATGGGCTAGCTGAATTTTTGTGGGACCATCTAAACCTAGTTACTGTGCTAGGGTAGATGACATCTATTTATGTAAATAGTGTAGAAAATACATTCTTTAGAAAAGATACTGCATCTGATACAAGTTTGTTTATATGAAATGTAGCAATGTAATATCGCTGGGGCCCCTTTTAAGTCAATCCAGTTTCTGTATTATTCTGAGTAAGGATTCTGTGGCAGAATTAATACTGATGTTAGAAATGTTAATGTCTTCTACAGTTTTATCAGTAATTCTGAGGAAAGGTACAGCATAAACATAACATTCTGAGTCAAAATATCCTGGTTAATACTCTCTGGATCTCTCTTGAAACTTTAGAAGTTAGAAGAGCAGAAGAAGTGGCTGGATGAAGAAATGGAAAGAATTCTTCAACAGCACCAACAGTTAGCAGAACTAGAAGAAGATTTAAAGAAAAGAGAAGCCATTGTATCAAAAAAAGAAGCATATATGCAAGAGAAAAGCTACCTGGAAATCAAGAAACTGAGATCTAGCCAGGTAATTCAAGAAAAAAACCCACAAAACTCACCACAGTCATAAGGCTAACTCAAAGAGTGGTGTTGTGGGAGGGCAGATAACATAGCAGAGGAGGCTCAAGGGACTTCCTGTGTCTATACCACTGTGATGCAAGTACTCTGTAGCTTGACCAATTGACATTTAAATTGTAATTAACACAGACAATCATTTTAATTCAGTTTTCCCCCTAAAATTGCAACAATGAAACAAACCCCAAAACCAAACAATTCTGAACTGTGGAATTGTTATTGAAGAGTATTAACTTATATTATAGGATATTTTTGATATATTATTTATGAATCTGACCAAATCTTTCTGCTTTCTAGAGAACACAGCAGGGAAATGTCTTGCAATATTTACTTTCCAGTAGAAAGAGTGAATGCAAAGTATCATTGTCACATATAATGACTAGTGCCTTTAATTTTTATTATGTAGAAAACTACATGTTGAACTTTTTTTTTTAATGCTATCTGTCCACTCAAAGTAAATGAGGTCCCATTACAAGAAACAAGCAATTTTTTCACTTCAGAAGGTGACAGTGTCACCTACTTTTTTCTTACTGGAAAGGAATATCTCATTTTTATATCTGTGGTTGTTGTGGTTTTTTTTAGGCTTTGAACAAAGATAGTATGAAATTGTCTGCCCGCTTAAGTATTCTGGATCAGGAGCTGTGTGATAAAAGTATGCAGCTTCAGGGCAGCACCACTGACAAGTCAGACATTTTGGAAAAAATTCGGGCTCTCCAAATGGAAAGGGATCAGCTGCTCAGAAGGAGAAATAGTATGGATGAGAAACTGAAAGATGGTAAAGTGTTGTCAACTGAAGTAAGTAAGCACCTCTGAGATAAATACAGGTTTTAGGTATTGTTTGATAATAAAGAATTCCAGTCAGAACCTAAAATGTCTCCAAATATCAGGTAAGCTAGAAATAAGGAGCAGAAGTTGGATACTTTTGTAAATAGCAATTTTAGTAGAGGTGCTACGATCGCACCAATTATGTACTGGTGAATGAAGTTTAAGATCAGAGGAACGTAAGTCAGATTGTGTCTTGCCAAACTCTATTGGTCTAAGAGTCATATAATGAGAAGTAAGGGAAACAGAAGTTAATCAGTTTATCACAGCGAGGAATTTTAATGTCAGGATACAGAACAAGCGAGGTATTCACATAGTCACACCCCTTGATTTTTTTCATAGAATCTTGTGAAAAAAGCAAACTTTACCTGAAGGACTACATAGTCCTACAGTGGAAATAAGTCATATTACCTGGATGGCCCATCACTTGGAGTTGATCAGTATCATTATGTTGAACATAAAATAAAATCATAGAAAATGCACTGATTACTTTTAGGTCTTGAGAAGCCATATGAGACTATGGCTGAGTGATACTGTTCCGGAAGGACCCCTACTTGTCTCACTCATCAATGTCTGCTGTGCTTCAGGCCAGGCATTTCTGCCACTTCCATACACAAATCATGGTCACCAAACTCTTTACTGACTGACTGATTAATTCATTAATCTAACAGAAAACTAGCACATAAAAAAATAAAATAGCAGAAGTCAAACTTTGGAGAGGATGAGGGAAGGATAGAAAGAGAAACATGACTTCTAGTTTTGTGATGAGCCAATTGATCAACTTCTGTATTGTGACAGGAAAAGACAAAAGTTCTAGATTTGCACTCTACATCTTGTTTTCCCCTCCACTGTCTGTGCTACAACTAGTTCATCTTACCATAACGTTTAGGTTTGCTCTTGAGAATAAAGTTAAAGATGTTTTGAAAGATTAATTCTAAGCTTTCTTTTTGTAAAGATCTCACTCATGTGTTCCTCTGTAGGAAGAACATATTCTTTTCCAGCTAGAAGAAGGAATTGAAGCCCTTGTAGCTGCAATTGATTACAAGAATGAAAGTATTCATAATCGCCAGCACTTACTTTGGTCATCTTCTCAGAATCTTTCACAGAGCAACCATAATGTAATAGGGAAACTAGTTTCCCTGTCTGCTGCTGAACTCAGAGCTATCATCATCAGTTATTTCAACAAGGTTTGTTTTGGCTAATGAATACTATTTTATCCCACTTTCTATTACTATTCTAGATATTGAGATGGTGGCAGGAAATAAAAATAAATTTAAGAAGCTTAAGCTTTTCTTTAATATATCTTCAGGTTACATAGATCTGTATTAAATTGTTTTTAATTTTTATGTTAACTTAAATAGGATACTTGTGGGTTAACTGTGTACATCTTGTTTTGATAGATTAGCTAGAAATGTGCTACAAATCTGGAAATTACCTTGCCCTTTTCCAGTGCTCTGTGTTGCTAACTTAAGGAGAAACAACATGTTTAAATAGTGTTATTGTATTCAAATTCTTCCTGACTGCAGAATTTCAGAAAGTTTCATAAAGCTCAGGCTGCTATTCTTATTGTATTTTTCCTAAATCTGGTTGTGTTGGTTTAACACAGCCTGGCTTTTAGAGGGGGCAGAGGAAGCCACAGAAGCAGCTTCTGGGAGAGAAAGCTGCTCGAAGTTTCTGCTATGTTCAGCAGAGCCAATCTCTGAAGGCTCTGACAATGGACATGTTGCTGGCCCAATTAGAGAAGTTTGTGATGCCTCTTTGATGACATATTTAAGAAGGAAAAAAAATGCGTGCAGTTCTTCTTTTCTGAGGGCTGGGGGGCGCCGGGGTGGCCATGTGGCTGCTGTGGCCGTGTGGCTGCTGCCACCTCAGCTTGGCCAGCAGTGAACTGTGCCTGCCTGGCCACTTCTAGCCTGCCGTGCCACCGACAGAAAGGCAGGGGCAGCAGCAGCAGCTTCTCTTTCCCTCATAGCCACAGCTATCTTGGCACAGTCCACAGGAAACTGTGCCTGCTTGGCCCCTTCTAGTCAGCTGTGCTGCAAGCAGAAGGGCAGGGACAGTGGTAGTGGCGTCTCCTTGCTGGTGCCCCACATCAAGAGAGGAGCTGAATGGTGCCAGCACCACAGTGGCTGGCATTGCCCATGTGGCCAACAGTGAGGGGCATGGCGAGCATTTCCCCAATACTGAGCCAAGACGAGATCAGCATTTTAGCACTGCAAAACCCCATAAGAACTTTTCAAAGGGTAGAACTTGAGAACAAACAAACCTGCAGACAACAATTTTCTTCTGAGTCAGATAAAAGGAGGTGAAGACACATGAAGAGAACAACATGGTGACACTAAGGTCAGTGGAAAACCTCCTCCAGGAAGAGGAGGTGCTCCAAACATCAGAGCTGAGAGTTTTCTACAAGCCGTGGTGAGGACTATAATACAACAAACTTTCCCAGTACTTCCATGAAATGCATAGGGAGATGCAGAGATCCACTCACAGCCCATGAGAAAAGGTGCTCATGCTGGAGTAAGTAGATGCTGAAAAGCTGTAATTTAGTTGGAAACTTGAACAGAGAGAGAAGATAGAGAAAGAGAGCCCTTGCTTTCAAACTAGAACAGTTTATCCTTAAAAGACTATACCCCATGAACTAAAATGACCCACGCTATGCAGTTTTGGGAAGGCTGCATTAACCGTGGGAGGGACTCATGTTACAGCAGGTCAGGTGGGACTGCTACTCGTGAAAATTAGAACCACACTAGAAAAGTTCACAGAGAATTGTCTCCTATGGGAAGGACCCCAGAGCATAGTAAAAGAAAATCTCCCTAAGTGAACTGAAGAAAAATTTCAAGTGAAAAAACTGAGCAAAACTCTCACACCCTGTCTCTCTGTGCTGTCAGTGGGAAGGAAGGAGGGGCTGGAGGGGGAGAAAAACAGTGTTCTAAAACTTTTATTTTAGTTCTCATTATCCTCTTTTAATTCTGTTAATAAATTTTCCATTGTACCATTTAAATTTGAGCCTGTTTTGCCCTTCGAGTGATTCCTTCTGGGCCTTATCTCAACTCATAAGCCCTTTAGTTTTTCTTTCCCCCTCCTCTGCTAAACTTAGCAGGGGAATATGAGCGAATAGTTTTTTGTGAGTGCCCAGCTTTTAGGCATATCAAACCACAACACCAGTATAAACTGATACTTTGCAGTGTGTGCAGCTATGTGCTTAGGAATCATACTGACATCTGGAAACATAAATATTAAATGCATTATGACATGGTGTCTTTGTGACCTTGGGTGAAACTTTGGTAATTTTGTAAAAAAGTTGTCTGTGGGATGCAAGTTGGAAGTCTGGAAAACAATGTTCTTTCAGTTTAAATTTTGCATAGGGTATTGAAAAAATCCACTAGTCCATGTGATCAAAATGTATGTGTTTTAGTTCTGAAGAGTCAACATGTAGCAGTGGCAAGTCTATTTCCAGTATAAGATTAATTACTTGTAGAGATCCAGTGCTTTTGTATGTTTTAATCTATTAGGCTGAAGGGTAAAAGATTTTCTTAAAATCTCTTGTTAAATCAAAATAAGTGTGTTTCTTTCTAAGATTGTTGGCCTGCGTGAGTCTGAACGAAAATTACGAGTGCAGATTGAAGAACAAGAAATGAAGTCCATACACCAGAAAAACATGATGCATGAATTAGAATCTGCAATTGAACACATCAAGTTGCAGTGTGACAGGCAGCTGACTCACCAGCGCCAAGAACATGAGAAAAAAATACAGTTTATACTGAATAATTTCAAAGGTATTTTTTTTTGGGTGGGGATTATACACCAAGTATTTTCTTTGGTCATTAACAGAGAAATACTGTATTCCAGCTGAAAAAACGAATAAGGTTCAGAGATATATTTTGGCTGTCACTAATTCTATTGCTATGTAAGATGTCAAGGATAGACACATGATGTCCATATGAATGCAAAACAGATTATTTTTTTAAAGCAGTATCAGAATTGTTGTATTTTCATATTGAATTTACAGGTATTGAAAAGTCATGAGATACTGGTTCTGTTGATCTTGATCTTCTAAATACTATTACAACTAAAAGGTGGGATTGGCACAGCCTTTTGGATCATATTTCATGTTAGTTAAAACATGCACATTGCAAGCAAAATGCCATCAAGATACTCTGCCTAGTTGGGCATCTTGATTTTTGACACAGATACTTGGTTCTTAAACTGATTTTATTTCTCCTAGAACAAACTAGTGAAGGTATTGCAGAAGCCCTGAAAGGGTATGAAGTAAAAATCCAGCAACTGGAAAAAGATTTATTTTTCTATAAGAAAACCAGCAGAGAGCTGAAGAAGAAATTAAAGGGTCTTCTTGGAGAGTCATCTGAATAATTATTGTCATCCAGTAAATGTAAGCATATTATCTGATAATGTTTATGCAATTGTCAGTAGACTGTTTGAAGAGTGGTGAACACACAGAACTATGTCAGATAGCTGTTAAACATCATATTTTTACTGTATTAACTGTTCTTCAGGAATATATTCTACCTCTACCCCCATTTCAAGTGAGAGACATTTGTTTATATCTGTAGCTGTAGCTGTAGCAGTGGTGTGCCAATGGTTTAAATTATTGTTCTGCTTTCTCCAGATTCTAACAATTTCAGCATCTACAACCTCAAACTGTTATGGTTAAGGCAAAGGAATTTTGTTCTCTGAAAGCCTCTGAAATCTATTGTTGCTAACGGCTTTGCTATATGCCATGCATTTGATTTCTTAAAAGTTTCTGGGAGGTTGTGAATGAAAAGTGCCACACTTCCAGTTACTAACTTATTTTAACTATTTACTTACTAAAGCTGAAAGAGCATTTACACATTTGAAGGGGAAAAAGAAGTGGTCTCTCTTGCAACTCTGTGCTTTGACATAAAAAAACCCCAACCAACTGAACAAAAAAACCACAACAACCAACTGTTAGTATAAGTTTTTAATTGTTTCATGTCCTTCTTGCCAGAATCCAGATGTACAACAAAGCTATTCATGTGGAGGAGAAAAGAAGGTTCAGTTTCATCACTGTTTCTGTTGTCTCATACCTCTCAATGCCAGCACAGTACCTCCCATACCCAATATATCCTTCTTGGCCTGTTGGTGTTTCTTTTTGAGGCTCAGCAAGACTGGTTCTTCCTCCCAATGGATGCTTCTGTTTCTTTCCACTCAGTGCCATGCCTTCCTACAGAGAGATGCTGATCACACACCTCTACTCCCAGAGTGAATTAGGGCTCAGCCCTTTCTCTCTAGGCAAGATAATGAGCCTGCACATTCATTACTATAAAGTACACCATCAAACTGTGAACATGAAGATTCCAGAGACTGGATAATAAAAGAGGATGGGAAAGACTATTCTGTGTCTAGCATACACAGAAGCATGTAGTTTAGGATATGTATCTATGTGGGCAAACACTTATCCTTGGCAAATTGTCACAGTGGGAAGAAGGGAGAAGGTCCCTGTAAATTTCCAACTTTTTTCCAATTCATATATTTGCAAATTTTATAAGAGATACTCCACATCTAGTTATTTTTCTTTTTAATACATTATGAAACATGTTGCTCTACAATGCAATAAAACCATAATTTGTTACTGGGCTTTAGAAATAATAAAATTCCTGTTTGTATATTGCAGTCAAATTTGTTGAATGTCTTTTGTGTGTTGTACTAGTATAGTTGCTGACTGTTTTTCAATATATGAATAATTTCATATTTGTCATGGTTCAGTTGTTTTTAGACTGCTTACTAGGATACATGACAAGTTAGAATGGTGAGCCTTGTATTAACAGCACCTTCTCAGATGAGATTAATGGCAAGTACCTCCTATGTTCTTGTAGATGGTGAACTTTTTTAATAGAAAGGGCAAAATGTGAGGTGCTGATAACTTTTTACCATATTTATGCAGTAAAACCATGTTGCCTACCTGAGACAAGCACTCAGAGAAGTTGCAAGTTTTAGTTATTTATCTGCTGATAATTTCATTTTAGGTAACAGTATTGGTGTTGTTATCCAGTCAAGAGGAAGCAGAAGTTACTTCTGATGAATTCAAGCGAAAACAGCCATTAACAAAGTTCATGTCTTTACTAACTACAAGTAAAAGTACTTTTTGAAGTATCAGAAAATTCCCACTCTGTCAGTCTGCTCAGTGTACTTTAAGCAATGAATATCAATAGTAATAAAATAATTAAAAATAATTCTATAGTGCTTTACTGGATTTTGTTATGTGCCAATTCCTCATGGAAATTTTTTGGGTTTTGCTTTAGATACTATCTAGACAATGGTAACACAGACTGAAAACGGGGAGGGAAGGCAATTTTCCTTAGCCACTGTAGTGGCTAAGGTGGCTATTCACTGTGGTACTGTGTAATTATTAACAAGCAAATCTTTTCTTCCGGGTGGTGAATCAGATTTCCAATTTCAGTTATAAGTAATAGGAAAAAATATAGCAAAGTACAGGTCTGTATTCTTGTTATACTGCAGCTTTGAAGAAACTTCTCTTAAACCTGAGAAAATACTGATTTTTTTAACTACTTCAGTATTGAACTTAATGTACAGAAATATTCCCAACAATATGTAGCTCTTAAATGCGAGAAAGTCTGAATAGAATTTAGGAAAACAAATAGGTTGGAAATAGGTTTTGGATAACAATACATTTTGGATGCCCCATTCATGGAAGTGTTCAATGTCAGGCTGAACCGGGCTTTGAGCACCTTCACCTAGTGAAAGACATCCCTGCCCTTGGCATTGGACTGCCAAGACAGTACATAACAGACTTAGATGTTTAAAGGTCCCTTCTGACCCAAAGCATTCTGTGATTCTAAAATTTTATGGTCTGTGTCTTGTTTATACCTACCTGACTTTCACCTGGAAAATGCAGATGCCAGCATGTGCAACTACCACAGAAAAAGCTCTTCCATGCCTGCTAAGTGTTAAGGAAAGTGCCATTCTCCAGAGCCAGCCTAGTAATAAACAATTCCTCTGATACTACAAACACAAAGCTCAAGCATTTATTTTGTCCCATGTTAACTCTCAATGCACTAGAGCTATAAAAACGCAGAATTGTTTTTGTGTTTGTGCAGCACTGAATGTGGTACTAAATCCTGGGATCTTAGTGATAGTTGCTGAAGTTGAACATTACAAAATGTTAAACTATGAGTAGGAGCTGGCTGATTAGAAGCAGATTAGAAAACCTCTGTCAGTTACCTGGGAAAAATACAGAGAACACAGATATTAGAGGGAAAGAACCAGAGAAGAGACCAAATGTCGTGAACGGTGGAAGAAATGCCTCACACAATATGCGTGAATAGCAAATCTCAAAGTTTATTGAAAGCTCACACATATTTATATTAGTGTTAATGAAGCTTATACATATTGCAAAAGCTGAGCTCATTATTGGCTAAAGCACACTTAGATCAACCACACCTACTTCTATGCTCTAATGATTATTTTATTTCTATGTTTGCATTCTTATAGCTACTCTACCTAGGCTATCTTCATTTTCTGGCAAGCGATTTTCTCCCCCATCTTCCCGTTTCAGCGAAGGTCACTATGACCTTTGTCAGTGATTGGACACTGGTTGCATAATCCCCAGCTTGTTTCCCCTATCCTTATCCAACGGTATCACATCGAAGTGGCCTTTCTCAGCTAGCCAATTATCCACAAAGCTCTCCACATTTCCCCCGTTTTTCTGTTGAACAAGCATGGTTTGATTAAATGCGGTAGCTATCATCTTTCGCACCATATTCTGTAAGCATATACAAAAACATGGCAAAATTAATACTAACAACAAAGCTACAATAGCTACTACAATGCCAACCTTAACAATAGAGCGTAACTATGATCCTAAGTTTAAAGATTTGAGCCATCCATCAATACCAAGGCCTGATTCTACCTGTAAGTTCCCAGTTAACCTCCGTAACTCAGCTGTGAGTGAACAGACTGTGCATGATCAGAAAGATTCATGCAACACATGCCCTCAAATTCATCACAGCCATGGCCCTGTGCAAGCAAGAGAAAATCAATTGCAGCTCTATTTTGAAGTGTCGCATGGAGAATAGAATCAACATCAAGCAAAAGACTAGAAATCGCTAAAGAAGTTGCATTTGTTTGTTTAGCAAGCCAACACCCTAACCTATTTAAAATAGCATGAGCACGTGCTGCTGATACCCCTGGAGCTAAGAAAGATGCTGCAACTATGGCCGCTGGGGACCAAAACTTTACATCATCCCGGCAGTCTGCTGCAAATGCATGAGCCATTTGTTTGCTTCTACGATGGCGGCGGCTCATGTTCAGTATCATGGACTGTAGAGAGCTTTGTGGATAATTGGTTAGCTGAGAAAGGACATTTCGATGTGATACCAATGGATAAGGATAGGGGAAACAAGCTGGGAACTGAGCAACCAGTGTCCAATCACTGACAAAGGTCACAGTGACCTTCTCTGAAACGGGAAGACGGGGGAGAAAATCGCTTGCCAGAAAATGTAGTTATCTTAGGTAGAAAAGTTAGAAGAATGCAAACATAGAAGCAAAATAATTGTTAGAAGATAGAAGTAGGTGTGGTTGATCTAAGTGTGCTTTAACCAATAATGAGCTCAGCTTTTGCAATATGTATAAGCTTCATTAACACCAATATAAATATGCGTGGGGTTTCAATAAACTTCGGGATTTGCTATTCATCGCATATGGTGTGTTGCATTTCTCCCGCCGTTCACGACAATGGACATGTTAGGTGTAAGTAGAGACAGCCGTCCAAGTGTACATGGTCCCCCGTGCAGCATTGATGGGATACCGGCCCAAGCACGGTCTCCACATATCAGGAAATATCCTGCTGGCAATTGAATAGGGTCATTGGATGAGACTGACACTCTCTTTGTTGTATAATTGCACCAGGCCGATGCATTTCGGTAGACAGCCATGCTGGAAGTTACAACATTAGAATGGTTCTTGACTGACAGCAGGCTTCTATGGTTAAAATGAATGCACGCATCTGCCATCACTGACCCTAACAACTCCAACTCTTGGGGCTCTTGTGGTGCTATAGGAAAGTGGGAAATCCACTGATCCCAATTATCCACACTCGTCCTAGCATTGCTGACCTTACAAGTTGGTACATGTGAAGGGCACGGCCAGGGATCTGCTGGTAATCCAAACAAACAGGTTGTGAATGGATTGCCAGGAGAAGATAATGACAGGCAAATAGTCTCCTGTTTAGTCAAGTTTGCCAGGGTGACCCATATGTTAGTCTTGGGCTGAGGTGGGGCCCATGCCTGATGGTCTACACTGTCCACAAAAGAAGCAAAAACTAATAGAGCAATAACATAAAGTTTCCATCTCACCCTGATTTTTCCAGGCACCTTTTTGAACCATCCGGCCATCATGTCTGTCACAAATTTTTAAGAATGTCTCTTCTTTCTCAGATTTAGCTTCTTTAGGTTCTTCAAACAATCCTCCCACACTTGGTTGGGATCCTGACCTCCCGAAATAGGACCTATCACACTCGACTGTGGCAGAGGAATATTTCTACCACACTTAGTCTGCAAAATACACGACCGAGATATCCCCAAAACACGTTTGACTAAATGTTGTATTTCCCATCTAAACCATGCAAGGATCTTCTGTTCTGGGGACTCATACAACTGTAACCCTTGGAAACCAGGTAGTCCTGTAAACGATTTAAGATCTCTCTGCCAAGAGTCAAACTGCCAATAGAAATTACAGCTTTCACACCACAATTCAGCTAATCGAGTTTGGTGTACCCACTTAGTTTCCTGACAACCTCCACAGAAAAGCAGTACCCATGCAGCACAACGTCTATCTTGACACTTAATACAAGCTAAATCCCTAGGCCCTTCAGATTCAAAATCAGAAAACATCGAATGCAAGCTTAATATGTTATCAAGAGATTTGCACCGATCAACTGCTCGATCGATGGCAGCATCACACTGTCCTTTCAGTTTAAAAAGTATCGGTCAAAGGATGATCAACAGCTTCATCTCCACTCGCTGATGATCCTTTTCGCTCAGCTGATCGAGGTCTTCCATCAAACACAGCTGCTCGGGTCCATTTAGAAGGTACCCACAGAGATCCTGTAGGGGTAGAAACACAAAGATATCCGCGGCCCCAATGTAACACCTTAGCAGGACCTTGCCACTGTCCTGTTTTAGGATCTCTGTATCTCACCCATACATCTTTCTTTACACCATCTGTTTCTTGTACGTAGTGACGAATCACAGCAGGAACCTTATTTTCCCCAAAAACACACAAGTGGTTCAAAACAAACAAACACTTTAACAATCTTTCTTGTGGCTCTCTGGTATCCATATATTTAGTCAAATATCTTTTCAAGGTACCATTTGCTCTCTGCAGCTGCATAAACAGCTCATGTAACCTCCTGTTTTGAACCCTTCTTATAGAGGCATCCTCTATTCGCTCACACACTCCTGCAACATACAAAGAATCTGTTACAATGTTAAGAGGTCCAGAGAAATGCATCATGGCCCATACAACAGCCAATAACTCCATCGTTCGCAAAGTGTCCAACTCAGTAGCTCGGAGTACATGATGATGCCATTGTCCCTTTTCTCGCCAGGTGACTGCAGCAGTTTTGGATTTTCTTCCTGCATCTGTGTAAGCAGTTATAGCATCTGATAAGGGCTTTAGTGATCTTTTTGGGCATTGAATCCAACCCCACTGTCCTATCCAATTCAATGGTACATTGGGAATATCATCAGTGGCAGTCACACTACCGGCTCCCAATAGGGCCTCTTGTAACTCCATACTGTTTGTCAGGTACCAGGTCAATGTATCTTTCTTCATTGGTATCTGTATCTGATCAGGTTCCTTTCCCGTAATCTGTACCACCCGTTCACAACCCTTTTTGAGCAAATCAGCTAAAATTTCAATTTTCTGAAGAAGGGTTTTATGTTGTTGAAGTGGAGGAGATATCCATTCCAAGGCCCATATCTCCCCCGTTTTTCTGTTATGCTGAGTAAGTGCACCCAGTAAAAATTTTGGTCCACACCAAACTGTCAACTGTATAGGGAGATCAAGATCACGTCTCCGAACACTGCCTTGTGTGACACAGTCCAGTATCTGCTGCAGTGTCTCAACCTGTTCAGGGGTTATACGAACAGACTGTGCCTGACGAGGGGGTACAGTTTTAGCCAACTGTTGCAAAGGAATCAATTGAGCTATCCTTTGTCCTTTTTCGATTAGCATAGGTGGAAAAAGAGTATGCACCATAATAGAAATCTCCCCTGTATAGTCAGCGTCTATTATTCCAGATAAAACAAATAATCCCATCATTGTAGCTGAGGAACGACCTAAAAGCAAAGCTCCCATAGGTAATCCATCAATAATGAGTGGTCCCTTTACCCCAGTTGGAACCTTTTCTGGGTGGGTAGTCATCAGGGTTACTGTGGCTGCTGCTGCCAGGTCCAATCCGAGTCTCCCGGTGGTGGCGGGCTGGAGGCAGGTTGAGCTGAAGCGGTGACAGCAGCTACTTGTGTCCAGGCGCGGCGGCTGGTGGACGCGCTGGCTCTGCAGTTTCCCGAGCGGCGTCTGCAGGCTCCGGTGTTGTGGGTATCCAGGCGGCAATTGTTACACCAAACAGTGACAGCGGGACAGTCCCGTCGCGTATGCCCCATACCTCCACACTGGTAGCATTTGAATCGGCCAGTAGATGGAGCTTGTGGAGCATTTATTGCTACTGTGCAACGGCCCTTGCCAGGTCACTCTCTGACCCGGGGATGGGCGCATTACTAGGCGGAGGAGGTGTAGGGTTTGACACCGAGGCAGGCAGCACAGACGGCACTACTGGAGTACACGCGGAGGGGGGCTGCTGCCTGAAGCAGGAGCTGATAGCGGCGGGGAGCTGCTGTTTAGAGCGGGAGCTAGTGTCGGCGAGGAGCCGCCGCTTAAAGTAAGTGCCGGTGCCGGCAGGGGACTGCTGTGTAAAGCAGGAACCGAAGACGGCGAGGGGGTGCCACTTAAAGCAGGCGCCGATGTGGGTGGGGAACTGCCGTTTAGAGCAGAAGGCGATGCCGGCGGCAGATTGACTGTGGATGTAACAGGGGGTAGAGGGGAACCAAACCAGTCTCCGTAATTCCTGTTTCTTTCATGGGCTGCACTAGCCTGCTGGGCAGCTCTTTCCTCTGCCTGGTATTTCAACAATTCATCATGCACGATTCGCCATAACTTTCCCAACTTTCTCGCAGTTTTATCATCATCTATGACTGCCTGCCACAACTTATCCCCAAATATACGGCACTCTGATAACTTATGCACTGTGTGAGGATTTTGAAACAGTCCTTGTGCATACCCATGAGCTAACAACCCATGAAGCTCTTTCTGCAAATCTATACCCTTAACCTGACGCTTTTATAAAAAGCCAGTAAATAAATCATATGCTGCTTGCCTTTCTTTATCCATGTTAAAGATAACAGCGCGTTTCTTGCAGCCCTTCCAGGTTCTGGCAGCACGTATCGGCCGGGGTCTCTGATGAGGTCCCCGAGGCGCGGCACCTTCCCTTTCTCAGCGGTGCTTTCGCCATCCTCGGCTGTGGTAGGACCCGAACTCCTTACGCCGCTCGACCGTGGCTACCAGCGAAAAGACGTCCGGGGTCACCATTTGTCGTGAACGGTGGAAGAAATGCCTCACACAATATGCGTGAATAGCAAATCTCAAAGTTTATTGAAAGCTCACACATATTTATATTAGTGTTAATGAAGCTTATACATATTGCAAAAGCTGAGCTCATTATTGGCTAAAGCACATTTAGATCAACCACACCTACTTCTATGCTCTAATGATTATTTTGTTTCTATGTTTACATTCTTATAGCTTCTCTACCTAGGCTATCTTCATTTTCTGGCAAGCGATTTTCTCCCCCATCTTCCCGTTTCAGCGAAGGTCACTATGACCTTTGTCAGTGATTGGACACTGGTTGCATAATCCCCAGCTTGTTTCCCCTATCCTTATCCAACGGTATCACATCGAAGTGGCCTTTCTCAGCTAGCCAATTATCCACAAAGCTCTCCACAACCAAAGAGTAGACAAAGCAAAATACCTGTAAGTCTAAAGAAGACTTTTTTTCCCACACACTGTAGCACTAAGCCTTTTCCAAGCAAAGTATGTGTGAAGAGAGCACTTCACTTTGGTGGGCAGCAGGAGATGAAAGTGGGACAAAATTCTTTATTAATAAAGGCACCATGAACCTGTAAAGCTGTTACAACTTATTACTGACTTCTGAAAACTAGTTTCATGAAGATGCTAACAGTGAAATAAGACTTTTCAAATAAATGAGACAGTGTAACTAACAGTCCATATTTATTCAGACTTCATAATAATGCTGAAAGTCTTATTGTAGACCCACCAATTTGTTTGTCCTACCTTTGTTTGTTTGTTGTTTGTTTGTTGTTTGTTTGTTTTCTGGCTAGCTCTTTGAAAATAATTTTCAAATATGATATCTTTGTATTTGATGGTAGTGATGCTACTGTTCAAAACTGTAGACCCTGTGACCACACGGGATAAAGTGTGCGTAATTATATCCTGACAGACAGAACAGTACTGGATGGAATGAAGTAATCTGGGTTTGTTACAGTCTGATTCAAAGTAATGGCCCTTCATTTGGAGAGGTGGTATGTGTTTTCATTATCTCCGGCACTAGAGAAAATACTTACAAGGATTACAAGAACACGACTTTTATTTAATCAAATCAGTGGTGCCTGTAATTTGGAGATGTGACTTCTTTTCCAACATGTTTGTATTTGTAACAAATTTTTAATTAGGAAATCTGGGATATTTATCTTTTCACAAAAACTAATTAGTCTGTTTCAAGGTACCATTAAATTGATAGATTATTTTTAGAGAGAGTAATTTGATTATTCTGTATTATAAAATAGAAGTCAAAATCCAAAAGACTGAGTACCTGCTATTCTATAAATTTGTCATCCCTTATGTTTTAATTTGTCCACCTATCCCTATTTGACAGATTTAGTTTGATGTTCTTTTTCTTTCTGGGCATTTATTTAAAGCTTTGCCCACCCCCCACCCTGTCATCCCCCACCATAGAACTAACTTGTGTTGTTTCTTGTGCTATTGAATTTGACATACTTAAAAATTAGCTTGTATTATGCGTACTGATTAACAGGAGTTCTATTTAAATGAAACCAAAATTGAATGCTACAAGTGCCTGTTGATACCATCATAAAAAAGTCCATAAAAACCAGTTTTTAAGTGTTAAAGAAACACATACGTTTCTGACTTAGATAATGCTGAATACAGTTTTTATGCAACACAACTCCTTTCCCAATTCCCTACTTGCTGTATTAGCCTGTCTAGTATAGAATTAGTCTTAATTACACAGAAATTCTTCAATCAGCTGATTTTTTCCTCTTCTCTGTTGTTCTTACTCTTAAATTCTTTCTATGTCTCTTGGGGGGAAAAAAAAGTATTTTCTCATATCTAATTCCTTTTACATTTGTAATAACTGAATGTTCACAAAGACAAAGCTTTTCTTGCAGCTGTTGCAGTTTGTTTCAGGAAGGATACCCCTCTTATGCTTTCTTTGGAAAATTCAGCAATTGTTTCAATATTATTTCTCACAATGAGTCACTTTAGAATGTGACTGTATGTAAACTGGCAATAGACAGCTTTGTTATTATTTTGATTTCCTGTACAAATGTTCAACACTATTTTGTATCTGTTCTAGTTACTTTGAAATAAGCTGTAAATTGTGTCACAACACAATAAAACCTTTCTTTTTCAAAAAGGTTAACTAAAAAAAAATAAATCTAACCCTCATAACTAAGGGTGAGGTGAGAAAGCTGGAATAAAGATGAAGAGCAAAAGGCTCTCATTTACTGAACACTGAGTTTAGACTGCATAGATTCAGTGCTACCTTTAAATATGCAGTTAAAGTTCTGAAATGACAGGAACTTTCCCAGTGAAACAAAAAGTTCCACATAACAGAGTCTAGAGAGACAAGGAGGCTTGTTGGAAAGACCAAAGCACAGTGTACATATAGAGAGGAACTGGAGAAAAGAATTCTGGGATGGATATGACTAAAGACAACTACAAAACTTTAAATATTATTTTTATGAATCAAACTAACAAAAATATCTCAGGTTAGGGCAAAATTTGGGGAAAACACCTGCTAATGGATTGGGTTAGTGAAAAGGATTATTCTTTTTCCTGGACTTTTGAATGTGTAATTCTTTGTAAGAACTAGAAAAGCAATCACCAAAAAACAAATCCCACTGAAAGTGAGACAAGATAATTTCATTTATTAGAATTATTGAAGACCTGACAAGGATGCTGCCTTCTGTTGAGACCAAAAAAGGGCATGGGCTTGAGATTTGCTGTATAAAAGGCAGAGAATCTGCACAGTGAGGTCCCTATAAAGCATAACTGGGTATAAAGCCCCCTAAAGTGCAAGTGGGTAGACAGTAATTGGGTAGATAATTGCTGTCTGGCCAGTTACGCTTTAGGATGAAACTTTTTTAATTTAACCCCTTTAACTGAGTCTAAATCAAAAGCCCTAACCTTTGTTCTGGCAAATCAGGAATGGAAAAAATATATAGAATATCTCTTTAATGACATATGAAAGTAGAAGTCTGTATTTTTTACATTAAAAATAAATCACAGGTGTCTGTATTATATTTTGGTTTGAATATTCAGAAATACAAGGAATGTTATGCATCATTTACAGCAGAACTTTGGAGATATTGTACATAAGTTTTACTGTCATTGGACCACCTGAGGCCTCATCTAAAGTCAAGACTGTGTCTCTAATATCAGGTAAAACATTAAACAGAATTCAGCCAAACTGGTTCAAAACCTTTTGCTAAAATTCTTAATTTGATTCAACTTGATGTGAGCCACTACTTTCACTTGATTCAAAATACTGTTTGGTCACTGCATGTCCATTTTCATTTTGTTTGTTAGTTTGTAGCCAACTTAGATGGCTTTGCATTGGTTACATCAACTAGGAAAAAAATACTGAATTGAAGCTGCCTTGTCAAAGTTGGGAATTTAGCTGAACTTCTGCAGTAAACACCAGTAATCGTAGGTGAGCAAAATGAAGTGGCATAAAAATTAAGCTGGTCTAATAAACACGCTGAATTTTGTTCTTTAATATCAGCAACTAATGAAAAAAAGTTGCACAGGTGTTTATTTTCCCCTTTTAGAAAGCAGAAATAAAAATACAGGTGGAAGAAAGTGGGAAAGAAAAGGAAAAGCAAGAGGAAAGAAAGAAAGAAGTATTTTTAAAAACCAGTCAGGCTAAGAAGATTAAGAACTCAAAATTCTCTGCTGTATCATTTTCATTTTCCATGCACTGTTTATAAGCTTTGCTCTCAACTATCTGATGAGAACCCATATGCATGTTTTTCTGGCTTAGGGTATTTTCCATCTGGACCCTTTCAGTTCTGGCAAATGAGATCCCATATTCCTGTTATCTGCACCAAAATTAACATGAAAATAAAAACATTCTTTGTTAAAGTTCCCTCCTTGCTTAGTTAAGAACTTTCAATAATTTCCAAGTTGTTTGCTATAAATTTTTAGTATCCTTGCCACTTACAGCAAGTATACTTCAGTAAATAACACAAATTCCTCTAACTTGTAAACTTCTGCTAGCTATAACCAGGTAGAAGCTGAGCTACTGTGGTATAAAGTTTATTAATGTAATGATACAGTCAGCACGAGCTATACCTGTAAACTGTGAACAGCCTGACATGAGGAATATCTCCTTGCTCTTTGATCTAATTTCTGCTTAAAATCCCTTCTTGACTGCAGTGCAGGATTCTACTGTGTGATGTCCCTCACTCTGCCAGTCAACAAGACGATGTGGCAGAGGCACCTGCCCAAGTGTTCTGCTGCAGCAGAAGCCTTGTAGCATCACAACCAATGAGCAAGGGGAACATGTGTGACCAAAGAAAGGCTTAATTCTTGAATATGCCTGGAATCATTCTTATCTGCAACAAACAAAAGCTCTAGATCAGGCAAAACTTGGAATTCTCTTCAGCCAATCTCTGTTATTCTTATTTTAAGGTCTCTTAGCAGGTCTTCAATTCCTTCAGTAAAAATGTTAAGTGTTTAGAGCCTGCCATGCTGTGTTACACTTTTTTTTTAGTACTAGCTGAACCAATCCACAAAGGGTGTTGAGAGATTATCCCAAGAGCAGACAAAACCAGGAAATCATCTTGTGATTCAGAAAACTGTGGGAAACATCTGTTCTCATCCAAGCAAAAAAGGACATTTGATTCTACAGTTCAGCCACATGCATACTTTACACCAAAACAGGAAAAGACATCTTGAATTTCCTGAGAGGCAAGAATATTTTGGGAAAATGCCTAATTTGGTAATGCAATTTTAAGTTGTGTTTGAGGTTTTTTTGGTCCAAGTTTGACGAAGACGTGTTTTCCTGTTATGGAATTGCTACCGTAGCAATACCTTTAATGTAGTAAATGTTTAGTATTTATTACTCTTTAGCTGGGGCCAAGTAACTTAAAAGCAACAGGTACTGAATTATTTCATTGATGTAAGTTCACAAACTATGCCAAGTTAGTTTTCTTGCATTTTCCAACACCAAACCCCTGCATCTTACTAGAGGCCTCTGTAGCACCTCACGTCCTATGGACAGGAGCTCCAGCAAACCACAGTTGCCTGGCCAGCACCTGCAGTCCCAGACCCTAGTTGGGGAACTGGTGACCTTCTGCACGGACATCTGCCGTCCGTCCCTCTGCCAAGGCAGGGGCAGCTGGAGGAGGTGACACAGGAGCGTGTCTAGACAGGTTTTGAATGCCTCAAGAGAGGGAGAACCCATGACCTTCCTGGGCAGCCTGCTCCAGCGCTCTGCCACCCTAAATGTAAAGTTCTTTCCCATGCTGAGGTGGAATTTCCTGTGTTTGAGTTTATGGCCATTGCTCATCCAGTCACTGGGCACCACTGAAGAATCTGGCACCATCCTCTTGGCATCCACCTTTGGGATATTTACATGTGTTGATGAATCCTCTCTCAGGCTTCTCCAGACTAAACAAGCCCAGTTGCTGCAGTCTCTCCTCATACGAGAGATGTTTCAAACCCCAAATTATCTTTGTGACTCTCTGCTGGACCCTCTCCAGTAGCTCTTGGTCTCTCTTGTACTAAGGAGCCCAGAACTGGACACGGCACCCCAGACGTGCCTCACAGAGTGAGGTCCGTGGAGGCTGGCAATGGCCAAAGGGCAGGGATGGGAGAGCTCAAAGCTAGAAGGGCGGCGGAAAGGCTCCGCTCCGGTCACGCGGCCCTGGCCGAGTCCCCACCGCCACACTCAGCCCTCGGCGGCGCGCGCGGAATCGGCCGCGCGCACGGGCGGTGCCCCTTTCTAGTACCTTCCCCGTTGCGCTGCGTCATCACGGCGCGCGGCAGCCAGGCCGAGCCGTTTCCGGTGTCGCGGGCGCGGCGCGAGCGCTCGGCTCGAGCCGCCGGGAGCTGCCGGGAGCCGGCAGCCAGGCCCCCTGCCCTGCCCTGCCCGGCCCGGTCCGGCCCGGCCCAGCCCAGCCCTGCCCTGCCCTGCTCCACGCCCTGCCCTGCCCTGCCCTGCCCTGCCCTGCCGTGCCGTGCCCTGCCTTGCCTTGCCTTGCCTTGCCTTGCCTTGCCTTGCCTTGCCTTGCCCTGCCCTGCCCTGCCCTGCCCTGCCTTGCCCTGCCCTGCCCCGGCCCGGCCTCACACGGCAATGTCGGACAGAGCGGAGGGGCCCGCGGGGGGCCCCTCTGGCTCCCCCGGCTCCCCTGGCTCCCCCACCCGCGACTCCGCCGGTGTCTCCGAGCCGCGGATCATCAAAGTTACGGTGAAGACTCCCAAGGAGAAGGAGGAGTTCGCCGTTTCCGAGACCAGCAGCATCCGGCAGGTGAGGGGCGGCCGAGCAGGCTGAGGGGGCCGCGTTGGGGCCGGGGCCGAGCGGAGCGCCGCCCGGCAGGGGAGCGCCGGCCCGCGGCTCCCGCCTCCGGCAGCGCGGGGCGAGGGCCCTGCCCGGTGACAAAGCAGCTTTTGCTCGCCCGGGTCGCACTGGGCCCTGTTGGGCGAGCACCAGCACCGATCCCGGCCCAGGAGAGGACTGGTGCCATCGGAGGCTAGCGGGGGTAGTGGAGAAATGTGCCACCTCGTACTCTCCTCACCGACTTCTCTGTTGCGCTGCAGAGCGCCGGCTCGGAAGGTGAATGTAGCTCATTCGTGAAGTCACTGAGTCATAGAATCGTTTGGGTTGGAAGGAGACATCAAAAATCTTCCAGCTCCCCTGTCGTAGGCAGGGACACCTTCAGCTAGACCAGGTTGCTCAAGGCCTCATTTAACCTGGCTTGGAAAACTTCCAGGGATGGGCCATCCACAGCTTCTCTGGGCAGCCTGTTCCAGTGCCTCACCGCCCCCACAGCAAAGAATTTTTTCGTAATTGCTAATCTAAACCCACTCTCTTTCACTTTGAAGCTATTGCCCCTTGTCCTGTCAGCACACGTTCTTGCAAACAGTCTTGCCTCATCTTTCCTGTAAGTTCCCTTCAGGTACTGGAAGGCCACAATTAGGTCACCCCAAAGCCTTCTCTTCTCTCATTTTCTAGCTGTGAGTTGTCCTGTTGAGCTGACTGGTTTTGGTGGTAGTTGTCTCACTGGCAGGCTAACATGACTGTAGAAAACATATGCAGTCACTTGTATCTCTCTGTTTCCAGTGTTTATTTTGATCTAACACTGTCTTTAGAAACGGTGAGTCAGCCTTCAACTTTGGGAAGTTGTAGCCTTGAACTGTGCGTGTAAAATCTGCTGTCTCCTGTACTTTGATGTGCTAGTTACGGATATGGTACTTAGCATGGATGGCATGGTTATGTCAGATAACCAAGGTATTAGGGATTTTGTGCCTCCCTGTGAAAGTCTGTGCCACAGCTGCCTCTGTCTCGAGCTAGTGACACCTGCTGATTCATCTGCACTGTTTCCTGCAAGTCTTCTAGTTTTGTAGACGGTTTGCTGCACAAGTATTGGCTAAAATTTCATTTATTTAAATTAGAAAGCAACAAATCATAGAAAAGGTGCTATCAAAATGTAAAAATGCAGAGTGTCCTGCTTATAAAGCACGTAGACATCGCTAGATTCAGAACTGCTTTCATTTTCCATAGGATTTCCCAGTTTTCTCCTTGAAATGGCTCTAAATGTGGCAGTTTTGTGCTATTCCACATTTTTTGTGTGTTACTGGTATTGCAGACCTCATCAAAAAAAAGATTACAGGTCTGAAAGCACCACTAATGTCTAGATACAGAACTTGGCATCATTCTTTAAGTGTGAGCTGAAGGACACTGTCTGGTTTATAGAAGACATACAAAAGATGAAGTAAAGGCTCTGAAACTTCAAATGTAGTGCTAGCACTTCAACTAGACTGTCAGACTTTCGTTTCACCTAGCTGCTGTGAATAGAGAAAATGCTAATATTTTTTTCAGGTTTTTTTTGTCCTTAAGTTTAATCTACATTCAGTTTGGTTTTTTGGGGTTTTTTTGTTTGGTTGTTTTTGTTTTTCCTTTTGTACATCAGTGTTTGGGCTAGAAGTGTCCCAGACCTGAGTTTCATTGTGGTTTTCTCCAGCTGCCAATGTATTGAAGCTGCTTTCTTGTCTTCTCTAGTCTTTTGGCAGCTGCAGTGTTGTGTGCTGTGAGCTACTCTCTCTGCAAGCTTAATCTAGGCATTTCTCCCAAAAGTAAAATGTCTGTGTTTGCTTTTTAATGTTGTCCACTGCTTTCCCAGCAATCTCAGTCTGAAAGGGGTGCTTTTCATTTCTCTGTTCTCCATAGATTTGTGAGCAGCATCAATGCAGTTTTTGTAAAAGTCTTTGCCGTTTTGGGGCTTTTGTTTTGTTAGGATATTTCAAAAGACAGATTCATAAACTGAATCTAACCTGAGGATTGTGTTTGTCCTGTAAAGCAGTCAGCCATTAGTTGAGTCCTTTGGAAATAATAAACAGATTTGCTCTGGCTGTGAATTTTGTAGTACATTTGACTTTTTAACAGGTTTTTTTCATATTTGAATACTGGTGAAGCTGCCACGTTTTCAAATAAACAGTTGTCATAAACTGAAATGGTTGTACAACCTATCAAGAGCATGAATTTTTACTGAAAGCAAAGGGAAGTTTAGGGAATTAACAGAGGACACTACTTCAGATGTCTTTGTTGTCTACAGAGATGTCTTTGTTGTCTATATCTTAAACTGTGAGTGTTGTCTCTCTTGGAACTGTTGTTAAAATATTAGATCTGCAGTTATAACTTGATTCTTGTGAAGTAAGATTGCCCTGCTGGGTTGACCATTGGATTGAAGTCCCAGGCAGTGTAACAGCACTAAAAATGCACTGTCCCTGTAGTGTGACTAATATGAGCTTTTTCTCTTTAACTGCAAAAGTGAGCTGTTGATAATAATAAGCATCAACAGTAGATGCAATGTTTCTAGAACCAGTCTTGAAAATAGGTTAATCTCAAATACCAGGCAAGTTACACATCTGTTCAAATGCATCTGTGATCAGCAAGGGTTTTGTACAGTTGAGATAGGTGGGCCAGTAACTTGTCAGCTGAAAAAAAAAAAACCAAAAAAAAAAACCCAGCAAGAGAAACTCCCTCAGTATATTTCTATAGCTAACATTAGAACTTAAAGAATTGAGTTGTTTATTTCTTTATGGTCGTTTCAGAATACTGCTAGAACATGAACCTAGATTTTCTAGGAAAATATTTTGTGTCATCAGGGCCAAATTTAAGGGTAAAAAAAATTAAATTTTCTGTTGCCCCATTAATGTAAGCCATGTCCTGCACTTTTCTGTCAAAATTTTTTCCTGTATTAGAATACTTCAGTAGAATAGATTTGTTACTGTGATCCTGTGTTGTGCAGCTAGAACAGTGAGTATGCAGGTTGGCATGGAAAACAAACTGAGTACAAAGCTACTCTGGGAGATCAGTTGATGTAAATTGCTGTCTATCTGTCTTTTCTTTGAAAATTATTTGATTGTGCTTAGCACAGTTTGGCTCAGTACTAGGAGAAGGACCAAATATTTGCATTCTTGACTGGGTATGATACTGATCTTTCTCAGAGCAGAGGCTTAATGAATGCACGATGGGTGAAAGATTAATACCTATAAATATGTTGACTAGCTGACCCTGACAGTGCTGATACTCCAGCTCACTAAGACGGTTTGTCTCTTGTCTTGTGCTTTCTTCCTTCAGTTTATTTTCTGAGTTCGTGGCAATACAGTCTTTGCAATTTCTTGCTTAGCAGATTTGTCTTAATGTGTTTGGTAAAGCCTCTATACAGAGAAAAAGCGTACTCATTTTAGGAACGACTCAAGTCTTAGTGGATGACTTGAGTTGTTTGAGTATTGAGATGTTGGCACCAGTTACATGGAAAACCAGTTTTTTTACCTTCATCATTTAGAATAAGGGAATTTTAGAAGAGTTAAAGCTTGCTGATGCTTCTTGATGCTGTTTTAGTGCCCTGTGTTGAGATTTGCAGTATTTGTGAGTTTATTATAACTGGTCCAGAATTACTGTCTATGCGTGTGTAGCACACTGAAAGATACTGAGTTGTCCATTCTGTGAGCATTCCAACTCTGAGACAGAGTAACATGTCTAACTGTGTGTTATTAACTTGTGGGCCAGCAAGTGGATACAGTAATCTGTGCTAATAATTTCAGAAGCATAAAGTTCTTGCAGAGAATGATTGCCAGTCCTTTGATTATACGAAAATTTCAGAGCAATGCCATCAGGAAGAGTTAGTGAAATTGAGTTTAGCTCCACAGAAAACAGATTAGATCCTTTTGCAGGATTAGGGTTTTTCCCCCCCTTTTTGTTTAGCTTCAACCTTTAAATACAGTATCTCTTCAGTGTGGAATACAGTTTTCAGTAACAGCATATTTAACAGTTTCTAGTGTGTTTTCTAAATAGGTGAACACAAATGTGCTTTCTGCACTAGACTAAACTACAGATAAAAATCCCTGAGTTACTTAATTTTAAGTGTACATGTATCCATTGTGTTGAGACTACTGATTTTTGTCAAGTGGAGAGCTTCTAAATTTTTGATTGAAATTACAGTACTGTTTATGGTTGAAACTTTAAATCCATAAATCCAGGATTTCATTTATGTGCCTGGATCTCACGATCCCAAACTGGTAGTGTTCTGCTTTATAAAGATCACACAGGTGTAAATGTTAAATTGTTAAAGCTTTGAATAGTTTGGTAGTGGAGCATCTTTCCTGGTTTGCATATGCTTTTAGTATTTTATGTAATGTTTTCCCTTTTAAGAAACTGTACTTTATAGGAACAATTCTTTTAACATGATCCAATTCTGTTTCACTGTTTTTCTGTAATCCAGGGATTACTGAATGCTACAAACCAAATAGGTTGAAACTATATAATGGAATCCAGTCTGTTCTTTGTTTTCAGGGTTGTGATTCAGGTTTCTGTTCTTTCTCAGGTGTCTCAAGGCACTTGAATACACTAAGCATTTAGTGTTAGATTTTCCATCGTCTGGTGTCTCAGTGCATTGTAACACATCTGTGTGATTTATTATGGAGTCTGTCTCGTGATATATTCTCATTATACTTATTTCTTAACCTGTTTTTTTTTCCCTCATTTTGTGATATCAAAATTCTTTTAGAGCAATGGTAGGTGATTATTTTATGGAGTGACCTTCCAAAGTAAAAGTATGTTGACTTTTGTTGGCTTAGTTAGATGTAACTCAGAGGTATCAGTGGCCATAGTGCTCAACAGGTGTTTTCTGATAAATGACTGGCAAACAGAATAAAATAAGAAAACCTATTTAAATAGTAGTTGAAGTGTCTTTTGTGTAGATACCTCTCTGCATAATACTAAGACATTTATATTTTAAATTATTTTTAAGAAATGTTATCTGTGTCAGATGCATTTGTCCTGTGAGTTTGTTTTGCTAAAATCCTTCACCCTCAGTCAGGGGTGTCACACAGTTTTAAAAAATTGCCATGTGTACAGTTCAAAATTGCCAACAGCATAGAAAACCTTAATGAATAATTAGCTGTGGTAAAAGTGTCATGTAAAGATTTTAAAAACCAATCAATATTTCAATAAGTGACTATAAACCTTGTCTCTGTTAAAAGGGTCATTGTCTGGGAGTAAAGTTAGGGTAAAATCTTAAGAATTTGGAAGATATGGTTACATGGTGTTCTGGTTTTGACTGGAATAGAGTTCATCTTCTTAGTAGTTGATACGGTGCTTTGTTTTGTATTAAGTGCAAGAATAATCTTGGTAACACACTGATTTTGGCTCTTCCTAAACAGTGTTTTTTTCTAAAAAACAGTTGTTTTTTAGGAACGTTACTCCCTAACTCAGTGACCCCACTGATACTTCCCAAACCACGCTGCCTCTCTCTCTCTCTGCCACCTTTTCCTTTCCCTCTCCCCTCTGAGCCTGAGTGCTTTATTTGTTAAATAATGTTGAATGTTGTATAAATTAGTTGAGTTGTAGAATACAGCTGAGAGTTTTCAAGATGAAAATAACACTGAAAAGAGGAGTTGAAGCATTTTCTATTTTTACGCAGCACAAAAACCTCAATGAGTTAACTTGAATCTTAGTGTCCTGTAACTTACAAAGCTTTTTTCTCTTTTCACTCTTCTTAAGTTGTCAGTCAACCTAAGACATGCTGGAGAGGAGAGTTGGAAGCACAAAAAGTCAAGATCACAGGTCGAGATAAGAACAATTTCCTGGAAACAGCAATGAGATAAGAAAACAAATATTAACAGCAACAATACTAATGACAAAGGGTGCAAGAAAATCAGTGATTGATACGAAAAAACTCCCTTGATAACTGACAATACTGGACGTCTCCCTCCACCATGTTTTCTTGACCGGAAGGAACCCCTTTTCCCTGGAAGAAATTCCATATCCTGAGCTGCTGTCAATGACAAGAGGTGGTATAAAATAACCTCTGGGTCCAAGCCATGCCCCCTCCTGGCTTCTGCAAAAATTAACCTGTGGTGGTACCAGTTGTTGGTTTCTCTGGGTCTGGATTGAAGGCACTTGAGATGGTAGATCATGTTCAGACTCAAGTGTTTATTATTTCTTATCAGTGAAACAGTCTCACTACTGTGAGTTGGGCAGCTTTTCATTAGAAGGCACAAAATGGCTGGCAATCTCTTGTTACAAGGTCTTTTAAGACTAAACTATCCAATTAAGAACTGACACCTAGATTATTTTCCCTTTTAACCCAATAACTGATCCCAAAGAGCCCGCAATGCAGATGTTTCTGCTCAATTACAAAATGCCACCCAAACCCACAAAGAAGAAGGAAGAAGCATGAAGAAGAAACCCAGGATGACACCCTATGCCCTCCATCTGGCTTCCATCCACAACATACTAAAAATCCCAAAACCTAAATTTCTTACCAAGTGATACACCTACGCACGCTACTCTCTATTTCACACTTTTGTGGATTCTAGTCAATCTTGAAGTCTAGGAAACTTCCTGCATGAATGAGGGTCAAAGTCAGTGCTCCCCTGGGGGTCAGGGCACCCCAGAGCAGACAGAAATATTCCCGGTGCCCTGGGTTTCCACATAAACCCTTTCTTGGCCTGAGCCAGGACAGTGCTTATTTTCAGTTTGTGTTGCTTTGCCAGTGATCAGGTACTAACAAACAGGGAGAGAGTAGATTGCCAAGTGCTTTTAGGGGAGAAGCATTGCTTCTCCAACAAAGGCTTGGAGAATTGGTAGTGGCACGTTGAAGAATTCCTGAAGGGAATAGAAATGGCTAGAACTTTACACTACCATGTGCTGCTGCAGTTCGCCCTTTATGGGCTGCTAGCCTTTTAAGCTCATCAAGAATCTGACTTTGTGTTTTGAAATGTGGTTTTTCTGTGAGTTTGATTTGATTGCAGACATTTGAGGAAATAATTTTATTATGAAACTAGCATGGGTCATTGGCAAAGCTACCATAAGATAGTAACTCCATTAAGACATGAAGGACAGTACTCTTACATAGAAGTGTTATTTTGTGTGTTCTTTCTAGCTATGCTTTATCTGTTGTATTCCTGCTTGAAATGACAAATTCTTGTCTTCCTTCCTGTATAGTGTCCTAGAGTTGTGCAATGAAACCCTGTTTTTACTGACTCACTTTAAGTCAGTCATAAGACGTCCAGGTCATGATTCATCCCAAAAGGAAACCACAGCTATCAGCTGTGGCCATGAGTGTGTGTGGTTCCTTACTTCTTGGGTCAAGACGACCTGTAACCATTAATTCTGTTGTATAAAAGAAAGCTGTAGCTCATAAAAGTTTACTTCTGAGACTGCTCAGTGTGGGTGTAAAACAGACTGGAGTTGAGTCAATATGCTTAACTGTGCATGTAACTAACTGTTGTTAGGAAAGACAGTTGAAAGTTTAAATATTATGGGCATATTTTGAAACAGCAGTGCCAAACAAAGTAATGCTGTTTCAAAATCTTTCTTTGTAGTAGAACTATTTGAGAGACTGCTGAGAAAGAAAACTGCAGTTCAGCCTTCTATGCACAAACATTTGCTTCCATGGCCTCCTCTATTGTGTTCTAAAAGGAGTTTCCTGTGGGGGGAGTCAGCAACCTTACTTTTTTTTTACAGTCATCTAGATAAAATTGTAGCTTAATATTTTCAAAGTAGTTGAAGTTTTTAGGGACCTGTTTTCTGTTAAAAAAACAGATGTTCATTGGATGTTAATTGCCCAAGACGTCTTCCAGGTTGTTACTGTAATTTAATTTTTACATATGACTTACTAAGCTGAGGTTGAGAGAATTTGGGAAAGTATTTTTTAATTTATTTGTTTTCTTCCTTTTATTACTTTATCACAACACTTTGTTTTGTGAGTGGATAATAAGATCATTACAGTTAGTGGTTTTGATATCATAAAATGAGTCAACAGAAGCTTTTGAAACATTATATGGTTGTAATATGTCAAAGGAGAGTTTGAATGTTAATACTTTCACTTTACCTGGAATAACACTTTACCAGGTTCTTGCAAGGCCAGGTTGTCAGATGTTAATAGGTTAATGTTTAAATTATGGATCTGCTCTGCAAAGTGACAGTGCAAAACAATATCTGGTTTAGTCAGCTGTTCTACTTCATGTGCATTCAGATATTTGCTTTGTTTGGTGACAAAGTGTTTACTTTGTCAGGTACCAGTATGCATTTTGTTCAACACTAGACATTAGCATTTTATGGTGTCCATCTGTACCTTGAAAAAACTTGAGAGGCAATCAAGTTGAGCAGGTGTATGGAAAGTCCTAGATTGCTTAAGAGAGTTGGGTTTTTTTTCTGTGTGTCTTAACAGTGAAGAAAAAAAGGCAACTTTTGTTAATGGTGATTATTTTAAAGTTCTATGAAGATAAGGGTATTTGGCATGGAATTGAAAGTATGCACAAGAAGTGCTGGTGTGCTGCTAAAAAGCCAGTGAGTGTTCTCAACATGAAAAACTATACTGCTTTTGTATTTCAAAGCAAAAAAAAAATTTTTGTAAACAAGTTAACTTGAGGTCAAATGGCAATTTGGGCAAGGTCCTTCAACAACAGAAGCGTTGAATTTGTTCTAATTAATTTAAAATCTTCAAGTTGCCATGCTTTGAGGAGAATGTTACCTTGAATAAGCTCACTCAGGTTAAGAATGCTTTTTACTTTTCTCGCTAGGAAAACCAGGCCTCTGTCTAGACATTAGTCCAGTGTTTTAGTCTGATTCCCACTTGTTTCTCTCCACGTATTTTTGTAATAATCATGTAAAAAATTGACATGATTTTACATTATTTTTACTGTATTCAGTTACTAGAGGAGTACAGTGAACTAGTTTCCATGAATACACTAAGTTTCAAGTATGTTGAAACATTATTTTCATAACTTTGAGTTCTTTTCTATGCCCAGATATGACTGAATACCTTTGTAGTATTATTGCAATGAAGTAAAACTTGCATTTAGAACAATAAATCAAATGAGCTGACATTGTTGGTTGAATTGTTACATGATAATTAAAAGGATGAGTCACTGCATTAGGAGAATTGGATAGAAATGTTCATCATTTCCAGCCAGTGAAGCTGAACTCCTTCGGCTTTTGGTTTCCCCAGTGGATGAAGTATTTTAACTGTAATTTACAGATACTGTTACTTAGTTATGTTGTGCAAACTGAAGACCTAAACAATACCAAAAAATTATTTTTTTAGAACTGCCTGAATTTCCATCATCATAATCTGTCATGGTTTAAACCCAGCCAGCAATTATCATGCAACTGCTTCTTCACTTTCTTCCTGCCTAGTGAAATGGGGAAGAGAATCAGAAAAAAAAGGAGTAAAACTCAGGGATTGATATAAGAACAGTTTAATATTTAAAATAACAACAGTAGTAAAAATAACAATCATCATAGTAATGAACAAGAGGGAGAGAGGAGTAAAACCCAAGAGAAACAAATGATGCACAGTACAGTGGCTCAGCACCCACTGTCTGATGCCCATCCTGTTCCTTTCACTGGCAAATCCTTCAGCCCCACTATCCAAGTTGGTGAGAGCAGGGGCTGGGAGAATGAAGAACCATCCCCTGTAGAAGATCAGGTTCAAGACCCTTGTGATCTGATGAGATACATGCATGGGCCCTGAGGGAACTGGGCAAGAAAGTAGCTAAGCCGCTAGCCATCATATTTGAAAAGTTGTAGCAGTTCTCCGTGGAAATTCCCACAGACTGGAAAAGGTGAAACAGAATATCCATATATTTTTGGGAAGGGAAATTGGGAAGACTCAGGGAACTACAGGCTGGTCAGTCTTACCTCAGTGCCTGGCAGGATCGTGGAATGGAACCTCCTGGAAATTATGCTAAGGAACATGGAAGGTAAGGAGAAGATTGGTGACAGTCCACACAGTTTCACTAAGGACAAATGTGATGGTTGCCTTTGATGGTGTTGCAGTGGTGACAGATGAAGGAAAAGTGAGTGCTATCATCTACCTGCACATATGTAGAGTGTTTGGCACTGTGCCACGTTACTTGGCTCTAAACTGGAGACCCATGTTTTTGACAAATGGACTACTCAGTGAATAATGAATTTAAAGGGTTGTGGTGAATGCCTCATTGTCCAAGTGGAGACCAGTGATGAGGGGTGTCCTTAGGGATTGGTACAGAGGCAAGCACTGTTTAACATCTTTGTCAGTAACACAGACATTGGGATTGAGTGCACCCCAACAATGTGTGCCAATCAGTGTGGGATGAATGAGGTGCTGGAGGAAAGGGAAACCAATCCTTGCCAGGCTTCAGAGGTGGGTTCATGTAAACCTCATAAAGTTCAACAAGGCCGATTGCAAGGTCCTACACTTGGTTTGGGGCAATCCCAAATACAAATACAGGCAGGATGGATTGGGAGCAGCCCTGAGGAGAAGGACCTGGGGGTGCTGGTGGATAAGAGGCTGGACATGACCCAGCAATGTGTTCTCACAGCCCAGAAAGTTGCTTGTATCCCAGGGTGCATCCAAAGCAGCATGGCCAGCAGGGTAAGCGAGGAGGATTCTGCCCCTCTGCTCTGTTCTGCTGAGACTCCACCTGGAGTGCTGCATCCAGCTCTGAGGACCCTGGCAGAGGAAGACATGGAACTATTGGAGTGAGCTGGGAGGAGGCCACCAAGATGATCAGAGGGCTGGAGTCCATGTCCTGTCAACACAGGTTGAGACACTTTTGTTCATCATGGAGAAGAGAAGCTCCAGGGAGACGTTAGAACTGCCTTTCAGTGGCCAAAAGGGACTTACATGAAAGATGGTAAGGGGCTTTTTATGAGGGCACGGAGTGATAATATGAGCGTAATCACTTTACCCTCTTTAATATTAAGAAGAAATACTACTGTGAAGACACTGGTACAGGTTGCCCAGAGAAGGTGGGAATGCCCCATTGCAGGAAGCGTTCCAAGCCAGACTGGACTTTGAGTAACCTGGTCTAGGGAAAGGCGTCCCTGCCCTTGGCAGAGGAGTTGGAACTAGATGATCTTTACATTCCTTTTCAACAATGTTTTTAGGACTCTGTCTTCCAAGTGTGTAGAGGATTTTCTTCCTCTGCCTCAGGAAAAAAGAAAAAATAAAGTGTATGAAGCTAATCTATTATTTAAGGTGTTTTTGACAGTTAACGCTTAGTAAGTAGTCTCTTTTGTAAAAGGTCTTGTATGGTAATGATTTCTCAATGATGAATGAAAAATGTGTTTATTCACTGTGACCTGGGCTGTAACTTCATTTTCTGTAGCTGTGTCATGCGTTAAATGAGAAAGCAGAGCCACCTAAAGTATAACTTTTGTCTGTGTGGAAAGGAATGCTAGTTTTGACACATGGAAAGAAGGCAGCAAAAATACATCTAAGGAGAGAGTATACTCAGTTCAAGCAAAAGTCTAGACAGATTTATCCTCTTTATGGCATTGTGTCATCAATTCTTCAGCAATGGATGGCTTCAATGGTATGCACATTTGTATATGTGTACTTGCTAGTATGTAATTATAGGCATACTTTACCATGTATATACGTATGGGTGTGTTTAAGTACTGTATATACTAGTATGTATTTACATCATGGATGCATGCTTGATTGAAGTCACAGTAGTCTTCAAGAGAAATTAGCTTCTCATTGTCACGACTTATGGAACTAATGATCTAGAAATTCTTCAGATTTCCTTTTCTGAATGACAAAGAAATATTTTCCCATCTTCCTATGGACAGAAAGAAATTCAGGAACCAAAAGTAGTTCTAGTTTGTGAAATAGAGAATATGCAGACAAGTGAGGTAATATAGCAAATGTAAAAACCAGCTTGTTCTTAAATTATTTTTAAAAATTGAAGTTCACTATTTAATTATATAAATGTATAATACTAATTTTTTTGTTTAGTTCAAGGAAGAAATCTCTAAGCGTTTCAAGTCCCACACTGATCAGCTTGTGTTGATATTTGCTGGAAAAATTTTAAAAGATCAAGATACTTTGACTCAGCATGGAATTCATGATGGACTCACTGTTCACCTGGTTATCAAAACACAGAACAGGTAATCTTAATAACAAGTGGTCTTCTGTTTACCTCTAGAGAAGTTAAAGTGCTCTGCATTTCTGTTGGGCAAAACTAGATAGGACTAAATCACCTTAGTCAGCTCCTTAGTTTCAGCCGCTGCAGGACAACAGTGAGGTTATGAAATTACACTGTTTTTTAAAATTTATCTCATATTTTATTTTGATTTATGTTTTTAAATACATTCGTTTTACTTTTTCTTTAGGTTGTTTTTTTGGGTTTTTTTTGGTTGGTTGGTTTTTGTTATATAGCTTTTTTTTTTTGTTCCAGCTGTGTGAAGTGCCCAAAAATCTTTCCAAAAAGCAGAGCAATAGATCCCTCAAAAGCAGTTTGATATTAGTCAATAACATGTTCATTCTTCTAGAGTGAAAGTGCTTTTGCTTCTGTTCTACTTAGGTCTTTTCTGTTTATGGTGAGGATCCCCTCTGATGTGAAAATGTCTTTATGTTGAAGGAAAGAGCATGAAGTGTAGGAGAGAACAGAAGTAGGCTTTCCCTTTCAAGGCCTTACCAAGACACAAGGCTGGCTACTAACATTAGCATTAAATACAAATTCTTGTTGAAATTAGTATCATTACCATTAAATGTAGGTACTTTTTGAAATTGATACCTTCAGTTCTATATTCATGCCCTGGAAGGATTATGTTCCCTGTCCTGGAGTCAAAATACATGTTTGTGCTCTCAGAGGTCTCCCTTTCCTGCCCTTTGCCTCCTCCACCTGAAATTTAGACTGATACAAGCCATGCCAGTTCTGAATACGGAATTAGGCAGTACTGCAGTTCTGTTCCTTTTGCATCTGAGTGAGTGTTCTGCTGTTGCTATTTTTTTTTTGTTGCTTTTTTGCCTCCAGTCTTAAGTGTGACAGAGAGGCACCATGAGTACTACTAGAAGGATGCTTTTGACTTGCACAGTCTTCAGAGGGTTTATAGTTTGGACCTACTGTAGCTATACATACTGAAATACCCCTGCCAGCCTCTTGGACTTTCTTGCACTTTGTCTCTGAGCAGAGGAACCCTCAGGAATGCAAATGTCAAACCTGTGGCTTTTGGGGAATTTTCAGTGTTCCTGCATCTGTCTTATCAGCATTGCACTCCATGTCTTCACTCATGCTGGCTTTTGTTTGAATCATTTTGGAAGGCTGTATTTCTACTATCTGCAGAATGTTTTAATCATTGGGAAAATGAAGTATGAGCTAAGAACTACAGATCCTTTGCATGTACATGTGCTGTGTTCAAATGATGCATTGAAGTTTTCACCTACTAGCTTTACTTGAATAAACTAAAAACATGGTAAAACCTGCTGGAGAGAATGTAAATCAGCATTGTCCTGAAATATCTCAGTTGTATTCTTGCTAAAATATCTATATTTTATGCTTGTCTTGAAAGACAAGATTTAGACCCTGCCGGTGTGGCCTGGAACATGCTGATTTTTGGCCGTGAGTATCGAGATTGATTTGTTCCCAGCTACTTTGGTACACTCTGCCATTTACTTTTCTGTTGACTCTTGCTGTTACTGTTGCTGCTGTGTATCTGAAAAAGTAAAAGTTATTTTCCAAAACTGGATCTGAAACTGATCTTTTCCCTTGTAAACTATGTTATTAGATTTGTAATTTCAAAATGGTAATCTTCATATATCCCAGCCACATGCTTGTTAAAAAAAAGATTACTTTTTCTACTGTGCTACATTTTCTAGACTGCTACAGACTTTCAGTGCACTCTTGTAACCTATCTTCTACAGTGTCAGAGTAGCAGTGAGTGATTAGCAATGGGCAGTGAAGATAAACAGAATTTCTGAATAGAGTTCTAGGTCAACAGGTGTCATTTGTTCGCAAGTGCTGGGAGGAAACATAATGGCAAAATGGGTGTAAAAGGCGATGTGCCCTTGACAGGAATATTGCTGAAAGACTGAAGCTCAAAGGCTTGAAACTCACATGAACCATTATCTTCAAGAATATGCCCTAATTTGCACTGGAGCACTATTGTACTTCAGCTTTCAGTGTCACCTACTTTTCTGTCACACTTTTGACAACCTTTCATGTCTATTACATGAAGCAGCATAGTTGTTTCTCAAAATAGTTTCTCAGTTGAAAATACAAATAGGATTTGATGCTTGTTGTTTTTCTTTTGCTTATGGAGGAAAGATGTGTATGTTTTCTAGATGAAAGAAAACTCAATATCTCTAGCAGGAGAATCACAATCAGTATACAGTCTACCATCTTTCCCATTCAAGTTACAGCTGCTTGGCCAGTTATAGTCATCTTGTGTTCAAAGTTTGCAGTTGCTGATAATTAAGTTAAAGAACTATTAGAAACCTCAGGAGAATCTATGCTTTTAAAGCATCTTTCTGGGTTTTTTTTTTTGTATGGTTGGGGTTTTTTTTCTGATGTTTGCTTGAGTGGAGCAATTGCAGAGTTATGTTATAGGAGAAAGGTCCTCCAAGGTGAACTGAAGTATGGAGACTAGTGTACTGCCAAATTCTCAAATCTTTTTGTGATGTCTGAATTCATAGTTTTAAAAAGTATTTTATTCTGTAGTACTGCAAATATAGGCATTTATTGATTGTTGAACTACAGTGGAGAATTGATTTGGATTTCAAAGCAGTATCTTTTCTTTAGAACAGAGAGGTCAGGTTAACTTTATTCAAGCTCAATTCCTTGATCTCTTTTACTGCATGGCAGCATTTATCTTTCTGCCTGCAGCAGAAGAGTGTGATGAATACACAGCCTGGGCAGGCTTTAGTGCCTGTGCTAAATTATGCTGGCTTTAGTGTCATGTGATTTCATTATCAGCTTTTTTTTTGACGTCTTAAAGGTTTGAGAGTTTTGAGATTTGTCTTCTAATAAAATGTGACATTAACTGAATTTCACATTCAATAAAGGATCCTATTAGAGATGTGGCATGAAATAAATTCCGCATTAAATTTGTCAGGCTTTATTTCTTGAAGGTGTGGGCATGTTATCAGTAGTATGTGAGTATAGTGAAATAAGACATGGATCCTTAAAGCAAGGTAACGACAGAGAAAACAATTAATTGGCAAGCGTCATGGGGTAGGATGAGAAGGTGGTAATGGCTGCAGTGATACCTATCTGTTTTTTCACTATTTAAAACTACTGTTCTGAAAAACTCATGAAATAACAGGTGTCTGAGAAGGATTTATTACAGGAAGCCATGTGGGGATAACTGGGGTTATCCCCGGGTTATGACCAAGAATCAAAATGTAATTTAAGATTCTGAAGTATAATGCTTTAGCTACAAATGGCACTACTTAAAATAACTTGTTACACTCTATAAAGTTTTAAAATTGCTTTTTTAGATCACAAGACCACCCAACTCAACAGGCAAACACGTCTGGGAGTTCTGCTACCACATCAACATCAAGCAGTAGCACCTCAACACCAGCGTCAACAAATAGTAATCCCTTTGGCTTGGGTAAGAATATTTGTTAGGTGGAATGGTGGGTATCTTCTCTTGAATTCCACTAATTGTGCCCAAAGCTTTATCCCAATGTAGACAAAACTTGAAAAACAAAACCCAAACAAACACATCAGCCAAAAAATTAATTACAGTTATATATTGAATTGGCTGTAGAAGGTTTCTGATCAGTAAGTTACCAGAGGAGAGTTGTTTCATTAGTTTTATAGAGAATCATGAAATAGTTTGGGTTGGAAGGGATACCTGTTAAGGTCATCTATTCCAACCTCTGTGCAATTAGCTGGGACATCTTTAAACAGATTAAGTTGCTCAGAGCCCCATCCAACCTGACCTTGAATGTTTCCAGAGTTGGGGCATCCATCACCTCCCTGGATAAACTGTTCCAGTGTTTCACCACAAACTTCACTACAAGATTTGTACTGTTTCACCTTCAGTGGTAAGGTGCTACTGATGTTATATTTTGGCACTAAGGGTAATGAAATGCCTTCCAATGTCTTTGTTCTACTTAAAAGTGCATCTGAATTCCTGTTATCTGAATACAGATGAATCATAGAAGTTTGGACCTGTGACATGAAGCCAAGATCTGCAATAAAAGCAACAAAATTGCTGCTAATCTTACAATTAACTATTTCTCAGGTTTCAAGTCTGATAGTATTACAAGTCTTCACTTCTATGAATGAAGAGGCTGCAGTCTGTTGACTTAAAAATTATAATCTATTTCCATAGTTGTGGTGGGGTTTTGTTTCATTCTTTTTTGTCTTTTTTTTTTGCTTTTGGGAGTGGGGAAGAAGTAGAATTGGAAAAGCCAATTATAGTAAGCAGATGATTTCTTAGGTTTTAATCATTCTTTGGTCTGTTTAGTACCTTCTGAAACTTTTTATCTGGATTCAGCAAAGCACAAAAATTCAAAATGTAATTTGCTCTTGGTGCGTTATTACCAGGAGGAACACAGATTTTACATTTAAGTAGAATTGGAAATATTATTCATATTGGGAGTTCACTCTTAGTTACAGTTTAAAACCAAGAGGAGACAGATAAATTATTATTACAAATGCAGTTGTTAAATGTTGCTGGAGGGACATGGACCTAAAGCCCCCAGACTCAAACATTTCTTGTATCTTGGCTTTGGAAAATGAGAAGAAAAGTTGTTAGAATTATAACAAATTTTATTTAGAAATAAAGTTTGTTGGATTTTTAGTTATGCGTCTTATTTTTTAAGGACGCATACCGTGAGTGAATAACTACTGAACAGCCTTGAAAAAGATGAGACTTTCCATTCATTTTTGTTATTTTGAAGTATGAGATATGTTCAAGTACTTTGTATTTAGAAAAAATCTGGATGTGATTGGAAGTATAGTCAGTCACATTTTTTCATCCTCTTGAAGGTGGCCTTGGAGGTTTGGCAGGCCTGAGTAGCCTGGGCTTAAATACTTCAAACTTCTCGGAGCTGCAAAGTCAGATGCAACGACAACTTATGTCCAACCCGGAAATGATGGTTCAGATAATGGAGAATCCATTTGTTCAGAGCATGCTTTCAAATCCTGACCTGATGAGGCAGTTAATTATGGCTAACCCTCAAATGCAGCAACTGATACAGAGAAATCCAGAAATCAGTCACATGCTGAATAATCCAGATATAATGAGACAGGTATGTAGAAAGATCTGTTGGTTCATGACTTGTGATTCTGCTGTTACGTAAACAACAGAGCCAGAATTGGACATACTTATGGAGTTTGTGAACATTCTTTAAGTATTTAGTCTTACTCGAAATCCATAAAAGGTTGCCATAGACAACCAGTGTCTACATTTCTTGTTGTTAATGTCCAAAATAGACTGATATTTCAGAAAATCTGCAGCATAGTTTTTGAAAGTCACTGAATACATGTCTTCTGAGGCTAGAACTGGATGTGGCTGTCTGCCCTTGAAACCTGTTGTCTAGCCAGGAATTTTACCATAAGTTGTAATTCTCAAAAATTCTGCATATTTTCATTGTGTCTCACTGTGGGTACTTCTAAATGCTTTTTAAATTAGAAGATAGATAAGATATGTTGTGTGGCAAAACCCAAAGAGATTAATAGATGCTTTTGAAATTCTATGTATTTATTTTAAATTTCATATTATAGGTTGCCTGCTGTAGTGATGTTAGAAATAGTTAGAATTAGGGTAGAATGCTAGCTAAATACTGAATTGTGTTGATTCACACTGTGCTGACAGGTTGATTCAGTTCTAATCATACTTTTAAACTGGGTTAGACAGGGATAACTGAGATATTACCAAATGCTGACGTTTTCACTTTAGAATGGATTTCTTATTAATACAGATTAAACGTTCCACTTCTCTAGACACTAGAACTTGCTAGAAACCCTGCAATGATGCAGGAAATGATGCGAAACCAGGATCGAGCTTTGAGCAACCTTGAAAGTATACCAGGGGGATACAATGCCTTGCGGCGTATGTACACAGACATCCAGGAGCCAATACTGAATGCAGCACAGGAACAGGTGAGAAAAGATTACAAATGACACAGAAAGGAAATACTTAATATTTAATAAAATAATTTAAGTAATTAAAATTTCCAGATGTTTGTTTGACAAAACAATTTTTGAAACTTGAAGTTGTAGTGTAGCCTTTTACTCTTGAAAGACCTTTAAAAATCGTGTTCTTCTGAGCCTGAAGAAATACAGCTATTACTTTGTGTGATTGAGAAGCTATTTTAAAGTTAATAGATTCATTTGTTACTTAATTTTTAATTCCTTTAATTCACTGCCTTAAGATTTGGAGGTCCAGTAAAATCCTTTTAAGGGTGTGTTTAGTAACTTTTAACTGAAGGTGAGAAGAATAAAAGATTTTAAAGTCAGAAATCAGTATGCAAGACACAGTTTTACTCTGATCAAAATACAATGCAGTAGCAACAATTTTTGAAATGTGATTTAATTTTTTGAGGGAGTCCTAGTGTCTCTCAGTGTTAGTGTATTTTCATAATATTTACATTTAATTACTGTAGACTGGTAAGTATAATTGATTAGAAGCCATAAACGTTTATTTTTATGTATGATTTATAAATTTGTAGATGATAAGTGTTTGCTTTCCTTTGTAGTTTGGAGGTAACCCATTTGCTTCTTTAGTAAGCAATGCATCAGCAGGAGGGGACAATCAGCCATCTCGTACAGAAAATAGAGATCCTCTGCCAAATCCGTGGGCTCCTCAGTCCAGCTCACAGACTTCGACAACAAATACTGGCACTACTGGTGAGAGCAGTGGCAGCAGTAATGACGAAAGTAGCACTTCAGGCACGACGGGACAGAGCTCAACTGGACCAAATTTGGGACCTGGGCTTGGAGGTGTGTTTGTTACTGCGACTGTATATATTTGTACATACTTGCAAACTTACTGAAATTATTCTTTCATTAGGCAGAGAGTTTTTGATTCAGTTTTTATTGCTATTTGCTTTTGTAGAACATTTTACTATTATTAAAGTCCTCTGAAGAAAAAATAAAAAAATAGGAAAAATAATCTAAGTGATAATAATACTTAAAATAACAAAGATAGTGATTCTGTGGATGAATTGTCGTATTTTTTCTGTTCTAAGGCAAATGAGAAAACAGGTAATAATGTGAATAGTTGATGGGAGTGTGTGTTGGGTACATCTGTCTTAACTTCTACGGTAGATGTGTCTGTGTAACTGGAACAGCGCTGAGGTAAGTTTCAGGGTCTTAAACTCATGAAAACCAAGTGGTTATATTCTGGGTTTAGATAGTCTACTTTCTCTGATGATAATCTGAATGCTTACCAACGCACCCTTTACCTTTTCTTTAAGCTGGTATGTTCAATACACCAGGAATGCAGAGCTTATTACAGCAGATAACAGAAAACCCACAACTTATGCAGAATATGTTGTCTGCACCCTACATGAGAAGCATGATGCAATCGTTAAGCCAGAATCCCGATCTTGCAGTACAGGTAAATTGCATTTAGTATAGTAATATATTCTGTGTATTAAAGTAAAAAAAGACAAAATCCAAAAGCTCAAAAATTGCCTGTGGCAAATGGGCCAATTTTAAGTGTTAATTCCTAAGTAATTACTGAAATTATTAGCTGCTTGCTTTCAACAATTTGTTGCCTTGAGTTTCTTCAATTTGTAGTTGGATATCATGCCTGATATGCTTCAGAAATCATTATGGGGTTGTGTATGTTTTGCACAGCCCTTAACTTGTGATCCAGCATTAGAAACAGACAAAAAAAGTGCTTTCATTATGAATTAAGGTAGAGCTAATGGTAAATAAATACCCCCTCTAGTCTGGGGGAAGTGAAGGGAGGGGACTTGGTGCCGTATCTAGATATTACTCTGTTTTTAACTTCTTATTTTTGACCTGTGCCTCACTGTAAAAGTAGAGATGCTGTTTTATGAATGGTGTTGTAGAAGTGCTTTGAATTTTTATTTAAAGTGGTAATATTGAAGCTCAGATTCTGAACTGACATTGAAAAAATATTGCCTCTTCTGAGTTAAATACTCATTGGAAATATCCTTGACTTCAGGTGATATTTACAGCAAAGCTATTACTTAGATTTGTAGTGGAGGCTGAACAGAAAAGTATTTTCTTGTAATACTTTGCAAGACTGCCTTATTTGTATCTGGAAATCCATTCACTTAAAAGAAAAAAAGAACCAATGAAGCAAAAGTAAACAAAAAACAAAAAAACCCCACAAAAACAAAAAAAAAAAAAAACCCACAACATACACCCCCAGAAAGTTTTGGCCAAAGGAGTAGATGATTATTATTCTGTGAGGTAATTTTCATAGACTATTACTTTTTTCTCCGTATTATCCGTAGTTGTTTTAAAACCTCCAGTGGTTTTTACTGCTTGATCTTTGAAGTTAAATATTTTTGTCCTATAGATGATGTTGAATAATCCTTTATTTGTTGGAAATCCTCAACTTCAGGAACAAATGAGACAACAACTTCCAACTTTTCTTCAGCAAGTAAGATGAGATACTAGCTCTTAATAAAGGTCTTCAAGTCAATGAGCAATATATTTGGTAAACTGGCGCCTGTCTTTGATTTGGCTAATAGCTAGATTCTGTAATATATTCTCATTAGCTTTAGATACTAAGTTAGATTGTCCCTTAATAATATTCTTGCTAATGTCTCCATCTCTTTCAAAAGTTAAACTTGTTGTCTGTGACTAGCATAACCACTAAGATTTGTTCTTGCTTCTTTGCTTAGAGGGAATAAATGCTCTTACTGCACACCAGCCAGAAAACACCTGTTTGTGACAAAATTTGTTTCAGAAATTAAAAAGAATAGTATTTTTCACAATACTAGTTAAAGTTTCAGTATGCTTTGCTCATGCCTCTTCAAACCTGCATTAAATATTTGGAAAAGAGGTCCTTGAGCATGTCTTGAAAGACCCAAGTCATTAGCTAATTAAAGAAGTGAGTTCTGAAGTCTTTCCTGGAAAGATTGCTCCACCATTGTCTTCCGCCCATACCAACATTGTGTTTGCAGCCCAGGTATCTGTTTAGTATTAGTTGCCACAGTGTGTAGTAGTACTTGTTTCCTAAATAGAAGCAAGCAAGATTTTTGTAGGAATTAAAAAGCTAATCCACTGCATGAGTTCTGTTATTAGGCAGTCCTTGCAAATCAGTGTAAATATGCATTGCCAAGATCTGGCTGCACACGGGAGGTTTTATGAGTAAAATAATGAGCACGTACATGAATTACAGTAGCATGTTCAGTGTTCAGAAGATAGTTTACATTGTTTGAACCACATGAATGGCTGTGGTATTTTGTATTGCCACTGCTTTGTAATGACTCAGTAGTAGCGGAGGAGCCAGTACATTTATGTTTTGAAATCTGTGAATAATTGGTAATTAATGAATGCACAGTAGGAATCATATCTGTTTCCTTTGTGTATCTCCTTCTGTTATTAGCACCTTGGAATTTATCTGCACAAATAGTTCTCTGTTGTATTCACTGTCTGAAGTTAGATGATTAACAGCATTAGAAGGTGAGGTGTGGAGAAATAGCTGGATATTCTCAGAATGTTGGTAATATTTCAACTTATGTTTTCTTGCTTATCTACCTATGTTTATATTATGGGATTGGGGGACAGAAACCATGGAATCTGCATAATGGAAGACATCTTTTGCAATTAAGGGCAATTGCCCAGCAGAATTAGGGAGAATGGCTGCTACTGGAATTAATAACATTAATAGAGATGAGATCCAGGTCACCTAAGTGCTCTAAGAGTAGTTGGGCCAGCATTTATGTAAGACAGCTTCAAATATCAGACTGTAAGTCAAGATTTAAATATTTTCATAAAGTAGTTGCAGCAGCTTTATTTGGAGACCCCAAAATGTTTATCTCTTTAAATCTGAGTAATCTTTTCCATATACTATTCATTGATTTGTTGACTTTTAGCTATCATGAAGATAAAAGTCCAAGAAATTAATGGAGAATATTAATTGCTCTTCTGAAGTCTATTTAGGCACTCAGATCAGAGTTCTTCATGTCCTGTGCTGCAGTTCTGCTCTGCAGTAGGGGAAGTTTCACCTTAATCTGTGATTTCCACATTAATCAAATGTGGTTTTTCAGCAAAAGTAACCTGGTCTAGTTGCCAGGGGAAAGCTGCCCAGATTAGTAAGCCTATCTGCTCTTTGGTCTGATTACCAAAACCATATTATTTGTAACTGAAACATTGCTTTTCGTGTACCTGTTGCATCTCTCTGCAAAGGTGAGCATAAGCCACTAGTTTTGTGTCTAAAATAATTAGGTTTTTGGATGTTTAATTTCAGAAATGAAAAGGATTTGCCTTCTAAATTATTTGATTATGTGAAAGCCTATTTGTAATTGAAGTCACAGTAAACAGAGAACCCTTGAATATTATACATTTGCTTGTTGGTATATTTTCCAGTATATTTGTTCACATTTCAGGCTGTAAGAGCAATACAGATAAGATGTACAAATAGTCACAACCAAATAGCTCTGATCTGAAGTCAGCTAGGAAAAAGGAACTTACTACTTTTTCTTAGGTATTTTCTGGTCAAGTTTCATCATATTCAGCATTGTTGCTTACCAGTAGTATGATATAGGAGACTAATTCTAAAATAATGTACTAACACAGTCTTGTAGCCTTTGAAAGATTGAAATCTGTAATGAAAAATACTTCTCCTTGTATAATTCTTGTTCAAGAGGCTTTTTCTACATCTAGAGAGTTCATTCATCACCTTCTATGGAAGTTTTCTCACAGAAGAAAAATAACTGAAGGATTTCCTGTAATATTCAACTACAAAATCAAAAGCCAAGTTCTGAAATTATGTCAGATTCTATGAGACATCTAGTGATAAAAATTATCTTGAAACATCTGCATTTACTGAAGAGTTTCTCTCCTTCTCTTAGATGCAGAATCCTGACACGTTATCAGCTATGTCAAACCCCAGAGCAATGCAGGCTCTGCTACAGATTCAGCAGGGCTTGCAGACATTAGCAACAGAAGCACCGGGGCTTATACCAGGGTAAGAATTGATCTTACAAATTTGGACAGGAAGTCTTCCCTTGTTTTGGTTACTCTTCTTAGATTTAGAGATTTATACAGTCTTTATTAAAGATTCATCCTCTTGCCTTTTTTAGTTTAACCATATTATTTTTAGAACCTGTCATATTTGTCTGCTGTGCAATTCTAAACAGTGATAACTCTAGGCTTTTTCTCAGTACTTTACTCAAATTGTTATCCTCTGTTTCACAGAATTTGTACCTACTAATTACTGAGAAGAGACAAACTAGTGTTTATTATTCAAGTGGTGTATTTCTTTTCCTGTAATTTATACAGGTTTAATCCTGGTTTGGGTGGAGGGGGAAGCAGTGGAACTCCTACACCATCCACTGTACCTAGTTCTGTTTCCACTGAAAATACAAGTCCAGCTTCAGGAACTGCTGAACCTGGTCACCAACAGTTTGTCCACCAGATGTTGCAGGCACTTGCTGGTGCAAATGCTCAGGTAATGTACATCATTATATTTAGATATTTTTGCTTTTATTCTTAATTGTAAAACACTGGAAAGAAGACAGGTAGTTGAGGGGAGAGCCCACTGGATGCTTCTGGTCAAAGGTCAGTAGAAGAGGCTTAAAAGTGCTATTGCAGCTGTGCAAGTAAATACTGAAAAAATACATCCTCTGTCCTGATGAAAAACATGCCTCTGAAGGTCATATCATTAAGACAATGCAGGATTTTGCCATGATGTTGTGTAATCAGGATCTTCCTATAAAGCACAGCTAAGAGTTTGCCTTAGACTCAAGCTTTCTAACCATCAGGATTTTGGTAATTTTAGTCAACAGATACTTGAGAGCGTTACAAAAGTGATGATCTTTACGTTGAAGAAAAATAAAGCCTGTGATGTTCAAGATTGCTGACAACAACATAATCTTTGCTGTTCCACATTGCTAGGTTGAGCTCTGTTTTGTTTTAAAAAACCAGCTATATGCATATCTTTAAGAAACAGTTCATGGACATACATGCACCCAATTTAATGTGACTCCTCCACTATTAGTCAGTTTTTCCTGGAGTTCAGGAATGGTATGTAAGTGTAGATAATTTGATGTTGCTGACTTGTTAAAAAAAAATTTCTTTAGTTGCTAATTGAATTTATCTGAATATATTTTTTGGAATTTGAAAAAGGTGTAGTCAAAAATTAGAAAATACAGAGTAGTGCAGAACCCAGCTGTGTTTAAATTGTGTATTTTGCTAAATATGTATGATGCTTTTATAGCTTGAAATTTTGTTCTTAGCAGTTACAAAATCCAGAAGTTCGATTTCAGCAACAACTGGAACAGCTGAGCGCAATGGGCTTTCTGAACCGTGAAGCAAATTTACAAGCACTAATAGCAACAGGAGGAGACATCAATGCAGCTATTGAAAGGCTGCTTGGTTCTCAGCCTTCATAGCAGTGTTTCTTTTAACTTGAAAAATGTAATTTATTTTTGATAACACCTCTTTAATCTTTCAGATTGCTTTATTTCATTCTGACTCTTGGGATTGTCTTGTTATAACTAAAACCAATCTGATGCATTTGAAGGTGGAGTGCAGTAGTTTTCTTCAGACTTTGGGAATCAATGCATTTTCACTTTTGAGTGTGTCAGTTCTTTTGTTCAGCATTATTTGTGATTTTTTGGAAACAGTATCAGCTTTCACAGTTGGATGAACAAGTTTTGTCTGACCTACAAATGGCCAATTTATTTACTACTTAAACAGTATCCTTCAATAGTAATTTATGTAGATTACACATTAAAAAGGAAACAAATTATTGAAGCTGTGGGTACCAATACTGCTTATTGTGATTTTAGCATGTTTTATTCTCTTGACTAGCAAAATGCTGGAAGATTTATACCACTTGAGTAATCTACCATCTTTTACTTTAATTTGTCTAAGGTATAAACACAATATATACAAGAGAGACAGCTCATTTCTAGAGATGTACACAATACAATAGAGTGAAATTGTAAGCAATGAAAAAAAACAAAAAAACCCCCAAAGCAACAAGAAAAAAACCACAAAAAAACCACAAAAAAACAAACAAGCAAAAAAAAAAAAAAAAAAAAAAAAAAAAACCAAAAAAGAAAAACCCACAAAAAACTCAAAAAAAAAACCAACAAAAAAAAAATATCATAGGACTTGAATTTGGTGTAGAACTGCCCAGGATCTTTGGTAACTATCTGAGAAAAAATGCTTAAGCAACTTCAGTTAAAATATGCTAGAATTACTGTTCTGGTTGTCTCTTTACATTTAACTGTACAGAAACTTGCATTATAACATTATTTCAATATTCACAGATTTAACTGTAAATTACTTTTGTCATTGTCCAAATTAAAGAGCCACAGCCTTGTGCGCTGGAATTGCTTCTATGGCTATTTGGCTTGTTCCACTGAGATTTTTACATGTATTCTGATTTATAATTGGAGAAATTACTTCTATTCATGGTCATGTGATACTCTAATTACTTTTAACCACCAAGTAAAAAAATACTGTATATCTTTTGAGTTTCTATTGGTAGTTACTTCTCTTGTGCACAGGTAATAAATGAATTAAAAAATCTTTAAGCATCTTGTTTCAGTGTGTTTGCAATTGTTCATTACCTAAAAATCAAGATGACAGTCCATCTTAAAAGCTTTTGAGTGAACTCAAGTTCTGGCAATACTTACCATTTCTGCACTAAAACTGGTTAACAACTCCTGCAGTGTGAGGTGGACAGAGGAGAATAAGAGATGGATGATGTTGAAGACTTTTAGCTTAGATGAAGTAGGGATTGCAGGACAAAAGTTGAAATGAATCTTGTTTTTATTGCTCTTTTGTGTCAGTTTAATGGACTTGTGCGTCTTCAGGTTCCTTCGATGTTCTCAAACCTGATTTTCTGCAGAGTGCAGTTCTTCATTTTCCCAATCCCTGTTTTCACCTTCTGTGACTTGGGCAGTGTGGCTGGAGCACTTGCTGGTGAAGACTGAGGTAAAAAATTCGAGTACCTCAGCTTATGTCCTACATAACCAGGTTTTCCAAAACCCTCCTGAAAGGACCCCATGTTCCCTAATCTTTTACGCTAATGTACCTAAAGATTTTTGTTACTCTTGATGTTCTTGACCAGATTTACTTCTGTCAATGCTTTAGCCTTCCTAACCATCTCCCTGCTTTTACCTTCTGGAATTTGGGCAGTGTGGCTGGAGTATTTGCCAGTGAAGAGAACAGGCTGGGTATCAGACAGTGAATGCTGAGCCACTGTATGGTGCATCTTTTGTTTCTCTTGGGTTTTACTCCTCTCTGTCTGTCTCATTATAATAATAACAACAACAGCAATAATTTCATCTCCCTGGCTGTTTGGACAGTTTCTCTGTATTACTCCCAAGCTACCTTTCCCTCTTCCCATGCTCTGTAAGCATGTACCTGTTTGTGTTTTAAATTTGTTCAGGGGCTCCTTGTTCATCCATACAGGCCTCCTGACATTCTTCTCTAATTTCCTCTTTGTTGGGATGCATTAGTCTTGAGCCTTGAGGAAACAATCCTTGAATGTCATCCAGGCCTCTACACTCAGGGCTCTGTCCCATGGTATTCTACTGGAGAGATCCTCCAAGAGGCCAAATTCCCCTCTCCTGAAGTCCAGTGTAGTTATCTTGCTTTCCACTCTCCTTGTTGCCCCAAGGATCTCAATCTCCACTGTTTCACGGTCACTGCAGCTCAGCCTGCCTTTGGGCTCCACATTCCCCATCAGCTCCTTGTTACTGAGAAGATTATTCAGCCTAGGACCTTTCCTCTTTGGCTTCTTTATCAGTTGGAGAGGGCAGTTGTCATCAGTGAACCTCCTGGAATACATGTGCTCTACTGTCCTGAGCCTCCAATAGGCTGCCGCAACCCAAAAGTGTGTGTGAGGTTTCTTGTAAATTCCTGTCTGTCTCAACAAGGTCCACATGTCTATATAGTAGCCTTAATTCCAGAAATTAACCTGCTATTTAGCTGTAAAAAGTTGGCTAACAAGCTCTCCAACTTCTACAACAAACTTTCAGACTAGCTCCCAAATCTCACAGTAAACTTCATGTGTTGAGTAGATGGTAGAATATGATTGCTGGAGTAAAACAGGAGAGAAAAAGGTGGAAAAGAGAAAGAAAAATGTCAGTCTTTAGACCCTGCATTGGTCCTGCTGCTGTGGATAGTCTGGATCTGGGGTCAACAGGGAGAATGCTGGGGACCAATCCCCTATCTTTTATGGTTTACCTGGTATATGCCTCTCATGTAAAATAGATTTTTTTGATGCCATTCATGCTGTATTGTTCACATGTGTATAGTCAGTTAACTTTTAGAGCCCTCCAGGAAGTGAGGGAATTAATGGACTGTGGTGTCCTGGAACCCCTTTTAGTGAAGTGTCTGGAACTTGACCCTTGACACAGGTGCACTAAGCATGAGTCTCAAGGCAGACTTACAAGCTTAAGAACTTGGCAAGGAAAAGGAAGTTGGCTCAGAACAGGACTGACTGCCCCACCTCTGCAGGACCCTCTCAAGCCAATCAACACTTTCCTGTTGCAGTGGTTGGAATCGCCCATGAGCACCAGGGCTTATGAATGTGAGGCTTTTCTTCTCTGCTTGTGGAGGGCTTCATTGGTCTTTCTGGTAAGGTGGTCTGTAGCAGGCCTCTACTATAAAGTTACCTGTGCTTGCCCTCCCTTTAATCCTCACCAAAAGCTCTAAGTTAGCTCCTTGTCCATTCCAGGTGGAGCTCCATGCACTCCAGGTGGTCACTGACAGAGAGGTTGACACCTCTTCCTCATCTCCCCTGCCTGTCCTTCCTGAAGAGACTGTATCCTTCCATTCCAACACTCCAGTCATAGGAGTTGTCACCATGTTCCATGATGCCAGTAAGATTGTAGACATGCAGGCATGCATATGTGTCTACTTTATTCCCTATGCTGGATGTGTTAGGATAGATGCATCTAAGTTGGGTCCCCCAGAAAATTACCTTCTCTCTGGCGTGGCTAGAATCCATTTGTGCTGCCCTCCAGGTGTTCTCCTGCTGACTTGCAATCCCTCTCCAGACTCTGGGTGTCTCTTGCTGGCTCTGGCACCTAACTGATAGAAACTGACCTAACTGACTACTAACTCACCTAAATAACTCAGCTAACTGACTTGTGGGATGGCAAGTCATCCCACACCTTATCCTATTAAATACGATGATACCTACCTCCCTCCTCCCAATCATAAATTGTTTAAAGCTGTATCAATGACTGCTAACCCTTTACCAAAGACCCTTTTTTCCTTTTGAGTGGTGATGCTTCTGATCCCATCTGATACCAGCAAGAATGGTGCTATCTTAGCTATCCCACTGTCCAACAACCCAAAATTTGGGCAGTGACATGAGTCTCAGAGCCCACGTTAATAGACTCGATCCATTTGTTTCTTTGAATCACTACTTGCACATGGAATAATGGAAGAAAAAATAACCTGTGCCCCTGATTCCCTCACCAGTTGTCCCAAGGCTTTGAAGTCTCTTGATGGCCTTTGGACTGACTACATGTTGTGACTTCATCACCACTCTCATGGAGGATCAGCAGTGGGTAGTAGTCTGAGCACTGCACCAGGCTGGGAAATTTCCTGGTGAATTCCTTTAACCTTGACCCCAGGGGTGCAGTAAACTTCCTTAGGGGAATATTCTTAGAAGCATATTGGACGGGAACTATTTACCACTACAACCATTATTTTCTTTCTCATGGAACTGATCTTGTTATGAACTGTCTGGCCTCTCCCTGGAGAGGGACCTTCATCCTCACCATCTGTTGCATGACCTTCCTTACCTGTAACTATTGTACAGAGAGAAACCTAAAAGGAGGGCGAGATGGGCAAGGAGGCATCTTGGCCTGTCATCCCAAGCAAGTTCTTGCCTCTGTTCATCGTTTCATTCTGATCTTCAGGCAGAGGGAGGTTACAGGACCGTTGGATAAGGACGGATGGAGAGCAAGTAGTTTCTGTAGAATTGTCTCTACTTTTTTACAGTTATTTTCACAGTGATTATTAGGATCTCCAAAGAAACTAATTCAACTTAAGTGTGCCTTACTGAGACCTTGAATTAAAAAATAGTTCAGACTCCCTCATCATTCAATAGGCAGATGTATTTGAGAATACAGTCCATGACATCCAAAAAGTCTGTCAGATGGCAAGGGTGATGTGGGGAAGAGAACAGTTTTTACCAAGATACTAAATCAATGAATCTAACTAGCACAAATACTTTCTCGAGACATCATTCAGCTCACCCTTTTTAAGCATTTCAGTTGCATGTTACAAACTAAGAGACAATATATTTGAAGTAAAATCTCATTGCAATTCAACAGGAGATATGTTTGACCTAAATTCTATACCGAGCCTTTAGCTAAGCTTACTTCTTGAAGTAGAATCAATATTTATCAGTGACTACTGTCAAATAAACTAGTTTTCTAGTGGTAAAAACACTGAGCTGTTTTTAATAGAAGTTTTAGTTTTGTCTGAAAATATTATAAGCAGAACACACTTTATAGATAGGATAGACTTTTTATTTCATCTTTAATGATGAAAGAAAACCCACACTTACTGGTTTAAGATTATGTTACAATGTTTCTCTCTGTTCATCCCTCCCCACTTTTCCCCCTTGCCCTTTTATCCATCTCTCTTGAAAATTCTCTCTTCAGAGTTGTCATCTACCTCTTTTTTCAGATGAGCACTTAGATAACTTAGACTTGAAATCTGCAGCTTGCATTTTGGACCAGAAGGGCATGTGTGCCTGAGGGTTGTCTCTTCATTTTCTTGCTTTCTTCTTTTCCTCTGCTGTGGATCAAGTGACCTGACAGGATTGTCTGCAAAACTGCCTTGCCTGATCATCAAACTCCTGCTAGAAAATGTAACTGATGCCAAAACAAAGAAATCTAAGTTACGATGATCTGAACTGAAGTTATCATTTAAAATCTCAGAATGCGTACATTCAGTACTGGGAGTATGACTGCAAAATGGCTGGTTTTGTAAAGGATGTGGTCTGCCTAATTTTCTTCTTGGTTCAGTGACTGGATATACTGGATTGACCCTGGCTGGATGCTAGGCACCCATGAAAACTACTGCATCCCTCCCCTCTGCAGCTGGACAAGGGCAAGAAAATATAAAAAATGGTTAATGGGTTGAGATAAGAACTGGGAGACATTGCTCATCAAATACTATCATGGGAAAAACTGGCTGGAATGAGATACATTAGTTGAATTTATTAGTAACAAAATCAGAGCAGGATAATGGGGAGTAAAACCAGACCTTAAAACACCTTCCCCTACTCCTCCCCTCCTTTCTAGCTCTACCTCCTATCCCTATCAGTGCAGGGAGACAGGGAATAGGGGTTATGGTCAGTTCATCACAAGTTTTTTCTGCTGAGGGAGATTTATTCCCCTTGGCAGAAAAAACTTGCTTAGGAAGAGTTATTCCCTTGCTCCAGCAGGGCTTCCTTCCCATGGGAGACAGTTCTCCAAGAACTTCTCCAACATCTCAGTCATGGGCAACAGTTCTCTACAAACTGCTGCAATGTGAGTCACTGTTCATAGGGTGCAGTCCTTCATGGACAGGCTGCTCTAGTGTGGGTCTCCCGCAGCATCACATCCTACAGGAAACCTGATCCAGCATGGGCTCCTCTCTCCACAGGTGTATAGGTCCCTGCTAGGACTCTGCTCCAGCACAGGTTTCTCACAGGGTGACAGCCTCCTCTCAGACATACACCTGCTCCAGCCTGGGGCTCCTCCACCAGCTGCAGGTGGATCTCTGCATCCCCATGGGCTCCAATGTGCTGCAGGGCACAGCTGCCTCGCCAAGGGCTGCACCAGGGGCTGCAGGGGAATCTCTGCTCTGGTGCATTAAACACCTCCTCCCTCTCTTTCTGCACTGACCTTAGTGACTGCAGAGTTATTCCTCTCACATGTTCTCATCCTGTTCTTTTCTGCAGTTTCATCTGTGGAATCATGTTTCCCCCCCCCCCCACCTTCTTAAATCTATTATCACAGGAGTGTTGCAGCATTTCTGATTAGCCCAGCTTTGGCCAGCAATCCCCATCTGTCTGGGAGCCAGCTGGGATTGGTTCTACAGGGGGTGGAGGGAGTTTCCAGTAGCTTCTCACAGAAGCCACCCCTGTAGCCTCCCCCCTTCTCCAACAGCACAACCTGGCATAATAAAATAAATATTATTGATAAAAAACCCAAAACACTTACCAATTTATAGTTGAGGCAGCTTTGCTTGTAAGAAAACTTGCACAGTTTGGGATAGATTGCATTTCATTTTTATTTCCTCATTTTACCACTGAAAAATGTTTGCACTTGATGCTGTAGTAGGTACAGTATTTACACAGCATGTTACTAACTGTGCTTAGCATAAATTCATGAGGATGTACAGTGCATGTACCTTGCATAGATAATTTGTGCTTAGAAACAGACAGCAATTTCTAACTCCAGGTGTTTCCTCCTCAGTTTTTGCTGCATTTACTAAATACATTTCAAAATACACACACAGCACTTGCATCAGATAAGCTGTGCTAAATATTAATAGCCTGTCCAACTAACCTGAATATGACATCCCTAGAATAGCAGTGTTAGTTTAAAACCAACAACAACAAAACCAAAAAAATATACCCTCACAACAAAAGAAACCCCAAATGGAACCAAAATCAAGGAAATTAAATGTTGTAGAATTGAGTTTGGGTAGGGATTGTTCTGCTACCTTTTTCTTCCAATGCACACGTGCACAGCTTGATTAAAATCTGAGAGTAGTTTTATGTTGTTAGTATTGCAGTAATTCACATCTTAATCTATTAATTTGTAATGCACAGAATATAACTGAACAGAAATAATGCTTTGTTGTCTCTTCAGAATAGCAGGTAACAGACAACTGATTAGGTTGACAACAACCTACTTCTTTGCAGTATTTTTTAAGTAAAAGCAAAATGCGAATATATTAAAAGTGTAAGGGAAGGAAATATTCCCAACATAGAAGCAAAGACTAAGAAATACCCTGACCTAATTTGAAGAAGCATGAACTGCCTGTAAGTACAAACTTTGTTTAGAAGCCTTCCAAAATCCAAGTTGCTTACATAAAACTTTCTGAAAGAGAATTATTTTTTAACTGTTGAATACAATTTTTTGTTGGTGGTGAAAGTGGTGAAGCCACTTTGACGGTATTCTATAAATGTGGACTAGTAGATATGAAAATCAGTCTGGCCTTCTTAGAACTCACACTTAAAAATGTCCCTTTAAAAAAAAATTATTTGAAGGCCTGATCGTATCTGCATGTGAGAGGATGCAGCTGCTGTAGAGTGTCCTGGTCTGGCTTTATTGTGTGTGAAAGAAGTAAGCATAAATCTGTATTTTATAATGGGTACATTAGTCAACTGTTTGTAAAATGTTGTATTGGAAAAGATGAAGACCTCATTAACAGCAGAAGTGCCACAAGAGGGTGCTGTGTCTGTGATTTTCATAGCTACAAAATTTGTACCGATCTGACAAGTCACTTGGTCTGAAGGGGTCTCTGAAATTTGAGGGTATTAAGCATACAGACATCCCTGTCTCTTGCACTTAACTTTGCCTCTATGTCTTCACCTGGCACCCTGGCTCTTGGAACAAACTCTGAGGCTCTGAGGTAAGAGCACCCTGCAGTAGACTAAAACCGGTAACTGCCTGGTATTCTCCCTTCTGGTCACAAATAAACTGGAAAACACTATGTCTGGGTAGGTTAATGCCTAAAATCCTAACTTAAAAACTGCTGCTTTCAGTCAGCTAATGCCCATTTATTGCACTAATTTAAGCACAGTAGTTTATCTAGTAAACCACAAAGCCTTTACTATTTCCATACATAATGAGAACCACAACTAATGTTTTTCAACTACTTACCCAGGTAAAAATTGCACTAAAGATGCTTTCAGACATGAGGTGTTCTTCTACAAGAGTTCATCTATCATCCCAGGAATAAAAAAAAATAATATGCATGACATACTAAAAATAATCCATGTGTGACAGCACATGGAAATGTCTCCATTTGGACAAGATTCAAATCTTTCTTACACAACCTATCTGAAGTTTTTATAACATAAAGCTGAAAAGGCATGTCTTGTATAACACAACATGAAGTACTTTTTGAAAAACACCTTGGTGGTAAAAAAGGTCTTAAATTCTGTGAGTTAGGTGACTGATTGGGAATTTGGAATTTTCTTCTCATCTTTATCAAAAAAGATACATATTAGGAATAGTTTGATCAAAAGCTTTAAAGCAATTGCATTGACAAGCACTGAGGTGCCCACCAGCACTGGGAAGTGACGGAGAAGGTCCAACTGCAAAAAGTAAGTTTTCAAAAATAAGGAAAGTCTATCAACCTTGCATTCAATTCAGTACCTTAAATTACTGGTTGACTCACACTTGACTGCAATGTGTACACTTTGTACATGAAAGCTCTAAGTTCAGAGTCAGTATGATGCCACATATACTTTATTTCTGAAGCTTTCAATTCAATTAAATTTTGTATACTGCATCGCCACCACTACCTTTTTTTTCTCACATTTTTCAGTTTGGTGGCTGGTACATACAGTAAGAGATCAGAAAAATTCTCATGAAGTCATCAGTGCTCTGCTGAGGTCAACAGGAATACAAACACAGAACCTACAACTCGATGAAAATCCACCAGTGAGACAGAGGTAGTGTCATGTATGGAACTTCATCATGCATGTTCCTGCCTCTTCTAGGAAAATGACATTATTTTTAACAAATTATTTAATCTTGTAATAGTAGATGTGCCCATCTCAGTGTTGGACAGAGTAAATATTAAGAAAATAAATTATTCTGTGTGACCCTTGCCAGAATTTTCAAAAGCAAGCTCTTACTAAAAGGAGAATTTTAACTTAAGAGAGTGAAGGGCTTAAAAAGTTAACAGTTCTTGCATCTTATATATGCAAAAGATGTAAAGACATTTTATATGTCTTTTACAGAGCCATGATAAAAAAAAGAGTAGTAAACCAGCTCTTAAAAATAAGTTGGTTTGATTTAATAATCAATTTGATAATTAAAATTCTGTCTCTTTGCCCTGCTATCCTTCAGGGAATTTCTATATGTGTCATTCAGAAAATTACTCTGGCAAAGCCTCACCCTGAAGAATGGCGGTCTCAATCTGTAGGAGTATTTCTGGGAGAGGTTTTTCTAGACTGACAGTAATGAAATTTTCTGGTGCACTGGGTGGCTCTAGTGTATCAAACTGAGACTGGAGAAGTTCAAGTGGCATAAAATGACCTCTCCGCTTCTCCAAGCGGGCAGCAATTATGTCCTTAGGTCCATCCAAATGAACAAAGAGGATCTTCAGTGCTGGGTTTTCTCCTGGTTGCTCTGGGTGGTTGCTTTCAATTGCAGATGCTCCACCAATTAACACACGCCTGTACATCTTTTTCAGTGCAGAACAGGCCAGAATTGTATCTTGTCTAGATGTGTCTTCTCTATCAAAAATAAAAAAAAAATCAACCCCAAAAACCTTTACATATCTACATGTGGTATAACAAAAATGACTTGTTAGTTCTGCTAAACTAGGTAGACATGCCCTAGCTCCTCAAGAAGGCCAGCCATGGGAGTAGTGGCATTGTGACAGTGGTATTTGAGTAATTTTGACAGGATTTTGAAACCCAAATTTCCAGTCCAGGTAAAGATGTGATTTGAAAGAGAGGCCAAGCTAGCCAACCTTCTGATAAAATCTCAGTTTTAGGGACTCTTTCTATAGCCTTTTCTAAGCAACCAGTCTTTTCCTAAATTCAATTCAATTCTAGCACAAGGAAGTGTCAAGCTCATGTCCTTAATTGCTGACAACAGGAAATAAATATCCATAGAAACACCTATCCCTTATCCATAAAATTACTATACTATTGTCTCTAAGGGTAAGTGGCTGATAAGCAATACAGACCACTTAAATACACACTGTGTTCTTAAATACACAATATTTTCAACACCTGCTGTCACTGTCTCAGATTTAAGTGTATTTTATGTTTCCTGCAACTCGTTGATAGCATTGCATCTATATTAACTTCACCCTAAACAAGGGATTGCAGGTCAGTGAATGCACAGTATTCACTGTATTTATTTTCTGCTGACAAGGTTTCTTCAAATAAAGCATTTAACTCTGGGTGTGCCTGCTCCACTAAAAAGCAAATCCAGAATTAGTTGTGTCTATGAAGAGTGAATAAAATTCCTGCCTAAGAAAATATATTTTGTAATAAAATTAAAATCAGGTATACACCTATTTAAAAATCATTCTATGGTCATCAGATTTTGGTTCAAAGGGAAGTAAGAACTTCTAAGTAAGTCAGTGACAGCCTCAGCTACTAATAAGTACTAATAATTAAATATTGGCATTAGGCTCATTTAAAATATAGTTGATTTTATAAAGTTTCCAGAGCTGGGCAGTGGCATTGAGCTATCACATAACATGAAGCAATGGATCCAGCAAATCAATCCAGACAAATTTCTCAGTGAGAAATTAGGTATCGCAGCTCCAGTGAGGTATGATCACCTAATGTGCACAAGCAAGTGTAAAGCCTGGCTAAACAGGCTTTACACAACCTCCCAACCTTTTCCTTGTTTGGGATGCTCTCCAGTATGTCCATGCCTCTCTCATAATGAGGAACCCAGAACTGACACAGCAGTTCAGGTGTGGCCTCACCAGTGCAAAAGGAGAGGGGATGGATCACCTCCTTTGACCTGCTGGCAATACTTGGTCTAATATAGCCCAGAATTCAGGATTTGGCTGGCCTGCCTTGCCAGAAGAGTACATTGCTGGCATATGTCCAGCTGGGGCTGTCCACCACAGCTCCCTCAGGCCCTTTTCTGCTGCTTTCCAACTGAGTGTCCCTCACTATCCATACCAGTGCTGCATTTTTAAAAGGTTCCTACCAATCAATTTCTACAGCCTTTCAAGGTCCCTCTGCATCACCCCGTTACTCCTCCCATTTTGGTGTCATCTGCAAATTAGCAGAGCAACACTCAAGCAAACAGTGTCAAACAAACCTGACACTGTATCTTATTCAAAATAACAGTATTTTATCCTACTGTTGTTACTGGTGTATTTTGAGGTTACATTCTTTGTAAGTAGCTAATGTCAGGCTTATTAATAAACTGGATCCTTGCAATTATTTTTACACAGTAGAAAACAACCATCATTTGTAACAATTTCCCATTTTAATTCTCAGAGATTAGCTCATCATCAGCAATTACTATGACAGTTTAGATTAGTAAAAATAAAATGACTTTACTCTCTGCAGAATTTCTCTACCCTTACATTTCTGCTTTGCAATGCAGTGGGGAAAAACACTTCTGGTACTTCTGTCTTTAGCTAAAACATTTAAACACTAGATATTCTCTTACCTCCTTAGTATATCATGCAGTGCACAAAGCCAAGGAATCCTGTCCTAGAAAGCAAGCAAGATAGTTAAAAATTCTTCAGAAATTACTTTGAAACAATTGCTTCTAGCATCTCAGATATTTGACTAGAGGTAAATATTAGCATTAAACTGTACAGCAATTTCAGTTTTGAATCTCTTTGTTCCTATATAGATTTGCTCCCACTGTCTGAAGGCTATAAGAAGTGCTAGGCGTATTATGAATAGGACACTTTTGGTGGAATAGTACTTTTTATTTTACAAGTATATGATGGAAGTAATATGTATGCAAGTGCAGCATGCACCTTGTAAATATCTGAAGGACAATCAACTTACCTCTTGCTTCTATTATACTATTCAAATGTAACAGCTAGAGTTGTTATTTCTTTTCCCTGATATAGTGTCATACACACACCCCATCCCCATTTTGGATCCAAGTTGAAGCTTTCAGAAACAGATCTAAATTTAGTTATCTGCAATAATTATATTTATGTCAGTAGCACTCACAAATAAATGTAACCACAATCACAATTTCTCAAAACTTTTGCCCATTACTTAAGCAAACAAGAGTGATCAGTCAGATGCTTACTTAATCTGAAATTTTAAGCTGCTGCAAACTTCAGTCATGCCTAATGAGCACGAAACAACTGCTCCCATTTAATGTTTCAATGCTGTTAGTGCTGGGTAAGCACAACAAATGATAACATGGACAAATAAATGCAACAATTTTTGTTGCTATCATTACACAGTAACTTCCCCTAGGCATTCAAGAACGCCCTCACAATTTTGCACCTCTCATTTTTCAGAAGAGATGCTTTCCTCTTGCTGAGCACCACACACCAGTGCTTTAGTCATTCAAGTGTATAATGCTGCTACAGATGATATCATCAGTGTTTATCAGTATCTGAATGGAGGGTACCAACAGGATGGATCCAGACTCTGTTCTGGCTTCAACCACTAGTGAAAGATCTAAGTTTTTAACCAGAATCTAGAATATTTTTTTTCGGTTTAAATTGGCTAAGGACATCTCCCAGAAGATTTGAGGGACTGAAAAAAAAACTGGAAGCCTTGCCAAAAAAAAAAAAAAAAGGTAGGAGGTTTGCAAAATTTTTCTATTACAGCTAGATTCTTGAAGTCTTTTTCAAAGTATCCTATTACTGCATCTTGCCCTGTTTCTAAGCTCCGTATGCTTTTAGATTGATTTCATATGTTCACCAGGATTGTTTAGTTTATATTCTTTGTTTAAAAGTCTTTATCTACAGTCATAAGTGTGTATTTCTCTAGAAGTCGTGGACATTAACTTTTTTAATTCTTTCTGATTCTGTACAGGAAAAGTGGCTTTAACTGTAAAACCACTGTCCTTATTGATGGCAAATGGAAAAAATCCTTTTTCAAGCTGTACCATTATGCTATTAGTACTTCAAGCATTGCCAGCCCATCAAGGGATGGAATTGTTCTGCTCTGCTTTGCACTGGGGCAGCCTCACCTTGAGTCCTGTGTGCAGTTTTGGGGACCACAGTATAAATTGGGGACCACAATATAAGAAGAATATAAATATATTAGAGAGCATCCAAAGGAGGGCCTTGAGGATGCTGAGGGGCCTTGAGGGGAAGGTATATGAGAAATGGCTGAGGTCACTTGATCTGTTCTGCCTGAAGAGGAGACTGAGGACAGACCTCACTGCAGTTATAACTTCCTTGTGAGAGGAAGAGGAGGGGTGGGCACTGATCTCTCCTCTGTGGTGACCAGTGACAGGACCTGAGGCAATGGCCTGAAGTTGTGTCACGGGAGGTTTACATTAGCAATTAGAATAAGGCCCCACCCCCGAGGGTGGTTGGGCACTGGAACACATTCCCCAGGGAAGTAGTCATAGCACCGGTCTGACAGCGTTCCAAAGCATTTGGTCAGTGCTATTAGGCACATGCTGCAATTCAGAATTGTGGAATCATTAGGCTTGGAAAAGACCTTTAGGATCATCAAGTCCAACCTTTGACTGAATACCACCATGCTAATTAAATCATAGCTCATAACCAAGTGTCTACTCGTTTTTGTTAAACACTTCTAGGGATGTTGACTCCACCATTTTTCTGAGCAGCCAATTCCAATGCTTAGCCACTCTTTCAGTGATGACATTTTTCCTAATACTCAACTTGAACCTCCCCTAGCACAACCTGAGCCCATTTTCCTTTGTCCTATTCCTTGTTACCTGGGAGAAGAAGCTGACTCCCATCTCACCATAACCTTTCCAGAGAGGTTCCAACCTCCTTTCTAATTGTAGAGACTGATAAGGTCTCCCCTAAGCCTCCTTTTCTTCCAGGTAAAAACACCTCCACCTCCCTCATCTGCTCCTCACAGAACTTGTGTTCAGACCCTTCACCAGCACCTTTGCCCTTCTCTTGACTGACTCCAGCACCTCAGTGTCCTTCCTGAATTAAGGGGCCCAGAACTGGACACAGCACTCCAGGTGTGGCCTCACCAGTGTGAGGTACAGGTACAGGGGGGCAATCGCTGCCCTGGTTTTGCTGGCCACACTGTTGCTAATAGAGGCTATCATGACATTGGCCTTCTGGGCCACCTGAGTGTGTGCTGGGTCAGGTTCACCTGCTGCCAATCAGCATTCCCAGGCCCTTTTCTGCTGGACAGCTTTTCAGACTCTCTGCCCCAAGCCTGTAGTCCTGCCTGGGGCTGTTGTGACCCAAGGGCAGGAGCTGGCACTTCACCTCGTTGAAGTGACTCCACCACTTTTCTGAGCAGCCAATTCCAATGCTTAGCTACTCTTTCAGTGATGACATTTTTCCTAATACTCAACTTGAACCTCCCCTAGCACAACCTCCCAAGTTAACCACGAGTGGTGATAAATTATGAAAAGTGATTTGAGAAAAGGGTAACAAATTTTTGGAGTTGTTTTAAGCAGGGCCACGCGATGGATTCTATGGTTCTTGTGGGTCCCTTCCAACTCAGGATATTCTATGATTCAAATCCAAAACTGCAACTCTGTGTGTGGACTGTAGAGGGGGAGGTTTCTCACAAATCCTGAAGCAGCAGCATACCACTTTCGAACTGACAAGCATTTCATGAACTACTTTTTTATCCAGAATCTTTTTTGACAAAAGAAGCCTCCCTTACCTTAGCAAATGCAGACTTGTGTTTACAGTTAGACTAATCTATGTAGTACACCACAATCTACTTCAACAAGATGTGCATGAAGTTACAGAGATAAATGTGTGGACAACAGTTTTTTCAGAGCTTATTCAAGGTACCTCATCGTTTAGTGGTATCCCTTCTTCCATTTTCTTCTTATTCTCTAGAGGATGATAATCGTCTGCATCGTAGAATTTCCATCCCAACTAAGAAAAAAAATAAATTAATTATGGATCGTTCAGCTAAGTCAGGTGACTTAGTCAGGTGAGGCAACAAGGACTTCAGAATTTACAAAGACGACACTTAAGGAATTACAGGCTTCTTGCACCACAGTATGAATCACCGTTTATAGCATGATGATTAGCCAAAAAAAAACAAAAAAAAAAAAAAACAAAACAAAAAAACAACAACAAAAAACACTAAGGCAGCTTAGTAGCAGCAACAGCTGTTGCGTCACGGCAGTGAGCCGAAGTCCGTGCAGGCACCACTGCACCAGCCGAACCCGGCTCGGGAGGCCAGCAGCCCGGGGAAAGGCCGTCGGCCCGGCGCGGGGAGGTGCCTGCCTGCCCCGGCACGCCTCCTAGGCGGCGGCTCCACACGCCCCTACCTTCTCAGCCAGCCGCGACCCGACCGTGGTCCTGCGAGGAAGCACAAAGGGCCGATTAACACCCGGACCCGGAGCCGCACCGCGGGGCTCCGGCAGCGCCGAGTCCCCGGCAGCGCCGCAGCGCCGCCGCTGCTCCGCCCCCCGCCCGGTACCTACTTCCCTGAGCCGCTGACGCCCATCACCACCACCAGCACCATGGCGGCCCGCCGCGCTCTGCCGCTGCCCCTTTGCCCTGCCGCGCCGCCGCCCCGGCCCGCCCTCGTCTCTGCCGCGGGAGGCGGGTGCGGCCCGCCCGGGGCGGCCCCAGCGCAGCCCCAGCGCCCCGCCTGCCCCGCGGCCGCCGCCCCGCGCGGTTGTCCGGGACCGTCCGCTCCCCTTCCCCGGAAACCCGAGACACCCGTGTCGTGTCCCCCGCTCTCTTTACCCCCGGTGGCTCCTTGTGCTGGAAGTTACCTGATCTTCTCCCGAGCCCTCTTTGTCTGAGGCTTTTCAGTCTGGTCGGGCGCTTCTCTTCCAGCGGTTCCTAGCACGGTATTCACTGTTTGCAGCCTCAGCAACACAGGCGAATTCAATAGAAACAATAATTTCTGCAGTGCATTTATTATTAAGTGCTCATTTATGCCCGTTGAATTCTGTATTACCCTTTGGTGATAAAGGTCTGCCATTGGAATTTATTTAAGGCATCAGCTATGCAGTGACTAATGCCATTTTAGTATTTGTTAAAGCCTTGATCCAGTCATATTTTTAAATCACTGAATTACCTGGTGGGTAAGGCTGGGAAGGACCACTGGTAGGGTCATCTATTTCAACACTCCGGCTCAGGCAGGACCCCGTAGAGCACATTAGGATTCTGTCCAGGCGGCTTTTGAGTATCTCCAGTGAAGGAGGCTCCACAACCTCTCTGGGCAACCCGTTCCAGTGCTTGGTCACCTTCGCAGTAACAAAGTGCTTCCTGATGTTTGAGTGGAACCTCCTGTGTTTCAGTCTGTGCCCAATGCCTCTTGTCCTATTGCTTAGCACCACCGAGCAGAGTCTGGATCCATCCAGTTGATTACACTTCCTTCAGATACTGATAAACATTGATGAGGTCCCCTCTCAGCTGTCTTTTTTCGAGGCTGAACAGGCCCAGGTACCTCAGTCTTTCCACGTAAGAATGATCTAATCCCTCAATCATCTTTGTAGCCCTTTGCTGGATCTGCTTCAGGAGCTCCATGACTCTCTTGTTCTGTGAAGCCTAGAACCAGACATGGCACTCCAGATATGGCCTCACCAGAGAAGAAGGGCAAGATTGTGGAAAATTGTGGAAATTCTCTTATAAAGCAAGTGTTCTTGCTATTACTGTGTACATAAATATGACCTAGCAACATTTTCAAAGCTATGCAAGGATCAAATGCAGTGATGCTGCCGACCAGCGTTGAAGTTTTCCTGTGCAGTGGAGAAGCATCTGCTGCACCTGTAAGAGCTACTCCACCTAGTGATGGTGGCTTCAGGAGAGCACAATGTGTGCCCCCTCAATATTTTCTACATCTATCAAACCTTGGAATAAATTCTCAGAATGTACATTAAGTCTCCCAGCCTGCATGAAATTTTAGTCCTTTGCATGGCACTCCAAATAACATTATGAATGATACATGTATCTTTTTTTTTAAATTGTTGCCTGTCTCTGACCATTTAATTGAGATCTGGAATTTCATATACCGATTTCACATACCTATTAAGAAATTCTTAATGAAGACCAGAACCTTCAACATTATTAAGCTATTACTGAATCAGGCCAGTTCTCAGATTACTAACAGACTACAATGATTTCTTTAAGGCGCCATGAGACTGGATACATATTTTGCTGTAATAGGTTATGATCGTGCTAAAGTAAATGAATTTGCATACATCTTTTCCATTTGTTGGCTCATCAATTCTGAGACAGGGAAAAATGCTTAATTTGGATGAGAGTTCCTGGGAGATCCAAATGAACAAGCTCAAAAATACCAGCAGTCACTTTGACCCTGGAAGCATCTCAATTACTACTTGCATTCCCAAAATTAGAACTTTTAATTGCTCTGTCACAATAATTCCTCAGATTTTGCTAACATGAAGAGCAACTTACTAGCCTGCCTACAGTGCATGCTCAATGTCTTTTGTTGTAACCTGCTTTAACAAGCTTCACTCTTTGATACCTTTCCATCCTTCGTATCCTTGCATTTTGGTAAAATTTGGTAATTTTGGTATCCTTGATTTGGTAAAATGCATGTTAGACTGGTGTGATGTTATCTAATAGCTATTTTATATCCTTTTTGTGCAGGAAGTTGTGCCAAGGGTTCTCTTTTACTAAATCCCAGGAAAACATGACATGAGCATGCACTGGCAGAGTTTGCATGGACTGTGCAGACAGCAGTGTGCTCTGCTGATGCTGCTGCAGGAAGGAGAACAAGATCTGGAGAAAGCTGATTGAATTGTGCAAACACAAGGGCCTATAGGCAATGTGAAGCAGGCAATTACATTCAGACTTTCTGCTTGTGTGGCTGATCTGATTTGTGCAGATATAATTCATGTGTCTAGTCAACTGGAGAGATGACTGGATAAAACTCAGCCAAATGGTTGACTTAACAGCATCAGTTAAGCATTTAAGATGTGCTTAAGATGTAAATCCAATAAAATATGTGGATTGTTTTCATGTGAGGGAGGATTTCCCTTTCACTCTATTGTAGTCATAGAACTATTAAATATTTTCACACTTACTATTTCTTTAATAATATATAAGAGTTTCATATTAGTCTTCATCACTTAGTGATATATATACATCCTAGGAAATTTGTCCTGATGCTTATTCTTTGAAGATCTTTTGCTGGAGGTGGCATGGGTGCTTTCCCCTTATAATTTAAATTTATTTTTATTTCTAATGTTGTCAGAATGTAGAACTTGATTCCGAATGTCTGATGTAACTGTATAAAAAATCATGTATGGTGTCATGAGTTCCAGAGTACATTCACTTAGCTGAAATAGGAGACAATGGAATATAAAGGTCTTCTGATGTTTTATTTGTTTTATTTAGTAATAGGTGAAATTACAATATAATGGTGAAGGATGAACATTCTAGAATTAAAAGCCAAAAAACCTCAAGACTACCTACCAGAAAACCCATCAAGTACTTCTGAGCCCCAAAAGAATTTTCCAGATACTGTATTTTTAAATACTTTTTAAAATGGCAAGTGGTATATTTTATGGCTATTGGGAGTATTTTCAGTGTCTTTCTGAGCTTTTCTGGTTTGACTAATTGACTAATGTTGAATTTATGGAATTCGGTAAAACTTCATCTTCTACTTAAATTAGCTGCCTAATTTTAGAAAAGGTAACATGAAACATGAATGAGAGACTTTCATTTTTCTGGAGTTATTTCTGTTTGCCTTCACTGTATCTATCTTCTTCCTGTGGATACTAGGAAATGTCTGTTGTATTCAGAATATTGCCAAATTCAAAGTAGAAAAAAAAACATTCCCATGATAATTCCTAATGGAAACTTATCACAATATAAAAGGTGAACTACTGTAAAAGTGCACAGGCCTCTTAAAGCTTTCCAGGAGCATCCATTGTCATGGACATCTGCTTCTTATAAAAGTGAGGGCTCAGATACATTAGTAATCTGAGCTTCCTGAATCTTAAGAGGAGTAAGACTGTTCTTCAAGCAGCTAAGGCCCAAATTTATGTAGTCATTTAGGGGTTCAAATCAAATCCTGAATATGCATTGATAGCAAATCCAAGGCAGAGAGTGTTAATACAATAGGTTCACTCTGAGGAGAGTAGCTGAAAGAAACTATACTGTGGTATTCTGTTGGTCAGAGTTAGTCCTCATTGTGAAGTAAGTAATCATCAAATTACAGATTTGTTGATTGGAACATTACCAACAATTTTCAGAATTTGTTCTATGCTATGCAAAGTCAGTCAATACATTGTCTGAAGTTCTTGCTCAGGAGAATTTAGTGCATAATGGCTTTCTGCACCCACCAGAATTTGCCAGTACTGAGAAAAAAAAATCATCAATTTGGTAAATGAACCAAAGTTTCAGACATTTGGGGTGAGTAAATCAAACTAAAGCTGTTAAATATTTTTAAAATCACATTAAGTATTTTTATATATTACCTCATCTCTTTTTTTAATACTGAAACTCAGAGCTGATGTTCACAAAATAAAAAGGAACATTGTAAATAACTCTTCTTATTTTTCCCGTTTGCAGTACAAACACAAACAAACAAACAAATAAATAGGTAAGAGGGGATGGGAGCAGCTTTTCATTGTTGCTTGTGACACAAATTTGTTCTCAGTTAGGTTCCAAAGCTGTAAGAATGACAAAGTCTTCTGAGCCTAGTTATAGGTAAAAGAGGAATGGAGTTCTTCATACCATACTACAACCTGAACATGTCCTAGCTCACAAATTTCTGTACGGAGAAGCCTATGAAAACATTTATCTAAAGTTTAAATACATATAGCTCTAAACAGAGAAGCTATTGTTAAATGATTTAAATTTTCCTAACAACAGCAAAGGAAATACTATGATTTTTTTTTATAACGGCTAGCTGATTGACTTTCAATAAAATTACTGTAGATAAGAAATGGAAAATTACTTGGGTTTTTTACATGGCTGTTCCTTAGATTTTGAAAACTTTTTCATTTTATGGACTTGATTTTATTGGTGTAATCATATTTAAATCTTTCAATAACAACTCAGGTTTGCATGAACGTTCTACCAATTTTGTATAATAAATCCCAGTGTTTTACCACATAAAAATTTCTTCATGTGATGTGACCAAAATCAGTGGATTAGCATAAATACTCCAGAGAAGTACTCAAAAAAGCAAAATTTTTTGAAACATTTAGTTTATAAAATAACATTTTATTTATCTGCCATGTGGAGAGTATAAAAAATTACATTTAAAAATTTCATTAAAAAAATTACAAAAACATTACAATAGTTTCGGTCCAGAGTAGCAACTAGATCTGCAGCAGTGTGACCCAAAAGTGACAGTGAGAGGCAGGGGGTTGTGTCTGACACTCAGAGCACAGCCAGGAAAATACATGGATTTTTCTGCCCAAGTGTGGAAGGCTGCTAGCAGAGGTAGTGCACAGCTACTGCTTGCAAACCACAGTCATATGCAGTCAGGAATAATTTCAGTGTTACTGTAGGGAAAAACTGGAAATAAAGAAGACCACAGAGTTACAGAAAGACTCTTTTCTTTCGTCTCCTTAAAAAGGAATCAGGCAGAGCTGAAAAGAGCATCTGGGAGAGTTTTACTGTTTCTATTCCAGTCCATGTGAGAATAACAGTTGCTTCTACAGGAGTATTTTGTTGCTTTAAAAGATTCTGGCCTCCACTGGAAGTACAGGTTTTGCAACAGGTTAATTATTTTATCTTCTCATCTTGTACTTGTCTCGTAAGACCCAGGATGGAAAAGTTATGCAGTCTATATTTCAACATCACTTACAATACCAACAGTGTGCACTGATGTAGAACCATTAATTTTGGAAGCACTCAAAGCATTAGTAAGATGGAGCCACTCGCTGGCTCTATAAAGTGTCAGGGAGAATATATACCTTAAAATGCTGCTTCTGCAAGCAGGTAATAAGATTACTATTTCTGAGCTTTTTCTATTGAGGGCTTTTGAAGTATGCTGTCTTAGTGTCTCTGATGAATTTTTTCCATGTAGTTAGTCCACACCTCTTCCCTGGGTAGCCAAGCCTCCATTCTGTGATCACTTACAAGCACACTTAAGATCTTATGCCACAGAGTCCTTCATGTGCAAGGAGGTTTAACAACAAGGTTTGTTGCAAATTCAAATCCTGTCCATATTAGTAGCTTTTACATAATTAAAAGAGCCAGACCAATAAAAAGCAAGTCTGTACACTGATTTGGAAAGGAATTAATGACAGAAGCCAGAAGCTATAGAGGGATATATATCAGGAACTGAATATTGTTGCATATTATTATTTAAAAATCGTGGTGCTAATTACTTTAATAACAGATTCCGGATACAGATTAGATGCTGACAAGATGAACAAACTTGAAATACATGTTTTTCCTGTAATACACTTTTTTCACAAAATGCACTGGGAACCTTACATAATTTTGCAAAGCAGAAGTTTTATTTTGCTGGACTTTACCTTGATTTATGCAAATTAGACATGGTGTAAAATATGAATCCTCATACAGACCTCAATTTTGAGGACTATTCCTGTGTGGAAAAGTGCTATAAACACATTTGGAGTTAGACAACTGCCCCTGCAGATAAATGATGTAAAATTCAAATCATACAATGGGAGTATTAAAGGTCAGAATAACCCCAAAAGAGGAAAAGGAACTATAAAACCAGCTGAAACTGGTCTACACACTTGGATCTCTTTCAAAGTGCACGTGCAGCAGCCATGGAAACAGGATGTTACTGCAAGAGAATTTTGTCCATGAGCATCCAAATTCCACCCAGTAACAAGAAGAGTATAAAAGGATACACAGAAAGGTGTGTGGTGGGGACTGTTTCTCTGTGTGCTTCTTAAGCAGGGCTTCTGGGATGCTGAGAGCTCTTCAAAGCCTGGCTCTGAATATTTTGCTGGACTGGCCACCAGGTAACTGATGCTAATGTAGTCTTTTATGTATTTTATGATGACTCCTATTGTTACAGGAAGGATCAAATTTAATCCTACCTGCAATAATAATGTTGAAAAAATGTGGTTGTTTGTTGTAACATTAGATTGCATTTGAATTGGAGCCTTACTAAAAAATTTAATTAGACAAATTCTATAAAAGGAAGAACTGTTTAAGCTACAGATAGGCAATATCTCTTTTCTCCAATTATCAACACTGCCTGCAAATATATCTCTGCCTACTTAAAAAACCAAACTTTTTCATTGATCACATTGCTGTATTTGTCTGTGCATAAATACGGTCAGGAGAACAGAGCTGTGCTTTGTGGCTTGATCATGAGTTAGAAAGTACCTTTTTTTCAGATTCCCAAATCATTGGTATGGTAATTTTTTTTTAAATTCATCATAGACTAAGGAGATATATGAATGTGGCAGCCACTCTGCATTCAGCATGAGACAATCAGGTTCTTCTGGGTACTGAATTGACTCTAGACCTCTGAAACCCCTGGTTGTGTCACGTGCAAAACCTGTAAATCTTCCGGCAGTGGTAGCTGCAGGGTTTCTCTGGGGCTGTTATCAAGCCTGTAAGAGTACTGCATGGATTGTGTGAAAGCAGCTAGAGAGAACCTGTAGTGAATGAAGTTTTTGGGAACAAACTTGGTCCTAAGAGCACTTCTTGGAGATGCAGCATGGGAAACAGAGAGTACACTGCCTGCTGTAGTTTTCCAGAGAAGGATATTAGACTCACTGGATTAGAATTAGAATAGAATAACTGGATATATATTCCCTGAAAAGAGAAGATCATATGAAAGAAACATTTTGATCCTACTGATAAGAAAAGCTTGGCAAGTCCCAGGACTCAGTGAATCACAAGAATCATCTCACTGACTTTGTACGCTTCAAACCAAAGGCTAAAAGCTGACATTTGCCTTTTTGGTAGTTGTACTATGTAGATTAAAATCAATGTAAAGTTTGCTCTCATCAGCAAATTTCAAGTGTGGTATTGTGCAATCCAGTTTAACTCAGACAACTGCTGATTGGAGTTTGAGCTTCCAGATGACATCTGCAGGAAATTTGCTGAAAAGTTTGTAGAGTAAATTCAACCCATCATTCTCTACTGAAAGTGATTTCTGTAATGTTCTTCCCATACTTTGTTCTGAATCTTTATAGAGATTGCTAAACTTAAGCAGTGGAAGAAAATACCTACTTCTGACTCATCGCTTCTCCCCCTGAAAGCCATGGTTGGGATGTACAAGTGCACCCAAGGAATGTGGAGGCCTACAGGACCATCCATGCCATGCAGGTTGTGATACAGTACTGCAGATTTCAATAACACTCCAGGTGTTTTTTACTGGAGCAGTTATGAGCAAATATACCACTGATAGCCCTGCACTTTTTAGTGGACTTTAGGATTGACAGCTCCCTTTAGAGTACAAGCATGAAAATCCTGAGTCTTTTTATACTGCTGTCAAATAATGTAGCATTTTATGTGTCTTGTTGCTTTCTCATTCATGCAACAAATACGTGATTTTTTAAACTGATTTTGTAATGCAAAAGAAAGTAGAAACCTTATGTGAATTCAAGGTTCACCTTCTGACTCAACTCTGCCCCCAGTGAACAGTAGAACTTTTGCTATTTAAATATATTTTCCTTTGTAATTTATGTATATTTTAATACTCTTAGGGTTTTTTCAATATACACATTAATATTTTATACACAGTTTTCAAGTTACTGGTGTAATATTTACATGTAAGAAACTTTTTATTTTAAGATGCAAACCCCCTGGTTTTTTTTGGTTTTTTTTTTTTTCAATTGTTTTTTGATTTGAAGTGATTTTTTTATACAACTACTTAGGACTGAAACAAAAGAGATCCCATATGTGTGGAATCTCTTACTTGTTTTCATATTTTGCGTGCTGCCTGGTATGCCTAGCCCTTCAATTACCTCACTGCTAATTTCAGCTTAGTTACTGGATTTATTTTGCAATCATACAGTGTGTGCCTTTGTGCCTTTGACACACAAAGGCACACTTTCCTGACTACAGGAATCTACTCCCTGAACTATTGATTCATTGCTAGCTCAACCCTCACCTCCCATTCTTTAGGATATGTTCTGGAGAAGCCATCTCTCTTCATCTGAAATATTTAATGTTGGAGTTCCTAATACTGTTGTAGAAGGGAACTGAGTAAAATCTAAACTGTCACAGACTTCACAAAAAGTGGCTGTTTACTTATGGCACCATGATCTCTGAGCAAAGGCTAATTGCTGTGCCCTGTGAGGGACCTATGGCCGAGGCAATGGGGAGGTGTAGGCCTTGGGGAAGGACCCCTCCGGGGACAGTGATTTGTGTGCTTGGCCTACCGATGCTGGAACTCAAGGTCTGACCCGTGGCAGGCAGTGTTTATAGCCATAGCTGTTGTACTTATGGATTAATCTTCAAGTATTTGGAAAAAACCCCAAACAAATCCAAATCAAATGTCTATATATTTGGTTAGATTATAAACATTAATTGAAAGAGCTTAAGTTGCTGTTCCTATCAGCCACTGAAGGGAAAATCCTTGACAATTATATTCTGTAATTTGACTCCGTGCAGAATCATGCAGATATCAAAATACTACTCAAGCTCATTAGTGCTCCCTGCTGTCCCACATTGTATCTGGCAGCAATTCCTAGGTAAGTAGGCTACTGTCCTTTAGGCCATCCACATGCACTCATCAGAGCAAAGTCATTCAGTGACCAGTTAGGCGAAGAAAGAATGGGAATGTGGCTATTGAATGGAGTGGTTCTGAGACTGATGAATCTAAATGGATTTCAAGCATGTGTCTACACACCACTATCCAGTTCTTGCAGCTGGCTTTACCTGGTATTGAGCTCTCCCGCTAGAACTTCCAACGTCTGCAGTACAAAGCCAGCTGAGAGCTTCAATAAACACCTCAATAATATAACATGGTCTAACAGCAGTGGCTGATAACCTTCCCCTGAGTCAAAAGCGTATTCTGCAAGTTCAAGCAGCATATTTTTTTATATACTCCATCAGCTCAGTATTTTCTGGTAACTGAATTAAATTTATCTGTGGGTTGCTTTGTGTTTTCCTATATTTGCCATAGTGTTTTAAATGTCAGTTCCTCAAGTACCTGACTTTTCAGGTAGCATTTCCAAATGCTAGCTGTATAAGGACTGTTTGGCCTCCAAGATCTGGCAAAAGGGGGTGCACTGTAATATGTTTTGAGGTAAGTTTGTGGGGTTTTTCTGCATAGTTTATGATACTAAGAGAACTTTAAGAGCCTTCTATTTGTAAGGAAAAAAAAAGCCTAGAATTCTTTTTGAATAAGGAAGGGGAGGTAGTCCTAATACGTGATGCAAAATTCATCTGGTGGATTTCCTTTGTGAAGTTGAAACTGGGCAGAGTGTTTGGTTTTCAATCAAAAATAACTTTCATTTCTTGGTTGGGTTTTTTTGGTTGTTCTTTGATTTTTTTTTCTCTTGGGTGGAGTATTTGGTTTTGATTGTTTTATTTATCTGATGTCTTCCTGTTAGATGGCTGCCACATTCTGTGTCATAAAACCTATTGCTGTGGTAGCTGAAACATAGAAATGGGTTCTGTGTCTCACAGATTTCTCAGGCACCTCAGCTCAACATGGCATCAGAAATTAAAGAGGCAAATAAAAGTGAACAAAAAGACAAGAATGACCTGTTTTTACAACAGGCTAATAAAATTCTGCTGAGTTCTGTTCTCAGGCAGCTGGGCTGGTGTTTGTACAGACTAGTTCACACTTCTTGTGCTCACGCTTGTTTGGGGGTGCAGATTTCATGTTGTAGTCATCACTGCTGCTGTAACTCTGAGAACTCCTGGAAAGCTCATCCCTCTCCATGTAGTCCTGAAGGTAAAGCAAAACCACCCTTCAGACAATGATAGACTATGACCTGCTCTCTAAATCTTCACATTGGCTCAGCTCTCTCTTGTAATTCCCCTTTTGGGTGGAGAAAAGTGTGCTGCAGAGACTGAAGGAAAGATAAAATACTTGGCTTAGAAAGAGAAGATTCCTTCTCTATGAGAAGCAGGAAAATGTGTGTCACTGGAGAGTCAATCTGCATGTGGGCTTAAATCCTGCTATTGAGTTCCCATGTTGCCGGACTGTAAGACATAAAGTGTTATTATATTATTAATGAGTAGGTGTCCACACCTGGTGTCTCAGCTGATAAGGACCTTCTTCCGTAACTTGTGGGCTGACTGTGGCTGCTGAGGTGAATAATCTATTTTAAATACTCACTGGTTTGCTTCACTATTCTCTATGCAATTGAAAGCATTTATCATTCCTGAGAAGCATATATTTATAGCTTTTCTTTTATGTTCCACATTAAAGGGCTCTGCATATTTATTAGCTGATGGTAGTGAGCATTATATATTTCACATTTGTTTGTGGTTGCTTGTATTTCCTGCTGTTAGCAGTCCAGCAGAAAGCCAAAGGAAGCGCTTACAGCAGTAACAGCACTCAGGCTCTTACACGGGATTTTCTAAAGAACAACACACTCACATGGAGCTATTTTCAAAATATGGACATTTAGAGGTAATCACAGACAACTGGGCAATAATAACTGAAATTCATCTTCTGTGTGATTGTCAGTGCTTCTTTTATATTTGTAAAAACTTCCAGTCATGTCACATTTTGCCCTGGCTGTTTTTCATTTCATAATTTAAAGGCAAGTGCTAATTTTTTAGCACAGTGCTGATCCCTGTTTCAAGGCTGGTTAAGTTTGGTGCTTGCTTTCTGCCAGCAAGGTTTTACACAAATGTATACACCCTTTTGTGATGCAGAACATAATAGTGAAACCACTGGATGTTTTATTTTCTTTCCTACTTAGACAACAAATGGGGTATGACTGCTGCTCCCTAATGGGTAATTTTATTTTTTCCCCTGAGGAAATAAGTTTCCAAGGCTTGCGCTCTTACAGTAAGTTGTATTCTGTTTTCTTCTGTTTCATTAGGGTACACTCATCTTTGGTGAGGTTTCTTTATATGACTCTCTATATGTATTCCACAGGCTTCTCCTCCTGCCTCGGGCTGTGTTGGGATACGCCGGAGGCATGGGCGGCCAGCCAGCCTGGGGACTCCACTCCCCGCCGGCAGCCTGGGGGTTGTCCCCCGTTTGCAGGGCATCGGCCATTCCCACGCTAGTACCAGTCGCCCAGGTGAGCTCAAAACCAGGCGAGGCACGCCCGTGGCGGCGAAGACAAACGATCGCGCTGTCCATTTCCCCCTGGGCGCTCCCAGCCCGACAGAAACGGAGCCGCGCAGGGTGCCCGGCCGAGACCGGTGGGGCGGAGAAGCGGGAGGAGCAGGTGAGGGCGGAGAGGTGCCCCCGCGGGCTGTGCCGTGCCGTGCCATGCCGTGCCGGGGGCGGGCGCAGGAGGATGCTGAGGCCGGCCAGCGGAGCGCATCCTGACGCAGCGGCGGCCCGAGCCGCGGCGGGCGGGCGGATGGCGGGCGGCGGCGGAGCGCCGCGGGGCTGAGGGGTGGCGCTGCCGCCGCGCCTCTCCGCGCCGTGTGGCGCCGTGCAGCGCCGTGCCGTGCCGCGCCGTGCCGTGCCGTGGTCGGCCGGGCGCCTCTGCAGGCTGGCCCCCTGCGGCTGCCTGCGGGGCGGCAGCGGCGGGCGGGCTGCCGGGATGATCCGGTTCCGGAGCTCCAGCATCAGGTCGCTGAGCGCGGAGATGAAATGCACCGTGCGGCTGCTGGACGACTCCGAGATCTCCTGCCACATCCAGGTGCCGGCGCGGAAAGGGGCGGCGGCGGCGGGGCGGCTCGGGGGGCGGCGGCTCGCGGGTCTCTGGGCCCGGGCGGCGGCTCGGCTGGGCTCGGCTCGGCTGGACTCGGCTCGTGTCGGCTGGGCTGGGCTGGGCTGGGCTCGGCTCGGCTCGGCTCGGCTCGGCTCGGCGCGGCCGCGGCGGGAGCTCCGCTCCCCGCACGCCCCGTTCTCGGCGGGGGCTCCGTGCACCTGCGGGGCGGCAGCCGCGGCTGCACCGCCGGCTCCCGGTGGAAGCTCCCGGTGCTGCGCCACGGCGATGCACTGCACGGCGCGGAGCCCGCCCGGCCGCTGCCGGAGCCCCGGGATCCTTCGGGCTCCGGCACTCCCGGCACAGCGTCCCCGCGGGCGAGAGCAGCGCTCTGGGCTGCGGTGGCCCGGGCGAGGAGGGAAATCCCGGCGGCCACTTCCCCATCCCGCGGGGCGGTAACGGGGCGCCCGGACGGCAGGGCAGGGCTGCGGAGCCGATGTGCGGGAGGACTCGCTCTCCGACACCGGGAAAGCCCTGCCTTGGAAGCAAGGCCGGCGGCGTGCGGTGTCGGGAACCGCCGTCACCGAGATAGCGGGCAGAGTTCAAAATGAAGCTCTGCCCCCTCTTCCTCTTCATCTAAGACAAAAGATAACTTGGAGCAGGCTTTTCAGTGATAGTAGTTGCTGTGTGGTTGGGAGAAAAAAAACCCAACAAAAACCAACTTCGCCGTAGTGCTTCTTCCTAATTACTTAGTCCCTCTTTTTATTCCTTCAAGTAATAAGGATAGATGAGGAGTCTGTGCCTTTGTAGTGTACCAGCAATGTTTGTAATGCGTGAAAGCAGGGGTATTTCAGGTGTTCTGACAGGAACTGTAACTCTGGTTATACTCTGGAAGACTTAGAGATTCTTACAGATTTAACGGCAAGCATGAAAATCAAGTTACCCTCTGAAATTTCCACAGTGTTCACAGAATAACAGAACATAAAGCCTGTTACTGAGGGCATTGCCCAAGTGTCTCTTTTTAAGGCACTGGCAGGTTTGAGGCATCAGTTCCAGGAAGCCTGCTCTAGTGTTTGACCATCCTCTTGGTAAAGAAATGTTTCCTGATATCCAGTCTGAACCTCCCCTGATGCAGCTTTGAGCCATTCCTATTCCATTTTGCTAGATGCCAGGAACACAGCAGCATTCCCTCTCCAGGTCTCCTCAGGGCAATGAGGTCACCCCTGAGCTCCTTCTCTCCAACCCAGACAGACCCAGAGCCCTCAGCCCCTCCTCACAGGATGTGCCTTCCAGCCCTGCCACCAGCTCTGTTGTCCTCCTCTGGACCATTCCAGGACCTTCTTCCCACCCTTCTCAGAGTGTGGGGCCCAGCGCTGCACACAGGACTCGGGGTGAGGCGCACCAGGGCTGGATCCAGCGGGATGATCCCAATCCCAGCTGGTGATGCTGTGTCTGCTGCACCCCGGGATGGGGTTTGCCCTCCTGGCTGCCCGGGCACACACTGCTGGCTCACCCTGAGCTGCTGCCCACCAGCACCCCCAGATCCCTTTTGCAGGGCTGCTCTACACACACTCCTCTCCCAGTCCGTGGTTGCCTACTAGTTACTCTTGAATGGCATGTGACCTGGAAGTAACAGGAAATTACCAAAAACATTTTGTACTTGTATCATTCTAGTGCTCTCATTAATGAAGAGCATGGTTATAAGATTTATTGAGTAAGAAGCAGCATGGCCTTCAGAGTCTTTTCTTGAAGTTAATGGAAGCTTTGCATAACTTATTTGGCACCTTTAAAAATTAGTCTCTTTAAACAATCATAAATTTAAGGTCAGATTCTGAGATGATGTTATGACAGTTCTTTGGGCTTGAAGTACTCAATAGATTTACTATATATGCTGAGAGTATTCCCTTCAATGCCTACAGGGTAGAAAAAGAGTTACTTTAACACTTTAGGTGTTGTATTATGCAAGGTGAAGCAATGAGCTCAGAACAAGTTGTATGGTATTACATTGTTGTGGCTCATTCTGCAGGCAAGAGAAAAATCACTGTTGAAAATATTTTAACTATTAGATTTCTAAGGATAATTCTGAAGATTGAATTCTGTTATAATCTCATTCAGAACTTGTTTTCCTGTGTCTGTACACTGACAAAAGCATTTAAAATGTGGGACTAGCTCAGATTGTTTCTTTATCCTTCTGCGTGTGCATAGCTTTTTATTCCTTCTAGAATGAGTTAACTAATCCCAAACCACTCAACTTTTTGTCTTTAATCTCTTTGTCAGACCTGTATTTGAACTTCATAATGTGGACAAAACTTGCTAGGAGCTTTAGCAATACTAATTTTTTTTTTTTTTTTTTTTTTTTTTTTTTTTTTTTTTTTTGTTAATCAGAGGAACTCCCACTTGCCTGTTAGATCTATATATGCATATTGATGCATGTTCACTGATGCATGTTCAAATAGCCCAGATGATGTGCTGCTGGGTTAACAGTGGAGATGCCAGGGTTGTGCTGGCTGGAACATGTTGGACAGCTGTGTTTTGGTCATTAAGAGGATAAGAAATCCTAATTCTACAACACTGAGAAATGCCATCAGAGTCTCCTAGGGACACAGGATGCAGTAAGGAATGTGACGACTGAAATTCTTGCTGTTCAGGGAAAAGGGAGGGGAGATATGTAGCTAGTCTAGATGATGAGGTGTATAGGTATGATTTGATACAGTTTAGCACATCAAGTTTTACCAAACCCTACTTTTGCAAGTATATCTTTCCAGCAGTTGGCTTGTACACATAGATTAGTATCACAGGAACCTGGTACCGCTTCTGGGCAGAGGTGTATGCTAATTTTTAGATGCACTGTAGATCTTTGGCCCTACAAAATATACAACAAGAATTGTATGTTACTCATCTAAAACACTGTGAGTTTGTTTTAGGAAAAATAAGTGGGACGAGATATACTTAAAAGCTGCATATGCACATGTGTGTATTTTTTTCCTTCTTCTGTAAATTTCAGTGTTTAGGTACGAAAAGAAAATACATGTTTCTTTTATAATTAAAGTTCTTTCAAAGTAGTGCTTCATCAGGCGACCAAGCTAATAAAGTTTGCTTTTGGAAATTACATTTTTTTAGCAAATAGTCTAGTGACAGCATATGGTGCAGTGGGAGAATCAGAGAATCAGAAGTGAATCATGCATTTTTAGACTCCAGCCAACTAGTTATCGAGTTGTGCAGCTGCCATGTAGGTCACCAAGTTGCTCAAGGCTAGGTTTGCAGCTCAAAGGTCAAGACTCAATGTGCCGTCCTCCTCATCTGAGAGACTTTGTGACTGCAAAACAGATGAAGTGGTGACAGACACAAGAATGAGCTGAGACCCGAGGAACACCTAACTAATTCTTATGGTGATGTTTATTTTCCCATGTGAAGGTTTTTGTGTTTGTTTGATTTTTTTTGTCTCTGTAACCTGTAGCCAGACAGTCTTATAGCAGCAGTACAGTGAAGTGGCTGCAGCACAGCTGAAATGGAGAGGTTATGAAAAACAGCCTGAAGGGCCAGTGGCCACTGTCTGTTTCCATTTGCAAGAGAAAGAGGTGACCTGCTTGTGCAGCCTGCCTGATAAAGCACAGAACCCAGGTTTGAAAGAGGGCAGTGGGGGAAGCAGGTCTTCAAAACTATTGGAAATGAGTCTGGAGCAGCAAGAAGACCTCCTTTCTGGAGGTATTATTGAGATACTTCTCTTCTGACTCAATGACAAAATGGGTAAAAACTTCCAGTTTTGCTGACTTCAAGCAATAACTTAATGCAGCAATTTACCCTTTTAGAAGCAATAGCCTAGACCAAGTCTTGGTTTAACCTGTGCCACTTGCTCACTCCTTAATTCAAGTTTTCTTTACTCTGAGATGTTCAGGTTCAGCTGTGTACAACCGGAGATAAGTTTGGCATGACTGAAGCTTTTCCTCTCATTTGGAGGTTATTATTGAAAGATGAACTTTGTTATCTGTGTGTTTATTTGTAGAAATACTGCATGACTGGGTCTTCTTGTGCCCCAGCACATGTGTAAAATTGTGTTGTAAGGGGCCTTTTAAATGTCACAGGTTTTGCTTTGAATGACCTTTCCTGTACAGAAATCTGTTTTGATATTTCCAAAAATATAATTTGGCTACAATACTGGGGTTTTTTTTAATTGTATCTAAATAGTAATTTGATTGTTGCTTAAAAGAAAAACTTGAATTTCTATGTGTGTCCAGATTTGAACAAGGAGAAAATGTTATTTTTAAAAACTGATTTAGGAATCAGGGAGAAAATATAGCAGAATAAAGCTTTGATTTACTCATGGTCTGTTCTTAGACCTTTTAACTTTTTTTGCCGAATTTAAAATGAAGGTGATAAAATCTGAGAAAGCTCACTTCCTTCTGCTGCTGGTAGTTCAATAGTGTAGAATGGTCTTGTGCTTTGCTAATCTAATTTTGGGAGCAGCTTCTGTGCAGTTTGAATACTGCTGCCTGTACTTCAGCTAATAATTTATTTGCTTGACTCTTTTTTTTTTTTTTTCTAATTTTCTTTTAAATGTGACATACACTGTTCCATCTAGTTCTTTTTGTAGCACATTGATCACTGAAAAGTTGTCTACTTGATTAATATTATCGGCTTGGTCTGTGTCTTACAGGCAAAAGCTAATTTTAATAGAAATCTGCTAACCAGATAACACTATTTAAAATTCCCATCCCTCAATAAAATGTAAAACCCTAACCAACATGCTGAAGCAGGCTGTGAAGTAAAAGAGCAGTGACCACAAGTCTCACTGTGAAGGTATGCTGAATGTCAATGAGTTAAAAAAAAATAAGTGGGAAAGGGAAGGCAGCATGAAAAGGGAAGGCAGAATGCAAATAGTGGAGAGGCCAGGGATGTAAAAAAGGCAGCGAATCATAGCTGTGGAAAGGGAGAGGTTAAGGGATTATGTAGACAGAAGGCAGGAGATTTAGTGAATTTATATTTATCCTGTAAGCGATGTCAGAAGCGTAACCAACAAGCGCCTTGAGCTGCTGGATTGATACTACAGTGGTTCAAAATAGTAAGATGAGATAAGGGCGGAGATGCAGGTTAGGAAGAATTATTCTCTGTGTTCTGTTGACACATTTTAGAAACTGCTCACTAGGGCTTGTATTCCTGTCTTCATGTTTGAGCCTCTAATTGTACAGTTACAGGGGGTACTCTTGGTGAGAGTTGTACATGAGAACACTCTCTAATGAAGCTAAGCCTGTGGGTTAAAGCTATTGCTGTTGTAATTGCATGTGTTTGATTAAAGTTGCTGCAATGTATTTATATTCTGTTTGTTTGTTGGAATTTGTTTTTTGTTTTTGTTTTTGTACATTAATAATTCTTAAAGATGTTCTCTTAGCTTCTTCCAAGACTTTCTGAAAAGGAAACAGGAATAGAGTGTGGTACTAGGAGATTACTAGGGTGTTGGCAGTTTTCATTAAAAAATAAGAAATTGATTCTGTTGATAGATTTTAATATGTGTTCCTGAAACTTGGTACTTGCTTAACATTAGTTTCCTTGTCTCTGATAAAGAAAAGGTGCATACCCATGTGTAATACTGCCATATTGCTAACAATTCATAAACTCTGTTGTTATCTCTTGCTATTTTTTAAGTGAAAATACTCATAAAGCTGGTTTATACAGGATTTTATCCAACATATACTAAACTGCAGATGAACAGCTTTACTGTTGGCTAAAGCTTATTAATGATAATTTTTTTCCTCCACAATCTCATGCTGTCTGATTAATGACCAAAATCTAAAAATTTCCTGTCCTAAGACCATGATCTTGCCTTTAATTTTTAACTGCCTGTTTACTTTTTGTTGTGATTGACATTGCAATTCATATTTTGATTGCTAGTAAATAAAGGCATGTGTACTTAAAGACTTACCCAATCCATGGTTAAGATGAAGGTGTGTTTCAGTAAAAAGAAACAATTTAGGTGATAAGTAACTTAATATAAAGTACAGTCTTTTCACTTTTACCCTTCTTTCATTTTCCTTTTAGCTTTGCATAAAAATTTTTACATTCATTATGGTCAGGCATGTTTGGACACTAGCTGAACAGCAGAGGTAGAGCTGAAGTAAGAATAAAAGACAATTGGAAAATCTTTAAGCACAATGCAGCACTGCTTATATCTGTGAACTGCAAATCATAATTTTGATCTTGTGTGTAGAAAAGTGGCTCCTGTGAGATACAGAATGCTTTGCAGGAACTTCATGCACTTTTTTGTTCTGAAAGGGCTTTTTGCACCTCACCCCAAGGTTTTCTTGTACCTTGAGACACCCTAGTCTATATAAACATCTTCAGTGCACTGATACAGATTGAATAGATGAGGCAGCCAAGAAGAAATAATATGGCAGAATTAAGTAGCCTTGATTTGTAAGGAAGTAATGTATTTTTTATGTTTTGGTTGTAGTTTTCTAGCTTGGATTTCCTGTAGAGGTTGAAAATTATTTTACAGTGTGTATCAATGCTCCTGAACTTTGAGCTTTAAGAAAAGGAGAGATTAATGCCTTTCCTATGGCAAGGTGAGAGAGAGAGAATGGTTTTCACCGGTCCCCTGTAACAGATATATTAAAAACTCAAGTTCTAAACACTTAGGTTAAAGAATGGGAAAAATGACAGCTGATTTTTCTCTTCCTCCTCAAAAACATCTAGGTGGTTTGGAAGACTGGAAAGTAATTATCTCTGTGATAAAATACTTGTTTTCTGTAGCACAGGTTCTTGTTCTTCTGAGTATTTTGGCTTACTAAATCAAACATACTGAAATGGCTCTCCATCTTCTTGTCGTTCTCTCTCTCTTTTTGCACTTCCCCTCCATTCCCTAGTGAGGATAATGTCAACCTGTTGGCAATGTTCATAACGTCTAGATAATCCTTCTCGCCTTGTCCTGTTAAAGTCAAGCTGTCAGCATACGACTTTGGCCGTGCCTTTCCCTGCTGTATATGGAATATATCTCTGTATATGGAATATATCTTCCCTGCTGTATATGGAATATATCTTCCTTTAGCTTAGTTTTCTTGTCTGTTCCTTTATTTTTGATTGCTTAAATACTGCTCATTTTTCTCCCTAGCCGTGTTTTCTAACAGACCCATTCTAGACCTTACAAGTCACATTTTTGTTCCTTCTTTGCACTGTGTTTTTAATTCCTTGTCTGATAGTGGAAACACAGTTTTAATAATTCAGCAATTTAATATTAAATCTTCTTTCTGGCATGAAATAATAATAATTATTATAATAATGATTATGATAATCATAACAACAACAATAATATCACACTTTTCAAGCAACATCACACTTTTCTTTTTTCACTTCTCCACTTTCCCAGCTGCAGGCAATCAATTCCTAAAAGTGCTTTTCTTTTCATCTTTTCAGGGTCTAACATGTTTTTGGTGGACGTGTGTTGATAACCACCTCTGGCCGTTTCAGTGTGCTTACAATTTCAAGACGGGTGTTGTTCTATGACAGTTGTAAGCCAAGTGTGAGCAGGAATCATCATATTTGCTGCTTATGGGAGCTACTGAAGAATACACACTGATGATCAAGTACTGTTATATTTAGAGGAAAATTTTCCCCTCTGGAAACTTGATAGGAAATGTATCATACCAATCTGTATATGGTTAGAAAACATATAAAATATGTCAAGGCTGTTCACAGTCAGAAATGAGAAGGTAAAGAGCGGTATACCTTAAGTTCTTTTTCAGCAGAAGTGTTCACAAATGAAAATAACTCCTGCAATAGTTGGAAATCCGGTGATTCAAAATAATTGCAGTAAGATACATAAGTATTTAGTGGCTGCAAAATCATTGCTCTTTAAATGCTCCCTTTGGAAAATAAGTTAAATGAGTCAACACCTTCATTAAAAATACAATAATTTTTCCCTTGTTTACTTGAACCCCAGGTAGAAGTAAATTATTTATATTGAAGACAAATTTTGCTCTTTTCAAATACATTATCTCACAATGATATTTTCCCCATAGCAACTCCCTTTGGATCAGAACTGTACTTTAAAGAACACAAACCAAGATGATTTCCATCTTACCAATTTTTTCTTGATGTTACAATATTTAAACTTGCTGTAAAAGGGCAATGTTGCAAAGATAACTTTGGAACTTCTGACAACACCATGTAAAACCTTTTTCACGCCATGCATCTGTATGCCCACTTTTCACAGTTTTTCATGTAACAGAAAAGTAATAAGAAATGGTATTACAACATGAAAACAAACACACAATACCCTCATGTTCCAAACCCAGACAGTGCCAGAAGAATTTACAGCAGGTCATAATAATTTATTAAACATAAATAAGGTGAAATTGTGAGGATATTGATGCATGAAGTTCAGACTGCAATGGTGTGTATTCCTTTTGTTTCCAGATGCAGAGACTAGTCAAACACTTTTGTCTCCAAAACAGAGTGTCTATATGTAAACTGCTTTTTGGGAATGGTTCCTGGACTCTCCTATCTACCAGTCATTACCTGGGAACTAGTCAGCAAGAATGCTAATTTGGAGAAACAGTACTGTTGTGTCCTAGCAGTTTGCCTGGCATGGGTGGTGGATTTCAACACTCCAAAATGCTTGGAGTGTTTTAGTAGTCTTAGTATAGATGCAATCTCCATTTTTAAAAAGGAAGAAAAAGAAAGAAAAAAGATTTTTTTTTTTAATGACTGAAGATGTATTTTATAGTTTGATACTAAATCATGTGAAATGGTAGCTATGTTCATGGCACTTTCATTTTAAGTGGAAAATCTGAAGAATTGTGAAGAGGATCTTCAATGGTTTTTGGTTGCTAAACCAGGAGTCACACTGGTTTTAGCAGGTACTTACAAAATATCTGCATTTAGTATATGTGGCTGTAATCTTGGATTTGTACCTGTAAACTGTTCTGTGATGACAGTCTTGATTTTTCTGGGGAGTGTGGGGGGTGTATGTGTGTGCTGTTTCACTTGAGTGCTCTTAGCAGCAGAGTCTAATACAAAAGTATTCTGCACAACTTCAGTCAATGGTGATCTGTTCTCATTTTTATGGACACAATCTCCAAGCCCTATAGAGGAGCAATGAAAGAGACATGGCTGTTTCTTTATTTGAAGAGTACTTGCAAAAATGCAGATGAGAGTGGAGTGGAGTGCTATCTATGCCACAGAAATTCTACTGAACATACTTCTAATCCTATTTATTTTCGCTTTTCAGAACAAAAGGCAGCAGATCTTTCACATTCACCCTATTAATTTAAAATTGAGAAACAAAGATAAATACTGCACAATCAGAGGATGATAGCTACTCTTGTGTTAGATGGGACAGTTAGCTGGGGTATGAGTTAAACTCTGAAGCTGTGCTGTGCCAGCCTAAACTTTAATGACTTCAAGAATTTGTCTTGAAACATTCTGTGTGCTAGTCAGTGGAGTGCACCACACACATTGACCCTGCTTGCTCCTGCTCTGCGTGAGTTTTATTTAGCTCCATCCTTGGAAAGGGAAGGGGAGGAAACAGCAGAGGCTTTCACAGACGGTGCTGTGAGTGATTCAGTGTGCAGATTCAGCCATTCAGAAAAAATCATTCCAGCAGCTTGAGGAGCCCCTGCCAGTTGCTAGGTGCATAGCCAGAGAGGTTTTCTGTTTTGACTGGAGAATCCACTCACATTTCCAGGATTTCTGGAGTTTTTTCATATGGTCTCTCAATTGGTACTTAACAGCCACCAGAATAGAGAAGATTTGAGCAGTTGTCAGTCCCCAAACCAAACCATGCTGCTGGCTTGTGGGATTAAAGCAAGAAGAGTGGTACATCAAAATGGAAAATTACCAATTCACACAGTTTCAGGACAGTTCTGGTTATTTTTTGTGTGTGCATTATACACAACAAAGAGGTAGCAATTTTCATCCTCTTACCTTCTTGAGAATCAGAGGCTTGTATCTTGCCCAGAAGAATTTATGGTGTAATTTCAGTGAAAACATAATGGGGCAATGCTTCATTCATATTGTGATGATGAGATCTCACAAAGTAATTCGTGCAGCTAGCCTGAATTTTAACACAAGTGTGGAAAAAAATGCCGTAGAAGAGAAATTCCGGTAGCAGGATGCTGGTATATGTGGGCATGAGGAAAATCATGCTGCCCAAGGCTAGTGTCCACAGAGGCAGAAATCAACTTTATTTGAATATATAGAGAGACCCCTCTGTCTCCTTTGTGCTCATGGGGAAGAGAACAAGACTACAGTTGTGTAGGGATTTCTGTTGTTACGTGGTAAAATGCAAAGACAGCAGTATTGGTTACATCTTACCAACATTTGCACCTGTACTTTTGCTTCGTTCTGTTATGTAGAAATTCTTTCCAGTGAAAGAACACATAGATTTTAAATCTACAATCACAACCACTGAGGTAATTTTTAATAATCTAATATGTTCTCCTCCTTGTTCTATATTTACATTTGTTTTCCGGTGTCAAGGGATGAGTTCTGTTTCAACTAGGTTTGTGCAAATAACTTGCTCTCTCCTGACTCTGTTAGAGCTCATTCATCTTGTGAGTGTAGGAAGAACTACAGGAGGCTGGGTTGGACTGGAGAGGAAGGGGAAGTAGGAATTACAGTTCTTCTCTGTGGCCACAGTGGTTTTGGTTGCTAACTCCTGCCTTTCAGCAACTCCCAGATTACTGCCTTCTCTGAAATGGGTAAAGATATCAAATCTGTGCCTAGACACAGACCCTCTTTCTGAGGCCAGGATCTGACTTGACATTCACACCTCCTTTTCATTACCTGTTTCTTCAGTGCACCAGATTGTTTTCAGTGCTTTTCACAGATTCTCTTTGTGGCTCTCCCAGGTTATGATTTATACTTTTTGTTTGAAAGTGGAGGGCTTTGTACTGTCTTGGAAACAGAAACCTAGACTGGTTGATAAACAATTCCACAGTTTGGTAATTCCTGTAATTATTTCACAGGGACTATTTAAAGAATTGTTATAGGTTCTGTAAATAATTTTTTACTTGTGTCCCACTAGCTTTTTTCACCCCGAAGTACCTTTTTGGATCATTGTTATGATGAAAATGATCTGGAGTTAGTCTTTGGACAGGGATGGCTAGAAGTTCCTTGCAATATTTTGGACAGAGATTGTTTTCTGGGGTTTTTTTTTGGGGGTGTTCTTGTTTTGTGTTTTTTTTTGGGTTTTTTTGTTTGTTTGTTTGTTTTGTTGTTTGTTTTGTTTTGTTTTGTTTTTTTGGTTTTGTTTTTTTTTTGTTTTTTTGTTTGGTGGGCTTGTTTGTTTGAGTAATCTTTTGGAATTTATTTGCTCTGTGAATTATCTTGACTCCCTTGTTATATTTTATTGCTCTTGTAACATACTGCTTGCATAGGGTAATGTGTGTTTGTGCACACCCTATAATTTTCTAATTTTCTTATAGTAGTCTGTACAGTTTTAAGGCCTTTATAATATCCTAACTGTCTCTATGGGGATTTTTTGCAATTCTTTTATATTAATCAGGTTTTGCAGTAACTACGTTGTACCTTAAAAACTTCAATTTCTACAACTTCTTGCTCATGAACTAGGTTATTCTTACAAGTTTAATTTATTTTTATTGATTTAAAAATAAAAAAATCTTACTTTTCATGGTCTGCTTGCTGATCCCTCTCAACCCCAATCACATTTTTAAAATATCTTTTCCAAAGCTGTAATGGTATTTATGCATTTTTAAATTGAGATTTAAAAAACCTTACGGTTAAAAACTTACAGTATTTATAGTACTGATTTTTGCCCATTCTTTTTATTTGCACTGTCGTGTGAAATCCTGAATGATACCAGGGTTGTTCAGAAATAGTGGAAATATTTCTAGGTCCTGCAGGTTCTTTCACAAAGCATAAGGAAACAAGTAATTTTTGATAACTATACCTCCCATTCTTCCTGTAATAAATCAGCACTGCTATTATATTATTTGATATGAATATTCACATATTTTAATGTTTCTTTTGCGTGTGTGTACACGCGTTCACTCTAGAATTTATTTACACACCATGTCCAGGAAATGGTACATAGTTTTCTTTCATGAGTCATAAGTAGTTCAGTGGATACCTCTGTTCTGAAAAAATAGACACAAACTGAATGTCCTGAAAAGCTCCAACATCTGCTTTTTCACTGTTCTATTTTTACTCTGTGAATGCTCTTGTTTCTTTGTGGTCAGAACTACCATTGTAATCCAAAACCTTTAAGAAAAATTGTCTTTTCCTTTTAGATTTTCCATAAATATTCTGCATTCTGATAATGGAAGAACTTGCATTTGATGTCTTTCCATTAGCCTGTTTTTAAAAGCTTTATCTTTTATTATTTGGAAAACTACAGGGAAGATGCAGATGTGGATTTAGTTGCCTTTGCCTTCTTTCTTCTTCTCCCCACCCTTTGCAGGAGGACCTTTTGGTAATTTTGAGGGCACCGATTTCTAAAAATTATTTTGATGTCCTTCTTCTGCTTAGCCAAGCTGTACTTTGGTGGTATTCCAAGAACAATTAAAATTCTACCAGGTGTTGACAGGTGTGGCCCAAGAAGTAATGTATTATTCTTCATTCCCAAGCAGGTTATTGGTTTTGCTGGTGATGTCTTCTCCTCTCCAGCCTCAGAGACAGCTCTGTGGTTCCCCTGCTGCCTGTCTCAGTATAAATTATTAATATAGTAACTTATATTAACCTCTTTCCCTTGAAGCAAAACTCTGTGTTTTCGCACTCGGTCACAGAGATAATCTGTTTAGAAAAGAACTTCTTTGTTCTGTTCACTGCATCAAAGTGGATTTTAAACCGCTCTCCTAGTTTCTGTTTTTTTAAAGAACAAGCAGGTAGGCACAGTGACATGTAAATTCTTCCTGAAATTCCCGATTCACTGACTTTGCAGTACTCAAAGAAGACAAGAAGAGCTGTGATTGTGGTGAACATGCAGAGCTGGTTTGTGCCCTACATAATGTTTGGCACTTCTCTGAGAGATGCAGAAGAAATTGTATTTTCTAACCTCCCTCTGCCTTCTCCCTCTCCAGAGGATTTCCTGCTTATGCAGTAACCAAAACGTTTGCTGGAGGAGGATTCTGAGTGTTTTATCCTGCAGACTGGATGGTACAGGAAGATTATGAATCCATGGGGAAGCCAGTTTAACAAATTCTGTTTCCCTATTGTGTCTGTACAAATTTGATATTACTTTGTAATTAAAGTTGAATCTGCTTCTACAGGATATTGTTTTTCTCATTTTGAACTGTGAAGATTTGCCCATGCATTCCTGAAATAGATCAGCTAAATATATGCTTAAGAAGGGAAATAAAAGGGAAAGTACTGTCTTCCCAAAGGTTCAGTGGGATTCTTGTAGCAGTATTTCTTTGCAGAAATACCATGAGTTGGGTTGTCTTGCTGAGAGAAGGGTTTCTGCTTTATGAACAAGATAATTGTATATTTCTGCTCAAAGTAAACATCATTCTGACACAATTCATGAATGCTAGATATTTTATGCACTCACTGGAATAAACAAAACAGTGCCCTCTCAAGCACTTCATCTGTGATTAATGTTGTGCCTGCTTTTACACATCTTTCAGCTACATCAGAGATCAAAATGAACTCCAGCACTTGAGGGCATATGGGGAGGATTTTAGACACTCTGGAGAAAAGTGTGTCTTTAAAGCCTTAATGATTGCTCCTTCATCTACACAGATTTGCTTTAACCAGTGCCAGATCTGCTGTAATATTGATGACATCCTTCACTTTATTGGTGGCCCAAATGTAAAAGAGCATATGCTAGTAGTCAAATTCCGTTCATTGTATAGGGAGACCAGAAATGTCGAAGGCTACAAAAAGGATGTGGGCTACAGCTACAGGTTTGGCATGGAACATGCTTTCTGTTAAGTAAATGAAAAATGTTTACAACTTGACTTTTGTGCACTGGGCACATCCTCTGGCTTAGCTGGTGTGAGAATTTGATTTAGCAAATTCTGGAAGAGTTCCCTGACAGTGAGGCAATTAGTAAAATGTTTCAAGATATAATGGTAAAGTTGTATGTTGAGTGACTGCTTTTATCCCTGGAAGGGTATGAGAGTGTGTGGAGTACAAAAAGCCTGCTGCTTTCCATCTGCCTTGGTCTTGGTACGGAGATTTGATGAAGCATTTGGCATTTCAGACACAACAGTAGTAGTTGGTGAAAAACTAGACATGAGAAATAGGAATGCTTAGCCAGACTGGGCAGTATTTGAGCTCAGTTTTATGGGCTGACAATATGAGATTGCAGAATGCCTGAAGTGGGGCTGCATTTACCCAGGGTCATTGCCAGGGCTGTGCCTGGGAAATGGGCTGACTGAGGTGGTCCGGTCCCTCAGGGAAATAAAGGACACCTCCCATGAATTTTATGGTTTCAGTGGAACTATTTATCCCCTAAAATCTAGGTGTAGATTTTAAGGACTAAAGGAGGTTTCAAGGACAAAATCTGCTGTTGAGAGAGAGGCTGTAATGGCTATTTAATTTAGATCACTTTCTCAGTTCTGCAAGAATGACTATAAAATTCAAAAATCTGAGATAGAATGCTCTCCCCTCTATACATGTGGATACATTCATGTGGGCGTATACTGTCTGAGATTTGTATTTCAAAAGAAACATTTAGTTCCTCAGGTTAGTCTGTGGAATAGAGTGTTTTGCACTGCGCTGGAACTTGTCTTCTGCAGAGCTCATGAATGAGAATGTGCTTTGCTATGGGTAGTGTAGAAAAATGAGTTACCATTCTTATTTGTGGTCTGCCTTCTGAGCCTCTCCCCTTTTGCAGAGTGAGGGGATGAAGCTTGCATTGATCGCAGTGTCTCTGTAATACCCCAAGTTTGCAAGGTCACTGTGTCCCCCTGAAGTGCTCAGGAGAGAAGTAGACATGCAGGCTGTTTCTACACTGTCACTGCTCCAGAGCTGGTGGGGTTTAATAGAAAAATTTGCTTTTGTGCTGTGTGGGATAGATATTGTGTCCCTGAGGAATGTTGAGCATTAAGCTTTCCTGTATCTTTGCCATTCTCACAAGCTATGACCTTGTGTACAGCAGTGTTACTGCCAGACCTCAGGCACACCAGATCATCAGAAGCACTCTATTTTCCGATATTGTTTACATGACAACCATTTGGGAATACAAATGGAGAGCACAGCACAGGTAGCATTCAGAATTTCCAGAAATCACACCATATGCCTCTCAGGGGCTTATAATTTGGTGAAAGCAGAATCATGTTCTTTCAGAGTCCATAGCTCCTCAGTGCCAGAATTGTCACAGATTATCAGTCTACCCTTTTCTTCTTTTTTGCAAAAGGGGCTGATAATAATTTTCCTCCATACTAGTAATTTGTTTTCTCTAAGATGTTACAATTTTATTTTTGCAGGATTTGCCATTTTTAAACTAAAAATATATGTTGTGAAAGTTTGAGCAATTTTCATTAAGAATATCTGTTATTTCATTTCTGTAATTTAAAAAAGCCACACCAGACAACTAACACTCATACTTCACTTGTCTCTGTATAAGTATCTATATATCTAATGAATGCAAGAAGCTGAGGGCCATCATGCAAATGACAGCTTGAAACAGAATGAAACATGTGGAGTGCATTTCCATGGGCAGTGACAGCAGTGTTTACTGCATTATCACATTATCACAATAGTGCCACAGAGCCTAAGGCATGGATAAGGACCCCATTTTGCTATGCAAACACAAAGTACGATGCACTTCCATGTCATGTCTAAGGACACAGACAGAGTGGAATAGTATATTACATATATAAATAAAATAGCTTGCTGCCATTTAGATGAGAAGTTGTACTTGAATCTCTATGTGCTCTTGGTTCATGACAAATGGGAGGGAAAACATAGCAGTCTGTATGTGTGTATTAACATGTATTTTGCCAATACATGTTAATAAGATTGGTTGGACAGTGTTCACAAAGGCAGGCAATAATTATTGAATCATCAAATGCAACTGAGTTATTTTCTGAGCCAGGGTACTGAGCCCAAGTCCTTAAATTGAAGCTGTTACCTAGATAGGCACCAGTAGATGAAGAAATGACGCAGGACACTGTGGTGGGTAGTCTCTGCATATTGCCATCTTTGCCAAGAAAAGAGGGGATTGAAACATTATAATGAAATGTTTTGCATTCAGTTTTTTTCTACAAAAGGTCTGACCTGGAAGGAAATGCAGCTCCTTGTTTTGGAATTTTAAAAAATGTGGGAGCTAAGAAGAATAGGTGATTGTTATCCTCTCTCACTCATGAGGAAGGAGACAAGGAGGCTTAAAGTGAGAGGGTGCTGATGGGCACCTGATAGGCTGAGCTACAACAGGGAACAGAGGGTGAAAGTTATCTGTAGATAATCACGTTTGTGGCCCTCCACCGAACTTGCTCCAGGATCTCCATGTGTCTCTGGCACTGAGGAGCCAGAACTGGACAGAGCACTCGAGATGTGCCTCACCAGGGCTGAGCAGAGTGGAAGGATCACAGGATCACCTCCCTCAGCCTGCTGGCAATGTTCTTCCCAATGCACCCCAGGACACCATTGGCCTTCTTGGCCACCAGGGCACATTGCTTGCTCATGGACAGCTTGCTGTCCAGCAGGAACCCCAGGTCCTTCTCCTCAGAGCTGCTTTCCAGCTGGTGTTGGGGGTTATTCTTCTCCAGTGCAGGACCCTGCGTTTGCTCTTGTCAAATTTCAGACAGTTCTTCTCTGTCAATCTCTCCATCCTATCAAGGCTGCACTCTGGGGTATTGGCCACTGCTCCCGGCTTTGTGCTGTCAGCGACCTGCTGAGGAGGCCTCTGTCTCTTTGTCCAAATCATTGGGCTCAGTACTGAACCTTGGGGGCACCACTTGTGACAGGCCTCCAACCAGACCCTGCATCACTGTCACTGTGTCACCTTCTGGGATCTGCCAAACAGCCGGTTCTCAATCCACATCCACTCATCAAGATGGTATTCCTGACTCTGCCTTTTTATGGTATCATGCTACCTAGAGCCTTGCTGAAGTTCAGGTAGACAACATTCACCACTCTCCCCTCATCCAGCTAACAGTCCCACTATAATAAGGTAATCAGTTTGATTAAGCATTACTTCCTTTTGGTGAATCCATGCTCAGTACTCCTTATTACCTTCTTGTCTTTCACATGGCCAATGATGGTATCCAGGATGAGCCATACCATCACCTGAGGTGAAAGGACTGAGGTGAAGCTGACTGTCCAGTGGTTCCCTGGATCCCTCTTTTTGCCCATTTTGAAGACCAAAGTGATGTTTGCTTTCTTCCAGCCCTCAGACACCTCTCCTGATCACCACGATTTTCAAAGATGATGTGAATAGCCCAGCTACAGTGTCTGCCAGCTCCCTCAAACATTTGTGGGACTCCCATCACTCCCACTGGGGCCCATGGACTTCTGGGTTTACGTAAGCAATCTCTAAGCCAATCTTCCTCAACCAAAGGAAAGTCTTTCTTCCTCCAGACCTTATTCCTGGGTCCGGGATTCCTGAGGGCTGGTCTTGTCAGTGAGGACTGAAGCCAAGGTGGCATTCAGTACCTCTGCTTTCTCTGCAGCCTCTGTTGCAATGGCTCCTGTTCCACACAGAAAAAGGCTCACACTTTCCTTTTTGTTCTTGATGTATTGGAAAAAGCCCTTCTTGTTAACCTGGATGTTCTTGGGCAGATTAATTCCAAATGGGCCTTGGCCTTCCTTGTTGCATTTTTAGACACTGACAACATCATAGTAATCGGCCCAGGTGACCTATCCCTGTTTTCACCTCCTTTATATCTCCTGCCTACGTTTGGATTTTGACAGGAATTCCTTGCTGATCATGCACTGGTCTTGAGCCTAGATGAAGTGATTGTTGAATACTCTAGGATCCTGCTCCCTTCAGAGCATGTTCACGTGAAATTCTACAAAGAAGGTCCCTGAAGAGACTGAAGTTAACTCTCCTGAAGCCCAGGGCTGTTTCCTCCTCAAGCAATACAGAATTCCATGATCTTATGATCACTGTAATTAAGGTTGCCACGGCCTTCACATCTGCAATCAGACCTTCCTTGTTATATATAGTTTAAGGTCTAGCAGCCCAGCTTTTCAGGTTGGCCCTTCCATCACCAGTAACAGAAAGCTGTCATCAATGCTTTCGACAATGCTACCATTTGGATTGTTTGTGCTTTGCTGTGTTGTTCCTATCACAGACATTAAAGTGGCTGAAGTTCCCCATGAGAACCAGGGACTTTGACTACATAAAGGAATATGCTGAAGCAGGAGACCATGGAAAAAAATCTTTGCGTGATTTTTTTGAAAGATACCAGTGGAGCAGAATAGCATTTGGCAGGCTAGAGGATATGATATTGGGATAATGTAGTCACACAATAACAATAATGAAATAATATCTTCATTTATTATATTTTAATGTGCTTAGAAGTTAGGATGAATAATGATTATTTGTAGTAAGAATATGATTTTAGGAAACAAAGTGGATGTGTGTTATGAGAGCATGAGCTTTGTCATACTTCAAAATTAACTGAACAAGAAAGAGGTTTTTAAATGTGTTCCTTGACAGGCCAAGGATGCATGGGCTGTGAAGCTGGCTGTGTATTAGGTGTGCTTACAAGAAGGTAATAAATCTCTGGGAGCTTAGCAGTGGAATGACGTTCGCAATTAATAAATGATATTTTAGTACTTCTTTGCTTTGAATTTGGCATGGAAAATTCTGACTGATTGCTACTGCCCTGTTGTGTGCTGGCAGGGTCACAGTCTTCTGGATGATATCATCTAGATTTATATTTTCTGTGTTTCGAGGTTGTCTCTAATATTATCTACAAGCTTGAAAGGTGAGTTTCCAATCTATTGAGCACTTCAATTACTAAAAAATTGCTATACTTTTGTACAGCAAATCATATGTACTCTGACCTTGGGAGAGGTATGATTTTCAGTTCCTAAAAAGAATTACACTTTTTGACAGTCAAAAATGGCTGGCATCTCTAATGTGAGTATTTTAGTGTGAAAAACTCAGGTTTAGCAAAGTGTTAGGGAACACTGTATATGGTGCAAGTGCAGGTGAGCTGCTTGTTGACTTCCAATGTAGTTTGCTGTTTTGGAGAAAAAAGTTGAGGTATTAGGGTAAATTAAACTCCATTTAGAAAAAAAAGCAAGTGTTTCTGTTGATTTGTATAAGGTATTTGACTAGCTTAAGTTCAATTAGACTAGATTAGTTTACTAAACTAGAATAGTTAAAATTAGACCAGAGGCTTTCAGCATGAGACAATCAGCTTATATGTTAGTGCTGAAAGACAGCAATATAAGGAATGCCTGCTAGAAAATGACAATCTTAAATAACTTAATATTTTTAAGTCAACATTTCACAGTTGTCTTTAAAGGATTGTTTAGTGTGATTTAAGATTGTGGGGTGAAGAATGCTTTGTCAGTTTTCTATTCTTGAACAAAAAATATGTGAAGGAAAACCATTTTTATGCTCACTTCATTATTCATTAACTACTCAGAGATATTATGTATAAGGTTCAATGTGGTACACCTGATTTATGAAAGTAGTTTTCTTGTTTTGCAGCAGATTTCTCCTGAACTTGATTGGCTAATCAGAAGTGAATGTAGCTGTATATAGTGCTCTCCTTACTGCTGATACCAGAGATGTAGGAGAAGGAAAATCTAAATTTTAATGTACTTAAAATGCTTTTTTTTAAAATTAGTTATATGTAAGCTGTATGACAGATTACATGTTCATTAACTACAAAAAATGCATTGAGCCAATGTCTTTGAATATGAAGGCACATAAGTTTAGGTATCTTAAAACGCATTGATTCCAGCTAAATTAACATGTAACTAAATGGATGGATCTGTGCTTTTCCAACTCCTAGCAGAGTGGATTTGGAGGGAAGTTAGAAGTTATTTGTAGTCCTTTACAGCTAATCTGTGTTACTGTGGGAATAGGGTTATGATTTGCATCAGCTTTAGGCAAAACCATACCATGAATAATACACAGAGCTTGCATAATTTTTTAAATTTTAGATTAAGGCATGTACAACTTCTGTTTGTTTAACCAGTTAGCAACATCCCCTTGAAGCAGATCTTCTATGCAAAACATCATAGGAAAGGATGCAGGAAATAGATCAGTCTTCAGATGCAAATCACTTCAAAAGCTCAGGGTGAGAATCAGAAATTTATATCTAGCAGCTCTAGTATGGAGAAATGGTAAGGTCTTTTTGAAAAACTACTCTAGTGTGCATTAAGGTGAGGGAAACCAATGGAGTGGTTCCAGTGCAGTCAGTGAAAGCAACGCTGTGGAGAATATGTTGAAGGTACACGGACTATACATGAGTCACCTTTTTTTTCTGAATTATGCCTGGACTCTGGACTCTGCTCATGAACAGTACATAAGAGCAGTTGCTCTGAAATACATGTGCATTCTTACAATTTTGTTAGCTTACACTGAAGAGGGTCATTTTCTCAGGGGCATGACTTCATTTTGGTGGTGGTCTTCATTTTTTTTAAACATACTGCAAGTGGTTTATCAGCTTGCTGGGTTGTAGTTAACAGAGGTTTGGAATATTGTATCCAGCTCTGCTGGTACAGACCTACTGACAGTCTTGGACTTCCAGAAAGAACAATAGCTAATTTAAATGTTACACCTGGCATCTTCAGTAATGTTTCTTCAGGAAACTGAGGATTCACTTCCTAAATCACATGAGCATCACATGAGCTTTGAAAGTTAATTTTATGCAAGAATCCTGAACAGCTGTCAGGCCAAATAAATAATTTGTGTAAAGCTATGTAGTTTTTACAAAGACAGTCTTATTCAAGCACTCAGAATGCTGAGGTTATTTGTTTTATGTACTACAATAAAGCTGATTTTATGCTGTATACAAGCAGATAATAAGCTGGAGTTTCCTGTGATGATATTAGTCCAGTCTGTGATTCTGAGTTATAATCAAGGCAAAAGGAAAAGTTACAAACCACCTTATTGTCATAAAAGAGTGTTATCAATAGTTGTTATAGTTGTTTTGCTTCATTTTCCCTGCACAATATTAAGGATTAAATACTTAAATACCTAATTAAATACAAATATGAAAAATTTGTACTTGTTTAAATAGCAACAAATTAAAAAAACCCCAACCCTTTCCAACATGACAAACCTTAGAAAAGCTGTCTACTTTTTAATAATAATTCAATAATTTTTGCAGCATATTATATACAATATTTGCAGTGACAGCTTTTCCTTTAACAATTACACAGATTGTTCACCTCAATGTCTTCTACAAATTTCATAAACTGATAAGAACTGAAGATATAAGAAAAATATATAAGCACAATAACATACATGAAAGTAGTACTGTAGACAATCCACACTTCCAACTTGCTTCCAAGCAATAGTTTAATTTTAATTAGTAGACATTTATTTTCTTTGCTTTTCAGTTGAATTCTAGTGCCCATCCCATTAAAACAGACCACAAATGGAAATGATGTCTAGCTTTAGGAAGTCTTCCAAATGGAAATGGAAATATTGAACCCAGGCTTGGTGATATTTAATTACTTAAATAATTAGGTAAGTATATTTAATATAATGACATGGTTAAATTGGATAACATTTTTGAAGATTAGCAACTACAGACAACTAATCTAAAGGAAAAAAGTGCAAATATTAAAATTGATTTTTTTGTTTTGTGTGTCAGTAGTTTCCTGGTTGCTATTTTAAATCAAATGCACTTGCCCAACAGTTTTCAATGTGTGTAATGGCTGAAGTCCCAATTTGGCTTCAGGTTTTACCAACAAAAATTAGCAAGCAAAAATCCTGACTAGTTTGGAGCTGAAGATCATTCCTTGCTACTTAAAATTATGCCTGATGAGGGGTTTTTGTAAACATTTCCACCTTTGCAGTTCATCTTGCAGGCTAAATTCTGCCTTCAAATGCAAACGTCTGTGATTGCAAGCAGTGTTTGCACGGCGCAGGGTAGGTCAGGGCTCAGAATGCTGGCATGTGTATTGACTCTGCTACTGTGCTGCTTCATATTCTGGGCACTCCTGCCACTGGCCTGTAAAACAGGAGTGAATTATCAATTTAAAGAGAATTTGAAAGGCTGTGTTGGCTGTGTTTTCCTTAATTCACTCTTGTGCTTAGGAGGAGACAAATATAAAGGTCCCAGGTATTCGCATTTACTGAAATAGATCTTTCAATGTAGGTAATATTATTTAAATAAAGGTCACAAAAGTGTGTCAGTCCTATTTTTGTATTATTTTCTTTTTATCACAACAAAAGGATGTTTGAAAGCACTTTGAAGGAGAGAGAGGCAGTGTTAGATTGGAAATTTATTTTAATAATAAATAATTTTCTGGGAATAGGACATCAGTGTTTTTGAAGATACAAAGCTTACTGTGCTTTTGAACTAAAAGTAATCAAGTCCATCAATAATATGATTTTTGTAAGTAATTTAAGATCATGTTTTTAGCTTCTGCCATTTTCATAAACCTAATTTAGCCTGTATGAAAGAGTTGTAAAGTGAATTTAAGCATGACTCTCTAAAAACACCTATTTCAGTTAAAGAGAGAGACATTTTGGGGTATGCAGTTTCTCATGAAATATAATTTATAGAAAGGATTATTATGAGCATATTTCTGATTCCTGCTCAGTACTTCACTGAATTCTGTATAGTAATACTAAAGGTTGAATTACCAATCACAAAGATGTCCTTGTATCAGCAAAGGTTTTTTGGTAAATGGGAATCAGTACATTTTATTACTTAGTTGTAAAAACTTTTACTTATTTATTTGTGGTTTTCAATGCATTTATTTGTTTATTTTAAAGAAACTATATGAGTCTGAGGGGAGAAAAGCAGAAAGTGTATATGTGTCACTTGTGGAGAACTTTTAATTTTTAATGGAATTCAGCATAATTCAGCAAAGTTATCCTTCCTCAAGCAGTGATACTAACTGCTAGTATTACCCACATCCACTGCTAGTATTACCATATATAGTGCATGTGTATGAAATTCTGCACTGAGGTATGGCTCAACCATATGCAGAAAGGATGCGTTCTATGTGTTCTAATGTATTTATCTGTTTTATCTGTTTTCTGTTTTTAAGGTGCCTTTTTTTTTTAAGTGGCAGGGTTTTAGGTTTTTTTTTAAATTTTATTTTATTTAGGGGCAGCGGATGAAAATTATTCTGAAAATCCTTGAAGGTTGGAAGCTGCTATCATTATCTGAAATTTTCAGCTCAATTATTCGGCTCCTGAACCATTTGATAGTTTAAAACAGAAACTTTTCTGGCCCATTATCTTTTGATGTGTAACTAAAGTCTCTGTCATTTAACATCTCTGGTCTTGAATCGATTCTATCTCTGATGTCATTGAGCAGAGAGTGTTTTCATTTCCTCATACACACCTGCACACCCATTCTTTATAAGGCTGTCTTGACTCTTGGGGTGGAGGCAGGACCCGGGTTTTGTTCTTGCTGAAGTTTTTAGCAATGCAGCGTTAAGAACAGGAACCACAGCATTGCTACATGTACTTCACACATCCCTTTGTGCCTAGAGATCTATGGAGGTGAGACAGTGGTGGCTGTGGCTGTGCCACCAGGGCTATTGATCACACCCTGGTGGCCTCTGCTGCCTTGGCTGGTAGCAGGGATGGCTGCTTCCTTGCCTTGAGACAGAGGACAGCACTCCAGTGATAGCTTGAAGAAGGATGGAGTTCCTTGGGAATGATGGTGAGGGGATGCACAGGATAGGGATAATTTGCCTTGACACCTGTATTAGGCAGTGGAATTGTTTATGGGGCAAAATCTGTGTGTAGCTGGGGGGCTCCTGAATCTTTTTGGCTATAGGTCCATGAGGTGGGCAGCTGGGACCCTAAGGACTTGCTTTGTTGCTGATGCAACAAAGACAAGATTATATTTGTGTAGAAACATTAGAGCTTTCTCTGACTTCATCATCTTTATGTGTTTCCTTATCAACTTCACTTGGTCAGATGTTCTTTCTTAGGAACTACAGAATGCTTGAAAAGCAAATTTAGTCCTATTTATGCCATTTCCAACATCTGAAGCTGGCAGCAGTCCAGTTACAACATACAAATTTTGTATATTTCCATTCTAGCCACTATAGGATGCCTCAAGTTATAGTTGTAGCTTGAATATTAAGAGGTGCTTACACTTTTATTGTGGAGTAGTGAGCAAGTTCTGCCAAAAAAATTCCATGGAACATTTCTTTTTTAGTGTGAGATTCGTATTGTTCATCTTATTGCAGTTAAACTGTGTATCTTCAAAGTTTTTCATGGTAGTATCTGTACTATGGCTGGGGATATACTTAGGGTACAAAGAGTCTTCAGGAATGGGAGAGACACATTGGTTTAAGCCATACTGAATACTCAAAATGGTACTGGAGAAATTCAGCAACTCTGAATTGGCCCTTTACCTCTTTGCTTTATGAATAATTCTTGACCAGGTTGTAAGCAATCTTGCTATATTAATCTAAATTCTCAAATTTATTCCTAATTTGTAGTAATCCAGAGGCATTTGCTTCAATTTTTTTTAATAGTCTCAATTGTTGGCCCTTTTAAAAAAATTGTATGCTGAATATATCTTCAAAAAACACAAAGTATTCATATTCTTATGTAATATTGCAAGGTCTGTATTTTCCACTCTAGTCAATATTTTAGCAATACAGTGTTAATATGTATACGCAAAGTATACATATTCTTATGTAATATTGCAAGGTCTGTATTTTCCACTCTTCATCAGTAGAGGAAGAATCCTTCCTGGAATTCTTTGGTTTGTGCCTGTTCAGGTTTTGATTTTTTTTGTTGCTCACTAACAGAGAAGGTCCCACATGTGAAGTTGTCATTTGTGCTTGACATGGCCAGAGTGACCATGAAACAATCGAGTTTAAAATTTCTGTTGTCAGGAGGAAATGTGACAGCAAAACTTCAACCCTGGGCATGGGGAGAGCAGAATTCAGGCTTCTTAGGGAACTAGTCAATGAGGGCCTGTAGGAAATGCTTTTGAAGGTGCTGGAGTACATTTTTGCTGGTCGCTTTTTAAGCACCACCTGTGAAGGGCACAGGATCAGCAGATCCCAAATGTCACCTGTTAAGCAGGTGAAGCTTGCTGAACAAGGATCTTCTTTTGGCGATAGGGCAAAAAAGGAAGGTGTAAGCCCAATGGAAGCAAGGTCAGGTGACATGGAAAGTATACAGAGATGCTGCTCACCACTCTAGGGAGAAAATTTGTGTGGCTAAAGCTCAACTGGAGTTGAACAAAACTGTGGGGAACAAAAAAAAGGAGTTTTAAAAAAATGCATTAATTGCCAAAGGCAGTGGAGAAATGAGATTGGCCTGTTGCAGAATGACGATGATCACCTCATGAACAGGAATACAGACAAGCAAGAGTTGTCAAATGCTTTCTTTGTCTCTGTCTTCAGCACTGATGATGGGGTCTGGGAGTCCCAGTGTCCTGAGATGGAGGACTGTGGGTGTGACAATCATGAACCCTCAGTTGACTCTGAAGTTGTGTGGGACCTGCTGTTCCAGCTGGATCCCTACAAATCTATGGGGCCTGATGGGATTCATCTGAGAATACTAAAATCATCAATATTGTCTGCTGTGATTGTGAGGTCTCTCTCAATGATTTTTGAGTGGTCTTAGGAATCTGAAGAATTCCTAGTTGACTGAAATGTGTCAAATGTCCTACTTTTCAAGAAGGATCAAAAGGAGGACCCCGGAAGCTACAGGCCTATCAGTTTCACTTCAGTGACTGGTAAAATTACGGAGAAGATTATTCTGGGAATTACTGAAAAACACTAAAGGATAATGCAGTCACCAGTCATAGCCAGCAAGGCTTTGAGAGCAAAGCCTAATCTGTCGAACCTGGTTACCTTTCATGACTAGGTAACCCACCCAGCTGACCAAGGGAAGCCAGTAAAGTTTTTGATACTGTCTCTCACAGGATCCTTCTGGACCTAATGTGCAGCCCACAGCCGGATAAACACATCATGGGGTGGGTGAGCAGCTGGGTCACGGGTCAGGCACAAAGGGTTACAGTGAATGGGGTGACATCAGACTGGGGACCTGTCACTACTGGGGTTCCACAGGGCCCCATCCTCAGCCCTCTGCTCTTCAACATCTTCATAAATGACCTGGACACGGAACTGGAAGGGATACTGAGCAAGTTTGCAGATGATACAAAACTGGGAGGAGCCGCTGACTCCCTCCAGGGCAGGGAGAGGTCCTGCAGAGAGACCGCCAGAAACTGGGGGTTTGGGCAATCATGAAGTTGCACAGGTGACATAATACCTGCTTCAGTGGAGGAAATTAATGGCTTGTTTGGCCCACTTTCAGAGCCTGGACTGGTTCTGAATTTGCAATTACAAGTGTGTCTTTTCAGCAGCTGCTGTGTCAGTCAGCATGGTATTGTGATGTACCAATACCACAGTAACTTGAAGCCATTATTGTACAATCTGTCACTAGTTGAGCCCTCTTGCTCTTCCTTCCCATTTCTCTTTCTCCCTGCATAAAAACTCATTTTGAAGATGAGACATACTTTCCTAACACATTGAAAACAAATTGTTTATTTTGATGCAAGTTCTCATAAGTGGTGATTTGTAGAGAGATTATAAAGGTTTCCTTCTAGAGGGCTGGATGCAGCACCACTGGAGTGGCTCGCAAGGACAAACTTCCCGAAGCTCCATTCACAGGCTTTGGATGAAAATCTCCTATCCTGATGATGATCTGTAATAATTTTATGAATCACACTGACTTGGTCACTGAGATATTTACTCTGTGAATATTACAGTTAACAAAGAACTACGTAATTAATTTGAGTCTACTGAAAGTAGACCTTGATTAATTCACTATCCACAAGGACAAGCATCAGGGAGTAGTTGCTCTGTGCTGATTCCAGCTCTGCAATGCCAAAAGGCACTGCATGTTTTCTAAGCAATTGGGAACTGAAGCAGTATGTTGCAGCTAAAGCCCTGAGAGAGAGGGGGAAGAATTTCCTGCCAGAATGTAAAAGGCGTTGCATATCTGGGCCATCGGTGGAGCCTTGACAAAGTACAAGCTGGCTGTGGACCAGAATCTGCCATTTAAAATAATTTTATGCCTGGTTTAGCATGTTGGAAACCCATAAGCAGTAGCAACCAGTAAGCAAATAAAATTGTTCAGCATCAGCCACTGCTTTCAAAATGCTGAAGAATTAATTTGGAAAAAATCTCAAAATAAATGTAGGATTTTATGCATGTAGTAGGTTTACTTTTGTGTTTGCACTGCTGGTCAGATACTGCTGTGAATTTACAACATATTACAGGACTATAGTAAAAATATAAATTTTCAGCCTACTCTCACTTGTCAGTCACCTTCACTTTTGCTTTCTTCTCCTATATATTTTGTGCTTCCTTTGTAAAGTCTCCTTTTACTAACTTGTCATGATTCTTACTTATAAATCTTGGAGAAAATGGAAAGAAGGAAAGAGGATGATGACTGAACTAGAGTGAGAAAAGCAAGAAATGAGGGAGAATGTAGAAAGTGATGCTGTGGTCAGAAATTGGATTTGAAAAGAAAAGCATCTACTTCTAAATCTTTAAGGAAGCATAATAGATGGTAAGTTGCAACTTTTTATTGTTTTCCTGTTTAACTTCTGCCAGTTAATTCAGGATCTTTTCAAATGGTCATAATTATTTTTTAGTAGCTGGACTGATGAGTTGAAGTTTTCTGTTCCATTGTTGGATAATAAGTCCTTTGTACATTTAAGAATTTTATCATACTTAAAGTATGAGACAACTGCATTTGTGGCATTTTCTGCATTTAATTATAGAATCATTTAAGTTGAGAGAGGCCTCTAAGATCATCAAGTCCAGCCATAAAACTAACATTGCCAAGTCTACCACTGAATCATGTCACTAAGTGGCATGTCTACATGTCCTTTAAAGTACCTCAAAGGCTGGTATTCTCAAACACATAACTGGTACCTCGTACCTGGTACCTCAACCACATACCTGGTACCTCAACCACATCATTTTTTCATAAAATAATGTCCAATGAATATCCATGAATAATATCCAATAAGAAATAGCCTTTTAATGCTGATTAGTAGTACACGAGTAAAAGTTGTACATGCCAGCTGTGAAAATGCCTGGCTAAAATTCAACTCATATATTTAGGCCATTTTTCGGAAGTCCACTTTCCCAGAGTCAACTTAACTCCTCCATCTTGTGTGAATGGCAGTTCCCTTTGTTGCAGAGGGGTGATAGAAAGAGCCATTTCTAGCTGGGGCAAATCTGCTGGTGTGCAGATCAATTCTCTGTATTACTCACCTTCTCTCTTCAATAGAAACATAAACTAAAATACAGCATATGGGAAACCACAGACGTGACCAGCTGAACTGTGGCCAAGTTGCATTGCTAGCAAAAGACAGCATCTGCTGTGTAATTCTTGTCAAAAAACAATACTAGTCTCAATCACAGGCATTTTCTCCTTTTGCCTAGCTCAATATGCATGGTTAATACTGTTTGCTAGGCAAAACATGTACTACTAAGATTAAGTGAAAGGTCTTGGTGTGGTGACTAAATCTGTGGAGAGGATGGTGCATGGCAACTATGGAGCTGTAACATAATGATGCATAAAACCAGTATTCAGAACATTTCAATATTGTAGTGAAACTAAGTACTGAAATTCAGTACTGTGCAATTAAATACTGTAGACAGCTGCAAAGTAATTTGAATCAAGTGATTTATTTCAAAATGTGATAAGAAGAAGAAAATAATTTGAATGTGGAATGTCAGTGTTGTGTATTTTCCTGAGGTAGAGTTAATTACTTCTCAGTGGCTGGCACAGTGCTGTTTGGGACTCAGTAAGAGAATAATGTTAATAATTAATGCTACTACACTGGGAGGAGCTGTTGACACCCTCAAAGAAAGAAAGTCCCTGCAGTGAGACCTCAGCAAAGCAAAGATGGGTAGCCACCAGTTGTATGAAGCATAATAAAGATGTGCCAGATCCTGCAGCTGGGATGGGGCAACCCTGGATGTATGCACAGACTGGGAATGAGGTGCTGTAAGCAGAGCCATGGGAAGGGACCTGGGGGTCCTGGCAAGTTGAACATGGGTCAGCAGTGCCCTGGCAGCCAGGAGGGCCAACCCTGTCCTGGGGGGCATCAGGCACAGCATCACAGCTGGGCAAGGGAGGGGATTGTCCTGCTCTGCTCTGAGCTGGGGCAGCCTCACCTCGAGTGCTGGGGGCTGGTTTGGGCACCACAGCATGAGAAAGACATTAAACTGTTAGAGAGCATCCAAGGGAGAGCTATGAAGATGGTGAATGACCTTGAGGGGAAGCTGTATGAGGAGTGGCTGAGATCACTTAGTCTGTTCAACCTGGAGAAGAGGACACTGAGGGGAGAACTCATTGCAGCCTACATCTTCCTCATGAGGGGAAGAAGAGGGGCAGACACTGTGCTCCTGTGCTTAAGTACCCTCTAAGAAAAGAATTATTTTCTAACATCCAAGATAAAACAGCACTATCAGTTTAAAAACATTGCCCATTGTCCTGCCACTGCATGCCCTCTCCCTTCTTTTTATAAACCCCTTAAAGGTACTGACAGGCCTCAATGAGGTCTTCCTGAAGCCTTCTCTTCTCTAGGATAAGCAACCCCAATTCTCTTTGAAGAGGTGCTCCGTCCCTCTGATCATCTTCATTGTGCTTTGGACTCACTCCCACAGTCCATGTCCTCCCTGTGCTGGGACCCCAGAGCTGGATGCAGGGTTCCAGGTGGGCTCTCACCAGAGCAGAGCAGAGGGGCAGAATCCCCTCCCTGGCCCTGCTGCCCATGCTGCTTTGGATGTAGCCCAGGACACGTTTGGCTCTCTGGGCTGGGAGTGCCCATGGCTGGGTCATGTGCAGCCTCTCACCCACCAGCACCCCCAAATCCTTCTCACAGGGCTGCTCTGCATCTGTTCATCTCCAGCTTGTGCTGGTACCGGGGGTTGCCCTGACCCAGCTGCAGAACCTTGTACTTGGTCTTGTTAAACGTCATGGGATTTCCATGAGCCCAATTCTTGAGCTTGTCCAGGTCCTTCTGGATGGCATCCTGTCCTGTGGGTGTGTCAGCTGCACCAGACAGCTTGGTGTCATCTGAAGACTTGCTGAGGCTGCACTCAATCTCACTGTCTGTGCCATTGACAAAGACATTAAAGAGCAGCAGTCAGAGCCCTGATGGACGCCGCTTGTCACTGACTTACAACTGGGTGTAGAACCATTGACCACAACTCTCTGCCAGTGTCCATCCAGTCAATTCTTTATTTACTGAACAGTTTATCTATCAAATCCATTTCTCTCCAGTTTGGAGATAAGGATATGATGTGGGACCATACTGAAGGCCTTACAGATGATGTTTGCCAGTCTTCCTGTGTTGATTGTTGCTGCCATGTCATAGAATGCCACCTTACTGGTCAGGCACAATTTGCCCTTAGTAAAACCATATGGCAGCTTTGGATCACTTCTTTGCCTTTTATGTGCCTTAGCAAATCTTCAGGGAGGATCTGCTTCATGGTCTTCTTCAGGAACAGAGATGAGATTCCTGGGCTGTAGTACCCTAGATTGTCATTTTAAAAATGGGGGAGATGTTTCCCTTCCCCTCCATGAAAACACAACATCGTTTTTTCAGATGAACTACACATAAAGATTTAAGGGACAAAGAAACTGAAGTACCAGCTCTATATTTTGATGATTCCTTGATTGATATACCTAATTTTAACTCACAAGTTTAACATTCCCGAACCTACTGCAGTGCACCACCAGCAGCTCACTGCAAGCAATGGTTCAGCTTCTAAGCCAACTGGTGTAATGTCTTTGAAGACATACACTGCATCAAAACCACTAATCTACATCAACCAATAACAGGATTAAAAATACATCAAAACAGAAACTCAAAATATAATGAGGCTAAAGATATAATGAGGCTCCTCCCCCATGCTCCCAGTTATAGTCTCAGGAGCTATCATAAATTACTTTTATGCAAAAAAGCTCTTTGTACATGCGGATGCAGGAAATATTTCTCCCTTGCAAACACGTTGTGAAGCCCACATGTATACAAACCCTAAGGCATAAACAAATCATCTGAGAAGCATGGTCATATCAGAGTTCCCCTGACTCGCACATTTAAGAACTGACAGAGGCAAGAGGATGAATGATTGCAGAACATTCCTCCCACAAACACTAAAAATAGTTTTCAAAATACTGGATGAAGTCTAGCAAAGAAAAGGAGAAAATCTATTTTGAGATAAAAGAACTTTGGTTCTGTCAGTGGTGATTTCATGAACAATATTAATATTAAGCAGAACACCTCTTAAGTTTTGAGGTACTGTAGTTGGCTAATACCAGATATATCCAAAACATGTAGTAATTTTGATTACAAGATAAATAATATTTACCATATTAAAAGAGTTTTGTATGTAGCTCCTTCAGCAACTTTTATTAAATATCACAATAAGATTATAGAAAAACAGAATTTTCAGTACACCAAACATTCCTTGTGTATTACACTTCCAAGGGCTACCAATATATGGTGATGCCACTACAATAATTCTCACAATCAACCTCGATTACACTGCTTTTTCCTCTTACCCTCCCCCTTTTCCTTTCTAATGGAAGAAATTAGAAGTTAGCTTTCTTAGGAACAGCTGTTAGGGGTCGTACAACAGAGCTAAAAAAAAAATCTCATCAATTGCACTCATAATCATCATCATTTTGGTATTAACAGACATCACAGTAACCTCAAATCTTAAAATACTAAGTACTTCAAAGGTCAACAGTCCAACAATGTTGAACAGGACAGGGGTAACAAATGCAGATGCATTTCCATAATATATTGTGAACTTCTGAATTTTAGAGATCTGATCCTAACATCTAATGCTTATTATTATTTGAAATTTAATATACTGGATAGATTAGAAGTCCAACTTTAGAGTAATTTTAAATATCTATAATTAGGAACATGCTGATATCATAAAATATTTTCATTTGGTCTGGATTGTTCTTACTTCTCCTTTCTCTTTTTGCCTCATCCTAGCATCAAGCACTACAGAAAAATCTTTTTGCAAGTTTTTAAAATGCTAATTCTTTCTAGATGCTAATTCTTACTACAGGACATTTTTATAATGGGCTAAGTAGAGGCAGAAGTCTCGCTCCTGGTTGGTCCCCCCAGCAGAAGATCTTCATGGGACCCCTCAAACTGCATCTGTTCACTGTTCACTGTTCACTGCATGTTCATGGAGAATTCACTACTTGTGCATGATCTGCTTGCCAGCTTGTCATCTGGCTATGCAAGCAACATAATTGCCCCCAGAAATGGGGACAGTGCCTGTTTGCAGTTGCAGCTCCTCAGCAGGAATGCTTTCACTGTGCCACCAGTGCTGAATACTACCAACACACTGAATACTACCAACAGGGTTCCTAGGTGAGCTTCTAATGCCATGGCCAGACAGCCTCTTTCCTTAGGACAACTTCTCGTCATTGGGCTGATCCATCAGGCAGACCAGTAGCCCAATCCAGATGCTGTGGTGTAGATTTTGGTTTAGTAGAGAATAAAAAGCCTTCTCACAAGGCTCAGTTGTTACCATTGCTTTATTAAACAGCTTTCTTTGATGTCAGCAGAGGTTCCTCTGTCTGGAAGGAATTTCCAGATTTAAAACTGTGACTTCTCATCCTACACATATGTCCGCACGCACACACACGCACACACAAACACACACGTGCGCACACACACACACACACACACACACACACACACACACACACACACACACACAGATACTCTTGCTCTCCCTGAACCTCCCCTTCATCTTTGGCATGTGTTAAATGCAACAAAGCAATCAAAGGAAATGGAAAGCAGTTTGTAATGTGAGACTAACAGTGTCATGCACATTTTACTGTAATACTTAGAGTTATAAAGAAGAAAAACATTAAGACTGTAAGGCTTCATACCTAGGATTTTTCTGAAAGGTGCTGGACTCTTTGGTGTCAGCATTTTCATCTTCAGCATAGCTGGACTTTGAGATTTTAAGTCCAGAAACCAGTTTGGAACACCTACAATCCCTAAAGATTTTTACATAATCCTGGAATTTTTGGGTGACAATTATTCTTAGCAATATCCACTAGGCAATAATAGATTTTGCAACATTAGATTTCTTATTTTCAGTTCTACTTTCTTTTCTTCCTACCCTCACATTATTTCCTATGTCTGTTCTTGCAGAATTAATGGAACTAAAGGAAATGTGCAGTCCAACTGGAAATGTATAATCACAGCTTTCAAATGACATGCTGTGTTAATATCCACTCATTCTAGATTTAGATCCTAATATCAGCTAGAAGTATATTGAAATTACAAAGGCAAGAACATGAAGTAGTAGTCCTACTGACCAATTTTGAAATAAGAGCAGTTTCCAGTGGGTTTATAAGTAATTTTCTGATGTTTTGATTATTAAATTCTTCTCCCAGATCTTCTCAAGAACAATGGAAGTCACAGTGCAGCGCCATTTCTCAAAAATATGCAATAGCCACTTGAGACAGTGATAATTTAGCAGCAATGTTTCCTGATTTTCCAGTTAAGAGGAAGGTGTAATGAGAAAATACTGGCGGTAAGAAGGAAGATAATGAACTTGATTTTTGCTAACATCTCCTGTTAGCAGCTGCACTTTCTCCTCCTCTTAAGAGCAAATGCTACACCAGCAGTAGCAGCAAGAGTTCTACATTTGGCATACATTAAAGTAGCACAATGCAGTGCCAAGTAAGGAAACACCAGCAACTTGGAACAGGACTCTTCTGGCAGAAATCAAATGATTGCTTGGATGAAATTCAAGTTTCTGCTACTGGCTTAAAACTGGCTATACTGCTCATCTATCTAAGAAAATTCAAGTACCAGCAAATACTGAACTAAACAAGATGCTGTTTTCTCAGCAAAAACACTTGAAGTGTGAGGGAGTTTGCAAGCTGAAAAGCTAAACATGCTTTATCTTTTACCACTTATCACTTCACCACTTTTTATCACTTTATGTTTTTAATTTTTAAGTCATTTTAGTCTTTATCAAATTTCTGTATCTTTATATCACTGGCTTAACTACTGTCATCATAAGCCCAGATGGCAACTAAGCATTGGGCACACACTTGTTCCCACCCCCCACTGCACCTGGTGGAATGGGAAGGAGAATGAAAAGGGAAATTTGCAGGTTGAGATTAGAACAGTTAAACACCTGAAGCAAAGTAAATAGTTTTTTTTTTTTGTTAGAAAAAGGATAAAACTCAAGGAGAAACAAGTGATGTACAGTACAATTGCTCACCACTCACAGACACATGCCAGATCATTCCCAATCACTTATCAAACCCATTTCCAGGTAACTCCCTAACTTGATATTCTATGCAATATATTATAGGTTGTGGAATCTTCCTTTGGCCAGTGTGTGTCACCTGTCCTGGCTGTGTTCCCTCCCAGCTTTTGGTTTTTTTTTCCACCACTTCACTGGCAAAGCATGACAGACTGAGTAAATGCTTGACTTAGAATTACGATTGCCCAGAGAAACTGTGGATGCCCCATCCCTGAAAGTGTTCAAGGCTGGGTTGGATGGGGCCCTGAGCAGCCTGATCTAGTGAATGGCATTCCTGCCCATGGGATGATCTTTAAGGTCCCTCTCAACCCAAACCATTCTATGATTCTTTGATTCTATCTACTGTGCATTTTTGAACTTGCAGTTTCCTTCCGGTAGAAGTCTGTAATCACTGACCTTCTGTAGAATATGTAGACACTGGTTTAGGAGGATCAAGAAGTGGTAAACCTTTTTGATAGGTAGTTACTGATGTTATCCATTGCAGAACTGCTGACTGAGAGAGGTTAGTGTTAACACTGTGTATTTTACTCCTAAGCACATTTCTGTCTTTTTCACTTGAGTGTGATGTACTTTTAACTGTATTCAGAATTTAGTGTTAGAGGCAGAAAAATAAGTATGAAGAAACTAAAAACATTGGGTCTCTAGCTAAAGAAGTTACCTGAGAGACACTTCTAATAAATATTTAAGCATACCAATACCTTTCTTAGAATTTAGTCATATGTGGGTGAATATCTTTGCTCCTCCAGTTCTTTGTGAAAGCATAAATTGTGTGCATTTTCTTGAGCACTTGACCTAAAGGAGAACACTCAAGCAGCAAAAGCCAAAGTCATGGTTGTACTACCTTGTCTTTGCTTCCATTTTACATGTGTTTTTACCCACCTCTCACAAAATTTATTCAGGTTGGCTCTCTGTAGCAACAATTTTACAGATTTGAATGTGCTGTTCACGTCCCTTTAGAAATTTGTGCTTACTGATATGGAACTGCACATCCTTATTCTACCCCACGCTTCACATTGATTCCCTCTGGGATATTTTACAAGTGTGTACTTTTGGAAAATGTACAGTAAACCTACTTTTGAAAGTTGACGTTAAATTCCATATTAGTATTCTTTTCAAAAGGACAAATTGTGTGGAGTGAAAGAAACTAAGTATTTTAAAATGTGCAAACAGCTCTCTGAGTACCACTGTCACAGTTATATCAGTGAACTTCTCCTTTTTAGACAATAATAAATAAAGTTTATTTAATTAAATTTTAAGAATGCAGTTTGCCTCTTTATATCAACTTTTATAGAGGTTTTCTTTGTGGTAGGGTCCTGTGATACAATAGGTAAATATTCTGTTATAGTAGTTAACCTTTCATTTTAAAGGAACTTGTACAAATTGAAGCAATTGTACATTTTGCATTTATCTAAAACTGAGTTGTTTTCTCCATTAACTGAATGGCATCACTGTAGTACAGGGTCACACTTGTTAATTTCTCATTCTTACACTTGGAAATTGGTATGCAAGTGGGAAGCTGAATGAGTGGTGGGAAGCTTTTCTCGCTTCTCCCCAAAACAATTTGGCAGAGCTTGTATGAGAGCAATGTATGAGACCAATGGGACACATGCCTCTATCATCCTTAAAGAACAGTGGGCTTCTGTTTTAATCCTGTTTAATGCAAACTCTTTGGTATTTTTTACAAGGATTAGATTCCTAGTTCATGCATGTTTCTGAAGAAAAATGACTTACAGATGAATAATAGCTCTTGGCTGATTCCACATAGTATTTCTGCTAGGAGGTTGGTGTTGAAACATGCAGGATTGTCTTATGAGCACACAAAATGGCATTTTGGTGAAATGTTAGTCTGTTGGGGCTTGTTTTAAATAGTATTAACAGTCTTGTGGCACTGAGCTGGTCAGGACCAAAACTGATATGCAGAAGAATGAGAAAGAGGAAGTGAACAGCAAATATAAGCCTACACTGCCAAGCAAGGTGCTTGTCTCTGTTGACATCCTCTTGGGAATGTTTGAGTAGTTCCCTGGGAAGCGGTTTGTAGTGGAGACAGAAGAGGTGAAGGAAATATTTATCTGTAGAGACAGTATCTCTGAACTTACATTAAGTTTAGGAAAGCCCCTAAGAGAGGAAAACCCCCAAATTTAAAAGCACCATGGCTATGGTTTTCAAAACTGGATACTCACAGGTTCTCAGGATATATATTTATGTGGGCAAAGTATTGAACTTGCCTTCACCGTTAAAATTCTCAGGAGTCATTAAAATTCTCAGTCTCAGGCTCCCAAACTCAGTTTCTCTGACTGTCTCAAAATGCGTTAGTTTCCTGGCTGAAATAGGAAGCATTGTACTAATTACCATCACAAAGCTGCTCCAAGAGGATTGTGTCTATTAATATTTATTGGAAGTGTTATGTGACAAAGATGGGGTCATGTAAAATGAAGGACTGTAGAATTTTTTAGTACATTTTTGCAATGTTGTGATATATGGCCAATTTGGTAACATAGTGTGGAGATGTTGTTTTACCTGGCTTCTGCAAAAAGATGCATTCAGATCCCTCAAAGGAATGCTGTCATACAGATTGCTCTTACCTTGGATGCTCATATTTCACAGCCTGCTGAAGCTGGAGGCAAATGCTGAACACTTCATCTCTGAGGAAACTACTTTTATAGAAGTTTAAGGGGTGAACTTTCGATGGTGTACTTAAAGACTGTTTCCACTCTTTACTCTTTGCACCTTCAATTTTTTAGTAGCTGTCCATTCATTTTATATCTCCACGAATTAAGTAATAATTTTTAAAAAGAAGTCAGCCTTTTTTCCATCTTTTTAAAAAAATTATGTTTTTATTAAAAACAGTTGCTATCAACAACAATGATTTCACCTCCTTACTTTGTAAATCTGTGAACTGCAGGACAGATCAAAGGGAATCTAGTGCACAACCTGTAAGTAGGAAGATTAGAAATCACTTAATTGTTTTCTTTTTCTTCCTCTGTTGAAGGAAATACTAAACAGTCTCTCTGTACAGATAAGCTTAGAATGGTGAATACACGAGCAGATAGGAGAAGAGAACATGAAAAAGGAGAAATACTCCTGCCCAGAAAATATTTGAGTTTCTCTGATGAATCATAAAGGTGTTTAATTTTTTTCTCTCTTGTTCGTCTTACCACCCTGCGGGAGCATGAACTAAGAGTTCCTCCCCACTTTTACTTTCTGTTGCTTTAGGCTTTCTAGAACCCCCAAAAAGGCATTAGGCATTTTGCTTTTTTATGTTCACTTGCAATATGTATTCAATACAAGGTATTGAATACAATATGTATTCAATACAACAATATGAGAAATAACTGTTTTTATTTTCTGATATATCTGATTGATAGATTTTAAAATCACCTTTAGCCCTTATTTGTACAATTTTCATTTTTAGCTTCCCCTTAGTGCTGATGTGATCTATAAAAATGCTTGGAACTGTCAGTACCTATGAAAGGAACAAGTATTTCTGATCTGCACTTGTAAATACATATTGTAATTAGGTTTCCCTGTGATTTTGTAATTATAAGCACTGTCAAGTCATCACTGATCAGTGATGTGCCAGTTTTCAGTAATAACAGAGCATGAAAATGTGGAAGGAGGCCATTCTGGCAGCAATGCTGTCCATAACAAATTTTGCCTAAAAGAGCAGAGAAGAAAATCTTACTGTTGCAGGTTAATTAAATAGGGAAGAATGTGCTTGATTTTGATAGACAGCTCAATTCAAAACTGTCCGTGGTCATTTCTGCTATAAGCAGAGATCCTTAACATAGATCATCATCACGGCATGATAGAATAATGTGGGTTGGAAGGGACCTTTAAAGGCCCTTTAATCCAACCTCTCTGCAATGAGTAGGCACAAGTAATGGGCAGAGAAAAACATGAAGTAGCAGTTCCAAATAGAATTCTAATATCCTAGTCAAAATAAAGAAAACAGCAAATACAAAGTCATACTTTTATGACTTTGTATTTGCTGTATTATTTATTTTGACTTGTTCTAGTTTTCAGATTTCTTTCTTTTTTTTTGTAGGGGTTTCTTTGATTGCTTTTTCTTGTTGGTTTATTGTTCTGTTTGTGTTTTATTCTTGTTTTTCTTAAAGGTATTTACTAGCATCAAGTCTCCACTGAAAGATATGGAGACCTACTCTTGAGATCAGAGCAAGGTATTTAATTGCCATGAGCTGTAGAGCATGTGCTGTTCCCTGTTAACTCTTTGTGCAATGACATGCAGAGGAGAATTGAGGAGGAAGTTGTAAGATCATCACTGAACTGTGTGAAGCTGTGAGGCAATTCCTGTTTGTGGGAGGGCACTGGAGGCATGGCTGCAGTAGTGGTCAGAATGTTACTATGAGCTGGGAAAGCATTTCACTTGCTATTTTTACTGTATAGATCATACCCATTTTTTCATGTTTGTTTGCCAGAGGAAAAATTGATTCTAAATGCTAGATTTTCATTTGGATGATTCAAAACGGTGGATTTTCTGTTCCTCTTATTTTATATAAAATGTCTTTATTTTTTGAATTTAAGCAATGATTGTTCAATAAATATTCAGTGATGGATTATCTAAATTCATCAAAGTGCTAAACACAAAGAGCTTTCTTACCTTCTAATTTTTTGTAATAAAGAATATCAATATCATGTTCCTGTAGGCTGATTTTTTAGAATGTGCACTCTCTCATTTGAAGTGTCTTTGGTAGCATTAGGTGTGGTAAACATAAAGAGGAACTGGAATTTCCTGGAAAGAAAGATCAAAGAGTGTAAGGATTGTGCAAAATAGAGATCCATTGTGTTACTCAGTTTCCTAAGGAATTTCAAAGAAAATTTCAAGCCCTGCTACTTTAAAAATATTTAAGATTTATGAAACTTATTGGTCAGATTACCTTTGAGCTAATGAACATAAAAGGAGCAGTAATTAATTAGCTTTTTTATCTCTAGAAAAATTTAAAATTAAACTTAATAATGAAATTAATACACAGATGTCTTTGAAAGCATGAAAAAATGAAAGCAGAGTGAAGAAATGAGGCTTAATCATTCTGTTTCATTGCATAATTTGCTCAATCCCTTTGCCTTGAAGATGTTGTTCCTCTTGTTCTACTGGTTCCATTTCATACCTTTGCTGAACAGTGCTCTGATGTAATTTCCCATGACTGCACAATTGATACTGAGAACAAACCTACTTTTTCTGGCTTGCCTTTGGGAATATGGTAAACTTTTCAAAGGCTCCTGCTGCAAGTAGGTTAAAGGGATACAGCAATCTGGACCCAGTATCTGCTTATCCTTGGTAGATCCATGTGTATCTTCGGATGCTACACATCCATGTGGATCTTGAATGCTGAACCTTCACACCCGTCCTAGCTGCTGGTTAGGTGTTGGTAAAAAGCTTTATGCCTTTGCTCTGCCTCTTTCAAGTGTGCTTTCACTGTGCTACTACTGAGTCTGGTGCCTGCTGACAGTTTTTCTGATTTTTACTGCCCTGCACAGAGGACATGCTAGTGAGCAGCGTAATCTAGGCACACATCTTCCCTTTGCAAATCTGCCTCCCTCATACCTTCTCCTGAGAGCACGTGATGTATGCATGTGGCACCACCATGATATAAACATGTGTTTCAGACCTTGGTGGTCTGTGTGATGGGCAGTGCTGCCATTTTGCAATGTTTAACACACTGAAACAAAACAAAAAAAAAAAAAAAAGAGATTACCAAAAATATGTAAGCTTGTGCAAAGGGAAACACAAGAAAGGGTGACCCTGGCTTACTCATGCTACATATATATTGAATTTTATTGAGACTAGGACAAGATAATTTTGCACTGATTTCTATATTTGACCTTCAGATTTGGGTATGAATGTAAGCTCCACAGATTAACAGGAAGAGCCTTTTTGTGATGTGTGAATAGCAGCTTGCATTGTAGGCTGAGATGCTAGCCTGAGACTGCAAAGTGCTGTGTGGTGCATACTTCTTTTTCTTTTCTCCTCCGCCTAGCTGTTAACTCATTCAGACTCCATCAAATGTAAAGTTGGACCCTTGCAGAGTTAGGCTGTGACTCTTTTTTTTATTTAAAAAGCTGGTGAGACTTTCAGAGTGGGATCCAAGATTTCTAGTAAATAAGTTTAAAATATGACATTTTGCAGGAGGGATCCCCTAAAATAATCTTTTCAGCTAGTATTTTAAAACCTGAAATGTGTATTTAGCTATACTACTTACTGATTTAGAAGGGCTTAATGAATTTCTCCATCAACATTCTTCTCACACATGCATTTCTAGAAACCATGAAAAATTTGTCATGGTAACTTGAATGTCTGTATTCTAGTTAGCTAATTCTGCTAGCCCAGAAGCTGGTGCTACTGAGGCAATAGTAGTAAGTTGTTTTATGCTGATTCTACTGTCACTGTCACTGTTACATGCTTTAGTTATGGCACACTCTAGAAGTGAATTAGTATTGAATGTTTGAATGTTATTTTTGCATTCCACCATGTTAGCAGTAAAGCTGGTGTAGAGCCAGCCGCAATAGACCCTACCAAGACAAAGCTGAGTCAGTTGCTGGATGCATCCCATAGTAATAGTAATAGTAATAGTAATCTTTTCCTCCTCTGATTTCTGTGATGATTCTGCTTTCCCTTACTGTGCACAATAGTGTCTCACCACTGGAATCATCTGCCTGTCCAGGGTTGTAACAAAAATTACTGTCAGGGGGATAAAAATATTGTCCATATTTCCTTTATGTGGTCTTTAGGATATATTGGATTATGATTAATAGTCTGAATAAGACCTTGAACTACCTGTGAGGTACTCCAAGAAGCCAGTATAGGCAAGAAAGTTTCCAGTTTGCCTTTTATTTGACCTTTTGTGATGCTTTTGGCAGGTGCAAGAGTAGGGTTTTTTATTAACTTAGGATGTATCTAGAAAAGAGCTAGTGTATTTCCCAAGTCATGTTTCTGAGGGCAGACATGCTCTGGCATTCACTGATGCTGCTCTTTACCTTTTCATTCTGAGTAAATGAATCCAGTCTTAACAAGAAAACAAATATATACCTTTCTTACTCAGATGTTTTCAGGGAATGTGCTAGCAATTGAGATGCTGCTATTGCCAGTTAAATTTCCTTTTGCATCCTTAATGCAGCTCCTTTCCGGAGGAGTTATGTTATACCTATGTTTTTGTACATTTCCAGGAAACAGTCATCTTATTAAGATGAAAAGTTAATAAGAAATTGCCCTCTGCAGAGGGGCTAATTGTTCAGGCTAGTCTGGAGCAAGACTGTCTTCCTGACTGAAATACTGTTGTTAAGTGGATGGAATGGATGCATGATTAGATTATCAAGCTGAATAATGCAGATGGTTTTCTTGCTGTGTTTTGGGTGCTCATTGCTAGAAGAGTACAATAAAATAGAGTTTGACAGTACCTAATGACTCGCTGTAGCAAAATAGGCACCAAGATGCGAAGAGTATAATACAGGTATTTTTTCACATGATAGGAAATCAAGTGGTAAGGCAGAAAACTGTCAAAACATAATTCATTAAATCGAGACAATTTGTCATTAAACCTTGAATTACCAAGCACAAAAATTTATTAAATGGAAAAGATTGGCAGATGCTTGTCATAGGTTATCGGAATAAAGTCTATTTATACATTTGGTGTAGAATTCAGACAGCAGATATTCTTCTGTGTTGTCTTGCAGCTGCAGTTAAACCCAATGTTGATCTTCACAGTAACACAAACTGGCTTTTGCAGTTTATGTTTTATTGTCTGGATTCATGAAGCCATTTCAGTAGAATGTGTTGTACTGATTGTAGATCAGATATAATTCTGTAATAAAGGGATTAATTTTGCAATTTAAAATTTGAAACCTGTAGTTTAAATGACCTTTAGATGTTTGCTTTTCCATGGTATTGGCAGAAGAGTATTGTACTAGGAAAGCTAAACTTTGTCCTTGACACAGATTAATATCTCTATGTTCAGGAGAAAAGCTGAGTTGAATTCTGGTTTATGAAGTCCTGGCAGGACACTGTTGAAGTCTAATAGTTTATTGATAACTGTTTTGACTGCAGTATTTTATTTGCTGCATATCACATGGCACATTTGCGATTCTTTTCCAAGCATATACAAATCAGTCCCCAAACAGGAAGATTGTCTTTCAAGAAAAGAAAACTGCATTTACACAATATGTCTCCCTCTTTTCTCTCTCTTGGTGGTGTTTTGAGGGGATGTGTGCACTTGCCTTAGCTTGGGTCTCATGTTTCCATGTAAAATTTTAAGTTCAACTAGAGTTTAGTGCGCAGTTTTATAGCAAATGATTCCTTCAGGAGTAGATCAAATATCACAACAATTTTAGTGCAATAACGGGAGTCATCATTGTCATCTCCTGGTATCACCCAAACAGAGAGTGGTGTGAAACAAGAGAGGGGTATGACAGCTGTGACCTGATTGTGCAGTTGAGAGGTGGAGACGTGCCCTTGTTGTACAGCTTTTTTTGGAATATTGAATATTGTAATTTTTCTTTTGGTGATTTGAGAAAGAAGCTGAAAAAATATGTGAATTTCTATCTTAATCTGTCAGAGGGTTTGTGGTAATTTTTTTTTCATGTGCACAATGTACTTAACAAATAATAATTTTGCAGGATAAGAATCTTAATGTTTTAGCTTTCTGGTAATTTCAAAGGTCTCTGGCAGAACCCATAGTTCCAAGTGGTAGATGAGGGAGGGTGAAGTCAGCTGGGTAATATTCTAATAAAAAGAGAGAAGAGTTTGAAATGGCCACAAGGAGTCTAAAGTGCATGGAACTGCCATCTGCAGTAAGCAGGATCTGTTTTCTGTGTTTTCATGGCTGAGATTTTTTAGACAAATAAAAAATTTAGCTTAAGCATTCAGTGCATGGTTCTGAGGACTTCCCTTGATTCTGCCAGGAGGGAGGAGCTGTGCCTGTTTTTCCTCCTGATATAGGGTAACATTGAAATTTGAGTGGGACAGTGAGACAGGAATCCTGACAGTCACAGAGCCAGGGCTGACATCTGGTTTCCTGTGTTTTCATGGTAGGGAATGCACAATTCCATCCAAGGGCAAGCTGCCTACCTTCCTTCTGTTTCATTAGTCTGACATGAACTGACTGGGTGTTTCCAGTGCCAATATAAAAAGAATAAAAATTATATCCATCCCCTTTTTTCTTTCCTTGGTGCTAGCTCAGCATCAGCTGTTGGAAGGCAGAGGAGACTTTCCCAATTTTCAAATGTTTTTTTGTTCCCTTCATATTTTTTTAGGGAAAGGATGCCTATAATCTCTACAGCTGCTCAGTATATGAAGAGCTTTTGGAATTGTGAAGTTTTGCATAATTTTCAAGGTTGATGTTGAGGAACAAGGTAGATGTTTGACATAGATTGTTGTGCAGGTATATTTTAAGTCTTCATTTGAATAATCTGTAAAAAATTTCACCCAATATGGTGCTTCAAGTTGACTGGTCATAACTGTTTTAGGGACTCAGTGAAACAGGGATGAAACTGCACCTTAAAACATTTTGAGGAAAGCTGTGCTTAAAACTTTGTAATGTGTTATGGCTTGTGATAAAGTGAGTATTATTACATATGACAGCATATATACATTTTAAAATAACAGTTTTTGAATGCTGTCAAATAGATCAAACTCCTTCATTAAATCCATTTGATGAAAAGAGATTGTTCTAGATAGGTAGCTCTCTTTTTTAGTATTTTTATTTTAGTAACAATGTTTGTGGGAAATTATGATGCTCAGTGGTGCTATGCTGCCATTACAATCAAAGCATGTTTTTTCCAAGTTTGTTTTGTAAAGCTCGTAATGCAGTAGAATTAACCAGCATCAGAATCTGCATATTTTCAATCTCTCTTCTAAAAAGCTTTAAATCAAGATTGACTGCCTTGTCTGAAGACATGCTGTAGAAAAAAAATGCAATTATTTCATTTTACAAAAGATAAGGCTGGGAAGTATGAGACGTTAATTGGATAAAATTGTATTTGTTCCAGATTATGTAGATAGCTAAATCATCTAATGGCCTTCTCTAATGTTAGAATGAATCCCTTAGTGTTTTTTCTTGACATATTTTTTGTATTTATATACAAAGTGTGTACCTGTATGTATATGTATAGACACATATGCACAAAAAATATGGGGTGTGTATGTGTGAGATGTAGCAAAGACCCAGTATAAGCTAGAAAAGGAAATACCTTTGATGAGCTAAATGCATGATGATGGTCAGCATTTTTAATCTATTGGCCATTGCTATGAGAGATTCTTTATTAAATATTTCAAGACTAGTATCTTCAGCCATGTATGAATCCATGCACTGCAGAGGTTCAGCGGAGTCAGTTTTAAATCGGTAGTAATGTCTGGAATTACTGGAACACCTTTCAGCCATCCTGCAGAATTGTGCCCTTCAGTAGGTTGGTGCTTTCTGACAGCTGTACACTGCTGTCCACTTGTGCTGCTCTCCTGCCATGAGTATAACCCAATACAGATATTTGTGTATTGGGTTATAGGCATGGCAGGAGAGTTTATATTTCTGTTTCTGTTTGCTGTTGAGAGAAGATGATGAAGACAAAGCTTCAGAGGATTGGCTGCTGTGTGAGAACCACCTGCATGGCCTGAGGCTGGCTACCCACTGCATGGTGAAGAGGAAGATAGGCAGAACTGGGAAGGGTTAGAGAAGACTAGGTGGTGAGACTGGGCAGCATAAGAGCAGAGTGTCATTCCTGCACTAAAATAAAGTTTAAATGCCTTGTATGAAAGGGAATCTTTCATCTTTTCTAGAAAAATATATCCTGGTTTACTGGTTCTTGTGTCTCTGATATGGTTTTGCTTAACTCTGGTGCATTCTTAGTTGAGTTTTCAGTGAGGTCTGTTCTTCAAGGCTCTTCAGAGAACACGTGGACATGGGTGGGTTTGGGTTAATGGCACCAGAAGCACTTGATGGTGAAATCTTCAGAGATTTGCAGAATCACAGAAAATTCTGAGTTAGAAGGCACCCACAAGGATCATCAAGTCCAGCTCTTAAGTTAATGGCTCATAGGAGGATGAACCCACAACCTTGACATTACCAGGCTCTAACCAACTGAGCTAACCCCAGTGGTCTTCCCCTGCTTTCCTTCTGCTTGCTGATTTCCTTGTACTTAGGGCACATGGCTAAGGATGATTGCTGCATCCCACAAGGAAGGGTGCAAGGCCACTGAAGTGTCTGATTGCTCTCTCACCAATTTCCATGCTGGCTTGTTTCTTGCTTTGTTTTCCAAAAGTTCTTTTTGCACCGATGTGTCAGGCAGAAAGAGAAATCTGAAAAGTTGTCCTGTGCTGCAAGACAAGATACCTTTTATTCTTTGGCGTCATCTGCTCATTTATGTAACTTCTCCAGTTTTGAAAAAGAGGTTCATTATAAAATAATTTCATCCTGAGGTTTTGCAGTCAGCTTTGGCAGAGCAGTTACAAAGCTGTCAGAGTTTTGCTTCTTAGAATCTGCATATCAGCTTTGCAGTGCACCTAGCTCTTTCCTAAGACATTTTTAAGAAGTTTTTTTCTTTCACATAAGCCTGTAGTACCCATAGATGACCTGGGTGAGGAGAATGTAGCCTTAGTTTGCTCCCAAATTACAAGAAGTTTAGTACAGGTTTTCTACTCCCAGAGGACAATAAGAAATCTTACTTTACTTTTTATTTTGCAATAATATTCAAAGCCATTCACTCCTTTTTCAAGTTCCTTGGTTGTCTTCCTGATTTTTTCTATTGCTCTTCTTCAATTCTAAATGTGACAGGAATTTAAAGAGAGACCATTCTGATGAAACAATGACCTAGGAACCAGCTGTACTCTCTGTTTATGAAAGTTACTGTATGTTATATGTTTTGCCAGGTCTCCTTCCACTCTGCAATCACCTGTGTGAGAACAGGAGTTTATTTAAAAAGTTGTGGTTTGATGTTTAAATACCTGTTAACAATGCACATTCCCTAAAAAAATTTGCTTAGGAGAACTGTGCTTATTTGTATACAGGAAGTAGCTTCCATTGTATGGTTTTTTTATCTGCCACTACACATAGTAAAATAAATATAGGCAATCCTATTAAGCATCATCTTCTGTTTTTTTTGTTTTGTTTTATTGGGTTTTATATTCAGTTGCAACAGGCAATGTGGGTGGTTAAGGGAAATTGATAAGGGAAAATGTGTGCATAAACATCCTCTGCATCCACTGATTTTTCAAGGCTTTCCCCAAATGCCAGCCACCGGGGAGAAAACTTCCAATATATAAACACATAATCTCTAGTCCTTTTTTCCCCCTCCTCGTCTTTTTTTCATTCAGTTTCAGCCAAGAGCTAAAATTTTATAAATATCAAAGATAGCAAATTTTGTCCTTAATAGATAGGAAAGAATAGACAGAATAGTATATTTGTAAGGTCAGGAAAACTGAGTTACATACATTTGGGATGTCATTCAGGGCTTTGCTTTCCTTTTACTAGATGGGAAGACACATTTGCAGCATCCTAGGATTTATTTTGGGGGAGGCCATCTTAAAAGAGATACAAGAGTAACTACTGCTAAGAAGAAAAAAAGTATGCTGAGTTCCCAGCTTAGTCAAAAAGGGTGCATTTTAATAGTGTGTCAGTATGTTCCCCAACTAAAAAATATGGAAAACAGACCAATTACTGAAACAGCAAAAAGTGAGGTCAGCTTGCCTTTGATCTCTGCTGAGTGTGTGGGAACAGGAAGTCTGAGCACATGATGGAAAGATGAAGCTGAATCTGACACAGTAAGGGAGAAAGTAAAGTCTAGTAAAGGTGAAACAATTATAGGGTCTGTAAAATGCATTGCTTTATTATCTTCTTTTTTGCAGCTGTGGTTAATGGAATAAATCTGTAGAGCTCTCTATTTGAATTTCTATTGTGTGTTAGGTTTTTGTGATGATAGTTAAAAGAAATTCAGAAAGACTTGTTGTTCTCAATCTGTATTCTTATAAGTACTTCTTTAAAGAGTGGAAAAAAAAGACAATAGTTGTAATTTTGTGAGGTGATGATTATAAATGCAAGGGTAACTCTGGCTATGCTATAAAATGGAGGTTTTATTTTAGGTAGTGCTAATGAGGCAGTTTGTATGTCTTTCAAGGACTGAATGACCTCCAGAAAGAAAGAAAGAAAGAAAGTAAGAAAAAATCAATCCAGCTTTCCCAAAATGCAAGGAAAATTGTGAGCTGGGGAGTTTTTTTTTTGGCAAGGAGACAGAAATTTGTATTACACAGAGAATGAGTTTCTCCCCTGATGCCAATATCTGGCTTTTATTAAATACCATTGGGGTGCATTGGTGTAGGCACCAAGTCCAAGGAAATCTTCTGGAGGACTTCTTTTTTCAGTGTTTTCAATCCACCATTAATTTGCTCTTTTGAAGATTGAATGTCAAATCTTACAAATTTAATGTTTATTTTCCTTCAAAACAAGCATTTAACAACTGGGATTATTATGAGGGGGGAAAAATACTAATGAAAGATTCTTTACTGTGTAATTATTTCTGACAGGAAAATATATTTAACCATATGTGTCTATAAAGCACTAGTTGAGCAGCTTGGAAATAATTTCTTGTGGTAAAATTATTCCTACAGTCTGCTGAAAGTACAGGAATGAAGCACTTTGCTGAGTGGGAAATGAGCCAACATGATCCTTGAAGTTACAAAATTTCTGCAGTCAGAGCACATAGGAAAAGTGATTAAGCCTTCTGACATATTACCAAAGATGTATAGAAAGGGGTTTCTTACCTAAGGCAGGTAAGCAGGATGAGTAGTTGAAAAAATGTGTGTTGGTGGATTCTAAATTAGTAGAAGGTGAGGGATCTTTGTGTTTATCCCCATCCTCTTTCATAAAAACTTTTTTTTAATGTGCATTTTTTGAAGATGCATGGTAGGTATGATATGGTTTTGCTTAACTCTGCACAAGGTCCTCTGAGGCATAATGACATAATTATATTGTATGTCTATCTGACAGTTCAAATGCATAGCATGGTGAGGATTCCTCAATTAACCGAAAATTTTATCTGGGCCCTTATCACATGAGATTAGTGTATGAGTTGCATTTTCAGCTGGTTCACTGAGAGCTGGTGACTTCTTCACCATGACTGAGGGTCTTGTCTGTCAGGAGACATTATTTGTGAGTTTCAGGACTTGTTGTGATTGGGTGTGCTCCAGGGATGATATTGCCAGATCAATGACTATACAGCTGGGTTTGTGATTCCAGAATTATCCACAGAGTGATGGATCAAATTTCTGTGATATCTAGTTGTATATTCTGTTCATTATGTGAGCTCTTAGCCTTTCACATCAGCCTAATAGCCTTTCAAATGGGCATTACTTCATCCCCTCTAGGGATTATGTTCCATGATCTTGGATTTCTTCCTCCATTCTTCCCACCATGTGACATCCTGTGTCATGCTTGCAGACATTCAAGATGTGTTTCCTTGTCCGAGGTGATGAGCATGTGGGGATCAGCTGAGGGGCCACTCAGGGCTTGCAGGGGTTCCCCCGTTCTACTCATAGCTTCTTCCAAGCCACCCTTTTCTCCCACTTGGTGTGGAGGCAAAGGTGTGTTTGTTCCCACACGACCCTTACCATGGTTGGGGTTCAATATGTGCAGCTGAGCCCAGAAATGTGCTCCTGTAGGGGCATTCTGGCAACTACCCTGGCTGGCTGTTTTCATCTGGGCAGCACAAGTGAGCTGCATCACACACTGCTGAATCTCCCTTTAGCCTGTGCTCAGGGAGGTGTCTGTTTGGCTAGAAGAATTTTTGGTGCTTTTCTTTTTTAAAAACATTTCTTGTAAAATAAGGACAGACTGCTATGCATCTGTTGGAAAAGGCATATTTAAAGAATGGTACTTGGAGTTGTACTTGAATATGCAGTGATTTTTCTGTCTTTTGAAACTACTGAGGAGATTCAGGCCAAGGGAGGATTGTTGACCATCCTGTACTGGGGGACATTAGGTATTTTTTATTAAATTCCTGGTTTGGCTTTTATGTTGCTTCATAGGTGGGGACTGAGAACTCATTCCTGAAATCTCTAGTCCACTTTCCTAGATGTGGTATGATGTCAAGAATGAAAGACAGAAAGCATAGTCAGGTTTGCTGAACAATGCTGGATATTGAATAAAATGATAGATTTGTTGACAGAAGGACTCAATTCCTTTTAAGAAATCAATAGTGTCTCAGATGGCATCACAAATGCAGTGCTAATGGAAGCTGTTATCAGAAGTGAGCAGTTAATGCTGCAAGGCTTCTGTGAGGCTCACACTTCAGGGACACAAAGCCTAAATGGCTAAGTGATGCCCATGTGCACAACAGCAAATAAGCATGAGCCCTGTAAATGAATATTGCATTTGTGGTCTCCTCAGTGCTTGCTGGCCAGACTGGTGGAGACTTTTGAGAGCTGCAGTATGCAAACTATAAATATTTCTTTTTTATTATTTATAACTTACCCATGGGTCAGAGTCATTTACTTGCAGAATATCACTGAGGTCAAGAACTGATTGTGTGAAAGCTGTTAGCTGTCTTCACTGCTGCTGCTCAGGTTTTACTGTGTAGTAGAATATACTTTTCATTTTCTATAGTATTTTGCTTTTAGAATAGTTTTCATTGCATGGGACTGGCATTGTGAGATTTTTTTCTGTTGTGTAATTTTTTCCTTTTCCTCTTCATCTCTTATTTTTTGATCACTATCCTCATACAATCACCTCTAATTTAAGAGAGCATAAAAATATGCTGTCTTATGGACAAATCTGTCTGTCTGTTGCAAATGAATAGTGTAAGTTAAAGAAAAATAAATAACCTCAAATGATCCTCATTTTCCAAACAAGATAGCACATAGGAGGAATTTGACAAGTATGTTTCTGACCTCACTGCAGCAGTTATTTCTGGGTAAATTTTCAATGCTTGAACCTTTAGCCTTGCAGTTTCAATGAAGATTAACAGAACTTCCTCAGCTACATTCACATATACACCCTTGAAATTTCTGTTCCTTTATTTCTCTTCTTCCCGACATAGACATTATTCTTTTTTCTTTCCTTTCTCCTTTATTTTTAAAATATATTTGTATAATTCTTCCCCAAAAGAAACTGCAAATAAAGGCCTGTTTATGGGGTTCTTTTTCCCTTAGTTCTCTTTATTAGTATGTATAGCTTAGGGCCCAATTGATAATTAAGAGCTTAGAAATTTGAGTTTAAAGACTGATATATTTGCAAAAATTATGTTCTTTAAGATCCATTCCAGGTTACCAGATGAATTCTAAAACCAGAGTAGTAGGTAGTTTGTGTCTCAGACATGAAGCATTTTTTATCACTACTGACTGCTAAATTCCCTATGAAATAAGAAGGGCATTAGTTCTCTAATGTTTTCTATCATCTATTCACATACTTTTATTTGTAATAGAATGTATTAAATGACAGATTAAAAAATTGTTCCTTCACTAAGTTCTAGAATTAGATAATGTTGATAGAAATGATTTTTAATTAATACAGAAAGAGTAACTAGTATATAGAACAAAATATATACTTTGCATATACATTTATATTAGTTACTCATATAAAATAATATGTGGAAGAGGTAATTAACATAAAATAATGTGTGTTATACTCACTTATAATTAAGTAAATGTCAGCTACTTTATTGCAGTGTCATGTTTTGTGGCTTTCATTAAAAATCATTGGCCCTTTTTTTTTTGCTTCACTTTAGGTTTGTAGAAACATATTTAATTATTCACTCTTAACAGAAGAAAAATCTGCGATAAACACCTGGTTACTACAATGAAATCTTCAATTTCCAATTTGTTTGTTTTCTTTCAGCAAAAGTTGCCTTTTGTATTTTGGGACTTAAACTACAATAAAAGAAGTAAATTATAACTGGCTCCTCTTGTAATTGAGAAAATTTTCTGGTTAACTGTTATATACTAGACTAGACTCTAGTTTAGTATACTCTTCTGGTGTATTTTCAAATAGTATAAAATACTGTAGGATGCTGTTTATGGATGGAAGGAATCCCTTTTAAAGAGTTATACCACTTTAGCTGAGGAGTGAAACAGGCATGCTTTTATTGTTCTATATATTTTGAAGGCATTATTCAATATTGACTTCTTGTGGGACCTTTTCATGTATTCCTGTTGTTGTTTCCAAAGAAGGAAAAAAAATGGCAAAGGACCTTGTCTCTGTATCTATCTTGTGAGTACTTGCTGTCATCTGTAGTTTCAGTGAATCCATAAATCCAAAGAGCCATAGGAAGTTTGCAGAGGGCATTGGATATTGTCAGGGTTAGGGCTGGCCCAGTTTTTCCATGTCAGAATTGAGTCTGTTCCACCTCACTGACTTTGGTTGCTGCAGAATGAGGTTCTGTTCCAGATTCTGTTATTCAGACAATAATTAAAAATTTATCTAGAAGGTACTGAGAAATTCTGGCATGCCTAGTTGTCTTCCTTCTCTGTGCTCTTAGTTCTCCTCCCTATTCAGCTTCAAAGGACGGATATTAAATGAATCCCATGCCAGGGCACATACCACCCCAGTGATGCTCAGTGAACTCTTTTGCTGTGCCACTGGAGACAAATACAAATGTGATGATAGCTGTATCAAAATGGGCATGAGCAGGGATTGCTCCCAGTTGTCCTTTCACAGCCAGGCTCTGGTGTGCGAGAGCTGGCCCCATCCTGAACTATGGAATCATTGTCAATGAAATAGAAGACATGTGCCTGTTGCTGTTCAAGTAATTTCTCTCATGAAAAGCCTAGAAGAATACGATCTTATCACTGGTAGACGATGTCCAAAGAAAAGTCAAAAATGTGAGACATGGCAGTCAAAGATGTAGTTTAGCTCTGTTACTTTTTATAATTGTTACATATTATCAACAGAACTATCTTTTTTCAGTTTTTAGTGGATAAAAATGCTTTTTGCTTTTGTTGTTTTTTTTTTTTTTGCTCCTTAGAAGCACAATGGTTTTGTCCATTTTTCTGACTGGATTAGTTTTCATTCTACTGTTCTATCATGATTGTTCTTCAATACATGCATTTAATTCTTTTACATCTATTGAACTTCAAATATGTTGCACACCAAAGGAAACAAGCATACAAAATCAAACAGCATGCTTGCCTTGCCTGAGAGCCTGACTTTCCATTAATTTAGACAGAAATGCTGGTTTCATTGTGCTTTGTTTGTTGTGTTGATAGTTTTTTGGCTGGTTTGTTCTTGTGTTTTTTGGGGTTTTTTTTTGGGGTTTTTTTTTTTGTGCATGACTTTACACTTAAGTAAGCACTTAAGTATGTGACCAGCTTTACACCCAGGGTCACTACTGGGAGCTGTTCACACAGGTAAAGACACTTATGGGATGAGGATTGAAATCCCCAGTACAAATAAATACTGTGTTTATGACTGCACACTTCTTAGTAAACTCAGTGGCTTCCTGACAGAGATAAGCACAGCTGGCAGGACTTCAGTGGTTAGATAACAGAGCAGAAACATTGTGTTTAATCTGCTTGTGATTCTTGCTCTCCTTTTGACGACATTCAGATAAATAGACACAGAACTCCACAGTAAAGCAAATTCAAATAGGGAAAACATTTCACTGAATGTAAGATCTTAAAATGTTATAAGTAGTTTTCCTCTCATTTTCAGATTTGTGAAGCAGTCAGAAAGGTTTTGTGATCTTGTTTTATGTCATTGGAGAATTGTTAAATTGGTAGAACAAGTTACACTCTGCCTTGCTTTTTAAGTTGCATCAAGATAGGTGAAATAAAAAAAAAATCCCCAAAGCAAGCATAAGATGGGGATAATGTGTTAAACTGTGCAAGAGCTACAAAGATTATTGTTTGGGTTAGTTTCTGTATACCAGAGAAATTACCAAGGAATTAGGTTACTCAGTCATAAATTTGCAGAGTTGCAGAAATGGAAGCTGTAATAAGAGTGGTAGGGAGAATGAAGCATTCTCCAGTTTGTTACTCAGTTCCTAGAGCTGAGGAACAAACTCAGGTTGCCCTCTGAGTCTATCAATGGAAGACTCTGTGTGATCATTTTTTCATATCTTGTTGCAGCACAGAACATCCTGTTTTGCTTAATTCTTTTGTCACAGCTGCTAGTTTAGTTTGATACATATTTGTTTCAATGGAAATGAAAACTTTTGATCCAGCTTAAAAAAAGCAGTGTTTAACAGTTATTTGCAAACTGACCTTGTGCGTTCGGGGATTTTGTCATTTACATGGTATTATATCTGTTACATATGTCTTGGGGTTGTGGGATTTTAGTGGTATTAAGGTCAGATATTCAAATACAGCCATAGGAAAAACATAATCATCTTGTCTGTGCCTATTTATCTAAATAAATTAGAAAGTCATTCCTCAAATTTATTTATAGAAGTCTCCAAATTTTTAAGTGTGTGGAATATCTGCACTATAGGACTTTGTTTAAAGCCATTGCATACAAAAATATGAATGAAAATATTTCTTATTTGAGATAGAAAGGCATATTTGAATTAACAGACTTAAAAAAGTGGCTTATTTAATAGTATTATTTAATTGAACACAATGTATTGATTACAATTCAGGACATTTCATATATCTCACTTACAGACTTTTCTGACTATTGTTTCTGCCTGCATATGTCTTCTTTAATGGACAATAGTGGATAACTTCTGAGTGAACGGTGGTATAATTCTCAAATATTTGAGCTGTGAAAATTTTAAGTGTATGACTTGACTATTACTTTCAGATTCCTGTTGTTTGTGGCTGAAATTCTTCAGTGGTATTGTAAATAATGGGTTTCTTTATTATGTAATTTTTTCATGTTCTGACAAACATTCTAAAATGTAATATAAAATTATTTTCAGAATTGCTACATAGTACTTTTTTGTATAGAAGGGTTTAAGGATTTTTTTTGTATGTTTGGGGTTTTTTTTGGTTTGTTTTCTTTTTTTTAAGGATCACTTAATTGGAAAGCTGTATAGCAACTGTCTGAAATTTCAGGCAATGTTTTATGTTCTCTGACCCAAATCCATTCCCCTGCTCTGTTGTGGATGACTAGCTGTTCTTAATTTGTGTTACCCAGATTCTTTCACAAATCAGAACGAAATTGGGTTTTAATATATTCTTTTGTAGCATGGTAATATGTAGTAATGTGTAATAAATAGAAAAAGATGATTAAATTCTAAAGCTCAGAAGAATTTGAAGCATTGTTAGAGGAATGTAAAAAATGTTTATTTATTCGGGTCTTGGGAGAAAATAAAATTAACTGCCATTGCCCATCCTTCTTGTCATACAATCTATTATGAATTAGGACTTGATGTGCAATGTGCCACGTCAAGTATTTTCCTCTGTGCATCAATTAAGATCTTATTATTTTTTTCAAAATTTCAGGTGTCTAGAAGGCTTTAATAGTGGAACATTTACAATTTCATATGAGGACTCTCACTACATTATGCATGTGCTGAATTAGCTGACTTTTGTGCATCTTGAATTTTTTTTTAAATGTAATGAACTGAAGGGGGTATATTAACCAAGGGTGAATTATTAACTAGTCCCTTCTATTTATTGATGGGAGGCTTAAAGATAGCTAGAGCATGAATCTAGCTTGGAGGCTTTTTGCTCTTTTTAGTTTGGTTTGTTTCCATCATTCATTTTCCAAGGAAGAAAACTAGGACATCAATTCCTTTTAGAAAGAGAATGTTGTCACTGGATTTATAAACATTATATGTGCTGTACGCTTTTATCAGTTTCTTCAGGAGCTCAGAAATTTGTGATTATTTAGGTGACAGAAGCAAAGCAAATTTTAAAATTCATAGATTAGAATGTGAACTCCTAGTAGTTTGTTGTAGAAGATTGTATTACTGACTGTTCTTCCAGTGTGTCCTGGTTTAGGGCACACAAGCATCATATAGCCAAGCCAGAACACAGTGACACCCTCTAAAGTTGTCAGATGAAAATATGGATAATCTGGCTTCCCCACTTCCAGTGTTTTAAAAAATGGATTTCATTTGTACCATGTTGCCAGTAAAATCTGTTTTCATGTTTAATTGTACCTGTCATCTAATAGCTGTTATTTCCCAATCCTATTTAATTTGCTGTAGATTAGTTTAAAACTGTATGCAACTTAAATGTCACATCTGTGTTTATAATTGCCCCTACTGCCTTTGTGATGAAATGTCACCATGCAATTTTGTCAATATTTTGATGGTCTCTCATAGTCACAAAACTTTCCAGACACTTACAAGATTTTAAGTAAGAAAGCAGTTAATTGAAATATGGCTGCATAAGTGTATGGGTTGTTTTTTTTTTTGTTAGCCACAGGGAGAGTGACAGTTTTCCTTTTGTATTTTTCAGACTTTGGTAGGAGTTTTCATTTTGAGGAAAGCATTCTCTATGTTGTCTCCAGGATGCCCATACTTGTAACTGGGTACAGCACAAAGAAATGTCAGGGAATGTAACCACTCTTAACAGTAAACCAGTTGATTCTTAAATGTCTTGAGGCTGGAAAGAAACCTGTTGCATCTAGGTTACATGGGAAAAGGTAACAATACAGGATGCAAAGCATGAGGATGCATGAGCACAAACTGAACAGACAGAATGTGTTAACATCCTTCGACAAAGACTGTTTAAAAATAGGAAAACAAATTATGGAAGCACCATGTGCAGACAAGGCAGAGATATCTCCAGGCAAGTAGGAGACGATGGAAGAGTGCAGGACTAAAATTTATAAGAGATAGAAGGTGGAGACAGATAGGAGAAGGGGAATCAGATGGCTTACACAGTAGCATTGGAAACAGAGGTGGCCACATCTTTTCCTCTTCCTAGGAAAAGGAAATCAGTAGAGAAATTGGCAATTCCATTGTGGCTGGAAGTGAATTTGGGAAGAGAGGAGGTTCCTATGGCAGGCAAGGTTAGGTCTGCAGGAGCCTCAGTATACGGAAGGGCAATGCATGTCTCTGTCAGGGCCTTAACTGAGGGTGTTTTTTATCTAGTTATCTGTTGAGTGATGGAGACCAAAAAATAAGCAACTGTATCTACGTGAGAATTCCTTAGTAACTGTAAAGATAAGAGAACAAAAATTTAGTTCACAGATCAGATTATTTTCTAACTCTTCACTCTTTAGCGTATCTCATTTTTCCTGTGGGAAGCAGTAGATCTCACCAAACAGGGGTGGTGCCCAGGCTATCACTTCCTCTGCCCTTTAGAGCATGACCTCTGACAGGTCATGGTGCTGGTTTGGGCTCAGCTACTTCTGTGCAAAATGAATATGCTAGCAATACCCAGCCTTGAAAAGTACCATGAGATACATAGATGTTGTCCCTTCAATTTTGCTTGCCATGCTCTTTACAGCTTAAACAACCTCTTAAATTCTTTAAAAAAGTTTGAACAAGGCATAGCATTAAAGTTTTCAGGAAGTAGTTTGGAGAAAAACAATTAAGTATTATTTTTATGTAAAGTGATTTCATGTCCTATGTAGTTTCTATTCAGTAGACATTAAAGAACTGAATTCAAATTGTTTCATGTCAGCAAAGGGTAGAGACTCCTGGTCTGCAGCAGAGATGTCTCAGTGCAGGATGAGGGTGAACACATAGAGGGAAAAAAATGTAGAGACCTGACACCACTGTGTAGTAAAGCACCGTTCATTGTCTGTTTGGAAGGGACTATTTCAGGAAAACAGCTTTAGTCCCATGCTAATACTGACACAAATCACATTTCAGAAAAAAACCCACATGAACCTTCACATTGGCTGGATCAGAAGAAATGTGAAAACTTGTGTAGGATCTCCATATTAAGCATCAGATAAATGAGAATAAACCCACACACTTGAGATTGAAGAAAACAGAAAGAAAGAATGAGATTGTTAGCTAAATATCATGTGTAACAGTAAGATTTGGCTGTGGTTACCCAGTGACAACACAAAGATGAAAACTTCTCTTTCAGTCATTTGGGCATTTGTTCTTTATACTGTAGCTTTGACTTAATGGAGGGAATCAGTGATCAGACTTCTCTTGCTGTGGGCACTGTGTAAAGATCAAATAGAGTACTCACATTCAGATCTGCTTTCAAATTTGGGGGATAAAAAAACCACAAAGGGTTTTGAAATTCTGTATGTAAATGTTATGCCATTATAGCATCCGTGGAAAAATGATTGCTAGTAGCATATTAAGTCTCATAAATTTGTAGCCATTAGAGCAGCATGAGTTTTCTTGAGGTAGGAGTAGTAATGATATTTTCTTAATCAATCTGTGAATGTGCAGGGAGTGTATTGATCATTACTCTCTTGAGTCTTATAGAGACAATAAACACTTAAATCCTTGTCCTCATCTGAATAACAACAAATTTCATGTATCATTTTCCTTGACACTTTGTATAGATTTGTAGACAGCAAATTCAGAATACTCAACACAATGTATAATTTCTTTATCTTTTTACAGAGGGAAACCAAGGGTCAGTTTCTTATCGATCACATCTGCAACTATTACAGCTTGCTGGAAAAAGACTATTTTGGCATTCGATATGTTGACCCTGAGAAGCAGAGGGTATGTATATAATCTCTAACTAAATTTGCTTTAAAGTAAACTTAATTGATTTCTTTTTAATAAGAATGTGTGTTCTGATGCAAAGTTATGTATCTCTGAGGCTGTACTTGGGCTGTAATCTGTAAAGGTTCCTAAAGTGGCATTATTAAATTAATTTCCCCCTCACTTAATGTATTTATTATCATGCTATTACTATATTATTATGTATTATGATTTGTGTAGTTCTGAGCACTTAAACTAGAAAAGAATCTATAGGCATGACTCAGCGCAGAGCAGCTCTAGGCTCTGACTGTGCTGGAATTTGGGATTTTTAGTTTTCTCTAAGTGTATGATTTTTGGGATATGTAAGAAGAAATCCTATTATGTTTATCAGGTAAAAGCAGTCATTCTGTTTCACCCATCACAGGGTACCTGGACTTAAAATCTGGAATATAGAAAACAGATGTGATTTGTCAAGCTTTGGAGGGTTCTTCAGGCTGGTCCTCCCTATAAGCATCTTTACATTTCTGCAATAAAGTTCTCAGGCCTGTGCAGTAGACACTTTTGTATTTTTGTGTACAGCAATTAGTCATCCTTCCTAGGTGTTAGGTGGTTCTGCAGGTTGTATTTCATAGGTGATTTGCTGCTGCTACCCCTACATGGCTTCAGATTGTATGAGAGTAGGGGCAAATGGTGAACACCGAAAGCAGAAGTCCTGAGATACTGAAATTCAGAACTGCTTCTTCACCATGTTGTCCTGCTGGTCTCAGTATTAAGACTTAGATATGTGACTTTAAATATCTTGGGTACATATAATGGCATTTAATCTCTGGAAACAATTACCAGTTTGAAGCTTCTGTGATTGAAAATGAAAAAAATAATTTGGCTGGATACCTCTTACTACACCTTAATTAGTTTTGTCAAAAATCACAGGGGTTGGGTTATCACCATCAGCTCAACCTTATAGAATTGCAAAAGCTTTGCAAAGCTACACCAAATAGTTTCCATTGCATCCCCCTTTTAAAGTGAAGATAATTAGCAGTGAGTTTCACCAGTGTTCTTAATTCTTCACAATCATAAAAGTTATAGAGACGTTCACTTCTTTGGAATTGATAGGAAGATTAGGTTGGGCTAATAATTGGGCTATAATTAGGTAAAACTTTATAAACACTTCTGTTGAGTGTTTCTCTGACAGTCACTCAAAAAAGCTACAGAAAAGTTATTTTACTTAATGGAAGTAAAGAGAGTCTTTTAAATAAAACCAAATTTTTGTCAAAATACTTTAAGATAGTGATACTTCAGAAAAGAACTCCAAAACCTGGAAGTGATTGTGATGCCCATTATATCACACCGTATGTGGTTCCCACATTTCAAAGATCTGTTGGCTATATTGTTAGCTAAATTTGCTGCACTGTCTTATCCATCATGGCTATACAGTTGCTGCTTTACATCTCATAGTATAGCTAATTTAGTGCTAAGTTTATGGAAGATTCTACAGAAGCTAAAATTTTTTATTGCTTAGCAGCACAAGACAATTGGAGAAAAAAAATTTGTTATAACCTAAAAAATTTTGTGTTTTCATTTCCCTTTTTATCCCACAACTAGAGAATACTGTTGCCATTCTGTGTAGTATGGACCAGTACCAACTGGTCCAATCTTGAGCTGGATTTTGTTAAACAGACTTACAAAACTTGAATTTCCATACATGTGTTTTTAAATGCTGATTCACAATTGCTCTCATGTTTTCAAGCATATCAATAACGTCTCTCTATTTCTTTATTTTAAATTCTGTCATGTATTAGGACATGATTTATAAGGCACCCTTCTTTGTACAGACTGAAATGCTATGTTGATGAGTTGAAAGCAATGTACATTCTTTTATGTAACAATTCATAAAAATAAGTTATTTTTACATTCAATACCTTATACTGTTGCAAACATCTTCCTGGAAGCCCAAGAATTCCTTACTTCTGCATCCCAGCAATGACATGAATATATGATAACCCAGACACTCCCACATAGCTCCAGGCTTTGCCACCTCATGGTTACTGCAAAAAGTTAACTCTGTCCTGGCCAAAACCAGGACAGCTCACTAAAAAACTATGGAAATTGCAGTTTTGAATTTATGAGGTACCAATTTATGAGGTATGTGACAGTTTTCCTCACTGTTTTTATTTTAGCAATTGTGAGTTTAGATGCCTGGAATTCATCTAACAAAAACTCATCAGTAGTTGCCTAGGTATGTGGTTAAAGAGATAAGCTATAACAAGTATAAGATCGCAGGAGAAATGTCATATGGCTGTAGCCACTGTACAGGTACGAGTACTTACAGTTCTGTAGAAGAAATTTTCAAATCTCCATGGAATAAGCGTATTTGTAATTTGGTCGAAGAGATTTCCAAGACTTAGTGGAATTCTTACAGGTCCCAGTGAAGAGAAAGGGACACACATTTTCCACAGTACATTACTAGGGCTTGGTGAGATGTGCCACAGAACACAAACAGTAGCCCAGCAAAGATCAGTAGGTGGATTTCAGCAACAGCTGCTTTCCGAATTTAAACCTTGTGGTTTGGGCAAGCACAATTATTTTGAACGAAAGTGATAGTTCATGCTGTCATGTTAGTTGATCATGTGTGTGACAATGTACTTCAGTGTCCCAGAGACAAATAAAGGGATGTGGGAAAATGAATAAAGTGACTATCGACTAGTCTGGTTTTAGTGCATGGCATGGCTATGGTAACAGACAACACTTTGTTTTTCTCTTAGGACTGTATTTGCGGGAAGGTATAAGTATCATTAGGCTCTAACGAGACCTCAGCTGCTCTGATCTAGATATCTGTATTCAAGAAAGATCAATTTAACTGAAGATGGAAAGAGGGGAGAAGGTGTATTAGAAGCATAAAGAGAGTGGAGAGCTTGTTTATGAGATGATTCTAAGAAGAACACACCCTTTTAGTGCAGGAATAAAAGGCTAGGAAGATAGGGTTAAAAGGCTAGGAAGATAGGAAAGATACATGCATCAGAGTGTAAAATAGAAAGAAAAAAAATGTTTAAGCAAGGGAGGTGGTTCTTACAGTAGTAAGAGCTGCACTGTCTGAGACAGTCCTAATGGAGGCAGTAGGGATCTTTCACCAGGTTGGTCAATAATTTTGGGAGAATTCTCTATAATTTTATGGAAGGGGTTTATATTAAATATCAGCAAAGATAGAGACTAAGCACCATCTTCTGACTGTTCTTTCAAACCGCATGTAATAGGACCTGAAACAAGAAAGCATAACTCTTTTTAGGAGGGTTATTGTTGATTCTGACGTACATAGCACACAATGGGTGTTGCTTTGCTGAATTTCTTGGAAATGCTAAATGCCTCTGTTGTAGCATTTTATATGTTGCAGAATTTTATATTCAATCACATAGTCTCTGTGTTTGCACAGAATGGGCTATATCACTGGTTCCAAATGAAACTGCCAAAATCATGCATTTAATTCTGGCTTTTAGTGAATTATTCTTGATTGATTTTTTTGAACAGTGATCTACAAAATAATAGTATATTATTATACAGTGTTCACACACACAAATATATACATGAAAAATTAAGCAGATTTATGCCGCTGGCGTTTAGTCTAGCAGTGATGCATGCCTCCATTTTATTAAGTTTTAATTTTTTTTGTGCAAAGGTTCCATAGTTGCTCTGAAAGCTACTTTGCAGTCCTTTTGTTTTATAATGAGTGAGCTCAAGCAGGCAAAAATGCCAGCTTTAATTAATCCAAAATATCTTCTAAATGTAGAGTATGCTACTAAAATGCAGCATTTTGACTTAGGAGTATGAAAATGTTTGATTGAGTTTGAGAAGTTAAAAAATTAATTGTTTCAATATTTCAGATGTTTAAAATTAAATGTTTCAAGGTTTCTGTTTAGAATATTCAGAATTTCTGACTGTGTAAAAATGTAGAAAATTGAGCTAATTGTCTTATGGAAAAAAAAATTTGAAATACAGGAAAACAGCTTGTGTTTTTATAGGTTATTTTTCAAATAAGTATAATATATATTTCTTCCTCTCCCCAACTCTGCTTTTATAATAATCCTTTCCTCCTACATAAATAAACATGTGTGTATATTTTGGACATACTTAAACTTTTTTGAGCATACATAAACTTTAAAAAATTTTCTATAGTTTTCCATATTCTACTCCAGACAAACTCTGGATGACACTCTTAACAGAAGGTAGCATTTTATTTTCTTTTATGTCTGTGGGAGAGTAACAGCGACAACAAAATCAAATTGAACTAGTAGTTAAAAACCCTAGGTTCTCCACCGTGTTGTACCTTTTAGTGTCACATTTGGATGGTCTTTTGGGGAAACTTTGCCTTAGTGTAGATTCAAAAATGTCAGCGGTGTACTAATAGTATGCAGTAAATTGTGGTATGCCATTTTATGTCTAATGATACTGAGAACAAAGGAGTTCCTAGTGTTCATATATTAACTGTTAACTTTTTCATGTGGATTTCTGAGACAGTTATGTGGGGTCATATTGCCTTTCTGACTCTAAACTGTTGTAACATTTGAAGCTACTTTTGGTAAAATTTGACTAGGGCAGAGATCATCCCTCTGCACTTGGCACTGCTGAGGCCACACCTTGAATCCTGTGTTCAGTTCTGGGACCCTCACTTTAAAAAGGACTTTGAGGTGCTGGAGAGTGTCCAGAAAAGAGCAACAAGTCTCGTGAAAGCACTTGAAAACCTGTCTTATAAGGAATGGCTGAGGGATCTGGGTTTGTTTAGTCTGGAGGAGAGGAGGCTCAGGGGGAACTTCATCACTCTCCACAGCTCCCTGAAAGGAAGGTGTAGTGAGGTGGGGGCTGGTTTCCTCTACTGTGCCAGCAGTGAGAGGACCAGAGGAAATGGCCTTAAAATGAGACAGGGGAAATTCAGACTAGCTATTAAGAAATTTTTTTCACTGTTAGGGTGGTCAGGAAATAGGTTTCCCTGGGAGGTGATAGAGTCACCATCCTTGGCAATGTTGAAGAGAAGTCTGGATCTGTTGCTGGGTTATGTGGTTAGTGATTTAAGGGTTATATTGCTAGTGCTGGGTGAAGGATGGGACTGGATGGTGTTAAAGATGTCTTCCAGCCTTGATGGTTTTATGATTCGATATAGTTCTCATGTGTTATGTTCCTCTATGGGTTCATGAAGATTAGCTGCCACATTGGTGGATAGAACCCTGTTATTTTTCTTACTGAGGAGAACACTGAAAACTAAACTCAGCCCAGGAAATCTCAAGAGAATAAAGAGACATTGATACATTGTAAGATACACTATAAGAACAGGAACATCATTTTGGAGCTTTTACTTTTTAACAGTTTCAAATAGGAATCATGCCTGGACGGGCTGTTACTGATTCTCCTGCTGAAGGAACTATTCCTGGTACCTTTCCATATACTAGATACCATATTGAGGCCAATTGTCACACTCCCACACTTGTGGAAATGCAGAATGGCTAATTCTCTGGGTTTATTGTGTAGCATCTTTGTGGTTTTGGACTGATACAAGATGAGAATAGGATGACAGAGTGAAGTTGCTGTTCAACATCTTCTCTAGAGTGGATTTCTTGTTGAAAGAGGCTGTTGTTCTTGAGTGCAAGGGGAGATTCAGCTGAAAAATGCTAGTGTGGTAAAAGATAGTCTTTAAGTCCCTTCAGAAGGGCACCTGAGCAATCTGAGCAATGATTTAAACTTTGAAATACTTCTCTCCTTGGGATTTTGTTTTTGAGTGTGGAAGTTTGAGGTGGTAGTTAGACAGAAATACCTTGGAGCTACCCATGGTGTAGGTTGGAAACGTCATGAAAAGGCTTTGTAGGACCCTGAAGCAATTTTGAAGTCTTACCTGTCACTGTGGAGATGTCTGAAATCATAATCACCCTTAAGCATTAAGATGCTTTGTCATGTGGGTGTACTGCAGGGCTGTCTGGGAGTAGCAGAGCAGCGCAGTGGTTTTAGCTCTGTGCTTGTATGAAAATAAAGCTTTCAAATTAGTAAAACTACTCTATGAGTACACTCCCTCTATGCAGCTGATCCTGAATGGTAGCTTTGAGTACACTGGAATTTTCTGACTTTCCCAGAGCATAGAGCCTGGTTTGCTGCTTTGATAGGAGGGTGACACTGGACACTATGGATTTGTTGGCATGCCTGCTAATTTCCCCCTAAAGAACTATTGCAGATAAAATTCTCATTTTGCTTTCAAGCTTAAATATGGTGAAAATTGGGTGACACAGATATAGGGGTTTTTTTTGGTCAGATTTTATTTCATTTATTTCACTAGTAAGGGTGGTATATACCAAAGTGTATCACTTATCTGGGCAGAATATTTGTTTAATTTTACAACCTAAGTAGCTCAGCATTGTGCCAGTATTTACTAGGAAAGGAAATTCATCTCTGGTTCATTAGTAATTAATTTCTTTATCATGAAGTAGTGGTTCTGTTTTTAATGGGAGCTATAGACAAAATGTACAGCAGTTCCTCATCAGAGGGACCTTGGGAAAGGGTCATCAAATCTTGGGTGCAGCTGATCTCTGCTTTAGCAAGAGCAGCTATTTAATACATCTTTCTAAAAATGTGTACCTAGTCCCACATGAGAGTGGTGGAGGTTGGCAGAAAGACATATCAGACAACTTGCAACCTCAGTTTAATGAAGTTATGTTTTTAAGGACTTGCAATACTCCACACAGTTAGGAGTAGAGACCAGTCTGGGAGATCTTCAGTCTCTGTGAAGGGGTAGAACAGAAGTATTATGGGCAGAACCCCAGAGTAACTGAGCTATAAGTTAATAAAAACCTTAATCCTTATCCGTGCATATGAACCTCTGCTCCAGGGCAGAGTTATCACAAATGTTATTGCATTTGCATGAACTTTTGCTGCAATTCTGCTTGCTGTGTGCTGTTCAGGTCATGTTAGTTCAAAATAATAGAACTGGAAAAGGAACAAAGAAGGCTGTGAGAATTATATCTAATAGAAATGGATTTCATCCAGAGCTGGAGTAAAAAATAATATGTCTAGGAAAAGAGGTGAGTGAGAGAGAATGAATAAGAGAGAGTCAGAGAGTAAGCAAAAGTAAATGAGACAGAAAAATATGTTGTAAAATAACTTGGAAAAGGTGATCAGGGAAAAGTTGTCCTGTAATTCTTAGAACTGAGACACTCAAAGTAAACTAAGTGTAAAGTCACTGGTATTGAGAAATAGTTTTTAGAAAACCATAGGCAGTAATAAAATTCATTGTAGCTGTCATGAATTTGAAAGAAGTGTTAAAAATTGGAGTTTGGACAAATTGTTAAAAGCCTACAAAGATTTAAAACGAATTTTAATGGAGGCTGGGAGCCCATTGAGCACAATGGGAGCTACTGCTCTTGTTCTTTCTCTAAGTGCTTGTTTCAGACCATTTTCAGAGACTAAGTGCTGAATTAAATGGCCTCATGCTTTTACTAGTAGAGCTGCATTTATGTACTAAACAAAAATTTGACAGAAATGAATAGTAGTATGAAGAGAATATATACTTATGTATACACTTAATTCAGCAGAAATATTACTAACTAAATATCTTGTGTGAAGATTAGTAAACCTGTAAATGAAATCCTTTAATATTATCATATATTGATAAAAACAAAGATTTTTTTTCCATTGGTTGTGAACCTGTTTTCTTTGAGAATGTGGTGGCTCAGGTATCCATCAATATATGCAGATTTTATGGCCATATGTTCAGCTGATGTAGAGACTATGGATAAGTTCCAACATACGGCAGTGATAATTTGGAAATTTGTTTAATAAATGCCAGTTGAGAATCATATTCTGAACCAGTGATTCTGCTCCAGTGTATGTGACTACCTTTTCTGGACCAGATAAATGTTTGTGATAGTGATGTACCTTGTTTCTTTCTCATTAACATGCCACTAAATAACATTGGTGCTCTGATTTTGGAAAAAATACAGAGGAGCAGATCTTTTGCTATGGCAGAACAATGTCAATATTCTTGATATAAAAGTTCTTGAAACCATGAGACAGCAGTGTTGGCCTCAGGGCATGAAGAAGGAGACACACATTATGCCCTAATTCCTTTGGCATCTCTTGTGTCTGTAAGAGTTGCCTGCCACCTAATTAATTCCCCTGTCTGAACTTCTGTGAGCTTCGGATAGGTATTTGTTTGTTTGTTTGTTTTTGTTTGTTTGGTTGGTTTGGGTTTTTTTTTGGCAGTCCCTACGCAAGTCCCTTCTTTGCAGCTAAAGCAAATTTACCCTGATTTTGCTCTTAATTCAAGAAAAATATTAGATATTAATTTCTATTAATATAGGGTTTATTTTCAAGATCAATATAAGGAGTTTTCAATAAAATTAATCTTTTAATTTTCTAGCAGTGTTTCATATCTCCATTCTCCTGCTATTTTCTGTTGATTAAACAAAGTTTTCTAATCCAGCCCTTGTCTGAAGTATTTTTGAAAAACCTGCAGGTTCTTCTGATTCTGTTTTACTGTATGCAAATCCAAGCACTTGGCTAAGTATTGCTTGCTGAATGAAATTTAAGTATTCATAGTATTTGGCCACTTTCAGTTGCCCCTTCCTAACTGCTCCTCTTCCAAACACAGAGACATAATCAAAAGCCTCTGGGCTGGGAAGAGATGAGACTTTGCTTTGCTTCCAGTGCTTTGAGGCACTAGAACAGGTTGCCCAGAGAAGCTGTGGATGGCCCATCCGTGGGAGTGTTCAAGGCCATGTTGGATGAAACTCTGAGTAACGTGGTCTTATGACACATGTCTCTGTCAATGGAATGGGAGGTGGAACAAAACAGTCTTTAAAGTCCCTTTCCACCCAGGCCATTCTTTGATTCTTTCACTGCTTCCTTTTTCCTCACAGCTTCTTATTTAAAACTCTTAACCCTGTGCTGGATCAAGAACAAGCTCGGCCCTCTCAGACCTTCTCAGCGAATGGCTTCATTTGAAACAGGTCAAAACAGGCTGAAGTGTTTTTTACCAAAAGCATATCAGTGTTTGTGGAGTTAAATTGAGTTTCTAGAATGATGCTTTTACCCTTGCAGGGTGTCCTTGTTCACCCTGAGCTTTTGCTGTGAAAGCTGATAGCACATCAGCTGCTCAGCATTTGTGGGTAAGCAAGAACACACCTGGCCTAGCTAATGACTACTCAGCGCCACTTAAGGGCTGATCAGAGGTGAAGGCTCTATTTACAAAGCAAAAATTGCACTAGTCTGAAACACGGCATATAGTTGCAATGAAATCTTAGTCAGAAGGCGATGCTCAGCATATTTTAGCATCCAGCACCAAAAGTGATATCTGTGACAGTTTGCTTACGCACCACTGGCACTTGAAGCACCAAGACTCGTTAGCTATCCCATGACTGACCTTCAAGATTTCTATGTATCTTTCTCTCACCCTTCTGTCTTCTGTGAGAGCACCTGTCAGATCTCTGAGATACCTAGCAGCTACCGAAACCTCTTGTGGAAAAGAGATTAGAAATTAGTAGTGCTGAACATGAATCTCCTCTCAGGATGCTTGGCAATGTGTTAACAGGATTAGGATAAAAGTATTTTCTTCCTCATTGGGCAGCAACCATGTTGCTAACATGCTTTCAATGAAACAAGAAGTTCAGCCCCTGCAGGAATGATTTCTGGTGATCATTAGCTACTATCACACATAAAGCCTACACCCTGGGTTGGGGGTGTAGGCCATCCTTCAATTAAAGCAGGCTTTGTGGACTACAATGTCAAATACACAAGACAGAGATGAAACTGCTTAAAATTGCTGGAGTTTTTTTTTTCCTCTCCCTGATTTGCACACTTTAGTGCTAGTAAAGAAATGAAAGATTATTGTCTCTAGTTACTGTTTTATATCTGAGTAGTTTTGTTTGGGTTTTGATTACAATAAAGGGTACAATAACTCATTGCAATGAACAGTTGAAAACATCTGTGGGCTCTTCTTGCAAGGCAGTGTGGCATGTGAATTAATGACTTTTTTTGCGGCTGAACATTTAAAATGTTTCTAAAATTTATCTTTAGAAGCCAACTCGAGGTGTTGTATTTTCATTCACCTAAGATTTTTTTTTCAGGGAAGCTGTTAAAAAAATATTGCTACATGAAAAGAGCATTTTGGAAAACCAAAAATTTTCAATATAAAGTTTCTGCAGAAACAGCTTGATTAATTTATAGGAACCTTAATCTCCTCCTAACTATAACAGCTAATTAATCTGGGAATAAATATAGCTTGGATACTGTATAGTAGAGATGAGGCACAGGTATTAATTATTAATAGTCAATGCTGTAAGGCTGAAAGATAAGTAGTCACGGGAAAATCTTTCCTAAAACTCAAATTGAAATATGCAAACAAATATAGGGGTGGCTATTTCCAGAAATATTAGCAATGACTAGGTGTTTATCTTCCCCTCACAGTCAGAGAGCATTAAGCACCTAATTGCTGTGTCTTTGAAAGTGTCCACAAATTATGAAGTAACTCCTCTGTTTTCTGGAAGATTCAGCTGAATTGTGTACGCATTTGCAATCTTCCACCAATAGAAGGTCACAGCAGAAATCTGAGCTTGTAGAAACTGCCTGTCACTTCCATGACCTCCATGTGAAAGCCTAGATTGCTTAATTGCTTGGTGTCTTTTCAGTCTGTTTTTAACCCATGAAGGTCAGGTCTTAGTGATACACATTTGATTTTGGAAATGTTAGGTAAAACTGCATTCCTGGGGGTTTGAGAAATTTCCATGTTTCCCCTCTTTCACTATTCACATGATTGGTATCAGGGTTTCATATTTGCAAATTTGCTTTTTTTAATCTCTAACTGCTTTGTTGTAATAGGTAATTAAATTTTCCAAACAGTTCTAAATGCTGATCTGGTCTGTGCTGATACTCCAGCTTGATATTTCAAAAAGAAATATCAAGAAAATCGTGTTGTGTTTCTGCTAGATGAAAATGGTGAATACACTTAACTTTCAGTTTCCTGGGAGCAGTACAGCATGGCTCACTGTCCAAGTCCCCTTTTGCTGTCTGAATCTTCATCTAGGACTGGCCTGATCCTGGTGGATGTGGGGTGGGTCTGTGGAAAGTGGACTTCTATATTGGTTTGTCTTGGTCTCCTATCTGTGAATTCATTCTGGATTATGTACCTATAAACCATTGCAGACTGTATAAGAATTCTTAAATCAGATTGTCTTTATCTTTTTATGAGCAACTCTCAGCCCCCATTATTCAGAGTGAAACATATAAATAATTTATGTGTATTATCTAAAAAAAGAATGAAATGAGCTAGATATTTCTGGTAACTCAGTGAAACCGTCATTGCTGATTCAATTATGTTTCTTTCATCTTTTCCCCTAAAAAGAGAGATACTGGGAAAACAGAAGAGGTAAAGAAATGTCGGAGGGTTGTTTTTGTGTTGTGTCTGTTGTTTGAAGTTTGAAGTTGTTGCTTTTTGTTTCCATATCAGTCTCTCGGTGATAAGTGAACTTCAAATAGAAATACATTGCAGGGCTTGTCCCCAGTACTACTGTAGACTATTTGTGTGTGAGTTTCTGAGCAACCATAGCACATAAACCACAGATATTGAAAATGTTCATTCAATGGTATTTGTTCTTTCCAAAGTTCTTTTTCAGAAAACTGATTTGCAGTTATCCTGACTGCACCTGAATTCTTGAGATGTCATAATTTTTAAAGTAATAATTTTCTGTCAGTTATTAACAACTCCTACAATATATCTACCCCTGGCCTTTCTCTGTAGTAGAATTGCTAAAGGTTATGAGGAGAAATGGTAGCCCATGTTTTAGGATCCAGTATTTTAAGTATTGGATATTGTTTAATAAATGCTACGTTTTCTTTTTGCAGTTGACCAAAGGGTTTTAGAGCTAGAATGAAAGGGTTAAAAATGAAACCCCTTACTGCAAGGCCTTCCAGTGTTGAGTATGCTTATTAAAACTGAATGCTGTGCTTTTCGACCAGCTGCTTCCACAGCACAAATCTCATTTTACTGTGGAGATTTTTGCTTAAATGAAAAATAATAATACAAAAGCTGCTGGCTGTGGTCTGAAGTGGCACTTGAATATCAGCATGTTCTTTTGTCTGACAAAACATTCTCCTGAGCAGGTGAGCTAGTGCTAGCAGGGGATATGCTAAGGCTCTTAACTAAAGTGTGAGCCTAACTTATTTTCCTGCCAAAAGCATCTTTTCCTGTAAATTTATGCACCTACTGATAAGCATCCATACCTCTCTGCTGTATATTAGCTATGATTAGGTTATTGTGAGCATTTCACAGAAAAGTGAATCTTTTTCCCTTGAGATTTTTAATTATTGCTAGAAGAGAACAATTGCTTGTGTTTTGACTGAGGATATAGTACTTAGACATCCTTTAGTTTTAAGAAACGTAGAAGACAACACTAATGAAGAGACAGTGTTAAAGTTTCTGAATTGTCTTTCCTACTGTCTGATATGATTATTCTTCTGAAAAAAAAATGTCTAAAAGTAGAAGACTAAAATGTCTACTGCAAACTGAGGACTACAGTCTGTAGTCCTTTAAATACGTCTTTGAAATATCTGTCTTATTTCTATCTCAACTACATCTATTTTAAAGGCACTGGTGATATCAAGTATGCTTATACAGTACAATTCCATTACAGAGGTGTTTTTCTCATTTATGTATGTCTCAGTGAAATAAAATTCCTACTTTTCATTTTTGGTACCATTTACATTTACAAGGCTATTTTTGATTGATATTAACCTCTGCTCTCTGCTTTGTCTTTTCAGCACTGGCTTGAGCCCAACAAGTCCATCTTCAAGCAAATGAAATGTAAGTCTTGAAAACTCATGCTTTTAAACTTATTTTTAAATAACGGAAGGTTTTCTTGTGCTTCCATGCAGTAATTTAGAATAAGCTTCATTTGTTTCTCAATGTAAACAGGTCCTTCATGTTAGCACATGAAGGAGTCCTAAAAACTCCATGCTACCCTGATCTTACCATCTTACAGTGTTCTGCAATCAAAGCTTTTCCTTACTGCTCATGGCTACAGCCAGAGGCCAGCATTCTTGGATGGCAGATCTGGTCAGAAGGCCTGTATGTCCCAGCTCTCATTTTCAGTCAGATGCCATCAGCCAGTGGGAGATGGCAATAAAAATGGAGTGTGACAATTGCTTCTGGGTCTTTTCTGGTTATCCTTCTTTCTGCTGCCCCTTGCTTCGTGAAAATGCAGAGCATTGGCTTAAGATCATTGTTACTGTCCAGCAAACTCAAGTACCGTGGGCTAAGCAGTCAGCTTTCTGCCACAGGTAGGGGGGACTTAAGATCAGTGTTTTAAAAAGTGTCTTTAAACCACAAATGTATTATTTTAATTATCTTATTGAAATGTTACTTTCTGGCCTATGGGTTCCATTAAATGGTCCAACTGTGAAGACCTGTTCAGGAAACAGAACTGCTTAGCACTCAGAAGATTATATGCAGCAGTTTATTTGGCAATTCTGGACAATTGCCATGGCTCATTAGAAGCTGTGTCTTAGCTGTCTATCTATCTATCTATCTATCTATCTTATAAAATGAAGGACAATTTTATCCTCATATTGTTCATATACAGTTTTCTATTTTAACAAGGAGCCTTTTTTGTGGGAGATAATGTATTTGCTTTAAAATTTAGTGAGGCTTAAGAGATTGTCTAATCTGCAAAACCAGTTAATACTGGGTGTTGACTACACTATTTGGAATATTTCAAGGAATTCTTCCATTAATACAGCCATACTACAGTATATGCATGCATGTGTATATATGCCAACACACATATATCTGCCGTATTCAATATGAACTTGTATATCGAGTGTTTAGCTAGCTGGAGTACTATCCAGTAATAATTAAGTTTAAAAAAGTCAAATTAGAATGAAGTTGTTCTCCTCAGCAGTGCTAGTAAAGGAAGAAAAGAGGGAAGAACAGAAAAATGTAAGAATTGTAAATCATCTTAATCTCTTGCTTCTTTCTAATGTGTTATCAAAAGTAGAACAGTTTCCTGAATGTATCCCCTGCATTTATGTTACTGCTTTCACCCAACAAAGTATAAGGGCTCATTCCTCTTGTGCACTTTGCAAAGCAGCACATGCAGGGGCTCTGCCAACAGTTGTGCTGAGAATGTTTTGACGTATTCAAAACAACCTTTCCTGCATATAGATGCTTCCTAGATGTGATAGGTGATAGTCCATGAATTCCGTAGATGTAGTGATTTGATGGCCTCATCAGACGATTTCTGTGTCTTTTGAGATAGAATCCGAATCAATACTCTAAAAACAAATTAATATGTAGCAAAAAAGCAAAATGATATGCATCTAACATGAGGATGTTTATCATAGTGAAAAGGTCTTAAGAACAACTGCCAAAGAGAATGAGATGATAGCAAAGGATTTTTGTTACCAGCCTTAGATTTAGGACACAGAAGTTGGATTAAAAATTTATGTTTAAAAAGTTTGGTTGGCAACTTATATTTAAAAATACTAGTGTAAGTTAACTTTCTCTTATGTCACAGAAGAAAGACTTCAGTTGCTACAATAACCCTTTAAGGAAAAAAAAAATAGAGCTATGTATATCTATTTTGTACACGTGTAGAATCCATGAAGATTATGCTCTCACAGGTTTCAGGACATTTTTTGTATGAATTTGGCATCAAGAATCTTTTGACTTATTTTTCTAAAAGTAGGCTATATTAATGTAGAAAACAAAAAAAAATCTAAAGTAACAGGGTTAACTCATAGTTGATCTAGAAATATTCAGTTTACTATGAAAAGGTTTAACCTCAGAAGAAGAAATTATTGATACTCACTTGGAAAACTTCCCAGTGTCAGGTGGCACAAGTGGGGACTAGAATTAGTAGAAGGTGGAAAGTGTAAAAACTGAAGCAATGAAGTGACTGGTTAATAGCACATATGTTATGTATACATGACTCCTGGGAGAAATGGTGGCAGAAAGCTATTCACAGTGACTGTACTAAATGGAAGTTTCCTTTTATTTCGTTGCATTAAGGAATTCAGGAAAAAATGAATAATTTTCTCTGATAATCTCTAATGACTCAAAAAGTTCTAAATTCAGTTGAATGTTTAGATTTATGTAGAATTGTGAAGCACTTGCATAGGTGCAGAAAAAATTTCAAAAATGTTTTGTTCTTGAGCTCAGCTACCATAAGTGTGGAGTTTCCTTTTCCTCCATCACAGCAGCAGCAGGATTTGCAGTCTATTTATTCATAGCTCAATATTGACAAATATTTGGAGCAGAAAAAGTTTGACTAGTAGAAGTATTCTAGTATACATTTTATTAGGTACTAGCATTCATGGGCCTCAGTAGTACATTAATCATTCAGGCATAATCCCCCTATAATCAGGCTGTAGAGAACTCATAATCTGGCAACAGTACATCTCTGTAAGTAAAAAAGAATGCTGTTTCTTTGAATCTCTGACGTGTTCATAGTATCTTTTGTGATATGCTACAATTTCAATTTCTTTGGCTTTGGAAAAAATTGCTTTAAATTCATATTTAGTAACTGGTATATGACAGGAAGAATTGTCTAAAATTTTCTATCGTGTCTTATCACATATGAAACTATATTTAAATGCATTTCTGGTGCCATACAAAAAGAATGAAGGCATGGTATCTTTTTTGTCTCACCATCTACCTTTGCATTTTTCATTGCCATTGTAATGTTTGTGTTTTAACATGAAGAGTAGGTCTGTGCCTCAGCCATTTTTACCACTGATTTTGCCTGAGAGGGAAAAATTCAGTTTCTGAGAAATGTCCTGAACCACTAGCAGTCTTGTTTGTACAAATTGAAGCCAATTGGTGACCAGCAGCTGCAAGCAGTGTGTTTCCAACAGTGTGACAGAAAACTCTCTGGAAGGTTGCCCAGGGAAGCTGTATCTTTGTGGTTCAGGATACAGAACTTCTAAAAGAAACTTCTGTTCTTTGCATGTTTTTGTGTATACTGTTATCTCTCCCAAATGCTGACAGTAAAGTTCTCTGTTTGGCAATGTTGTTACTTATTTTCTGTCTAGGAATGTTATGGTGTAAAACCTGAGTCACATCAGCACTAATGTTTTCAGTAAAGAAGAGTTTTCCCATGCACTTTCTCTCCTGCTGTTTTTTTTTATAACTTTTAAAGATTATTCTGCCTAATAATATGCAGCTCTCCTGCAACCTGCTTGGTGGGAAATATCCAAATATGTGAATTTTGTTATTGATGGCAGTGAGACAGAATAATTTCTGTTGCTCTGATGTGCAGGCATTCTAAATTTTCATGTTTTTCTTGTTGCCTTGCATAACTGAAAGAGAGTAGGTTTAGATTACATATTAGGGAAAGATTTTTTAGTGTGAGGGTGGTGAGGCACTGGAACATGTTCCTCAGAAAGGTAACAGGTGTCCTGTCCTTGGAGGTGCTCAAGGCCAGGTTGTAACCTGGTCCAGTGCAAGCTGTTCCTGCCCATGGCAGCAGGGGTTGGAACTCGATGATCTTTACGGTCTCTTCAAACCCAAAGCACTCTATGATTCTATGATCTAAATGAGTAATGCTACAAGGATGTTCTCCTGTGTCAGGTCATTGGAATTTTTCAGTTAATTTCCATGATCTCTAATGCTGTCCTAAAACCTGAAAGGAGATGGAATGAACCAGGGGATCTCAGTACAAATGTAAAGAAAATTTTAATCAAATGTGAGATTCATAAATACATATATACATATACAATGAAAAATTCATAAATACATATACAACAGGAGTTTTGTGTGATCCTTCAGGCACTAATATGAATGCTGTGTATTCTATAATCCTCATGAATACTTCATAACAGCATTTTAGGCTTTATTATAAACACTTGACAAAAATCAACCTTGCCCTGTGTTGCTCTGTAACTAATGAGTGCAATGTGGGATAGCCCTAATTATAGATTTATGATAGATCAGGTACCCCTTATGCATAAAAACACTGAGTAATTTTCTGCCTGTCTTTAAAATGCTCAGCAAGGAATATGGATAAAGAGCTGATTGATCTGGAAAGGAAACAGGTATATGGAAAAAACTATGTATTTCTTAATGGTTTCCCAGAGATGCTTCTGCAGAAATAGTGAACACGAAGACTATTTGAGCGTAATATTTTTTCTTGCTTGTTTGTTTCTTAAATTTCACTAACTTTTTGTAGGAATCTCTAGTTCAGAGAATATGTAACAACAAGGAGAGATGAAGGAAGTATTCTGCAAAGTTGCATTCTCAGGACTATGAAGATAATTTTAACATCTGCTTTTAGCTTTCAGTATCCATGTGTAATTCATGTACACATGTTCATGTACACTGACAGTGCAGTGCATTATAGAACATAATATTTGTGCTTGGTGAAAAGGAAATTGTGAAAAACAAACTTTCCAAAAAGCGTCAGCTGAGAAGCTTCCATTTTTCTCTATTTGGTTGACACCTGTAAAATTTCAATCAAGTTTTTCAACAGCTTTTAAAAACTATTTTCATCTTTCATAGTGTTGTGGTTTAGCCCCAGCCAGCAACTGGCCTCATGCAGGCACTCGCTCAGTCCCCCACCATCAGGATCACGGAGAGAAGGGTAAAAGCTGGAAAACCCATGGTTAAGACAAAGTAAATTTAATATGGAAGGGAAAAGAACACACAAGCAAAGCAAAACTAGGTATTCATTCAGCCCTTCCCATGGGCAGGCAGGTGTTCAACCATCTCCAGGACAGGTAGGGCCACACCACATGTAACAGTGACTTGGGAAGACAATTACTCAAAATATCCCCTTCCTCTTTCTTTCTCCTACTTTATATACTGCACATGATGTCATGTCATCTGGCATATTCCTTTGGTCAGCAGGAGTCATCCATCCTGTCTGTGTCTCCTCCCAAATTCCCATGCACTCATAGTCTCCTCACCAGGGTGTCAGTATGAAAAACTTCTCTGTATTATCAACCCTGTGTTCAACACAAATCCAAAACACAGCCCTATACAAGCCACTGCAAAGAAAATCAACTGTACCCCAGCCAAAATCAGCACACATGAATATTTTATCATTTTTTCAGATTCTATGAAGAAAATGGTATATACCCATACGAATGTGTGGGTTTTTTTGTAGGGTGCTTAAAAATAGTTCATGTGAGACTCAGTCCCTTACTTACTAATTTCTGTACCAAGGGAGGCATCTCCCATATTCCTCTTTGTTCTTGTCATGGTGTTGTAGGTTTGGGAGTACTTTAGGGAGATCCTTCCTTTTTGATGTACATAGAATACTGTATCTTAGTTAAATGTAAATGAAATAAAATTTAAAAACATACAGCCAGTTGCCTTGAAAACTATGCTCTGTGTGTAGCTCCTTCATGAGAGTTTAGATCATTATTTGTTTCAGCATTTAACATAACTTAAATTATTTTATTTGTACTTTTTCTTTCACCTCTTACATACTGTTAGCATATAAACTGGCAAATTAAAGGTTCTGCTTCAATGGAGTTTGCTGTCAATACTATTCTCCACACTAAAGTCCTTTGAAATTATTGTAATTGTGAATGGTTTTTAGTGAGAAAGTGAACTCAGATAGTAGGAAATTCTGACAGAGCCTCAGGCATTTTGCTATGCTAGCTGCTTCTTATCTGAGAGATAAAGGACCCTCTGAAAGAAAAGACTTATAAGAAATAGCTACTAAAAAACTGATTATGTGACTTGATAGTTTTGTGTTGATGAAATGGGCTTCTGCAATTCTGCTCTATTTTGGGAAGGTTTGTTGTTAATGTCTCCACTTTAATATGGAAGTGGTCAAAAGTAATTTTACTTTCAAGGAATTGAGAAATTATCTGGCTTGACAATCACATCTCTTGAGCTGATAAAATTCAATGCCCATCTTGGTTTCCACTATGAGAAACCAAAGAGAGAACATGAAGTCCTCATGCATGTTTCCCCAGTGTGGTAAAATGTATGAGAAAAAGGCCTTGCTAAACATTTACATATTATCAAATGTCTGTTTGGAAGAACATTAGGCTTATGATCTACCTCAAAATTAAGATGGAGGGTAAAGTGAATATCTCTGGGGGCTCCCTTCTTCCCCATTCAAATGTTCATCGTGGCTAGTTTTCCAGCTGAGAATAAGGAACAGACAAAGACGCTCTCCTGTAATTGCAGGAAACCTTTTTATCTCCACTGATGAATTAGATGGATAGATTAATATTCTTTTTACCATTTCAAATTGCAAGTTGTTTTTGTTCCATTCTTGCACAGCAATAGAGAAAAGACCTTGGCTTAGCAGGCTGCAGCAGACTTGTATAGTATTGCTGCACTGCTGAGGAGGAATATTGTTACAGGAGCTTGAGTCTAGAAAAAGATTTGAGAAATAGGCTTTAAGCTGCCTTGACAAATCCCCTGCATGTCCTGTGCATTGGTGTGTACTTCTGTCACATACTGTTCTTCTGCTCAAGTAAAACATTTCCTACTTTAACCTTTCCTATGAATGTAGGCTATTTTTATAGTGCAGCGTATGTCGTCACTTCCTCACTGTGATACTCTTTGCATATAGGGCATCTGATACTTTTATGTGTTTACCATATACTGCCAGAATGGGACTCTTCTATTATAACTTTTATTTATTTATTTATTTTTACCACTGATAATTTTCCTTTTTTTTTTTTTTAATTGACATCTGGAAAATTGGGTGAAATTCAGTACATTTTTGGAGTCTTGCAGTAGGCTTGCATTTGCTACGGCCCTGAAGACATATGCATTAGCTATTCTTTTATCTTCATCACTATTTCCAAACTAATTCTAAATCTGCCAAAACATTTAAGAGTGAGAGTTTTTTCCTTTTTTTTTTCCCCAGGGGAAGAGCTCTTGCTTGTTTAATACAGGGTGTCTCTCCTGTCACGTTTTTAAACTGGAACAGTATTCCAAAATTTCCTCCCTTAGCAGTTTAACATGACTATTGAGGAGTGACAGAAACATTTAAGATTACTTAAGTTATCTTTTGCTGTGTCCAGGCAACATGACTCCTTAGTGAGTTTCTGCATGGCTGCTTTCCTTTCTGGGACAGTGAATTTACTTTACCTTCTACTTTGCTGTTGCGGGGCAGTTAAGACATAACACTGTCTTCTGTTTTGCAGTCACTGTAAGACAATGCTGCAGTCACATCTAGGACAGCAAAGCCCACAGAAAACAGACTGAGTGTTTCTCTGGCTTTCAGAGGGCTTCTCCAGATATGAAAACTGTGAAAGTTCAAACCATCTATAGAGAACAACAAAGGCTTAATTTTTTTTCCTAATTTCCCCTTAATTTCTGTTTATTATTGATTACTTGCTTTTTTCTTTTCCTGTATTTTTCATATTTCCATTCCCATCCCTTCTGAAATCCTTCCTTGTGTCTTAAATGAATAGTTATTTAAACAAGGAAAAAAAAATTGAACCAGCAGTTTTTGTGGAAACTGACTGTACTTAAAATAAGTACAATGTGAGATTTTAAAAGAGGAAAATATTCCTTTATCTTCAAGAAGAGCTGAGTCTTCCAAAAGATACCAACCATAACAAAAGATTTAACTCATTTTTATTTTCTATTGCTGTTGTACATCACATGGAACTATGCGATATCTAGGGATGTGTTTCTGAAACACTGCAGCATACACGTAGATACTGCAGTCAGAGTAGCTTGAAGAGTATCATGATTGTTGAACTAATCACCACTGGTGAGCTAAAGAAGATGGTACAGTAAAATGTTCTGGTAGCTTACTAATTACTGTTATAATTTACAATTTAAAAAAGAAATTATTGATTTCACCCGGTAATGTCTTCCATTTTCTCTGTAATTTTTTCTTGCCCTTTTCTTCTGCTTTCCCTTTTCCTGCCGTAAAAGCACAATCTCTTCAAAGTTTTGGAAACTTAAAATTGTCTGTGTACATTGAGAATATACCAAGACCAAAATATATTAAAACTAATTAGAATATTGTAGATCTGCACTTTGCTCTAAATCAAAGTGCCTGAGAGGCATGATTGCAAAATTGAAATATTTCCTGTTATTGTGATCCTTTCCTCTTTCTCCTTTCTTTTTCCTCTCTTTCTTTTCTATTGAAAGGATTGTACATCAAGCCTGGTACTGATATCATTGCTCAGAGTTGGGTACTATAATCTTATTAAATACTGGGAACAGAAATATTTCTACTGTCTTTAGTTTCATTAACTAAATGAATTTCTTCAATTTTGTAGTATTATCATTGCTTACTGCTTATCATTTGCCTCAAAAGGCCACCCCAAAATAAAGCATATAATAATGCCCTTGTTTGAATCTCTGCCTAAACTAACCATTAGTAAGTGACTTGAAGGTCACTCCTTCAGAGTGGCTTAAGCAATGTTTGTTTACTATGGTTCTCATGCTTTTTGTTTATAATGTTTCAGCTCATCCACCATATACCATGTGCTTTAGAGTGAAATTCTACCCACATGAACCCTTGAAGATTAAAGAAGAGCTCACCAGGTATTTGTTTTCTTTTGTTTTGTTTTGTTTTGGGTTGTATTTTTTTTTTTGGTCCTTTTTTAGTCTGTGCATTTAATGTGCTTTGCTAATAAGTTCAAGAAAAGGGAGATTGTTGTCTAGGGTAGGGTTCTCACTATTTCTGATAAAATTAGCATAGGCTGACATTTGCAATACTGATCTTCTTTGTACTATGATACCTATAGATTTTTTAAAGCAGTTTAAAGGAAATCTATAACATACAGACAAGTAGTTATGCTATACAAGAACTTGCAAAAAACGAAGCAATGGTGAAATGACTGGGCAAAATTTACCCTGATTCTTTCCCTGGCAGGAGTAAGTTCCCTTCCCTTCCCTTCCCTTCCCTTCCCTTCCCTTCCCTTCCCTTCCCTTCCCTTCCCTTCCCTTCCCTTCCCTTCCCTTCCCTTCCCTTCCCTTCCCTTCCCTTCCCTTCCCTTCCCTTCCCTTCCCTTCCCTTCCCTTCCCTTCCCTTCCCTTCCCTTCCCTTCCCTTCCCTTCCCTTCCCTTCCCTTCCCTTCCCTTCCCTTCCCTTCCCTTCCCTTCCCTTCCCTTCCCTTCCCTTCCCTTCCCTTCCCTTCCCTTCCCTTCCCTTCTTTTGCTTTCTTTTCTCTTCAATTCCTCTTTTGCTTTCTTTTTTTTTTTCCCTTCCCTTTCCTTTTTTCCCCTCTCATATATTCTGGAAAGTTTAATTCAGACCTGACTATTTCAAGACGTTTATGCATAGTCTCATTAATTTTTCTCTTGGCTGTATCTTAAGGATCACAAATAAGACAATCTTTTCAAAGTAGTGACAGACCTTAAGCTGATACAGAGATGCAATATATGCATACTTTTCAAGTACAGCTTCTCTGGAGGGTAAGAATCCTTGCTGTTTATGTTGGAATTTTGAAAATTTTGTTGTGAAAACAGAGTTGTACAACAGCTTAGCTGTGCTTAATGAATGGGAGCTCTGTCCTTCCTACCAGCCATTGTTGCTCTGGGCATTTTTCCAAGAAGTGTACGTGGGGGGGAATGTAGGAGAGTAGCTTTTTTGAGCTCTGTACCAGGTGTGCAGGACTGTGTGTGTGCTTTACCACCTTGCTGGAGAGCAGGCCACGCTGCTGACTGCTGGCTGCATGCTGCAGAAGCACCAAGTGCCTCCGCACCTGCTGCCTTGGGCTCTTGGTTGATTCTTTCCCCAAGCACTGCATGTGCTTGTGCTCACAAGTCACTTCACAGTGTGGGGGATCCCATTGTCACTGGCCTCACACTGAAAGTTTCAGAAACAGCTTATGTTCTGCTGAATGGTACATTTGTAGTTTGTATAGAACAGCTGGGGCATGCTGTTATTTTATAGCTATTTATCTTGGATGAAATACTGGAATTGTACAGATGAGTGAACAGGTTGTAAACCAGGAAGTCAATGGATTTTCAATATTTGCTACTGTTTGTCCTTGGATGAACATTTTACCTTTTATGATCCAGAGTATGATTGTATAGTCCTTTCTCATTCAAGAGTCTAAATTAATTGGCTTTTAAAAAACCTGGATATCCTCCCAGGATAAGTTTTATTGAAATGTAAAGCACCAAGAATTCGCTCACTGATGGTTATTGTGCTGTGACTATGTTTTAGTCTTTGGTGGGATATTTCAAATAAATTTTTTAAGTGAAGTTGTTGTGTGAAAAATGGGTTACAGTCTTTTATAAAAACTAATACCATTAAGAACTTAAAAAGGAGAAATAATTTGAGGCATCATTTATTCAACATGTTTTTGTATCTGATCAGCTTAATAGTTTCCCAGTATTGTTATTTGGGAAGCTTTGCTTCATCTCTGCCATATGTCTTACACAATAACAAAATACAAAAAATACTCCTGAAATGAGCAAGTGAAGTGCAGTCCTGCAACCCATCTCTGAGAATTTGCTTCATGACCAAAGCAGAGGGTCAGATTCTAGGTGATACTCTAGATTGGCTGGAGTTATTTTTTTTTTTTCTTGAATTGCAATGATTGGTGAAATTCAAGCAGAAGAATGTTCATTAGTATTTTAGAGAGGACAGTCATGAAACCTTGAGGACTAGTTCTTCTAGTCCTACTAGTCTTCTATTTCTTCTAGAGGCTTCTTGGTAGACTTTTGCTTTGCCTTTTCTTTAGTGCTGCTGTGTTCACTTGACAATCATATTTTTGCTGTGTGTTCTTAAGATGTTTTGAAAATGAATTATTAACATTGTCACCCTTTGACTTAAAAACCATCTGTACTTTGCAGCTGTATGTACAGTCAACTGAGTGAAAGTAATAGTATTTTGCATTTCTGTCATTGTCCGTGCCTGTGGATGTCAGAGCTGCTCTATCACTTCTTCAGCTGGGTGAAAATCTGATGGGTGTCTGTGGTCACCACTTAAATAATGAAATTAAGTTACAGTAAGACATTCTATCACATTGCCATACTACTCTTTGTTTCAGAACATTAATTAACCCTGTGGTTAATGCCTCATATGGATTATTGTCAAGGCAGTCTTTTTAAAAGCTTTATAGGAATAAATCTTTAATGAAGCATCTTAGAGACATCAGAGAGACTTACAGGTCTTAAAAAGAACTGGTTTTCCTACTCTTCCATAGAAAAAGCTGATGTGAAAAAAATAATCTGTACAGTACATGAAGCTTTGTGTCTGTGGGGTAAAGGTTTGATTTCTGTGAAACCAGTGTAACATACTATTCAGGATTTAGACATCACTTGCAGGAAGAAAATTTAAGAGTTGTCCCCTCAGATTACTGATGCTTCATTTCTGTCCTACCTTGGGCCCAACCTTCCCTGGTTGGGTTTGACTGTAATCCTTGATTTACTCTGTGGTTTAACATGTGAAACTATTGTCAGAAAATGAAGGTGGAGAATTATCTATTTGAAGTTATCACTACGTCTGTGATATCATAGAAAAAAACCCTGTAGTAGTCTGAAAACTTGTGCACACTGCATGTTTGGAGGCCAGGAGTGCCTTGGGCAAATGATGATGCTGCGTTCTTGCCTGTCACTGCATTTTATAACACTGCTAAGGACAACTAAGAATATTGTCAGTCACATTGTACCTTTCCAGACACTTACTTTCATCTTCTCTTGTTTTAATTAACAACCATTTTTATAGCTATGCTTTTGAAATAAAATCAGTGTCTGCCTTTGGATGTCAAGGCACTCTGAAATATTAGTGCTAAAGTATTGGTTTCTCTGGGTCTGGATTGAAGGCACTTGAGATGGTAGATCATGTTCAGACTCAAGTGTTTATTATTTCTTATCAGTGAAACAGTCTCACTACTGTGAGTTGGGCAGCTTTTCATTAGAAGGCACAAAATGGCTAACAATCTCTTGTTACAAGGTCTTTTAAGACTAAACTATCCAACTAAGAACTGACACCTAGATTATTTTCCCTTTTAACCCAATAACTGATCCCAAAGAGCCCGCAATGCAGATGTTTCTGCTCAATTACAAAATGCCACCCAAACCCACAAAGAAGAAAGAAGAAGCATGAAGAAGAAACCCAGGATGACACCCTGTGCCCTCCATCTGGCTTCCATCCACAACATACTAAAAATCCCAAAACCTAAATTTCTTACCAAGTGATACACCTACACTACTCTCTATATCACACTTTTGTGGATTCTAGTCGATCTTGAAGTCTAGGAAACTTTCTAGGAAACTTTCTAGGAAACTTTGACCCCATGAATGAGGGTCAAAATCAATGCTCCCCTGGGGGTCAGGGCACCCCGGAGCAGACAGAGAAATATTCCCAGTGCACTGGGTTTCCACACTAAAGGAGAAATTCTGTGGAAAATATTTCTGCCTCTCACTGTGGAAGGGAGGTTCTGTGTGGTCCTTGGTCACTGTTTTCTCTAGAGTGAGCTGGTGTTAGGACGGTAATTCACAAGTTATCTTCAGATGACATGGGAGTTGCTGCCTTGATCTCTCTTGCTTATGTAGTAATAGACCACCTGAAACCCAACTTGTCATTGAAGTCGAAATCTTAATGCACTTCAGAGCTTCTCAGCCCATCTACTTAGTGGATATCAACATGGATTTAGAAGATCTGTCCTTATTTTTGGAAATAGTTTCCACAGCAGAGCACTAAGGCTGCACATTTCAAACATATTTGAGAAAGACTAAAGACACACTTTTTCTTTTTTAATTAGGCAATTTTCCCAATGACTTAAAAAAATTGTGATGAGAAAGTGGCAAGGATTTAACTTATTTTTCTCAGATGATTTGGCCTCTGCATGTGCACTGGAGGCTCAGCAGACTGAAACACAAGCAGTGTATACATATTTTTCAATGGTTTGTATAATCTTTTGAATAGAGAAAGATGCTCAGCCTTAGAAGAGCAGTGATACTCCTTGTAGGGTGTTGATCCTGACTGGATGCCTGGCATCAGCCAAAGCCTTTCTGTCACTTTTCTCCAGAGCTAGACCTCTCTCAGGGGAGAGAAAATGTAATGAACGGTCCATGAATTGAACTAAGGACCAGGAGAAATCACTCACCAAATACCACCATGGAAAAAGAGGCTGCAATCTGAGACAGTAATAGAATTTATTACTAAAAAATCAGAGCAGGGTAAGGAGAAGTAAAATAAGAGCTTAAAAATGCCTTCCGCCCCACACCTCTGTTTTTCCCATCTCTACCTACTTCTCCAATGGCACAGAGAAATGGGAAATGGGTTATGGTAAGTTCATCACAAATTATTTCTTCTGCTGCTCAGGGAGAGGGGACCTTTCCTTCCTGCACTGTGGGAGACAGTTCTCCATGAACTTCTCTGATGTGAGTCCATCTCACAAGCAGCAGCTCTCAGTGACCTGCTGCAATGTGAGTCCCTCCCCAAACTGCTGCAGCCTGGGTCACTCTTCCACAGGGTGTAGTTCTCCAAGGACAGGCTGCTCCAGTGGGGGCTCCTCTCTCCATGGGCCTCCCATGAGTTCACAGCGTCCTCAGGCATCACAGAATTAACTAGAAAAAACATTTATGTTGGAAAAAACATCTATGATCATCGAGCCTAAGCTATGACCTAACACAATCTACAGTCAGCTAGACTATAGCACCGAGTGCCACATCCAGTCTTTCCCTAAACACTTCCAGAGGTGGTAACTCCACCACCTCCATGGGCAGCCTATTCCAATGTCCAGTCACCCTTTCTGTGAAGAAATTCTTCTAAATGTCCAACCCAAACCTCCCCTGGTGCAGCTTAAGACTATTTCCTCTTGAACTGTCACTGGTTGTCTGGGAAAAGAGACCAAGCCCCATCTGGCTGCACCCTCCTTTCAAATAATTGTGGAGAGCAATAAGGTCCCCGCTGAGCCTCTTTTTTCCAGGCAGAACAACCCCAGGTTCCTCAGCTGCGCCTTGAAGCCCTTGTGCTTTGGACTCTTCACCAGCCTTCTTGCCTTTCTCTGGACACTTTTGAGCAACTCAATGACCTTCCTGAACTGAGTGTCCCAGCACTGGACACAGCACTCAAGGTGTGGCCTCACCAGTGCTGTGTACAGGGGGACAGTCGCTGCCCTGCTCCTGCTGGCCACTCTGCTGCTGATACAGGCTGGGATACCACTGGCCTTCTTGGCCACTAGGACTCACTGTTAGCTCATGTTCAGTACTCTCTCAGCCCTTTCTTCTGGCCTCTGTCCACACACTCTGACTTCAGCATGTAGCACTGCAGGAGCTTGTTTTGGCCAAAGTGCAGGACCTGGCGCACTCATACCATTGGATTCAGTCCATCAATCCAGCCTGTCCAGGTCCCTCTGGAGAGCCCTCCTACCCTCCAGCAGATCAACAATTTCAGCCCTGGAGTCTGGAGCATCTACTGCCCCTCCTTCTCCACTGACCTTGGTGTCTGCAGAGTTGTTCCTCTCATGGTTTTTTTTTTGGCTGCAGTTACATTTGTGCAATCACTTCCCCTCCCCCCCCCCCCCCCCCCTTCTGAAATCTGTTATCACAGCAGTGTTATCACCATTTCTGACTGGCCTAGCCTTGGCCAGCAGCACATCTGTATTGGAGCCACCAGGGATTGGCTCTGCTGGACATGGAGGAAACTTCCAGCAGCTTCTCACAGAAGCCACCACTGTATCCCCACGGTTACCAAAGCTTAGCCATGCACACCCAGCACACTCCTTTACACCGGGGCCATCTCTGAGGGTTTGAGTTCTGCTGCATGTGTAGTATGTGGAGGATATCAGGCTCTTCTGAATGTTACATCTGTGGCTCTCTAGGTCTGGTTATCTGTCACTTACAGATGGTGTGAAGTCCTTCTGTTCTAGAAAATAGCATTTAACTGGCATAATTGAGCATATCTAATGAGAGTAATAAGTGCCAGTTTTTAATTATGCAATAGCAACATGACACCACATCTTCACATCTCCCCTGTCAGGAGGAGATGTTTTATATGTATCTGTGGCAGGGGACAGGGGACATCTCCCCTGTCCCCTGCCACACATACCTATAAAACATGATTTCAGTTTCTTTTCTTTTTAAATCAGCATTTTTAATGAAGTGTGACAGGACTGGGGATAGAGGCCTTGAATACATACAGTTTTGGTATTATTGTTAATTTCCTTTTCTCTTATTTTTCCTCTTAAAAAAAAAATTCTTTTTGGTTAATTCCCTTTGTTTTTCAAGAAAGCGTGATAGCTTCATGGGTAGAAATTTTCTTTTGCTATGTGCATCTAACTGTGCGCAGAAAAAAGGATATTCACTATAATGCCCAAGGTTATTCTGCTGGCATGGCATGCAAAGATAAAGAATTGCTATGAAGAAAGTTTTACCTGCAAAAATCACTCAATGCACACCATCCCAGCAGACTTTATGAAAAGCACAGATATTTTGTTCTGTGCCATTCTTTTCTGTTCTTGTTCACAGCTCAGAGCCCACAGCTGGAAAAGCCTGAGATGCTGTACATGAACAAGGTTTGAGCAATCAAGGGAATATGAACAGATAGATTCAAAGACTGATCATACTTTCTATTTTGTTATTTATTTTCAGTGTTCTTGTTTAGGTAATAAATAAACCAGTAGTTTTTATTTCTTATATATGAAAGGATCCCAGGGCTTCATGCTCTCTTATCTTCAAACCCCTACATTTTAGTGTGTACGTATAATTAAAATGAGAGACTATAAAGTCATTTGAAGTCCCAAAGAAATGCTCTAAAATGCTACAGATAATACTGTATCAGTGGTAATCCATGATTATTATAGAAGAAACAGTTCTAGAAGAGGGCATGGGTGAATAGATGGCGGAATTAACCAAAGATGGATTATTTCAACTTGCTTGCATCATGCCCTTTTTCCTAATCCATACTTCCTAATCCAAGAAGCAGTTCTTCAATGACTAGTCTGTCATAAATCAGTGCCACAAGTATAGCAGGAAAAGCAGATGAAAAAATAGTTTAATTTGAAGTCATATAAAATGATAAAGACTTGGGGTATGTAAAGATGACACGCTCAGTGTTCATCTAGTCCAGTCTCAATCAGTTGTACTTGATGTTGCCATGTGCTGGAAGAGTCTGGTGCTTTTCCCTCTGGAAGCAGGAGGCCAGTTGAGTTTGACAGTGGTTGTTAATGCCTGAATGGATCTGGTTCTTAATGCCTCAATATCAAGTGATTTATTTGCAAGTTGGAAATTTGTGCAATATATTTGTGCTATTAACCAATAGCTCTAAGGTGAGTTCATATGAGCTGGGCCTGTGCTGCTAGCCCTGTTCCAGACATCACTTAGGAATACCTCTGCTCTTCCTGGTACCCCCTTCTGCTCTTCTCAAAGTGTGAAGTCATAGCTATGCTTTGATATCTATGAAAGTCCATTTATCTTTTTTGGCTTTGTCAAGGACATTTTGGCAGTTGCCAAGTGAGTTTATAGTTTTAATAGTACTGCAGTCACAATCAGATTGAATAGCATAAATCTTAAAAATTAGTGTTTTGTTAGTAAGAGCACTTGATGCCTCAGGCTTGCAGATAAGATTCAGAGTAGGGAAAAAATTACCAAGAAGGGTCATGGTTTTTTTGGTGGAGATTGCACCTCAGGGAGAAGAGACCTTGTACATGTTCATAGCTCTTCTTGTGGTCCTCTGAGGGGAAGGCAGAATGGCAGAGAAGATGCAGAGCAGTCATGGTGTTTTGCAGAAAAGACTATTCCCATGTTGTGGTGGGACTTTCATGTAGCCAGGAGCCAAAACAATCTTATCTTTCACCATTCCTTTGTCTGCTTTACTCATTAGTGAAATTAATTATTAAGTAATAATAAAGATTTTTTTTCCCCAGTAGCCTGTGCTGTCAAGAAACTCACTGGGATGGTAATTTATCACCCTTGTCCCAAGGAAAGACCGTACAGGCACTGACCAGCTCTAAAGCCAGGAGGACAAGCCCATGTCTTGCTAGCTGCAAGTGGCAGTCATAATCCTGACCGCAGAAGTCAGAGATTTGAGATTACTGAAAGCTGTTATTAAAGCCACCTTCCTATCCCCCACCCCAGGGCATAAAATGAAGTACTTCTTTTTGAAGGAATACTTTTGGGCATTTTGGGGCATTTTTTATTACCAGGAATCCACAATTTTGGCAGTATAAGAGGGGTATATGTCCTGAATGGAGATATGGAGTACTGATACCTTCATTATATTTTGAGTCCTTACCATTAATACACCTTCAGAAGTTGTAGAACAAGAAGGGTGATTCTTTCTACAGGTGCCTGTTAACACAGGCATGCAGTCATACAGTTTTCTCAAATTTTCTGGTGTTAGATATTTTAAAAGAAGTATAATTTTCCTTTTTCTTGTGTTTGGCTGAAGTTTATGCTTTGAAATCATGATAGATATACACCTAGTTCCTAATTCCTCTACTAGAATTTGATTTATGACTGATCAGAGAATTAAAAAGGGCAACTGCTGTACTGACATCAGTGTGGCATGCTTATTGTCATGGGTATCTGTTTTACAAATGGGTTTAAGCCATGATAACATGAACAAAACTTTCCTACTGTTTCAAAAAAACAAGAAATCTAAGAGATGATCTTCTTCCCATCCAAATTCACTAAAGGGTTTTGGAATTACTACATTAGGACTTTCAACACTTTAATTCATGTGTATTCATGTTAGTATTATTTTCTGGATATTTTGCCCATATTTGTGTAATCATTTTTTTTTGTACTTGGTAATACTGTTTTTCTTCACAATCTTGTGAGGCAGTTGGTTTACTGTCTGCTATGGCAGATGCCTTCTTTCCTTTGCCTTAAGCAATTTCCCAGTTCCGCTGATTTTCCTCTAGCTCTAGTGTTAAGGATTCAGTGGATAGTAGTTCTTCATTTGCCTTTCCCACTACCTCATGATTTCAGAAGAATCACTCTTAGTCTTCCTTAATCACCATCTTGCCCTATAAGGGAGGCTCTGTCTTCTCATTCATTTTAGTTCTTCTCTATTAATCAAGCTCAGCTATGTCCTACTCAGGCTGAAGGGACCAGAGCTAGGTAAAAAATTCAAGGTGTGATAACTTCAACGCTTTAAGTATTGGCAAAATGCCCCTCTGTCTTTTTCACAATATCATTCCCAGTGATGCCCAACATTCTCTTGGGTTTTTGGCTGCTTCTGTACCCTGAGTTAATGATTTCAGAGTGATGAAATCTTTTTCTTATTTTAAAATATATTCAAAATCCATTTCAAGGATTAGCAAATAAGTAAGCAATATATTTTAGCTAATATAATTATTTTTTCTGTCACAGAATCAATTCGATTGGAAAAGATATCTGAGATCATTGGGTCTAACCTGTGATTTAAAACCACAGTGTTCAGTACACCATGGTACTGAGTGCCACATCCAGCCTTGTCTTAAACCCCACTGGACAGTGATTCCACTCTCCTCTCTAGGGAGCCTATTCCAAAGCCTAATCATCCATTCTGTGAAGAACTTCTTCCTAATGTCCAACCTAAACCTCCCCTGGTGCAGCTTAAGACTGTGTCCTCTTGTCCTGTCACTGGTTACCTGGGAGAAGAGACCAAGCCCCATCTGGCTGCACCCTCCTTTCAAATAATTGTGGAGAGCAATAAGGTCCCCCCTGAGCCTCTTTTTTCCAGGCAGAACTGCCCCAGGTTCCTCAGCTGCTCCTTGTAGCACTTGTGCTCCTGTCCCTTCTCCAGTCTTTTGGTCCTTCTCTGGACTCGCTCCAGCACCTTATTGTCCTTCTTGAAGTGAGGACCCCAAAACTTGACACAAGAATATAGGTGTGGCCTCACCTGTGCTGAGTACAGAGGAAGAAGAACTTCCCTACTCCCTCTGGATGGACTGTTCTTGATAAAGAACAAAGGCTGGGATGCCATTGGCCTTCTTGGCCACCTGGACACACTGCTGGCTCATGTTCAGCCCTTTTCTCTTCATGGCTCTGTAAATTATTGAAAATATGTTCTCTTATTTGTGACATTACATACTTGTACGTAGTAGTTAGTGTTTGGTGGAGATTCATATGCTTTGTCTGGAAACCGGTGCTCCTGCAGTGTACTTGATACTATCTGCTGTGGAAGACAAAATGCAAAGTTGGTATTCAGAATAATATGCATAAAGAACTCAAAAATTCTTCTAGGTAGAAGGACACCCAATCCAGGAATAATGTAAAAACATTATTTTTCCTTCTACCACGCTGTACCACAAACAGCACCATGGAAAATAGTAGTCAGAGTCAAATAGAGTCAAAGTCAGACACCATGCTGAGATAGCAATTTTTTGAATTGCTGGATCTCTGGAGGTGACCATATCTGTCAGCTGGAAAGACTGCAACAACACCAAGAGATACATTTGCTATGAGAATAAACTGTATTAAGTGACTTGAACAAAGTAAAAAACCACTGGGTGGCCAAATCACAAGGTTTGGCTGTGGGAAAGCTTTCTTGCCTCACTGAACACCTTAAAATAGATAAATTGTCTGTTAAGCAGCTAACAGTATGGTCTCTGGGGGTCATGATGCCTGCTTAAAAACAAGAATAGTTATTGCTGACCCTTAATCTGCATGGCAGGAAAGGTTTGGCCGAGCTGAAGTTGAGTCATCTGTACTGCAAACAGATGATAGATGGAAATGAGGTTATTCCAATGAGAGACATTTGTGAATGTAAGCATAAGTTTACTAGCTTCTTATTAAGCTTGGATACTTAGGGCTGTAAATCAGGTTATAAAGACACGCCAGGGCTTGGAAAAAACAGCTATGGTGGAAGGACACATGAAGAAGCAAAATCAGTTATTTTGCAAGCTATTTCTGTAAGTGTATGCAGTTTTAAGTACATACATACACCTCAGTGAATTTAGGAGTCAGGGGGTTTTTTTCATAAGTTTTTGCTGACCTGGGTCATAAATTACTGCATCAGTATTACAGGAAATGCCTGAAGTTTAGTGAGCCTTTGGTAAAATGTGCAAAAATTCCTTTCAATTGAAAATACATTTATATTTTTCATTTGAAAGAGTTCTAAAGTCTTAGTCCTGTTCCAGGCTGCCCTTCTTGCTTTGTAGATCTCAGCCTATCTTCATAGGACAGGTGCTCCAGCTGTCTGATCAATTTGGTGGCTCTTCTCTGGATTTGTTCCAGCAAGTTCACCACTTTCTTGTGTTGCAGACCCCAGAGCTGGATGCAGGGTTCCAGGGGGAGTCTCACCAGAGCAGAGTAGAGGGGCAGAATCTCCTCCCTTGACCTGGCGCTCACACCTCTTCTGATGCAGCCCAGTGTAAGATGGGCTTTCTGGGCTGTCATTGCACACTCTTGGGTCATGTTGAGCTTTTCATCCACCAACATCCCCAAGTCCTTCTCTTCAGGGGTGCTCTCAATTAATTCTCCATCTAGCCTGTGTTTGTGCTTTGGATTGCCCTGACCCATGTGCAGGACCTTGCAGGTGGCTGGCCTTGTTGAGCTTCATGATGTTTCCACAGATGTGTGTGGAAGCAGGCTTGTTTCTCAAGCCTGTTAAGGACCCTCTGGATGGCATCACTTCCCTCCAGCTATGTTGACAGACCCCCACACAACTTGGTTTTTTGGCAAATGACACTGAGGATCTTCAATTGTGGTCAGTAACAATTTGCTTAGAAATAACACATGTTGATCTGTCGACCTCAGAGCTTGGCTAACAAGCTATGCTCTGAAACCTTGAGTGGGTTTTTTTGGCACTGCTTAAAAGCTGAACACAGTTTAGCCTCAAGTTAATGGTCACTCTGGAGAATGGCATCCCATTTTTTCACTCTGGAAAATCTTACCAAGATTCTTTGTGTAGGGACTGCTCAATTGCCTAAGTTATGTATGATATTTACATATACATATATATATATATATATAGAGAGAGAGAGAGAGAGAGAGAGAGAGAGAGATATAGATATACACATATACACTGAACCTTTTCTGGTACACTGTCATTGCAGATTAAGAATTTTTACTTTATCTCACTGAGGCCTCTGGTGCACTCTGTTACAGGTAGTTCCTCTGGGATCTACCTGTAGAATAGCAGTACCAACATACAGAAGTGAATTTGTGAGCTGTTACTGGATATTGATTACAGGAGGGAAAAAAAGGTGTTGCAAAAAAAAAAAAAAAAAAAAAAAAGCCCTGAAGTGTAAAGATGAACGAAGGGATGTGTTTACAATGAGACAAGATTGCTTTTCTCATTGATAACTGTATCCCATTTATTGTATTCAGTAAAAATCCAAGGAAAGGAGAAAAGTTTCTCTTGCCCTTCAGACAGTATTTCCTGGCTTGCTCTTGATGCAGAAGCTCATGATATGACCAGGTAACAGGAGAAGGTAACTTGGACAAAATATGTCTGACATTGGTGTTGATCATAAACTACATTTTTATTGGCTATGCTGTATGTTGCTTAAGGTTGGAAAGGACTGGCAGGAATGTCAAGGAGTTTTGATAGAAACCTCTAGATGGTCGATTTTGTCTGGTCAAAGCAAAGTTTAAATAGATTATTTTCCCAGAGGGGTGAAGTGGCTGAATGGTGTGGCTGTAACCTGCCAGGTGCTGGGAAAGAAGCTGTGGGTGGTAGAAGCTCTCTGTGGTAGAAGGCAGAGGACAGGTAGACAGGTAGAAGGAACCTTTTATTTTCTCCTCCCCATTTCTTTAGAGAAACAGATGAATGGGAGAGGTGACTCCCTGCAAGGCAGGTGCCTCATACCTGTGGCTCTTTAAGCCTTATGAATTTATTGCTCCCTTCAAACTTCATCTGGGATTCTTTGCAGATTAAAAAACCCAAAAAACCCAAAACCAAACCAAACCAAACCAAACCAACCAACCAACAAAAAAAACCCCAAACCAACCAACCAAACAAAAAAACCCAAACACACAAACAAACAAATAAAAACACCAACCCCCCCCCCCCCAAAAAAAAATTCCAAAACCAGAAGAGAAAAAAATAAAAATCTCCACCGTGGTCAGTGTGCTATTTTGCCTACAGTAAGAGAAAGATTTCCTTGTGTAAACTTGTATATAATAAAAACAGAGGTGCTCAAACAAGCTTACATTACCATAATTTATTTCACATTAGTAATGAACATTGTAATAGATGTATTTTAAATAAAACATGTTCTATGACATTTTACATGGGGTTTTGTTATATTTTTGCCCTTATTTTTTCACTGTTACTGAAAAAAAATCTATTTACTGTTTTTTTTCTTGTGGTTGTGTTTTGCCTTTTCTCTGCCATTTGAAATAACAAGAGGAAGATTCAAAATAGTTGCACAGCTGGTTTCACACTGATATGTTAAATCTATTACAAAAAGATAGCACATAATTTCTTAATTTTTAAAATTATATTTCAGATACCTCTTATATCTACAAATAAAAAGGGACATTTTCCATGGCCGTCTGCTGTGTTCCTTTTCTGATGCTGCCTACTTGGGTGCCTGTATAGTCCAAGGTAAGTATGAACAGGCTTCTTTAAATACTTCAGTCTTATGTTGGTTCTATCAAATAAGCAATGCAAAAGTTGTGACTACAGCTTGCAGTAATTTGTTGTTGTTTTTGTACTGTTTCCCTGTATTGATATGCACCGTGAAGTAAGTAATTCAGCCACTTAGCCAATGAAGTGGAGCTTAAAAAATTAAACCAAAAAAGTTGTCGTAGCATTTTAGTGAAGAAGTATGCCATCATTGTTAGATTCCACTTACCAAAAGAGAAAAACTCCGTTCTGAATCCTGAATGGAAATGTAGCTTATTCTGTTTGAATTAAGCAGGAAGAAGTGTCGTTTGATGCCCTTATGTTAAAGAAGACCTGTATGATGGAATCTCTGACAAAAATAGAAGATGTAATTCAAGAGGAAAGAAATTTTAGTTTATTTTCCCTAGCTTTTTTTTTTCCCCTCTCTCTCTCTCTCTCTCTCCATCATTTCCTTAGGACCAAATTCAGAAAGATGTCTTGAATTGTACAGAGACAAATAATCATCTTGAAATGTCTGTTTAGGGAAACCATAAGTGTGAAAGTTCCCTTTATTCTGCCTTAAGGTGAACAAAGCTCTTAATGCATTAGAAGGCAGTGTATCCACACCAAAACTGAGCCCAGCCCTTATTAAATGAGACTCATTCAGAAAATTAGAACACCAAATGTCAGGTTTGTGTACCTGAGTGACACATCTTTTAGAAGAGAAACCAAGTCCTGCCCATTACCTTGATTAACATTGTGGACTGTGTTTCTCTGCTAGAACAGAATTAGGACCATTAGGACCAACAGAATTAGTCCATGCCACTGTAGATAAATCATGTGAAACGGGGGAGAATCAGGAATTCATTATTTTAGGTCTGCCTGGTACCAAAAACTAGATACTCAAAGGGAAACATTGCCAAAGGTTCTGTTTTACAAAGCATTTTCTGCCACAGAAAATAGTTCAGTATTGCTAATTAATGCAGTAGTTAATAAACCATTGAACTTCTCTTGAAACTCATTGATTAAAGTGACAGATATAAGGATTTTCTTGTCTCGGTTAATTATAACTGAAGAATTTCTTGAGACATACTAGATTCTTACTGACTGTGGAAGTACCTTGAATTACAGTGCATTTACTGACTTTTTTCCTTATTAATTAATGTTGCAATTCAATTTTTCTGCTTTGTTTTTTGTTTTGGATCTGTTCAGCTGAGCTTGGTGATTATGATCCTGATGAACACCCCGAGAATTACATCAGCGACTTTAAGATTTTTCCAAAGCAGTCTCAAAAGCTTGAGAAGAAAATAGCTGAAATGCATAAAAATGAATTCAGGTAATTTATAATGCTGTTTGATAAAGAGACAGCTAAGAAATACTTTTATCTGTTTCCAAGTAGCACATGTTAACTTAGGAGGCTTTGTTCCATGAATTATAATAGAAGCTCTACCAATATGCTGTCTGATAGGCTGTATTTGAGAATGTGGTTTCAGCTCAGGGGGTTTTCTTTGCCTGTTAACCTTCATTAATCATAGCTGATTCCTGCATGACTGCTGGTAATTTAGACTTCATTTGCTTGAAATGTAGGTCTGGTTAGTGGGAAGGGCTCTCATGATCAGAGCTGCTCTAGCTGATTAGTGGAATAACATCTTTCATTTAGGTAGCACATGTTTCTTGCTCAGAAATTTCTGTCTGTAGTGTAATTCTAAAATTCTTGGTAGATATTGACCTGATTGAAACTATAATTAGGTTATTTTATCTGTTGGTGGTTAACATAGTGGTGAATTGCACAGAAATGTATTTAAGTAACTTCCTTGGAAGACTAAGGAGGTGAGATCCAGAACTCTCTGCATGCTCTTTTTTCTGTCCTAAAGTTTCAGTAGTGCAACAAAAGGCAAAGGAGAAAACAGATAGGTCAATAGTTTGATTTTTAAGTTAAATGAGTTTCAGGAGAGAAGGAGCAGTGAGCTGCACAACTATACCCTCTTCAGGGTTCTTAGTGAATGACATGCAGAGTGTCTGCAGGGAGATTTCATGAGGCCCTCGGCATCCTGCTTAGGTGAGGATGGTCCTCAGAACACGGGGAAAGGCACAGGATGTGCAGAAAATCAAATTAAATCAAATTATTCATTACATAACTAGAAGGATATTTTTATGGAAAGATTACAAGGCCCTTTGCACTTGCTTACCCTGTGTTCTGTTTTCATATTTCAACATATGCAAAGAAAGGAGCAAAATTCCTTTTCAGGAGAGTTAAAGCTTAAAACACTTTTTATTTCCAGAAGCCTATAAAAGATATTTCGGGTAAAGTTCAACGCTCATGACAATAAGCTTGCCAGTATTAATGTGCCTTTTTTTTTTCCCTGAAACCTATATATTTTCTTTGTATTTCTTTCAGTGAAATCATGTTTTAAACGGTTTATATCTAACATTTTTTAAAGCAGTTCAGCCTGCCCAGTACACAGACCCATAGAAACAACATTTTAAAATAAGAATAACTTATTTTACTGTCAGTATTTTTCCATACACTGTCTACAGATTTCCAAAGGATAAATTCAACCTTTAAAAAGATATTTCATCAGTTAAGCCAAGGTGCTATTGAAAAGTCTGATTAATTCAGTCTTTCATTAACAGGCTCATGCTTTACTGAAGTTAGGAGAAGAGATGGAAAGCTGGTGGGATGGTGCTTGTTGGTTTTCTATTTTGTAACACTGGCAGAGATGTATTTTTCTGTGTTGGTTTACTTTTTTATGAATATGTAATTCTGCATTCTTTGTTCATGCAATCATCTAGTTCTCCTGTTATGAATAACCAGACATATTTTTAGCTCATCTTTTAAATCCCCTTTCCTGTTGGTATAATCTGTCTGATCCTGTGACAGTAAACTTTGTAAACTTTCACACAGGTCCCTCTGGAATTTTCCAGGTCCTGAATTCCTTCCATCAGTGGTTGCTCAGCACATGAGGATGTCCCTGAATTTCTTCAGTATTCTTGTCAAGGGACACCATTCATTATTGCCTTTTGGAAATCAGATGACTGATTAGGCTGACTTTTTTTGCTTGTGGATCTTCTAGTTCCTACAAAAAAACCCAAACCAAACCAAAACAAACAAAAAAAAACCCCACCAAAAAAACCAAAAACAAAAACAAAGCAAAACACCCAAACAAAAACAAACCAGGAGGTGTTTGAGACACATCTATGTTTTATAGCACAATTCTTCTCATATATTCCATATATTCTTCTCATATATTCTCATTATATGTTCCTTAATTTGCTTTCTATTCTATATTTTACCAATTTTAATGTTATGAATTTTAGGCTCAGTGGCTCATAGCTCTTTGTGGCCTTCAAGAACTGCCATCTTTCTTTTCTGTTTTCTTTGCTTATGTCAGCGTCTTGTGTGCCTTACCTATTTGTCTATTATCAGAGAATAAAGGCAGTTTCAGAGCTGTCTGGGTAGCTGCTGTTTGGTAATTTCCCACTCTTTGTTTTCCCCAAACTGATAATCCTCTAATATTTTTTACATCAGACATTAGCCAGTCATTTGTCAGGAAGTTTTACCTTTTTATGGATATTTAATTACATGGATCTCTATTCTAGCAGTACAAATTAATAAAAAATATCTGACATATAATGAAGTATATAGAGAGGGTTCCAGTACTAGATGATCAGATTTCGGTATAACTAGCTGGAAAAAAATTATAGGAAAATATGGGCTTCTCTCTGGCATTGATTAGCACATGTGTTTCAATACGTTCAATGCATTCTTCAGGAAGTCAAATTTTCTGATAACAATTAATATTGTGCTGCTCAGTGAGTATTTTTAAGAGTTGCAAGGGGTCCCTCAGGTCTTTTCCTACAAGGTATTCAAGTGACATGTTAGCTGAACAGATGAGACTGAGAGCCTTTTTAATCCAGCTGCCATTCATCTGCCTTCAGAATTGTAATCTCACACTTTCAGCTCTGTGAGTTTTTTTTCACATGTGTAAACAAACAAAGATGATGACATCTCTCTCCAGCACTGGGCTACCATATCACCAAAGCCCTGGGGCTTGGAAGAGGCCAGTTCTTCTCTGAATCCTGTATCAATGTCCTTAAGACCTGTTCATTGGTCCCACCTTTTCTTCTGTCCTACAGAAAGATGGAAGAGCTTAGCTTTAGAAAGGAGCATGAAGATCAAGAGGGGAGTGTCTCAGAAGCAACAGTAGGGTACTGTGACAGCTTCCAGTGACTCATTCAGTTTTATTTAGAAGCCTTTTTTAATTACTTAAAGCAGATGTATGACAGGGTATCATTATTTCTTATCAGTTTTGGCAATGAGGTCATTACTGGATTTAACAAAATATAATCTGTTGTGTAACTTTCTGTTGCACTTAATTGCAAAAATATAAATGTAACAGACAGAAATTCATGGCAGGTTTGTTGAGTTGTGATTGTCTTGTGAATTTTTATTCTTCCCTCATTAAGGGAGGGGGAGCTACAGAACACAATAAAAAGACAGAAGAAAAAAATACCTTCTAAAGAATTTGATATCAGGTCTTATGTCCTTTAACAGAGTTTTTTACTCTGATAAAATTCCCTAGTTTTGGAAAGATACCTTTTAGCCAGAGCTCCCAAAGGCTAAGCACCAGAAAATATAAAGATTTCTAAGGGAAATATTGACATATGTCCCTAACAAGGGAATTTATGTTTATAGGACTAATCTTTTAGTAGAGTTTTTCCTTGGGTTTTTTTTTTTTTTTTTTTTTGTTTGGTTAGTTTTGGGTATGGTTTTTCTGGGGGAAGTGGGACTCTTTGTTTTTGTTTTTCTTTTTTAAAAGAACTCACTGGTTGAAAGTAATTTCATATGCCATCGGAAAACTAGTATTCAATTTTTAGTTCTGATATGAAATATTGCACCATATATTTATGGAAATGTTATGTAAAAGGCCTTGAATTTATCTGAAAGCCCCCCACAAATATTTACTTTTTCAAAGTTACATGACCTGTTCAAATGCCTGTTTTCAATGCTGAACTCATATAGGTAAATATAAGGTGTTTTTATTCCCTTGGATGGTCAATGTGGATGAAGGCTTGAGGTATCTGAGTGTTACTGAATAGGCTTTTGTTTCTACTTAGTATATCAAATGATTTACAGGAATCATATGTGAAAGACTGTCTTTTGGGAGTAGAAAATTTTCCTCTGAGGGTGTGAAATCACTGCCATTTTCTGATAATAACTATCTCAAAAATGTTAAGATAAAGGGAGTATTTTCTTGAAAACCAGAGTAGCAAATTATTGCTTGTCTTTGATCCAAGCTAAAAGAGAAGTGTTTTTTAAATTTGTTTTGAAAGGCATATAACATTTTTATCCTTTGCTGTATCATCTACATTGTAACTACTCAGTGAGGATTTAAGCGCGTTCCAATTTCCTGTGCTCCTTTGAGTCTTACTGTGTTCTCTTAGCCGTCCCATCAGCTCCCATGTGGCTTTTACAGTGGTGCCAGCAGGAGCACAGGATATCCCAGTCTCCACCAATGTGGCTCTCCAGCTCTTGTGCAGCTGTCAATGGAGTGTCTGGCAAGCATAACTATAAATGTTACTGTCTGAGTGCAATCTAGGAGGCTGTCCTAAAAGACTTGGCAATGGTTGCTAGAAAATGCTTTTCTTTGTGGGTGTTAATATAATTTCATTCAAGATTAAACAACTTCTTGCATGCTGTATACATTGAAATTCAGCATACATTGAATACATTAAAAAGCACTAAAACTAAATTTTGATTTAGCTAATCCAGAATAAGGTGGATTTGTTTCATTTAGGTGCTTCTCACAATTAAAAGTTCATATTATATGGTTTTATGCATAGTGCTGGTGGCCCACTCATGTACACTTTAAATTTAGCTTCTGGTAGTACTTTAATCACTTTGGTATCTAACAACCTCGTGTACACTAAGGGAATTTAATTCAAAGGACAGACAGTATGTTCCAAAACTTGCAATTCATTTTACAGAAAACAGAAGCCACTTTTCTGGGGATCAAGAATCTGTTGAGGTTTATGTGGAGCTGAGGGGGATGTTTGGATCAGAGCAGGGCTTGGGCTACTGCAGGGATAAGCACTTTCCAGACCTCAGGACCCAAAGTATTTTTAGTTCCTGGTTATACAAAATATACTGAGGGCTTTGGGGGGCTAAGTCCAGTGTCTTCTTCATTTCAGCTTCGGTATCGCATGCTGCCTGAATTTTCCAGTGAAGTAATTTAGATTTATCTATCAGGCCGTATGTTGGCCACTATCACTGCTTGAAAAACAACTAATTCTCTAAGGATCAAAACATCATTGTGTGTGGTGTAATAGGTGAATAATTTGTTTCTATTCTGCTACATTTTCCCAGTGTTTTCACTCCAGGATTCATATCAGTTGTAATCCGGATGAATCAGAGAGATGGTTGGAATGTAATCACCTAGTCCTTTCCCTGAAGCATTCCGTGTGTGCTGATTTCCTCAAAGCTTTTTTCTTCTGAACCATATTTCTTCTGACAGAAGTGTTCTTAAAACCAATTCAAATAATGGAACTGTTCTTATAATTCTGATTTCACTAACTAGAAAATAGTAAGAGTGAGATGTTGTTTTGTTTGATTAATGTTTGCATGGTAAAGAGAATATTTCCAGAAGCTCTGTGCTGAGGTGGGAATTTATTGGAAGAGGCAGCTGTAGCAGTAATCTAGAGAAAGGGACTTCACAGACAAGAGTTGTCTTTCTCATTCTCATTTGGAAAACTGAAAAAATGTATCCATACATGAGATTTTTCTTTTTATCTAATTCCAGGACGTATTCAGTAGAAAGGATAATCTGCTTGGGATGAAAACACTTTAAAATTTATGGCAACATTGATAATTTTTTATCTTTAGGACAGATTTTTCTTGTGTCTACGTGCACTCGAGCATGAACTGCATTTTTTTCTTCTTTATTCCCTGGGAAGACTGGTCATAATGCTGATCTGCAAATGTAATTTTTTTTGTCATGATAGTTGTTGCCTGTCTAATGGTGAAGTTTTGATTCAGGTTCTACATACTTAACACACTGATATCTTCAAATGCCTGTGTGAAATTTTAAAATGTACAGATTTCTTCATCAGCTGGAAGGAACTATTTCCTCTGCACCCTCCTCCCTCCTCACCTCTTCTCTGTTTGGAGAAGGCTTTATGGGCTAGATGTGTCTGATTTACAGATTTCTCTGTATCATGGGAATACATTTTAAATTAATATTAGATAAATTAAAACTGGATCTCTTCTGCAAATAAGTTCTGTCTTTGAATGCGCTTAAAGCTGTCTGTGTGACTGCATCAATTTATGAAGTAAAGCTGAAATACAAATGTCTGAGCATAGACTTCAGAGACATCATCTCAGTCTGATCTCTGAAGGTGCAGAAGTAACTTGAAACATTGTGGTAGAAGGAGTTATGTAAGTGGCACATACCATAACAGCATGCATGCATTTAATGGACTTGGTAAAAGAGTTTGATTCTTGTTTTAAAGTGGTTATTTTGGTCTTACTGGGATTCTATCTATCTGTGAGAAAAACGGCTTTGCAGTAAAAGTTAAAATTGATATTTAAGTGTTCTGCAGCTTTCTAAGATTAGAATATTTCAGCAATCTTCAGCAATTCACTTACTTCCTAGCTGATAATATTTCTTACCATATACAGACGTATTTAAAGGCTTTCCTCTGCTAGTGCCAGATTGGGCTGGCCTTATTATTCTGATAAATTGAACTACAGCCTACAATGCAATTTCACTTACCAGTGTAGTCATTTGGTGCTTTTCTTTGAGATTTTCACCACTACTGTGCTATTCTTCCCACTGCAACTTAAATATTAGCAATCATAGCAGGTTTATTTCAATGACTCATAGCACTATTATTGTGATGAAAAATAGTAGCAAAAAGACTTTATTTAAAAACATCTCCACTATCTACCAAAATATTCTGCGCTTAAAGTAAAAGTTGATCAAGACCATTAGCAATTTAATTTTATGACAATTGGAGTCTCAGCTACATGTAAAAAGATTTAAAGATGCAACACCAAAAACTTATTCACATGGTGAGCAATTCTGTGTTCAGTGTACTGTGCAGCTAAGTGTGCTGATTCTTTAGCAGAGTTCTTGCATTATTTTAGGTTAGAACCCTGGGTAAGTCAGTTCTGCTGAGAGATGTCCTCTACAACCTCTGGGATATAACAGCAAGAATACTTAATAGGAGGACATCCTTCTTGAAGTTGTTACTGCTGTCTCTCCTGAGATCACAGTGAAATATATCCAAGATTGCAGGGCAGGGCAAAGAGTGGCTGATGGAGAATGAGCCTGTGTTGTTTAAAGCATTGTGGCTGGTGTCCCTGGTTTGCATGGAAGTTAATATGTAACATCTCTAGAGGCCAGACCATTATGTACATATTTATGTGCGGTTTTATTAAAACACATTAATACACCTTACAAAAGGTAAATGTCCAGAAATTAAACATAGCTAGGACATACTCTAGGAAAGTATTGCTATTGTATTCTGCAGCAAGTACATTTTCTTGACGTAGAGATAAGGCAAAAGGAAGGACTGTAATTTTTATTACTAGTTTGTTAACACTAGTATCTCACAGCACTTTATAAGTCAGTAAGAAAATCAGAGAAGATAAATCAAATTACCTCTCTAATAGCACTCAGGAACAAGGAGGATGAGAATAGTATTGAAAATGCTTTTTCTTTGCTGTTTTTGCTACATTGTTTTCTTTGTCAAAGGGAGTTAATACTCAATCCTCTGGTATTTCATCCTTAACTTGCACTAAGATTTATGACTTTAGTATGTAACAGCTACGTACTTCAAAGGAAAGGTATGAAGGGGAGAAACTTCTGGAATGAATTCATATTGGCAGTGAGTGAAGCAAGTAGACCATCACTGTGACACATCCTGGAAGTTATTTCCTGTTGAGCTTCCTTGCCCTTTGGGTGATAAAAGGAGCTTTTACATCCTCTAGTGCATAGTTCTCATGAGCCCCAAGTTAAAACAGAGTGTGTTGCATACTTCTCAGTGTTCTGTTGAAGTATTTGTTTCATTAAAATTTTATTAGGAACTTTTGGATTAATTTGATTAATTTGGATTATTCAACCTAGAGGTTGAATAATTAATTCATAGCTAATGGCTGTGGAACTCTAATTTCACCAATAATCCACTTTTTATCATTTGTATGGTATGCAGAAACTTTTCTGAGTAGTAGTTTCTTTTTTTTGTCCTGTTCAATATTTTTGCCATGCAACAGATGGATGCAGAAGTGCCTACAACATATAGAAAGGGAATATATCTTTCCCCTAATGCTGAATTAATACTGAAAATTAGGGTCAAAAGCAATAAATGCACTGAGACTTGAATTTCCTGAGAGTACTGAGTTTCAAAAAAGCAAATATGTATTGCCTAAATATTCCCAGTTTTTCCACTCTAAAACACTTGCATGAGTGAGTACACTATAAATTCTTGTGTAGGTCTGTTTGTTGTATATAGAAATCTTAAGGGCTTTTTAACAAAGCAAATCAAAAGCATATCTAATGTTAGAACAGTGATTGTTTAAAAAAAAAGTTGACTTTGCTGATAGGATTTGTTACAGTTATATTTTTATTTAGTAAGAAAAATTTCATTACTAAGTTACACACGAAAAGCATATTATCAAGGCTTAAATGTTAATCCTTTGATAAGAGATGAATGAGGATTTTTTCATTTGATATTGTCCTTGACTCTTGTGCTTTGTGATGTTCTTTTAAGGCTTTGCACTGTAGCCATTTGATTAGTCTGTAATTGGATAAGATCATGTCTTTGGATTTGTCCATGTCTTTGGCTTTTTTTCCCCCCAAATACCACACACAGCTTGTTTCACTGGATGTACACAAAATCATCATAGTTGCAGAGGCTATATGGGAAGGGAGCCTGATAATACTTTCTTGAATGTCTCTTTAATAGTAGTAGCAAGTTGAGGTTTTTTCCCCATTTCAATATGCCAACTCCCCAAACCGCCTTGTTACAAACTGCTTGCCACTTTTTGGTCCACTGAAACCAGAAGATTGACTATCCTTTGTACCAGCAAAGGGAGGTGGATTAAAAAATGTATTTTGTAGTCCTTTGTTTTTGTAAGGCCCAATATCTAATAAGCAATCAAACTATTTGTTTGATTTTTCACTATGCAACATAAGTATTCAAAGAAATTTAGGTCAAACTAGTTAATTACTTATGTCAAATGCAGTGGACTGTTACATGAAATAAAATTGTTGTCTTTTTAGGGGTCATTTATGGTCTTATAGTTGCGATAACGTAAAGTTGTGATTTAATAGTATTTAAAATGGAGTAAAAGCTTAATAGAGCTACCAAAACTGAGTGGAAAAATAAGCATTTTTGTTTTGATTGCTGCTTTGGAGCTGCTTTCTCCTTAAATATTTACACTTAGCTGTGTAAATACACATTTTTAATTTTTGGTGTTCTACTTAATATATGCTCTTCTCCACTGGCAAGTGGTGAGAAAGAGACTGAAACAGGAAAGAAAAAGAAGACCACTTCTTCTCTAATATATATATATATATTAGTTTAGAAGTAAAAGATCCACAAAAGTGTGGTCTGAAATAAAGTGAAGGTTGTGTAGTGTCAAAACAATACTGAAGAAACCCAAGAAATATCATGGGGTTGACTAGGAGATGATTAACAGTGAAGTAAAAATGAGCAATTTTAAAACTTTGTAACAGAAATGGTTATTGACACTTACATTGCCACAGGTCATCATTCTGTTAGGTTCAAAATAGGATTTGATGTCCACAAGCATGCTTGATGTTGTTTTAATTGTCAAACTAAACTTTGGGTCAGATGCTGGATATCAGATGTTAATGCTTGTTGTTTTCTACCTGAAGGGGAGTAACAGGCTTTCAGGGAAATTATACTACAACAATATACAGTGAAGTATTAAATGTCAATTCCTATGTACAATTTGCACTCACAAAAAAATTCAGGGCTAGAATAAAGTATGACTATCACTATGGTCCTTGAAAATTTGTTTATGGCTCTTTTTCCTTTTTTTTAAAATTATTATTTGCATGGAAAGTATTTATGAAGTCTGGCTTTCTAAAGGCCCTAGGCACTGCTCATTATCATAAAACTATATTCTCTTTCAAAATCATGTACTCTAGTTGTACAGGTACAGAAATGAAATAATACTTGAAACAGCTCACTTCCAAACGGGCATTGTAAATCTGTGTTAGAGATAAAGAAATCTCTATAAATATCAGATAAAACTTACTCTAGACCCCAAGTCTTCATGTCATGTTTCGGGCTTTAGTGTATATTCGCTGTTGATTATAGACACCCTAAAAATAGGGGTGTATAAATGGAAATGCTGACAGATTCTGAGCTATCATGTTGGTAGCAGGCACTGCTATAATTAGACATCTATCTGAGTAGGCAGTGTAATATGATTGCTGTGTTTATACACTGCACTGGAAGGAATGTCTGTTAATCTGCACAACCCTTTTAAACGAAATGGGGAGCAAGAGTTTGTGGAACAAAGATGCTGAGGTTTATTTCATAATCAGGCTGACATGAGGGTATATCAAAAGACAAGAAATACTTTCAAAATATGAGATAATTTTGTTGTTGTTATCTCAGGATTTAAAAAAAATCCTCAGAATTTACCTGAAAACATCAGGCACCATACAATTCAGCAGAAGAAATTATATGAAAAGTTTTCTGTCTTTTTATTACAAACAAAACATGGTTGAAATAGTTTGAATGTCAGTAAAAACTTTCCTCTGTCTTTAGGCATTTAAATTCTCCAGTCAATAAGTCTTTTTCTCCTATTTCTTTTTGCTGTCAAACTCAATTTTCTTTTGTAATTTCAGAGGTCAGAGCCCAGCTGTTGCTGAATTTAACTTGCTTCTTAAAGCAAATTCTTTGGAAACTTATGGTGTTGATCCTCATCCTTGCAAGGTAACAGTCCTTTTTACTGACTTTTAATAAAACATTCTTTTTACTAACATTTAGTTAAGAGCTAGTAATGGAATTGATTTAGCTCTGGTTTTTATCAAGGTGCAGATAGTCAGCAATTTCTACAATAACTACATATTATGCTTAAGCCTTGGAAGAACACTGACTGGCTAACATTTCTACATCAGCCAAAAAAGGGTCTCTCCAGAGGAAGCAGAAGAACATTACAGGAGAATTTAGTAGGTTTTAATGGCATAAGCTCTGATAATAGTCCATAATTTCTTTGCATTTAGTGCAAAGGTTTCTTTTAATTACTCCAGGTATGAAATATTTTTTGCTTGCCAAGATTTTCAGGATTCACCATTGTTTTGACAAGAAAATGACAAGAAATTGATAGTCCATGCAGATCAGTTTTTAAAACACCATCAAAATATGCAAATCTTAGGAAGAACAGCAAGCCAAATGTACAAGGAGAAAAACCCAGTTCCCATTCACACTTCCCGCTTTGGTATTTTGTGATCTTCTGTAAGAAGGTGATCTTAATTACCAGTTCTGATTATCTTGTATGCATGCATTTTTAACTACGCGACTGTATCTCTCTCATCTGTGGTGTTTATTTTTAGAGTGACTTGCTTTTTGTTTTAACTGCAGCTTTTGCTTTGCCTTGTGTATTATCTCTTCTGTTGGGACAGTTTAGTTAGCCGTTCTAGTAGTGATCATCCTTAAGCAGTCAGCCCTAACACAAAACTGTGTAAGATTGTCTATGTACTTTGTTAGGAATAGTGCTCCTGTGTGAAACACATGGTCTGGCTCAGTGAGACAGTAAACCCAAGTGAAGTCAGTGATGCAGTAAACTTTGCTTTAAAACTATACTGCAGATTTTCAAAAGGTATTCCAAAAACTAAGGCATAACTGGCTCAGAATTACTTCTTTACCTGTGTGGCGGGGCTTATAGTGTGGGGGCCAATCAGAGGTTCATCACCCATGCCTGAGGAAAATTTGTCAGTCTTCTGGAAGTGAACCTCAAAGCAAGGTCCTTGGCAGGCTCCTTATGACATGCTCCATTTGGTGCTGTGGCTGCTGCTCCAGAACCATCCCTGTTTCTGTTCCCCTTTACTTTGTTGTTAAGACATAAGGCACAATAAAGTTGATTATCTTTATCAAGATGAGGCTGTGGAAGTTGGGATGGACAGAAAATCCAGTTAATACAAAACTCATCTTAATCATTAATCAAAAATGATAAGCCAGAACTTTTATAGTGGAGCTATATTTTAAAAATTTTCTTTTCTATTTGAAAGGCAACCACTATTTCTTCTGGTTTGTACTGAAGAGTCCGTGAGTATAGAACTCACAGAAGCTTATATTAGTAAATGATGTCTGTCAGTAGTACTTCCAACACGACACCTTGCAGAGGAACAATGTATTGTGAAATCTTAAAAAATATCAGTGTTGAAGCAGATATGAATCCCTGGTTTGTAGTTAGTCCTCCTTTTAAGAATGGGACATACACAGAAGTACATTTCAAATAAATTTGGTAAGTCTACCTAAGAGGTCCCTGGTGTCATCAGCTACAGGTAGAGGTAAACAAAGCATAAGATATTGTTATTCAAATGCCTAGAAGTAAATGAGGTCTTTATTGCAAGGGCTGTCCTTTCCTTTATAAGTGTATATTTTAAAGGCAAAATTTGTTTTGAAGCGGAGAACAAAATAAAGGTAATTTAGAATGGAGTAACAATTTATGCTATCAGTAAAAAATCAGTAAGAAATACCTCAGTATCAGTAATAAATACCTCATTGGATGAGGGGAAAGTTATGTTGCTATGTTTCTTTTTCTCTTTCAAGGACTCATTTGGGACAACTACATTTTTAGGATTCACAGCTGCAGGATTTGTAGTTTTCCAGGGTAATAAGAGAATTCATTTATTAAAATGGTAAGCATATGATGTAATAGTATTTTAATGAAAAAGCATATCTTCTCCTGTGTCTTCTCTTCCTACCATCTTCACCTGCATTTGTTGTCTTTAAGGAGATCCATGTGACTATTACCTTTCCTGCCCCATTATGTTTCTGTTTAAAGGATTTTAGATAACAACTACAACTACAACAATAACAACAACAATAACAATTTAGTCTCATTCAACTCCCAGTGAAAATTATTCCACAGAGTTCATTAGTCAATATAATTTACAAATGCCGAAACGGAGCACGTTGATTTTTCAGCTATCTGTAAATCACCAGTGAGGTTTACTGGCAAAGAGCCCACCTTAATCTATTTTACTTTTGGAAATATTGCAATTTGTTCATTTAATTATCCTCAATTTGAAACCATAAAAGAGCTTATTTGGTAAACAGAGGAGGAAGAGGTGAGAATGCATTTGAATTTCTTTTAAGTCTCTTTTTTAAAGAAATGAGTACTTATGCAATTGTCTTTGGTTAGTCTGGTTTTGCTTTTATTTGAACTCCTGGACTTACTTAATCTGTTAGCCTCACTCAGCCACATTTGAGGAAGAGGTAAAACTGAGCTCCTGCAGATGATGTTAAGAGCAGCTGGCCACACCCTTACCAGTGTGGTGAAAAGTGACCAGTCATGCTTAGACACTGATAATCTCATCTTAGCCCTACAGCTACATGCATACCAACAGTTGTAAATGTTCTATCTCTGAGCTCTCAGCCTGTCTTGTGGGATCAAGACAGGGAGAAGGTGAAAAAAAGATGAAGCTGGGCTCCTTGCTGCATATCTGTAGAAACTTCTCTGAGTGTTGAATAACCTGAAATCTTCAGAAGTGTAAAATCAGCACAGTCCTGTCTGTACAACTGAGTTCCCTATGGAGCTCTGGGGACACACCTATCAACAGCCATCCATTTATAATCATGGGTTTACAGTACAATTTTCCCAGGGTTAATTGCAGGTAGCTGTGGTCACAGTACTTCAGTGGTTTGTGGTTTTGGCACAAGGAAAACATAACAGTAATGTCAGTCTATGGCACATTGAGGAGAGAGTAGCCCTTGGCAAGCGTGTGCCCACCATACTGTGAGAAATGAATCTCACAGCATTTAGCTTCTCATGTCACTTCAGGGATAATGCATCCTCTGGGCGATCCAGGTATACTTATTAAGTTCATTAATATGTAAACCAGATAAAAAATAAAGCAATGATGGAGGAGGAGCCAATAAATTCTCAGTGTTACAGTAGAGGCTGAAAGTCAGTCTGGTGAGTTTTATCTGAACACTATGCACTGCTTCTTCCATTTCAGAGGCCTAGAAATGAGTGCTAATAGCTGTAACTTATTTTAGCTGAAATTTGCACTACACAATAAAACCCCAAATTTTTATTTGAGATTTTCTTTTCAATGTAAAAGCTTTCTCAATTATTTTTTGTTTTCTCATGTAAAAGGAAAACACTTGTTATAAAGTTTCAGGTATAGCATTGTCCTTACCTCCAAGATTATTCCTGTTTCAACTCTGATATCCAAAACCCTTAGGGAAATTTGTCAAAAACAGCAATGGCTCCATTTTAACTCTGGTAATGACAAAATATCCATTACAGTTTAAGCAGAGGCATGACATTGCCTTTTTATGGTTCACTGTTATTCCATATGAAGATTGAGCACTTAACCTTGATTAAATTAAATTTTGATATAAATTTTGCAACTCAAAAAGCCTGTCTATAACAAATGCTGCCAAACATTTTCTTTTTCTTTTTGTTGTGCTCTGTTACTAAGAAGTGTGATGTGAAGCATCAGATAAATTAATATAGAGAAAAGAATATTATCTTTCCCTCAACTTAATTGCAATAGACATTGTAAGATTTTAAGATGTAAGAGGAATTACAAACTGTGCTGTAAATATAATATAAATATAGGCTTCTCTCTACCTTTAATTTCCTCTTCACTTTCCAGTAGACAGATTTAACTCTGTGAAGATACATAAGGATGTAAAAGAAATAGTCTGGACTTATCTTCTCAAAAAAATTAAACTCTTAAATAATTTTATCCTAAATATTGTAAGGCCTGTAGAGGGCTTTTGTCATTTGATTGCCTGCTTGACTTTGTTAATTAGGAAAAGTTACAGGCTAGTTACTTTTCTTATTCATAGCTCTATCTTGTTTTTCCGATACTCAAATATTTTTTCTCTTTCTAGGTGTGATGTCTACAAACTGAAATTTGAAGGGAAGACATTTTATGTGTTTGGAGCTCAGAAAGAGGTTGTGTTTTAACATTTTTACAGAACTTCTGTATTTGATTAAGATTGTATGAGACATATGTTTTTAAGTAAACAAACTATCAATAATTGTACTTAATATTGTAACTAAAATATAGAGTATGAATGAATGTGAGTAATTTTCGAAAAAATGTCTAATTTGCAAAGGGTTGAGACATTTCTCACTTAATATTCACATTGGGCTATGTGGATTGTTTGTGGTTTTGGACACCTTTGGAGTTGAGGTTTAATTTATTTTTAAGTGCTAAAGTTGTACTCACTCACTCTAAAGTACAGAAGATATCTGTACATGATTACAAACTCAAGTAAGCATTGATACCTGGATCAATGTGAGGTATTTTTCTGACAATTACAGTCCCATCATCAAATCTTGGTGAGCTAAGAAGGTTAGTGTATCTCATGTAATTAGGTCCTATCATTGGGCTGTTGTCATTGAAATCCTAGAGACTTGCCTACATCAGTTCTTCCCCTAGATCAGACTGATATAGCCTAAGGTTATGGTTTTGAATGGAGATGAGGAAAAAAAATGAAGGAAGGAAATAATGCCAGAGGTATCACAACTGCTCATGTGGTTGCAAGGAGGTTTTGATGGTAGGACATTAAATGGTGGAGAGGAGGGAGAGGTGGGTGGTAAGTAGTGCAGCAAAGAATATTGAACCCAGAGATTTCCCTCACTCGATTTTGACCAGTTAAACAGTTGTTTTAAAGGCCACTTGTACATATGCTCTTCCTTCCCCCCTTGAAGCATCTCCTTTTCTCTGAAAAAATTGCCTGGGCTTTTTAAATATCACCTATGTATGCATCGTGCATCTGTGGGTGAGCCACAGATCTACACTATATAGGAAAACTTGGTCTTCAGTGTATTTGGTTAAAGGTGATGCCATCAGGTAGAGCTATTTCAGTCACTGAGAATTCAACATTTTCACTTCTTTCATTTGTTTTCTTTTCCTTGCATTTAGAAGAAGGCTGTGCTGTCATTCCATACCTCTACACCAGCAGCCTGCAAGCATCTTTGGAAGTGTGGGGTGGAGAACCAGGCTTTTTACAAGTATGTACACCTGAAGTCATTATCTATAGTAAAAGTAAAAAAAAAAAAAAAGTGTGTGAGTAGAGGTTTGTTCATTGTGAAATGTTCCATTTAGCTAACAGAAGGCAAAATGTAAACAGAAAATATGCAAGTTAATGGGGAATATTATTTCACTTCAAGCCAGTATTAGAAATTGTTTAAAATATAAATGAGACAGGAAGGTATTGGCTCCAGCACAATGCTTTTGCTGCTCTGTAGTGAGATATTGGATGGACAGAGTACTGTACTTGTGTCTGGGAGCATAGCTGTTAATCTTAGCCCAGCTGTAGGATATCTTGAGAATAAAGGGAAAAAATCTGTCATGCTTGATTCTTTGGGCTCTTCTGCCAAGAGGTAATTGTTCTTCCACTTGAAATCCAAGGCTTAGTAAGAGTTGATTGAAAAATAAACAGTTCTCTTTAATGATTTAAGGAAGAAAAGAAAATGTTCTTAGACACATTTTGAAAGATATCTGTGATCTTGTTATACATAAAAAGCCTGTAAAGTGACAAAAAATAAAAGTAGTATCTACCTCCTTATTCCCTGAAAAAGACCCTATTAATAATTCCTCATTAAAAACTCCTCTGCATTCTTTCTGCCCTCCACTGACTTTGTAAGGTCTGTTTATTGACGCTTCCCTCTAGGCATGTAGCTTTTATTCTTGCTACTTAGTGTTTCCTTACAGGCTCTCACATATTTAAGAAATATTACTGTTTCTGTGTTGGCACACAGCCACACCAGGGAGCTGCTGTAAGGGTAAATAAAAAAGAAGTAGGAAAAAATGTATCTTCTAACCTGAATGTTAATGACCTGCTTTAATTTGGAGAAGAGACTCCCTTTAGTTTCAACAGTGATACAATAATATATAATCTATCCAACTGATACATTCAATTGGATAGAAAAAAAAGAAACAGGAAATAGGAACTGGCAAAATGCATTTGTTAATTCTCTATGTCAACATTTACTGTGCTTGAGACTATATCAAGCCTAAATATAGTCTATAAATAAAGGCTAATTTGAAATTTATCCGGAAGCATTTTCTGTTGTAAGTAGATTTAAGTAGGAAAATACTGCATGGTGTTTGAGTAGTTTCATTTCATGTTACAAGAAATAAATTTGGAATAGGAGATGATATCCCCCTAATGAAGACAAATTACTTAGAGGAGAAATTAGCTCAGTGTAAAAATGGGTCAGGGAGGCTCACAGGAATATCACCTCTCTGCTCTTGTTGTGAAATGGCAGTAATATTAACTATTTGGGTTTTGGTCACAAATACATCATTTAGGTGTTTGATCTTGGCTAAATTCCAGATGCCTACACAGTTGCTCTTTCACTCCCTCTACTCAGCAAGAGGAAAAGGTAGGATAAAATAGCCTATAGCTTAGGATAAAGATAGAGATTGCTTACCACAATCTGTCACATCAAAACAGGCCTGAATTGGAGAAGTTTAATTTAATTTCCTTTTAACATTTTCACTCTATTTCAATTTGTCAACAGAGACAGAACTAAAATCACCCTTCCCCTGTTTCATTCCAGGATCACCTTTACTCCTTCATTTCTGACTCCTTTATGTCCTCCTTGTTCTGAGCAACTCAGGGAGATGGGGAATGGAGATTGTAGTTCCTCTCTGCTGCTCCTTCCTTCTTACACCCTTCCTGTACTCCAATCTCCTTCATGAACTCCTCAAGCATGGGCCCTTTCCATGGGCTTGCAGTCCTTCTGGGTATACCTGCTGTACCTTGTGTTCCTCTCCATGGGCCACAATGCCTACCTGGAGCCAGCTCATGTGTGAGCTCTCCACTCCTTCAGAGCATGCTGGCCTGCTGCAGGGTCTTCCATGGGCTGCAGGGAGGATATCTGCTCTGTATTTGGCTGCAGCGGGACAGACTCCTTCCCCACTTTTTTCTCCATTGGTGGAATCTGCTCCAATACTGGAGCACCTCCTCCCCCTCATTATTCTCTGACCTTGGTGTGTTCAATGCTGTTTCTCTCATCTATTTTTCTACTTTCCAAATTATTTTATGGAATGGAATTATTCCTTAACAATGATTGCTTAAAGTTACACCCACCTGTTTCAATTTTGGTGGGCCTTTCAAGAGGACTTCTTTAATAAAATGAAGATTGGAAATGTTATTCGACAGATTGGGATGTGAACAATAGACTGGAAAATTGTAATGTTTAATATGCAGAGTGCAGAAAAATAACAATAATGCTTCAAATATGAAACTGAAGCCAAAACGATCTATAAGTAAAGCTTTAAAATAGTAGTTTTGAAAGAGGAAATGTTTTCACACATTTCAGAGAAATAGTGTTGTGCAGTGGGAGCTGTTATTTAGCAACATTTGATAATTCTCTTTTTTTTAAGTTCTATGGGAGCTGTTATTTAGCAACATTTGATAATTCTCTTTTTTTAAAAGTTCTATATAATACCAACAAGATATTCAAATAAGATTGAAACAGACATAGTCAGTGTAAATAATTCACATCATTGACAGTTTGCCTTAATTAAGTTTGGTCCTCTCCTCTTCCTAGAAGAGTTTGAGACTTGGAATTTAAGGGAAGGTCATGTTTCCAAAACATGACATGTTTTGAAAAACAGAGCTTTAGTCCTGTCTTGATCCAGGTTCAGGGGTCACTGTTGCAATTATTCAAGTAGATACTAATAATGGACTGCTGTTTACTAGGGTCTGGGAATTAGAGACTGTACAAAATCAATTTGCCATTTTTCAAGGGAACATCAAGGAAATGGCACGTGAGGTGCTCTTCCATGATTTGTAATAAAGATAAAAGTTTGCCATGTACTTGTTGAATACAGAGAAGCAGTAGGGTATGATGTAGGCTCCTAAGAATAGAGAAATAAGAATTGAGTGAATAGAGATATTGGAGAAGCACCTACTTCAGGAGACAAGTTGTTGGCCTTATTATTTCTTTGTTTTCCTAGTGGAAAAGCAGAAATAGCCATATTTTCCCAAAACATGCTGGTGTTAAGACACACGTCTCAGAGTCTTTGGTATACTGTGGTCTTTCCTTCATCATGGGAATGAAAATTCATAGAGAAGCAGCAAGTGTCTGCATTTAATTTTCTTGTTCTTATGACAATCACTTGTTCCATGTTCAGCCATTCTGTGCTGTCTGAATGATTTTATGTGTGCTTCACTTTTTGTATAAAGGCCTTAAAAAATTGAAAAGCTCATTTTTTGAATATTACTTTATGGTATAAAAATTACAAAGCTTGTAGTTTGCCTTGTTCATTTTTGCTTATCATGTCCTCAAAAAGGTGACAGCCTCTCTTATTTTTTTTCCAAGGTATGCAAAATCCAGTCAGATCAAGACAATGTCCAGCAGCAAGATATTTTTTAAAGGCAGTAGATTTCGATACAGGTGGGTGTTTGCTGTTTCTTATTCATATTAAATCATTTCAGGATGTAAGAAAATGTAAGTAATTAGTCATGGCAAATTCAGGGTTGTTACTGCTGGAGGGTCTGTTCATGCCTAGCTGATGTCAAGATTTGAAAATCTTCCTGTTGCCTTTTCTAGTGTCACTCAAAAATTAAGCAGGAGTTTTCACACAGACACTTCTGTCAAGAGTAGTTCCACCAGCAGATAGCTCCACTTTTGGTGCATCTTCTGTAAAAATTAGAATGTGTGGCCAGTGCAGAGATTTTATGCCCCCTGCAGCTAGGCAGCTCTGAACCAGGTGTGAGATAGATAGTTCAGTTCAACCCCTGGTGTTCTACTACAAAAAGTTGCTTTTTTTGTGGTAGCTTTGTGGGCAAGTAGTCAGCACAATTTTATTCTAGAACATTATTTATGCACTTTATTGCAATTTTTTCCCCCTTTATTTTAATTTTTTTTAATGTAACCTAATTTTCTACATTTATGTAGTTCTTGGCATGTATCTTAGTATTTACTTGAATATTAATTTCATCTCTTAATGTAGTGGAAAAGTAGCCAAAGAAGTTGTGGAGGCAAGCTCTAAAATCCAGAGGGAACCTCCTGAAGTTCACAGGTATGTCTTGATGTTCAGTATTAAAGTTTAGGACTAGGGAGTATTATTGCTTTCTAGTGAAATATTTCCCCTCGTTTTCTATCAGTTGCAATTGCTGTCATTCTGAGCTTCCACAATTACGCATGCAAGCCTTAGGAAATATGTGTCTGACAATGTCTCAAAATTCAGACAAATGTCTCCTATAAAGGAGAACCTAATCTGTGCTGCTTTGAAGCTGAGTTTAAATAATCAGTCAGATTGATAACCTATATTATTTTTTGTGTTCCAGCATAAGCTGTTATTACATGATCCTGACAGAAAAGTACACTCTAATTTCATTCCTAGATTTTGTTTGATTTTGGAAGTTCTTGGTTTCTATATGTTTATAGGTATGTTTCAAAGTATACTTCATACCTTTTCCATAATGCAGTCAGATTAAAAAGCATGAAGTTCATTCAGTAAAGAGGAAAAAATATTCACGAATCTTTTTTTCAGAGGAAAATTTGGCTTGTGAGAAATAGGCTGCTAAACCTTGAAAGCAAACTAATGCTTTCGGGCCCTTATCACTCATTGTAGTGACAGTAAAAACTCCTAAGAACCTGGAGAAAGCTCTTCAGAAAAGAAGGAGGTCATCAGGGAAAACTCTTTGCAACCATTTTTAAAAAAAGTTTACTTAGCAGTCTCAATATTCTATAGCCATATTCCCTTTTTTGCTGAGATTTCATGTTTGGGGGGAATACACATTCTTTACTTTTAATTGAATCTTGCTATTCTGTCTATATTTTGGATAAAAGTAGATTGTCTTTACTAAAAGATGGGAATATATTTTCAGTAAATATTTATAATATGCTGTCCAGTCACACTATGTAATTAATAGTTAGGCCATGCAGGCATGCTTTCAGACATGTTTTTCCAGATTATGTTTTAAAATTAGGTAATTGAAGGTCTAGAATGTGTTAAATGATAACACAGAAGGTAGAATATAGATGCATCACTGAGGCAGTATAAAGTACTTGGGCACACAAATGCATATTAGATGAGAATAGTTGCTCACCTTAGGAAATAGCTTATTGCATACAATCCAAGAGGTTTCTTTGTTCCAGGATAAGAAAATATTTTCATACATTTATTTTTTATCTTGTATTTTTCTTTTCTTTGATTTTTATATTTAGAAGTATTTTAAACACATAATTTAAAATTTAGTGTCCATAAAGATCAGAGAACAATTAAGTTTATAAAGCAACAATATATGGATTTAACATCCATAAATAGCAATGTATCTCTTTTATCATTAACCTTCTGACAAAGCTTGCAATTATAATATTATGGAAGCTCCAAGTTCAGTTTCTTAGAAAGACTAAGGAATATAATGATTTCAGGTGCTTTTATAGCTCAGGTTGTGAAATGGGAGACAGAGGTAGCTGATCCTTCTAAAAGCACAAGCAGGCAAAAAATATAGAAATTTTTCAGCTCAAAAAAAGAGGCATGTTTTAAAAAAAGTTTCTTTGAGAAAGAGGATTTGGGAAGAGGAAATGATGGCTTTTCATCATTTATCAGAAGCAAAACATTCAGAAAAAATATTTGAACATAAACATATATCTATATATCAATGTATCTATATATCTATATATCTGTATATCTGTGTGTCTCTATTTCTATATAAAGTTTTTCCTCCCTGTGCTCTCACCCTCAAAGTCAATTCAGTTGTACCATGGTTGCATTAAGAAAGGAACATGCAGTTGAGAGGAGGGTATTGCTCAGAATCTCTGTGTTTGGATATTACACTTAAAGCTCTGTGTACTGAAAAATCTGTGTCATCATGCAGGATTAATGCAGTGGCAAGCTCTTCTGCCAAGCACAAAATGAATGATATCACTTTTTTTTTCCAGGGCATGCCTGAAGGAGGGATCTTTGTAAATAAATATGGATCAGAAGCCTATGGGTGCTCCCAGGCACAATTTGTATTTTGGGAGTTGTTTGAGAGCTTTTTACAACAAGAACAAAGATTCAGTGTCTGCATAAAAAGCCTATGGATTTACCATTGGGTTGGAGTTACTATAATTATAATATCCTGAGGGAAAACCCTCTGCAGATAGTGAAAATTTAAACTAAATAGTTATCAGAGAATACAAATAAAGATATAAATATCTTTGGGCATGTTTTATGGCACATGAAATCATGTCAATTGAGCAAGAAATCTTGTTTATTCCCACAGAATATTTACTGACAGGTAGTGTGGGTTAAGAGGTGTACACCTGTGTCCCAAGTTTACCTAAACCTTCAGCAACACACAATTCCGTCTTCTGACTTGCAATAGGTTCTTTGTACAGTTTGTTTATGTGGAATTTTAAGTTGAGCCTTTTGTGCAGACTTGAAATGCATTTTGTGAAACTTCATCACTGTATCAACATACCACGTGAAGTTAAGTAGGATACTCTTCCATTTCATCTTTGTTTTTGTCAAAGTAAATATTTTACAATATAATGGTTAAGATTTACTGCAGGGCTCTTGCTTCAGGCCTGTATCATGTAAATTCTAGATAACATATTCAAAAGAGCCATTTTATATTCTCAGTAATATATTTTTAGGCTAATAAGCATAATGACTGAAGAAAATCAGCAGCATTCCTAAAACTTTCCAGAGCATATTTAACACCTGCTACCAGGAAAGCCTCTTAGAGTGAAGTAAGACAAGAAAGAAAACCAGTGTGAGTGCTGGGAGTCATGGTGTAGAGGCAGCATCTGGGGTGCGTGGGCACGAGTGAGAGCACTCTGTATCTGTAAACCACAGGAATACAGTTGTTCCTGCTTTAGTCTTTGTTCCTCAGTGCTCAAACTGTAACAAATCCTTTCTCCAGTTCTGGAGGCAATGGAACAACTTTTCCCTTCCTTGAATCCAAATATTAGTGCTTGCTGTGAGCTGTGGAGAGGAGCAACACAATGAAATCCTGCCTGAGACGAAAGGAAGTCAGGCAGTGTAAAGGAGCTAGATCTGCACAAAACCTCTCTCACACTTCAGATGTTGAAATGTTTACATCTGTGGAGGGTGCAACGCAACACAGCTGAAAGCAGCATTCAATGTGTAGAGCTTTATACAACAGCTCAAGGCCTAGTAATTTATGCAAAATGATTCTGAGATGAGACCTACTGGACTGCAGCTATTTCTAGTAAGCAAACTGACCTTGTTTCCCCCATTCTTTTAGAACGAGCATCACCCAGAGTCGCAGCTCTCCATCCTTGAACAAGCAACTCATAATCAACATGGAACCTCTGCAGCCTCTTCTTCCTTCTCCCTGTGAGGAGGAAGAGGTTCCTTCAGATGAAGGTGAGTCACCCAATTCCCACTGATATTTACTACAAAGCATATGGGAAAAGATGTGATACTGACTCAGGGATATGGAAAAAATATAATCATTTTCATTAGGTATTCCTGATCATTAAACCTCTGTATGTCATACCCAGTAATGATCACTATCTCAAGAAGCAGTGCATTAGCCTTATGAGAGATATGTGGTGAGGAAAGTTACCGCTATTTGATTTCTGTTTCAAAAAATCTTTTAAACTGTCAGGTAAAAGGATCTTAGAAAATAAATAGTTAAGATGGCACCTTTTTCTGAATAGTGTCAGCAGTCATTCAGGAGTGAAAGCTGGCTGTTTACTGCTGGATATTTTGTTTTTCTTGATTCTCTTTACTTTCATATTTCCTTCTTTCTGCTTTAGTCTGCCAATTTAATTTCCTTGACAAAAAAAAAGACATTATTTGCAGATCAGCTGGGAAAGATCTTTAATTTATCTTCTTTGACAAAATGGGACATGATTGGAAGATAAGTCTGGATTTATTCTGTATAACAATGTTTTGCATGTATTTCTTTATTTCTTGATATTTTTAATATCATATTGAACACCTTTCTTTTTGAGATACAGTCACTACAAACAATGACATGAACACCATTGCCAGCTTAAATAGGGATAATTGCCTTTGTCCTAATTAAAATAAAGCCAACCAAACAAAATCTGACACTAGTTCTTGCTTGAGATGCAGTGAGGTAATTGTTTCAGAGGTTGGGAAATACAATATTTGCTGTTGCTTTGTTCTAATCAATGAAAACCAGAAAAAAGCTGAGTGAGTATCTTCCTTTTCATGGGAGTATGTCCTAATTTTATTTTATAGGAGTTGTATGAACATGTTTTGTTCATTCTTCAGAGTTTGGACACTGAATGTAGCAAGTACAGGGTGAATTACATTGTCTGTGTTCGTACTTTATTACAATTAGTAGTAGCAGCTGTTAGTTTTAACGGAGAATTTGCCTTCTAGCAGCCAAGTATCACCACTGTGCTTCCTCTGGGCAGTTGTCACCACTGCAGAGCAACAACAGCTTGCTCTGTATCCTGTAACCACACTTAAAACTCTAGGCAATGAAATCCATTTTTGGAAACCGGTGACTTGCTGCTATATGCTCACCCGGCAGTGCTTGTTTTAAATGTTTGTGTTACGAAATTTGAAAATTACATTTCCTTTCAGTCAGACAGATTGTTGTTGCTATGATGAGCTAATAGACATATTTGCTGGTGGTATTTAACTGCATACTTTATATGTTGTTAAATATCACCAGATGCTAAGTTAACAGTATTTAGACTTTTACAGTCTTTTCCTGCAGAAAACTTGGCTATATTATCAAATTGCAGCTTGAACTGATCTCACAGCTCTTCGACAGTGATGCTGGCTCTCTTCCCAACATCCACTTCTGTGGATTCCCACCTTCTCCCTTGCACCAGCATTGATCACAACAGTGTGAACTAAGAGAAGGAGTTAAAAAATAAACCAACAACCAAAAAAAACCCCAAAAAAACCAAAAACAAGAAAACAAAAAAACCCATAAAAGAATCCCAAAAACAAACAAACAAAAAAACAAACCAAAAAACCCAAAAAAACACCAAATAAAAAGTAAATAAAATAAATTCAAAACAACAAAACCAAACCAACCCCAGCAACAACAGCAAACCAAATTAAAACAAAAAACCCAAAAACCAAACAAAAACCCCTTAACTGTGCAGTCTCCTATTATTGCCTGACTCAACTATTGACTGGATCATCAAGAGAGTCAACCAAGGTCCTGTGCTGGGGTAAGGGCATGAGCAGGAGGTGGGGAAAGGGGAGGCATCCAGCCCTGAGACAGACACGACTACCTTGGGAGACTGCTTTTAGTGTGCTACAGACATGAAATAGCCTTGGTATCTCTGTATATGTCTCAGCCCAGTGAAGCATACTTTCATTTTGTTGTTCAAAAGGCAAAAGTCAGTGTTATCAGATCAAAAATTCGTGTATGAAATCTCAGCACAGAAGTATCAGGTCACCAAAAAGAAGCTTTCATCATTTTGTCAAAACTACATTAATATCCTGTGACTGGAGAGGTATGGTATTGCCTTTTTTAAAAAAATAGTCTACTCAAAAAGGTGAAGCTGTGATAGCATCTGGTGCTAGAAAATCTGGAGACAATGGACTTGCATCTGCAAAGGCAGTAGTCTGTCTCACCAAAATCATACAGTAAAAAGAAGGCAGCCACAGAATCTGTATAGCAGGACTGCAAGAAACATAATATGTTCAACTACACATGGAGCAAGAACTGAGCTATGCTCAGTGCTGGTGAGGCTGCATCTCAAATCCTGTGTTCAGTTCTGGGTCTGTCATTGCAAGAATGTCATTGAGAGGCTGGAGAATGTCCAGAGGAGGGCACTGGTGTGAGTGAAGGATCTGGAGCACAAGTCCTGTGAGGAGCACTTGGGGGACCTGGGGTTGTTTAGTCTTGAGGCAGCTTGGGGTGACCTTACCACTCTCTACAACTCCCTGAAAGGAGTGTGCAGCCAGGTGGGGATTAGTCTTGTCTACCAGGTAATAAATAACAGACAAAAGAAAGTGGCCTCACATTATGCCTGACAAGGTTTAGTTTGGATGTAAGAAAAATTTTCTTACCAAAAGGATGGTCAGACATTGGAACAGACTGTCCAGGGACATGGTTGAACCAACAACCTCCATGGAAGCGTTCAGAAGGTGTGTGGGTGTGGTGCCTGGGGACATGGCTTAGTGGTGAACACAGCAGTGCTGGTTAACAGACTTGATGATCTTTCCAACCTAAATGATTCTATGAGCAGGATTGAGCACACATCTGCTGCCATAAGTCTAATTGTCTGTCTTTGTGTGGGTGCTTGGCTGTGTAAAATTTGGTTGTAGAGGAGAGTCATGTGGAGCTTTTGTAGGTACAACTTTTAAAATTTTTTTTAGATAGTCTCTTGCTGAGAGTTAATATAGAGAGTTAATATAGACTCAGAGTTTCTGAGTCAGTTGTAAGATTTTAAGATTTCTCCCTTACTTATGGGTAGATAAAACTATGGGAAGCAATTTGAAATTAACACAGTTATTTCTCTTTTACATAAACATGATCACATGAAACATAAACTATAGATTTTACTTCTCAACATCAGTATGTAGGAATACACTGGCCTTTTTTCCCCTTACACTAAGATTTGACGCCTTGGATATTTTTATAATTCTGTGTGGTTCAGCTGTTATGCTAGCAACTGCTAGCTGAGATGGATGTTGTGGAAGTTTGCAATGTTATGAGGCATTTGGAAATGTTTTAAATGTTGGAAATCTTTCACAACCTTGTCTGGCTGACACTTCAGTCCTTGTATAGGCCTTCCTTTATGTATTGAAGACATTGGTGGTTAGATTTTTGTAAAAATTCATGTTTTCTAGTTTTTGTAGCCGTGTACACAATGAAGAGTCAACCCCTTTTAGTTAGGATTTAATGATCCTGTTTTGGCTCTTCTGACAGTCATGAGAATAAAAATGAGAAAAGAAGACAGAATCTTATTTTTGAAGGGGTGAAAAAATGGAGATAGGAAGCAAAGGGGTACTTGACCTTTCCTCACACCCACAAAAAAGTGTTTGCAGAGAAGGAAAGGAAGAGAGAAATCTTTGCTCTGGCAGAGGAAGAAAACAGGACCTCTGCTGGATATTTGTACTATACAGGCTGTGTAAGAAGAGGAGCCATTATAAAAATGCTTTCCAAAAATCTTCATTGAAGCAGATGTCTTTTATGAGAGAAACAGCTGGGTGTAAAATAGACATTTGCAGGACTCCTTCCCCTGCTGCTCTCTTTCCCACATATTTGCACACACATCACTGATTTTTTGGAACAAAGAGAACAGGACGTCAGATAATAAGGATTCAGGTAGTACAATGTCATAAACATTACAGATGAGTTCTCTGGGAAGTGAGAGACTACATCCCCACCAGTACACTCCTTCCAGTTTGTCTCTTCTCTGTGGCTTTGGTGTACCAGGAAAGAGTTTCCTTCCCACTAGGATAGTGTGATGTTATGCATATGGTTGCCTTCCAGCTCCTAGCTGGAGCAAGTTATCAGCAGCGAGCATAGGTGCATCATGCATTTTTGGGAACCTGTATATCTCTGCTGGGCAGCAACAGGGAAGTGCCCAGCCTTCTGAAACAACAATTCTTTCTGTCCAAGGAGAATCTGTCCAACAACTGTCCTCAAGCAGGAACTGGAGCTCATATGTAAAGAGGGAATTTTTTTTTCCAGTCTTAGAAATTTTCTGTTCTTCTTTTACATGGGCAGGTCAGGCTTTTATTCTAGACTAGAAATTAATGTATTTTGGTCTCACCGGTTTGCTTTGTGGATAAGATTTGTAAGCACAGCATGGGATTTTTCCATTGTATTTACATGTTTCACAAATAATTTCCAGGCAGTGATGGGGAACTGACATTACTGGCATATTAAAGCATTTTAGAAAAATAATGGGGTTATGGATGCTGCCCTCTTTTTTAACTGCACTATGTTTTGGTGCCTTAGATATTTTTATGCCTCTGTGTGTGGTTCAGCTGTTATGCTAGCAACTGCTAACTGAGATGGGTGCTGTGAAAGTTTGTATTGTACATCATGAGGCATTTGGAAATGTTTAAAAATAACCTCTGGTTCTGTTCCCTGCTGGGATATTTTTGTTGGCGATGTTAGAAGCTTGTCATTTGATTCATTGAGGGTAACCTGTGTGTTAGTCTCTCAAAACTCAGTGGGAACTTAATAAAAGGTCAAAGCTGGTATGGCTAGAGCTTTTACAAGACTTTGAGAAGAGGAATTAATAGTCAACATGGTGAAATGTCTTGTAAAAATCCAAACCAAGAGAAGCATTCATTTGCGGATGGTTAACCACTGCAACAAGGAAGTGTGCATTCGTTTACTGCGGCATGGCTCCAAGATCACAGCCAGAAGGGCTGGTAAATTTACATTTATTTTACTCAAACCTCTTTTTTAAACCCTCTTACCCCAGTTTAAGTTAATAGTTGTTTCTTGGAAAGGAACTGTACTGTAAATTACATGTACAGCAGAGAATAAGACCAAATTACTGACAAGAATGAAGTGGCAAATGGAGAATGAATGAGACAAAACATACATTTATTGTATTAACTTACAGAAAATTGTAGATTTATTTGTTAATTGGTAACAAATGAGGGACTGGAATTTTGCCTTTGTATTTTTCTGTGACTGAGGTGGGGGGAAACACTTTGAACTATAGTAATTTATGACGAAACTAAATAGTTGTTAAACTAGAACATAGTAGATTTTGAATATAAGCTGAATGCAGTAGTTGAGTTTTCCAGTTTGTAACTTTATCTGGTTTATTTTTCTAGATACGGAATAATTTCATTGACTGAATAATAGTTCTAAGGCTGGTGGAGGAAGGTAGTAGGCAGTCTGATTTATCTCCCTTTTTCACTACACACAGGAGGAGTGCAACCCAAGGAACAAAAAGCATTCAGTATTGCTATGAACAGCAAAGGGGTGTTTTTTTAGGAAATGCCTTTGCTAAAGATCCCCTTCACTAAATATATCCATTTCCTTAATGTTATAAGACATCTTTAAATTTGTTTTTCCATGCTTTCTGTAGTACTGTTGATGTATGGGTGCCTATAGGTTGAATTGTTTCAATTTTTACTAACCTATATTAAATCTTTGCATTGAATCTTCATTTCAGCAGATTAGTTTTTAATCAAAGAATTAACTGAAAGTGTTCTGGCAAAGATTAGAATATCGTTACTCTATTGATATCTGAAATTTAGAAAGCAGTGAGTGCAGTAGATACATGAGAAACTTCTTCTTGCAGTGATTTGTCTTTGAATAGCAGCAGCGACTGGTTGTCTTTGTTTCCTGAGTTCACCACTCAGTGAAGACAGTAGAATCTATGACAGTACACCTAACTCCCTTGATTGAAACATAGTAGCAAAATTGAAAAAGTATTATTTTGAAAAATTGAAAAAGTATTATTTATATGTGTTTTGTACTTTTACATCTCAGTTAAATACTGATTTCAAATAGATGCAAGACATCTTGTTGGTTTAATATAATGACAGCAATCATAAGAGGTTTGTATGTTGGGACTACACTAGTTCTTAAACATCTTGAATTTGGAGTACTGTTCATTTTGAACAGTATTGCTATTCCTTTTGAAGTGAACATGCAAAAAAGTGTACATATATATATATATATATATATATATATATATATATATATATAGATATAGATATAGATATATGTACCAGCATATAGCACATGTATACCAGCACCAAAGAATGGGAGGTAGCTTGTGCAAGACTCTTAAAATGGCACATAACTCCTTGGGAGAGCCCGACTGCAACACTTTCAGAGCAAATGTTGTTCAGAACAATGCTGACTTGTGCTGGGAGGGGTCACCCAAAGCTGAGTGGGAATGCTGAAATATCCCACTTGCCCATTTGCTTGGGTGCTAAACTTTCACATCAGTACCTGGCACTTTTCAGCTTCACTGCCCTTGGCGTGGGGCTGGACACTGAGTCACTGCAGTCCCATCACCAGGTCCTTCTGTCTCCGAGCTGCTGACAGATGTACCTTGCCTTCTCATTCCTGCTCCCACGATACACACTTCTCTCCCTGATGTTCCTTCAGTCCCATTGCTGCTTAATCCTCTTTCTGGCAGGGGATCAACAACTCTGGATTTAACTCCTTCCAGGCCAAGGGGAGATGGAAAACAGGCATCCCAGAATGCCCACCATGCAGTAAGCTCTGCTCTGCTTCTGCCTCTGTGCTTTGTGTGCCCTTTGTGTGAAAACCAGAGCAGTGGCCTCCAGTGTCTGTCCTAGCTGTGACATTGGGCACTATGACACAACACAGCTGGGAGGCGAGCTGTAGTGCCACAAAACATCCAACTGATATGAACTGGCAGCTGGGACAGGGCTTTGCTCCCTTCTGGAAGTTCCCATTAGGCTAAAGCAAGCAGTAATGGCCAGCAAGAAAGTCAGGTCACTGCCTAAAAAGGAGTTACTATAAACTGTCATTGATTAACTCTCCTTGAAAAGCTATAGCAGGTGTCTTTTATAGGCACGGGATGTGGGTATGGTACAAATCTGTGACCTTCTGTTTCTGAGGGCAGGAGGTCTGGCTATGATGCAAATCCTTCTTGATATAGATCCTGTGTAGGGAAATATTTAAATTCAATGCCATTCTAAAGTCTGTCTCATTTTTCTACATTTTCTTTGTGACATTCATGCACTTTGCTCACAGGATAAAATCACCTTCTCCTTCCCTCTGAAAGGTCATTCTATTCATAGTACAGATGAATTTTGTCTACATGGAAAATAAGCAAAGGATACATATTTCTAGAGGAAGGAGTAAAAAGGACAGGAAGGATTTCTCCTAATTGCAGCCTGGCTGGCCTTTTTTGTTTGCATGTGTGTATGAAAAGCTCCTAGCACTGTACTCTCTGAACCATAGCTAATTTTCCATTTGTCTCTTTAAAGTGAGTGTATGTTCACACTCGTTTCTTTCTCCAATATTAAAGGCTGTTACAGGTGTGTAATTGGGTTTCTGGTAAGAAAAGCCCTGTGCAGGATATCCAGCCAACAGACAATGTGTGAATTGAATTTTTTAATAAGCAGAGGATGCATTCTTCTGAGGTGCTGTACTTCCAGCAACTGCAGCTTCTTAAGAATGGTGGAACTAGAGCTGCCCTTCATTTTGTTAATCCTCAGCTGCTGGTTTTGGCCCCTGTAGAAGTACTAGCAGCTGACAACTTCTATGTCAGACTTCTTGCACATTCATGTTCACAGCAGATGACCAAAATAATGTCATGTCTTATTCAGCTGTTCATGCTCCTGGCTTGGAGCAATCGCAGTATTTGGTGGAAGAGGAATACTGAGATTCACCTAGGATAACGAGATCTCTGGCTTTGTAAAATTTTCCAGTTGCCAGAAAAGTGTAGCAAACTTTTGCTGTGGAAGTATAAGAAATAAACCCAAGTTTATTTACCTGATATTTCAGTAATCTGTATTAGAAGTTTCTGATTTATGCAAAAAACAACTTTATATCTTTATTTTTTAAAAATATCAAATAAGCTTGCAGCAGCATCATTTAATGCCCATTCTAAATTTTCAAATATTGATTTACATTAGTATTTGACTGATATAAAATGCAATTACATTGATTTAAAGAGTTAAAATAAAAATAAAGGTGTGGAAAATTCTTCCTAGCAGCTGAAATTAAATAATGGAATGTAAATTTGATGTGTGCTGCAGAGATGCAACACATTACCATTTTAATACAAACCCTTCAGGAAACAAAAACACTGACATGAAAAGGTTTCTCTGTTGCCTTCTATCAACAGGTAAACCCCACAGTCAGAAGTTTGCCAGTTATTTATTGCCAGAAAAAAATACAGTTGTAATGAAAGTTAATAGATGTTGTTTATGTTCACTGTGCATTTTATGCAAGTTGGAATTTACTCTGGGGAGGAAGAGGAGGCTCAAGAATCATAAATTTGGTGTGACCTCTCTTTGTGGTAGCTGCACCTGTCTTCTATGATGAGAAACATGATGAAGATATATTACTGACCTTGCACATAAGCCGGTATAGAGAGACCTATGGCCAGAATTCTTGAATTTGGGAGAGTAAAATTGTGTGCTTTCAACTATTTTGAAATGTCTAAGTGGCTCAACTTAAATTCTACTAATATTTAGAATATTTGAAAAGCATATTTGAGAATCAAATGGTAGTACTTGTGTATCTAAAGATATGTCTAGATTCTTAATGCTGGGTTCCAGAGTTAAATAGTTTTGGCTTTTGTAATTTAATGTATTGTGTGTGTACTCTCAAGTAACTTGAATATGGTTTGATGATCCAGCATTACCTTCTCTTACTTAGGAGAAAGATGCCTAGAAGAAACATCCTCCGAATTTGTTCTCACTTCTTGGTGTTCATACTCTTGTTTTGTCTCATTTCAGTTAGTTTGTATCCTCCTCTTGACGACTGTGGCAAGTGTATTCTTAATGTAAAGACTGGTGTAGACAATTACATTCCAGCACAAAACAAGTTTCATGCTGAAATATGATGAATTTCTAAATTGGCTGTGATAAGAGAGGGCAGAGTAGTTGTTGCAAGGAATTATTTGGTAGGAAGTCAAATTAAACTTATGAAAATTAAACTAATTGAATTATTGAACTAATAATTAATGAGGACAAGGTTTCATTTCAGCTATGCACTTTTGCTGCTGAAAGGAACTCTCCTGCTCTCTTTCTCTGTCCTCGGTCATGTGCTCTTTCCACAAGAATGCATGACTAGCCAGCTCAGGAAAAAAAACCCATCAGATGCTAAGCCAAGCTGCTTTGCTCAGTGATGAAATGAAAGGAAGCAGAAATTGTGGTTTTGGTCATTTGGCCAAAATGAGAAACCTCACCTGGTGGCATGGCCAGTGACGTCTAGAGAAGAGGGAAAAGATAACAAGTTACAGGAGAAGAGATCTGTCTGGGCCATTTTGAATACTTAGAAAGGGAAATTTCCATGAGGAGGTGTCTTAACATCGCTTTGCAAGGCAGGTCTGTGCCCAACTGTCCTCTCCACTCCTACGACTGACAACTAACAGCCATCACTGAAGTATTGATGGAGCTGTAAGCAGCCAGACTTCTTTGCAGACTTCTTGCTGCTAGAGATAGACTGGAAAAAGGAGAGTAAGTTTTGAGAGAGCAGAGAATAATGTCGTAAGTATGCTCTGTAAAGGGGAGAGATAAATTTAGAGGAGAGAAAAAAGAGCTAAAGAACTAGATGAGCAAAAAATAAAAAGCGACATGAGAAGGAGTTATTTTAACAGGTGAGGCTGTTCCAATGCTGTTCCAATGACATCTAATTCTTATATCATGTTTTAACCTTCCTCTCCTTTTGCTCTTTTTACTGTTAACATGAATTTATCATGATAATCTGTTGTCTCTTTTTAATGTCATGCTCTATACTCAACCTTAGCTCTTATGTTACCACAATCATTCATCTCAAAGCAATGAGAGTTGGTAGTTTTTGTTGTTCTTCTTGTTGTTATTATTATACACCAAAGAGCACCAATCCACACATGTAGTAGGTATTAATTTATACCAGGAATCAGATTGCCAGTAGAAAATAAGGTGCTCTCTTTTCTGCTTTGCACTACACTATTATCATCGGTAGCTACATCAGACCCTCTTAAGCAGATCTGATGTACTGCAGCGTTGTAAAGATACTGCCCTCTTCAAAAAGCTTTTCCAGTTTTTGATAATTGTGTACAGTCTAGTTTTAATATGCAAAATTATTGCAGAATATTCTTTCCATACATCTATTATATACTCTTGGAAGGCTGACTTTTGCCCCCAGGCTGTGAGAAATTTAGTATCATTGTTTTAATCTCATTTCTTCAGGTATCCAGCTGCCAAAGGAAGAGGAGATTTCAGTACCTGTGACTTCAAGCTCTCCAGTAAAGGATACTGGGAAGGATGTTGATCTTGCCATTGAACAGGAAGAGAAGATGAAAGAGGAACCCTTAACCATCTCAGAGCTGGTATACAATCCAAGTGCCAGCTTGCTGCCCACACCAGTTGATGATGAGATTGACATGCTCTTTGATACCTGCCCAAGAGCAGAGAATGAGAAAGATGATACCGATTCATTTGAGGAACTTGAAGCAGATGAAAATGCATTTTTAATTGCAGAGGAGGAAGAACTGAAAGAAGCTCGGAGAGCCCTGAGATGGAGCTATGACTTTCTGATGGGCAACATAGAGGTGAATGCTTTTGTGAAGAGTTTCTCCAGACTTTTTTTTGTAGGTCTTGGACTATTGTTGTTTGTGTTCCCCCTTTTCCTTGTTCTGTTGGAGTCGGACCTTCAAATCTCTTTCCTTCATGAAATCCGCCAGACGCCGGAGTTTCAGCAGTTTCATATTGAATATTACTGCCCCCTTAGGCAGTGGATGGCTTGCAAAATAAACTTCATTCGTGACATTCTGGGCAGCTTTTAAATTTTACATTAATATAATACAACTAAGGGCTATATTCAAAATTTCAGTTAGTGACAGCTTTCCATAATGCCCCTGGCCCATCTGTTGGCAGCTGCCTTCATATCCTCATTTAGCGTTTTCATTACAGACTCGTCAGGTTCTTAAGTACCCTTTACATACTTAAATTGCCATTTTAGTTGCCAGCTTATACAGTCACCTCTCAATAACCAAAAAGAAGCTTTATTTTAATTACATTGACTTCTATCTCATTTATTACATTTTATAAGACAGGGTCACATTAAGTTTCATTGTCCTTAACCTTTCAATCATGACACTAAAACTGATGATATTGAAAGAAAACCTTTTTGAATATACTCCTTAGTGAAACAATCTCTTCTAACCAATGCCTATACAAGCAATGTTTATGCTGGGGTTTCAGTTTTTGTTTGTTTTTCTGTTTGTTTGGTTTTTATATTTTTATGTGTTTAAGATATTTTGGTAAGTTTTTAGTAAAAGACAATTTATGATGTTATTTAAATGTACACATTGGTAAGAATAATGCAGAGGGGCATGCAGGGTGTTTTTAATGTTTTACCAATTATTTGTTTTTAAACTGTGGCTGGAGAATGAATTTAATGTAGCTCTATACAAAGGGATTGTGTTTGGGAAACACACAGAAAGTTCACTCAACTTCTGTAGGGGCTGCCTGGGCGAGGTGAAATGACAGCAAGTATGCAAAAGAATTTCTGAAAGGCACAGTTCTAAAGCTTGGGGAAGTGGGCAGAACTGAAATAATCCTTCCTCTTATCTGTCAGGTTGTCTTCCACTTTATCAGTTCTGTAGAAAGTCTGTACAAGATAGTCCAAGTACGTTTAAAGAAAGATTGAGTCTTCAGTCTAAATGTAGATTATTGTACATAATGGAAGACAATAACAGTAAGTAGCAAAAAAAAAAAAAAAAAAAAAAAAGAAAAAAGAAAAAAAGAAAAAAAAAGAAAAAAGGACCCAAAAATAAATCAGTAGGTGAGTGAGCTACTTTTTAAAATCATAAAGAAGATAAAAAGGTGAAAAAGGAATAAATTTTTCATACTTCTTTTAAAAAGCAAAGCATTAGGCTGTACAGTTGATGTCAAAGTAATCTACTGGCTCACACTTAAAGGCTTAAACACTTTAAGAGATGAATCTTCATGCTTGATGCCCTTTATGACTAATCTCTAAGACAACATATTTTCTGTGCATAGTAATATACTTCCTTTCACATATAGCACCATACTCACCCTCATTCCTTGTTATTATGAGCCCAGTTACAAGATCTAATGCTGTTTTGTGTAACATGGATTTGTATATCTAAAAGTATTCCAATATAGCTTAGAGAACATATTTACGTAAAATCTTGTCAATGCTGAGAGCATTTGAAGGCCCTCAAATATACTACAGAGGTTGTATCTAAGACAAGAAAGTTTTTATCCCTCCTCTCCCACAATCTTAGTGCAGCCTTGTTTCATATTTAAATTAAGGAACTTGAATTCTGGCTTCAGACTCTTTCTCCTGCTTAGACATTAATGAATTGGAAACATATTTGAGGCTATTTTATTAGATGTGCATTCTACACATTGTAACCACATGTCTAATTCCTATTAAATAAATTCCATTAGTTTCAGTATCAGGGAATCTCTTTTGCTTCGTTTTCTCTTGTAAGCCTTTGCAAGTGTCTAGTTTGAAAATGGCAATTTTCATAGAGGATTTTTCCTTCCCTTCTAATCTTCTCCAGTTTTTAATAGACAGAACAGTTACAGGGCTTAGGACTTCCTTTCCTCAGCTTAAAACTTTTGGATTACTCTTCATCTCCCCTCCAACAAAGGCTAAATTAAACAACAGTGTTTTTTATTGTCTTTGTTTGTCCTTTATAATCTGTTTCCCAGAAGAATCATTAATGATTAGTTATTTAATGTCTATTTCTTCCTGTGCTACTTGCAGCTAAATGATCCTTTCCCACAAGGTAATAATCATTCAGCCTAATAGAAATGGAGAGTGAGCAAATGCAGACATTCGGTCTTAACTGGAAATTATTCATTTGCATTGTTGCTGAATATAGGGGTCAGAAAAGGTGTTTTCAGTGGTGAAGGCTGTGACAGCAGACATCCTGATGGACTGTGAAGACATGGTTCCATACAACCTCCTAGAAAGTCTGAGAGTCACTTAAAAAAAAAAAAGTTGGTTACAATAGACTTGTGCCTGTGCACCCCAGAAGGAGGAGTATTGTAATGCTTGATTTAACTCTTGTCAGAAAATAGCTCAGTTGCATCAGAACATAATCTCAAAAATTGTGCCAGTGCAGTGAGGTTTTATGCAGGGTTAGATGCAAGTGTGTGTGCACATGTGCTTGCATTTACTAACCACATGTAGACATTCACACCTGGCTTTTTAATATTCTCACCTTTCTTTCCTGATATTCCCTAGTCTATCAAAGTAATTTAACTAAGTCATGAAAGTGTTATAACTTAAAGGCCAGGACCATGTCATACACAGAAGGATGTGGTTGGACACATTAAGAGAGTGTAGCAGCTTTTTACTGGTAAAGATGACAGACTTGGACTATGGAGCATCTATAGGTGAAGTATTGTGTATTTCTGTCTGTGCTTGGATTATATTGTAAAATGTTATGTACTTGAAATCTATTTTGTGGTTTGTCCAACATTTATAAACACAACTCTGGGAAGTATTAAAAATGGTTTTATTTCATGGAGTGTAAGGGGAAAATATACCTGTAACTTGAGCCTTATCTTTGTACAGTGAATTTCACATTTCTATGTCAACATCCTGATTGTTTTGTATGTTGATATGATGGCAGGAATCCCTAATAAAATTACACTGGAGAAAAGCTTTCTGTAGTTATGACAGTTTTTATGGGGAAAGATTTTCTATAAATAATACTTTTTGTCACAAAGTACTTGGAATATAATATAGTAGAGATTTCTTATGACTTTTACAATGCTTTCAATATGATTTTCTTTATTCATCAGCTGGTGAGACACTAAAAAGTACTTTAAAATAGGATGTTATTAACATAGTTTCAGGCTCATTTACCAAGACACTGTTGGTTTGCCTGTTTGCCACATAAGAGTAAGTCAGATTCCTGAGATACAATTTTTGCCCACAGAGTGAAAACTAAGAGGCTGGTTTTACAGTCAGGCCATGGTAGTGGACACATGGCTGTGATTTGTAGGGGCAGGTCTGGCTAGATTGTTATGTAGAAAAAGCTGTGTTTTCTTACATTTAGTTGGTTTGGAGCTCTGACAGAGCAAAAATATTTGGTAAGAAATATACAGTCTGCAATGAAGCAATTTATTATAATTCTGGGGAGCTAAGAGAAACAAAAGCTACTTCCTAAGCACATAAAACACTTAGATGAAGATATTACTGTACTGTATAGAAAGTGCCAAAATCTAAATAAATTCTGGCAATTTGAAACGTAAAAACTCAGTACTATATAGTATAGGTAGACCTATTAATTCAGTTAAAAGGATGTAGGTTGTAATACAGCCGTAAAAGAGGTTTCCGTCCTGCTTTAACATAAGAATAAAATATATCTTCCTCAACATTGTTTGTATTCTGAAGTCCCACTATAATTTAAGAAACTAGCATTTATAAAACAAAGTATTTTTACTTTGAGTAGAAACTCAGCACTTACCATAACTTCTTTCTGAATAATCACACACATTTCTCTAAAACTACATTTCACTGAAATGTCATGCCAGAGGTGCATTTGAAGAAATCATGCTGCATTTTTGGTGCTAATAATCACTGTAAGTCCTTGACAACAGATGTTATTGACCAAACTGGAGATCACAAGAACTGGAAGGCAAGAAACTTCACCTGGAAGTCTAGGTACATTTCTTAACATTTTGTTTGGTTGTGTAGGCTTTAGTTGTGTTTAAATCCCAAAGGAAGTAATTCTCTCTTCTGTTTGCATGGATTTGCTGTGCATTTCCTTAAAGCTGTCATTTTATATGGAAAAAGACATATGTTTGGGACACTCTGTGAGGATTTCAGCTGTCACAGCTGTTAAACACCATACTAAAAACTGATGCCAAAGTGTTATGCCTTTCATTCTGCCCCTTTACAAAGGTGGTTCCCTCATCAGCTTTATCCTCAGAAATCTGAGGGAGATGCTGTGACATTTAGAAGCTGTCTTACTTGGGGTTTCTTTCTCTTAGGGCAGGTGATTGATCTCAGCCAGATGAACTCCCTGCAGAGATCCTATTTCACAAAGGTTCACAGCTTGCCCACAGATCTCATAGCTCACTCCTAAAAACATGGGCATTATTTGTCCCTGTAATGCTTAAGGGCAGTATGAATTTGTAGCTGTGGCACAGCTCATCGCACACATCAGCTGCTATAAGCAGCCACAGCTCAGTGCTTGTGCGTTACATTGAAGAACAATAAGGCAGTAATTTCTACTTCAGCATCGTATAGTGATGGAGTACTAAAACATAATTATAAAAATAAAAATTCAACAAGTGCTTGAAAAATTTCTTTTTCTATTTATTTCATTCTGACCTTTCCCATATTAGCTTACTTTTATTTTCTCTGAAGAAATATTTGTTGAGCTCATGAGATGGCAGATACTTTGGAGAAGAAAAGTGGCTCCCTAGAATCTTCATCAGTATCATGATGAACAAATATTACCTACTAATTGCTAGTTTGGTCATCATTGGTTTAAATGAACTAAAAGTCCAGGTGAAATAGGTCACATTTCTTTGATTGAAGAATAATTAAGTATACTCTTTGAATCTATTTAATTATACAAAAAGATTTAAATATATATTTAAATGTACAATAAGTAAATAATTATACAGTAAGGATTTCTTTGATAGAAGAATGATTAAATATGACTGAATAGGGCACCTATTTCTAGAAAAAGCTGTAGAAAGAACAACATGGAAAGCCTCTCATTTGTAATACTATGTGTCTTATGTCAAATTCATAATGAAAAGCTCTACTGCCTATCGTGTGTTCTGAAAAGCCTAGTTCTAAATACATTTTAAAATATTTTCTGTGTTTCAGTATTATGCACATGAATAATTCCCTAAAGAGAAGTTTTGATAGGGCTTCAGGTACTTCTGAATTAACTTCTAATGCAATGAACCTATCAACAGAAACTTAAATGTCATCTAATGTGGTTTTCCCAAATCTTCAGATTCTTATATATTCAGGTTCTTCTTCCCCAGGATAGAGCTGTATGCACACAATGACATACACTTTGGGTATGGGAAAAAATGACTTCTGCAAAACCAAAACCCAAATAAAGGCTTCTGAGCACCAAGTTTGCTTAAATCTTCTTCTTGAGAGCTAAGTTAATAGATGTAATCCTCACTCAGAAGCTGTATAACCACTGGATATAGCCAACTCAGTAGCACAGTGACCATCACCACTGCTTTACTGGCTTTGCCTAGATCATGGCATCAGCCATTTCCCCCTGAGGTCCTGATATGACCACAGAGAACTGTAATAACAAAGGCAATGTAAGGAAATATCTCTGCTGCACTAACAGGCATAAAGCCAAAATAAACATCAACTGGTAGTGAAAAATAGATTGAGTCAATTTTGCTTCATAGCTGTCTAACTTGCTCTTGAAATTTCAACCTACTGTTAAGCCAGAGTAGCCACAGTAGCTGACTTGTATTTTCTTTGGACAGCTCACCAGAAATGTTACTTACCGTATATTTGGGACCATTAATATATCCCCACAACTTTTGCAGTCACAGATGTATAGGACATCCTCTTCACTGGTTGCCCCTGCCCTTTCCTGCACACATTGTTTTCCCAAAAATTTCTTTTGGAATCTCAGAAATGAGATAAAACATCACGTCTCTAAAGATCTGAAGTGCTATCGGTGCTCAGAGAAAGGACTCACCTTTTAATGTGTGAGCAGCCTTGTCATAGTGCTCCATGGCTGGGCTATTTTAAGTGCCCTTACAATAGCACAGCAGCCCTGTTTAATGTGGGAAGGAAGCTCAGAAGCTGAAAACAGAAACTCTACTGCCAGCCATGTACTCATGACTTCCTCCTATGTTGTTCTTCCGATCAAAGTCTCCTTTGCTGGTCTGATTTGGCAATTACCCTCCACAAAGCTCCACCTGTCAAAATGTCATTTCCAAAGCCCCTCTTCTGCTTTCATCTCTCATGTGCAAATTTAGTACGTGCCCTGGATACACAAACAATTGTACCGAACATCAGCATTGCCCCCAGGCTTCAAAGCACGAACAGCTTAATCCTGAATATGGTGTGCTGGACAACATGACCAATTTTTTAGTCTGTAATAGTGTGTAATATGTGCAAATTTTTATGACTTGCATTGCAGCAGTCACTTTGTTGTATTTGTTAAAAACCCTCAATTATAAACAATTCTACTATAATAGCACTCTCAGAAACTTTATAAAACATCAGGACCCTTATAAAACATCTATTTCAAAGATTTTGGCTCTGCAGGTGTCACTGCTGCCTCTGAGTAACAGCTCTGGCTTTATGGTTGTACTTTGCATATTGATTTCTGGCGTTATCAGTACTCTATTGGCAGGACAGCAAGAAGTGCATTTAGTAAAAATTGATCAGCAAAACTCTGAAATCACAAGATATTTCCCCCAAGAAGCTCTACTAATGCATCACAAAGTAGTAACCTAGAAAAAAGAATATAGCAAACCTAAAATTATGCAATCACTATCAGTGTTAATAAAGTAGACCCCACATCTAGCTAAACATTTTAAAACTAGAAAGCCTTGATAATTATGGTATTTATATCGTCTCCAAAGATATACAAAGTAAGGAGTGTAATCCTATTTGCAGATGCATTTATCCAAGCTCCCACATAGATGATAAAAAAAAAGTAGAAATGATAAAAACCACAGTGGTGTCATCAGCTATAAACAGGGTGTTCTTCAGAGATAGTTTTACTATGAGTTTCTTCATGTTTTCATTTTCCAAATCCTTCCTGTTTACGGTGTCTGGTGGATTTAACCTATTGGAAATGCTGTAATGAATCAGACAGCATCTAGTAATGTGGGAAAAGATGTTTTAAAGGTAATTACCACATCAGACTGAACTAAAATCAGCAAAGAGATTTGGAGGTCCTAAGTAAGTCTTAGCAGAATATCCCTGAGCCAGACACACTGGTCAAGGCTCAGGTAATTGGGCCTACTTAATTGCTGCCATGATAGAAATCAGAGTTAAAAGTGTAATTAGCACCCCTAAATAACAACTTGAAGTTCCTTTCCTCCCCCAAAACAACAAACCATTTTGCTATACTTTAAAATGAAGTTAAATGTGAAACACATTTAACCCAAATATAACCAGCATCACCAGATGTTTTAAATTCTATTGTTTCTAATCAGTTTGTTGTTAAGATGTATGTATGTATGTATGTATGAAGATGCTAACTTATCATTCAACTATTATCTCTTTTTGTTCCTGTTCAGGCAAAAGGACTTACTACAGGTAATATAAAGATCAAAATGGAGGTAGATTCTACTGTTATTGTAAGCACTTGTTCCACTGAGTTGACTATAAAGAAGCAAGATATTTTATCTCTTTCTTTTCCATTTTTCTCAAAGTCATTATTGGGTTACATCACCTCAGATGTTTTAATGTATTATTATTCACATATTGTAATCACTTGCTTTTTCCATCTAAAAAACTTTTACCTGATGTCTTTAAAATAATTATGAAGCAATGGCACTGCAGTTATTTAATGCAATATTTTTAATACAATCACTATATTTAAGAACATAGTTTTACATTTCTCTAAATGTATTTCTTAAGTTGTATTTTTTTTTAAAGTATATATGCCTAGTTGCTTCTAACAATTAAAGACAAAGTAGATGGGTATTGGTACCTGAGTTTTATGCATATGGAAACAGCACATTTCCAACAACTAAAGTGTAAGTGTTGCAACTCTAGTGGCAACTAAAGTCTAAAATACATTATAGGATTTTCAGAGAAAAGCTGTGAGCAGAGTATAAGAAAAAGCTCTATGAACCAAGGCTAATGCAACTTAAATAATGGGTTTAAGCTGTTTATCTTAAACTTTTAAAGCAGTTATGATAACAAAATATTAATTATTTATGGCCTGAAATTTCAGGTTAACTAAGATTGAATTAATATGAAGAGATGTCCCTATCTTCTGGGTTGCTGGGGATCAGAAATCTGTATTTAACAATACAAATAACTTGTAAGAAGAATACAGAATACAAAATAACTTGTAAAGAACTTGTCCTCATTAAAAATAAAACCACTGTTCAAGAGTGTCCTCTTGTGGCACTATAGAATAAGCCATATGAAGTTGTCTTATGTAGAAACACTTTCTTCACAACTAGATTCTGGAGTTGTTTGGGGTGTTCTGGTAGATGTTTTCGTTTGGTTAGTCAGTTGGGGTTCTTTAGGTTTTGTTTGGTTAGTTGTTTTTTTAAAAAAATGATACTAAAAGAATATTTGCAAAAGTGTTTGAAAAGGTATTTATAATTTTAGGAATAAGTGTTTTAAGGTTGGTTGATCTGGGAACAAGCTTTTACACTGTTTCAGGAAGACACAATGCCAAAGGTCTCCAGCAGTGTCCCTTCTTGCCCCCCCAAGGGGATGGGGCTGGATGGAGCTGACAGTGCAGAGCCATCCTGAGCAGGGCTCTGCCATTCTTGGTTCCCCTGCAGGTCCATGAACATATGTGTCTCCTGGTATTTGCCCAGTGTAGATATATAAAAGAGTTGTGTCTGTAAGGCATAGTGCAACCTGCATTTAGGTCCTGGGCTCAGTTGGTGTGGTTCTAATGACCCTCTCACTGGCACCATGCATTGCTCTGCAGGTCAAGCTTGCCTTTAGTCATGCCTCTCAACCCCACTTGGAAAAGTGTTTATCATGGTATCATGTTTAGCTGATGGTATCATGAATAAATGTGGCTAGCCACAGCTTAGGTATTTACAGTTTAGTCAAATGGAATACCTTTAGACACTTTTTCTGCTGCTTGTTCTCTGCTTTTGAACTTTTCTCACCAAAGTCAAAGTAATAACAGGTGATCTCTAATTTGCTGAAGGACTGCTGTAGTTCAGGCATCCCAGAAGTTAACAGGGATATTGGGCAGGATCACAGAAGGTAAATCTGTCCATCTGGGGCTGATGGCCTCTGATGTGCACACACCTCACTAAAAGGTGTGTGCTCTAAAATGTCCTAATGCCTGTGCCTGCACTTCTGTGTAGGCAGCTTCTCCTGAGCACAGTGGAGCAGGATGGGAGACATCAAGAATCTGATACCATATTGAAAAATAGGTTAAAACAGTGCTGGAGAGTAGACACAAAAAAAAGGGAATGGAAATGAAGCCAATAGAGTTGTGTAGTTGCTAAGGCATCAAATGCCAGGATGAAATATTTAATTTATAAGGGATTGTTTTTTCTCATGAGCAGTCAATTACTTAAGAAACAACAAGGTCTTGCAGTACTTTCATGGAGCAGAATTTTTCACTGCCAAGTTTGACATGGAAAAACCCTGCCAGCACTGTTCATGGTCAGATGAATAGTGCCGGGGCTTCTGCTGAGTTTCACAAACTGGTCAAAAATGGGAAATCATCACTTGTATCATTTTATAAAGCCCTTCTCCTGAATTTTATCAAAGAACTATCATTGATAAAATTGTTGTGGTGTCTGGTTAGTCCCTGAAAAATCTTTGTGGTGATACAAAAGAAAATTAGTTTCTAATACTTAGTTTGTAGAGAACAGGATGTACTCACAAAAGATAAATTATCTAAGACAGAGGCCTTTGGTTTTAGACTTCATTTAGCAAGAAAAATAAAACCAAGGATATTTGACAATTACCCTTGGAGAAGGCAAGCAAGCAAAAACATGTGGGAGAAGTTTGCTTTGAAGATTAATGTGAGCTGATAACCTGAAAGCCAGGTTTCGAAGAAGAGTAATTATAAATAAGCTTAGTATAATTTTCTTAACTGCTCAGATGGTGTTTGTAAGAGGAAGCTAGTTTCCATGTTCTTCGGTATTGTTTCTGTGCCCATATTATTTGTAAATTATTTGTTTTATCTTGCTTGTCATCAAACCCATGAGGCTAGGTTGCATTTCTTGCTGTGCTGGTTAAGATTTGGAGTCAGCTGTTTATTTCTTATTTTCCTCACCTCTAACTGAGAAAATTCTTATGAGCCTCAAATAAAATGTTCAAATAGTAAAAATACAGAAAATTATTATTATTATTGTCTATATTGGAAGTGGAGAATAGAGATCAGTTGAGAAACTTAGAAATAGTTAGGGAAAAAGCCTTAATATGTAGGGAATGTCAAGTCTTTGGGTTTTCAAAGGAAAATGTAGAAAGAAAACTTAGTTTGTGAAATAATGAGTAAGAAATTTTTTGAAAGGACCTCCAAGTAAGTTTTCTAACAAGGAAACCTGCTTTTCCTCACTGTCTCCTCTGTAATCCTTTTTTTATTTCCTGTTATATCCTACACAGCCTACTTATAGTTGTGGGTAGCAATCCTCATATCTGCAAAAACCATATTATTAACATTCAATTTATTATAGATTTCATTTGGGGCCTACTTCATTATAGATATAATCATTTTCCCATAAATATTAGAGGAATTCTCGCATGTTTAACCATTGGGTGTCATTTGGACTTGGCTTTTCTTCTGACAGTCTTGTGGTGATCATGCTGCCTGCCCTGCTGGAACTGGATGGGCTGCGCAGACTGCTTGGATTCAGTCCAGTGGCTTTGTTGATGTGGATGTTGTTCCTGAGGCCAGCAGATAGGCAAGAACCCTTTGTCAGAGCAGAGAATCAAAAGATTAATAATATTTTTCTTGATTCCTTTGATACCTGCATCCATGTGCCCCCTGCTCCATGAGCAGAATGCCAAAGGAGGAGGTGGAAGACCTTTGTCAGTAGTAAAGGGTGTCTAACATACCTTAAACCTAAAAAATGATATCACATGACTTGCGAATTCTGACTTCTTTTTTGCTTTATGTGAGTCAGCCTGCTTAGGCGAGTTACTTGGGCAAAGAAATAACATCATGGTGGGAGGAGAAGTCCAGGAATATTCAGTCTTTCACCCATAATTCTTGATTATCTATATCAATTCACCTTAGTGGCTTTAAACCCTGTGAAAGCCTCATATTTTAAGGAATCTGGCTTGCATTGAAACTATAGGCTGTCAGTTTTGAGTTAGGAGAATTTGTCCCAAATCGTCCTCTGAATGAATTTATTTTAATGATTATTTTAACTTGCAGAATTGATCTGTGAAAACACAAAATCGGTCTTGGACGTACTGTCAGTTCAATCCTCCCTTTCACTCTACCCTTCTTATTCTTCATATTAAAATTGAGATCGATTAACTTATAACATACTTTATTGCCTTTTTTTGCTAAAATAAAAAGTAGCAATAGGACTCTAAGGACTCCAATACTCAAGAAAAGTACTTTTAAATGGTATCTACTTGAAAGTGTCTACTTTCAAATGAGCACTCCAGTCTGAATGAGACATTGCTGAAGTTCCTTCATCTTAAGGGGAATTTATGATTACAGAACTGAGCACTGAAAACTCTTTGATATTAACCCTTACCCAGGCCTTATATATTCAGTCTCATGCAGGATAATGATAGCCACAGTTCCTTATTTGATTGCTTTCTGGAATAAAATTGTTGGCATTAAGCTGTAAGAGAGAGAAGAGGGCAGCTTTTTGTTTAACCTAGGCTATTTATACATTTGAAGTTGAAAGTTGAAGTGAAGAATGGATGGGCCAGACTTCCTGCTATTTCCATTACTACTTCTTTTCCTTCAGTAAGATCCATACAAATCTAGATTTACAAGAAAATATGTGCAATATCAACCTTATCTTGGCTTTTAATTTTAAATGGAAACATCAAATTCAAGTACATAATAATCCTTTTTGAATGACATCTTGGTTGATAAATTTCACCTGACATGAAATTGTGTATTTCATGTGAATTAAGGCATTGCAGTACTCATTCAGGGGAGTTGAGCTAATTTAGTATTTCTGAGCCTTCCAGACCCAGCTGGACCTGGGAAACAAACAAAACTGTAGATTTTCCATTCGACTACAAGCAATATTTTCACATATTTTAATCTCAATAAAGTCAGTATTTCTCTTTCAAGATTGTTGGGATTTCATGTAGCTTTAGCACATCAAAAGAACTTTGCAGAGGTATATATGCCTATATCAGAGACTTTGTTGACTATTTAACAGTTTAAAAACTTTCTTCCTATTTTTTTGACTGAGAACTTCTCTCATTGGAGTAGTACTCTGTGATTAAGAATTTTATTTTAAAATTAGATTTTATTGTTTTTTATTAAGCTTCACAGCTGATTTAGTGACTAAATATCAATTTTTTCTAATACCCTATACTATGTTTCTGTTCCAAGACATTGTTTATGGAAATAGTTTCATCGTTTTGTTTCTGTTGTACCATTTAAATTTCTGATTTGATTTTCAAATCAAGCAATGTAAAGATTCTGTTTGACTAGTAGAAAACATACAGTTTTGATACAAGCTGGAATTTTGTGTATCATTGTATCTCACTTAAACATAATTTTCAGCATAGTTGTGGTTTGATTTGCGATATATCAAAGTAGCAATAGCATACTGTGTAAAAGGCTTTGTAACCTATAAAATTAAATATCAGCTAGTTATTAATATTCATACATTCATACAACCAGAGCTTATTTATCAGGATTAAAAGTAAATACAGAAAAAATGTTCTAGATGCTTAAGACAGTAAAGGAAAATTTCAATGATCTGTCTTACTTGCTATGAATACTTCAAATTTTGGTAACTTTTAAAAATGCAATGGAGAGAATGCAGTTGTGCATATACCCAATTCTAATTGCTTCTGAAAAAACCTTAATTTTCTCAATTATTTCATGTTTGGCATATAGTCTAACTGCAATAAAGGAATACAGTTCTTATGTCTTCATGTGGCATTCTCTGAACTCTCAATTTTGAGGGTTTCCTTTGTCTCCATTAAAGAATTTCCTTTACTGGAGGCAGGATCAAATCTACACTCATTGCCATTACTGAACAGTAAACAGATCATACCTCCTGAATATGAGTATTCAGTGCCTTGGTTTAGTTGATGAGGATGTGTTAGGTCACAGGTTGGACTTGATGACCTCAAAGATCTTTTGCAGTCTAGTTCATTCTGTGATTCTGTGTGATTCTGTAATGACTGTTAAATACAAGTAATGCATTTTAATATGGCTATTATTAATTGTTCTATAAATACACTTTGTGGCTGTTTTTCATGTAGTGGTAGGAAAAATGGCATTGTCCTTAAAAATGTATTACTCAAAAAAACCCCAAAAACCCCAAAACAAAAAAAAACCCCAAAAAATTTACTAGATTGATCTATTCCAGCACAATCAAATTCTGCATTTGAAAGGTGTTATCCAACAGCACATAAAAGTCTCTTGTATAATTCTAATGTTAGCATTTCTATAGCCCGGTTGTACACAAATCATATGAAGAAAAGCTTTTCTTGGGTATTCACATGAGAAAACTGGTTTTAATGCATCACAATGTAATGAAGAACTATGAAACTCTGCTAAAATAAGTTATCTTACAGTGGAGGAGAAGTTTTGCTTTTTCCTTATTAAAAGTAACATTCATAATGATTTGCATTAAATAAATGTGTTTGGTAATGTTAAGTGTTTTCACATAGTATAGGAAGGAAATTTTTCAAAACAGATAATCCTTGGAACAAAAGTGAATGGTCCAAGGACACACTCAGATAAGTCCAGAGTTGAATAGTCATCTTACCTAAGTGGAGAGCTGAAATCAAGGTTAGCTTACTTTTTTAACTTACATTTATTACAAGATATTTCTTATCTTTAAGGAATATTCTACCAAGGGCTTTAATTCTGGTTTTTAAAACTGCAGTGTCCTTAATCATTACCTTTAGCTTAAATATTTTTCTGGTTTTAGTGTCTTGCCTTATGGAGTGTCCTGTGAATGATTTAGGTTGAATAAGTCAAAGTACTGTTGTCAGAGCTTTGCTTTAATACATTCTTCAGCAAGGTAGTCGAATACAATGAATACATTCCTTCAATCCTTTAATGTTTCTCTCTCATTGAAGAATGTTCACAAATAAGACAAATCTGGTATTGTTAATATCCTCTAAACCTCCATAATGTCTGTGGTGTAATTTTTTTATTTAAAATCTTCAGAAATGCATAGCTTCTTTTTTTTGCTTGTTTTGGGTTTTTGTTTTGTTTTGTTGTGTTTTTCTTTTTTGTGTTGTTTTATTTTTTTTTTTTTTAAGTAGAGAAATATTTAAAACAGGCAATAGAAAAGTAACTATTAGAAAGCTTGTATTCTTAAGTAGAGGAGATTGTTTAGCATGGACCAGATAAGCCTTTACATGGGAGGTAAATTTAGTCATAGAATCATAGAATCATCATGGAAGAGACCTACAAGTTAATCCAGTCCAACCATCCGCCCAGCATTACCACAGCAACCCCTTAACCACTAAGGTTCCAGACTTCTCTTGAACTCCTCCAGGGATGGTGACTCCTTCCTGGGCAACCTATTCCAGTTCTTGATCCTAAAAGTGAAAAAAAAATCTGAATCTTCCTCCATCTTCCTCTGGTCCTCTCCCTGCTGGCACAGTAGAGGAAACCAGCCCCCACCTCAGTACACCCTCCTTTCAGGGAGTTGTGGAGAGCTGTGAGGCTTCCCCCTGAGCCTCCTCTCCTCCAGACTAAACAAACCCAGATCCCTCAGCCATTTCTCATAAGACACATTTTCTAGTCCTTTCATGAGCCTTGTTGCCCTTCTCTGGACATACTAAAGTATCTCAAAGGCCCTTTTGAAGTGAGAGGTCCAGAACTGATCAGGGTTCAAGGTGTGGCCACGCCAGTGCTGAGTACAAGGGGATGATCACTTCCTTAGTCATGCTGGCCAAGATGCCACAGGGCTTCTTGGCCACCTGGGCACACTGTTGGCTCATACTGAGCCACCTTCAACCAGCATCCCCTTTCTGCCAAAGTGCTCCGGACCCATTCCTCCTTCAGCCTGTGGCACTGCATCAGGTTGTGATCCAAGTGCACTACCCCTTATTGAAGCTCACAAAGGGATGAAAATAGTTTTCAATTTTTTTTGTATATACTAATTAACAACAGAAATACATTGTGGCTTTTCATGGAAAGGGGAACAGATGTATTGGACTTGCTCAATATTCTTCCCTTTACTTCTTCCTGTTTCACTTCTCTGAATCAGTTTCATTAAATGTGATATTGTAGTATCTTCCATCCCACTTCTAAATAGACAATATGGGCTAGAGAAAAGGAAGCACAGAATTGTTTTCTTATCAGCTTACAAAGTGGAAATGGATTTTACACATGCCTAGAAATACACAGCTAATACAAAACTAGATTAGTGTAGCATCCCAGCATTTGGTGGTAATCACATTGTGCTTCTTTCCTGCCAAAAAGAATTTGGACCCTGTGGATCTAAGTTGATTATTAACCTTCCCTTATTTCCAATTAACTCTGCTGTGTGGTACACAAAGTTACTGAAAGATTGACTCTGAAAACCAAATGCATGTTACTCATCTTTAAAATGTAACTAAGATTATTAATTCAAAGTATATTTTTTCTCCATGTCATGTATGAGCTTGTTTTCTTCATTCTTTTCGCATTCTTATATTTTTATTCTCCATGCTTTTGGTGAGGTCTTCTTCTACTGCCTACATTCTACCCCTGCTGAAGAGTGTTCACAAAGGTTTCTGCTTTGCTTGTAGGTTTAAACATACAAAGTAATGTCACCCCATTTATCATGGGATTATTTCAACTATGCGTTGTGTTGTTCATATTTCTGAGATAAGCCTTAATAAGGAGGAAAAAAATCAGACCACTTTCTTAAAAATTGGGAGAGTAAATAGGCCCCTGGCTGAATGTTGAATCACTGAGTCACTGAAGTAGAGGAAACATCCAGAGATTGTCTCATGAACTGCTCCCACTCAAACACAAGACAACTAGAGCAGATTTCTCAAGGCCAATCTTCAGCTGGTACTGAACGTCTCCAAGGTCAGAGACTCGACACCAGTGTCCTTTGTGGCCATTTCCTGGGGTCACTCTGGTATGACCATGTTTCTCTTATACTGGGAGCCCAGAGCTAGACCCAGTTTTCCTGGTGTTTCTCAGCAGTGCTGAGTAGAGAGAAATGATCACCTCACTCAATCTGCTGGTAACACTTCTCCTGATGCAGCCCAGGTTGTTGTTGGCTATCTCTGCAGTAAAGGCATAATGATGACTCACACTCAATTGCCCACAGAACCTCTAAGTCTTTTTCTATCAAGTATCTCCTCAGCTGGGTGTCCCAGCTTGTTCTGATGCACATCGTTATTTCTCCCCAGGAAAATGACTTTTCTTTCCCCTTTGCTGAGCTCAATGAAATTACTATTTACCCATTTCTCCAGTTGTCTGACAACACACAACCAACTGGAGTAGTAATCAGATAGGTTTGGATTGTTTTGGTAGCACTGAGATACATTCACACATTTAAATTATGTGTGCTATGTGAAATGCAAGGTAATATTGTCCCTGCAAAGTTTGTTGATATTTCCCAAAGGATAACTGCTTTTACTGAGCCATTGATGATTTTTTTTTCCTTAACCAAGAAGCTATTACTCAGCTAGATGTATATATTAGCATATACCAAGAGTGAAAGAAATGCCCTTATTGTTCAAGAAATATGTGCCACCCTGTTGGATCAAATCCATATACTACTTATGACAGATGTTACTTGGCAAAGTTTTCTGTGATGAAAAAGGCTTTCTGCTCTCCTTCTTCAGTGAGGTTCTGACCACCTAGATGCACATGTGTATGTAGGGGAAATACAGATTTGTGATCAGGGACATCTGCATTCAGATCTTTGCCACAAATTTCTGTTTTGACTAGGATTGCTCAGTGAACCTAAGTTGCTTCAGTTCAGTTAAATTATTGAAGGGAAAAAAAAATCAAATGTTTTCCATTGGCATTGAACACTTCTTTCATTGTTCTCAAGAATTAGTCAAAATCTAATGAAGTAAAAACATCAGCAAACTTTTATCCAAAGACCACAGGGTAACAGAAACAAAGCAGAAGAAAACTGCATGCACTGGATGATCTGAATAGTTAATAAGTTAGGTAGTTTCTAAAAAAAGAAGAAACTCAAGGCTGTGACTAAAGAAGCAAACAAAACTGTAGGTCACCTGCTGTAGGGTAGCTCTGTCATGGCTTATGTCACGTTCTCACAGTGAATTCCTGAGCAAATACACCTTGCACAAACAAACGTCAGGAGTTGCATTTCAGCAGTGCTGAACAAATGTTCCAGCAACGAAGCGTGCTGTTCCTTTGGAGAGGCCGCAGCAGCAGCAGCAGCAGCCGGATACAGCGGATACAGCGTCCCTGCAGGCAGGGGCAAGGCCTGGCCCGCCCTGCGGTGTCCCACCAGCAGCTTGTGACACAGGAAGGCAGGAGGCCTCTGTGCAGGATTTTGTCTGGTTACAGGCTATCAGCTATAGGTAACACACGTAGGGGTAAATGGCACCCATCAAGCAGGCAAGGGAAAACGCAAGTCAGAGGGATTTTTCACTTGGTCCTTGTGCTTTAGTTCACTTTGGTTGTTGTGCATGTCCTGAAACAAAACTTCAAAACTCAGCAAGGTTTTTTCAGCTGTACATGCTCAGCTGTGTAAGAAAAGCTGTTTGCTTGGTGAGGGTAGTTGTGCAGTACTTCCAAAGACAGAATATGTACTCAATTACCAAGACTGATTAAGGTATACTGTTATGATTGACAGCTGATACCTCTGTATCTACATTTCCATATGCTATCAGTACTCTGCTACTTGTGATGCATAAAGTTAGAAAATATGAAGGTAATGTGGATTTTCTTTAGCTGGATAGGAAGCCTCTGGCAAGTGAAACTATTTTTTTTTTCTGAGCTGAAGAAATTTCAAGAGATAGCCTGCTTTTATTTCACTCTAACATTTCATACTGACACAAAATCATGTTCAGCCCACTTTGTCAACACAACCATGTACTTTATATGTGTATTTAAAAAACTTTCATAAATTCCTGTATTCCTATGTTCCATAACTGTAGCTACTTTCTACTTTATTCACACCAGTATCTTAACTGGCATAATTAAGGGTAGGGAAATAAAATGGTGAAGCCTTTACAAAAACACCTATACAAAATCTGCATGCTAGCACCAAGGTGGCATTGAGGGAAAAATTTCTGAAAGAATTCCAGTTGCTGGAACAGAAAGAATGGCAGGATGGCAGAGCTAGTATTCTGAGTGTACAAAGGTGTGAAGATCCTTTACTTTCCCTGTAATCAGCTAGTGTTATTAGCCACTAGTGTTATTAGCATATATTTTATATTTAAACTAGGTTACTTTAGGAAAAACTACATATCTATATTACCTTTTCATGGGTATTTTATAGGCAAACAAATATATTATCTCATCAGGCTGAACTAGAAATAGTTTCATCATTTAGCTGCGCTGTAGTTGTAAGTGCAGACAGCTGTTTTGGGTTCATTGGCAGTCTCCCAATTGGTTCTAAAATATTCCATCATGCAACAAAAGTGGAGTGGGAGGCATCTCTCTGCACAGTTCCTATTCTTCAGTGTTTATGTTGCTGAAAATCTAGTCTTTTTCTACTTCTAATGTTTAGCCCATACTCTTAATTTCTGTTCCCAACCAGTTGTTTAGATGTAATTACTACTAGTCTGTAGCAATGGCAAATCTAATTTTAGGGCGTGATTTGCTAGGAGGATTTGGAGACTGAGAATAGGGCCTTCTCATGTAATCAGCAGTTCTCTTTAGGAAATGGTATTACATGGGTGAATAGACTGGATTTGACTGTTTTAAATAGCTGGCTTGTTTAGCTCAGCTAAACAAGTATCCTGTATCCTGCATATTGTATATAACAAGTGTGTTGTATCCAGTATCGTGTTGAGGAAACAGGTGAAAATGGGTCCTAGAGAAAATTACAGATATTTTCTTAAGTTTTACATGAATACAAAGCATGGTTGCATGTACAAAAACACATAATTATAGATGCCATAGAGGCAATGATTTTAAAAGAAATAAATCTTTGAGTTACAAACTCAAGAAAGCAAAGAGGTGTTAACCCCTTTTTGCAGCAAAGCCTCCTCGCCCTCCACTCTGTCACAAATTACAGCTGCTAAGCAGTCCCAGTTAGAGTGCTCTTTTCACAACTAAAATATGATTTATTTTTCATGTTCTAGATTTGGATTCTTCTTCTTCTTGTGCACTGAGCTTAGTAAAGTGCAATCATTTAATCCTTTATTTATCTAGGAGTTTTGCTTTCCCTTTTTTTCTTGCTGTCTAGTGCTCTTGATATTAAGCAGCTAATTCAAAGTCTGTTTCAGGTATTTATGTAGAGTACTTCCTGGTGTGGGATCATCAGCCAAATAACAATATTTAAAACAGAGAAAGGGAGGTAACTGAGGTGGCATTTATTAGTGCCTTGCCTTGCCCTCTACTTGGAGCAGGAAGTCTGTCTTGGAGCAGACTTATGGGGTTGCTATGGACACTAGTATACAACGTGCTGCAAACAGAAAAGGACTGAACTTTCCAGAGGGCCCTTCTGACAAGTAAGTTTCAGCAGTTTGGAAAATATTGAACCACTAAGGTTAATTTTTCAGCAGTAACAGTCAAACTAACATTTGTAATAACAAATCATTATCATTTGAGTATGTATTACAAATGTTTTAGTTGTTTTGTTTAAATACATGCCTGAATTAACTCAAGTTTCTGCTCAGGTTTTGCCTTGGTTATTTTGTTCAAAGTCACTTAGCTGGAGTCAAGGCTAAAGCACTTTCACAAAAGAGCAGCTCAAAGTAAAGAGTTCCAGCTGGAAAGAAATACAGTAAGATCTTGGGTATTAAGATCCTTTCAAGACCAAGATTAAGAAAAGTTTTATCAAGTCCAGAAGGGCTCTGCCTAGATGGAAACCATTGTCAGATCATGACCATGTTGAGGAGGTAATTCAAAATGTAAATGTGGAATGGGAAATCTGCTCTCAAGTATGACCCGAGAAGTGTACTTTAGATGAGTTTTCTTGAAAGGTTTTATTATGCTTCCTATGTTAGCCCAGATACGCAAATGTTGTTAAACAGGCTCAAACAGTGCAGAACTAATTAGCTGACATCAATGACGTTAGTTATTTGGAAGTGGATGAAGTAAACATGATCCACATGAACAAGATGATCATTTTCTGTGAAATAAACAGAGCCTGACCATGGCTGAACTGTTCTCTATGTAAGCCTGACATCCTACATGAAATTGCTAATGCACCTTCAATTTTGAGCAAGTACCAGGTAGTCCAAACTTTATCAGAACATTTAGAAACAAACACAAAAATGCATCAAACCCCAGAAACCACTTTTTTTTTTTCTTTTTAATGCAGATTAAAATTAGGGGTAACGCTTCAAAAAAAGCGGTAGTATAAAACCAGAAAAGTGACTGTGGTTTTATGCCACTTGTGTTAAAGGAAACAGAGCTTTGTGAACACACTATGTCAAGAAACAAAATTTCACCTGTGAAATCCATGTCTTTCTATAGATTCACCTTCTAAGAGAAATAAACTTACAGGAATCTGCTATAGGACCTAATCATCTTGCAGAGTAACAAGTATTCAGCAAAGCACATTTTTAAAATCTTTGAATTATTTTTTGCAATATCTTCAAATGTGCTAAAAATATGTGTTTTGAAATGCAAGAAAAAGGTTTTTCTAAAAGTTTTACACATACTTACAGAATGGATAGAATTACAGAAGTTTTCACTGCCGAATATACTCAAATGATACCTTCTGTTTGGGGTACACTGTCTAGTAGTGCTTTGATCAGTAGTTCAGAAGCTAGAATTGGTATTCAGCATGGCTCTGCTCTGTGCTAATTAGCTTGATTGGCAGAGCTAATTAGCCCGGATATAGCATTGTGCTGATGCAATTAGACAGCTTTTTGATACATAAGCTAATATTGTTGCATGGCAATGTGGTGCTCCAGTTCATTAATAACTAGATCAGCTCTTTCCCTAGTATGGCATTGCATGTCCTGCTGTAGATGTGTTCACAAGGACTTTGCACAAGGGACAATATTTGCCATAAGGGAAATATGCCATATTTGCAAGGGAAAATTTGCCATAAGGATTAACATCCTGGTGGACATTTAAGGTAAGCCAGGTTGCTTTTGCTGCCATTAATCCTCAATCCTGTCTTAGGAAGACTTCCACTAAACAGGTGGATTTGTAAAAGACTTTGAGCTAAACTCATTGAGACTAGACTTTAAATGAAGAGACGAGAGAGTTTTTAGAAAGTGATTTGATAATTGGTGTAGCCTATCAATAATTTTGGACTTCTTGGTTTCACAGAATCACAGATTGGCTGACATAGGAGGGAGCTCTAAGTATTGGCTAGTCCAACAGTCCATCTCAAAGACAACCAGCTGGCCCAGGTTGCTTTGTGCTGTCTCCAGCTGGGTGTTGAATATCTCCCAGAATGGAGACTCACCAGGGAGAATGCACACCCTACAGGGGGACCAAGTTCTAGTGTTCAATAGTCCTTAGTGTCAAACAAGGACTATCGAACACTAGACGATCATTTTTGATCTATTTAAATGTAAATTCTTGCATTTCACTTTGTGCTCATTGCCTCTTATCCTGCCATCAGATGAGAGAAGTTTGAATGTCTTCGTTATAACTTATAATCAGGTAATTACGCACACTAAACCTTCTCTTCTCCCTGTTCTCTCAGCCTTTCCTTCTGTGACAAATGCCTAAATTCTCTAATGATGGAATATCAGTCTCCTTCATAGCTGTTGCTAGCATTGGTCCCATATGTCCATGACTGTCCTGTGCTGGGAATCCCAGACATTGACCCAGCTTTCCAGGTGTGTCTTACCAGAACTGAGAAGAGGGGAAGGATTACCTCACTCAGTCTGATGGTGATACATTCCTAATGCAGCCCAGGCAATTGTTGCCCTTCTTGTGGGAAAATGCTGGCTTTGACTTGTCCAGAGGACTCACAGGTCTTCCTTTCAGGCAGTATTAATAGGTTTCTACCACTGTCTGGAAGTGGGATTATATCACTGGCATTATTTCCTTTGTTGCTAATTTATAAGAAATGCTTATCTTGCTGTCCTTACATCTGACTACATTTTATTTCAGAAATCTTTAGGTTCTCTAATCTCTTTCCTACACTTTATAATTTCATTTGTATTACCATATATTTAAATTTGTTTTGTTTTGTTTTGTTTTCCTTATTGTTGTTTCTAAATGCAGTTCTCTGTTATTTAGGCAAAGATTGCCAGAATTTAGTTCTGCCAAACACAGCATTTGTCATAACTTCTAATTTTAACTAAAGAGCTCACAGCCCAGTTTTCTCTGAACATTCTTCTTCCCAGTAGTTTTTCTTACAGCTTTTTGAAAAGGGAAATTTAGCCCTTTTGAACAGCAAATTACTTGTGGGAACTGAATTCTGTATTTCCATAACAAATACATGTGTGTTACAAAATTGGAACTTTAAGCAACCACTAGTTTGCAATCTACTAATTCATTAATTTTTATTCTACTGAGATTAAAATAGATCTATTTACTGTTTTGTGTAAAACCTTTGCTTTTTCAATTAACTTCTATATTATTAATAAATATTATGATTTACTGCTTATTGTGTGAAAGTGTTGTATAACAAATAATTTGAAGTCTACTCAAAGTCATCAGGTTTAATTTTTATCTCTTACAAACAAAGATATTAAAGAAGGTATTTTTTGTCTGGTCTTATCTGGAGATATCAAGCTATCAAGCTTCAATTTTTGTGTTTTGTTTTGTTTTTCTTTTGTTTGTTTGTTTGTTTTTGTGTGGCAGTGGTGGTTATTTTATTTAATTTTGGGTTTTTTTGTATTAAGTATATTGTTGCATTCTGTAAATAAGGTAGTGAAGAAATCTGCACATTTATTCATTTAATACTGAATTTGAATAGGAGAAGCATTGCTTGCTAATATTAGTATCTTATATTTCTATTTTTGGCACATCAGAAATCATTCTCTTTTAAGTGGAGTGAAATAAAGTTCAGGTATTTAAAACAATTTTCATTTGCAGTCTGACTGCAAAAAATCTGAACTGTCATTCTGGAGAAATCAGTGGCACAGGTCTTGCATTTGTAGGCCAAAACCTAGATCAGAGCTATTGATCTTCATGAATTCTTGGGTATTTCTTAACCTAAATCATCCAAGGACCTGCTGGTTAATTAAAGGTCTGTTTTACTGAAACAGTTAAATTTCCCTGTATTTGTAACATAAATTAGGTTCTCAGGTTAAAATGGAGACTAAATCTAAACTCTGCAGCACTTCTGTTAATTTTTGTCTTGATTTTACAGCTGGTGCAAAGAACAAGTAATTTCATTAGGCTAACTAGTGGCCAATTTTTGTCTTACTTGCACCTTTTTTTACAGCAAACAGTGTTCCTGATGCACAATATTATAAATATGAGGAGATTCAGTTCAAAAAAAAAAAAAAGATAATGTAGCAAGTTTAAGGCTAATAAAACCTATCTTGTCTTTAGAAGGACATTCAAGAAGCCCAGAGTTAGGGAGTGGGATTGACAAACCTCCACATTAATGCAAGAGAAAGGGCGATGCAGAACCTGTAATAAATCTGGGATGTGTGGTTTCAAAAACCCATTATCACTCCAGCAAATGCAACCATAAGCACAATTAACTTTGGTTGCCTTTAACAGGATGCAGATGTCTAGCAGCATGATCTGTCAGTATGCTTAATTAATTATCCATCCTAAAAATGATGAATCAAGAACTCTTTGATTTTGATAATTTACAGATTATTTAGAAAAATGTTTTTATACAGAACACATTTCCTTTCAGAGCGTTCCCTTGCCTATCTCTTACTAGTCCTTATAAATTAAAGGGGTTTGTGTGGAAAATTAAAATCTTTCATAACAAAAACCACGAGGGGGAGCCCATGTCACCACGTTGTTTATTGGCGTTTTTTTCTTTTTTTCTTTTTTAATATACTGAGTAAGTGATCCTCTGCGGTTTAAAGAGTTAAGCATGAAGTTTTTTCTTTAGTATTCACATGTCTTCAGCCTTCTTTTCAACCAGACCCAGTGAAAAGTCATTTGATACAGTTCTGAATGTTACCTTTATATAGGGGAAGTATGAAACAGCTAAGAACCTTATTTTGTATAAAACCAGAAAAAGAAAGAAGGTCCTGAAGCTCATTTGACTCAGCTGGTCTCTAATGAGTTCATAAATTTTTTAATCAAATTTCATTTAGTTTTCCTTCTGTGTTGCCACACTGAAGAGGAAAACATTCACAGGCAGCATTTGTCATAGATGTACTTTTGCATGCATACAGTCATAGAATGGCTTGAGCTGGAAGGGACCCTAAAGATCATCTTGTTCCAAACCACCTGGCATAGACATGAATGTCACTCACTACATCAGGTTGCTCAAAGCCCCATCCAGCCTGGCCTTTCAGGGATGTGGGACATCCACAACTTCTTTGGTGAATGGAACATGTTGAGAAGCAGAAGAAATCCATTGTCAAGGCCTCAGCTACCAAGAAAGTGTAGATATAATTCCCACTGAATTGCCTCAGAACTATAAGATGACACAGAGAATTCAGTGTTTGAAACATATTAGGAACTCTTACATGCAATTTGAACGTATTTATTAACAAGATAGTCACATATTTCCAGAGATGTAGCTAGACCATTTTATCCCTAGTTACAGGAAGTCATTCTACAAAAGTGGCAATAAGAGGAAGACAAATATATTATGTTATTTGGACAAGGAAAATGATTGGCAAACAATGTGGGAAAAATATTTACATCAAATTTTGCATAAGGCAACTACAGTCATTTGGATAAAATAATTGATAATAGAGATGAATGGGTAAGTGCTCAACATTTTGTAGGGGAGATACAGTAACATCTGCATAACTTAGATATTTGCAATTTATTGGGCCTTCTGTGCTTCCTCCTCACTACTGCTCCTAAAGTGCAGGCAGATAAAACCTTAGCTGTAGGTATAAAGTTATAATTGTGGAGAAAGGGGTCCCAGGAGACTAAAATTCCTTAACAAGTGCTTATTTTTGAAAGGAAGAGAAGCAAGTACATAACTTTCATTCCTTGACAAATTTTCAGAGAAATAATCAAATTTCACTATTAATAGTGAAGAGAAAAAAAAATAAAAAGTAAAAGCTACTCTCTTTCAATCAATCTTACCCCGCTCTGCAATATGCTAACAAACCTTGAATAGAGAGTAAGATACCAAATAAGTTTTTGGCACTGTTCTCTGTGTTGTTCTCACAAGCAATCAAGGGAAACATGCTATGTGCAAATATTTACAAATAAATGAAAAAATGTTTTCAATCTATTTCAAGAGTAGATGGCAGTGATTTGTTTTAGTATAGAAAGAATGCTTTGAGTTCTTCACAGTCTTTGCTCTTGGCCCTCTATAATTTAGAGTTTTCAGAGGTGGTCCTTATGATGCTTCTGGCTTTGTAGTTGAAATCAAACTGAGGGCGTGTGGCAGGGCTTTGCCAGTCAGGATTAGGTAACAAATCCAAGTATGTATCACTACTGTCATCTTGCTTCACAAAAAGGCAAGAAGTGAGGAAATAAGAAAGTTTTTGACATTTGACTGTTGGAATCTCAGAGCGGCTACTGCTTATTGTTGTAGAGGAAAGTCTCTCAACAACAGGAGTCAAGTAGTCTTGTTAGAGAGTGATACTTCATATGCGTGGGTAAGTGCACAGTTGCAAACAAACAGGTATAGACAAACTGTTTAACACATATCATATATTTATTATGCCCCAAATCAGTAGTTTGAGCTGGGTAACAACCAAGAAAGGTGAACAAATCCTTTATCATCAAACATGAAGTTACTGGTAATAGAAATTAGCTTGCAAATAGATTGTCAGTTACATACATTTACTAGTTTTCTTCCAAATGTTAGCTGTGCCTGCATGCTTCCTAATGAGTGTCTTAGATTGCACAGTAAAATTATTTTAAGACATAGAATAATTCTTAAATATTTTAAGACTAAGAGTAATTAAAGTGATTTCTGCAGCAGTTCATTTTTATGCAATAATTATTTCATTAAATATCCTTTTCTGTAAGTTTCAGATGATTGTGTTGAAAAAAAAACCAAAATCCACTCTGATAAAGGAGTTACGGGATATAGTTTCCAGTATTTTGTAGGACTTAGTTTGGTAGCAATATTAATTCTTAGCTCTGGTGCTGGGAAACTAGTGTTTTAAAAAATTTGGACTAAACACTCTTTCTACTTATAGCTCACTAAATATAACTACAATTCGAGCCTAGTGGTTTCTGTGAGAGACAGGTTCTTCCTTTCCTCTTTATTCACAGATTTTGGGGTTCATCTTTTGTTTATATATGGTCTTCTTCCCAGTGTTTTATAGCAAACCTAAAAGAAATCTGTCTGGTTGCACAGCTCTGTAGCAACTCAAGAATTCCCATATCCATCTCTTCAGTTCATATTTTTATTAACTGCTAATGCGACTAATCATGACACTTTTATTCCTATTCATGACTAATCATGACATGGGAAAGATGTGTTCTTTACCTGTCAAGTGTGATGATAACACAATCCTACAAAATTATCTTGGCAGATGAGTAGGGGAAGAATATTGGATTAAAATTATAAATAGTTTTCAATCTTGTTAATATATCTGTATATCTGTATATTGTTAATATAATGTCAAATATGGAAGCAAGAGAAGGAAAGAAATTACAATATTTAACTGGAGTCCCATGGCTCAATTCAATAGAAAGATTTTATTTGTAGTACCTAGAGATTTGAAGATTGCATAGATGAACCATTAATTGGCAAATGATTTAAAAATTATTTAAAATGTAAATATTAAATAAAATAAAATAAAAAAAATAAAATGTAAATATTCAGTGCTTTATTCCACAGGAGACTAATAATGAGTCTTCCACTGATTAACACAAGTTTCCTTGTTTTCATTGGAAATTCATATTCGTATCCTGTTGTACAGAGAACTAATTTGTAGTACCACAGTAAAGTTTCTGGCATTTACAATTGGTTTCATTCTACTGGAATGAGTAGGTTTCAGAGCAGGGGTAGAGAGGATTCAGTTGCCAAGGAGACAGAATGCCAACCAGAGGAAAACCACAGGGAGTATCTGAATGGGGCAGCCCATAATATCTGGCTTCAGTTCACAGATACTGGCATCCAGTGGACTGTAACCAAGAGGAGAAAAAAACTTAGAAAGGACTTCAGATCGCTTTGTGAGGAGTGATTAAGGGCAGCCTTGTAATGAGATTATCAGCTGTGAACTTGCCTTCTGTTCAGAGGACAGAGCGGAGCGCAGGTCCCAAAGGCTTCACTGCACCACTGGGGTTGGGACAGAGGATTTAACTGGCTGAAGAGGAGGCGAGGGAGGACACAAACCAGGCACTGGCTGTCTTCGCACGCACTGTAAACACACCCTGTTTGTCCATAAGAGTGAGTGTGGTGAGTCACACTGAGAACTAACTTGAGATGAACTGCCTGCGGGCTGGGAGAGTAATTGCTTGCTGTTGCTGTTGCTGTTGCTGTCCACAGCCTGTGGTTCGTAACTCCTGAGGCTGAGCAGAGAGCTGCCTGGGAGTTACATGATTCAATTTACACTATAAACTGTTGCATGTAGCTACCTACCAGTCACCCTTGAGTAGAGCATTTCTCCAATTAATTCAAGTTGAATTAAAACAGCTTTAAACTTACAGCTGGGGTTTTTGACTTTTAAAATTGATAGAACAAAATATGAATGCCCCAGCTTCTTCCAGTTTACCATTTTATTTCTAACAATAGACCAAGGAAAGAAAAATTTTATTTGCTGTCCATTATTTTCTTGTCAACATCTGTGACTTTAGCTAATGCACGAGTTATATTGGAATAAGATGTAGAGAACAAGGGCATTGCTATAATATTACATTGAGGTATAACAACTTCAACTCAAACTCAAAAGTGAAATTCAGCAGCACACAGCCACATCAATAAACAGCTAGAGTTTTGCAAAGGTGTACCCTATTCACACCTACAGAAATATTTATTTAGTTTTGCAACATATAAAATGTGTAACTAAACACACATAAGTTAGCATAAACAGCTAATTTTTCACATCTAAGTCTACACTTTGTATATGAAAATTATGTAGTACATGAAGCATGTAGGTTTATATATATATATACACACATATATATATACACACATATAAATACCTATGTATTTTTAAATGTGCTGGTAGAATTCTATTAAAAAAGAAAAATCCAAAACCAGTGAAATTGTCAGCTTTGGGTTGTTTTCTTGCTGTTGGTTTTTTTTGTTTTTGTCTTGTGTTTTCTTTTCTGTTCTTTTTTTTTCTTTTTTTCCTTCCAAGACTGGAGAAACAGACACCAATTTTGCATTTCAATTTTCAAGGTACTTCTGCCCTTGGATTCCATATTACTGATGATACTTTAAATATCCTGGTTGAAAAACACGGTTAAAGATAACTGCCATTCACATGACCATGTGTAGTAAAATTATCAGTTTACTGTGACAATGCAGATTTTTTGGCATAAAGTTTTCATCTTAAAAGCTCAACGGTTTTTGGTTTTCAGTTTCATCACCTGTTTTAACCTGTCTCAGTAAAGGTATGCACAACTGTGTTTACATTGGAAGGTAGATACTAATATAATGTCCAAGGAAAATCTTCCTTAACTTTTCTTGAAATTGGGTTTTAGCTGCTGCAAAACAGTGCTTGTTTTGCAGAACTCTAAATCTTTATTCTATGCAGAATAACACCTGGTGATAACCTACTGGTTTCAACAGCTGGGTTGTGATTACCTGAGGGCATTAATCATTACAGCTGGTTGGAGATGTGTTTTTCACACTCCAGAAACACAGATCTATGTCAGAGCTTTTTCTGTTGATTGAGCTTTGAGAAGTGACCTGACCACAGGTTTGAGACAAGTCAAGGCGGGACCCTATCAATTTCTCTACTTTCTGGTAGGGAACATCTCCTTAATATCCCTTGCCCTTACATTTATTTACATCCACCTGTGAGAGATCAGGTTTCATTCCAGATGTGTTTATGAGTTATACATTGAAACGAAACAAGAAGAGTCATAATATGAATTAGTACTGCTTGAGTATGTCACCATCTGACTGTTCAGATTTAAGACTCTGTGCATTGTTCTCTAAAAAAATTCTGTGCTGTAACAGAGCTAATCAAACATGAAATAGAACTGAATGTATGAATGTCCTGTTTCCTGGCTTTGTACAATTTCAATTGGTAGATATGCTGTGTAAGAACTCGAATATCAACCTACATTAATTTTATGTTTCAGAATGTACAACAGGCAAATGATTTGCTAAGAAAAATAATCAAACTGGGAAACAATAAGGATTTCTTAACAGCGAAAACTATGTTAATATGATATTTGGAGAAATAAAGCAACAGGATGCATGAGAATGAGAGAAAACTAGCTAATTGTTTGCAATAAGTCAGTGGTTTTATATTTTTCATAATGCACAAATCTAATAATCAGCAGGAGTATATTGTGCATATGTGTGTTACACATATATTTTACACAAAATACTTTTTTAACATAAAATATTTTGACAGTAAGGTATAAGAATGCATGCGTCACCCTGTGATAAAAGGAATCTTGGCTGTGTATCATCTAAAGAATAAACAGAAAAATTAAGGGCGTGAATTGTGACATTTTTTCAACTGTCCAGATAAAGGAGTAATCTAGAGCAGCCTTGCTGGCCTGTCATTGAATTTCCTTGTAATACATGGAATCAGAAAACATTTATATCTGTGGTTTGTATGTGTGTGTGTTCCTGACATTCCATTCATTATTGCAAATAAGTGTGACGCAGAGGACAGAGAAGCTCAGCCAGATGAGACCTATTTGTCTTTTGTTTACAGCCAGTGGCCAGTCCTTTTCCTCAAATGCTTGCTCAGGGTGGAGAGAAGCAAATAAAAAATCATGTGAATGAAGTAAAGGGTTATGTAGACTTTAATATAGATTTCTTCTGAAATGTAATGGAGCTGAGTTTTAGGTAAAAGCCTTGTTTGGTGTGAGAGAAGGCAGATTATTTAATATCTCTGACAGTCAATTTATTTTATTCAGTAGCAAATTTCTCGCTGTGATTTGTTGGGAGGAAATGCTGGTCTCTGACTTTATTCTAATAAGGAGTTTATCCAACTGGTTCAGAACATGTTCAGTGTGCAACAAGTATAAATTAATTGAAATTCAGTCATGAAATCCAATCTTGACTTCAGTACCTGTATGACTTCAGGGGACAGAAAACTTCTCTGATGGTGTTTGGGCAACAGGTGAAAATACCAGTGAATATCAGTCTTGTGAGTCACCTGATGCAGTTGTGGAACCCAGTACAGGCTAAACTGACGATTTCTGCTTGTTTTGCACACTTCAGATCTGTCCAGGAGCATGGAGCACACCACTCCTCCTTGTCTGGATTAACTCTTCCAGCTGAAGAGGCATGTCAGTCTATTTCTGTCCAAACTGATGACAGCTACCCATTTCTAACCAATACATTAGCCAGCCAGATTCTGTATATTAGAGAATAACAGAACCAGTTAGGTCAGAAAAAACCTCTGAGATCACCATGTTCAACCTTTGACCAGACACCACCTTGTCACCAAGACCATGGCACTGAGTGCCACATCCAGTCTTTCCTTAAACACTCCGGGGATGGTGACTCCACCTCCTCCCTGGGCATACTGCCCCCTATGACTTATTGCGTAAGTCTTTCCTGCTCATATCTTCTTGGCAGGATTTTTTAAAAAATCCTTTTGCTTTCCAGGATTGTAGGAACTGCTTTTTTTGTGTTTTGGGGGTTTTTTAGTGTGTTTTTTTGGATACAATAAATACAGAATGGTTCCATGCTTATTAACTACTTAAAAGATGAGCAGTATTCAAATGGTCCTCTTAATATACATGTTTCTAAGCAATGTTCTGTAAGGAAATTTCTTTCTTATTCTTGTAAGCATGTGAATGGTTCCACTTTTGCTAATCTTGTCTAAAATTTTTAAATTTTAAATTAAAATCTTTTACATCAATATATACCAGTATATATACATACATATAAATGAATAAACATTAAAAGAACTGATTTAACTTAAGACCAAATCTTAGCTCATCATAAAATTATTATTTTTAACTAATGTTAATAACTAATACATTTTACTCACCCAAGTATGTTACTTGATAGTGTGAGACTGTGAGCTGATATATGGGTCTCCTCGAGCCAGGTCTTATAAGCTCTTGGAGATTTATATCACACCCAAGATAGCTCAGCTACATTAGAAGGCATAAAATCAGCAGGATGGCTTCTGTGGTAGTGTTGGAAACAGAGAAGTTTTAATAAAAAGCAAAATAACAAAACTCTTTACAGAGAAAAACCAAACCAGGTGCAAGAGGTTCTTACTCCTGGTAAAACACCTCACAAAAAGCGATTAGCTCCTTTGTACTCTTCTTTTTCTACTAAATTGCTTAGGCAGGACTTTTTGGCTCTGTCCAATTAGCTATCCTTAAGTTTGAAGTGAAGTCCCCCAGGTCTTATGAGGTGTCTTTTTACCAGATTGAACAGAGAAACTTCTGGGCCTCTTTCCTTTTTAAGGAAACAAAGGATAGTTTTGTCATTCTGTCAACAGGGAGCACATTCCTATAGTTAGCTACCTGAATTTCCCTTGTGAAACACGGACATGTGAGCACAGACACTCTGTAGCAGTCAGCAGAGAGGTGGCAAGTGGAACAAGATTTGAACCCACTGTGTTAGCTGTACTGATTGGCTACACAAGGGTTCAATGCATGGAAGAGGTGTGGGCTCACTGCACATGCCGCCTCTATATTTGCAGGAGCCTGGGATATCCTAATGTCTGGTAACCATAGAAAGCAGCTGCTTTGAACAGGCTGCCAGGCATGTGTAAAATCCTGTTCATATGGACAAATCATAATTTCAATTTGTACAAAGTTTCTGGGAAAAAAAAAGGATCTCTTAAGGGAAGGTGGTGCACATGGATTTCATGTGGTAGTCCCCTACTAAGAGTCATCTCCTCCTTTTTAGGACTTGATGCTTTGAAACACACAGTGGGGTGGTATCTTGTAGGTCTTATGAATTTGAAAAGCAGTTTTCTGTGTAAAAAGGGGAAAATGTCTGATCTCTCTTAGGAGTAGGTAATTCATAGTTCCTAAAGGCTGCGTTTTGTAAAAGTTTTTGGAAATTTCATGACATTTTTAGTTGGTTTCAGTTGAACTAATTGTGAGAAATTGAGCAATAGGAACAAAATTTTATCTGTTTGAAGCAGTCCATAATTGAGAAATTAGTTTATGCATTATTTGTTCGTAAGGATGACATACTTCAGATATTGTAGTAATATCATCCAGTGAAAACTATTACCACTTGTGCTGCACATTCCAGGGAAGGATTTTTTTTCATAATTCAACAGTTTTTTGGTTTTTTTCCCTCTGGCATATTCCTTAAAAAAATTACACAAACAAGGAGGAGAGGAGAGTACAAGTAATCAGCTGCACTGTCCTCAGAGCAGTTCTTCAGCATTCTATGCAAGGAATGTGGGTTATAAATTAGGCTGATGGAAAGAAATCCTTGCCCATAAATCTGATATTCTTCAACAAAGAAATCATGCATGTTTTAAAAGCTCTGAGGTTGCTTAAGTATTTTCTGTTAAGGATCATCTGACTGATTTATTTATTTAGACTGACATGATTCTTTGATTCTATAACATAAAATTGTTTTTATAAGGATGGACTGCTGATCCTTCATCCGATCTTCCCATTTCATACCACAGTATTGGATATTATCATAAATTTAGGTATATCAAAGCTTAAGACAGGACTCTGCCCCTCACAGTCACTTGGAATTGTTTGTGATGAACTAGAGCCCTGACCAGTCAAAAGGAAACCCAGTAGGGTACAAGTCCTTGCCACAGGAGCATCTAATTCTCCAGACTGCCTCTCAGGAGTCGATCTGATTTTTTTCTACATGTGGTTTTACATTTCTTCATGGCAGGCTTCAGTTAGTTTTAACAGTACGAAACACAACATAATGAAAACATTATCTTCCTTTGTAATTATGACACAATCTTTAGTCTGAGTTTCCTCTTCCAAGGTTAGGCATCTAAAATAAGTTACTTACATGGCAACTTTAAGATTGGCCTGATTTTCACAGCTGGCAAACACAATCTGTGTAGCCACTGTATGTTTCACAGGGCTAACTGAATTTCACAGTTTAAGAAAACAGAAGTACTGAGTTGATTTTGGAGTGGCCCACAGTGAAATTGGCAGGTGCCTGAAGCTGTCTGGATTGAAATGGGGGCACAGGGGCCCTGCAGGCAGCCCTGCAGGGCTGTGCTCCAGCTGCATCTAGGCAAGCCAGCACATGGGAAATTTCTGCTTTCCTGAGCTGGATAACTCACCCACAGTTATCCCAGGAAACTCTTCACCATGATTGGTAATACGTCCTTTAAGGATATCTGGCTTTAAACTAGCTTTGTTAAGCACTGGGCTCAATGTGCCAAGTTGAATCCTTCAGTTGAATCCTTCAATTTCCTATATGTCTACATATGGCTGCATGACAGGTGGTTGCCAACTGCAACCAAATATAAACAAACAAACCTGACAGGATCCATATCCTGTAAATAAAGTTTCAGTGGCTCTCCTGACAGTTCTTCTCCAACTTCTCTTTCATCACTTTCAAATACCTGCTCCTCTGCTTCCATGTAGGTCTTGTATTAAATATGAATCCTTTCTTACTTCGGTCCCTTGAATTTTGTAAGACAGAAATTACTCCAGTCTTGCAAAATACGAAGACAGATTGAAGTAGTTATGCAATGCATGGAGAGGGGAGCTCCTCTTCTTCTTAAAATAATAGAAATGGCATAGAAAAAATGGCATTAGAGAATATGAAAGAACTGATTTTGTCTCTTTTCTTCTTCAGATGGAATGAAAATACTTGGAAGAGGCAAAAAAGAATAATCATGGTAATTTCAAAAAAGTTTTTTAATCAGAGAGAAGGAAATATGTTAACAGAAACTGGTAATAAGAACAAAGAATAAAGTTTGAAGTAATATAAGACATATAAGTAACATAATTCTCTTCAGGAGAAATGCTCTTTTGTATGCTCCTAGTTTCAGGAAATAATCACACCAAGTTTGCAGCACAATGCAGGTTCAAGATTATGATGAGAAATTTAAACAGGGACTTTCTTATCTGGGTGTATATTTGCCATGTGAAAGCAGCTATAAAACCTATCACCTTGTCCTGTGTGACTCCTTTGGGATGAATGGACAGTTTAAGCTGCAGTCTGGTTTGTTGCAGAATACAGAAGGTGTTCCATGAATAAATCTAGTTTTTCCCTAACTGTAATCTGTATTTTCAAGGCAGTTTGACCGCTATGAAGCTTGAGTTGCAAGTGAGATCTCTGGTGGCTCCTGTTACACAGCAGTAGCTTTAATTGTAAACCACTAGAGAAAAAAGTGAAGAGTTGAAAGTAAAACAATGTCTTTTGCCTTCTCTTTTATGTCACCCTTAGGAAAAGTAAAAGAATGTAAGATGGTGTTACTTACCTATTTCTCAGAAGAATTGTAAAGGGATTTTAAGTTGTATTTGGAGGACCTTTTTCAAACTCCATATATTCAAACTCTCCCTTTGTTAAAATTTTCTTCAAATCTTGCTATTTTCCAGAGGTTTTTCCTTTGACAACTTATACATTATTTCCTTTTATTTCCTTTGATTTTTCTAAAGCATACAAAATTACATTGAAACATCATCAACAGTAGTAATGTCGAAATATTCTGCGTTTAATATTTATTTATGGTTTTCCAAAAGTAAAGCTGACTCAGCCTTTAAATGGTGTTATGTGTAGGTCTCTATGCCTATAGAACCTATGAAGGTGTTTTTAAAGACACCTGGAAGAATGTAGGGTTAGCTTGGTTTTTGTTTGTGGGTCTCTTGGTTTTTGTTAGTTGGCCAGCTTTTTCTTGGTCTGTCTGGAATGTGTGAAGCTCAGTTTCTGCAGAGGTGCCATTAAAATACTTTTTAGTAACCACAGAAGACAAGTGAGGGCTTGGATATCCTTCAGTCTTAGACTATGGCTACAGCATTTCCTTTCAGATTGTGAGGACTTAATTCAAATATGAAAGCATTATTATTGTCATTAAGGTCAAAATGTGTTCTAAAAGCCATTCACAGCTAACTTTAAAAATGCAGTCAGGTTTTGTTACTCTCACAGGAATATTTTTGTACTTCAGGATACTATATTAATGTTATACTAATTCATAACGACTGTTGTTATTCACTTTTATATGCTGTCCATTACTTTTTCAAAATTTCAGCTCTCATAGATTTTTTACAGCATTGTGATATAGTTATTTTAAGTAGTGTATTATGTTTTTATTAAATGACATAGCACAGAAACTCATGAAGAGATTTTTAATAAAACAATGTGTTTTATTTAAATATCACTTTTTAAAATTTATCATGAAAGTAAGAATAATCATGAAAATCTATGGTACTGCTACAATAGATCATTTAACAAATTGTTAAGAGCATAACTTTTTCTGTTGCTCTGGATTGCTTGTGAATAGTTTTTATTTTTTTTCTTTTTTTTCCTCCCTCAGATTGCTGTGTTCAAAATTACCTATTGGTTCATCCTTAGTTTTGATTGAAAGTTATCAGTTCACACAGACTATTTGAAATCAGAGCTGTCCTTACTTTTACTGAAGACAGTCACATGAAGTGTTTTTCCTCCTGCATCAGGTGGGGGAACTCGATGGCCTCTTTGTGCTGAGAGAAACCCCAGAAGTCAGCAGAGCGCATTCAACTGTCATACAGCTATAAAGTGGAATGAAATATAATATCCCAAAGCTTTTAGTCATGTAGTATAGTCAGCTAAAGCACTTAGACATCACCATGGCTAGAGCCTAGTTCAGTGCAGCTGAGCGTGAGCTGAGCTATTACTTGTGTACAGCTGTTTCAGAAATCAGGTGCTTTTGGAAGAGGGTCAGACTGTCACCAAAAGCATTTATGTTACAAACACAGAATTAACTTTTCATAGGAGTTCTTGAGTATTTACTTAGAGGCAACTTCGTCTGTAGAAAAAAAAAAATCATTGGAATAATTATTTTTCTAGTCTTCTTCAGTTGTGTAAATATTGAGGAAGCCTCATATCAAGCCTGTTAATGGATTCAGGCTCATCAGAACATGTTATTTTTCTTCATGCTTTGGGGACAGGTGAAAAGCAACCCTCTGTTAATAACAACCCTTTAGTGGAAGAAATGTTCAATAGAATTAATTCTCTTTTTTCCTGACTGATTTTATACTGTGTTGCTGAGATGAATTGTCTTTTCTGCAATTTCCATGCTAAGAAAAGAAGATTCCTTAAATTGGTAGAAATGAAAAATTAGTGTGGCTGTATAACTCTGTGATTATTTTATGGTTTGTTTTACTTTTCTTCTCTGAGTCATGCAATCTTTAATCTCTTTCATTTAAATCCCCCATTAATTTTGTTTTATGTTTCCTGGATGTTTCCTTTTTAGAAGATCCTTTAGGATGGCTTTACTACATCTGCATTTTTGTCCACCTCTCCAATATTTTATGGCAATATTTTTTGGTTATTGTAATAAGTAATAACTTAAGGGTTTTTATTACACTTATTTTATTTCTCTCATGATAAAAAATTAACCCTCCTTAGGTGGAGAAAGGTGAAATTGGCCATGTTCACAATTATTCAGCATTTAGGTTTGAACTATTGTCAAAGTGTGATGTATTCAGGAAGTAAATTCTAATAGGATTATAATCTCAAATGTTATTCTGACCTTTTATAAATAAAAAGGCCTACACAGGTAATTTTTCTGCTCTTGTAAATTAAAGAAAAAGGACTGTTCTCTGGCACTGACGTCAGTGGGCATGGCAGTGTCTACCTTATTATTGAACTGGATGTGCCTTCCAAAACAGAGTGGCCACATTAAAACTGGATTATCCCATCTCCCAAACAGTGTTCATTGAGACAGAATCATGGGAGATGCTAGCTGTGCTGCAACCAATGCCAGAGGTTGTTCTAAACAATAGAACAGCATAGGTAGGTGAGTTTCAGTGTCTTTGGGAACAGACACAGAATCATTAGTTGCAGTTAAGGGGACTTACAGATACCATCAGGTTTTGGCTGGGGAAGTGTTAATTTTCTTCACATGGCTAGCACAGAGATGTGTTTTCCATTTGTGCTGAAAACAGGGTTAATAACATAGAAATTGTTAAAGCTGAGCAGAGCTTACAAAGAGTGAAGTCTTTCTCTGCTTTTTTGCATGGCCTCACTGGTGAGGTCTTCAGGGGTGTCTAGGACTTATGAGGGCAAACAGCCAGGACAGGTGACCCCAGCTGACCAAAGGGATGATCCAGACCATATGACATCATGCTCAGTATATAAAGGAAGAAGAAGGGGTGTTTGGAGTGATGGCGTTTATATTTCCAGGTCACTTTATGTGTAATGGCGCTCTGCTCTCCTGGAGATGGCTGAACACCTGCCTGCCCTTGGGTAGCAGTGAATGAATTCTTTGTTTTGCTTTGCTTGTATGTGTGGCTTTTGCTTTCCCTACTAAACTGTCTTTATCTCCACCCATGAGTTTTCTCACTTTTATGCTTCTAATCTGTCCCTGATGCTGCTGGTGGAGGAGTGAGTGAGTGGCTGTGTGGGGATTGGCTGCTGGCTCGGGTTAAACCTTGTCCCCATCCAAAATTGTTGTCAATGGAGCATTGACCAGTGATGTTTTCCCCAGGAATATTGCCCAGAAGGCTCGAAATGTAGGAAGGTCCAATGGCCCTATGGGCACTGAGCTGCTCAAAAGCAAACATCCCTCTTGGGATATACAGGTAAGACATTCTTCCCTTATTCTTTTAAGGCCTGTCCTGGTGATGGTACACAGAGTTTGCCTAACATGAATAGCAGAATTGATGTGAAAGAGTGGCAGACACTTTTGCTAGGATAAAGTAGGAAGAAGTACTGGATATGTGTGTCTTGTTTAAGGAGGAACCTGAAGGTAAGAGCATTACACACAAGATTGGAAATGAATTCCGTCTTCCTCTCTGTCTGAACAGATTTAAGTATTTCGTGCTCTAGTTAAGCAAATATCTTTCAGACTGTCTTACAGCTGCTCAAGTGATTGAGTAGATACCATTTAGTCAGAATCTGTGAAAATAATGTAAGATTTTTTGGACCAGACAGAGAGAAATAAAAGATGGATTAGAGATCAACTGGCATATGGAAAGCTGTCATCTAGCATTTTCACCAAAGTCTATTTTTGTCTAGTTATAATGCACTGTAAAACATAGATGCTTGGCACAGTGGCTTTGAGCAGCTGTGTGCTTCTCAATTCCATCACTGTCTCCAGTATCTTTGTGGTTAGGACACTTGCATGAGGAAAAAGAAAGGTGACCCTAATTTCCTTCAGGCAAGGCAGTGGTTTAAACGTGAATCTTCTGCTTCTTGGGAAATGTTCCAAAACATTGAGCAAGAAAGGGAGATAGGTAGAGGGTGAAATAGTGATGATTGTGTTTGCAAGGGAAACCTGGACCTTGCTGTGTTTTTGAAGGAGCTTTGGCATCATTTTGCAGAAAAAGGTCAAAGCTAATCCTGACTTGGAAGGAAGCATGTCTGTTTGACCTAAAACTGTTTATCTCTCCCTCAAAAGGACACTTATATCCTCTGTTTTCAGCAGTGCTCATTGTTAACAGGATTTGCACATGGGGAATTGCATTTTGAGATGTCCATTTCTTTAAGAACAAAGAAGCGTCATCAGTAGATGTGATTTGGTTTTGACTATTAGAATTGAAAAAAACTATATAGACTACCCAAATCAAGGAAGGCTTCCCATAAACAAAATGAAATTTGTTAGTATTTTGTAAGTAATCATACGATTCATAAGTAATCGTATTGCCAGCTGCTTACGTTATTCAAAAACACTACAGATTTTGAGAATTGGCAATATAATAATATGCCTTTAGAACAGACTTCTAATGTTATTTTTTAGGGGCTGGAGAACATTAGACCAGGATGAAAGTGATAGCTAACATGTCCAAACTAGGCCCAGCAGTCATAATCAGTCATTTCAGCATCTCCCTGGCTATTCAGTTGATCATACAGACAAGATTTTTAAAAAGACTGCCAATACTTAATAATTTCTGCAAAAGCACCTTGGGTACTTTGATATTTAAATATCAAGGGTCACTTTTGTCTTTTTCAGGCTGAAGATACTTCACCTGAAAGTTTTATACTTCATGATCTGGAGTCATCATCTGAAGTTTGTTAAAGTGTTATAATACCATAAGAGTCTTTTAAACTTTCATTGTCTGGACTGCTAAATGTTTAGGAGAATAAAAAAAAAAATCTGTATATCCTGAGAAACATTTTTGGCTTTTAAATGTACCTCTTCTTAGACAAAGAACTTTTATTGTCACTTTTTGTGTCATTTTATCAAAAAGTCAAAGCACAAAATTGTGTTCTCTCAAAATATAATTTTTAAATTTCTTGAACTAAGTTTTTAAAGACATAGATTATGCCTTTTTTAGGGTGAATCACTTTCAGTAGTATTAAAATTATGCAGCAGGGAATGAGAGCATGCAGAAATGTTCTATGATCTGTCCAGACTTGGCATTTAATATGTACACCTATCCTATGTGTTTCACACAAAGTGCATGCCAGGATAGAACCAGGTAAACAGTTAGTTTAATGCCATCAAAGCACAGTTCAATGCATCAAAGCATAGAAAATGCCATCTAAGTAATAAAGAGTGCAAAGGAAGACACTTTGGCAGTAAGAGAATGGCAGAAAATGGAAACCACTAGGAAAAACCACTACCACAGCCCATCTCATGGAGAACTCCCAGACTCTGCTCTGCGCACCATCACCCTCCTCTCCTTGTCCTTCATGTGCCTGTGCACACTGTGCTCCCCTTCCTGATGGCACGGGTGATGAAGAGGTCCCGGCCAAGTAGGTACCAAAGGTACAGATGGAGTGCCACACTGGAATTGTGATGCTTTGAGATCTATAGTGATTTGTAGAGATGGTAAAGTTTGTGCTGGGGGCGGGGGGAAGAAATTGGAGTAGGTTTATATAATTAGTTTTCAGTTGGGATACCTGTATATGATATGAACTGTTTTCAATATCACTGCTGATTCTATTTTATTTATGCTCTCTTGATGTCATGTGCTTTCCATGTAGATTGCACAATTTATGCTCAACTGCTTAAATTGTCCTAATGTAAAACAGAAAAAGGTGAATAAGAGAGTAATTGCAACCACAGAGGGATAAATTTCCTTTCTTAGCCAACCCTAATGCTGGGAAATTTAGTTAAAGTTTGCAGAAACTATCCAAAATATACATTCTGTCCTCAGCAGATCAGAATAGTATGGATGACATTGTAGATAATGCCCAAGTCTACAAACAATAATGATGAAAAGTAAATCAATGAATAATTGTTCCAATTTATGTTCTATTTCCTAACTTTTAAATGCTGGATGTTCCAAGTTAAAAATCTTCCTTTAATACGTATGTAAGGTTCCTGAGACAACATATAGAGAGGGATGGGAAGAGGGCTGTTATTTCAGGCATTGAATCTGACTGGAGCAGAGTACTCCAGCTTTTTTGGGCTTCTGCATAGCTCTGCATAGCTACCTTCAGAGACCACATGTATTCAAATAGCATTTCCAGGTTCCATAGTTTATCCCAGTGGTCAGCTCAGCTCCTTTGCTTCTTTGCTTCCTGGGACAATAGGTCTTGATATCATATGTTGCCAGCCTTTCTTTTCTGACTTACCTGTCTCTTCCAATCTGTAATATTTAATCTCTGTCTCTATAACAGTGTCAAAATCCACTTTTTCCCACTCAGTAAAATAGGACACTTTAGTAGTGATACAATTAATCCTTTCTCATTCATCTGTTGCCTTAGGTCTCTCTAAAGTTCCTAAGAATGATTTAATTTTCTCTTCTGCCTCTTCAGCCAAATAGATGCTTGGGCTAGCTTGTGAGTTTCATGGCACAGTGAAGCAAAACAGATGACAGACTGAAAATTGAAGGCATGGCATACCTGTATCTTCAGTATCTTATGCATGAATTAAAAACTTCTCTTATGAATTTAAGACTACTATGCCACATAAACAGTGCCTTGTATTTGGATATTTATTTAATTTAGAGCTGGATTTGAAGAGCAGGTCATTCTAAGAACAGAGACATGATTTCAGAAGAAAGCATGCCATTGCCTGCTGGTAATCCTGGTCTCACCACTCTTTGGTCCATTAAGACCATTCTTTGGTCTCAACAAATATTATCTTAACATTTATTATCTTTGTGTGGTTGTGTCAGAACTATTCAACTAACCCATGTCCTGCTAAGCAAGAAGCAAGCATGGGCTGTGTAGTATCGTGCACCATTGCAAGCATGATCTGTTTTGCAGCATATACCTATGCCACGGTAGTGCTAAATGATACACTGTGCTTCATGCCAGTGCCTGAGATTTGTGTGACAAAACTTCTCTAACAGAAAAAAGATAAGGAAAAAAGGGCATGTCCAAAGTCTATGCCCTCTGCTTAGCAGCCCAAGGTAGTGACTATTAGTAAAGATACACACAAGAGTATGTTACAGAGTGGTTAGGATAGCTGACCAATGTCAACTCATAACTCTGCAGCCACAAAAAAAAAAAAAAAAAAAAAAAAAAAAAAAAAAAAAAAAAAGAAAAGAAAAAATAAAGCAAATAAGCCATAAATAAAGCAAATAAGGTGAGCACCCTGTCTGGCTAGTCAGACACAATCAGACCTGGATGAGGCTGCTCCAGTTCACCTCATGAACTTGTCCACTCTGAAAGCCAAATGTCCCAGCCCCTATAAAGAGAGCTGGGTTGTATATACAAGACAAGTTTCTCTCTTTTGATGGCTGAACAACCCTTCATCAACCCCTTAAATGTTCCATGATACACTTTAGTTATAAAAAATTGGTAGATAAATAAAAGACCATAGAACAGGAAGAATACTTTTGTTAAATTAATTCTGTTTTACTAAAACACTAAGAAACTGATGATGAGCAACTTTACTATTATTAGTAGTTTTGCAACTTTGTGGTGGAAATGTAATAAAATGTGTAAAATCACAAATTTAAGTCTTTCTGCTAGCTTATATTTTAAAGCTAACATTTATATTTCAAATTGCTTAACAGATACATTTCCTTAAAGTGTGGGGAACATTTTACAAAACTCTTTACTCTCTAGAGAAAGACTGCTGGCTGTCTGCCTAATCCTGATGGATTAATAATCAAAAGCTGCACAAAATGAAAAAAAAAAATCCCTTTGAGGGCATTCTACCTCTTAGGTAAAGGAACTTGATAGTTCCCATTTACAGTATGTGCTTTATTCTGAGGAGAGTAAGATGGACTATTTGTGCTTTGCTAGATCACATAATTAGGCTGTTTTGGTCAATAAGGAAATGCTGCTTTGACCATTAGATTTGTAGTCTGTTTATCACAACTGTGATATAACACAATTTACATCTGCAGATAGACATTAACAAGAATAAGTGCAGAGAATTAAATAATAATTTTAAAATATCCCTTAGATTCAAATGGAATCTGAGTCTTGAATTTGACTTCAACAAGGAAAACATCTTGACTTCTGTCAAGAAAGACACTAGTTCTTCACAAAGCACTGAAAAGCTGCCTCCTCTAGTTTATTGATTTGAATAAAGCTTTTACATTTTCAGTTTAAGATGGGATTTTAACAGTCCACATTTCTAAATCACCGCTGGTGAGGCATCTGTGATCACATACCCACAAGGTATAACTCCAAGACTATTCGTGCCAGAGAGAATTTATCTGTTCAAACTTTGTGTTATCATGTGGCTTCTGGGTCTTCCATGAACGTGAAGAGTATTTTTATTATGTTGGAAAACGGCAGTTAGGTTTAACACCTTATACGGTGACCGCACAGCGTCAGGACTCACATTTGAGTGCTGCAGGGGGGTGAGACATGTGTTTTTACCCTGCGTTGCTGTCTGTAGTTACCTGTGCCGTTCGTAACATGCTGGGCCCGAGGGGAGCCCCGTGCCCTTACACTCCGTGAGGAGGGTGCGCCGGGGCCGCCGGCAGCCCGCCCCGGGACCTGCCCCGGCCCGGAGCCGCCACCTGCGTTCCGCCTCCCGGCCGTGCCCGGCCCCGCGGGGCGCCGGGGCGGAGCGGGACCCGGCCCGCCCCGCCGAGCCGCAGGTAGGGCAGCGGCCCACGCCGTCCCATCGCGTTCTGTCCGCGGTCGAGTCTCCGCGCCCCCGGCGCTGGCCGATGGATCCCGAGGCGTCCGGGGACGAGCTGTCTCGCCTGCGCGCCCTCTTCCTGGCGTGCGACGCCAGCGGCTCGGGCCGCATCGAGCGGGAGGACTTCGCTGCCCTCTGCGCCGAGCTGCGGGTGCAGCCGGCCGAGGCCGAGGCCATCTTCCAGCGCCTCGACAGCGACCGCGACGGGGCCATCACCTTCCCGGAGTTCGCCCGTGGCTTCCGCGGCGCCACGCGGCCGCAGCCCGCTGGCAGCGAGCCGGGGGGCGAGGACATGGAGGAGGAAGAGGCATCAGCGGTTTGGGTCGCCGCGGGGCTGGAACAACCCTGGAAGGACTTCGAGGTGCGGCTCGGAGACGAGGCGAGGTACATCCCCAGGTAAGGTCCGGACCCGCCCGCTGCGTCCCACGCCGACCCCGGTGGGGGGAGCGGGCCCGCGGCCCCGGGGTCGGCGGGCTGGGCCATGGGCACCTCGGCCCCGCCGCTGCCGAGCTGGCCCCGCCGTCCTGCGGGGCGGGAACGGCTCTCCTGGCGGAGCCGCCGCCGGCGCTGATGCAATCCCAGCTGGGGAGCGGCCGAGGAGGCTGACCCCTCGCCCCCGTGCCTGCAGGTGCAGAGAGCTCTCCGCACACCTGCCTCTCGGCTGCGGTGGTTTCCAGCGGTGTTCTTGCAGCCTGCAGCTGCTCCTGGCTCCCTCTGCTCTGTTATGCCAGCGACCCACGTGGGAAAGTCTGGCTGCTAGAACGCAGGAGATGTGAAGTTCTGCTGGCTCCGCAAGAACTTTCTCCTCGTGTTGTTCCCCGACCGGCCCCCAGCATTTTTCTTTTAGCCCAGTCAGTCTTTTCCTGGTAAAGGCTGACCAGCAACATCGTTGCCTCCACATTAACGGTGTTGGTAAATATTGCCCTCTATGGGATGAGCTCCCTGAAGTTTGTGAGAGTCTTTGTCCCCGGTCTCAGTGAAATGAAGACAACTGATGGTAGCTGTGTTGGAGAGTAAACCCATTTACCACGGGTCTGTCAGTACGCGGCTGGTTCTAGTGTACAGAGACACATTTTGGTCACTCTCAGGAATCTCCCTGAAAGCTGAGGTGGTCAAAATGAATTTGAAAATGTTGGCCATAGAAAGTACAGAGTGGTTCTGCTTAATTTTAAAATTGTAATTTATGATGGAAAATAAGTAATCTGAGTTTCAGGACTTGGCAGCTAGTCAAGAGAGGTTAAGAAAGTAATGCACTTGAATATAGATAGCTCCATGTTTTTTCTATATAGTGCTCTTTAAATTCCTACCTATACCAATTTGGTTCCAGCCACATTAAAAATATTTTGGATTATGAGGCGAAAATTTTCTTCAGAAAATTTTTCAGTTAACCTACTAGTCATGTGTAAATCCAGAGTAAATTTTCTTTTCTTTGTGGACTAATACACTTTAGTCTTATTGGACTGCCCCATTTCAGACAGGTTAGTATTTTTGTACAGGTTTTAATTTGTTCATGGTGCTTTCCTTGTTAGACACTTGCTTTCTAAAGGACAAAAGACTGTTTGAGAACTTGCAGACACAGTTAAAAACCTGAACTCAGAAACTCAGTAGGAGCTGGAAAAAAATCTGACTCACAAGCCAGTGGTAACTTGTGAAAGCATCTGTCTCCTGTTGGTAATAGTTCCGTTTCAGTATCTTGGTTACTGTTTGCAGCAGCAGTTTCAGTATAGTCTGTGTCTAAAAGGATAATAGGAAGGGGAACAGCTTTAATTGGCTCCACTATGCAGACACATCTGGTAATTTTGCTAAATTCATCATGACATAATGTAATTTGTGTTATGGTTCTTTTACATAAAAACTGAAAACTAAGTTTTGATGGTTAAATACTATCAGGTAGGCAGTAGTTTGATGTAAATGTTTCTTATTCAGGTTCAGATTTGAGCATCCTTCACAGTTAGCTGTATTTATTAGATGTGTGTCAGTGTCAACTGAAAAACAATTGGTTTTTTTTCTCTCTCATCCTGAAGTGCTAGGAGCAGGTGTGTTCTACAGCTCAACTTTTTTCCAGTTGTAGTCCATGTCTTTTTTTGTTGAAATATACGTGTAAAGTTTTTTTCCCATGTGAGTATTCCCACTAAAATCATTAGGACCACTTACATGAGTAATAAATAAATTGAAATTCTTGGAGAATTTCAGTAGAAGAATATAACAAAATCAAGTGAAGTACAAGCTGGACTTCAAAAAAGATATTTATCTTTTTGTTTAAATGATTTAATTTGTTTTAGTTGTTTGTCACTTCAAGTTTTTATTAAGGAAAGGGCAGTACTTTGAAAACTAGAACAGGCTTGGAACACACCTGAATCTTTAGTGCTATAAAAGAGTTGGCATTCTTATGCTGGGATTTATTGCTCTTCATAGATTTGTTGTGACATTGATATCTGTGAGAAAAGTAATTACAGAGGAGAAACTCCTCAAAGCCAGATGAGTGCAGTTGGGAGTCCATGTTTTTTAATCTCAGTTGTGTGGTTTTTATCTTGATCCTTTTGGGGTTCAGTTCCTCAAAATGCTCTGCCTTGTGGCCGCAGGCTATGGCACAAGACTGTGGCCAGCAATACATTGGCACATGTGCTTTGATGCTGTTGGGGTTTATATAGAGAGAAGCAAGGCATAGCAAATGGAAGTAGAGAGGTAAGGATTGAATTCAGGAGAAAATGACACAGTAAACATCTGTGGTCTCTGTCCCTCCTCAGCTTGAGTGGAAATCATGGAACCCATGGAAATCAAAGGGAAAATGTCCACGATGCACATGGTTCTGTCTCCGTTGTTTCTGAAACTGGAAGTTCAGTTTCTTTGACTGAACTTTTAGAAGACCTAAATTCCCTCCATAACGAGGTGTGAAACTCAGTAACAGAGCTATACCTTGCCCCAGTCCTCAGTGTAGTAGCAGGCATTTAATGCAATTTGTTTACTGCCAGATACTAAAATAAGCGTATATTAAAATAAGCATATTTCGAATTTAATTACTTCCTTGCAAAAGATAATTTTATTATGGGATGGATCATAGCTCTGCTGTTTGGTGTATCAGTTGCACAGTCCTTTAAGATTATACTTCAAAATATTCAAGTCTGTGCTGAAGCTGTGGTTTTATTTTTTGCAGTTAAACAGGCAGAGTCGCATTAAAGAGTCTCTGTACAGCCTTTCTCCTTTCCTCCTCACTTGAACAGATTTTTTGTACTAAATTAAGTTTGATTTCTTGGTTAGGTGTTTACTGTGAGTCAAAGTATGTTTGCCTTAGCCTTTACTTGTACTTGGTGGGCAATTTGCTTCTAGGGAAAATAATGGTGGAAGGTCTTTGCAGGCTGATAACCTAATATGTGGAGTCAGACTTTAGTGGAATTTTACAGAGGGTTGTTTGCTGTTGTTGTTTTTTTTTCTTCTTGTTACTGTTTTGATTTGTTTGTTTTTAATTTAATTTAAAATGCAGCTACCCTTCTGCATTGTTACATTTAATCAGGAATAGTGAGTAATTAAACACAGAATCATGCAGTGCCTTTAGTTTATATGTATTTATAGTGAATTGCCAGTTGGAGATCTGTTTTATTGAGAAGTCAACCATGTTCATTAGTTTATTCTTCTAGGAAGTATTTGCAATGGTACAGGAGTGGACGAAAAAGAAACGTACCTTTTTGGTGCTCCAGACAGTGAGTGCTTCAGTGCTCTGCTGCACTGGAAATGTTTAGCCCTTGATGGTGTTACTGGACTGTTGCATTCTTTCTTGTGGCCAATCTCAGTTTGAATTTCAGTGGCAAGACTAAAAGGTTCCCTCCATGCTCTTAATAGACAGTTGTTTTCCCTTAAGAGTGTGGGAATGTCTCCCTAATGGAAATCCTTTTCCACTCTTCAGTTTGAGCAAGGAATAATCTAACATCCTTTGACACTACAAGAAAAATCTTACGAATGCTGTGGCATTTCTCTCTCTAGAAATAACAGGCAAAAAACTTCCTGGAAAACAGATTTTTAAATTTCAATGTCAAAGACTTCAGTCAGGAAGAACAAAGGCTTGGGAATGTCAAAAAGACTAAGCCCTACCAGGAAACTTTTGTGCAATATTTGGCAAATTGGATAATCTTGTTGGAAAATGAAGTAAATTAATTAGAGCATGAATGGATGGATTAATCTGAAGCAGAAAGTTTGTATCCCTGTTTCGAGTTAAATCTGCTGCCACTGAGAGGCCTCATACTCCATTGCTTTGCTATTTAGTCTTTGTTTTATTTGTGTGCCTTGTACTTTCAGCCAAGCTGACTATTCATCAGACTCAGATTTCAGTGCTGCCTGATTGTGAGATTTTATGCCTCATACAATTCCAAAGTATCTTAATGTGATTATAATAACAGTGTGCTCCCAGTCATGTCATCTGGAGCTGTATAGAAAATGTGGATCTGGGGGATTTGATCAAATGAGAAAAGCATGCTGTTCTTAATGTGAGCTACTTAAACTGTGAAAACAGGCGATGCTCATGGGATATACCACTGTACTACAGCAAAGAAGAGAAGCTCTGCTGCATAAAAACCCATCCAAAACCTGTCTTGCTCTTGCTGTCATAAATTAGGATGGATTTTTGCCAAAGTCAATATAGAGCACAGTATTAACTTTTTACAGCAATTTGTGTTTACTTCCATGAGATGATCAACCGTGATGTCAGAACTGGAGAGGTTTCCTTGGAAGTTGAAGCATGTTCCCTGGAGAGGGGATAAAGGCAAATCATGGGAAAAGCCACATGCTGTGTCCTTTTTTTTTCACCACTGTGCTGGAGAGGGGGATCTGTTCTGTGGGAATGTTGTCTTGTCTTTTAATACATATCATGACAGGGGTCTGAGAGATGTGCTCTGCTGGAAATGTGGTGAATGCCTTTCTGTGAGCTAGAAGACTTTCTGAGCTACTTTAAAGTTTACTGCTCTTTGGATTTTTGCTTTAATCCAAACAGCGTCTGTGCCAACAAATTTAAGCACTGTAGCATTCATTTTCCTGGATTATTTTCCTGGTATCATCATGTGATCATTTGCCATAATGTCTTTGAGGTGCTCTCCTTTTCTTCAGACTTAATCTTTCCCTGCCTGTCCCACAGACTTTTCCACTGCTGCTCCACTGGATGTAAATCACACCTCTAAGGGAACAGCATTCATGCTTTGGAAACATTAAAAATCTTTCCTCTGGGAATCAGACCTTGGCTGAGCTGTCTCATCTCGGGGTTACTGATTTGATCGTCTTTTTTTAATGCAGCCTGGTTCTGAAGGGGCAGATACAGAAAAAGAAAAGGTAGTATTAAAAAAAACCCATAGTGCTTCAAGTTTACAAATATTTTGAATTTTACACCATGTTAAAGTTCTGTGTAATCTATTTTTCCTTCAGGCACTCCATCTAGAGTAAGTGTTAGGCACTCAGCTGTGACATAGTTAGATCCTTTCTAATCTGGATCAGATTTGGTTGTTCTTTTCTGCTGACTGGTACAGTGGCATATCCAATGTGTCTGCTTTTCAGAAAAAAGTACCTGTTGATCTCTGGGAGGCACACATAGGCTGTTGGTCTCCAGTGTAAGGACAGGTATCAGATGCATAATGCTTTAGCTTTGTTTTGTTCTGACCACCCAGCTCAGACCTTCCCAGCTCAGACCACCTTATGCTTCATCTCTTCACGTCCATACCAGAACAGAACTTCTACAAGTGATGAGAGCAATTTTACCAGCTGATCTACAGTAGAAAGAGATCATTAAAATAGTCTTCTAAAAGCTAGTACTGCCCTTAGGGTCAGACTGGGTGGCCTGTGTCAAACAGCATATTCTTTCTGGTGACCACACATGTAAGATACTGAGCAACTCTGGAGTTGTTATTAGTTGAAAAAATTCCATCATCTTTCTCTGAACTCTGTTCAGAGTGTGGATTATGAGGCAAATGGTCACTGTATAATCAGCAAACCAGAAATAATACTATGAATTGGTAAGGATTAAGATAGCTGTGTGGATTAAAGGAAATTATAACACAATATAATCTAAATATTTGATATCGCCAAAATCAGTGTTGTGGGGTTTTTTGGTGTGAGTTGTCCCCCTGCCTCCCTTCTGCTCCTCTTCTATTCAACCATGGTATTTTAAATCTATCATATTAGAAATTGCATTGTAATCAGAGCAGTTTTATTTTCTTTATGCAGTTCTCACAGGAACTCTCTGAAACCATGTGAATACTGTAACTTTGCTTAAGTTAACTCATGTGAAGCTGTGCAAATATTGACTAATTACTCTTACTAAGTACTAATTTTACAGATGGTTTATGCTATAAACCATAGTTTGAGATGAGGTAAGGTAAAGCCAAAGTAGTCCTTGGCCACAATGCTATACTTTTTGTGGATTACTGGTATTTGGCGTCTGCACTTTGCAGAAGCAACAGAAAAAATGCATGCATGATGAATAGTATAACCATAGTGCCAGATGAACAAAATGACAAATTTTCATGCCATATATTAGAAAGTGCTCTTTCTATGCATTAGTATTTGCGAATACCTTTAAGTTCCACACTAACACAAATGTGTTAATGTGAAACTTATAGGTGTGCAGCTAAATACACTGAAAAATGAATTTAGGATTTCAAGGAAAACGAGTTTTAAAGAGCAAGTCCAAGCATTTGAGACTAATTTTGCTGAAACATTTTCTCTAGCAAAAGGACAGACTATTTAGAGTTCAAGTCAGCTTGGTGAAATACATTTGTAAAATATTCTTTGATAATTAATTTTGAATAACTAATGAATTTGCAGAAAAATAGCATGTATTCAAGAAGAAGGGGCAAGAAAAAAATTGGGCAGTATTCATTGCAGCTAATCTGCCCTGCTGCAGCAGTGTCACTGATATTCACTAAATCATGTGAAAACAGATGAATGATTAAAAATATAAAAATGGCAATTTGGAACAAATAATCTTCAAACATTTACTGCATGTTGATATAATATGAGTCCATATAATTGCTGCTATCTTTATCATGGATCCATGGATACTTGGAATGACTAAATCACTGACAATCTTTGCAGTTCATGAAAGCATATTACATCCCTCTGAAATCATAGGTGATTAAGTAATCCTGCTAATTTTGTTGCATGACTTTGATTTCTCATCTGTTTTGTTGTTGTGTTTGGTGGTTTTTTGTGATTTTTTTTGATTTTTTTTGATTGATGTAGTAGTTGTGAGTCTACTTTTTAATTGAGACATCCTGTATTGTTGCTGTAGAAGCACTCATGTAAGTATCATTGAGAGTTTCAGTGACCAGCTGTGATCTTTCCAGGCCCTTTCCGGACTCTTGCATTGTTGTACTGATATTGGATATGGATACTTCTTGAGCCTAAGTGCTGCTTCCTAAAACTGTGTTACTGAAATATTTTGAATCCAACTGTGTGGTAGCTGGTCATTGGGCAAAACATTTTTTTTTATCCCAGAGGGAGAATAAAACCTCACAGTAACTACTTTGGGTTTCTGACTACTGCATCTTAGAGCAGACTTAGATGTGGGGCAGAGGATCAGCATTATAGGCCTACTGATTTATAGCTTAAATTCAGGCACGTGTATTTCCAGATCACAGAATATTCTGAGTTGGAAGAGACCAACTAACATGGATCGTGAAGGCCAACTCTTAAGTGAATGGCCCAGACAGGTTTTGGTCCCACAACCTGGTGTTATTATCACCATACTCTAACTAACTAACTCAGGTTTGCATATACTTTGAAAAGAATTACAGAGTAGTTATGGTTGGAAGGAGCCTTTGGAGATCTTCCAGTCCAACCTCCCTGCCAAAGCAGGGTCGGCTAAGAGCAGGAATCTGGCCAGTTTTGAATGTCTCCAGAGAGGGAGACTTAACAATATCTTTGAGCAGCCTCTTCCAGTGCTCTGCCAGCCTCAATGTCAAAGAGACTTTTCCTCATATTGAGGTGAAACTTCCTCTGTTTTAGTTTAGGGCCGTTGCTCCTTGTCCGGTTGATGGGCACCACTGAAAAGAATCTGGCACCATCCTCTTGGCACCCACCTTTCAGATATTAATATGTGTTAATGAGATCGCCTCTCAGTCTTCTCCAGACTAAACAGGCTCAGTTCCTGCAGTCTCTCCTCATAAGAAAGATGCTCCAGACACCAAATTATCTTTGTGACCCTCTGCTGGACCCTCTCCAGTAGCTCCTTGTCTCTCTTTTACTTGAGGAGCCCAGAACTGGACACAGCACTCCAGATCCAGCCTCACCAGGGCTGAGTAGAGGCACAACTCCCTCGACCTTCTGGCCGTGCTCTTTCTGATGCACCCCAGGATACCCTTGGCCCTCCTGGCCATAGGGGCACTGTCAGCTCATGGATGGCTTGTGATCCACCAGGAGTCCCAGGTCCTTCTCCACAGAGCTGCTCTGTAGGGACAACCCCTGGCCTGGGCTGGCACTTGGGGCTGTTCCTGCCCAGGTGCAGGACCCAACACCTGCCCTTGTGGAGCTCATTAAGTTTCTCTCTGCCCAGCTCTCCAGCCTAGCAAGGTCCCACAGAATGGCAGCAGAGCCTTCAGGTGGATCACCACTCCCTCAGTTTAGTGCCATCAGCAAACTTGCTGAGGGTACATTCTATCCCTTCATCTGGGTCATTGATAAACAAGTTGAACAAGACTGGTTCAAGTATTGATCCCTGAGAATGACATTGACTACAGGCCTCCAGGTGGATTCTGGAAATGTCCTTAACAGTTTTTTAAATGCAAATCATTAATTGAATAAATATACATTGAGTAGTTCTTTAATGTTGCATTATTTATACAGAGTTTGTAGCATCTGATGATCAGATAAATCTGTTTGTTATTGCTACTGTTTGTGAACTTCAACATTACTCTCTTTAGAATACATTTTGAAAAAGAAATTGTGTGCATACATTGGAAGATATTTAACTTACTAAATACAGGTAATACAGGATTAGCCTTTGTAAAGGAGATCCTCTGCAAGACAAAACCACATAAATTTCTCAGGCATCAGTAAATCTTTATCTCTTTGTGCTGGTTTAATGTTTCTCTATCTCAAAATAAATGCCAACATTTCAGCTGGAAGCAAGTGTTACAGCATCCTGAAGTTGTTAAATTGTTTAAAAGGGAATTTGAGTGATAGTAACATTTGTGGTACTGTTTTAGTAAAGTAAGTTAGACCTTCAGTGGAGAAATCACATACAAGAAGCAGAGTGCTGCAGCATTGATAATCAAAGCTGTGGAATTGCTTCAAGTGAGAAAAAATGAAGAGAATACACACTTGTTGGATTGCACAGTTGTTGATATCATGTGTATGGTGAATGTATTAAGTAGCACTACCTGCCCTGAAGATAGGAAAACTTTAGCTGTCTAACAAGGAGGATTGTTTAATCAGAGTTGAAGCTTTCATTTGCAACTAAAAGGGAGCATGTATTTGTAATGTTAGATATGGTGTTGGACTTGAACTTGCAAAACATCGTTTCTGGCTGTATTTCTGCTTCTGATAATGTGTATTTCCTAATTACTGGCCTGTTTTCTCCACCTTTCTAGACATCATCTTCTCTGTTCCTTTTTTCCATTTGGTTTTTAAGTTGTTGAATACGTGTTCATGTTCTAGCATATAGTCAATGTCAATCACATTCAGTTTTCTTTAGGACAGCTAAATTCTGTTGCAGAATATTTTCTGCTATGTTGCCTAATGTAATCCAGGAGTTGGAACCTAGCAAGTAAAACAAAGGTTTGCACGACATACCAGTAGCATGAACAGAAATCAGTGCTATTTGTGTAGTAGACTTTGTAATAGTGGTTTGGCTCTTACGCTATTCTTTTTTTTTTGTAAAGGTTCTTTGCTCTGACAATTAGAACAGCATACAATCTATGTAAATTAGTCCAGATTAAATAGAAATCAGAATATACTATTCCTGCATTGAGGCAACTTTTCACTGTGAATTTCAGGAGAGCTTTTAACAACTAAAATACCAACAGAAATGTTTTCTTTCTTCTTTATGAGATATAGCTGTCATTTTTCACATGAGAGTAATATACAGAATTAACTTCTTATGACAGATTTATTTGGATATAGACCAGAATAATTTGCGTGAGACTGAAGAGCTGTATTCTTATTTTGCTTACAGCCCACCTCCCTCTGTCTCCTTCCCCTTTTAACTTAGGTAGTTGGCATTCATACCCGTTTTCAGTTCTTATGCAACCTCCTGAAATCTTATGTTTCTTCATGGATTATGATTAACATTAGAGCAATCAAGAAACTTGATATACATTGTGGGGTACTCCAGTGGCATTCTCTTCACTACACCATGAACAGAAGTAGGCAGTTTGGTGTTTTTTTAGTTTTTTTTGTTTTGTTTTTGTTTGTTTGTTTGTTTTGTTTTGTTTGGTTTTTTTTCAGTAGCTATAGTAAAGCAGAGAAGTGGAAATGGTAAACATAATTTAAAGAATTTTGACATACTGTACTGAATGCTGAAAGCCTGTATCTAGCTTGCTAAATTTTAAAAATAGGTAAAGAGGGGAATATCATAATTTGTAGTAAGTTTCTCAAACCTGTAATAGAACATTGTTCCAAATAAGTGCATTAAAATGTGCATATTTCTCTTTTTCAGACAAGAGCAGGTCAGTGTTCTGTATCAGAACATACACATAGCAGAACCAAGATTAATCCAGCCATATGAGCATGTCATTAAGAACTTCATCCAAGAGATCAAACTTCAAAGCACAGAGATGGAAACTCTGGCAATAGCGGTAAAAAGGTATAGTGAATTGTCTTTCTAGTTCAGTTCTGTGGTTTCTTTTTTATTCCTCTTCTCATGCTTTTATTGATTAAACTATTGAGAGTTAATGCTAAAATCTGCCGTGCAAAGTATTTCTGTAAACTGAGTTCTGAAGTTAGTTTGTGTGCATACCCTTGTGCATAAGCATATATAGCAGCCTGAAAATGATTGCCTGTTCATACTTTTGATAAATTCTGGGCCAAATTTTTGCATCTATTGTTAGTTAAATGCCTTCAAACATTTTGACTCCTCTTCCTTGGCTGCAACTTTGAGTTTTATCATACATATCCACTATACTTTAATTTTAGAAATCAAATTTTTGCTTCGTGAGCTTCAAGGAATGTATTTACCTGTTTTAACTACTTGGCACTGTCAGTCTCACATCATAACTGCCAAGACCAAACAGATTAGGTCAGAACAGAGATCTTGTATGTGTGGGTGATGCAAGTTGCTTTTGAAGTCTCTTCATAGGATAACAAGGGGCATCTTTCATCTTTGTAAATTAATTTTAAAAATGCAGATGTATTTAATGCTAATCATCAGCTTGCAGCTGTTATTTAAAATCTAATTTGCCAGTATCTTCAAAATAATTTGGGATTTAGGTTCCTAGCCACACCAGTTTCAAGGTCTGGGCAATGTTAAACTGTTTCCTTGTCTTTCTGTCTTATTTGTTTCAGTTGAGGTGGGCAGATAGTTTCACACAGTGTTTCTTTCAAGCTGGAGGGCAATTCCTAGGAGAAAATTTTCTTCTAAATTTTAGGGCTCAAGACAAAGCAGCAGTTCAACTCAGTGAGTTAGAGGAAGAAATGGAACTACGGATACAGGCTGCAGAGCATAAAGTTAAAAAGGAAGTGAGTATTTTATATTTACAGCATTTCATAATTACTGAACTCTCAGTGGTCTTAAGCAGGATTGATGGCCACGTGTGGTTTGATCCTGATGGACTGACTCAAAGCTGCTCTAGGCAGGGCCTGGATGAAAAAATACTCTACTTGAGATGAAAAAATGCATGATCTTAATGCTTTCCTAAAGAGGAATATCTGCTTAGGTGTAATAAACCAAGGAAAAAAAGTCTCTCCCTTTTGTGGGAACATACTGGCCAAGAAGAGTACCGTTCTGAGACCAGTATTGAAAACAGACTGGAGAAAATTATATTTCAGCACTAAAGAATGTAATCTAGTTCTCCTAGTAAAATAATTTATGTATAATTTAATGCTTCAATTATTTGGTCCTTCTTTGTATATCTGCCTGGAGTAATGATCTTTTTTTCCTCCGTTCTCCTGCAACTACATTTTAGAGACTTAAGAGAGGGTAACTGTGATCGCAATGTGCCTGGGCCCCTCAAACTCAATGGGAAATTCTGTTTTGATCTGCTCAATTTTATCTGTTGTTTCAACCCACTTGCAGTCTATATGAAAAGGAGTAAAAATCCTCTTCTCTTACCCAGGGAGAGATATATTAGAGCCACATGTGACTGAATAATTCAAAGGAGCAAGACCAGCTCCCTGGTTCATTTTGAATTGTTACTACATTCATTTAAGATAAGCCAAACTTTATATGAGCATAACAGTTTGTAAAAGTGTTTTAATGAGGGCATAAAAAATGCTTTAATTAAAACGTATAGTATGGGCATAATTATTGCTTGGTCGGACACGTGGTGTACTGAACATCTATGTGTATTTGCTATGGGTTCTTTTACCAGAGTACTTGCAGAACCAGAAGTAACAAACTTCTGTCTGCCAACTTGCTGATTTTAAGTAGTTCACACTAATTGATATGTGAAGGTAAATGGTATTCTGATAGATTTACTTCAAGTAGCTTTTTATCCTATACAGTAGAAAACAGTCCTACCACACCATAAAAGCCTATTGTGTTCCTAGAAACAAAATATAATGGCAAAGAAATCTTAAAGATATCACACCTGCCAAAAAAATGTGTGATTTGATGTGTTTAACTAATGGTAATGCAGCTCCTAGTAGAGATAAATTTTCACTTCCAGAGAAGCTAAGATGTTAATGTTTAGAAAACAAATACATTTTCTCTGAAAAATTACTCTCCTCAAAAAGTGACAAATCACTGAAATACCCTTTTTCACTGCTTAAAAAAGATGACTGGGATGTGTGTGTTTGCAGTTATGTACTGGCATTATGCAGAAGTGGGTCTTCTATGTATTATCTACATCTAGTCTGTGTTCTCAATCACCGTTTGCATCTAGCCATAGGTATGAAAGATGGTCTGTTAACTTGTTTCTCACAAGGCTTTTTTAATTTTCACTCTCCAGTGTTCCTTGTAGCTCCTAGCTCCACATACCACACCTACTAAAACGCCCCGAGTGTAAATGTTAAGTTATTTACTTTGTGGGAATGTACTAAGCCATTAATCTTAATGTCTGTAATCAAGGCTATTGTTTGTCAGAGTGATCTCACTCATGCCACCGGGACACCTGCTTCTGCATGAGCCTATCCTGTATTTTGTTTCTTCAAGGGAAGCAAATAGTTACCCAACAATACTTACGAGTCCATGTAGTTGGCAACAGTAGGGGAATCCAACTTAAATTGATTACTTGGATTGTTGTTTTAACACATGAATACCAGCGTCACCTACAGGAAATTCTGAATTCTAAGCAAAATCTATGCCTGCCTCTTCCTTGTGGAAACTCAACCTGTCTTATAGGCTCCACTTCACACTGCTGCATTCTGACTTCTTGTGTTGTGAAACTGGAGTCTCTGGGAATGATTGGAATAAGTAGAGCACACCAGTCAATAGCACACCACATCCCTGTAGGCAGTACTTGGTGCAGTCTCTAAACACAGGCACACACCCTGCCATATGCCCTGGTAAAAGATGGCATTGCTTCCCTTTCCATCTGTTGAGACCATCCTGGTGATGTGGGTGGTATTGAATAGACAGCAGTGAAACCACCCCCTTGTCTCTGTTCCTGGGATGGTACCATTTATCTAAGACTAGAGATGCTGTCATCTGCTTTTACTGACATGGGCCTGTAATGTTCTAACACTTGCAAGCAAAAAAATTAAAAAGAAGGGAGTAAAAAAAAAGTGACATTGAGAATGTTAAGCACAGGAATCATGAATGAAAAACACTGAATGGACCCAAATCTTTACTCTCATGCCACTATTTTATTTCTATGAGTCTTTTAGAAGTGGACTGCAATTACAGAATCAGAACCTATGGATCTTCAGGAAGGGACAGAATAGAAAGACACATTTGTCTAAGCAAAAAGCATGTGCTTTCCAAACTAATGAATGAATTTTTTGATAAACGTCTGAAACCTGTCTCAGCTTCTAATGAGATTGAAAATATTGCAGGAGAAGCAAAAGGCTGAAGAAGCACTGAATGAGCTGAAGCGCCAGTATGACACTGAGGTTGGGGATCTTCAGGTGACAATAAAAAAACTTAAAAAGGTGAGTTGAAGTCTGGTGAGTTTTTTTAAGTATTTTAAGAAATCTTGACCTTATGAAATGCCTCCCTCAAGATGGATAATCATAATTGTAGGTTTCTAATTTAATTTGTATTAGTAAATGGCAACTGCAGATAATTTTTAGGTTGTGTTTACATTCTGTGCTATTGTATTCATGCTTTGTAATTTGTTGAAATACTTAGGAAAGGGAGCAGCAATTATTACCTAAATTCTGTAGCTTAACAATTTTCTAGGTCCATCAGGTTATTAATATTGCAGTTACCTAGTCTTATGTTTGGCCCATTAGAAATAGTCCAATACATTGCAACTAAGTATTTGTAATTTATAAATAAAGATGGAATTTGAAACACGGATATTGTAATTTAAATATAGTGCCTTTTAGTACCCAACTTTATGTATAGTGCCTTTTAGAGCTCAACTGTAATCTGAGATAGTAATTTGATTCCTAGTAAAAAAGTAAAATGAAATCTCAGGTAGGAATGATGTTTTGGAATATTTCATAATTTGGGTTTAATTTTGACCTTGGTTTTTGCTATAAGTTTTATCAGAATTATAGCAAGCAAAGTGGATATATTTTTTGGGTTTTGTATTTAATTGCACTTAGAAGAGCATTTGCAGAAATGGAAATTTCTTACAAGAAACATGAGAGCTTCTTGTCCAAGTACTACATAGCTGAGGTAGTAATAATTTTTTATATTTTTTTAAGTTAGTGTTTCTCTTTGTTTCTATCTTAACAGCAGTCTTCTGTGTCACTAGTTATGAATATTTTATACCTAAAGAGCGAAAAAAGCATATCAACCTTCTAGAAAGCCAGTGATTTTTGAAATAATGCTGTCTGCTAGTACATTTAGAAAAGCTCTTAAGTTTTAAAAACTTTAGTAACTGTAAAACCTTTTAAGGATTATTTATTGTGATTTTCATAAAGTTTTTTTTAATCAGAACAATCAAATAAATTAATTGTGATTTTTTTTAATACTTCCAGCTGGAGGAGCAATCCAAGTCTGTCAATCACAGGGAAGATGTAGTTGAACTGAAAAAAAGGATACATGATATGTTGCTGGTAAGAGAATGTTATTAACATATTAATTTAGCCTCAGTTTTAGTGTCTGCAATACAGATTGTTATACTTGTGGGAATTTGGGTTTTGATTTTTGTTGGGGTTTTTTTTGTTTTTTTTTTTTTTTCCTTACATTTAGTAATGGTAATCTAGAAAATAAACCTTTGAAGTAGTGGGTAAGTGTATGTGGATCTTTTAAATTGAGAAAGAACCTGTTTAAATGTATACGCATTCTATGTAGGACTTTTAGAAATGGCTTGAGATCCTGTGGTCCCATTTGTTTTTGTAACTGAATGGAAAATAAAAAGTTCAGAGGTTCTCGCATGTTAATTTAATGACTTCTCTGTTGATTTAGCCATCTTTAATTTTCTTTCCCTCTCTATGCCTAATTTTATAGTGTTTAATTTTTGTGTTACTTTGCTTTTTAAAAACTATGGTTTTTATTCTACTATTATAATATATCAACATTTTTTGGAAGTGACTATGACAGCTAACATCTAATATCTTCCTTTTTTGAAGGAAAATCAGAGACTTAGGAAAGATCTCTTAGAAGCGCAGACAAATATAGCTTTTCTGCAGAGTGAATTAGATACCTTGAAAAGCGAGTATGCAGATCAGTCTTTGAACACTGAGAGGTAAGTTAACCAAAATCTATTCTCTGATGTAATTATTAGGTATGCAGTTAGCAACTGTTATTTTCTAAATTTGCCTTAAAGGGTAGGTACATGTTTGATACCGTGTCATCAATGCTGCTCCTTTTTCTTGTTATGTTTCTGAAAGAGCAAGTTCTGTCTATGATGCAAACTCTCTCAATCTTGCAACAATATCCACTGATTTTAGTGGGACTTTATTAGGAATAAAACAGTACAGAATCAGGATTTTTTTTCTTCATGGCTTGCACTCACATGAGGACCTGTATAAATTTTAGTTTTGGAAGCCTTCCATGTCTATCTTAACCATTTGTTTTTCTAAAATGAATGAAAGCTACTCCAATTACTCTTTTAAAGGAGCATAAAGGCCAGTTTCATTGTGTGGTTATCATCAGATAATACAAATTATATTTGAAGGGAAAAGGAGACAGTCCCCATGGTTATTTTGTACAACTTTCATTTTCATTCACAGTCTTTGTTGAGTTATAATTGTAGAGATTAATGAAGTCACCAAATTATCTTACTTTGCGTAAAACTGCTCTCAGCATATTTCAGCATGAGTGTAAACTCTGCCAAAGGCAATATGGTGAAAATGTAATACTATCCTGACGAAGCATAAGTTAATTTAAGTTTGTTGTTTGTTTTTGTTTTTTTTTCCCAGGGATCTAGAAATTATTCGAGAGTATACTGAAGACAGAGATAATCTGGAAAGACAAATTGAAATACTTCAGTAAGTTTTTAGAAATTCAGGTTTTTTATTATCAAACTTTGTCCCACCATATCTGAGATAAGTATGCAAAAGATCGGGTTGAAATTTGGGGAACAGTTTCAAGTTAAAATACTGAAAGGGCCTAAATGATCATAAAAGGTGGTGTTCTCAACTGTCATAAATATTACTGTGGTATTAATTCTGCGGTGGTACTGACCCACTAACACTTCAGTTGTTTTCTTTCCATTTCTTTTCTTAGCCCCACTAACTTTCACTTCTTTCTATTAAGCTGAATGTGATTTGAGTCTGTCCATGCTATCATAAAAATTATTGCCTCGCTCTGTTTCCTATTGGCTTTGCTTCTCCAAAGCTTATTGTTTTTCCCTTATTGTTGTCTGGAAAGTACCAAGAGTGTGCAGTCTTATACAATAGGTGCACAAGAAGGGTCACAATGAATAGATTTTTTTGTATCTTTATTTAATATCCTTATCCTAAAAAAATTCTTTTTTTCAAGCAGATTAATTATATTTGTCTTCTTTATCACCTCAGCAATATTTAAAGGGTAGTCATTTTGTACAGAAATAGCTGGACTAGTTTTTTATTGTGTGGGTTGGGTTTTTTTGTTTGTTTGTTTGGTTTGGTTTGGGTTTTTTTGTTTGGTTTTTTTTGGGGTTTTTTTTGTCACCATTCCTACAGTACCTTTTTTTCCACTGACCAGAGACCATGCTGTACAAGTGAAAGTGGGCTTCCTGGGCTGCCCCTGAAGCCTAAAATTCACAGTGATTTTTTTCAGATGGTTTGTTTGAGTATCTGTCAGTGTGTTTCCAGTTTCATGTTACTCTTTAGTGTTAGCTAAAGAAGAAAAGGGTTTTTTAGAAGTATTTTGAAAATTTTTCTTTCGGAGAGTTTTTCATGTTTTCTTGAGTTCTGCAAGTTGAACTGTGTTTCCTTGTTAGATCAGCTAATAGAAAATTACATGACAGCAACGATGGTTTAAGAAGTGCACTTGAAAACAGTTTGAGCAAGTACAACAGATCATTGGTATGTATTTATGATTTTGTTACATTATCATAGAAGGTGAAAGAATAAACACAGCACAATTAAACTGGTACCTCCCTGGGTACTGAGAAAATAGAGTTTTTTTCAGTGGGCTCACTGTGGGAATACTCCTGTGTAGTTTTGTTAGATTTTACTTACGTTTTTTTAAGTACTGGAAGTTTTGTTAGAGCACAGCTGCTTTCCAGGTGCTTTGGAAAATGACTATTGTAAAAAATATTCTGTGATATTTAATGAGGTGAATAACAGTTTCTCCTGTGCTAGAGGGAATGTATTTGTGTTGTGTATGGGAGGGTCCTACCATTGTCAACACACTTTCTCAGAAAACTGCCCTTTTTTAATAGCAGGGTCTTAACCTAATTCAAACTTTTGTCCAGGCAAGTCACTGGGAAAATGAATAGCATGCACTACTGACAGAGACCTTAATCAGACCCTTTTGGGCTCTTAGAACTGCATTGGAGTCTCTTGTAGCAAATGTCACTTGAAATCCTCCAAACTAGAGAAAGGAAAGGTTGAAAGAAAGAAAACTACTCTACACTGTCATTTTGCAATCCTGTGAAACCTGTTAAAACTCCTAAAACTAATGATTTGGCATCATGAGGAAAGCAGATAGCTTTTTTAGAAGGATGGGGCCAGAATAATGGGCCCACAAAGACAATACTGGAGAGGAAGGAGGAAAATAGGGGTCAATTCACTGCCTGTTTGCAGTATTCCCTACCAGTGAACAAGTGCTTTTTGTTGATACAAGCTACAGATGCAACAATGGATACCATTTTCTACTATCATGCCTGGAAATTTAAACGAGCGTATTACATAGAAGACAGAAGAAGCTGTTTCCAGTTAATAAATGGAGGCACAGCAGAATGTACAAAATATTTTTGTCACATGCTATTAGTCGAGACCTTTCCTTCACGATCTCTCTTAGGAGCTAGGAGGTAGCTCTCCTGAAACTAGCTCAGCTAGTGACAGTTCCCCATTTTTTTCAGTAGTCAGCATGCCATGGTCTAAATATCACTTTTCAAAGCTTAGCATTTTGTAGTCTTGAGGTCAGAGTCATGAGGTAGTCAATGAAATCACCCTCTTGGAAATTCTGTTGTCTTTTGTAGTTGAACATGTCTAGTATGTTCAGTATAAAGGCAGTGGTGAAGCCTAAATGCTATAGGTAATAAGCCTTCTGATCCTCAGTCATATATGAAGTATGAGGTAATATATATATGAAATATATATATATATATAAAATATAAATAAACATATATTAAATACATCCAATTTGTAATTTTGATGATGCACACTTTTTTCCCTGAACAAATCTAGATATAATCCTCTGTGTTCATCAAAGTTATAGTGCATTTACTATGTATCTGTTGCAGCGGTTGGCAAATACCTCACCAGGAAGTACTCTTTCTAGAAGCAGTCCTAAATTTAATGGTGAACATTCTCCTTTAAACCCACGGTATGACAGGTAAGCCAGATCCATCAGCAAAAATGTGTGTCCTTAATCAATTGATAGATTATTTTGTCTTCTTTTTCTTTCAGTGGTATTCCAAGCCATAGAGAGATCTCTAATAGAGGTCTTAGTAGTCTGCCAGAAAGAAAAATATCTTGGATAGGAATTAAATTGACTTCACTTCACACTTATAATATCCCCATTCATTCAGCAGTGTCCTTCTTATTGTGTTGTCTCCATGTGAGATGTGTTTGCTGGCTGTAAAGTTTTGCTTGTCAAAAGCACTTTCCTGTTTCTGAATGCACAAAAACTCAATTCCCTAATGTTGTACCCTCTGCAGATTTTTAGAGGCATCCACTCTAAGCTGCATATTTCATTCAGTAATTTTCTGAGGGAGTAACTAAAACCTCTCTGCAGGCTTGGTTATGTTGTTCTTTATGAATATACATTAGTACATGCCACATGGTGCAGCCCTTGCATTTCCACAAAACTGAGAAATACAAGGCACTTTAGAAGAAAGTTTACGTGGTAGGAATAAAGTTTAGTCATAACATGTGTGACTTGATAATATCAAAAGACAGAAAGAGATGTGAATGTCCCAAAACCTGTTTGTTTTCAGTACTTTGTCTCCTGACATCAGATCAGCATAAGAGGTATTGGTTTGTATACTAACATGATTTAAGCAATCTGTTCTAAAATGTATGGGGTTTTTTTTTTTGTCTGTAAGATTCATCTTGGTCTAACTTGCCTTAAGCATATATGAAATTCCCGGCTTTGAATTCATAGTTCAGTGCAGTTAAGAATTGCCTGCTTAAGAACTTTATTTCAGGGAATGCCTGACAAACTTAACTTTGTTATAGCATGTACTCTTCCTCAGTAATTCAGTGATTTGATATAGGCTAGTAGGTGCATGAATACAAAGACCATGTAGGCTTTGATATCCTACAGCAAAGATCACATGCATGCATATGATTATTCATTAGCCTGAAGGGGTGTAAATTAGATGGTTCTGAATGTTACTGCATAGGACAATGATGCCACTGTCACCCCCATTTGGCCAGGTGCAGGGAAAGAATTCGACTCAGTAACAGCTTCATAATTTGGTGATTTTCCCCAGTGTACTCTTCTGTGTTGTGCCATCACAGGGGAGCCCCTCTGGGAGCAAGCTGTTGTTACAAGGATTGATGCTGACCTTGTCTGGTTTAGCAGGTCTGTGCATCACATCCCTTCCCAACATGGATGTGATGGGCTAAGGCAGACCCTCTCTTCTCTGCTATGACTTGGAGACCTTTACTGCCTTACTTTCGTTGATGCCTGTCCCTGTCTTGATGAAGGAGCATGATAATGATTGTAGCCATTGTAACCTTTTTTATAAGATTGGTTTTCTTAGGATTCACTCTATTAACCTTCCTTTTTCTGTGGTTTTATTTGCATAAATAAAATCTTTTTTTTTCTGCAATCCATACTGTCATTGCTGCATTAATTAAAATATTTTTATATATTACAGTATCCAGAAGGGGAAAAAAAAGACTTTTAAAGGAAGGTAAAGGGAAAAGAGAGGAATTCTGTGTAAAAGTTTAGGTTTTGCATAGTGTATCAAACTGTAAGAAAATTCTTTAGTGACTTCTTCCACCATTACCGATCTCCTGAACTTGGCTATTCCATCTTCTATATTTATAGCCGTTTCTTATTGGCAAGCACATGAACAAATGCGAACAAATGTATTAATTTGAATGAAGTACAGTATGTCAAGGTTGTTTGATGTCTTAGAGTAGGCCAAAATTCACTAAAACATCATATGTATTTTTCTTTTTCTCATGTCTTCATAGTACATCACTTTCTGAGTGTTTTTTAGGTAGGCTTTTTAAAATTAATGGATAGTCATAATTACTGACACTTGGAAAGTGATCATCAGTAACAGAGATGAAATAATTTGATTTGAGCATCCCAAGACATATGATTGAGAAAGAAATTCTTTATAAAGGCAAGATAGGGATTGACATATGTCTTAAACTTAACATTAGCATTTCTAAGAGTTGACTATTCCAGAAGGGCTCAGATTTTGTTGGGAAGAGCATTTATTATTGGGATTTATAATATGGAATAATTTATTTTTCCCCCTCCAATATTTTCTTATTAGGTCATCTCATTCGTCTTGTGTCGATGAAGATTATGATTCTTTAGCCCTTTGTGACCCGATGCAAAGGATAAACTGTGAAGTTGACAGCTTACCTGAGAGCTGTTTTGACAGTGGTTTGTCTACCCTGAGAGATTCAAATGAGTATGATTCAGAAGTGGAATATAGGCATCAAAGGATTTTTCAAAGGTCACAGTGTATGCAAGAAGGCTTTGGTGGTGATGCTTCTGATACAGATGTAAGTGCCAGATTTACTTCTTCTCTGAGAAAAGCCTTTGATAGGAGACAAAATTAGCTTCCTGTTTTTAAAATAAAATGGATCTTTGCCCACAGGCCAATTAAAAGTAAATATGTGGGTCATACGTATTTAAATTAATCAGTGAACATTTTTTGAAAATGTATAAGTCGTTCTCTTTTTGAATTTACATTTTTTGATACGTTTTTGGGTAATAACTTCATTTATTAAGTTTTTATTGTTTTTGGAGTTTGTCAAACTGTATGCAGAAAGAAGCTCATTTTCTAATGATAAAAAAGTGGATAGAAATAAAATAGGTTTCTATTCACTTCCTCTTACTATGCTGTGGCTGTGGAGAAAAAAAGCACCTATGAGATAGAATACTGTTAGTTCACACATTGACTTAGAGGCTAAAGTCTTGGAGAATTAAAAAAATCTAAGAAGGTATTACTGTGTTTGTTTTATTGCTAGTAACATTGAAAGAGTTTCTGAGGACTACAAAGTAAAAATAATATCAAGCACAGTGTAATGTGTTTTTTTTTTTAAAAAAACCTGTTCATTTAGTAGACATTAATCTCTGTGGAGACTTTGCTGTGAATAATGTTGATTACAACTGTGGTCTACTTGATTTAGCTTGAGTAATAGCATAGAGAGTAATGTCTTTGGGGAAATTCTTAATGTTTGCAAAATAAGCTTTGAAATAAAGTATTGTCCTAATTGTTTACTGTGACTTTGTTATAAGCTGAAATTTTCTTATAGAAATTAGTTTGCTCTATTAGAGTACTGAAAGAATGGATGCCAAACAATAAAAATGTTAAAAGACAAAATGTAGATTATACTAAACAGCAGAAATGAATGACAACAGAATTATCACAGTATTTTGATTAGAATTGCACAGCTGTATCTGATAATTTATCTCTGTTTAATCCAAACTCTTAAAGTGTTTTACTCAGTCCTAGCTGTGCCTTTCCAGAAAAACATACTTTTTTCACCAGAGAACTAACTCATACTTTCAGGTTCCAGAGATCAGAGATGAAGAAGCGTACAGTCCTGCTAACAGCACTGCAGTTTTAGACTGGAAGCCCTCACGACCAGTTAGTCGAAGCAGCTCAGTTGCTTCAACGAGGAAATACATATCTGCTCTCACCCCTCAGGTAAACAGTTCTTCAGGGGAAAAATGGAAAAGAATGATCCAGAGGGGTAGGTTTTTTTTTATGAGTTGTTACAGAGGGATTCTTTTTATTTTCAGTCAGATGCAACTGAATGCACTCCAAAATACCCCAGTACAGAGAAGGCTTACAAGATTGTTCTTGCTGGAGATGCAGCAGTGGGAAAATCCAGTTTTCTTATGAGACTTTGCAAGAATGAATTTCAAGGCAATACCAGTGCAACTCTAGGTATAGTTGGTGTTCTTCTTAAAATATTGAAATTAATTTCATTGTTATTTTGCATTGAAGAGGATGAAAAGCTTGCCTTTATGATTCCTTGCTAGGGATTTACACAAAGAGTTTCTTATGCAGGCTGTGAGACCTAATTGAGTACTAAAGCTTAGTAATAACAGCTGTTTGTAGCAGAAAATAGAGTGCTGGTCTAATTTTTCTTTATGAAGCCTCTTTCTGAATGACACGAAGCACCAGAGGAGGAATGTCAGTGCAAGGAGCTTTCAGTGTGTGTATGAGCTTTTCTGCATTTTCCATTGCTTTCTTGTTTTCTCAACACTTCCCTCTTTCATGTCTTTCCTACTATTTTTGTTGCAATTTCTTCAAAGTGTTATTGAAGCTTTGCTTTAAGTACAGCTAGAAGGATTTCTGACTGACTTCTGTATGGTAGTATACTTGTCAGCTAACAAACTTAAGTCTTAAGGATTCCAAAGACTGAATTTTGTCTTCCAATCAAATCATACTTTTATATTTGTTTTATTGCCTCTTGTCAGGATTTTTGGTCTAATTTATCTTTTTCTTCCTTGGTATTTGAAATCGAGTTTTTTATGTGTATTTTCACTTCTTTGATAAAACTGTTTAGCGAAAGAAAGCAGTGAGAGTTCTTGCTTGTTGTTCAGAGTGCAATTTCTATCAATTCTTCTCCGAAAAGGCAAATACATTCAGGGGATTATTGCAGTTCAGAAGCATGGGCATGACTGACTGAAATCTCACACCCTATTAAAAAAGATGAATTTTGGATAAACTGTTATATGTAGCCCCTACCTTTTAATTATTTGTGGTTTCTTTAAGATTATTGATGGGTTTTTTTAGACTATACACATGATTCTTTTCAGGTGTGGATTTTCAAATGAAAAGACTAATTGTTGATGGAGAACCTACAGTGTTACAGCTATGGGACACAGCTGGGCAGGAGAGGTTAGTGATACCCTGCACTTTACCTTATTTGAATTATTTTGTTTGGAAAAGTCATTTGCCTTTTTTTCATCTAGCTGGAAAAAAAACATTCATTGTTTGGTCCATATGTAAATATCTGTAAACAGATGCAATTTTTCTCTGCTGAGACCTCAAGACAGGTGGAATGCTTATGTGTCATCTTCGATGATGCCTGAGGTATCAAGAGAAATAGTTGAGGTTCACTGCAAGATTAATTAACTAAATCTGTGTGTCCCTCCTTGGCAATACTAAACGATGGAGTAGATGCATATGGTTTCTTCTGTTTTTAGTCTTTAGCTTTCTATGTCCTTATTACACCTGTATTTTTAAGCAGAACTTTTCTTAGAGATTCCCTTCCCTTCCTCCCCATCTCCTGTTCTTTCCATAAAAATCATGGTCCCGATTTGCATTGTATTTATTATATAAAAACTTCTTTCCAAAGACTTTGGAATTTTGTCAAAATTATCTTTGTATATTGCTGAGTTTATATCCATGATTCTTCAAAATATTGTGTAAAGTTTCCTCAAAATCCTATGACATCTTTACTTGAGAGCCATTAGTTCTTTACCAACAGCTTTTAGGGCTTATTAAGAGGTTAATCTAGTGCTGTGGAAGTCAGTTTAAGATGTTCATTGACCAAGATTTGTGTTGGCTGTATGTACGTAGGAATCCAATCAGCCTTCTTCTCATGTAATAAATTTGTGAAGGATATTTTAATATCCATTGTAAATACCTAGTTACTATACTTGGTTGAGTAGATTGTATATTGAAAGATTGTAGATTGTAGATTGAAAGTTCATGACAAAGATGGCTGTAATTGATCATGAAGTCCTCAAATAATTTTACGGGATTTCCATCTTTTTTAAAGGCAGTAAAGTGAGCCATCAGTTTAGGAAGTTACATGTAGGTCGATCATAGAATCATAGAACCGTTAAGGTTGGAAAAAACCTAATATCTTAGTGATATTAAACTGAACTATTATTTGATAATGTGGCCTTATGCAAATATTTTCTTTTTTTCTAAAAGATTTCGAAGTATTGCTAAATCATACTTCAGAAGAGCAGATGGTGTCTTACTGCTATATGATGTAACATGTGAAAAAAGCTTTATTAATGTGAGAGAATGGGTGGATATGATTGAGGTAAGACCCTTGCATATGTTAGAACTTAAAAGCTATGTTTCACTGCACTATTAGGTTTTTTTTATTTATAAAATTATATTAGATGTAAATTGTAATTATCCAGACTGGAGGCTGTCATAGAAATAAAAGCTATGTGGAAGTCCTAAATGTATCCTGATATACTCAGTTAGAATTCAATCTGATACATCTTTGTGTGTTAAAGGATGTTGTGCAATGACACTCTTACCATTCACTTCCTTTTAAAATGAATGTGACAGCATATTTCAGATACCTTCTTGTGGATGGCTTGAATATTCCTTGGAGTCTTTGCATTTTAAACCAATGTATTAGATTCTGTAAATTAGCTATAGCTTAAGTGAAATTTTCAGTAATTCTTTCTAGTTATGCTTCTTGGTTTTTTTATTTGAATATGAATTCGCATGTAGTGCAAGGGGTTTTTCTCTTCTGCTGGGGATGCTTAATAGGAGGGAAAGTGGCAAGCAAAATACTTAGTTCATCTTCTGTGAAAGCATTTTCTTTTAGTCATGGTATAGGAGTTGGTTACTTTTCCCTTAGTAATTTTGTCATACAGCATTTAGATGCAGTAACTAATTCCATTAGATTAACTTAACAAATTAAATTCCTTTTTTGGGAAACAAGGCTTATGGGAATGGAAACATGTCTTTGCGGGCTGATAGTTAAGCTGACTGCTTACATTTAGAGTGCTTTATAGAAAATTCTCAGCATAGCTTTTATAATTTGTCAGTTTTTTTCTACTAGTGTACAAGACTTTGTGGAAAGGAAATTGATATGACATGATGATGTTAGCCATTTCTTTGTATTGTGAGTGTTCTAGCAATAACAGGATGTGACTCCTTACAGGATGCAACTCATGAGAATATTCCAATTATGATGGTGGGAAACAAGGCAGATCTCCGTCAAGATGTTACAGAACAAGGGCAAAAGTGTGTGCCTATAAACTATGGAGAAAAGCTGGCTATGGTAAGGTCCAAGTGTATCTCATTAGTATAAAATGGTCTTAGGAATTTTTATCTGAAAGCCATATGAGAAACTAGTAAACAAAGGTAATTTTATGCTCATTTGTCCAAGTCAAGTAATGTGGATTCATGGACTTAGCATTAATCTATCGTGTTTTGATGGTGTTTGCTGGGTTAAATCACATCTCAGTGTCTGCTGAGCTGAAGTTCATTATTGGCTCTGAAAAACTTCTCAGTCTTTCTCATAAAAAGGTGGATGGACAGACGACTGAGTTTTTCTGCTGCCAAATAGAAGTTGCCAGTTCAAATATGAGGCACACTATTGACTGTCTGTCCAGATTTTGTGTGGAGTATTTTCATCTTCAAGAGACTCTTGTATTCCTGCCACATGTGCGGAAAGAAAAAAATAATTTTCTGCTATAAATAGAAGTGTGAACAAGTTTTTTTTGCACGTATTTATATGGGTCAAAGCGATGCACAAATCCTGTATTTTGTAGAATAATAGGAGGAGTCTTAAGGGTCTTGGATGGATGAATGCTTGCACAAGTGATTGATTATACTGGGATAGATACCATGTCTGTTACTTGTGGAATGATGGTTTTTTTTGGTTAACTTACAATAACCAGATGCTATAGTTACAGTAGCTAGCAAGTTAGGTTAAGTAACCTGTCCTGGCCACTTTCTTACTATTTTACAGTCTTGTGGACAAGAAGATTGAGTTTGAGCATTAAGTTTATAATATGGCTTTTTTTCAGTTTATTAATTCAGAATATACTGATTATAAACCAGAAATAATTAAAAAACAATTACTGTTTTATTTCACAGTACTAAAGAGAATGTGTTGGACAGTGAAAAACACTAGCAGAAATCCTGTTCATTTAAATGTACTGTCATTCTTTGTGTTATTCAGGAAACAATTTGTAATTAAATGTACCCATTCACATGGGAGCCATCTCAGATCAGTTAGCTTAACATTTTATTTTTACTCACAGACTTACAATGCACTATTCTGTGAAACAAGTGCTAAAGATGGATCTAATATTGTAGAAGCAGTTCTTCATCTTGCTCGGTAAGTAACTATGTTTTATTTTCACCTAAACACATCTGAGTATATTTTATAAAGAGGACATGGTATGTGAATGCACATGGAAAGATACACATATAGTTTTAAAATTGTACCAATGCTAAAAAAATTTGAAAAGAATACTCTGTTAAATCATTATAGGTAAATGCAAGATGGCATGTATTCACAGTTTAATGAAATAACATTTTTGCTTGAAAATGTTACAAAGCTCTGTCAATAATTAAAATTTAAACCAGGACTCAGTTACAGAGCCCACAATTTTAAGACCTGTTTGCTGAGTGAATTGTAATTTTAGTTGTACATGGATTTGTTTTCTTGATGATACTTTCATAATTTATTTTGAAATGTAATAATTCTATGTGTAATTATTTTTGATTCTCTTACACATATTAATGTTTATTCAGTTTTATTTCTGACCATTCTAATTGCATATATTTTCTTTGATGTCCCCTTCTCTAAATTATTTACAGATAGAAATTCGGTTTATGTACATTTAGCACCCTGGTATTTCTGTTATAGTGTGTGAGCCAAATATTACAATTCTACTACCTTTTCAAACCATTTTTGGTTAAAGTATAATTTTGAAAGGCCTGTAAGAAAGAAGAAGTTGTGGTTCCAAGAAAGTGGTCTGTAGCCCATAATCAATCATATATGCACAGCTTTTAAGTCTGCATTTCTAAAAAACATCCAACAACATGCATTTTTTCTATGAAAGTAAATTCATACTTGAAACTGAAGTTATTTGTTTTTGTACTTAGAGCTATGAACATACTCTTTTTTACGGTAAAATACAGAAGCAAATAAAAACTTCTCAAAAGAAAATGGAAGATAAATCAGAACATGGGGGAGTTACTAGATATTAAAAAAATTCATATTTTTATCACTATGAATTGAATAGAAACATCAATATGATTACCAAATTGGAAAGTTGTGAGACACGTTGATTCTGTGCTAATTTATATTGTATTAGCCATACAGTAGATGGTGATGAACTCTGCAGCATATAGTGGTAGAAATAGAAGAATGAACATGAATAGAAATGTGTTAATTGAGTGCAAGTTTTTGTTTTTGTTTTTTACAGTGAGGTGCGAAAACGAAGTGATAATCAAGATGATACAAGATCAGTAACCAGCCTGGCTGGGACACCCGTCAAAAAGTCAGCACTCACAAAAACCTGTTGCAATGTTTAAATGACAAATAATTTTCCTTAACTAAATAACTTGTATATTTAAAAAAACCCAAGTTAACAACTAAACCAAAATTTTTCAGTAGTGTTTCCTTTTTATTATGGATTTATACATTTGTATATTTAGAAGCTACACATAATCTTCAAAGTCCAGACTCTACTTTCTACTCATTCAAATTTGTGAAATTGCTTCGCCCCATAGACTCTTTCTTCAGTTTTTTAACATAATATTATTCAGTGCAATGAGCTCAGAATCAATGCTACAGTAGTTGCTGCATACAATATTGTAATATATATTCTTGTCTCTACCTGCATGTTTCTTCATGGCATTCGTATTTCTTATATACAGAACGTAGTAATATCCAATATCACTCACAGGTAAAGAAAAAATTACAGCTTCAGTTAATATAATCTCTTTTTGATCGAGTCTGCTTATCTAGTTTATGACAGCCTTAAGTATATGTTGATTAAACATTTCTTAAGAAAACTCCAAACCATTAAGGCTTGCCTAGGTCCAAGTAATCCCTAAGTTTAGCGGAACCAGAATGGTCTTTATCAGGAGAAGACAGTGGCAGGTTCATGGTATTCTGTTGTAGTTCCTCAAAAGTTGGCTAGTTAGAATGTATTTCATTTTGAGTGTTGGGGTTTGACTAAGAAGTGAGAAATAGACTTTATAACTGATCCTACACAGCTAAGAGGTGAAAGAAGCATTTGTCTGGACTATTACAGTTCAAAATTCCAGAGAGAATGTAACACCTGTGATATGTAGAATTGCTGAAATGAGTTATGATCCAATATCTATCTGCCTATTTAAGTTAGATGCATATTGTTACTACGGACTGGTCCAAGTTGTAATTTTTCCTTTGCTTTTTCAATTATCTTCTATTCAGTCACTAACTGAAAGATTGTAATAGTACATAGGAGTCTGATTTAATATATATTTTAGTACATTTTTTATAAGTTTTAAATCAGCAGGTGAAAGAATTGCTGCACATGCACAAGCATTTGTAAAATTTTTCAGTAAAAGAACCCTGGAATGAACAGCAATCACTTTAATGAGAGTTCCTTCAACTGATTTTAGAAAAGTTCTGAGAAACTTACCCCAGAGGGTGGTAGCTTTAGGTGTCAGCATCTCTAAACTGAATTTTGCTTAAAATAGTTCCCAAGAGTTCCATAATGTAGTAAAAAATTATGGGCATTTGTACAGTTAACGGTCAAAATCCAGTTCTTAACTTTCACTGATTTTGGTCAAAATAGGATAGGATCTTTTCAGAGCCAGAAAACTGTTGTCTTCTCTGTTTCCATTAATAAAACATCTTCAAGCTGAAGCCTAGTTTAGTAAATCAAACCTGGATAAAGTTTCATCAGCTGATGGAAAAACCATATGACTAGTAGCTGTTTGTTGCATTTTATCAGCACTGTATGGCCTGTACTGTGTTATCTCTTGTATAAAACATGGGGATCTGATAAACAGGAAGGTTCATAATTTACAAATAATAAAAAAGTTTCAACTAGGAAAATAATTGGTTTTAGGCATCCTTTCAAATATGTAATCAGAGCAGCTAATCCTTGGGTAATTATCAGAAAATTTTTTACCAAGAGAGAGAAATCTAATGCCAGAATGAATAAGACATTTTATTTCACTGTATAATAGTTCAGACCTAGAAGACAAAACATGTTTGGTGAGGGTTTTTTGAAGTACTAGGAGAATCTTCACATGCTACCTAATTCCATGCAGGAGATTTCAGGGTTGTAGCATCTTCCCAAATAGCAGTACAGGATGCCTCACTGTAGTTCTGAGACTTATCTGAAGCATGTGGCAGAGAATGCAGGACACTCAAGTGTATCAGAAATATGCCTAACCACATACATATTGTTTGCTGTTAACCTTCATTATTTTAAAAAATTAAAATACAGCTTCAATTAGCTTCTTTGAGCAGAAAAGCCAAATTTAACTGACTGCTTTGATGAGGGCCTCTTCTGTGTTCTTTGTGTGAACCCTTCCCTTTGTCCATATGAATGAAATGGAAGTAAAATTAATTTGGGCAGTGTTTGCAGTAGGGAAAAATGTGGAAGATTATATAGTCCTTGGTTTGTGAAGTGTGAGCCTTCAACATGTAGGCATTTGCATTTTCTTGGGATAAGATCAAGATTATAAATTGTTACTTATGTTCCAAAAATGTTTCTCACTCAGTGTTGTTAGCTTGGAGAGCCTGGACTAGGGATCAGTGTTCTAAGTGTGTGTCCTGAGCTACTGTGTTTGACCAGCTTTGTGGTCTTGGCCTCCAGTAAATGAGGTGCAGTGTTTGCTTAAACATAATTGACACACCTGCATGAGCAAAGTGTTTTGGCTGGATACAGAGAATCACATAAAGTGATTTGCAGGAAGGATTTCTGGAAGTGGTTTTGTCCAGCCTTCCAAGGACCCAAGCAGAGATGGACTTTGGCTAGCTCTAGATTTGGTTATCTGTGGGGTTGGATAGCCTGCCTGTGAAAATGCTCCAGGACAGAGGTACTCCTACCATTCTGGGCAACATGTTCTCATACTTGTCCTCCTTTTCTGGATAAACATTTCTTTTCATGTCCAACTTCATTTCCCCAAATGACTACACATTTCTAACAGTTTTCCCCCATTCTGTAGAAGAATTTGACTATAACCTTGGTCATTTCCCTTTCAGTATCTGTAGCTCTCCCTTGGCCTTCTCTCCACCAGTGTCACAACATCAGGAGTATCTCTTGCAAAATGTCTCTGGGTTTCACATCCCAGAAATAGCAGCATGCGTGCATGTGTAGTAATTGCTTTCATATCTAATATTTTTATCATACAGAGGGTGCCATGAGAGTATCCATGTTTGTAGAGAGGCTGGTTGAAGGACGTAAGTTCAGGGACTTGCCTCCATACCAGTTTTTCCCTCTCTGCAGGCCACTGATGTTTTCGATACTTTTGTTTTTAATTTATTTTAATAACCAAAATCTACTTATGTTGTTTAGTCAAATTATGTAGCCTGAATCAATTTATTAAGTTCTGTAATTTTTTTGAGTCATGTAAAGCAACTTTAATTTGAAACAGTGTTGTTTTCTAAATAAGATTCAGGGTTGAAGGTTGTTAGCTGTTAACAAAGTTTTACCTTGGAGGAAATTTATGATCAACGTCTAGAGGACTGAAAATGCACTATTAAATGGGGATATAGCTATAGCTCAGTTGGAACTCATTTTAGAAATCCTGTGATGGTCAGCTCCATCAAATTTTGAATGTTCACATAATACTGTGTTGAATTTATGTTAAAGCAAAAGAACTTGGAATAATATTTAAATCTAGAAATTAAAGCATGTATTTATACGTGGAAATAATGAATGCATAATTTTTTCTGTTGTTTCACTTTAAAAGGTTACCTTGTCTTCCGCCTAAAAGGTAAAATGGCAAACATCAGCTTTATGCTCTGACATGGTTGCACTATTGTCCTTTGAATGTTTTTATGGTTTTGTTTAGTACATAAGAACTGTTTGTTTAATCACACAAATTTATTTTTTTAGTCGGTGAACGTGTTCCCTTAAGACATGTATTTATTTGAAAAAGAAATGTCTTTTATGTTTTTCCACGTGATCTGTAAATAAATTATTTTTATTCAGTTGACATGGAAACATTATTTTATCCTGTATTTTTGACCCTTTTTAATTGTAATTTATTACACATTTCTGAGGTAATAATTCCTATGACACACTCCAAAAATGTTTTGATCATGTAAGTTCTTGTAACTACTTTGTGCCTGTTTAGCATATATTACTGGCTTAATAAGACAAACTTCAGCTTCTAAGTTCTGTTATTGCCTTACATGGCTTAAGTATTTTTCTGTGTAACTACTTTTGTATTGACTAGAAAATCCTCTGTTAGGAAAAAAAATTACAGTTATAAATCTGTATAAGATGCTAAAATGTAGTTTAAGGAAAATATCTATAGGCCACTCCTTCAAGGAACATCGTTCAGCTGTGCATACATGCAGATCTCCAAATAAAGTAATAAGTTCTGTGTTAGTGCAGGCAATCCACATATATATCCTTTTAAAGATGGTTTCTATTTTTTCCCCTATCAACTGTTATGCATCAATGGTAGGGTAGCATTTTAGGTAAAAATACTGCAGTCAACGATCCCTGATTCATAAACCAAAGAGAATAATATATTCATGGTACTTCATTATATTATAAAGAAACATATTTTCAAGATGTTTCTAGTTCTGTTAGATAGTTGTAAAAATGGACTAATATCTCATGTACAGTTCCAGTGGCCTTTACCACTACCTCTACCAGACTTGATATAGTGTGTAATTCTCTAATGCTGTCTGGGCTACTTATGGATTAGGGAAGCTTTTTTTAGAGTGCCAGTTATTTTATTATTTATCTTCCACTGTATTACTATCAGTCCTAATCCTTTCTTATTGGTATCCTTAGGACTAGTAATACCAATATTTGTCATTATTAATTTTTTAAAACTATTCCTTATTTTGAGGAAACTTCCTGTAAAAGAAAATGTGACTCAATATGTAAAGTGTTACTGAGTCTGTACAAAGAAGTCCTTTCTCTGCAACTCTGCTCCTTGAGTTACAGCTTCAGATAGCTGGACTAATACAAAATTAATCGTGAAGTTGCTGAGTAACAAATAAAACCAAGCTGTGGAAGTTTCCCACTTCAGAAAGGAAGCATGTAAAATGTGAATCTGTTTTTAAACTAGTATGAGGAAGAAATTGTACCCATTGTGTGTTCATCTTTCAATAAAAGTCTGTATATACTATAAATAATTCTAAATTATGAAAAGGTTTTAAAAATTTTATACAACTAAAACTGGATTTAGTGCAGCTTGTCTTTCCTTGAAACAACTCATTATTTACTGTAAGTTTGTATATATAGGTTCAAAACTGACACCTTTCCTGTATTAAAAATTACTGTATAATAAAATACGCTTCAATAGCCATTTTTCTAAAGTGTATTTTCTTATCAGTACATACGAACAGCAGTCCAGCATAAAATCTGTGACCTGTCAGCTTAATGTTGTTGTTGTTCACTGACTTCTGCAGCCAGTTGCATGCAAGAGTGATCCAACTAAACACCGGTATCTGGCTGCCTCCAAATTTTTAGCCTCAATGAACAGTCATTAGCTTTGAGCTGAGAGATGTCTCTTACTGTGATTCTCAAATAAATCTTCTGTACTTCTTTACAAAGATGCTGTACTGTACTGTAAAGATGCTGTGCTGTAAATTAGCTGTACTTCTTTACAGAGATGCATTAGCCATGCTGTCCCTAACCACTAAGATGTGATATTGGTAAAGTAAGAAAGAAAAGAAAATAAGTAGCCCAAAATAACAAGCCTCTTGCAAATATGCTTCGTGTAAGACTCTAGGCGTCAAGCAAAAAATACTTAGGGGGACGTATATCAAAGACAAAAAATGCCCCAAAATACAAATTAAAAGCTGCATCAGGTAAAATTGTCCCATTTAGATGTTACCATGGAATCACAGAATCGTGTAAGTTAGAAAAGATCTTCAAGACCGAGTCCATTGGGTAAGACCAAGTCCTGTGCTTCTAAGCTCACATGTGACCACTAATGATTGGATTTGGAGCTGAAGCATGAATGTGTGCTGTTTCTGAAGCAGAACAATAAGCCCTGGAAGGATGGGATGGGGATGAGGGGTGTGTCACTGTCAAAATGCCCTTTTCAAAACCCAATTTCCTTTCTTTTAGAACTCAAGACATCATATTTGGTGATGTCTTGAAAAATACCTCTTCAGGTATTTTTCCCTTTTATTTTTGTAACCTGTTCTTCACCAGCCACAAAAGCAGTAAGAATTAAAATGTGGTTTTGCTTCCTTTATTGCTTCCACAAATTAAAAGTTATTGTTGAAACTGAATCATTTAGCCGTATTTAACACCTGATGTTATCAATGTATAATCAGAAACCATTTTTATAATCTTACATTGGGGGCTATATCTTTACTGACATAGTCAGCAGGGAAGTCTAGTTCACCAGCTAGTAATGTAAACCAAGGAAAATTAGGCGTGCAACAACAAAAGCTGGTCTTACTGCAACAAAAAATACACACCTGGTAGTTTTGTTTAAACTTTTCTGTTACTTTCTGCCAATAATCACAGATTTTCTAAGAACTTGCTATTGTTCTCATTTTGAAAAAGATATTTTAAAAAAATCTTAATTAAAAATAGGAAGCAAATCAAAGACAGAATCAAGGATGTTGTCCTTAAAAAAATGGAAAAAAAAACCTCCATGCATTCCTTATGATTAATGACAAAATGTAAGATACAGGAAAAAAAGACCGGGACTATATTTAGTACACAATGCTGACTGCCTCATGTTTGTTTTTCCTGAAAGTAGCTTTCCACTTCAGTCTGTATCCATTCCTGTGGAATGTTTCCTTTTTGTAGCTTTTAGGGTACTGTTCTTTTCACGTCACAAACATATTTTTAGAGATAACTGTAGTTGGATTAGTTGGAGAAAATCTTCAGGAATTTTGCAGTAAATTTATCAAAGTTCTCTTTATCAGTTGAGTAAGTTAAAGTACCTGAGATTTGCAACGGTTCCACAAAACAAACTCACTTAACATTTATATTCTGAATAGATGCACATTCTAAGATAAAATAAGGAAGCAAATTAACTGTGAAAAATGTCTAACTAAAACCAGGTCTGTGAGAGCAGATGGTACTGTATGAAACTATGTGTGTAAGTGATGAAAATAAAAATAGAAGCTATTTATTGAGTGAAATGTTTTAGATTAATCTAAACCCCAAACTGTGAATTATAGTACCAGTTTGTGAAGTAGTTGATATTTTCCAAAATACTTCTGCTAGTGTTTATGCTAAACTAAAGACATTGTTCTGGCACAATCAGAGCTTTAATAAACTTTTCCATAGCTGAGTTGTGGACCACAAGAATCCTAGCTGCACCATACACAGCCCTTGCCAACTCTTGCAATTCTTACTCATTATACTTGATCAAACTGGTGGGAATCTGAACCAAAGCTGTATAGATGAAGTAAATTCTCCATTTCTGCAAATGCACAAGAATACGTATGCTTTTTCCGCATGTGTTTCCAAGTCATCAGAAGTGACCAAACACAAGTGATAGTGTAAGGCTAAGCAGCGACTAGTAAACTTGGTTTGTACAGCAATGATCCAATTCTGGAAAATCACGTTTAGGGAGTTATATATGTACACATATATAGCTGTACCTGTATACACGTAAACATTAGAATATATACTCTTTCTTCTTTTTGTTTATATACAAACATGCACACATTTATGTATTTATGCTGCATGTATACATGCATGTGGAACAATGACTACTGTCCCTTAAAAAAATTAAAATCCTGGATCACAGAACCCTTTCTGTAGTGGTTTTCGTAAAAGATAAGGGTGACATCAGTCATCTTGTCATGTTTTTTTCTCAGTGTACGTCTGCTCTATATCCAAGGCTGTGTCTTGCTAAACATGTACTGGCAACTACTTTTTACTTTTGAAAACCAGAGAATTTTTATGGGCTACTTTGCATATAGAATCACAGAATCATTGAGGTTGGAAAAGATCCTAAAGGTCATCAGTCCAACAATTAACCCAGCAGTGGCGTCACTAAACCATGTGTAAGTGCCACATCTACTTGTCTTTTAAATTTTTTCAGGGTTGGTGACTCAACCAGGTCTCCAGGTGTTGGAACCCAGGGCGCAGGGAATGTTTCTCTGCCTGTCCTGAGAAGTCCTGATCCCCACTGCTTTTAACCTTCGTCCATGGAGAAAGCTCCCAAGACTTTGGGATGAATCGGAATCTATGAGTGTGTGAAATAGATAGTAGTGTAGTTTATCACAGAGTGAAAAACTTAGAGTTTTGGGTTTTCAGTATGGAGGTAAATAGAAGACAGGATGGAGGATTTTGGGCGTTGTCTGATCTCCCTCTTGTTCTTCATCTACTCCATTTTCTGCAGTGTTGGTAGCACAGAGTGATGGTTAGAAAGAACCGCAATGCAGATGTTGTGTGGACAGACAAATGATTAGTTATTGGTAGAAAGGTAGAAATAAAATATGTTCTAAGAATTAATTGGATTAAATAGCTTTAAAAGACCTTGAACCAGTGTGTCTTGTTACTTTTGTATGCTAAGTCTGGCATGTATACAACATGCTGAACTTTTGATAAGAGAAAAAATAAACAGTAATCTGAAGACCAAAAACTGAGCCCTGTCCTTCTCTCATTCCTGGCACAGAATCTTTTAGGGGTCTCCCCATCAGGGGGATCCACAAGGGAGGTTTCTACACCCTGGCAAGGCTACTGTAACAATTTTTGTATCCCATTCTGTATTTACCTGAGAATGTGTATCAACTTTTGAGTATAGAAGTGCCTCACAATGAATTTCTCTCAAGATTTACATGGATAATTTACATTGCAAGGTGGTCATAAGGAGCAATAGTGTCTTTTCTATAGAATCAATGGACCATTTGAGCATTACAGTTCTCACAGAACAGCTGTGCTTTTTGAAAAAGAACGTGAATAATTGTAACATCAAAGTGCTGTGATGGACATAAAATCTGTCCTTAAGTGGGGAAGATACACAGATCATTTTATGTGCATAATGGATAGTTTTGGAGATTTTTCCTGCTAAAGAAAGTCTTGTGTCTTTTCATCTCTCTTTTTTTTCTCTCTCAGTGTATTTACAAATAATAAGGTACTAGGGTGGGTAGAAGTCATGCAGCCTGTGTGTAGTTGCTTTCCCAGAGAACATGATGACAAATCAAGGTTTTAAGTGAGTTCAAAATAAATATGATACTTAAAGTGGATGAAACAAATAGGTACTTTAAAGTCTGAAATATCTTTTGTGATTAGTTACTGATAGGATTTTGTTGAATAAAAGTAGTAAAATTTTACTTCCAAAGAATACATTTGAAGTCAGATGTGGAGCCTTCAAACCCAACAAGTGAAGCATGGACATGCTTATATTTTTAAATGAAAGATGTATAAGAAGGTTTAACCTTAATCTTTTTCTTTAAAGACAAGTTCTATAAACATTTTGTTAAGTCATAATATTTTGTTAAATTCCATCTTTTCCTTACTTTTACCTTAAATTTGTGATTTAGGATTTAGACAAGGGAGTACTTTATATATCAATAATTTAAAATCTTTTCTTTTTAAGGAAAGTAATTTATTGAAAAAAATATAAGCAAATATTTGAAGATTAAAAGACTGTTTGCACAGCACATGGAAAAAGACTTTCTGTTTTTCTCCCAAGTTCTGAAGTTTTCTCATTCTTATTTTCATATAAGAATGGGAAATGATCTTTTGCTTTATCCTGTGTCTCTACTTGTCTGTCCATCCCATACTCACTATCCTCTTTCCATGCTTTCCACACCCTTCCATTCATATCTTCTGATTTTCTTTCACCCATATCTGGTTTTTTTGCAAACATCCATCCCTTCTGTTTAACAATGCAAAGACTTTGTCTCCTGACATTCCCAGACTGTCACAGAAAATTTTCTCAGATAATCATGATAATTTCTTTGCCATGTTACTAAAAAGCAGCTTAGGTGGTAGACACTTCCTCTGAGATATTTCAGGTAGGGAAATTCAGGTAGTGTGAGGAAGGAAATTTCAGGTAGGAAATTCAAGGATATTTCAGGTAGTGTGTTTTTGTCACTATTTCTTTTCAGATCACAACTTTTTGGTGAAGTAGAAAAGTGTAGTGCAAGAACCTAGACGAGTGCACTTATGTGTCCCAGAGATTGAGTATAAGTCAGATAGCTGTTTAGTATAGCACACTATTCTGCCAGGTTCATTGCAGAAACTAAAAGGTTTACTAATGACAGAGGAAATAATTTGCTGCATTCATCTGAAGTGTTGTAGTCCTGGGGTAACCAGAAAAAGGGAATGTGTTGTGCTTGTCAGAGCACAAGTGCATAAGAATACAAAAGCTGTTGGAAAACTGAAAGATAAAAAGTGCATGAGCATGTTTTTTTTTAACTATTAATCTGATTAAGAAGAGAATTTTACTGAATCTAGCTACAGAAGACAAGTTTGCAAAATCGAAAAAATATGCGTCCTCACGACTGACTGATCTGCAAGGCCTGGGTATGTGCTCTGATCATGTTCCCCATAAGGAACACGCTTGTTTCCTGGTGAAACATAGGTTTAAGATTTTGCATCAAGAAACTGCATCAAAGGCTATGATTTTCACATTTTTTTTTTCAATACGGGCAAGGTCCCATCAGAATACAAATCTATAAGCAAAATAAAGAGAAAATAAGTCACAAAATATTGAAAATTTGGAACTACAATATTAAGGACTATCAAACAACTTGTCTATCATATAACACACTTCTTGTAAAAAAATACAGGTTAATTTTTAGCAAATATTAAAGCAGTCACTTATTCCCACTGAAATGCTGGGCAATTTTTGGAATGAAGGCAATGATGCACATTTATGATTTACTCTGCTTTTTGTGGAAATATCTGAAAATGTTTATTGTGAAAGTCCCCAGTAGTGTGAACACTATCACGTCTATAAGAAGTTTCATACCTAAATTACACCCATTTGTTATTTAACTAATTGTCATGTAATATACCTTTCTTGCTTTCAGCTTTTCTGAAATGCTTGTCATGCACAATTTTACTGACACGCAGAAGTATTGCTGGTCGTAATTGTATTGCACTACACATTTTATTTGCAGAAATATGTACTTATTTACATTCAAATACTTTGTTTAATCAAATGATATTTTAAGGCTAAGGTTAATTAAAATTTCAGTGTCATTAAATTCTGTCATAGTTCTATGAGCAGAAGATCACTTATCTTGAGAGCAAAGAAACCTTTTGCAGCAAAAGCTCTCTTCCCCAGTTGCATCTTCTGTGTTGTCACTGGAGGGCAGCAATGTCCAACAGAAAACTATTTTACTCCTCAGGTTTGGCTCGTGCTGCAAAAGCTGACACTCAAGCCCCCCATTTTAGAAATACATCCAGTCCAGACGTGGGTTTGTACAGCAGAGCATTTGCCCTGTGCTAGTTAAATCCAGTTCTGTTTTCATTAAAACAGCCTTTCTGAGCTGTTTATTACTTGCTTGTGAAAACTCCCCCAAGGCTAAAATTTCACATTCAAGAATCTTACACCACCTTCCCACCCTCCTCCCCACCCCCACTACACTGGACTTTTGCTGTAGATTGGTTTGGCTCTTCTCTCGTTGGAGTCTGTGGTGCAGCAGATACTGCTGTGACTATGGGTGCCAGCTGCCACCTTGCAAAAATAGTTGGATGAATTTCATTCTTTGATTTATTTCATTTGTCTTTTAGGTTACTATTATTATGAAAAAAACATTGTTAGGGAAATTTTCTCTAGTGACAAGCATTTCATTATAGCTTTGAATGGATGGAAAGAACCCCATTCTACCACCTCTGACTGATGTTTTACAGAATGAGGGATGTGTGCTGTGTTTTGTGTCCTAGACTGTCTTGTGGGCTTAAGAGATTACTTCTTCTAAGGATCTCTTTATATGTGTATCTTGCTAGCCTGACTATGTTAATTTTGAGTAAGCAAATAATAAAAATATAAGTAGAAGACATTCACTTTGCGAATATCCTGATTAGAGTTTTTGTTAGTGTAGAGGCATGCGGTAATTGACAATTAACTCAATTCAACTAAAACAGCTGTAAATGTTAAGACTGGCTAGTCCCAAGGTATTTATTTATTCATTGCTCCATTTCATCAATGCAGAAAGGTTAGTTCTTTACCCTGCTGATCAGCCTAGGGTAATGAACAAATGTTTGCAGTTGGAAACAAATAAGCTCCATGCTAGCCTTACTGTGTGCAATGGAAAACACTTGCAAACATAGAAAAAATGACTCATTAAGTGGTGAACCTCTGACCCTGGAACAAAGACACTGACCTGATGCTACAGGAGTTTTTGCCTTTACTGTGGAGGCTGTGGGTTGAGGTGAGAACTAGCCCACCACTGCTCTCACTGCCCCTGCTAATAAGGTCTAGGCTAACTACCTGTGGCTGTGGAGATCTTGATGCCCCCATGGGGTCATGGTATCCTTGAATTAAAAATTGCCATATGCTGTATAAACTAATACATAAGGCTACCTATAAGGTCCCAACCTTTGGCAAGGTGCTGGCTGGTGCTGGCCAGTGCGAGTGGGCTAAGGTGGGATAAGGATCCCGGGAGCTGGAGAGTGAGGGTGAAGCAGGACCCTGGCTCTGAGGGATCACCTGTAGTTCCCCCTCAGCAGAGGGGCTGCAGAGTGGGAGTGGGAGGGTGAAGCCACAGGGCTATGCTCCCAGCTACTATAAAACATTGTCCCCTGGCTTGACTGGTATGGTGAGGTGGTGGGTCCTGATATCTACTGCTGGGGATAAGCCCCAGGGTGTATTTCTTTGAGTGGACCCTCTCCCATATTGTGTGTACAAAATATGGTCCTTTCTGTGGGAGAAGAGAGAGCACATATTGCTCCGATGCAGACCAGTGAGACTGGTGAGTGTGGAGAGGAAATCAGTGTAATGAATGAAATAATTTAATAGTTACTGGAAGGAAATAGGCTCAGAGGCTTGGGGAGAGATGAGAACAGAAACCAAAGTGGGTGAGTGGAGGTCTAGAGAGAGTGCTGTTTATATGGACTGCCTGCAACAACACCTATTTTTGAGAGGATATCAAAAAGGATATCAGCCAGTCTGTGTGCAGCATGTGTCCTTGCTGCACACTGGGTGACTGGGTGTTGATGCTGCCTTGAGCTCCTGCACACCCTGTGGAGGAGCAGGGCACAGCCCTTCCATGGGACTCTGCTGTACAAGTTTATATGGATTCCCATTGGTTTACGTAAGTTTTGGGGGTTTTTTATGACAGAGAATTTCAAGATTGTTTCATGTCCACTATCTGGAAGAGGCCCAGATCTGACATAATCTTGGGGAGGAAGGACATGTTGGTGGCTGTAGCTGCTGGGGACTGGGAGCTGGGGCATTCAGGCTTAAGCACCTCTCCAGCCGCCCTGGGCAGCAAATGCTGAAACCCCATACAAACTTGTGTATAAGCCTGACTGTGTAAAGGTAGGATCTAATCCCAAATTAAAGGGTAACTGTATAGAAGTTGTATTACAGACCCGTTGGACCCCACAAGGAGTTTGTAAGATGGTGGGGGCTGAAGCTACTGTGAGGGGATGGTGCTTCCAGAGACAAAGTGTGAATTGTTACTTTTCCTTTTCCTGAACTGAAACCATAAGGAAAAAGGATTTTTTTTTTAGGTCTCATAGAAAGCTTTGATTTCTGGTTTTTTTTTTTTTCCCTGTGGTTTTTGAGAGGAGTTGAGTAAGATGACAATAATTTAAAAGCTAGTCTAGCTGTATTTCTTGTGGAGATTTGATATCAAATGGCATATATATGTATGTGTGTGTGTGTGTGTGTGTTCATGTGTGTGCCTATTAATATATATACACACACCCCCACACACATTTTTCCAAAATGAGTTGCTTATGAGGTTTCAAAAGCCATGTTTATATGATTGTTTTTGTGTTGCTTCAGTAACTCTGGAGCATTTATCCATGTAACAGCATGGCCTTCTGCTTCACTGGTTATATAGAACTCATGCCTCAATAACTTTGATAGGATTCAGATGAAATGCTGCTTAGTGTATTTTGTGTTTAAAAGCTTACTTTTAGCAAATAAGAAAAGCAGTCATTTAAAAAGACATAATCAGGTTGACTTAATAGGCTAATTAGGTTTAAATATATATATTAAAATAGATGGCTGAAGCACTTCTTTTTAATTGATGTAAATGTTGCTTTTTATTGTGGTACAATTGAAATGTGGACTATTGTCAAATATAGTTTTTGTAAATGAAGAGATCTTCATCCCCGTATAAAAAAATAATATCTTAATTGGCAGTGTATTTGAGGAATTGATTATGAAAGTTGTTTTAGGAAGACAAATATCCATGTGACTTTTACAGAATCTTCACAAGTGAACAGTTACTACAGGGCATTGTGGTGCTAATTTCAATTAGCCTGCAAGAATAAGCTTAACCCTTGTGTTACCAGTACTCCAAAATGATTAAACTGACAGAGTAGAATTGGCTGTCCTAGCAGATAAGTGAGACTCCATCAGACAAAAGTTAAGCAAGGAGCACCCCTAGAAGGGTAGTCCCCATATTTCAACTGACTAACTGGTCATTCTCCAGTTGCTTTCTTGAAGGTTCTTAGAGTTCAGCAGTTACTCTCAGTGTTCATCTGTTGTTCCAGTGACAGATGAAGGTTGATCTGGAACAAGTAAGAAAGTAGTTTTTTGAATCTGAGAGTCTTACCAGCTATGTCTTCTCATATGTCACTGAAATTCCATCTCAAACTCTGGTGTTAGTAATTCCTCAAGTATGGGAAAGCGGAAGGGTTGTCTTGCAAGTGAGCTTCCTACATTAGAACTCCAATAGCTTAAATTCCAAATCTAGAATTCAACCCAGACTTGAAACAACTGATTGCACCTAGGGAAAGAGGGATATGACAGGTAATAGTTGAGCAACTATTTTTGAGTGCTGAAATCAGCAAGATCTATTAGATAATGTTTAAAAGATTGTTAAATTCACTTGGCTTATCTCATCAAAACTTAGTAAATAAGAGACTAAGAATGCCTGAAAGGTTTTTTTCTTAACAAGCAGATGACTACCAGTTAGAGAACTTATTGGAGAAACATGACAAGTTGTGGTTATTACACTGTCTCCAGAGTACTCTCCAGAATCTATTACATGTAGCTGTTTGCCAAAAATGGCTGGAAATCTACACTGGTGATTTTTTTCATCCTTTTTTAACTAGCAGGAAATATGCTACTCAGTGGATATGGAATTGACTGGATGGCCACACTCAGAGAATTGCAATCAATGGCTCAGGTGGACACCCCAGGGATGACTGGTGTCCTCAAGGCTTGGTGTTGGGGCCAGTGCTGTTAAACAGTCCTGTCAGCAACATGGACAGTGGGATGGAGTGCACCCAAGCAGCACCAAGCTGTGTGGTGTGGTTGACACACTGGAGGGAAAGGATGCTATCCAGAGGGACTAAGAGGTCTGAGACATGGGCTTGCGTGAACCTCATGAAGATCAACAAGGTCAAGCGTAAGGTCCTGCACTAGGGTCAGGAAAATCTCAAGCACAAATACAGGCTGGGCAGAGAATGAATTTAAAACAGTCTTGAGGAAAATGCCTTGGGAGTGCTGGTGGTTGAGAGGCTGGACATGAGACGGCATCCTAGAGAATCAGTTGTGTACCAGGCTGTATCCACAGCAGTGTGACAATCAGGGCAAGGGAAGGGATTTGGTTCCTCTGCTCTCCTCTGGTGAGACCCCACTCACAGTGCTGCATCAGCTCTAAGGCATGCATCAGTGGAAGGACATTGAGAAAGTCCAGAGGAGAGCCATGAAGATGATCAGAGAGCTGGAGCACCTCCCCTGTGAAGATGGGCTGAAAGAGTTGTGACCATTCAGTCAGGAAAACAAAAGGCTCCAGGTAGATCTTACAGCAGCCTTTCAATATCTAAAGAGGAGCTACAAGAGAGCTGGAGATGGACTTTTTTACAAGGGCTTGTAATAATAGAACAAGAGGAATGGCTTCAAACAGAAAGTGAGTTGACTTAGATCAGATAAAGGAGTTTTTTACAATGTGGTGCTGAGACACTATTTCAGGTTGTCCAGAGAATTTGTGGGTGACCTGGAAGTGCTCAAGGCCAGGCTGGACAGAATTTTGGGCCACCTGATCTTGTGGAAAATGTCCCTGTCCATGGAAGAGGGGTTGGAAATAGACAAACTTTAAAGTCCTTCCAACCTGAACTATTCTATGATTCTATGAAATATTGACATCAGATGTTTACTATTCCATTTTTCTGTGGTAATCTTGGACCTGCTGTTTCAAGTACTTTTCCATTCATGATTCAGGAACATTTCCACAAGACATGCATATATACTTGAGCTATGGAAATTAATCTTTTGGTGAGGTACCATGAGTAGGTACACTTTAAACACTTGAAAAAGAGAACTCCCTATTCGGTCATTTAACCCCACAGACAAATAATTCTTCCTTATTTGGTCTAACGAATTTTTTTTTGAGCTCATGCAAAAAGATAAAGCTCATCTCGCACTTTGAGAATTGTTGCAAGACAACTTTAACTGGAATGGTGAAAGTCTTCATTTATAATTTATTTTTATCTGATCCTTTTTTTCAGTGTGTGTCCCCGTTCCCCCCATCCCCTCCATCTCCCCCCTATTCACGGTTTCAGTATGAAACTACACTGGTTAATAAAGTATAGAACAGGAACCACTGCCTGTATTACAAAACTCTGTTTATTTTGAGAAAACCCTAGGCTGTGCCTCCATGCAAGTTGTTTTTCCTGCTGTCTAGGTAAATCAGGTATTGGTGAGGCTGGGTCCATATCAGTTAAGCTCACCAAACAGCTGCTTAATCTAAGAGTTTTTTAATTAAAACTTTATTTCCTTCAATTAGAGACAGCTGAATGCCCAGCAGTGAGGAGGCAGAAGAATGTGGGCTGTGGAGCTGGTCTCTACTATATATTGGAAACATGTAAAATGTATAATGGGGAAGCATAAGAGCTAAAATAAATTGCTTGAAATAAATTATTCTGAGTAATAAGCCCTGCTCAGTGGTGAGCACCATTTGTCTAGAAGAAAACATGGTTTTTAAACCTTGCTTAGAATGCAAGTATATGTTGTGAGCTGCTTCAACTGCTGGAGCAGTGATCTGGGTGTTGTAGTTTGATTTGGTTAATCTTTTTTCTTCCATTGTTTCAGGTGATCAAGGGAACCTGATAGGGCCAAAGAGCCTGTAATAGTCATTGTTCACATGTCAGCCTTAGTTTCATCTTGCACAAGAAGAAATTCTTACATTTTATTGCTTATGTTGTTGACATAAGTAGCTAGAGATCTAGAGATATGGTGTTACTTGAATCACTAGAGTGTGTTATCTAGAAACCATGGGCGAGTTGACACCTGAAATTCTTGTAGCTGACCCCTGACTCTGGGATAAGAGTAAAACATTTTTTGAAAAACTGTTGCAGAAGATAGAGCAACCAAATGTAGGTTTAATCTTTTCATCCTAGATATAGCTCTGTGTGGCAGAAGACTTAGTTCTCTTTTGGTTTTACAAGAAGATATTGCAAGATGCATAGTATTATCTCTGATAAATTTTTTTCATGAGAGTCTCACATCAATAAGTACAGAATGCCAAGTTGCTATCTGAAGGGATTTGGGAATGTCAAGGAAAGCTTGACATTCAAAGAATTAAAATACAAATCTTAGTGTGAGCTTGGACAAAAGAAGATTTCTCTGATTTCCAACTATTTTTTCTTCAAATCTCTATATTTGTATCAAAAAAGAAAATGTAACTTTATGATTGTTTTCTTATATTCTGCAGAATGTATGTTGTGAAGTGGCTAGTACTGTTAAACAAACCACCTGATACAAATGGATGATTTCACTTTTTTTTTGGATGGCTTTTTCATGGAAATGGTTGAGTAATTTCTGATAATACATCAAAATAAATTTAATATAGCCTTAAGCAGAGAGAAGCATGAGAAAAAAATTCTTAACTAGAAAAATTTGCTGTAATTGTAAGCAAGGGATAAAATTATAATAAGCATAATGCAGTCTTCCTTTTTCTTGCAACACAAAAAAAGTAAAACTGAAATGAAAATTTTAAAGGAAGAGAAGTAGAGTATATATGAGAGTCATTACTTCTAAACATGATGAAAAATATGTAAAGTCATACTTGTGTGTGATCTCTTACTGCATCAATATCCAACATGGAAAATTCAAAATTAATTTTACAAAATTATTTGATAGTTTTCTGTGATTCTCTTTTTGATTCACATTGCTGTGGATGCAGGTCTTATTATGTGGTAGGAAGGATTGATCTGTGTATTGATTTTTGAGGGGTACCTAAAGTCATGTAGTCCTTTGTCTTTCATCTTCCCTTTTCCCTTTCCCTGTGTAATTTCCCAGACAGAACCTTTCCAATAGAGATGAAGCATGTTTTTTCACTTGTGGAACAGCAACACCCTAGCTCTCTGAGACAGAACCAGCCACTAGGAAAAAAAACAAGATTAACTGGACTGTCTGTTGTCCCCCCAACAGAAAGAAGGCAGTAGGACAGAAGGTCAAAATAAAAGAATGAATGGAGACAATAGATAAGAGGGTCTGTACATGGAAGGATAGTCAATAAATGATGAGAATCATTGAAGACCCACCTCCATTGGGGGTGTTACCAGTGTCTGAAAGACCTACACCTCCTATCACAACCACTTCCACAACAACAAAAAAGAATATAGTTGTAGGTGATTGACTTAGAATTGGAATGGAGTCCAATATGCTGTGTGAACCTGGGGCCAGGGTTAAGGACATCACCAGGAGGCTTCCTGGTAAGGCCCTTGGACTACTGATCATTGCTAGTCTGCTATGGGGGTAGGGATGAATTTGCAATGCATAGGTTTTGGGTGATCAAAATGTCCTTCAGGGCATTCAGATCATTGGTATGGAATAATTACATTCATGGACAAAGGAAGGGCTGTGAATGCCACCTACCTGGATTTATGTAAGGCCTTTGACCTGGTTCCCCACAACATCCCTCTGTCTAGATTGGAGAGATGATTTGATGTGTGGAGTCTTTGGTGGATGAGGAATCGGTTGAATTGAGCTGGTTCCCCAGAGGGTAGTGACCAATGGCTCTCTGTCCTTATTAACACCAGTGTCAAGTGGAATCCCTCTGGATTGGGATTGGAAACGGTACTGTTTGATGACTTAAACAATGACATAAGGAAAGGGAGCAAATGTACCTCTAGCAAGTTTGCAAATAACATGAAGCTGAGTGATGCCATGGACACTCCTGAAGCATGGGAAACCATCCAGAAGGGCATGGTCAAGTTGAAGGAGTGGGACAGTGGGAATCACATGAGTTTCAACAAGACCAAGAGCAAGGTGCTGCACCTGGGTCACGGCAAACCCCAGTTCCATCACAGGCTGTGGGATGAACAGATTCTTCTGAGAAGGACTTGGGGGTGCAGGTGGATGAGAGGCTGGACATGACCCAGCAATGAGTACCTGCAACCTGGAAAGCCGAAAGTGTCCTGGGCTGCATTCCCAGCAGCCTGGCCAGCAGGGAGAGGGAGGGGATTCTTACCCTCTGCTCTGCTCTGCTGAGGCCACACCTGGTACACTGGCTCCAGCTCTGAAGTCTACAACCAAGGAAGGACATGGACCTGTTCGAGCAAGTACAGAGGAGGGCCATGAATTCTAGTAATAGCACACTATGTCCAATCAAATGCTTAATGCCATAACCTCAGGAAGACCTTAAGATAAAGGCTATTGGAACTAAGGAAATTCACTATATAAATGTAAGGTTTCATGCCTACTGTACTGTGTCTATTTGAGACAGAGGGTTTCTTTTTGTTTGGTTGGTTTTGGGTGTGGGTTGGGGTTTTATATATATATCTATATATCTTTTTTTTAAATAGTAGGCTTTATGATGCTATTTTGAATTTGTTACTGAAACACTGTTGCCAACAACTCATATTTTGGCTGTTGCTGAGTATTCTTTGCCCAGCATCATGGTTTTCCCTTTTTCTCACTTTCTTTCTTCCCTCACCTTCCCCTCTCAGGGTTGGACCTAGGCAGGAAGCTGGCAGGAGAGCTGACCCCAAAAGACCAAAGGGATGGTTTAGGCCATATAACATCACAGTCAGCAATGAAAGCAATAAAATCAATAAAAGGATAGAAGGCGGGATTAGGAACATGTGTTGTTTTGGCTTGTATTTCCCCAATTAATCATTGTGTGTTATGGTTTGCTAAGGCTCTGCTTTGCAGGAGGTGGCTAAACATCTTCTAGCATATGGGAAACAGTGAAACTGTTGGCTTCCACATGTAATTTTAACTCCCCTATTAAACTGGCTGTTTTAATCCATGAATATTCTTTTCTCTGTTCTGTTTTCTCCTCTTTCCAAGGGATAAGGGAGTGACTGGCTGGATGTGTAGGTATCTGCCCTACCCACCACAGGATTTTTTGTTGCACAATGGGGCTTAAGAGGTGCAAGATAACATCAGACTGATTGTAGTTTGAATTTATAGCTGTTATAACTGCTTAGCTGTTTATTGGCAGGCTCTAATGCTTGCCATGAGGCTCATTTACTTTACTGTATATTGGAGCCTCTGGCTTGCTGATGACTGTTTTTGGTTTTTGTTGTTTGATGTTCTGCTTATCATCTTACTTTGCCATGCCATTTTGATAGCAACATATTCCCATGTGCCTGGGCTGGTATATGAACCTGGCAATGCTTCCATTCATGTGCTGCTATACCAGATATGGATGGAGTCAACTATGAACTAGATCAAAAACCCCTGAAGGCACTATGGCTCATGAATAAACCCATGCTGGAGCAGGCACACCCTCAGAGGAACTGCATCCCATGGAGGATTCATGCTGGCACAAGTGCAGTGTGTGGATATCGTTGCAAAGGTAACTCTATCCAAAGGGAAAAGGGGTGCAGATTGTAATGGATATACATTAACCTTATCATTTATACATATTGAACTGGTGTTTGAGTTGTATGTTGTAGGAAGTAGTACAGTAGGAGAACCCAAGTGAATGGAGGACCAACCTCAGAAGGAGCTGGGCAAGAGAGCTGGTGACAGCCAACTGTCATTGCTTCTCAACAACAGGCAAGCCTTGTATTCTGTTCTGTACTCTATAGAACGCACCCCATCTATGGTCTGAACAAACCCAATGGACTTTTATCTTCTTTCTCCTATTTTCTCTTCATCCTAATAGAAAGGTGAGTGAGCAAGCAGCTGTCTGCATATTTGTGTATTGGCTGGGATTAACCACCACGCTTACTTGTCTGTTACAAGATACATTTAAGAAAAGTTCTCTCTGGATGTGTTTGTCACTTCTCCCTTGTTGAAGCCTAGAGTTCACCCTTTTAGAAAGAAATTAACTATTGGATGCTATTGGAAACAGAAACTTAGCCAAAAAAGGCTTTTTTGTGTGATCCAGTAGAATGTTTTTTGTTATTGATAGAGAAATGTTCCTTCTTGATTTCTTTTATGTTTTGATTGAGTTATGTTACTTGGTTTTGGTATCTTTTCAGCAGAAAGACATGCTGAGTCAAAACTCAAACTAGTACTTAAAATTAAGAGTATGTGAGAAATCACTCAAATTCCTCACATTTTATAAATGGACAGTGAATGGATTATTTATGCAAAGACTTCAGTTTTGGCTTGAGATGCTTTAATTTGCAATTAATCAAGTGGTAAATACACCAAAAAAGAGAAATTGCTTATGTTTGCAAATGAACTTTATGACGATTGTGGAATAAGAATTTGAAAAAAGTTGAGAACCCTCCACTAAGAGTTTTATAATTTTATATATATGACAAAAACTAGACCTCCTTTCTATCCTGTAGATTAAAAAGGAGCAGCACTGAACAACATGACTGACACCAGTAAAGTCAAGCTAGGTAAAATAAATGGATGGGAAGCCAATGAAACTTAAGTCAGCTTATTTTTCTTTTCCACTTCTTTTGGTTCTGAATAAATAATTCTTCAATTAAGAGAGTGTATGGTAAGGACCTTAGACCCTCTTGAAGTATGCTCATAACTGACAGGACATACAGAATATCTTCCACACCAGAGAAGGGTAGCAAATTTTAGACAGCAAACGATAGAATATGATAGCAAATCTTTTTTCCTTGTAAGAATATGGCAATGTCATTTAATCCCAGTGACTGATTCTACTGGCTATCCTTCTTTTGTCATGAAAAAGAAATATACAAGGTCTAGCCAAACAATTGAATAACTATCGATTTGACAACAAATTGTCTAACATTTTTATGGCCTTTTTGTCCCTGTTTACAAGAAGAAAAGTTTATTTTGTGGCAATAAGCATCTGAAACTCAAGCTTTTTTGATAGACAAAGCTCAGGCTGATGTGTGCAATTCTTTTCTTCTTAAGTATGAGAGTTGCGGTGCTGAATTGGATTTTTTTAAGTGTTTATTTATATATATATTATTGTTTTTAAAAAGAGATTGCTAAGTGGCAGAGATTTCAGGTACATCAGGTAAAAGAATAAGGTTTACGTACCCTTGCCAAGATAGTCCTTCTTTGTGGCTTTCTTGCTCAAATCTTTTGGTTGAAGAGAGAGGGATTTAGCCTTTTGGATCAAATGTAAACATGTCTGTTGACCTGGATTTAGAAATATCTGATAACTAAGGCATAGAGTATCACACCTTAAGCTCACTCAAACAATGATGCCAATATTCAGTGGTCCGGAATTGTGTTAAAAGGCAAGACCCAAAAAATAAATAAATAAAAGAACAAAAGAGGAAAAGACCTGCTGGGCATGAGGTAAATTTTCTGATTCATCTTTTAGCAAATAGGGCAGTGTTGCAATCAGTGACAGCAGAACACATGCTGGGGCAGTCATTGGAGCAGAAATTCCATGTTGGCGTATAATCTTTTCCAAATATGAAAGAAAAATTAAGTAATGTTTGAAAATAGTAATTCTTTCTAGTTGAAAAACTGATTGGATTTGAAAGCATTGATTTACTTTTAACTGTGAATCATATCTTTGGTGTGGTAAATAATCCTAGACTCCTTTGCATAGATACACATTTAATTGAGATCAGCTTGTGGCTGCTTCTCTCATTACTTTAATTTCTCTATGTACTGAGAAGAGTAACCTTTCAGAAAATGTGTAATATTATGATATCTGATGAAAACTACAGGAAAATAACAGAATGAGTAACAAATCAGGCCATAACAGAGCAATGGATGATCTGTGATAATAACTTTGAAATGTGAATTGTTTGCAACACCTTTCCCTTGACAGATTTGATATTGTAGGCAGAAACACTTGGTCAAAATCTTCACTGCTCTCCTTCAGTAGTGTCTATGTCTTTTCATATTTAACATGACAATATTCAATTGTTTTATTCTTATACAATCCATTAATATATTTGACTTGTACTGACATACGTGAAGGCTCTTTTAATGGGATTTTTGTGTGCACAAAATCCATGGATATCTCACTAGACTGTTTTGTTTTTCATAATGCCTTTGTTGTGGCTTTGTTATGTTTGAACGGAAGAGCTATTACAGAGCTTCTGCACTTGAAATTCATGTCCCTAATATTCAGTAAGTTGACAAGCCCTTCAGCTCAAAGAAATGTTGAAGGTAATACATCCTTCCACAACATGTAAGGAAATCTTTCACTATAACAGAGTACTTGAAAAAAATGAAATTTAAATTGATTAATGATGGTACTTGCTAATTATACAGTAGTTTTCCTCTTCAAGATACTTCAATCATTAATTAATTTTCAACACCTTGCTATCCTCATTTGTTCCACCATTTGCTACTTCACACTTTACTCCTATTTTCTACCATCCCGTAATTTTCCATTGCAGATAATCCATTCTCACTGTGTTTTTCTTACATCCATTTGGTGGTTATCTATAAGCACCATCTGATTCTTCAGTATATGTTTCAATGCACACTCATCATTGAGCATAAACCACAAACCTATAGAACATTTAATGTGCTGTATTTGAATGTGCATCAGATTCTGGAAAACTTACCATAAATTGACCTGAAATATTTTCAGTGGGTTCTAGATTTAGCACTGCTGATTCATTAGGAGGTTGTCATATATAAAAATTGCTGCTATATAAACAAGTCGATGAGAATAACTTCAGCAGTGTAAATAAATACTTACAATTAATTCCCCTTTCAACTTGAGAACGTAAGAGTGTGGAAATATTAATGAAAGTATTATGAAATGATCAGTTTGCATCATAAATATGAATTTTAATTCCCTAGAATATTAGAGAGAAACAGACAAAATTTGTTTTAAAATTCAGTAAGTCAAGCATTATAAATCTGTGGTACAGCCAAAATATGGGACACAGGAAGATAATGTTTTCTTTTGGGATTTTGTGACTGCCTCCAGAGAAAAGCATTTCTTGCATCATCTCTCCTGCAAAAAGGATGGAACTGAAATGCAGATACTTGCAGCCTCTCTCTGGATTTAGAATAATGGAATGCTTTGGGCTGGAAAGGACCTTAAGCATCATTTAACTACAATCCCCCTGCTGTGGTCAGGGGCACATACCAATACACCAGGCTGCCCAAATCCCCATCCAGCCTGGCCTGAACACTTCCAGGAATGGAGTATCCACAGCTTCTCTGGGCACCTTATTGCAGTGCCTCACCAGCCTCACAATAAAGAATTTTTTCTATATACCAAATCTAAATTTCTCCTCTCCCAGCTTGAAGCCTTTTCGCTTTGTCCCATCTCTACAGTTCTTGATGAAGAGTCCTTCTCTCTGGCTTCCCTGTAGGCCCCCTTCAGACACTGGAAGCTTACTATGGTCCCCATGTAATCTTCTCTTCTCCAGGCTCAGACTTCCCGGCTTCTTCACTTTGTGTTCAGCCTAGAAGTGCTCCAGTTCCCTTTGGGAATCCCCTAAGTACAGCAATGGGCTTTCTTTCCTTTTTTGTTGGGAATGTTAGGTGTCCATTAGGATAAGGATCCATTTCATATAGTAGAAATTTGTGACAACTTGTAAGTTCTTGTTAGTGTTTCATATCTGCTTGAGAATCACTATCTCTCCTCATTTATAATGTTGTGAATACTTCAGAAGTAAACGGGTTTTTTTCCATTCTCCATTGACTTCATTTACAGGAGCTGTTATTTCCAACATTTTTAAGTATTCTGTTTGATGTTTGTCTTCATTTCAATTTGTTTATTACAGATATATAAAACTGTGCATGGTATTCTGTGTATCTGGTATTCTCCCCATTCCCAAAATGTGTACAGTTGCAGAAATGTTATCAAAATCAAAGGTTTCTACTTAAGGTAACAAACTAGGAGGTAATTTGTTTTATTAACTCATGGCTTCAAAATGGGGAAAACTGATGGTTGTACTGGATGTTTGCATAAACATTTCTGACTTTGTCTTAGAGGCACATTGCTATTACACTGCATATAGATTAATTGTGTTGCTTTAAGTTTTCTGAAGCTGTTCCACATGGGTTTATTGGCACTGAATTCTCAAAAACTGCTTGACTTTGGTCTTGAATACAGAGTTTTGAAATCCCTATCTGACTGTATTTACCTACTCTAGATTATGTTAGATTCATTATTACTAGTGTAGTATAGACCACATTTTGCAATGTGTTGGTCTAAAAAACATTATTTACATTTATGATAAGAAAGACTACTTGATTAGTTTTTTGTGTTTGAATTTTTCCTTCCATCCCAGCAAAGTGGGAAGGGTTTTGTGGTTTTGGTTTTTTTTTTTTCCTGATTATTTCTAATCACATGTTTAGTTTATTTTTAGCAGCTAGTTTTCTCTAATGAACCTGTTGAGTTGAAGTCCATAAAGATAGAAGCCCAACCCTTCTTCATGTTTAAAAAATATAGGAAGTTCTGCTTATTGGTCATTTGTAACTGAGAGATTTTTTAAACTTCAAACAAGAGCTCTATAGCCCTATCACATCATCAGAACTAAAATAGGTCTTACTCCTGTGAAGATTTCTGTAACAGAAGATTTTAGTTATTCTATCAAACAACAAAACACCTGTGAGGTCTTTCTTTATATTACAATGGGAAGCTAGCTGAAATCTTAGGAAGTAAAAGGTTGTGCGTCTTTTATTTCATCTAGAAAACTGTCTGCTCTTTTCCAGAATTGATACTGACAATTCCCTTGAATGAGCCTACTGAGCTAAACATGAATCTTTCTTTTACCTAAGATTTCTGTAGTAAGGACCAACACTTCTGGGTCACCAAGTAGATGTTATTTTCAATGCTTGCTGCTACTTCATTTTGTGCTTCATATTGCCTTTTCTATAAAAATAAGTATTTCTCTCCCAAAATCAATTATTTCTTATCAACATGTCAAACTTAATTTTTAGATTAAAAACTAGTTCTGAATTTATATACTCAGAAATTCTTGGCCTGCCAGAAAATCTTACTGCACAGGTGTATTGCTTTGAGAGGGCTTGGTTCTTGGCAGCAGGGCAGCCACAAAGGTGGCTCCTGTGAAAGAAAAGATCCTGGAAGCTCCCACCATGTCCAGCAGAACCAATGGCTGATGGCCCTGAAGATGGACCTGCTGCTGGCCAAAACTGGGCCAATGAGAGAGGCTGGTAATGTCTCTGTCATGACACATCTAAGAAGAAAATCAAAACAAAGTCACAGGGTTTTGCTCCTAGTCAGAGAAGAGAACATGTGAGGGAAACAACATGGAGACACCAACCAGTGGGGAAGGAAGGGCAGGAGGTGCTCCAGGCACCGGAGCCAAGATTCCTCTGCAGGCCTCTGGAGCTGAGATTTCTCAGTGGTGAGATCTTGGTGAAGGAGCTGTGCCCCTGCAGCCCTTGGGGATCCATAGGGAATCCAGAGATCAACCAATAGCCCATGGGGATCCAGGGGGGATGCAGATATCCACCAATAGCCCGTGGGGGATGCACAGATCCACCCACAGCCCACGGGGGATGCACAGATCCACCCACAGCCCATGGGGTGGGAGGTGTTCAGGCTGAAGTGGGTGGATGCCTGGAGGACGCTGTGATCCAGTGGGAGACCTGGCGGAGAGAGAGGGCCCTGCTTCCAGGCTGGAGCAGCTTGTCCTTGGAGGGCTGCACCCCATGGAAAGAGAGGCTCATGTCACAGCAGTTTTGGAGGACTGCGTGCCCATGGGAGGGATTCACACTGCAGCAGGTGTGGTGCGGCTGCTGCTCGTGAGAGTGGACCCACACCTGGGAATCTCACTGAGAATTTTCTCCTGTGGGAGGGACCCCATGGTCTCACAGGGGAAGGACTCCTGTCCCAGAGCAGCGGAAGAAAATCTCAGTGATGAACAGACCAAAACCCCCATACCCTGTCTCCCTGCTCTGTCTGTGGGAAGGAGGGAGGGGCTGGGAGGGAGAAGGTATTTCAAGGTATTTTATTTATCATTTTCTTCCTCTGACTCTCTTAGTAATAAATTCACTTTGCAACTTAGTGTTGAGCTTGTTTTGCCCTTGATATATTTCTCTTGGTCCTTATCTCACTCATGAAACCTTCATTAATTATTTCCCCCCCTCCTTTACCCAGCTGAGGCAGGGAAGGGTGAGCGAGTGACTCTTGTGGGTGCCTGGCATTAGGCCAGTGTCAAACTACAACAGGTGATAAGCATGCAGCTGGAGAAGGCTAGGCATGGTCTAAATAGGTCCATTTTTTAGCAACAAATATGATGAATAGAAATATTCCTCATATGCTCCTAGCATAAATGATCAAGGCCATTCAATTTTTCAACAAAAACCCCAAGAAATATAGTGTTCTACCATTTTTTCCTGGGTCTGAAATGCTGTCCAATGGCAATGACAATTGTTCTACTAAAAAAATAAAAATATGATTATGCTATCATTAAGAATCTCTTAATTATAAAACTTTCTGGAAAGATTATGCAAGACTGAATAATGCTGATCTAAAGTGATGAAAGAGATGGCATGTGATAGACATGGAAGCTCGTAAAGATGATTATAGCAGAATCATTGTCCTAGAATTGATGGGGTAAAATATAGATTAGATTAGATTTCTGTCTTGACCCTTTTTATCTAGGAAAAACAGACTGAAAGGAACTGATGGATGTTATTTTAGTAAACCGATAAGGTAATTACCCACAGGGCTGTGCTGTTCTGATAGACTTGCTGATGAGCAATATTCTTATTAAATTAAGTGTAAGAAAAGCCTGGTTTGGTCTTTATAAAGAAACTGCTCATTAACATAAACCATTTTGCTTTCACTGAACAAGTTTAGAATTGAATAACTTGGGGGCTAATTAGCCTATCTATATTCTGTGGTGATTTTAAGAAAGATATGCCATGCCTAAATTCTGGCCTATGCTCTGTAATTAAGTGTAGTTGTTGTTTGGAAGAGTAACTAAAGATTCCTCAGTGTCATAATTGCACCTGTTTGTAGCTCTATCAAGCCCACAGGTAGTGTTTAAATGGGTAGATTTCACTGAAGCTCTTTCTAGGAAATTGACTTAAATGACAGGAAAAAATTGGTCCAGCAAAATGGTTATGTACTGGGATAGAGCCCCTGAAAATCTCAATTTTTAGAACAGTCTTTTAGACTTTAGACTTAGTCTTTTTAGAACAGAAGGAGAGGGGTATGAAATAAGCTCTTTGTCAAGGGACAAGTATTTGTTTAGTTGTGGGGTTACTTCCATTTGAGACTTAACTAGCCTATAGCAAAAGAGGAGGGGAGAAGAAATGCTTCCTTGTTTCAAAAGGAATCCAAGAAGCTCTCTATTGTCTTTATGCTTTTTTGATTTTCCAGAAGGGTGGGCTTACAGGTATCATCTGAAGGCAATAAATATTGTTGTGTGTATTGCCATTGCTCAAGTCTTGTTTAAATCCAATAATAGTTGTTGAATTTGTATCAACATGTAATTATCAAGTAATCTGACAAATTCAAGGTCAATATCAACAATATAACAGAACACTATCTCTATCTACTTATACAATTTTTACAACTTTCTCAACACGTTTCTTTAATCCTCAGAAATAGTAATTTTCCAAAGTCCTAATGCCATTGTCAGAGAATCTGTGGATCACTAGGCTTACCCACATTCTTGAACTGGTACTTTTATTTTGACATCCCTTCTGGGAGAGCTGCAGGTGCTGCAGCTCAATCTGCATCCATGTAACCTTCCACAACCTGCTGACCGTACCATGGTGAAGAAGCGTACCATCTCTCTACAAGGTCACATAGGTCTTCCTGAGGTGGGAGGCCCAATCAACCGTCTAAGCAGAGCAGGCTACACTTCTGGAGTGAAGCTGCTTAATCAGGTCCAGGCAAAGGTCACAACAGTGGTGAGATGACATCTAGCTGTGTCAAACCCACTCTGAATGGCTGCTCTGTTACCAAGGTCTTTCCCTCAGTTGCTGTTAAAATCTTACCCTTCCCTTCAAGCTCATTCTTCTTTCTTAAAAAGTCTTCTGTTATTCCGCTGGTTATAGTGTTTAATTTTGGCAGATGGTAATCTCATGCAAACCTTGCTAAATGCCTCACACTGTTACCAGACTTTTGGCAAACACTTTGTGAAAATTTTGCATGGGCCATTCATATATGCTCTCCATGTTCTCATGTCATGGCACCTATTCCTATCCAGATGACATCACCAAGAGGGACCTCGTGAATTCTCCATACTTAGTTTCCAAAGTCTTGCATGAAATTAGATGATGACCTAATTTATACAAGTTGTCTTATTTATTGGAAGGAGACTGTAGTTAGAAGGAGACTGTAGAGAAGTAATGTGTCAGACCAAATAATGCATCTGGGAAAATCAGATGTTTTAGAAACATTATTCTTTGTGGGTTTTCCTAATCTTTTTGTGTAACATGGTTCTGCTTCCTACAAATACTCTTCCTTGTGAGTTTTAGGCAAGGCCCACAGAGTCCACCAAACTGTTTTGTTTAAATCCAAGACACAGATAAAAGGGATATTTTGGAAAGGGATTTCTTCCAAGTTCAGGGTAGGTGTGGGATTAATCAGAATTGATGTCTATTGTGCATGGCTGAAAGGTTTAATCTTCACAAAGGGGTAATGATCTGCCTGCTTGGCTCCAGAGGCTAAAGGAAAAGCAATACACCTAAATACACCTAAACTGAGGTATAAGTAGAGAAAATTGAGATTTTTTCCAGAAGCCTAGATAGCTTCATTGAGAGTACACCTTTATACATGTAAAGTCAATCAATATAAAGTCTAATTTAAGTCTTTCCATGTGCTACCAGGTTCTTGCAATGTAATCTTCCCTTAAGTAATCCATACTTATTCTATAAGAAATTACCTCTAACAACTTAAGTGTACATGAGGAACCAAGGAACATAAATATATCTCTTGTGCTGTTGGGCATTTTTTTAAATGGATATCACTAAAGCTAGTAATACAAATTCATTTTCAGATAAGATAGGTGCGTGGATGTCAAAGATTTTTTGGTTTCTATTGTTCTTGAAAATGGTGATTCTGATTTCTTAGGTGATAAACATTTAATTTTACAGTGCTTCTAAATGAATTTTGGGTATGGTGATACAATTAAATATGACTATGTTGAAGGCAATAATAACAAGGTCAGTTGGTCTCCGATTCAATATCAGTGATACACAGTCTGTGTATCCAGGATGAATTTTGTTAAGGTTCAGGTGGTGTTATTTGTTCATTATTTTCCACTATCATGAGCAAAGATAGTGATTTATAGTGACTCAGCTTGCACTTACCTGAAGAATGTCTGTGTACCCAGACATCTATGCACCAGCAAATTGTTACATTTGTGAATGGCAGCTACTCCAGAATCTATCCAAAATTTAATGCAAGAATTTCTCCATTCAAAAAAACACTAATCTGAACTAGGGACAGTTTTATTCATTCATGATGAATGATGACTGATGTTCAGTTGTAATTTTTTACAGTGTTTTTCAAAATCTGTAGTATGCAGTACATTATTTAGAAACACAGTGTATTTCTTGGTTATGGTTCACTGCATCCATGTACTGTTTGTTTTTCCATGTGGTGTAGTATAACCCCTCATCCTGACTCCATGACTTTGGGGCTTCTATGGCAGATAATTCTTGTGCAATTATTAGCACAAGAAAGAAAGTTGCTTTGTTTAATCAATGCCTTATCTTAGGATCAGAATTTAGTTCACTACAAACAGTTGTAGAAAGTGAAAGGCAAGTACAACTGAATCATTAATTACTTTTATTCACAGAGACCTCATTGATACATTACCACTCTTGAAAGTTGTTTTCAGAAATCAGTTTCAGTACTGCAAAGTACTTAAATTTTCTGATTATATTTGAGAACCAGGGTAAAATTGTCTTGGTTTGAAAGGAACCTCCCTTGGAATGGAGAGTATGACTGCTGGCACAACCAGCGAGAACAGAAATCCCAGGGAAGTCTCTTCCCGCTGAGCGCTTTGGTGCGGTTCCGGTGGTGGCCGGCAGGGGGCGCTGCTGGCTCCCGGCGGGCCGGGCGGGTGCGGTGATTCCCCCGCGCCTGCAGGGGGCGCTGTGCGCGGCCCCAAGGCTCCCTCACGCCGTCACGGTGGCCGGGCTGGCAGAAACGGGGCCCAGCAGGAACCTCGGAGCAGCGGCTGGAACGCCAGCGTGGGCTCACCTGGGGCAGCAAGCAACAGGCAGCAGACACTCTGCAGCTGTAGCTGGAACCGCGGGGTGTCCCGGCAGGCAGGAGATGCAAAGCTACAGTCTGGCAAAAAGCCAGAGCTGTGGCAGAGGAACGACGTGGTTGGACGGTGGCAGCCCGGCTCCCAAACACAGCCAGGAGAGGCTCCCTTGGAGGGGGAAGGGGCTCAGGGTCCCAGGGTTTTCCCTGAGGCACCTGAGCAGATGATGAAAGTTCTTTTTTTAGTGAGGTGGTCTATTAATAAGGTCCCAGTGTAATGGCAGCTCTTACAAGAAGAGCTCCACTCATGGTAGAAGAAAGCAGGAGATGGAACCTCACAGTGGTGCTGAATTCTCCCCAGAGCAAATGCAGGCTGTCTCCCCCTCTGAAGCTGACAGGGAAGAGAGCTAGGAGCTGTACCCAACCCCTTCCTCCAGCCCAAACCTCCAGGTATCTCTGCTGCTCCAAGAGAAACCCCTCAGATGAGAGAAGTGCAGCCAGGTGCCCTCCTGTGCTTGGCAGCTTCTTTTGTCTCTCCTAAATACCAGTCATTATTGTTTCTTAGTCACAGATGGGACAAAATTCCATGACAGAAAGAAACAAAAGGAAAAATCCTAAGCCTTAACTAGAATTTATGTGTAATATTTCTGTGTGATAACATCTATGAAAGCTTTTAATGCATTTTGGGAAAGATGTTTTTAACACTTATTTTTGAAAAATAATATTAGATTAGATAGGAAACTTCCTGTTAAATGTCTATCAGTCTTCAGAAAACAAGAAGCTTTTTAGATATTTTCTACCTGTTGATAGTTATTCCTGAAAACACTCAACTAACTTCCTTAATTAGAAGTATTGTATAAATCTCATTATTCTTGAAAACAGGTGGTGCTTTCATGTGCACTAACCGTATTATCCTTGCCTATACAGTATTTGATGCCATCCACAAATGCTGCTTGTAGTGATACTAGAGATTTAAATCATAGTGGAATAATGCTGTAAACAATGGACTTAGTCCACGTCCTCAGCAGTAAATTTCTTTAATATCCTTTTGTATTTTGAGATTAGAAATTTGAGGGATAATGAAAATATATTAAAAACTCTGAAATTACATGGATAGTCCAGTTAAAAAAAAAAAAATAAAAGGCATCTCTCTCCAATGGCCTTACTCATTGAGATGAAGCCATAAGCTAGATCATATAATCTGTTACTTGCTTCCTGTTGGGCTTCTGAGCTATATCCTAGAAGTCTTGTGATTCTGCTGCATATTTGTCAGTATAACCTGGATCAGGGATGAGATAGAAGCAAGTGTATGGGATACTATAACAGCATGGGTTTGCTTAGGGGTCACAGTGAGAGTAACCCTATTTACTGTACATGATTGCCCTGAGATCCACATCTGCTCTCTTCCTTTCTGTCACTAACAGTTAGTACTTCCTATTTCTATGCCTATGCTTCTTCACCCAATTATTCAGTGAAAGTGAAGGCTTACAACTCATTGGATCTTAATATATCAGCCATACACACCAAACTCTGAGGTATCTAGTGACACATATGTTGGCTGTTTCTCTGTTGCTGGCAACCCACAGATATTTTAGTTGCTGCTGAATAGCACTTACCCTAAGTCAAGGACTTTCCTGTTTCCCACGCTCTGCCAGCCAGCAGGAGCACAAAAAGCCAGGAGGGAGCACTGCCAGGACAGCTGACCCAAAGCAGCCAAAGGGATGTTCCATACCATGTACATGAACTCAGGGGGAGTGGCCAGGAGGTACTTACTGCTGCTGAGGGATGGGCTGGGCGTCAGTCAGCAGCTGCTGAGCAGCTGTGTTGGGCATCTCTGGTTTCTCTTGCGTTATAGTCCTCTCTTTCTTTTACATTTAATTATTATTATTTTACTTTCTTTCAATTATTAAACTGTTCTTCTCATAAGCCACAGGTTTTACCTCTTCATGGTTCTCCTCCCTATCCCCTTGGAGAGTGTCGGTTAGAGGCTAAAGGGTATTTAATTGCAAGCAGATGTTAAACCAGGACATGCCCACACAGCAAATAAGTCTGAAAGCATGGCTTGAAGTATAGCCAGAAGGAATTCTATAAAGTCCATGAATCTGTGTGTGCCTGTTTGATGATGTAGTGTACAGAGAGACTCTTCAGAGCAGGTTGCCACATGGACAGGAGGCATGCTGTGATCCCAGCTGCTACAAGGACTGCTCACTAGAAGCAATCCAGGCATGACCAGTAGGAACTTACACTGCTCTTCTCTGCAGCAGAAGTCTTTTTCTCCCTATGTGCTAAGGTTCCCTCCACCTCTGTATTTTCACATTACCTATAGCTTTGAAGAACTAGGCGTCTGCAAACATTTCAAAACTTTATCTAAGAATATAATGATAAGTGGTTTAATACAACGTACAGGCCCAGCTGGCATTGGTTCCTTAGACACCTGAACCCTTCTAGAACTGTGTCTCTTGGGAACTTTTGGCTACTTTTCTGCATGCACACAAACACATGCACACATACATACGTATATATATGTGTGTGTGTTTGTGTGTGTATGCATATATTTATTGGGTAATACTCTCTAATACTAACTGATAAAAGATAGTTTCCTGAATTAACATGGTGTATCTGAGCATTGCTCTAATGAAAATGTTCACTAGGTGCTTCTCTAGCTAAAGATAGGGAGAGCTAATAGTTTCAGGCAGGCAGTACCAAATCTGCAGACTTCCTCAACCTGGGGAGATGCTTTTTCCACACTTTGATGGGGAAGGAAGGAAAAAGCAGCATCTGCTACTACACTGTGGAAAGAAAATACCAAGCAAAGAGAAAAAATAACACTTAACTGAACAAATTTTAGGTTAGTTTTTAATATACATAATAGTGTTGTTTACATTTTATACCTTGCACTAGATTTTGTTTCAAAATGAAAAAGTAAATGAATTAATACCTCAGCAGCTATGATAAATTCACTTTTAAACCAAGTTGAAGTTAATTTGGAAATTCTTAGGGCACTTGAAAATAAACAAACATACAAATAAATAACTAGATAATTTATTTATTTAATAAATAAATAAATAAAATTGCTTTTGAGATGCACCTTCATAAGCTGACGGGTCTGCATCTGCAAGATCTTTCTCATTATTATTTATGCATGTCTTCTTGCTGCCCTTGGGACTCTTTCCTGGGGCAAGAGAAGCTAGGAAGACACTGTGGTAGTAAAACAGATAATAAAAAATATTTTGTTGGTGCTCAGTATTTCAAGAAATGAAAGTCTGTATACATTAGAGCACTGGAGAACTTTAGACTACAGAAGTGTTTGGAATGCTCAGCCCTGGGTTGCACTGAACTAGCACCCCTCTTTGTTGCAAGCTGTCTAGATGTATGCATGAAGACACCTCAGTACCTGTTCTTTAAATTTACAGATCCAATATAAATGGAATCACAGAATCATAGAATATTTCAGGTTGAAAGTGTTCTTTAAAGGTCATCTACTCCAACCTCCCTGGCATGGGAGGGGACACTTACCACTAGACCAGGTTCCTCAGAGCCCATCTACCCTTCTGATATTCTCAGAGGGGTATCCATCACTTCTTGGACCACTTCATCAGTGTTTTAACACTGTCATTGTAAATGCATTAGTTCCTTTTGAATGTAGACATAGGTAGATAAACTTTCCCCTCCATTTGATATGGCAAGTGGCAAACCTTGTCTTAACACACAGTATCTGAACACCCCTTAATATTCCATGTATTTATTCTCCTTTACAAAAACATGTAGTCAGTAAGTAGGAATTCAGTAACAACTTCACATGGAAATGTGTACCTGTGCGTTGTATATACATCATTACATAAATATAAACTATATATCTGGAGTGACATTGGAGGCTGTAATCTATTCAAATTGGCTAAATGAGGTTAGAGCTTTCTTAACACTGACACAAAGCAGCCTATGTCCAAATTATTTTAAACTGACATCTGGAACACAAAATTTGCTCTTAAACTGTCAATTAGCATGGACAGGAGTCCTTCTCAACTCCTGAGCTGCACTTGAAAATTTTTTAGGAGAGCAACAGGGGCCATCAAAAACATAGAATTAGAAATAACTGGATTTCTGTGTATTGAAATATTCCCTGGTGCTTTAATTTACTACTGTGCATGTTATCTAAGAAATGATTGATTTGCAGAACTTGAGTGTACTCATAACTACGTGGGAAGCATATGACCACGTACTTTATGCTGTACAACATTTCCAACTGGCAAGCAATTCATCCTTTCTATTAGTTGGCAATCAGAATTTCTGGTGCTAGAACACTTCCTTTTGGCATATATGAGTACACATTAAAAAAAAGAGGGAAGTCATTAGGAAACATTGCTGGCTGTTGTCCATAACTTATTTTAGCTTGTTCAGCAGCTCATGGGATAAAATTTCTTCACTCCAACATAAGTTTTCCAATTAGCAAATTAAGAGGAAGAAATGGGTAGGTAATGAAGAATTCTTAGTTTGAAATGTTCAGAAATGAAGTCCAGTATGACATGTAATAGCATTAGCTTGTCACAGATTTATGTGACATATTGATTAGCTAATGGCAATAAAAAAGAAAAAATTAGGATGCTGCAGACAGTCTGTGATGTCTGCGCCAGAGACATTGTGATCCATTACTGATTTGTGAGACCCTAAGAAGGAGGACATGATAACACTCATAAATCAGCAGTGAAGAAAAAACTCTCATATCCTGACACTAATTTTACCACGCTCTTTATGGAAATATATGCTAGAGAAAAGAATATGGTTTATGGAAGAAGACTTGTATGAGCAAGTATCAGAGCGATGAGTATCAGAACTGCTTCTGGATTGTAAATGTAAGAAATTCTGTAATAATATTTCCATTTGTCTGAATTTTAGAAACAAGAAACAGCAACTATTTGTTGGTACCCTGAGAAGAGTGAAACAATACTTGTCAGTCCACTTTAGTCTAGAGAAGACAGTTATATATTTGAGGCAGTAAAAGTTCCTGATTTCCTGGTGTACTTTGATAATTTTGATTACAGGACTCATTCTTCCAGTTTATGTTTTAGTTCTGTGAGACTTAGCTGGTACAATATACAGAATGTATATGCGGATTTATGCTATAACTATATGAAAGCATTCTGGGATTGCCTTCAGAGGTTAATAGGCAATAAACTTATATAGGGGTGGCTGACTTTCCTGACCTTGCAGACTACTCATCAGAAACTTCCTTTGTTGAAGGGCTGTGGGATTCATCTCATGTCTTGGACTAATGAGGAAAAATGGAGCTTTCAGGGGAGTTCACAGGAAGGAGGTGCTAGAGTAGAACAAGCCAGGAATGGCCTTTCCAGGATTTACTTATTTGTTTCCTCTACAGCTGAGGATCTCTACTGCCTGTTCCTAGCATGGCCTCTCTCCTAGCTGTGCTCATAGTCTCTATATAGGAGCATCACTACTTGAGAATAAAGTGAGAGCCAAATGTTGACTATAGCATAGGAGAACTTTCTGATTTCATACCAGAAACATAAGATAAAATTCCAGAATTTTCTGTATTTATCCTGTTCAGAACTTTACATAAAAATATTTATTACATAGAGGAAAATTTAAAGTTACCAGCTACTTTGATTTCTGGTTTTTAAGTCTAACCATACTTCATCCACTGCCTTTGTGAAAAAAACAAACTCTTCTAATGCAAGATCAGAAGCTGATCCTTATAGTGGATATAATTGCAGGAAAAACCTTGATTTTTATTCTCCTTTGACCTATAGAAAAGGTAGTGAAATTATTCCTGATTTGAAAATGCCACCACTATATTTCTGCTGCCAAAGTACTCTAGCAACCACAGGCTAACAGAAGACTAGCAGTCTTCTTTAACTAACCTGTATGTAAAAGCTGCATAACCTGCTGTGGCCATTTCACAGTTCCTCTGGAAATAATTCTTAAAGATACTCAAAAGCAATTTTAAATATGGTTTGTGTAAGAAATTTTTATTGCCTTTTGTATTTAAAATCTCTATCAGGAAATAAGACTACTGTTTAAATCCCCTAGAAAAGCAATCCTGTGCTCATTATCCAAGCCACCAGTCCAGAGACAAAAGGGTAGAAACAAGAAACAAATTACCACATTGACACCCAGATCTTTCCTATTTTGTCTTGACAGCATTTCATTTATATGGTGGTGTATTTTTCCCTTGCAGCTATTGCCTCCTGTTACTCTTTAAGGTAATTGAAGCTGGGCCCAAAAGACCTTAGAGGCTTGTATCTTCTCCTCACATTAGTGACACTTCAGTGATAAACTTGAACTTAAAGTTACTGAGGCGTAACTGAGGGTTCATTTGATAGCTAGTGGTTTTCAGCAGCACTGCAGGGCTTCAGAGGCTCAGCATGAGCGAGATTGTTAATGTCCTGTGAGGGAAAACAATAACACATTTCATTAATGCGTTCATGTGTGAAGCATCCATTAGTGCACTGGAGGTATTAATGACGTTATGCTTTAAACTGACATGTGGGGCATGACAGGAATTGCAAGGTCTGATGAGAACAGATGACAAGATAAGCAAATATTTGAATGGCTTCATTTGCCTGCAGGTCAAACCATGGTGCAGGGGAACTGAGAAAGCTAAAACCTGGGAGAGATTAGTGTTTTCCTTGCACAGACTGAACCACAGGAAAACTTAAGGAAGATTGTTTGCTAAGTAAATAGAGAGGTCATTAAGGACAATAAATATGTAAAAGGTACAAGCTTAATTATTGCTGAGTCTCAGTTTGTAATTTGAGTTAAATTGCTAAAGCCATGGCACAATTCAAGGTATAGATATACAGACAAATATTTTGATTTTATATTTTTATATTTATATTTATATTTTAATATAAATATAATATAATATTTTTATATTTATATTTATATTTTAATTTTCAGTAATTCTCCTCTTTCTGCCTGATGTGAAGGTTTAAAATTTATAGCCAAATAAGCTGCTGACCATTGCAACAGAACCATTGCACTTTGTGCTACAAATGAGTTTGGCAATGAGATTTTAATAAACTAGTTTGTCTGCAGGCAAGCAGAAGTTGTTACAGGTGATAAGATTATTCTTCTCTAATTGTCATGCACATTCTTTATTTGTCAGGTTTGAACTAGTTTTGAATTAGCAGATAAAGGTCTGTTCCTGTTTTGGACCTGTGTTGGATTGCTGCAGGAGGCTCACAGTGCAATGGATTTGACAGCTGCAACTCAGCCTTAGATGACAGCAGTGCACATCTCAATGCCATCCAGCATAATTTAACATGAACAATCTGCCATGCTTGGCAGATCCTTGAAGAAGGGGGAGGAAAAGGCCACTCCTTTGCTTCCTCTGATTCAGAATGATTTTGTACAACCAGACATTTCAGAAGCAGTAACACTCACTAGCTGGCTAATGCAATGAGGCTGCAGCATTATGACTTTTGTGTAAGTGTTGCTGCACAAAACCAAGGCGAAAAACTTTTGCAATGCCAGTTCTCTAGGATCTATAAATAAAAACCTGCACATTTTGTTTTGATATCTTCAATGCACCTTCATCTAACTCATTAATGAGTTAACTTCTCCATGCCTCCATTAACTTCTCCATGCCTCACTATCCTCTGGGTTTCATCTTTTAGTGCAATGTAGGGACTTCCTGTCCAGGCCTTTCTGCTTGTACATCAATCAGTCTTGTAATAGTTTAAAAAACTAAGCAAATTTATCTGACAATTTTTCACACTGAAATTCTGGGAAGTTTGCTCAGAAGTTTGCATTGCAACTGTTGTCACAAATATTACGCATTTGAACTAAAATTTTCCCTGAAGATACATTTTTGTGAGAGAAGTCTGGAGTCTTCAGCTAGAGTCTTCAGGAGGTGGGAAAACATATTTTTTACCCTATAGCTGGCAACATGGAAAGATACTGTCAAGGACAGTGTGTGTTTTCCTTTTTAATAAGCTGCAGATTTATGTATACAGTTTGCTTGGTCTTATACTTGTCTTCAGTAACAAGCTGTCAGAGAGAGCATGCTGATGGACTGCACATAACTTTCTCCAGCTAGACAGTCAAATTTGAACACTGTCCTATTTCTTGACCATCCACCCTTCAAATTAACTTATGCTGTATCTTGTCCTCAAAGTGCACACTCCAGATGGAATGGGAAATGGCTAGCTGGTATAGTAGATTTGGGAAGGAGTCAGAGCTGAGTTTCACTGAGCTGGTATTTGTCTATTCTTACTCAAGGACTCCCTTAACAGGACAAGTGAGTAGGAGCTGTGCAAGAATGACCCTACAGATTCACCCCCCACAAGGGTCAATCTGTAGGGTCATTCTTGCACAGCTCCTACTCACTTGTTCTTGCACAGACAGAACACCGAATACCTGGTTTTCGGTGCTCTAGCAACACATCAGTTTGGGTTTTGTGTTCTGTCTGTCCTAACTAGTTCTGTTCCAAATTCTGCCTCTAAACATCAATAATTTTCTATTTAAGACAGACACTACTGCTTAGAAATTGTCAATTAAAGGAATGAAAAAAAGTAATAATGTTATAGTATTAATGTATATATGTTTATTATGTTAAGGGTCTTATTCTTAGGGTCCTCTGCATGTCATGGCCGAAACTTACCATGCAGTTTACTTTTAAATGATTTCCAGGCTGCTCTAAAAATAGAAATTATTTTGATAAACAATTGAGCTTTTGAATGCTTATTTGAACTGACCCTCCAAGCCTCTACTGATTTCTGTTTCCAATGCTAAATTAGTGGCTATGATGGTGATGATGATGAAGGGTAGTGTATGATGTTGATGCTGAACTTTAAATGATTAAGGCAAGAGCCTAAAATAACAGGAGGCCTTTGAGCATGAATTATCCCATGGCAACAAAATGACACTACAGTATTTTCTGTAGAAAATGTGACCTTTTTGATGAGGACATGCCTAGAGATGAATAACAAAATGCCAGGTCTGTCCTTTGCCTTTCCTGTTGAAAATGACTGACCAATATTTCTTCCCATAGCATGCCCTATCTAGCAGAAGATAAAGAAGTGACAGTGAAGAATCTGAGTAGCCATAAACCTACATGGAAAGTAAATTGGAAGTTTATTACGGGCATGCAGACTATGCTCTACACTTTATGCACCGAGAGAACTGACTTACAGAATACAAATCTGAGAGTTTTTCCTGCATGACTGCAGGAAGGCTGTTGTGTGGATGCATGGTGTGTAATGTCAGATCAATGAGTCCACCATCAGGGATACAAGTTTGTATTTCAAGACAATAATGGTGTAATAGTTAACCTTTTCATGGGGTGGTATCTGTGTTGCATTCTGTGGATGTCTTACTATTGCTAGTGATTCTCTGCTTAAAATACTCTTTCAGCTGTGAAATCTGATTTAGGAGAAATAGCTACACAGTCAAAAGTTGTTATGGTAGAATGAGAAATTTGAATCTTGGCATTCTGTTTGAGAGAAATCAGATAAGTATGGCTTTCCTGCTTAATGATTTCAAAACCTTTTTCCTTGTTTTCTCCATGAACATTCATCTAGTTACTAGACAGTAAGAATATGTGACATATACTTTCTATCCTTTGCTTTTACAATTTACCAAGTCAAACTGAAATTTTCCAGAATAGCTCTCAATTTTTTTCCTTTGTGAGAAAACTGTGGTTTCTTGCAGTGAGAGATGTATGTCATACTGGTTGTTTAGAACTAAATGTACTAAACATGACCAACCATTAAGCTCGGTCCGCGAAGTCACTTGCTCTTCTTGGTAGAGTCTTTAAGACAACTGCTAAGAAGCACAAGGATATATTTAAATTTGTTACGAACTAAGAACTTCCAGCTTACACCAAAGGCCTGGCAAACACTTTCTTTGTCTTTGCTATTAGTTTTAAAATAGAAGCTGTCACCTAAAAAAAGAAAGCCAGTTTGACAACTCAGTGTTTATCTTTGCAGAGACAAGAGAACACACATGTTCTCAAAATGTGTGGCTTTTGAAATGCAAGGTTTGAAAAGCTTTGAAGCCTTTTTAAAGGCTTGTAGAATGATTCTGTTCCATTACTTAAATAAATCTTACCTCTTCCTTTGCTTCCAACACTTTCTTACAGTCTTATTTAATATTTCTGCTCCATACTAGGCAGCTCTGTGCCTCTCTAGTTCAAGGGATGAGGTCCATGGAGGAGGAATTCAGAAAAAATTAGAATTTTCCAGAGATCACATTGAGAAGAAGTGGATACCAGACAACTGAGAACTATCTGATAGTGATGGGAGAATATCCTTATCCTTCCTACAGTGATTTGACTACATGACAAGTCCATTCTCCCAAACATCTTGAGAAATTGTGACTATGTGATGCAAAAATTCATTTGGGACTCTGGTCGCAGTGAGACTACAAATAAACTGCAACACCAAACATGGGGCTCACCCATGTAGAAGTTTTTATTGACTTTTTCTTCACTGTTCATATTTGAGTGTCAGTTCTATTAGAACAGGCTAGCTTGTGTTTTCTTAGAGTGTTAGACTTTATAAGCTACTGCAGGCATCTTCCCAGGGAACTCTTGGAAAATGCTAAAGAAAGAATCCAAAAGAATCTAACTTGAGTAGCAGGGGATCTGCAGCATAAACTTGTTCCAAACAGCTGAGCACTAGGAATCACTCTGTTTAAATGTCTGATGCAAACTTTTATATAAAAAAACTGCTGAGTTACAATTAGTGACAAGAGAGAGTTTGTCTTAACTTGGCTACTTTGTATTTTGCTGATTATCATCCACAAATTCTGGTCTTTGCTGGCAAACAATTCAAGGAAAGTGCTCTTTTCTGTTGCTGTAATGGCATATCCTGATCAATGGACATAATTTGAAACTCTTAGAATAAATGAAAACAGAATTAACATAAAATTTTGGGTTGCTTTGGGTTTTTTCATTTTGTTTTGTTTGGTTTTTTCCTGTTTGTTTTGGGTTTTTTTTTTGTTTGCTATGGATAGTTCTTAAATATTATAAGGCATTTAGAATACCTCATACTTTTATACATATGTGAGTATAGAAAAAATAATAAAATGCCTCTAACTGTATAAAACAGATGTGAATTTTCTCTATCCTAAAACAGAGGAAAATTAATCAAGAGATTAATTCAGAAACTCATGTTAAAACTCTGCTGAAATATACAGTGACATGCTCTTAAAAACCCCTCAATTTAGCATGATTCTTCCTGCTGCAATGAAATAGAAATGTTGGAGAAGATGGAGTGGTAGAAATGGTATCTATATAAGATGAGATTAGAAATACTTTTTATACACAAGAAGCAGCACATCTCTGAGATCCATATTTCAATGACTTCATTAGAAAATGCATAAGTGATATATGAGGATCAAACCTAGTTTTAGGACCTTGCTCTGCCACAGATTTTGGAAAATGAACACAAAAGAAAGGAGAAGAATGGGGTGGCTAAGCAGCCTGGCAGTTTTTGTCTGAGCCAATTTAATGAGAGAAAGTGTCTGAAATCTAGTCCACGAAGAGAATGAAGATACAGAGTTTAAAACTGGTGAAAGGAGAAACATCTGAAGAAGAAGGCAATGGGTCAGACAAGCTAGCAAACAAGTAACAGTTTAACAAACAGCACTTAAAAGTTTGCAGTTTTAAAAAATTGCTGGATTTTCTTGCTGTACTACATGCTGTGACTTTCTCAGAAATGGTTTGGAAATAAAATTACAGTGTTTATGATTATTTTTCTTACATACCTTCTAGGAAAAACTTGTAGTTTTGCAGTCTGTGGAATGATATAATTGCTCACCCTGCTATTCCGTAGTATATTTTTACTGACAAATATAATGATAAATCAGTAATTTCTGGCATATTTCATTTAGACACTAATTGCCGTTCTAGCTCATTATTGATATAAATGATCCAGCAACTCTAACTGTTAAGGGATGAACAAGGCTGTAATCATGGTCCATAAGCTTGCTACACTTTCAATAGATTTGAATGAAAATTAGAATATGTGTGTAAATTGGTGGGTAAAAGGGATGGGAGTCTTTCAGCCTTGTTAAATCAATACATTTTATTGGAAATCAGTGTTAATTTGGATGGGTGTTTTCATTAGGAGCTGAGCAGTATCCTTGGCTTGGGCACCAGGTGTCAGTCTTGGTGCTGGTAGAGAGGAGAGAGCTTTTAAAAGATCCTGTGTGGCTGCATCAGTGATTCTTTCCCAAAGAGTTCCTATGATGCCTAGCAATGCATGGGAGGAAAAAAAAAAAAAGGAAAAACCCCTTACATATTGTTACCAATACCATGAATGAACCAAGATACTTATTCAGATATGTTACAAAATTACTATAGTGTCCTTCTGCACTTTCAGTCCCCTGCATCCAGCAGAAGAGGAGGAACATGAATTTCTGGAAATGATGATATCTTCACACAAGTAGTGTTGAAATGTTTGATTGAACACCTTTTTTGAATCAGTATCATTTTATGTACCTACATCTGTCAAAAGCTAAAGAAAATAAAATTTCTTTCAATACAAAAAGAAATCTGAAGGATTTCATCAAAAAGACAGTGTCCAGCACAGCTCTTTGGAAAGAAAGTGACTTTATACTACGTGACATCTTTGGTCAAATGCAAATAAATTGACCGGTAGCTAGGAAATACAATATTTTAGGAGACTATTGAATAGTAATTGTTAATTAACCAAGCCAAAGAATTTGTTTTCAGGTTAGCTGCTAATTGGAGGACGCATTCAGAATTGCCTTCATCAACCATGCAGAAAAAAGAAAAATTGTACTTTTAAAGTATAAAATACATCAGATAACATGATTTAATTCCACACCTCATTCAGCTTTCCAATAAATGTAAGTTCACATTACAAAATGTAGCTTGGGATTTCTATTAGAAATTGCTCCATATTTAAAAGTAATAACCATATATTCATTGACTCAAATTTGATAATCTAATAAGACAATTGGAAAAAATATGGACCATCAGTCAGATGTTTGAAAACCTTATCTCTTCCTTCCTCTGGGTCTTCTATATCTCAATGCTTAAATTCCATATTACATAGAGAAAATAATTATTTAGTGAGCCTGTCATTTCTCAACCTGAGAACTTCCCTAAGACCTCTGCTCCTTTGCTTCAACACTTGGATTCTGTTAGATGAGTTTATTTCTTCAAAGTAATAATAAACTCAGCTGAGAAGATAGCTACTATCTTAAAAATATTGTAAGGACATGTACTTTTTGCCAACATGAGTCACTGTTGCATGTATGTGTCTCAAGAAGAAGGACCTTAAAACCAAATTAAAAGTCATTGATATTTTTTCAAATTTTCTACAATTAGTACATATGGTAAACATGTACATGTTGTATTAGTACATATTAGTACTTATCGTAAACCACATTTTATTCATAGTATGCATTGCACATTGTTTTCTCAGTCATTGATTGAAGAGAAACAAAATGCAAAATATGAGTATTTAAGAATTTAAATATAAATTTATTAAAATTTATATTAAAATTTTATATTTATATGAATATTAAAATTTTTCTTGTGCACTTAATGGTTTAAATCAACTTGAACTGGAAACAGTAGGAAATTTTCTTGCATGAGACTTTTTTTTAATAACCAATATTGCAGCCTGGTAAACATGCTATGAAATTTAATAAGCATCTTGATTATCTCATTTGGCAATGTCCTGTGGAGAAGCAGAATATGTGATTTCATTCAGATATTGACAGTGGACCTTCCTGAAAATTGCTGATCTCAGAAACCCTTCAGAAGTCTTGGAAGAGGGGAGACCCTAGATTTGTGGAGGTCTTTTTATGTCATCATCTTCATTCTGATTAGTGTTTGTGCTGAAATGCATGCAACACTAAAGTTTAAATCTGAAAACCTGGTGATATTTGCAATGTAGAGAAACACAACTCTCTTGCCATGTCTGATATTAAAGTTTGACTCATCTCTTTCCTGATGATTGTGTACAATGTTCCAGTAAAGTCAAGGACAAAAAACAACTTTGTATTGAAAAGGGGATTTGAAAGTAAGGATATTTATCTAATGATAGTAGTTGGCTTTGGATTCCGTTTTGTACCCCACCACTGACTTTCTGTCAATTTTATGGAACTCCATTTAACCAGTTTATCAGTAATATTTGTGTAATTCCTATGAAAACACAGGCCTTCTGCCTTTCCCTCCTTCACTAGCCTATCTAAGAAGTATATCTAAAATGTCAGTATACATGAAAACATAGGTGTGAGGATGGGGATATAGAGGTCTTGAAGATCATTGGCTATTTCATTAATAGGTGTCACATTATTATTCCTCAGATGGGGAAAATGATGAACAGCAGCTGATGTGCAGATATTTTAAGATTCAGCAAAATGTGTTATTTCTAGTACTGTTGGAATGTAAAATTTATCAAACATCTTTTTGCCTACCTCTAAAAAAGTGCTTTGAAACCTCTGTAGAGAGAGCTAGTGATCCATCTTTGCATGTATCTAGTAAGGGAGGTTTATTGTTTGAATGCAGTGCTCTTTCTATATAACACCACTAAGGTCTGCTGCTTCAGCGCTTGCTTAAACCAGTTTCCTTCCATCATTGTCCTCCTAACATTCATTCCAAACCAGAAGCCATGAAAAATGGAATGTGGTAAGTTTTGAAATGCTCTGGCAATATCTGGGATAACTCCCTGTTTGGTGAAGCACTTCACAAAAATACACAAAGAATTATTGCCCTTTAGAGGCCCCAAAGAACATTAAGAAGAATATTAAAGAGTTCATATGAATATGGAAAGATTGTAGCTGATTTTCTGAGAAGCAGAGTTCCGTCATAAAAAGCAAAAAGAATCCATTCAGAAAAAACTCATAGTGACAGTAGAAATCCTATTGTTCCTGGGATGGGGGTCAGGTCCCAAATTTTTGTCCAGATGCTAGAAAAAGCCACAGGAATCATTGTTCTCCGTAGTATTAAGAAAAATCTGTGAAATTAAAAAATAGAGGAGATTTCTGAACCAGTCAAAGAGGGAAGAAAGAAATGGCTTTCTCTGATATACAAGGTAAGCAAGGCGACTATGCATGGACACCAGGATGAAAATATAATATTTCTCTAGGTGTAGATTTTTGGCTGTCTGAGTCTGTCCTGGCTACTTTGCCGCAAATTTAACTGTGCTAATCATGCATTGGGATTAATGGCTGAGGACACAGAGTTTTTTAAATGTGCCTGAGTTCAAGGCTTAACTTTACCATTTATAAGAGGCAACAATTCTATTTTCTGCAGCCAATGAGCCATTTATTTTCATCAGCCAAGTAGAGGTGTAAAGATATGCCTTACAGTGACTAAGCAGCTTTTAAATTTTTTTGTCTATTTTTTCTTTTATTCCCATTACACAAGATATAGATTTTTGTGGTTTCTTGGCTTTTTGGGATTTTTTTTGGAGGGCAAGGGTCATTGTGGTTTTTTTTGTTTGGTTGGTTGGTTTTTTGTTTTTTGTTTGTTTGTTTGTTTTTGTTTGTTTTTTTTTTTTAATAGGAAATTGAGTGTAGAAGATTACCTGAATAGATAGCTTAGGGACAGAGCTTTTTTCTAAGAGGAGTCATCCAAGAGATGAAATTACTTAACTGACACCAAGTGATGAATAACGGTAGGAAAACAGGAGGTAAATATGGGAAAGATAAAACTGTATATGACCAAATGAGCATACCTTATGAATGAAGGGGAGTAAAGGAAGTGTAGAAGGATGTAAATAACATAAGATAAGGCATGTACATAATTATGCAATGTATTATTCAGAAAAACTGAAGTAAGAGGTTTTTTGTTGGTTTTGGATTTTTTTTTTTGTTTTTTGTTTTTTGGTTGGTTTTTTTTTTTTTTTTTTTTTTTTTTTTTGTAGTATTTTATTCCACCACAATGGGAGAATGACTGGTGGAGAGGTTTTTAAAACGTCATAGATGAGAGGTGGCATGACTTGCCATTGTTATGGATGTACAGGGCAAAGAAGTGAAGGAATCTGAGATGACCACCAGGTTTTGACCTGTGTATATTTAATGTGGGTGAAAGTGTTGCTGTCTCTTTTCATGTGTTTAAAAGTGCTTTAGAGCCTATGGGGATTCTTGACCTAGTCATTGTGACTTACTTTCTCATTTTTGTGTTCTAACAAAAATGGTGTTACTATCCAGTTCCTATACTTGCTCATTATGCTTAAGTACTCATATAGCTGGGCAGATCTATATCAACTGACATCTAAAGGAAATTAAACAAGCTGACTAAAATGGGAATTGATACTCATTTTAAAATAAAATATTATTTGAACTGAATTCTACATATTCCCCCATATCTTCTTTTGAGGCCTCTTGTTAGAACACCTGATAGGCTCATATTAATTTAATGACTGAGTGCTATCCTAATTCTTAAATAAGCAGTCAGTACACATCAATTCTTTTTATTTGTTAGTCATAAGAAGACACTTGAGTTAGTAGGAAATGTTGCAACAAACACAAGGGCCTGAGAATGTTCTTCTCCCTTGGGCTGTGCTGGTGGGGAGAGAGTGGAGAGCAGCTACAGAGAGGAGTTACAGTGAGGGAACACGGATGCAGGGGCAAGTAGAAAGGCCCACTGGAAACGGGACAGCTGGGTCAGGTCTGGTCAGAGCTCAGTAAAAGAATGAAACTCTGCAGAAATACAATTAGTTGGCTACTGTTGCATTCCTCTGTAACAATGTATAGCTGTACCTTGAGAATGCAAGGGGAGGCAAGAAGAGAGGTTTTTTTTTTGTTGACAATCACCTGATTAGGTAAGGGTTTTTTTCCTAGATAAAGAAATTAGTCATTACCTGATGTTGTTCAGATTTGCCAGAATGTCTTGGGGAAAACACACCCATAAAAAATGTTAACAAATTGTTAAGTGTTGAAACCTGTAAGATTCCGAGGGGATTTTTTTAAACTAGTAACTTTTATAAATGATTTTGTACAGTGAGACTTTTGAAATTTCACAGAAAACACCAGACATAGTTCTGCTAAGGTTTACAGTTAAACTGATGAATCATCTATGTAAAAGGTGAGAGTTGATAAAAGTTGCAAAACCCAGATACGTATTTAATTTTCTCTCTAGTTCAGTAGGGAATGAGGGAGAAGGAGCAGGTCATCTGTGATGGGGATCCATTTATGGTGAAAATATTGTAATTTGGCTACAAAAACACAGAGGAATGCAGCCTTTCCAGCTTCAGTGAATAGACACTAAGATGTGGGCAGATCCATATACTCCTTTAAGAAAAGGACTTAGACCTATTCTCATCTGTTTCTGTTTTGCAAGGTCCCAAGAGGTCCCTGGCCACCTGGAACTCAAAAAACAAATTAAACATTGGTTTTGATTTGAATCTACTTGAGTGCTGAAAGTTTGAAGATAATTAAAGCTCAAAATAACCATGGAAGAGGTAGGCAGAGGCCAATGCAGTCACACAACAGAAAAGGACATTTCTCTGCCAGATTAAAGACTAATTTTCATGACTAATACATGCAAAGAGTAGTATTGACCCTTTTCTGTCCTTCCTTGTCCATATGAGCTATTCAGGCTGTCTGTAGAAACCATGCAGAGCAGTACTGGGGATATAGAGACAGTGAAAAGTAACTTACAGAAAACCTCTATTTCAGATGGCTGCCTTTCCATAGTAATTATTTATCTTCTAATTATTAAGAGAATACATACATATTTAACCTCCTATTATGCTGCCATGGTTCTTGGTTTTAAGTTATATAGTCCCAAAATGAGCTTTACATTTTACAGAAATTAATAGATCAGGGGAATATATGGGATTAATCTTTTCCTGCAAAGAATTCATAGATCTTTTGTAAAAGTGTCCATTTCACATTCAGTAGCAAGCTGCTATAGAACATTGAACTTTTGAATCCAGTGGTTTTCATGGTGCTTCATTTTGTGCTTATGGACTCTTTCTGGTGGAGGTTTCTTCCATTTTATGACTATAATAAGCAGTGCTGGAACAAGGTACGGAGTGATCAAAGGTCTGCAATGGAGGTTGGGCCAAACTATTGTGGTAAAATGTTAGCAGTTTCCAAACCTAAATTTTTTTCTTCCTGAAGGTAAGAGAACAGAGGAGGAAAAGGATAAAGCTGTAAGACTTCCATTTATCTTGTTTTTCTGTGTAAGTTAGAGTTCTTGAAGAGTTCAGGTGTAATCACAGCCTTCTGTTGCAACAGGAAGCACCATCTGCTGAGGCATTCTGTAAGCAATATAACGTCTCTCCAGAGACAGTTTAGCATTCAATTCACAGAGAAGGATGGCAGGGACTTGTAAACAAAAGAAGACAACTGAAGCAGTGAAGAATGGGCTGTGCTCTGAAGATTCAATATGTTTCTTTATAGCCAAAAAAATCCTGTATTGCTATAAAAGCCTGGCAGAGCTCTCTGATGTATTAATTGTGGTGTTGGTTTTTTTTTTTTTTTCATTCTACCTTGTTATTTGAAAGCCAAAAAGTAATGCCAAAATACTGTCTGTTGTTTTTGTTGGGTTTTTTCCACTGAAACCCCCAAGTCTGTATGAGTCTGTCCCAAATTATGTTTCAAGTAACTATTGTTTAAAGAAAGGGAGAGAAGGCTTATAATTGCAGCTCAATAGTAATTAAATAGGTAGGGTATACTTATGAAAGTATTGACAATGACTGCCAATGAATATAAAGTTATGAAGTCACTTGGCATTCCAAGTGAACTATAGACTTACTAGTTGACAAATGCCTAGTATACAGACTTTTTATATCCTATAAAATATTTTAAAGCAGACCAGGAATGTAGTTGTGGTATTGGAGAGATGGATTGGATGGAAACTATTTCCTGTTTTGAATTAAATTGAAATATCAGAATTATAGACAACATATCCATAGGAGTGTCATGAAGTATAGTTCTTATTAGTCTTATGTTTAAATGTAATAAATAACAAATATAAGGTACTGCAACTTTAGAACATGACATCAGAATTTATAGCTTCTCCAAAATGGCAAAGTCTCCAGTTAGTCTACTTATCCTATCAAAAACCTTAAAATAACAAAATCTTTCTTAGTCACTGTCCTGTGTAAAGCAGACATTCAGCTTTCAGGACATGTGAACAGCTTCTGTTACATGGAAGCTCCCCTAAATCTTATCCATAAGGAAAACAGAGTTGACACTATTGTCTGTCTGTGATGAAAGAGACACGTGTGAACTGAGTGGCTTTTGTCTGTTTTTCTACCTTACATATCCAGAATATATTAGATCTGAATGACGAGGGCCAGAGAGAAGAGAAAGAAAAATAAAAGGAATATATGTGTTAATTAATTTCCACTTCATGATAGTTATGTTGTATTAGGTAAGGCAACATCTTCATAGTTCTGGTGCAAAGTGTTGGATGTTAAGGAGTCCAATATATACTTGTCTATGGAGATAATGTTGAGGCTGTTTTGTCACTAAAATAAGTGAGTATCTAATCAAAAGAAGTAATATGTGATATAGGTGGCTTTCAACTAAATTGAATATTTTAATTATGACATTAAACACATGGTTGATGGAATGAGCTTTTAAAAATTATTTTCAAGTGGTGCAATTTACCACAAGTACCTGAAAATACAAGAGGGTTATGTGCTGGTGATCTATTCAGGGATGAAATTCACTCATAAGGTATTTCTAATTTGTTAAACCTAAAAGATAAGAGGTACCTTGATTTTGGCCACTAAGATTTTGTGCTCTGACTAACATGCAGAACATTTAATAATTTTTATTTTATGATCTGTTGAGCCCTCAGGGCTGCAAAAAGTCTCACTGGTGCAAAGGGGACCATATGTCCTCACTTACAAAATGACAACAGTAGTGACTTTTACTAAAAGATGTTTGAGATGGAAACAAGGAGGGAAAATATTAAGTTCTAACTTAATAGTGCAGAAATCAGCACTCTGTGTTAGAGGCACAGAGGAAGTACAGATTAAAAAGCATGATATGATGGACACAATCATCTGATTCACATAAATCTTATAAGAAATGAGAAGGAAGTAAAGTATTCAAATCTATCTCCCCCTCCCTCAGATCTGCTGTGTTTATTCACTCATAAGTAGGTATCCATTCAAGACTGAAGCCAGTGTTGATAGATCACCTTTTAAGAAAAACTTGCTCATCTGTGTAAATAGTAATAAACAATCCTGTGGAAACTGGAGAATCATATTTGGAGAACAAAGTTTTTTGTGCCTGAATCAGAGAAGTATTACAGTATTAAGACAAAGTATTAGAGAATTAAGACATGGTGGCCCTCTGATCCCTTTCCAGAAGAACTTCAATTTTTTCAGTCTTAGTACATGGGAACTGTCCTCTGTTTAAGTCCATGGGGGTCTTGCCCCTGTATTTTTCTTGTGTATCAAGGCTTTCTGTAAGCCCTGGGAGATATAACTGGAAAAACTCTGAAACAATTTTAACAGTTTCATGTTTAGAAATAAAAACTACCTGCAGGACTTACCCCTAGAAATTAACAGTTTCTGGACAGCTGCTTAGCACAACACTGTTAGGCTGATTTCCTCCTTAGAATGGGTGACTAAATTATGAAAATGCAGTAATCTCTTACGTAGATTTATCATGAAGTGTAATTTTTCCCTGTAAAGAGGACTTTCTGATGGATAATAGCAATTAAAGACAATAGGTTCTTTGCCTAGCTTTCTTAGACTAGCTGTAGCCTGACATGAAAAAAGAGGGAAAAACCCAAACCTTTTAAAATATTTTTAAAAGGGTTTATTTCATAAGTCTGAGCATCAGACTTACAAAACTCTGCAGGCATTGTTTAGCATTGTTTGGGACTAGTTGTCCTGTCATAAGTTAACACTGTGAACTACAGTATCCTGGAGTCCTACTGTGTATAGCAGTAAAGCGGTAAACTGTTTAAGAACAAATGCCTTTAGGGACTTGTACAAAGCATTCTCTTAATCCTCTTCTTACTTGGTTTAGAGATATCCATACAGAGACCTGCTTGTTCTGTATCTAAAAATTGTTCTGTTGATGGGTTTAGGAATTATACAGATTTAGGTTTTTAGGCTTCAGATTTATACTGTTCATTCTATTCTGCTCTCAGTAATCCAGCAATGTGTCTGGTCTGCCATCTGGAATGACATACTGGTGTATCTTAAATAAGAGGAATTTGCTCTTTTTTGGATTTTCCACTGTAGGCCTGTGTAGTCAAGGACCTGACCTATTGCTAGTAAAACGTCCTTTCCCTCTAGTTGCATGACTCTTGTTTTCATAACTTTGAATATTTTTCCTGCTGAAGAATAACTTCAATATGAAAAGGACTCTTTGAACAAGGAGTCTAGCCCAATATCATATGAAAGTGTTACCTATCCTATTTTTAAATAACACCTTACACTGCTATTGCTTCAGGAGACTTGAGACTATGACTGTGTTGTAAGCTTGTCTACTATGTGCATGTTGCTTGAGCAGGAATATCTGCAGCATTTTTTCAGTTATGAAGTTAATTAAGTGAAGAGTACTTACAGGTAATACTTCGATTTATGTCTTCCATCTGGAAGAGAGAGACAGAGTTAGCTTTTGTCTTTTAAATTAAAAGCTCTAAAATAAGCAATAAGCTGTAAACCAAACAAAAATAAAAGTCCCAGAAGTAGCACTCCTTGTTGGATAGGTCTTGCCAATCTCAGCTATAGCATTCTCCATTTCCCTACTTTCCATCATCTCTGTGATGTGTTTCCTGCTGACACATTGCCCTAGTTCTCTTGCAGTTGTGAGAGGGGGTGGGGCCCAGAGCTCTGTGGGCATGGCCAGCTCGCTATTCGATACCACTGCTGTCATTGCTTGGACCCTGGCTTCAGGGGAAGGAGCAGCCACCACACAGCGGAAGTGACACCAGTTTGTTCCTCTTTCCCGAGGGAGAATGCAAGTCCAAGTGATACACACAGCTGAGCAGAACGGAACCGAGCTGAGCCCGGCCCAGTCCAGCCAAATAATGCTGAATGTGGCGGTGTGCATGCACCACAGGTGCCACAAGGAGCTGTGATGGAATGGAGCAATGTGGACAATCTGACTTTGTCCATAATTTTCTCCATTGACTCGGGGAAGGGGAGTTTGTCACTACAGGGCTGTGGTAATGTCTGCCATTTTCTCCTTTGTTGCAGGAGGCTATGTGGTGCCAGTAGTGGTAATGTCCAACAACTTATCTTTGTCTCAGCAGCCATGCTGGGTCAGGGTGGTGAGCACATTTTTGTGTAAATATCTCTCTTTTTTGTATGCTTTTATTATTAATGTATTGTTGCTGTTCCTGTTAGTTTCTTGCTGTTTGTTTTCAGTAAATTGTTATCTCAGCCCATAGCCTCTGCCTGTGTTCCTCTCTCACCAGAGGGAGACTAATTTGGAGTTTAATTCCCAGCTGGTTTTAAACCACAACATTTAATTGGACTGTGAGAAAATAAGGGCATACACTAATAAAATGAGAGCATTTCAGACAAGTTTTATTAAGTTGTTCCTCTGAAACACAGAAAAACTGAAAGCTGATCTTCAGTGCAGTGTATAAACACTAACAATCAAGATTTAGCTGTTTTAATAGGGGTTGCTCCTATGGATTGACATGTTTGTGCTAGCCTAAGGGAGATTTTTAAGGAAGTAACAAAGCCTCTCTAAGCAGTCAGAGGTTTCCTAACCTTTTGCATCAATAGGGGCCTGAGAAAAACATCTCTGATAAGAAAGGGGTCAGACTACCCAAAACAAGCTCTGCTGATTGACTGATATTGTGTTGTATGTATCTGTAAAACCTCATCTCTGGAAGAAAGGAAGTACAAAAGACAGAAGATCCTTCTCGAGCAGATACGACTTTAGATGTCCTTGGTGTTTTTTAGTGACTTTGGCATGTGAAAAACCTTACGTATTAGAGAATTGTCCAGCCCATAATACTGTGCAAAACCACACAGCCATACCATTAATGGTAGAAGCAGAAATAATAAAGAATATAAGCATAATAAACATTCCTGTAGATGGATTCATAAAAATATCAAAACATTAAGTGGTGTCTGCAGCATTTAAAAATTATCTGAAAGAATGGAAAAAAAACACCTCTTGAATAATGGGGCTGTTGCACATATATAGTCAATCACTTCTAGAAGACGTTTGTACATCTCTGTTGTTCCATTTATTTTTTTAGCCTGTGAAGATGGATCCCCTCAGACTCATGCCTTTTTTATCATGCTTATTTCATTAGTGTTAGTACTAAAAAATTGCAAAGCTTACTGTGAATTTTATCTTTTCTAACAGTTTTGCAACCAGAAGACCAGAAATATGACTTTGCAGATAGTGAACAGGAATCCCTAGAGTACTAACAATTTGAAGTGCATGTTAGTTTCTCTATTACTTGATCAATGCTGTCACTAATGCAAATCTATTCCCACAATGCATGGAGTATCATTAATTTTATGTTGTTTACGTACTCTTGCCATAAGGTTAAGCAATTCCTACTATTAAGCTAGATGAAATTGCATTACCTTAATGAAATGCACTTTACTGATAAAGAAGAATGTCACTTTCACAAGTGGAAGCGCTGTTAGCAAATTTTTACGAGAGAATTCCCAAAATCATATCTTAATTGCTTGGACAGCTGTGTAGTTTACATAACGAGCAAACAATGCCAAGGTTTTTTATTTTCTTTGTCAGCTGTATTGGATGTTAGTATGCGTGGTGGACCTTTTTTAGGCCTTTTATTACTTGATTGCAAATCATTCTTCATTGCTGCCCAAATTTATGGAAGGACATTGCTCCCTGAGGTGCCATATCCTTTCAGGTCTGTAACTGAACATGACTGATGGCTCCAGTGTAACAGTTGCTTATTACGGCGCTCACTGAGCTATGATTGCTCCAATACTTTATGTTGGCAGATGTGTTTCCCTTGGAACAGCATCTCTGAGACAGAGGTCATTGATCAAACCCCCCTCTGGCTGTTCCATTATGTGCAAATTATTGCTAAAAGCAGAGAGACTGAGAAAGCGGGGGTGGGGGGTGGATGTGCATGTGTGTGTGCATACAGTCTGCTCACTGCAGAATTGAGGGAAAGGAAAAAGCTAGCAAAATGAAGAAGAAAAAAAGCTATATAAATGAAAAAACAGCTTTCATAATGCGATCAGATGGAAGAGAAAGAAGGAATACTATTATTTTGGAGGAGGAACAATTGCATAAAACGGTAGCATTTTCTTTTTTAACTGACAGTATTTTTGCCAATGCTGTATTGAGTGTGTGTATTTTTAGTGATGGAATGAGTTAATGGATAAAGGCTTATTCAGTGTCTAAAACATTTCTATTGACACTTGTTAAATAAGGAGGAGAACATTTATTTATTTGTTGGAAAAGTCCTTGCTACACTGTAGTGGGCAGCGACTGAACTGTGCACCAGTTCCAAAAAATCAGAATGGAGACAAGGTTGTTGAGTTAGGTGGAAGACTGTCTGAATGAGACTATGGACAGTCACTATCACAATTACTCTTTAACAAAATAAAGGGTGTCTTGATATGACATGGCTGGTGTTGCACAGAAAAGAATAATATGAGGATTCTGTGAACAGCTTGTACAACAGGGATGGGCTAGCAAAGCTTTGTGAAATTTAAATGTAAGCTTTGACCAGGAAGTCTGCCACTCCTCTCCTCTCCTTGCTTCACCTCACCTTGCCTCACCTTGCCTTTCCTGAAATAATGGAGGAGTGTTTTTGCTAGTATCCAGTTTCCCAGGCTTTGTTTCAGAAGTAACTGAAGGTAGAATCCAACATACATATAAATAAAAATGCAATGAATACTCAGTACAATCCCATACAAAAAGAGATTATGGCAGAAGTGAGTCACTGAGTTATTTAATATAATTTTCTAGCTGTACGTCTAACATCACTGAGGTTAGCATGAAGCAAAAAATGCTAATTAAAAGAAAATCAGTTTCCAACCTTTCTTTCAGTCATCAGGATCTGTTCCATGAATCTTCATTCATGGAGACAGCCAAAATCTAATTGAACGTGGTCCCAGGAATATTAGTGGGCCCTAGTGGGAACCTAGTAAAGTTTAACAAGGCCAAATGTCCCTTACTATCGCAGGGGAGTTTTACTAGATGATCTCTAAGACTTCCCTTCCTACTCAAGCTAATATCTAATTCTTTAGTTTGACAAAGGTTTCTGGATCATCTTCTTCAGTAATTATTAATTTGAATTAATTTTATACCTTGTCAAATCATAGTGTGATTTTGAAGCCTTTGCCAGTTTAGGGAGGATTACTATTACTTTATCTATCATGCAGTAAAAACCATTCTGATTGGCTTTCAGGTCTGTACATCTCATGACAAGCATAATGAATCTATTGCCTCCCAGCTGTTTCTATGTACCTTTCTCAAGTACACCTGCTTCTTATCCTTTTAGCAACAATAAAATCAGACATTGGAAAAAGTTTTCTATAAATTTCTGCTGAAGCAAAAAGCAAGCTTTGCTTTGATGTCCTCTTTCTTCAACTTTTAACCTACTATCTTACTGATTCTGGCTCCAGATGTCTCCTCTCTAATAGCATTGAAACTTCACTAGTTTCTTAAAAAAGCTTGCTATAACTAGTCTGGTTTAGTTTCTAACTTCCCTGCTTAAAAAGAAAATATTTGGGTGAAATCCACAGCTCTTGTAAATGGAGTTAACCATACTCAAAAACTTCAAGGACTTGGACCAGCACAACTAGATAATTGGGATGACTTTAAACCATATAAATCTGAGCTCCCATATAGATGTTTAGGAACAGCATTTTCTCTAAGGAGTTCTGATTTTCTTGACAAATAGTTTTACAGTGATTTTGCTGGCTACCAAGCAATTACCATGTAAAGATTGTCAATTGTTTATCTGCATACTTTTAATTATATCGACTTTAGCTTTCTTTTCTACTATTATAAAAACTTCTCTTTTTTAGACTAAAGAACTCAATCAAAACCAGTTCTTTTGAAGAAAATAAAGGATATGTGATTACTAGATAATTTCTGCTCTCTACTCTCCCTTGTCCTTTTATCTGATAGGGTATTCAATTTTTATTTTAACTGAAAATTATAATGATCTTTGCAGTCATTCATGTTTTTAAAATGACAAACTGAAAGAAAATATTTCTTTACGATACCTTTGTCTATTGATTTTTCACATTGTCATTGTCACTAATCTGGATAGGATGACATGTTTGAAAGATGTGGCTGATAATAAAGTTTCATTTCCATATGAGGCCCTTTCAACAAAAGAAAAAATGAATAAGATATTATTTGGGGAAAAAAGCAAGAGGAGATAGAGAATTGCAAACACACTTCTCACACATTGCACTTGCTTTGGTTATGGCTCTTGGTCAGAATATGGAGACAAGGCTCCACTGTGCAGAAAAAAGTTTCTGAATCATCACACCAGGCCAGGTTGTTTTTCTCTGGAAGGCATGATCATCTGATTATTCAGGAATCTTTGCCTTTTTTCCTTCAAAGTTATCCTGCTGAAATGTATCTTACCCTCACCATTAACTGTGATACAAAATATGTTTAATCCCCGTAATATGTGCTTGCTGGGGGGAGTAATGAAACTGATGTATCCTTTCTCTGAGTAAAAATGACTGAAAATCTATCAGTTCTGAAACAAATGTATGGAGAGGAACTGTTATAATTTAAAACTAAGTTGTTTATTTAGAGAATGAATTGTGTTTCTTCTCTTTCCTTTCACCTCAAATAAGACAAAATTGCTGTCTCAGAAAATACATCAGATCTTTATGGTCTGGTTACAGGATGTACCAGCAGTGTTCTTATCAATAACTCATACATTTCCCTTGTGCTGGTTGCACTGTTTGCTACCTATCAAAACAAACACATAGGCCATGATCCTGAAGTTGTACCATGAAGAAACCTTCCCTACCTGAACGTAATTCCTTTTATATTATTTTAAGTAGTAAAGAAACTTATAGAAAATAATTTTCAGTCGTTTTTTATGTAATAGGGGTACTCGCAACTGAAAACTGGGACTACGGAGTGCGTGTAGGACTTACCAAATACCTGCTATTCTTCATAATTAGGTATTTTTGACATAGTTTATATTGCTCTAAACAAGTTCTTTTAGAAGTAATATTGCTCTCGCAGTGGTAGGTTAGGATCTTTTGTAGTTTTGGGGAACAAAGTATCTAGAATAACTGATTGACTTCAGGTCAAGGATGACCAATATTTTTTTTTCTCTAGACCATGATCTTGACAATTTGTCTTGGAATCCTCAAAGCCCCTTGCATTTACTCTCATGACATTAGGAAAATCATGATGCCATTATTTAAATGTCTTTCCCCATAGGAATTACATTTGTTCTTGATTATGTTCATTTTATACAGGGAGGACCTTAGATAGCAAGGCATATGTAGCTTGCAAAGACAGCTTTTCCAAACTTAAAGACAAATACTGGACATTTGCTATAAATGCAAAACGTATAGGGCACAAGTCAAGGTTTTTTAACAGCAGTATAAACATTGTCCTTTGATCCTTTTCTGACAAGGTGTTGTCAGCTCTCTAGTGAATTGAAGTTCACACCTACTTAAAACAACTCCAGCAACGGGAGTTTAAGAAGGGCCAAGGAAGTTAAGGGCTTAAAACCTGATTAATGACTGATGCCCAGTCTAGGGCCTTGGTATTTCCTCCTAGAAAATGATGTGCTAGGCAACAACCTGTGAATTCACGTCTCTTTTCCCTCAGAAAACATGAGTTTAGGTAGCTCTTGCTCAGTGTGATGAAATATGGGAAACAAAAGTATACACAATCAATGTAAAATATTATGAATTTTTTTTTGGTTCTTCAAATCATTCACCTGCAGCATTAAAAACAGAGTGCAAAAACCCAACCTCTTGTTGCAGCTGCCAATTTTCAAAAATACCATTTAAAATCAAGAAATCTTTCTGCAAAATGGTGTCTTTATCATATATTCCTAATAAATATTTCTTTTTCTGCTTTTTTCTGGCTAAGAAAAAGTCCTAGCATTAGTGAAACAGTCTCAGATAGTATGTCAGCAACAGAGACTAAACAAACCCATGTTAAAGCACTGTAAAATTCTGTGCCAAAGAATTCACCCAACAGACGCTGTGCATGCCATATAGTATTTATTCTTGATTAATACATGAATTCTTAAAGTGCTTTTAGTAATGAAGGCAATATGTGTAGCAGCACGTTGTTCAGAAAATTAGATTACCTGTTACTAAGAGCATGGTTGCTAAAAGTCTTTTACAGTCATTCTGGAGTAAGAAAGGCTGAAAAAGCAGTCATTCCAGGTCAATGAATATCTTGTCTAAGCCCTGCTGACTCTTTCTAGATTAGGAAAAAAACCTCCCAGCCTTTCCAGGTCAATAAAAATATTTCAAGTCTGTGTCTTTCCTTGAGATGTTGACAAGTCAGTTAGAACAATTAAAGCAATACAGTCATGATCTAGTCATCATGGTTGAACTATGCTATGTAATATCTTTTACCAAGCTGTGTAATCTTTCAAGTTTTTGAAGGCACAAATTGGGACTGGTAATATAACAGCTCTCCTGACATGGGATAATAAAAAAAGGTTAAAAAAAAAAGACCAAAACCTTCAAATAAAAACCTCCTTTAATCATTAAAAAGTGATAAACTTGGAATAAATTTGTTGTCTAATTTTATTTTTTTATGATTTATGATCAGATTGGTGTATTTCTTATATGGTTTCTACAAACAATTGCATTACTGATGCGTTCCACTGTGTTCAAAAGTGGTGTTACTTTTAAGAAGTTTTTAAGCTGTTGAAAGTAGAAGGAACAGTTTTAAGGAGCTATCATTACCTTAGCAATTAAAGACAGGACTGTTATGTGTGCTCATTTCAAAAGTTCTTCTCCCACAGCGTAACATCACTATTGAAGGTTCATAATTATTAACATTTCAAATTGCACAGTCTCATTTATTTAAGTAACTGGACTTAAACTCAAATGTATGAAGTGACATTTCACTTCATAAGAGTTCACTCAAACATGATTTTTTCATTTCAGTGCAATGTGGATTTTATCTGTCCTGTAATGTATGTCTGTGTAGCTGAGATTTTTTTTTCTTTTGATTTGTGTATATTTTCTTGGGTGTTACTGAATAATCAACCTTTAAAATTTTGATAGTCTATTTTCTCTACAGCTTAATTACTAAAAATATCTTATTTGTTTTTGGGTTTGTATCTTCTGCTCTTTCTGTGTAAGGAGCAGCAAAGTAAAAAACAAACTGACAAGCCTTTTGGTTATTTCAGACATAAGTGGAAATGCTTGTTTTTATTCATCTAAAATATCCTTGATGGCAAGTAAGGAAAAGCAAGCTGGAAACATTAGAAACTAGAAATTAAGTTAATTCTGGGGAGCATTGATGACATCTTAAAAGTTAAGGAAAACAAAACTATATGCGAAAGAACATGAGATGACACCAGTGAGCAAAAATAATGTGCTGAGGTATGTTAATGTTTCTGATATGATAAAGAGAAAATGAAGAAGGTGCACTGTCAAATGATACTATACATGCTTAATGATTGTGGGCTTTTTGGGAAAGATGCAGGTGTTCATCTCTGTTGAAAATAAGGCCATTAAATGATAAAATATCTCCTAGATGGAAGTGGCAATATTAGAGAATATGAGAAATTAAATTCTCTGTGCACACATTCTGAGCCAAAGGCAACAATATTAGGAGTAGAAATTAGTTAATGCTGCTGATCTTAGCATCAGCTGGTTTGGTATATAAGAGAGATAAAGAATCCTAATAAATACTATTGATTGGAATAGTTCATAAAATGAGGTTTAACTAAAGTTTTAACAGCCCTAAATGCTGGTAAAATCATTATGCTTAACTTCTGCATGGTAGGAATTGGAAAGTTAGAGGAGAAAAATCATCCTGGTCCAAGAAGATGCTTGTTTTTTATTTGGGGAATGAAAACAGCTTGATGAAGTCATATAAGAGCAGAATTAATGGTGCAAAGACTCAAAGGTCATTCTGTAAGGAACCCAAGCTGGATCTCCGGAAAAAAATGAGAGTGATTAAAATGTTGCTTATCACAAGTGATTGCCAAATTATGATGTATATTGAAGTACAGCTTGTGTGAACGTAATGTTAGTTTTGTTTCATATCTGCAGACCACTAAAACTGCATTTGACCAAGAGCAGTGTGGTCAAGAGTTAGAACTTGTGCAGATCAAGGACTTCTGGAGCTAAGCGATGATCCATAGCCTGTTGGTGTTATTCAGAGAAATCAGTGAGCATAACAGTAAGAGCAAATATGAGGTTTCACGTGGTCACTGACAGAAAATGTCTTAGTAAGGATCAGTATTCTGATTTGGTATTTCAAGAACAGATGAGCAATCATTCCTTAAATAATCTGTATTTCTGACTTGTTGTAGTTGATAACTGCCATAATATACATTATGCGAAGGCAATAGAATTGCCAATCTGTGTGAAGCTTCAGCTGAAGTCTAATGAGATTCTCTAGGCAGACAAACTTCAAAGTAACATTTAATAGCCATTTTTACCAGTGATTCAGTAACAGGTGATCTGGAACAAGGGCAGTTTCTTGAATTACCTTGGGTAAAAGCAGTGGAGAGTAAGTAAAATGAACTCCAAATATCATTTGATGGAGTATAATAAAAGAAGAAGAGATCAAGATGGTTGCGTAATCAAAAAAAAGATTAGTGTGTTCCTCTGCACAATGCTCATCTACTCCAGAAAAAAATCTTATTTTTACTTCCAAACATCACATGTTGCAAACTGATACAACAACAACAACAACAACAATAACAATAAAAAGTTGTCTTCTGGCAGTTATTTAAAAAGAAATCCTAATTTCCATAGAAAAATTGGGTTCTGATGGAAGAACTTTCAGGAAAACTTCAGATAGTGATGATTTCAGTGTTAAGTGGTAATTCCAGACAAGTAAGAAAAGAAAGAAGCAAAGACAGCAAGACAGAAAATCTGAATTATTTAATGGGATGTACCACTATGACACTGCTATTTGGTGTTTACTTTTCTTTTGAAGTCTGTCATAAGATATTTTCTAAAATAGCTAATATTGGTTGATTTTGAAAAAAACCTAATAATTTAAAAAATATGGTAGTAGTGTTCATAATGGAACTCTATGTTCTACAAAGAAAGTTTTAAAATTACTTTACATCTTAATATAATGGAAGGAAGGATGGCAGGAAGTGAGAGGAGGGCAGAGGTGATTCTGTCTCTCCATCTGCTTAACTCTTTGCTGTCTCCCTTTTCCATTTTTTGCTTATAGTTCTCCACACATTGCAGCACTCAATAAGAAAGTGTTGTACATATTTAGGGAAAAGGATTTTAACAGTGTTAAATAGTGGATACATGTAAACTTAGTCACATCATTGGGTAGTATAGTGTAAATGCTTGCTTAGCAAAGTATTTTAAATGTGTATGGGACATCCTTTTATGTTACAACAGTTAAAATTTTATTGGTACTTGGCATTACTGGCTGTATGTCTTGCTATTTCAAGACTAGGAGCACACCCTTTCTAAATACATGCTAAACATTTATTTTCCCTGGTACTGAGATATCACTGAACATGGATAAGTAAGTCCATTTTCTTGAAAAAACACAACAGAACAACAAAACTCCTGAACTTCCCATATCTTTTGCAGAAGAATGAGTCAAATATTACTATCACATCTGCCAGTATTGAAGAGGAACAAAGGCCCAGTTGTATTTGACTTTTCACGATACACAAAACCAGGTCAAGTATTTCTAAGATGGAAAATTATTAATGATCATGTAGTGTTCAACACTGTTTCTGTTTTTGATGTGTGTGGAGAATGTGTGGAGTGTTTCCTGAAATTATGTAAACTGGCAAAACCTTTGGGACTTCCAGGTAGTGGAATCACTGACTACTAGAGTGAGAAGTTTGTTTCCTGCAAAAGCACTGTCTCTTTGAAAATTGATTTCTGATTGTAATGTAATTGTTTTCTAATTAATTGTAAAAAATGACTAGCTGCAGAATGAAACACAGATTTGACTGTTTGGACATTGGCTATAGAGCAAGCACTGAGTAACACTTCAATCAACTGTATGCAGAACTGTATGGATACTAGTTTGTAGCTCTGAAATAGAAGAGTGTTTTGCTCAAAGTCTTCACATTGGAGACAGTAAGAGTATTTAACCTTTAATCTATCCAATCACTCTTATCCTTAAAATTGTGGAAGGAAGGAGTCGGGGGACAGCAGACCAGTGTCACCTGCACGCCTGGGAAGATCATGTCACACATGCTCATGGAAACAATGTTAAGGCACATACCAGACAAGGAGACAAACTGAGACAGCCAACACAGCATCATTAAAGGCAAGTCCTGCCTCATCAGTCTGGTGGCCTTCTATGATGGTGTGCTGGCAGTGCCCAACAAGGACTGATTGACTGATGTCATCTACCTGTAAGGCCTTCCACATAGTATGCTTACCCCAAATCACATCTTGGACTACTTGTGGATAAGGAATTACCTGGATGAATGCAGCCAGAGAGTTTTAGTCAATGGCTCTGTATTCACATGGAGGCTGGTGACAAGTAGGGTCCCTCATGGCTCTGTCTTGGGCCTGGTGCTCTTTAATATCTCTCTTTAACATCTTTATCAATGAGACAGACAGTGGGATTGTGTGCAGCCACAGCAAGTTTGTTGGTGAGTGATGCAGTGGGTTCTCATGGGTCCAGCTTCTCAATTTGAAATCCTGTCCTTCATGCTGCATTTCTTGGTGGTTCCTTTTCTATGTGGCATGTAAACAATGCACTGTTTAGGAGAAAAATTATTAGGAATATTTTTCTAATTCATCAGAAATTTATTATATGACTTTAGAGATCACAGAATCACTGAATATTGGCAGAATTAGATGCCTGTCTTCTGCCCATTGCTGATATTTTGCATGAAAGTAAAGACAGATAATGTATGCATTCTAGATGATGAATCTTTTGGATATCTGACAGTATATGTTATGTCTTCATGTGCTTTTTAAACCATCTTAATTTTGAAGAATATATTCACTGGTCATAAACACAGATACTTTTTTTAAGTTTTGAATATCTAAATGGAAATTAATTATGCTGAGTTTAAACTATCTGAACTAGAAGTTAAAAACTTTTATGATTTTCCATAAACTTACTGTTTATTGGGAGCATATGAGAATTGCAGATATCTTTACTGGGAGTATGAAGATCCTTTAATATTTCAAGTAGCAGCAGAGTTAGTGAGGAATGTGTTTAATTTAGACAAAATTAATATGAGACTTCAGTAAAAAATTACATGTAAAGAATAGACAGACTTTACTGAGAATTAGTTATTGCCTAAACTGGGAATCCAAAGTGAAGAGACTGAAGGACTGCCATGAGAATCTTCTACTGCTCCTGAAACAAAGCCTGATTTTCTTTTGTTATTAAAGATTTTACTGCTTTTATGGTAAAGGAAATAATGTGAACATTATGTCTTGCTGTGTAATTATGGTAATTTCTTTGCAGTGCTTGATCAGAAGCTCTTATTCAACTTGAGGATCACTGTTTTCTGCCTGATACAGAAGTATAAAAAGGCACAGATGCTGCCTATATCCAGCTGATTGATTACTTTGGCATCTGGCAGTGTTTCTTAACTGATATTGTGTATAACATTGAAGAAAGCAAACTTTTTTTGCTGTGTTGATAAAGTATTTGCTGCAGGCATGCCTTCTGTAGAAAATTCACATGTAAAAGCCATTCTAGATGGTTATTTAATCATCATTCCATATTTAATCATATTCCATGTGTACCTGGTAGGGAGTACAATGCTTTAAATAACAGTGGAGAAAGACTTGTATTTTTTAAGGGAAGACTGGACATACTCTACTGGGATTCTTAAAAGGCTTTGAGGGGATTAAAAGGCAAAAACCTGCCAAGGCAAAGCTTAAGAAAAGAAATAAAAGAATCCTTGGTCTTATTTATTCAATATAGCAGAATAGCATTGGAAACTATGTGGAGTTTTCTGAATACTGGTACTGCTCTGGTAGTATATCTACCCTGTATGTAAGCACATAAAAATATTGCTAAATCACAGCAGCTGTTCTTGCATTAAAATACAATACAGAAGTCTATGCTGTATTTCACCTTAGAGATAACAAGCATATAAATAACATGTCATCAGCAATGCTGCTTTGTTTTTAAGGACTATTATTGGCTCTGGATACAGGATATTTTCTTCTAGTAAGGAGTCATGAGAAAGGCTGGTAGTGTTTGTTTGTGAAAGCTGTGGTAAAAAACCCAAAAATTTCAGAGGTAGCCTTTTGTTTTCTCCTGGGCATCTGATGCCCAGGGGCTTTATCAGTGCCTGTAAAGAGCTTTAGTATGGATTGTGTATATTGTGTGATGGCAGCAGGACACTTTCTCCCCCTTTTCTCTTATTTGGCTACCTTGTATGAGACTTCAGTTTTTGAAGACTATGGTTCAGTTATGGCCAATATTTGTTGGCATAAAATAGCATACATTAGCATTATTTTTAATATAAATTTAAATATTTTTGCAAAAAATTTCTATCATATGTATTGCGATAGGACAGCAGGGCACAAGCAATCCAGGAGCTCCTTCAAATATGTTGGCGACAACTTTTTCATACAAGTGATAGAGGAGTCAATGAGAAGAGGTTCAGTGTTGGATCTTGTGCTCACCAACAGGAAAAAGCTGGTGGAGAATGTGATGCTCCAAGCAGCTGCGGCTGTAGTGACCATGAGATGCTGGAATTTGAGATTCCCATTGCAGTGAAAAAGACATTCAGCTAGCTCACTGCTCTGGCCTTCAGGAGAGCATACTTTGGCCTATTGAGAAGTCTAGGAGGTAGAATCCTGGGGGATAGAGCCTTGGAGGGCAGAGAGGCCCAAGAATGCTTGCTAATATTCAAGAATCACCTCTTCCAAATTCAGGAGTGCTGCATCCTAACAAGAAATAAATTGGGAAAAAATTACAGGAGATATGCACAGATAAATAAGGAAGTGCGGGTGCCAGAAAAAAAGGAGCGGCTTCTATAGGTATGTTGTTAACAAAATAAAGGTAAGGAATAAGGTGGACCCTCTCTGGAATTAAATGGGAGACTGTGATTATGGAAAAGGCTGAGGCTGTCAATAAATTCCATTGCATTTTAAGTCTTTAATAACAGGTGTTCTAGGCACACAGCACAAGTATCGAAAAGAAAATGTAGGCACTGGGAGGATCTCAGAATTTTAAGAGATTGAAAGGCATCTTAGAGATCAACTAGCTCCAAATTCTCTGGCCATGGGCAGGGATACCTCCCACTAGACCAGGTTGCTCAAGGACTTAATCAGCCTGGTCTTGAGCACAGCCAAGGCTGAGGCATCTAAAACCTCCCTGGGCAACCTGTTCCAGCGTCTCACCACGCTCACAGTAAAGAGCTTCATTTTACATTCAACGTAAATTTTTTCTCTTTCAATTTGTACCCATTACTCATTGTCCCACCACTGCCAAAGAAGACACAGCATAAGAAGGACATGGAACTGTTGGAGCAAGTCCTGAGGAGTTTGTGAGATTGGTAGGGAAGACAGACTTTACTGAGAAGACAGACAAGCCTGTCAGAGAAGACAGGCTGAGAGAGATGGGGCTGTTAAGCTTGAAGAAGGCTGAGTGGAGATCTCATAGCCAAGTTCCAGTATCTGAAGAGGTCTTAGCAGGAAGATGGAGAGGGACTCTTCATAACCAGCTGTAGTGATGGGGCAAGGGCAAATGTCTTCAAAGTGAATGAGGGGAAATTTAGGTTAGATGTGTGGAAGAAATTCTTTGCAGTGGGGATGAGGGTGAGGCACTGGACCAGGTTGCCCTGTAGATGCCCCAGCCTTGGCAGTGTTCAATGCCACTTTAAACAGGGCTTTGAGCAACCTGGTCTAGTGGAAAATGTCCCTGCACATGGCAGGGAAGTTGGAACTTGATGATCTTTAAGCTTGCTTCCAATCCTTCCTTTTTAATTGGATTTACTTTTGTGGGATGTTTAAAGTTAAAATTCGCAACTCTTCTTTCGGTAATGATGGAAGTGTAAAAGCCCATGTTTAACACAAGTGTAAATACCACAAGAACCAAAAAAAGCTTATACAATGTGATGCTATGAAATATAATAATTTTAATAAAAAAATAAAATTATGTAAAAGGAAAAAATATACAACCATCCTATCAACATTACTGGAAGATGTTTCTCCTTATGAGGGGAAAATAGTCACTATTTGATTTTCAGGTTTGACCTTGCTTATTCTGGGACCATGAGGCTAGAATAGAATTGCAATAAAATTATGAAAATGAATAAAATTGAAATAAAACTGATTGAGAAGTTATTAATTTTATTGAAAAGTTTATGTAGACTTTTTTTCTGAGGAGTTTTACTTAAATTGGGACATGGAAATGCTCTATCATTGGTACCATCAAATAAAGCTGTAGATCTTTTAAAAAGATATGTGACATTTGCAATCAGGAGCCTAACTTTAAATGTGGAAATATCTGGTACCCATTCAGCACCAACTGTTCAGCAACATTTTGGTACCATTATAGCATGTCTCTTGGAAAGATTTCTGAAGCATAAGCTGTCTGTCAGGTGTGATCTACTCAAGAAAACTAGAAAAACTCAAGAGTGCTGAATTGAACTATAACTCAGTTTTAGTTAAGTATTTCAAGGGAATAACTGCATTTAATGAGACTGGATAACTCTCAAGAATAAATAATTTATAAACCATCTGATAAAATAGACTTTGACTAAAATAAGCCTTCTATATCTTTATATCTCACTTGAAACTACTGCTTGAAGCCTTCCAAATATTCAAGTAGTCTCTGGACAATATGAATTGGGAAATATTAGCATACAGGAACTATTTTCTGGTACCAATATAAAATGTTGAACTATGGTACTTGATTGAATCAAGCTTTGTTAGGTTATGTGATGAAAGTTCCTCTGCATGCCCACAAAAGAGCAGAGAAAGACACCACCAATATTATTTGAGAGCCAAATAATATCCAGCTCCAGCTACTCCTAAGATCATCTCATGGGTCATCACCCAACCAAAGAAAGGCCCATCTCTACAAGCTCAGAAAATCACAGGGACACGTAATTGCAGATGGGGACACGGCCTGTGGATTTCAGGGTACACCTGCCCTGTCTGGGTCCTTCCAGAGCTGACTCAAGGGACCTTCGGCTTCCATGCCCAGGTGTGAAACCCACCAAGATGGGCCATCAGGAGCAAATCACCTTTTGGACTGGGGCTGGTTCAGGGCGTGAGACACATTATGGCATGGGGAACAAAAACCTTTCAGGATTGCACCAGACTTGTTACGGTAGAGTTAGGGGAGTAAGGTGAAAAAAGAGAGGGACCAGGATGACCAGGAAGATTAGTTAGATTTTGAAAGTCATTTTACTTATTATGCAAAAGCACTACATGCTTCTACCCAAAAGCTGCTATTTTAAAGCAGAATCAGAGGCTCATAGACTCATAGAATGACTTAGGTGGGAGGGAATCTAAAGATCATCTGTTTCCAAACCTTCTGCTGTGGACAGGAACACCTCTCACTAGACGAGTTGCTCAGAGCTCTATCCACTTGCCTTGACCACTTTCAGCAATGGGGCATCTGCAACTTCTCTGGGCAAGCTGTTCCAGTGCCTCACTACCATCACAGTAAGATTTTTTTTTCCTTAATATCTAATCTAAACCTACTGTCTCAGTTTGAAACCATTCCCCTACCTTTGCAACAAAAAGTGCAAATGTAAAAAGCTTCAGGGATGTACTAAAATTTTATTTGTCATTAGGAAAAATGCTAGTTTTAACCTATAGGGAACCTAAAATTTATCAGGTTGCTTGTCAGCAAGGTGTAAGTTCCAGTTTGACAGGAAGTAATGTGGAAAAGTTACAGTTTGGAAATACTGTGATCTCAGGCTTTGTCCTAAATCCGTAAGGACCTCCCCATGACACAAAAAAAAAAGGAATAGTCTTTTTCCTAGGTTTTTTGAGAGCTGGAGTCAAGGCCAGATAGTTATTCTGGAAAAATAAATATGCTAAAGAAAAGTCACCTTGAATATTTGAAACATCTGGGTTTCAGTGTTTGAAAACTTGAAAAGTTTTGAAATTAATTTGCAAACTTAGAAACTTGAAAAATTCATTAATTTTATTCCAAGGCTGTTTCTGCCTCTGAATGTGTCATCCTTAGCCTTAGGAAATGCACCAGATCCAAGGAGAATTGTGTGAAGGAATTTAAACTATGTCAATGCCAATATTTACTCCTAAAGGGCTAACCTTAAGGTATGCCCCAGGATGGTTGTTGCTTTGCAGTTTTTGTTTCCTTGGTTGGGTTTTTTATACTATCTCTCCATACTTTCCCTCACCATCTGACAAAGATTCCCCAAAGAATTCAGCCCTGCATACAGTGGACAAGCTTCTCTGTATGTAGAGGCAAAAGGTGTGATATTTTAAAGGCAGCCTTTCAGGCTAAATCTGAGTCTTCTGGTTATTGGAGCAGAATTTAATTTCTTTGTATCTGTTTCTTGAGTTGCGCTAGGAGATGGTGTTTACCATAATGCTTTGAAGTGATGTATCTTCCAATGGTGCTGTCCTCACCCAAAAGGGAAAGTTCTATGATTGGTCAAAAATTTTATGTAAATTTGAAGATCTTGTTCATGCTGGTTGCAGCATCCCTCTGACTTCTTTCCCTTGTGTTGCATTTATCTGTTTTCTGATGTGGAAATTGTAGTGTTTATTAATACCTTAGCATTTTTTTAAGTGAAGAGACCAACGCTGAGTAAGCAAGGGGAGGAAAAAGTATGTTCATGGCCTAAAATTCCAATTGATTTTGATCTGACCAGAATGTATGCTTTTGTTTACTCCTTTTTGTTGCAAACACTTGCTCAGAAGACACATCTGTTTATATTAATAATGAGGAATTAGTGTTCTTCAGAAAAATATTCATATACATTAAATTATATTTGTGTAGTAATATGATAGTCCTGATTAAATAATTTTCCTACTGCTTTACAAAGGTTTTCTTCAGTCAAATAACTGAGAAGCAGAAACAATGCCATGTAACTCATGATTTAGGCATACAACACAAATGATGAATCAAAAATAGTCAAAGAAATACAGTAACCAAAGTGAATAGTTTGCAGCAGACCCTTGGGCCGATATGTTCACATAAAGTATTGATGGTGAAATAATGAATGCGCTCAGAAAATGGACTGTTCACAGATCATCTAACTGTATAAAAAAACAAAGAACCCTGAGTTCTTTGAGTAATTTTTTTGTTCTATATATTTTATCATGGAAAAAGAAATAAAGGAATACCAAAGGGAATATAATCACATTCATCTAGACAGTTTGGGGGGGAAAAATCCATGAAATGGCCATTGGTTTAAATGATGTAACTCTTATATCTTACTTCTCCCAGACATTCTGCTGTAGTCAGGTCATAAAAATACACAAATTCTGATCTCTTTGGCATATGAGGAATTATTTCTGCTTGTTGTTTATAGATGTCTATAAGTGTAGCTTATTCCTGACATAACTTGGTACAACTTCAGTACAAATATATAGTGATGATACATTTCTAAATCCTGAAATAATCAATTTTGGCAGACTTTTTTATTCATGTTCAGTGTGATATGAAGATTAAGCAATAGACAGTCAATCAGTAAAATAGCAAGTCTTTAAAAATTTATACTGCCATATAGATGGGAATGAATTTAAACAAAAGACAACCAATATTATTTTTCACTCTTCAATTAATTGCCTAGCCCCTAAACACAGTATTTAGGCTTCCCACTAGAAAAGACCATATTTATAAGAGCTGATGGTTGAAGTACGAAGTGAGAAATTAATGATTATTTTTCTGTTGAAGGCAATTTTTAGACAAATTGACAAATAAAATGCAATTCTGAACACTTAGATAATTATAGGAAGTAAAGCCTTTCTTTGGAATGATGCACATTTTATGTTTGTTACCTTTTTCCTCAAATAATTCTTATATCTTGTTTTTGTGATGGGTTTTTTTTGTTTGTTTCAGGGTTTTTTTGCTTTGTTTGCTTGTTTTTATGCATTTGATGCATCTTCCTGCTCAAACTGAAATGAAATTAAAATTTATTGTATTCTTAATATCAAAAATTTTGTCCTTAAATATTTTGGCCAGGTCACACTTCTTCCTAACATGAATTTTCAGCCAACTCGGTATGTGTTAAAATATCTTTTTCCCACATGAGGGCATCAGAGTTGTTCTAACACAATATGTGGAAGACACATTGTTATGCTATTTAGATTCCTATTTCAGAATATTGTGCACACAGCAATCCTTCATATTATCTTATGTTTTACTCCTAAAGAAGTATTTATGTATTTCTAAATGACTTCTGTTTTATTGTAAAATAGTGTAAACTACAGGATCTCCGTGGGTCAAATTCTGTTGACAGAACTCATGGATTTATATTAATTACATTGTAAGCTACTGCTTGATTTACATGATATCCAGTAATAATAACAGGCTTTAAGAAGAATATGGATCTCATAAAATAATTACATAGATAAGTGTTTGAAACTTACTGTTTAAATCTCACAACCAATGGAATCGTTTGACAGGGAAAGAATCCTTACCCATATAATGTGCTTTTCACTGTTCCTGTCAGCTGTCTCCCTGACTATGTGGGAAGTTAGTTATAGCTTGGGAAGAAAATAAAAAAGAGGGAAACAGTTCTATTTTCAAAGTGTTTTGTTAAAGGAATTATAGCTACTAATAACAATGACACAAATATTACCAGCATTGTCCACTTTTTAATGCTAGAAAGTCATTGCAAAGAGTCAGACACAGTGAACCATGGTAAGAGTGTCATTATCTATCTCATATTTATCTAAACTCCAGTTCACAATCTTAGTTTTTCATCGTTCTCTTAATTTCTAAAGTTTTCATATCATTGTTCTACCTAATCTTGCTGACTTCCTGTTTAGTTCAGCAAGTCTTTTAATTGATCAAGAGTAGTGTTGTTCTCAGTGTGGTCATACATGTACTCTAGACAAAATTATTTTCCAGACACGTACCCCAGTCAATGTTCATAATCAGGACCATGTTTTAGTTTTATTATTATTTTGCAGAAAAGTTTAGAAGCGTCTTATATTACTTTTAAAATAACATAGTTGTATTATACTGTCAATAGAATATAGAATATAGAATATAGAATATAGAATATAGAATATAGAATACAGAATATATAATAATATAGTTATAATATACTGTCCACTTCCAAACAGGCAAATATGATTCAGGAGATCTCTTCCCTTCAAGTAGTTTTGATGTCTTTCTGGACCAACTTAGTGCATTATTGAGTCTTTTTATTTTACTTATTCTTTTGTTTCCTAAAATTATTTAATGAAACTGTGAATAAACAATAATCCAGATTACTACCTGGGCAGCACTTTGGAACTCTAATGTAAAGAATTCATTCCATGATGGTCCCTCAAATAACTAGAACAGAAGGTTTGCCCAAATTAAATTTGGCTCTGAACACGTTTAGATCTCAAAGCTGAGCTCCTATCTAATATAAGTTGACGGAAGATTTATAAAATTGTATTTGAAGTAAGGTTACCCTATCATTAGTTAATTGTATTTTCCTAAAGAAGCAAATAATTGAACCTCTGCTTAAAATTTAGAAGTGTTAGCTTTTAGGTTCTGTAAACAATAAAAAAATAAATAAATATCTTAAAAGTTAATTTCCTCTACTGGTTATAGGCTCCTAATTTATAGGAAAGCATGATTGTGCTAGAAAACTTACACTCACTGTAAGGTAATGTTTTCATTCAGGTCCCTATGCATAAAAAGTCCTTCTGTACTTAGGCTCAACCCCAAAACAAACCCAAACAAAAAAACAACCAACCAAACAAACAAAATCAAACCCAACCTCCCCCCCTCAAAATATTTTATTCAGAAGTAATGCATACAGAGACTAAAACCTGTGAAGTAGTTTGACAGAACTTTTTATTACCAAAGATTTCCTTTGTTTTCTTCCCCAAACCCTTCATAGCATTAAGATTTCCAGCCTATTTTATAAGTAAACTGTATTTGCAAGAGTCCTTGGGCCTCTATGATGTGTGGGGAGTATTTGTTAAAATAGAAAAATACAAATAAAAATTCACCCACGTTGAATAGATTCCAAGTGTATTCTCTATGCCCTAAGCAAGTAGAGTTTGTTGCATTTTATTTCTTTACTGATTCTGCAGTAAGAATCAAGATATAATCTCTGACACAGTGTAAAATACCATCTTAGCAAAATCGGCAGCTCTTGCTGCCACACTTACAAATCCCCTCAGGTTCCCAATAAGGCAGACACCTATTGATTTCTTTGTTTTCCACCTTCACAAGTCATAGATTTTCCTGTCTATCTCTAAGGAAAGAATATAGTCAAACTAATTATATACTTAATTTGAAACCAAAAGGGCAACAGGTAGTGAAAAATGTGTTAGATGAATAGAAATCTGTTTACATACTTTTAGTTCTTTTTTTACCTCATTAAAAATATCCTAAAGAGTTAATGAACCTTTTACTCAGCTTAGTCAAGTTTAAATTATGTAACTAGAAGAATGAATAAACAAACTTTTCACTTTAACTTGTTGAATACAAGAATCAGTCGTCCCTATTTCCAATTTCCTTCATTTAATTTTCAGAAAGAAGCCTGGGATTTGGACCTAATGAAAAGCTTAAAACACAGACTGAGTAGAGTCTTATTTTTAGACTGCTAAAAGTCACAGACCTGATGAAATTGCCTCCTCTCAGAGTTTTTAAGCATTGGAAAAAATAATCAATCTGCTAACGACATTTGCAGTAGTGATGTACTGTCCACCTAATGTTGAAAAAATTCATCATAGGAAAATAGGATGAGGATGAAGAGCTGTATCTGTAATGTGCATTGTTTTACTCTCTGCATTAACCAGTTATAATAAAAAGGATATAATGAAGGCAAAGGGAAGAAAGGAAAAGTATTAGAGGTACAAAAATGTCAAGTGAAAGACAAGTGTTAAATTGAGGTGGCCTACATTTACATTAAAGATCATAACCTACATTATGAGAATCAGAAAACACAAAAAAACTTTGGAATATCCTGAAAAGGATATTTAGCATATTCTAAATATCTAGTGAAACTTACCTCAATGCAAATTCACAACTGGATTTTAGTTTTAGTTTTTCATTTTACAATCTATAGCTTGTGTATGAAAACTGGGAAAATGCAGAAAATGTACAGTGCACCTTCTAGAGAGAAGATAAGGTGGGCTATACAAGAATTCCTCACAAGTGATTCCAAAAGTGATACACATGCCATTTTAGTAACTGAGATAGAGAAAAAATTCTTCTCTTCTAATTTTTGAAAGATTTCTGATTTTGCCATTTTTTTGAACTTGTCTGTATTCCAGTATAGCTCTCTTGGTGAGTCTTTAAGAGTGAAATAAGGACAGAAAAATATTTTAGTATGAGCTAGTACAGGAACAGACAGATAAAACACTTCCTCTGTTTCTGAATTATGTTTGCAGTCTTTACTTCAACACCTCTAAAATATTTGAGACTTCAAAAGTGGTGTGTGGGATGTAAAAGGGATAAACTAAAATACCATGAATGCTGTCACTCATAAAATCTGGTTATGATTAGACTGAGATGTGGGACTCTGAAAATACTGGTTGTGTGCAGTGGGTTCTTGTTCATAGTGTACCATTTAAAAAATTAGTTTACTTTATATGTAGGGCTACACTAGCTGAATCAACTTGCATTCTAACCACATATATTAGGAGAGTTTTGTAATTTTTAAAAATACTAACAAGGCACATTCCAGAAACCTCAGCAATACAAAAAAAAAAAAGAAAAAAAAAAAAGAAAAATTTCCTCTCTGTCCTAGGACAAAGTATTTCAGTTGTAATTATCTGTAGAGCTGGCCACAATGACAATTTAAAATTATATACAGGGTTTATACATTTTATTTTGCTTTCCAGACTTCAAATTTTAGAGAGTTAGTACCTATTTAAGACTGCTTTTCCTTAAACTACTGACCCTCAAATAAGTTGTGCAATGTATTTGCACCATGCTTAATGCTTAAATGCTCAGGTACAGAATGCTGAGGCCAAATGTATTGCTGCAAATATTTTATATTCCCATTCCGCTCCTTGGATAATTTACTTTGATTGCTTATCAGTTAAAGAAGACTAAATTTTGCTGCACCTGGTTCTCTACGCAGTTGTCAAGTTTCATTGACTTCGCTACTGCAGGAACATCAAGTTACCCTGTGTTTTCTGTCTGATCGTCCTGTGTTAAACCTGAGTGGGTAAAAAAAAGAAGACAGCTGGTCTATGCAAATCTAAATGTACTTTTCTTTTTTTCTAAAGCTCAAAGTCCAGCACTTTGCTTGTGCCAAGTCTGGCAAGGTACAATTTGTCTATCGTCTTGCTTCCATACATATAACTTTATAAAGAAGTGATTCCTTCCTGTGAGACTCAAAATTGCATGTTGAGCAGGACTTGTTTCAGGAGGTCAGAAAGCAGAGATACATGTGAAAAACAGGGAAGTTTTACTCTTGCGGTTGTACTCTGCTGGCCCAAGAAACCTCAGCAAATTCTTGAACATGGGGTAACCATGTACCAAACAGTTCCCTAATGGTCCTTACACAAGATGTATTGCACCAATCTATGATACTTTGATAGGAGCCTTTGTCTTTCCTTCCAAGTCAAGACAAGATATATATCAGAATGCCTCGGAGAGGCTTCTTTAGTCCAGGCTCTTCCCCCTCGTGCCTGATTTTCTGCTCTGGAAATCAGTGTTTTATAGCCCAGATATGTTCAGTTAAATCTATTAATTCACATCTGAACTGTTTTCCTCATAAATTTGGGTATCCTTTTTCCTATCTAAAACTTGGCATGAAGGAAGATTGATTCTTTGGGACTTGATTATTCTGAAGTGATGTGCCACACCTTTGCATCTGCTCACGATGTGCCCAAATTACAGTTGCTTTCAATAATCTTCCTTCTACAACTGCGTGATTAAGGACTGATGTATCATTTTTTTTCACTTGTGTAAATAATTACCTGAAATGACTCCCCTGATTTTTTTTTAATTAGTTGCACAAGAGTTCTTGTATTACTCCTCCTTTCTTGCTGTTTTTCCCTCTCCATCTCCTTCTTTGCCTTTCATTCTCTGATTGAATAAATGAACCCATGAAGGTGAAGTGTAAATTACAACAAATTCAGCGATATAAACAAAAAATGAAGCCACTTGTACAATTTTTTTCTGACATTTTGTGAAGGAGTTATAGAGTGTGATATATTCACTCTCATGTGAGGTAGCTATCAAATGGAATACACAACATTTATAGGAAATCTTTAATTGGGATCCTATACTGTGACTGCATTCTTAGCTTTTTCTGAGCTGCAGAATGTTAGAAGGGCAGTTTATACTGAAATATACCTATCTGCTCATTTTATTTGGAGCTTGCACCCTATTGCCACTGACATTCTTAGGAAGTAACTAAACCTAACACTGGCTGGGAAAGTCTGCCTTCTTTTACCTCAAATGATAATAATGTTTTCTCTATTTTATTACAGTCTCTTGAGATTGTGACTGATTTGCATATTCTCTAACACTTAATTAACGATGTCACTTTCCCAGTGCCTTGAAAACAGTTTTCATTTTTTTCCTCAGCAGGCCTCCAACAATTACCTCCCACATTTTCTGCTGCAGTCCTTTTTATTACTTTAATGACAAATAATTGGACAGATTCTGAGTAATGAGGGTGAGAGCCAAAGGACTGTTGCATAGGAGACGGCTGCTTGTTACAAGACACTTTTAGTGGTCTCTAAATCAGATAGACAAGTAGAGTAATGATCATCTTGCAGTAATGAGACACAATTAAGAATCACTGCAGCAAATGACAGAGCAGTCCATTGAACAATAACCTCCCTCTTCCTTTTTTCCAAAGAAGATCGAAGCTTAATTATAGCATCGCCATTTGCAATGCTATTGTTAAAGTCGTGTCAGCATTTCCATTATAAACCTGCTACTTTCAAGAGTTTATAACTCCCATGAAAAAAAATCTGCTTTGAGCTGGGAATTTACTTGCAAAGACTTTCAGTTTGCTATTTAGTTTTTATTATTTATTTATTTATTTCTTTTTCAAAGTGGATGAGCTCCATGCCAGTTCTAAATAGACAGAGCTTCATTGGTGTGATTGAAACTGGAATAATTTGCATTTGCTGAGGATTCTTTTCAAGTGCTGTATGACTCCACATGTACCAATGCACAGAAACCTGTCACTGAAGGTGAGGAGCAGCAGATGCTGCTTTTGAGAGCACCATTTTTCAGGTTTCCTAACTTCTCAGACATCAACAGAATAACATAATGCTGTGACAAACAAGTCTGGGAAATTTCTGAGGTATATTGAAGGTAATTTCTTGTCACAACTACTCAATGAGTTGGCAAGGAAAGATGTTCTCCTAGACTAGTTATTTGTGAATAGAAAAGCATTCTTGGTGCATATAAGGTTAAGCAGTTCTCTTGGCCACAGTGCTCACAAAATACCTGAGTTTAGAGTTTTTGCTGTAGCAATAAAAAAGTTCAATACAGTTCCTAGCCAGTATTTTAAGAGAGAAAACTTTGTGTTACTCAGGGATCTAGTTCACAGTGTCCCCCAGGAATCTGCTTTTGAGGGTTATGGGGTCCATGAACACAGGTCAGGCTTTAAGAATCACTTCTTAAAAGCATAGCAGCAAGCAATCCTACTATGCAAATGGGGCAGAAGATCTGCTTAGCTGAACAGGAAAATCCTCATGAAGGAAAAAAATATTGTATGGTCTCTGGAAGTGAGGTCAGCTTTGCAGGACAAAGCAGTGGTTCCTACAGGCAGGGAACAAACATGAAAGAACAACGTTCAGCAAGAATTGAAAGTGGCCAGTGCTGTTTCAGACAACAAGAAAGGCTTCAAGTAGGTCAAGAGCAACAGATGACTAAGGAAAAAACTGGACCAATGCTTGTTGAAGCTGGTCATCCAGCAAGCAAGAATGAAGGAAAAATGAAGGCATTAAATGCTTTTTTTCTTCAGTCTTTAATATTAAAAGTAGACCTTGGAATGTCCTGGCTTACAAAGTCCTCTGACTCAGAGGAATGATCAGTTCATCAGTGAACATTGAAATTGTAAGGAATGAGTTACATCAGTTGAATGTTCATAAGTCTATGAGGTCTGGTAGGATTAATCTGAGAATACTGAAGGGGTCTGTAGATGTTGAACCGTCTCTTTGAGATGAACCATTATCTTTGAGAAACATCTCTCAAATATCTTGGAATTCTGGGAAGGTCGCCTGACTGGAAGCTAGCTGACATAACTGCAATTTATAAAAGTATGAAGAAATTCCCAGGAAACTACAGAGCTAACCTCAATATGTGGAAATTTTATGGGGAAGGTCATACTGGGTACTATTGAAATGCATTTAGAAATTAATACAATTGTCAGACATAGTCGGCACAGGTTCAACAAAGTTCCTCTTTCATTAATTCTCTATGATAAGGTTACCTACACAGTGGATGAAGGAGAGGTGATGATGTAGTTTTTCTGGAGTTTAGGAAAGCTTTTGATACTGTCCCTTGCAGTATCCTTCTGGACAAGTTGTATAGTTGTGAGATGAGCAGTTTACTGTGTGAAGAACTGGCTGAACAGCAGGGCTTCAGGGGTTGTAGTGCATGGGGCTAAAACACATTCCTCAGTGTTAAATTCTTGGGCCAGTTCGGTTCAATAATTTCATAAATTATCTGGATTAAGAAGTTGAATACATGTTATTAAGTTTGCTGATTATACCAAACTGAGACATACTGTTGTCTCTCTTGAGGGACAAAGCCTTGCAGAGGGATCAAGATAGATTGGAGCCTTCAGTGGCATGAAATTCAGTAAGGAAAAATATCAGATTCTGCCCCTGGGATGCAGTAAAGCTGGGCACCAGTATAAGCTGGCAGAGGAGTGTGTGTAGAGCAGCCCTGCAAAAGGGATCTGGGGGTGCTGGTGGGCAGCAGCTCAGGGTGAGCCAGCAGTGTGTGCCTGGGCAGCCAGGAGGGCAAACCCCATCCCGGGGTGCAGCAGACACAGCATCACCAGCTGGGATTGGGATCATCCCGCTGGATCCAGCCCTGCTGCGCCTCACCCTGAGTCCTGTGTGCAGTGCTGGGCCCCACACTCTGAGAAGGGTGGGAAGAAGGTCCTGGAATGGTCCAGAGGAGGAAGGACAACAGAGCTGGTGGCAGGGCTGGAAGGCACATCCTGTGAGGAGGGGCTGAGGGCTCTGGGTCTGTCTGGTTTGGAGAGAAGGAGGCTCAGGGGTGATTTCATTGCTCTGTACAGCTTTCCAAATACCTTTCTCAGATGGCTTTTGAAGGTCTCCATAGATGAATTGTCCACCAGTACTCTAGACAGCTTGTTGCTGTGCTCATTTGACCTCAGTAAAAGTATATCTCATATCTTGAGGAAGCACCAGCTGTATTTCAGTTTGTGTCCTTGTCCTTGAATCCTGTTTTGCATGCCACTGAAAAGAGCCTGTCTCTGTCTTCTTTACACCTTCCATTCAGCTATTTGGAAACCTTTATGAAATTCCTTTCCTGAGTATTCTCCAGGCTAGACAGTCCCTGCTTTACCAGTCTTTCCTCCTATGGGTGATGTTCCAGTTATCTTCATGGCCCTTTGTTGGACTGTAGAAGCTCCGTGTCTCTCTTTTGTAGTACTAAATAGCTCTAAAATGAACACAGTACTGCAGCAGTGGCCTCACCACAGATGAGGAGAGGAGAATAATTGTCTCCATTGACCTGTTGGCAAGAATTATGCAGCCTAGCCCAGCACACCCCTGGTGTTTGCTGCATGGGCAAGTTGATTCTTGTTCAACTTGCTGTCTGCAATTGTCTGCTGCAATACACTGCAGGGGGTTCCTCCTCCCTACTGCCAGGATTTTCACTTTCCTAAACTTAAAAGGATTTTTTGTCAGTCCATTTTTCCAGTCTGATGAGGTCCTTCTGGATGGTAGAATTCATAGTTCACTGGTATATCATCCAATCCTTGCAGTTTTGTCATTGGCAAAATTGCTTAGAGTACCTTCTGTGCCATCATCCTGACCTTTAATGAAGATGTGAAACAGAATAGGAAGCAATACTGATCCAGTGGTACTCTAGCAGTTATTACTGGTCTCCATCAAGGCTTCATGCCACTGATCACCAGCCTTTGGACACAGTTGTTCAGCCAGTTTTCTATCTACCTCTCTGTCTGCTCATTCAGCTGATACTCCATTGTTTCTCTGTGAGGATTTTATGAGACACAGAGTACTGTGCTTGCACCTGCTGCTTTGACTCCTGATTTTATGTCAGGAGGCATTGAGGTTCCTTCTCCTGCATCATCATCATCATCATCCAATGGTCGATTGGTCTTGTCCGTGCATTTCCCCCTTCTAGTACTGGTAGCAACAGCCATTGGTTTAGCTGCTGGCTTAGGCTCACTATCTGGTTTGGCTGCTGGCTTCGAGCCTGAGCTGTTGGCTGCAGTCTGAGTGACTGGGATAGCTGATTTATCTCCCTGCCCCCCTGCCTCTGTCTGCTGTCCTACAGTCTCCAACAGAGTGCAATAAGCATATGCCAGGGCCCAGCTCACTGCAATGACCTTTCTCTCCTTAGGCTCATCCTGGTACTTCCCTTTCAGATATTTCCCCACCCCAGCTGGGTTCTGAATTTGTTCATGGGGAAAATCCCAGACTACAGGGTCAGAGAATTCCTTCAGGATTTGGCCCATATCCTTCCATTTCCCACACCACTCAGGATGTTCCAGGCCTGGCTCTACTCCTGAGTCAGGGGTCTCATCAGCCCATCTAGAAATCTCAGCCTTCATTCTGGAGAAGCCACAGACTGTATAGAAGAAGGTTACCAGACTGGATACCAGAAAGATGGTTTCTTTAACATTCAGGGGAAACTGAACATCCTTCACTACTGATGCAACTGATTCATAGGAGAAGAAGGAAAGCAAAGGCTGAAAGCCTCATTCCCTGCTGCTCCTCCTCTAAAAAACTGGATGCATAACCATAGCCAGGAGCCATTCATACCTGGAGCGGACCCCAGCATGTTTATAAACTTCTTGCAAATCATTGCCATCAAGCCCAGCAGGATAGCTATTCTGGTCACTGCCCCTCTGCTGTAAAAACTAGGTATTAGGGACAATACTAGAACTATTTCTGGATAAGAAAATAAACCTAGGGACCACAGAGGTATTAAGATCTCGAAAAACCCTAGGGACCAGAAACACATGCAAGCCTTCATCCCAACACTCATTATGAATTCAAAAAGCATGGCTATTAACTGCTTTAAACAAACAGAGAGTAATGGCAACCAAAATGCACTCAAAACAGGGTTTTTCCACACTCTCTCTCTCTCTCTCTCTCTCTCCCCACGTTGGGCGCCAAGATTTTGTCCTGGTTTAGGGCAAATTTGGAGGAGAATTTCCAAATTAGGGCTCCTCCAGTAAGCAAACCCACACAGCCCCTCCCCCCAACTGGTTCGGGAAGGATTCCTCGGAGAGGAGTGGAAAGAACCTGTTTATTTAATAGGCACAGCACCCCCCAGCACACAAAATGAACAATACCAGATGGCAACACTCTGAAAAGAGATGACAAATTCAGAAAGTCTCTCTTGGGGTGGTCACTCTGTTCTCAGTCCCTCCGGCGCTGGGGCAGCTGCTGCAGGCCACAAGGTGCAAACTCTCGGTGTTTCCCAGGTCCCAGTCCGGAGCAGGTTCAAAATGGTCAGAATAAGGGAAAGGAGAAACAGTCCAGGAAGAAATTGGACAGTTTAGCTAAACTAGCTAATGAGCAAAGCAAGCAGAAGCGAAGCAAGCAAGAGCGAGAGAGAGCAAAGCGAAAAGCAAAAGCAGAAAAAGAAAAAGCTGCAGTCTCTGTGTCCCACCAGGCTGATAAGAAAACAAAAACAAAACTTGCCCTCTTCAGAGCCGGTCTTAAAGGTACAGAACATAATATCCAACATTAACAGAACACATGAATGGGGATACAAGCATCAAAATGTCACCCTAGGACACATCTAAGTAGGAAATATGTAGTTCCCTCCCTTTGTCTACCAAGGCAATAATTTAAACATAAAAAATCATGACACAATCACAACATGACTGAGGTTGGAAGAGACCTTTAGAGGTCATCTGGATCAAACCCCTGCTAAAGCAGAACTGTATGGAACAGGTTGTCCATGAGAGTGTCAAGAAGGCTTTTGAGTATCTCCAGAAACAGAGACTCCAAAAACTCACTGGGAAACCTGTGCCAGTGCTCAGTTACTATCACAGTATAAGTGTGTTTCCTGATATTCAGGAGGAACAATCAATATTTCAGTCTGTGCCCATTTGCCCTGTCACTAGACAGCATTTATTCTTTGCACCTTCCCTTCAGGTTTTCACACATATTAATGGGTTAATATAGACAATGTCCACTGGTCTCACCTCCATGCATTCAGCCGTCATTTCATAGTAGAATTTTAACAAGCTCAAGCTGATCAAGGATGAAATCTCTTCTATGAATATATTCTAACTATTATTGATTAACACCTTCTCATTCATGGAAATGGTTTCCAGGATTAGCTGCTTCATAACTTTCCCATGGGTTAAGGTGAGGCTTGTGTTTCCCTGGATCTCCCCTGCCGTTCTTAAAGACAGGAGTAACCTTTGCTCTTCTCAAGTCTTCAGGCATCCCTTCCAGTTGCCATGACTGGTGAAAGGTTATTGAGAGTGACCTCAAAGGAGCATCACTCAGCTTCACTAGTTCGTATGAGTACCACCGCCCAGTCCCATGGGTTTAGGTATGTCCTGTCTTCTTATTTATTTCCTAATCTGATTCTACTGCACCAGGCACATCTACTGCACACTTCCTTGCTCCAAATTAACCCGCAGGTCTCTGGGTCTTGGGACTCCTGAAAATTGGTTTTGCTAGTGAAGACTAACATGAAGAAGGTATTTAGTACCTCAGCCTTTTTCCATGTATTGTGTCACCAGGTCACCTGGAGAGAACTGGCCCAACATCTTCCTAATCTTCCTTTTGTTTCCTATATACTTAAATAAGCCCTTCTCTTTTTGTCTTTGACTTCCTAAGAAATTCAATTCCATTTGAATTTCTAGAGATTTCCTAACTTCATCTCTATTTCTCCCAGGTTATTTTTTGTTCCTACCACCCTCTGTAGGCTTCCTTTCTGTGTCTGAGTTTGGCCAGGGCATGGTTGGTTCATCCGTGCAGACATCCTGGCATTTTTGCCAGACTTCATTCATTCTTAGTTGGAATGGACTGCTCTTGAGCTTAGAGAAGAGTGAGTTTTGAATATTAACCTGCTTTCTTGAGATTCTCTTAACTGCATGCTCTTATTCCAGGGAACTCTTCCAAGCAGATCTTCAAAGAGGTCAGAATCTTTTCTACTACAGCATCTCACAACACAATCTTTTCTACTGAACACCTCTCCTCATCTGCTCTTCTACCACTTGGAGCAGGAAATGATCATGAATGTTCTTCAGGAATCTTGTAGACTGGTATTGTGCTGCTGTGTTTCTCCCAGCAGTGGGGCAGTGGCTGAAGTGCCCTAGGAGGACTAGGTCCTGTGAGTGTGAGACCACTACTGTCTGCAGAAGGCCTGATTTGCTTCCTGGTGAGGAACCCTATAGCAGACACCCACTATAATGTCACTACTACCAATACTGTCTTTAATACTAAACTAAAAGCTCTCATTTGGTTATCCATTCATCCCTAGGCAAAGCTCCATGCTCTGTAGTTGGTCTGTCACATAAAAGGCAACTCCTCCGCCTTTTCTTCCCACCCTGTCCTTCTTGAAAAGCCTAAATCACTATGCCATTTAAAGACCCCAGTGATGGGAAACATCCCATGATCTCAGTAATACTGTAGCTCTGCAAATGCACACAGTCTGTATTTGTTAAATTTATTCCCCATACTATATGCATTAGTATATTGACACTTCAAAGAGGCATCCCAGCATGTTAAATGTCTGGAGAGAGTTTGTGAGATTTTTCCATATTGGTGCCTTGTAGGGACTTCCTTGGCTACATGCAAAAAGGCCTAGTTTTGTTGATTTTTTGATCCTTTGCAGTCACATCATCCTATGAACATTGCTTTGCCTTTGGTTGCTCCCTCACAGGATTGCTGGTTACTCTGTCCCTCGCTGCCATTCTTAGTTTAAAGCCATCTTTATGACATCCATCATTGCACTGATGAAAATAGTTTTGACCAGCTGGTCAGAGAATCCAAACCCCTCTCACCAGCACCAATTCTTCAGCTAGTTATTGATTTGTTCTAGAAGTGCCCATCTTCTCAGTACAGTCAAGCATGACTGTGCTCATAACATTGCTAAATAAAGTGTACTTCTTCAAAATATTAGTCAACAACATAAAATTCCTTTTGTTTTACCATAAGATGAATGTAGTCTATTTGGATGCTGCAGATAATACCCTATTAGAAACTGTCTGTAGGAGGTGGAACTGGAAGACACAATTTTTGCATATGTTTAGTCATATTGCTATAGACAGTTCTGGTGCTTGTTGCCTCTTTTGTGCCCTCTTGAGAGTTTTGCATATATTTAAAAGTAGCACTATACATGTTAAATGTAAATCATAAGATCTTGAATCATAGAATGGCCTGGGCTGGAAGGGAGCTTTAAGATCATTTAGTTCCAACAACCCCCCCTGCCATGGACAGGGACATCTTCCATGACACCAGATTGCTCAGAACTCCATCCAGCCTGGCCTTAAACATTTCCAAGAATGGGGCAACTTGTCTGGGCAACCTGTTCCAGTGCCTCACCACTCTCAAACTAAAAAAAATCTTACAATAAAGTTTTTAAACACAGGTCAGCTCTTTTAGGTGAAGGGGAAATGGCATAAAATCTTTTTCCTTTTTTTCCCAATGGTAGCTTGGTAGGCAATAGGGAATATTTCTTCTTTATTTTGCAATTTATAAGAAAAATGGTTGCCTGTGATGTACTTTCATGGCTCCTTTAACAGCTAAAATGTCAAACTTGAATCATTCTAAGTGGGATGTGATGCAAATGTTGTTGGAAAGAAGCTATGGGCTATGTTTGGTCTGTGTGGACTGTGTTCATTGACTTTAATGCACCATTGTCAAAAATGAGTTTGCCTCAGCAGCTATGCAATGTTAGCTCTCCAACAGTTAGTGAGTAGATTGATTTGATCGATAAAGTCTGAAAATGAAAGGGACTTATTCACCATATACAGACCCACTTAAAAGCAAAATAAGACTGACTTCACCTTTAACTACTATCATGTGGGGAAAACGGTGATTAGAGTAAAAAAAATATAAAACCCTGCCACAGCTTTTAGATATTTCAGAGATTTCTACAAAATCTAGAACATTATACACATAGCTGAGACTATGCTGAGCAGGCAGTCCTTAAAACTTGTTCTATCCTTGCCATGACTTTTTATAGGCAGTACATATCTGTATGTGTGCATGTATGCTTAAAACATAGCTAGAATTTGTTAAAAAATAGATAGAATCTTCATAGCAGGTAGGCCCTTCTTTCTCATTGTAATGCTTCCATGCCTTTCTCAGTTTTACTGCTAAGATCTTACCCAACCTGCCTCCCAGAGTCCTAAGTCTGTTAGAAAAGTCTGTGGGAGTGAAGCAAGTTAGGGATTACTTAAGTCAGATATAGATATACAGCCCGTGGGGTGAGATGTGAAGCACCTAAGGGTGATGAAGGAGCTAGCTGATGTCAGATAAAAAAAGAGAAAAAGGAAGAGAAAAAAAAAGAGAAAGAAAAGGAGAAAAAGAAAAAGAAGGAGAAAAAGAAAAGGAGAAAAAGAAAAAGAAGAAGAAAAAGAAGAAGAAGAAGAAGAAGAAAGAGAAGAAGAAAAAGAAAGAAAAAGAAAAAGAAAAAGAAAAAGAAAAAGAAAAAGAAAAAGAAAAAGAAAAAGAAAAAGAAAAAGAAAAAGAAAAAGAAAAAGAAAAAGAAAAAGAAAAAGAAAAAGAAAAAGAAAAAGAAAAAGAAAAAGAAAAAGAAAAAGAAAAAGAAAAAGAAAAAAAGAAAAAGAGAAAAAGCAAGCCTTTGAAGAGATGTTCTGGGTGGCTGAAAAAAGGCAAAAGTTGCAACCATATTCAAGAAAGGCGAGAGGTTGGATCTAGAAAACTACAAGCAGCCTAGAAAGGCTGAGGCACAAATCCCCTGAGAAGTAATTCCTGAACACTTGACAATCAAGAGGGTAATTTTCATATGCCAGCATGACTTTATCAAAAATAAATAATGGCTGAACAACCTGAGTGCTTCCTATAGTGGACTGCTACTTTGAACAAGGCAGTAGAGTGTCAGATATTTTGATTTCCAAGTCTTTTGATAGTCTCCCAGTTTCACTATCACCAGCTTGGTGAGACAGAAGCAGGTCAAGTGAATAATAACTGATTAGAAAATTGGTTGGACTGCTGAAATCAAAGAGTTTATACTAGTGGCACAAGTCCATCTAGCAGCCAGTAACCAGAGGCATCCCTCAGGGATCTATAGTGAGAAAAAAACTGTTTAATGTCTTCAGTAATGTCTTGGATGATAAGATGAAATGCAACCTCAGCAAGTTTGTGGACAAAACCAAATTAACTTTAGTGGTCAGCATACTGGAGGGCAGGGCTTCTAGTCAGAGAAACCAAGACAGACTGGAGAGATGGACTGCTAAGCCTCTCATATAGTTTAACATGATTGCAAATCCTTCATCTGCAATGGAATAAATTCATGCAACAATGCAGGCTTAGGTCCAGTTGTCAGGGAACAGTTCTGCAGAAAAGGACCTTGGGGTCCTAGTGCACAATAAGCTGAATGAGTCAGAGAATCCTGTTTGCATCCTCGACTGTACTGGACAACTCTAGCTAACAGGTCTGGAGAGGTGATCCTTTATTTTTTGTCACTTATAAGGCTAAATATGCACTATTCTGTCAAGTTTTGGGATCCCCAGAACAACAAGAATGTTGACACAGTTAAGCAAGTCCAGTGAAGGCAAACAAGATCAGAGGGCTTGAGCAGAAAGCGCAGGAGGAGAGAACTGTCTGTTCAGCTCCAAAAAGAGAAGGCAAAGGGGAGACCTTGTTGCTGCCTTGTAACTACATTATGTAAAGATAGAGAGAAGATGGAGCCAAACTCTTCCAGGAAGTGCATGCTGGCAGAGGAAACAGACAGAATTTGAATTGAGAAAAATTATTATTTTAAGTTAAGGAGGTGCTTTTTGTTTTTTTTTTTTTTTTTTTTGGTTTAGTTTTTTTCATGAGGATTACCAAATCTTTGAATAAGTGAACAAAGAGAGTGTGAAATATCTGTCCTTGGTTCTGTTCAAGACTCCACTAGGCACGTCCCAGAGCAGCCTGATCTAATTAGATCTGCTTTGAGGCAGAGCTTTGTCTAATGACCTCTGGAGGTCCCTTCCAGACTAAATTACTCTGTGATTCTATAATTGAAATTCATATTTTCAATTGCTCAGCTTTGAAAAAATTGAATTCTCTGCTAAAATTCCAAACCAACGTGTATTTCTGTGGCATACAAAAGAAAACACTCATTATGTTAAAGAACATACAGCTAATGATTTAGCAAATTAGAAGATCCAATGCTGAGTATATGTTTTTAAAATGACCAGAAGGATTTAATGTATGGTCCTAGCACTAAGCTCATCTGCCTTACATAATTTCTGTTCCTTACAATTCCCCTATTTTTTTTTACCCAAACAGCACAGACCTGCTACCAAATTTCTAAGTAGATATGTGATACTAACAATTTGAGACTGAAATGGTTTTCTGTTCATTACCAAGCCATTTTCTCTAGAACTCTTCTCAAAAATTTTCCCTCTCATGTGTACATGCGACTAACCACATGCATCTTCTAAAGAGCAGCAATTATCCCTCTTTCATAACTTCTTGATACTTTTGAATTTGGATTATAATAAGACAATATACTTTATTCAGCAGATTTGTTTTAATCTAATTACATAGGTGAATAAAAATTGCTGCATGCTGTTGCATCTAATGTAAGTTATCTATTATTCACACCACATTTACTTTTAATATTCATGCAGATTCCCTTTGACATAACCTACTGTGTCACAGTTAATCCAATAAAGATAAAATATAGCTCAGCAAAACACCAGTCGATTCCAGCATTCTGGTAATTATAAAAGACTATTTCACACTGGTTCCTTCAATCAATGCATTTCCCCTTGGATGTGATAGTGTTACTCTTTGAAGCTTTCAATCCTCCCAGTGGATTCAGGGAAACATTCAGGCACTTTTTTAGTCTCTGGGTCTCCGAGGCAGTTCAAAGAGCACAACAAGCCATCACTGGTTTATCCTCAAAGGCTGACACTGTCTGTTTGATGTATGATGACTTAAAAAGTCATCTCTAGCAAGCATGTGTTTGCTACCAGTCTATTGAATCAGCCATTTATCAGCTAATCTGTATGCATCGAGCACGCCTGCAAACAGATCCAAGGATAGCACACAGTCTCCTGCTGGACCTACTATTGATTTGATTTACCTTTCTAATTTCATAGTGGTTTTGGCATCTAGTTATTGAAGAAACCTTTTATTTTATGAAATATGCATGTATGTATCATTCTGCTAATTGTGAGTTTGTGTGCAAGACCTGAGAACTAAGATTTTGGAGTGATGCAGTTCTGGTGGGACTTGCCTTTTACTTGATCCTTTGCAGTCCCTGACTGCCAGCTCTCAAGAGACACACAAGTGTATGTCTGTGCTGTATATGTCTTGTTTTATAAATTTTAACTGTAGAAGAGCCAAGGTTGAGGCAGAGACATCCAAGAATGGGTGATTTTATACTTAAATCAACAGCAGTCTTTTTTTTTTTTCTGTGCATTAATTGAAAATTACTAGCTTTTGTCACTTGATGAGGGAGCATGAGCAATTTTTATATATTCAATATTTTACTGTGTAGCGCAACCTGGAAGAAACAATTAGTGCCAATTAAAATGTTGTCCATGTTTTTCACAGGATTGTTCCCAGGAAGTTCTTGCTAGAGCTGTGAAGGACATTCAAAACTTGTTCCATCACACAAAACCAAACTGATCAACAATTATTTTATCTATCTTATATCTTTTCTGATACGTAGCTCTTAGCCTCTTAAGACGGTTGTGGTGGTGGTGGCTCTGTGCTTCAGCATAGCTTCCAATGTTCCTTGCAGGTACAAGAAAGAGAAACAGCTGTGGACTCTGTCTGCTTGTCACCAACAAGCAGCCTGATTCTTGAGGCAGATGTAAAAGTGGTGTCTTTCTCTCTGCTGCTGACGTCTGGTCATGCCAGTAGAATGTTTATGAATTTTTTAAGCCTGCTTGGATTTTCGTTGTAGATATACTTTACAACTCTTAATGTTTTATAAAAATGAGACTTGGCCTGTCTTTATAATATGTCATGCTTTTACATGAAACATCTGGGATTTTGAATGACATTAAAAAGTATGGTGAGGAGTGCAAACATCAAGTTCTTTCCTCGCTGCTTTTAACATCACATGATTCCCTCCTGACAATTTTCTTCACATGAATTGAAAATCTTTTCTCTTAAGGCATCAGTCTTGCCAAATCTGTTACTGCTTCCACTATGAATCCATCTGGTCCTCTAATTCTTTTGCCTACAAAATTGCCTGAGAGCATGGCTTTGAAGTGTGTTATTGTTTGTACACAAGGTGGGAAAACTCTATCTGGAACAAAAACCCCACTTTTGGACAATGCCAGTGCTAAAGAACTGCATCCAGAAGAAAATACCTGAACAATTAATGTCAATAAGATATCACGCACCACATGCTTCAGAGTGAAAGCCAAACTGGTGCATTTGACAAAGAAAGTAGACTGAACAGGTTTTGGGTTTTTGGTTTTGTTGGTTTTTTTGCGGTTTTTTGGCTTGTTTTGGTTTGTTTTGGTTTTGGGTATTTTTGTTTAGGTTTGGTTTTGGGTTTTTGTTTGTTTGTATTTGTTTTTGTTTTAGGTTTGGTTTTTTGTTGTTGTTGTTGTTCTTGGGGGTTTTTTGTATTTTTTTGTCTTTGCTTTTTTAATAAATCTGAGATTTTTTTTTCTCAGTTTCTGGGTTTGATAACTTTTATTTTTGTTTTCTATTTTTACTGTGTTTCCACTTATCTATTTGATAAGCATCAGAGACAAAGATATAAAGCTACTCAGTGACATTCAGAAGATTCTGGATTTAGAAACCAGCCATTTGGGCAACTGGGGCTACTAAAGATGTCTTTTGTAATGCTTTAAGGAATGCAATCTTTGCTGCTCAGGAGGATTGAACTACCAACACCATTGCAAGTACATAAGCCACATCCCATATGGACTGCTTTCGATTAGAGATGAGGAATTACAGTAAAAAATAGATTTCTGAACTAGTGGTCTGGGGTTATGGATAGTAGAACTGGATGTCTATACTATCTCCTATCATCTGTGAGGTTTTAGGGAGAAGATTTGCCATGTATAATAATAGACATAGAATATATTTTAAAGCTTTTCTGCATCTAGTTAAAAACATGCTCCAGCTGTAAAACATTTCACTATATCTAGTCTTTCTCAGGAAAAAAAAAACCTGAGAACTTCAAAGAAGCTCTTCCCTGAGATTAGCTCAGCTGGTTAGAAGATGGTGCTAATGCTTGTGGATTCTATTGACATGCTCACTTAAGAGCTGAACTCGATGACCCTTTTGGGTCCCTTCCAGCTCAGAAGATTCTGTAGTTCTGTGATTCTGTGATTCCTCCTCCCTCTCATACCACCCCATTTACTGTCCTTCACTGAGGGACAAGCAACTACCAAATTCATTCCCTGCTGATACTTCTCCCAAGTCTGATCCAGGGTTACTGCTCTGGGCTACTGCTTGTTTCTGGAGCTCATGCACTGCAGGATTTATCTGTAATTCTAGAAGAGGTACCTTTGAAAGCTGGTGTGACATGGGAGGGTAAAGTGCATGTGTAGAAAAGCTGGAGACAACTGGAAGCAGTACACAGGGTAGCTTGAAGTGTGCTGCTTTAACTGGCTGGATGTCAGGGATTGGATCTTAGAAAGGGTAAGTATAACTGCATAAACAGCAAAAAAACTCCCAAACCCAGACAGGTGAAAAGAACCCATACTTCTGTTTGTTTTTCATATAGCTTGTGTACAGCCAACAGATGTTATAGTTGTCTTTTAAGGAATCTTATCTACCCTTTTTGTATAACTTAAGTTTACTTTGTAAATATTAAGAGTTGAATCAAATCGTATCTTCCTTATATTTTTCTGTTCTACTGTTTCTAGTTACTTAAAATGGAAGTATATTTTCATGCACATTAGCTAAGTATTAAACTTATACCTAGAACAATAGATACCAAATAAATATTGTACCTAGTACAATAAATATTTATGGACATCTAGTTTATACAAATTTTTTTTCTTCCATTGGTCCTACAATTATGCAGCTTTTAGAATTAAATTTAAAATGAGATGGCAGAAAATCTCTCCTAATCCCTCCTTCCTACTGGTATAAAGATAAAAGTGCACATCCTAACTTGACAAAGATTTTTATCAGCTCCTGAAGTTTCTGCAAAAGCTTGTTGCTGACCAGAAACTAGGTCATGCAATTGTTCTTCAATAAAGATTCACTTTTGATGTATTTCAGCAGCAGCCCTTCTGTTTTGGGAGTCCTGCAGTTTGAGGTCATTACAAATTGAGCTTCATGCCACAGTGTTTCTTTTCTTGAAATTCTTCCATCTCACTTCAGTTTTGTGATTGATGTGTTTAATCCATACCATGAGGTCATTCTCTGTTGTTTATTTATTTAAATATATTTCAGATAGATTCACCTTAAGCTGAGAACTATGTTTACAATGACTTCTGCCAAGTTAACATCTGAGATATGTATTACAAGAGGGGAACTGTTGCCATTGGGAGTGGAAGCTTGAGACAAAGTTTATCAGAGGAAGCCTCCTGTTGAGTCATGAGATCTGAAAGGACCCCCTTTCTTTCCAAACTCCTTCTCAGAGCTGTTGGGTGCAGCTGGATCCAATTTTAGCCTCAGAATTTCAATGGTTTAAGAAATTAGAGAGGTGTGATTGAGCCTTTGTACAACTTTATCCTGTAGAATTAATAATAGGAAAACAGATATATTTATGTAAAAATAAATTATTTATCATGATAAATCATTAGCCAAAAGTATCTTGATCAGAATTATTTATTATACAGTTCAGAAGTTAAAATGGCTAGGATAGGTTAGGATAGTGCACTACATCGAAGCCATCCTGCTAAAGCAATTGTATTAAAGCTAGCAAAAGCAAACAATTATTAAAGCAGAGATTGATGTAATTCACCCAGACCAACAATTGTGAGCAAAATCTCTTTCACTCAGCCTTGAGGAGTAACACTGAGGGCGTACTCATCCAAAGGAGAAATCTTCACACAGACTCCAAGAAGGGATATGTTAGAAGAATCTAACTGTACAAAAGTGGAACTTGACTTTTACAGTACAAAACAATTGACTGTTAGTCACATGTCTTCTGGTCAGCATAGCATTTTTTTGATAAGAATTTACCATATCTGTCACATCTTTGTCTCACTATCAGCATGTTGGCTTTGGGGTTGATGAGCTAGATTTGTTTTAGCATAATTTAATACCAAACCCAGCATGACAGCCTCCTCTCAGTACACCACTTAGGGCCCTCAAACAGGGCATTGCCTGAGTTGCTTGACCACATTCCAGGGCAGAATATCCTGCTACAGGATCACTAAAGATTAATATGACCAGGCAACAGATGGTGAAAAACAGCCATAAAATTCGGTTCAAACTGATAAACATGTGATAACCATGAGCATTTTTGGGCACCAAATTTGTGAAGAAGCCTTTTTTTTTTTTCAAGCTTTCTATTACTAAGAGGGAAGGAAATACTTACTTGTTTTGTTTTGGTGGTGGCTTAAATTGACTGTCTTAGCAAATACAGAGTGATCAGAAACCCCCTAGTATGGATATGAAATACGAATCAATGAAAGAAACTGTCACTGAGTTACCTTGAGATAAATTTAATCATAGAATCCCCTTGATTTTAAGAATAATACATGCATACAACACACACAAAGACAAGGCAATTGTTTCTGAATAAGTCTTTTTACTTTGATTCAAATAATCCATTAATCACTTTTTGAGGGCTCCCATCTAATAAAGCTCCTGTTTGAATCACTCAACTTGGGCATAAATATATCAACACTTGGCTGATGCTGTCTTTCTCACCATCTTTAAATACATAAGCTGTTATAAATCCACAACTGTTAATTTTGTTAAAGGTCAAAATAATTTTTTTCTGTCTATTGTTCTGAGATTAGGAACTTAAGCTTTGGATCACAACTACCTTGCTTTTAACAAGGTTAAGGAAGGCTTTTATCATGGTTAAGGAAAAGAAAACACAGTAGAACACCCTTATACATCAACAGAAAAAATATAGTAAGCTGTATGCCTACTTTGCTGAAGTATAAGCTGTTCAACATCTTGCAAGAGCCATAATAAATTTGCGGTTGACTATGAATGTGTATAAGATCTACTTCATATTATCACCGAAGCAAGAACATAAACTGTTATCTACCCACTGATTTTATTAAAATTCAATATTAAGAACTACTTTGGTAAAACTAGAGAAAATCCCAGCAGAGTGACTGCTGGGATTATTATTTTGTGTGTTCAGATGAAAAATATCTCTACACCTGTAGAAACATTATAGTCCTTGTACCCTAAGAATATTTTGTTTCTTCCTCCTGATTTGGGAAAATAGACAGAATTCTGCTGCCTTCTGCAATTAATTGGTTAAGATAAATTCTGGAACTCATTTTGTGCTGAAACTTAGTGTGGGGCCAGCTCTAGACATGAAGCATTCCAGAGACCACTTATGGCCCAGGTATCTGGGGGATCTTGTCTGCCTTGATCTGCACTGCTCAGGATGGTCCTATTTGTGACCTCAATCTCTGAGTTGGAAGAATGCTTGTGAGAGCTGGCAAAAGCTAAGGGTATTGCTGCAGGCAAACATTGTAGAGGACACAAAGAATTGGATCCTACCATGGGCAAAAGGTGTGTATAGAAAGAGTCCTTTCAAGCCACATTTTAAGCAGTTATTTCTGTATCTAAGCTTACAAAGGAAATCCGCCTACTGAGGACAGGTTCCATATCTATGACTACATGTGGAATTAGAAATGTAACCTCTGTATTTTGATGATTCTGCAAATTCACAAGGTTATGTTACTACCATAATAGAAGGACTGATATGCTTCTTTAAGACTTCAAAATAATGAGGTAAAACTTATGGAGAATGAAAAGAAAAGGGTGATTAAGGAGACCTTGATTTCTGTTTTTATGGCAAAGATGTAGTCCCATTAAGTTATATTTTTATTGAGAACTCAACTATTTGAAAATGTTCTCATTCCTCCAAGGTAATAAAAGGAAAAGAGAATTGCCTCAACATGTATCCACACAAATATCACTTGTTAAAGCAATTATATTAAAGCTAGCAAAAGCAAACAATTATTAAAGCAGAGATTGATGTAATTCACCCGTACCAACCTGTGTTGTATGATTACTTTTTAAAGAAGTCTGAGTGGGAGCAACAGTGAACTGATCCCAGCTGACAGGGGAACCTCCATCCAATCTCTCTCTCATTCTCTGCAGGAAGACAGGCCTGAAAATAGGAAGAGCAAAACCTAAAAACTCACACCAAATTGTGAGTCAAGATAAAAACAGTTTAGGAAGTGAGGCAAAGCTGCACATGAAGGCAAAGCAAAATAAGGAATCCATTCACTACTTCCCCTGGGCAGAGAGATGTCTAGATGCCTCCTGGAAAGCAAGTACACATAACAAGTATTTGGGAAGAAAAATGCTGCAACCCAAAAGGGATATTTCACTCTTCCTCCTTTCCCTGAGTTTTTACTGCTGAGCATGTTGTATGGCATGGGATATCCCTTTTATCTGCTGAGTTAATCTCTCCCTGCTATGTCCTCACCCATTTACTTGTACAGATCCAGCCTAATCCCTTCAGGCAAGAGCTGGAAATTGAAAATACCTTGGTGCTGTGAAAAAACTGTTCAGCTGTACCTAAAACACTGGTGTGTTATCAGCTCCAGATGGGAGGAAATGCTGAAATTATAGTTATGGTAATACTGTGTGCTGAGAACATAGCAGAATCTAGCAATTTTGGATAGAGTTGGGTAAAATATTGCATGAGCTAAATGATGTATGCTAAATTAAGCATACAAATTCACTTTGATGGGAGGGAGGGTTTTGTTTTGTGGCTTCCATCTGTAAATTAAGGTTGAAAGGAAAGGAAGGAGAAGGAAAAGGTTTTGTGTGTCAGAGACTGTAAAAATAATACAGGGGGAAGGTCAGCAACCAGCCAATTCTGCATCTTAATAGCAAAGTCATGAAAATCTTGCTCACCTGAAGTAATGGCAAGCACTTAAGTATGCTAACAATAAAGGGGAACTAACTTGGACCATGTACTGTAGCTTCTTAGTAAGGTTAACAAACTACATTAACCATTCACTCATCTGTGGCTCATAATTAATCACTCCTTGAAAATTACATTGTATAATAAATGAGGACAGACATGATTCATTAAAACTTCTAATTAATTCTATTTAATACTATTTCATAGTTCATTGGTAAGTGCTGAGAGAAGGATTATGCTATAGGATACTTAATGCATTACTGACAAAGAAGTAAATAGGGCAAACATAATGCAGCAAGAATATTTGCCAATGTAAATACCAATTGTTTATCTCTAGTAGTGTTGGATCTATACTTTGTGTCAGTTAACGTTTTCACTGCCAATTTAGACTTCCATGGACCTATGATCCAGCAGTAGAAATGAATCCTAGGCTCAAATCTTTATCCTCTTCAGAGCAATTATACTGCCTCCTTCCCTGTCAAATCCTCTAGGAAAAGAAGTTTAAGAACAGCATTTTACTCATGGCGCACCCAATTTCTTTTCTGTATCATGAACCTTCCAATATAGCATTTTCAACTAAATGATAACAATTTGGTAGTTAATATACAGAGGTGAAAAATGCTCTATTTAAGTGCTTCAAAAGATCAAAATAGTGATGAAGCACAGCTGGGAATTCAGTTTTTGTACGAGCTCAATTCTGCCTACATGCTTACTTTTCACTTATTTCAAGAATAAGAAATTCCATCATAGAGTCACAATAGGGTTCCACCATGGTTTTGCTCTGGTGTTTTCAAGAAACATGGTGTTGTTACCATTTTAAAAAAATGGGCTCTTATAATCAGTTCTGGCCTCGAGGGTAAAATGGCAGTGTCCTTTTGCCTGTGAGAACACCAGTTATACCATCACTGGATGGAAATACAGAAGACAGCAGGTTTCCAAAAGATTTTCTGAGCAAGTTCAAATATGTAGATATAAGTTACAATAAAAAGAGAAGAAAAACATGTATGAGTGAGTTGCTGCATGAAATCTCTCCATCTCAACTTATCTGACAGTGCCTTATTTAACCTCAGTTGGTCCTGTGGCAAAAGCTCTCTAGCTTTACTATTGGGAGTAAACACGTAACTTTAGCCTTTATGCCAAGGCCCTTGGAAAACTTCTTTTCAGTAATTTTTTGTACTTTGCTATAGCTTTTTAGTTATCTCCATTTTCTTTAGTTTTTACCAGTTTCAGGAGATTGAAACAATTAGGAATTTCAAAGCATTTAAATTAGTCGTCTCAAAATGTCAACATTAATTTCCTAATTAAGGCTTTATTTCACAATTGCTACAAAGTTTAACTTCTGTGGCAAAACTTCTCTTAAAAATGTTTTTTTTTTAAACTTACATCTACGTAGTACCACAAAAATGGTGGGTAGCAAATGGCAAAATGTTAAGAAAAAAATTGGGGTTAATTTGAACGAACTGTTTAGCAAAAAGTCAAACTAGTAAAAGAAGTCCCAGTAAACTAGAAAATTGAATTGTATTTGACCCATTAAACTATTTTTCTTCAGGCAAAAACCCCCAAATCAAATAAATCAAAAAACCCAAAACCAACAACCAAAAAAACCACTCCCAAGCCCAACCAAGTCCCCAACCAAGACTAGTTCCCAGATACCAGCCATCAATTTTGCATCTTACAAGAGCCTTCATCTTAAATCAGTCTAGTGGCAAATTAACTACTGACTACCAAAGTTTTCCACTCTTTCAGCAAAGAGATTGGCTTGTGCGGTGCAGGCTTGAGACTGTGCTTACTGTAATTATTGTTAAGTGCCTACTAGATATTTTGAGCATGAATCAATAAAAAGTGCTCAGGAAATTTTAGAAATAAATTCTATAAGCTCAAATAGTTTATAATTGCAATGATTTATTGCTAAGGATTTATTCATATGATGTATTTATGATGTGTTTTACATTATCGATTGTTTGATCTCCAGAGATGCAAATATTTTACAGACTTTAGAAAGTGTTGACAAGCTTTCATTCTTTTTGTAGAGATAATTATGCACAACAGGACTGTGGTAGACTTGGAGGTCTGAAAACTCTCCTCTTTGAAGAACCTGTTAGCTGATACATCTGCAAAAATGGAAGGGCCCCCAGCCAACAGTGCCAGTAATTAAAAGAACCATGATAGTCCAATATTATTTCTATAGTTGTCATCAAAGTTACAAATTTAACTTTGGTTTATACACTAGAATTATGAACTAAGGCACATGATGCTGCCAATTCATGTTGCTTCTCTTTTATGAAAAATATTTTATAACTGTGTTAAAAACTAAGAAAATTGCAGTAGTCCATTGAAAAATGATTGGGCAAAAAATTTTGGATTTTGTTAGTATCTTTTAAATGGTATTGTATGAGTTTACCTTATTGTATCTGATTGCTTTCACCTCACTGCTTTCAACTATGCCTGACTGCTCTTAACAAAATACAAACTTAGTTAAGTATGATCATATGGATTAAAATTGCTGATCTAACAAAACAAGCACCAGTTCTGCAATGTGTTGTATGTACTTGCTTTGACTTCAAGATTCCCCATAGAACACAGAAAGATTTTTGGCCTTCAAACCTTTTTTCCAGATATGTCTCTTCCTCTTACAATAAAAGTCTGATAAAATTTATTATTGCAAAAGGACACCTGAAATATAAAATATGAAATCACTGACTTAAATAACTAGTGGGATAAGGGGTGCATTAATTCCACACATTATCAGGCAGTGCATTTCATACTATGCATTTACATAACATGAAAATAAATAACAAAAGAACTATAAACCATAGGATTTTACTTTTTCCATATATTTATTAATTTAATGTCAAGAACTAGAGAATATGTCAGTTTCTTGAAGACTTGGATTGTGATTAATTAAATATATCATCCATCATATCTCTGGAATTCAGTCTTCAGTTAGAAATTTGGTCTTGCATAATTTGTTGGTGTGAGCAGACAACATGTTTCCATTCTGTTCAGCATCTCCAGATGCACATTCATGGCTTCGGTGCAGTCACACAGTGAATTAGGTCAGGGAACAGCTCCAGATGAAAATTCATTCTAGGAAAAAAATCTTTGTTGTTGGCCAGACCTCATCTCTGGAGTGGTCTGTTGTACAGCTAGCTGAACTGCTAGTGAAGGTGCAATGGAGAAGTGAAAAAGAAGGGCCTTTTGGAAGAAAGAGTGTTGTGCACACTATTCTACTGTTCTCAGCAAGACTCGTGTTATATTAATTTGGAATAGAGATCAGAGATGAAGGCTTACATCTTAAAAGGTGTTTATCTGTCTGTCAGCACATCAGCTTTCCAAGTGCTTTGACTTTGGGAATTAGCTCAGGGTGAATCAGACTCTGGTAAGACACCTAAATTCCAAGACTTACATCTGCTTTATCTACCAGACAGGTAGATTTGCAATTGGCCACTAAAGACTTTTTTCTCCCAGATCAAATTTAACAATCTCAATGTTGAACATTTTTTTACACTAAGTTACTTCAATTGCCATGATACTTCTGTTGGAACCTTGGGCAATACAGAATAGCATTGTATGCAACAATGAGAGGAAAAAAAATCCCCAGACATACCTTTGCTGAGAAAAATCTCTCCAAAATACCACATAAGTAGTAAAAAATTCACTGAATAAAGTGTTGTAGCTGTTGCACGATTATCATACAAGTGCTTTATGATATACTTACTTTATGAGGATTCTGGAGCAGAGAAATATCTTCCTACTGAAGATCTGCCTTGCAGGTTATATACTTGTCTACATGAAGATCAAAATGCCACTGATGTATGGCAGAAAACTTCAGAACTTTTTTCCTCTGTAATGAATTAGTGAATCTCAGTGAATGGATTTGAGCTTCCCCCAGTAACCTGATAAAAAAAAAATAAAGTAAAAGTTTTGTTGTCCTACATTGACAGGATAATCTATCTGTAAAAATAATTGAGTTTCAAAGCATTGGATACCTTGAAAACAGAACTCTGGGGAATGTAGACTCAGTTTAGTTGAGATCACTTTCTTTTTTTTTTTTGCAGGAAGGAAAATAGCATCATAATCACTCTGTAGGAAGAATCCACATTGCATTGTGCATTCCTTCCAGAAAACAGACTGAAAAGACCAGGCACTGGATTCTTATGCTGGGGAAAGCTCTCTTCTCTTTGAGGAAATTTTACATTGTTTTGGATTGTATGAGAACAGCTGATAGGATAGTATGAGAGGAGAGACACCATCAGCTAACTTCTATAGATGACATTTCTGGTAAGTTAGGGTCACATCAGGTTTAACCAAAAACCATAGATTTCTTAAAAATCATGAAATTTTTCTTTTTTTATTCAGTCATTCTTCCTGTTACATCAATCTTATGTTCCATTCTATCCTTTGTCCACATACATTAGGGGAAACAGGCATGTCACTGGGTGTTAAGGTCTCTAGAGGAAATGCAAGAAAAATATTTAGATGGTTGTCTCAAATTCCAGGAAAAGGTCCACTTCCTCATTTAAATTATGAAAATATTTATTAAATTTTAGTACTTGCTCTTGGCCTCTGTTCCGTCCTTTGAAAATGAAGACTGAGGAACACAAATAGAAGAATGAGGAATGCAAATAGAAATTATCTGCACATAATATTAAGAATTAGAAAATTAGAATTCTTAAGTCAGATGAAGATAAAGAAATTTACAATTGACTTTGCTCCAAAAATCTGTATTTTATGCTATATCTGACAACAATAGAAGCAAAATTATTCATCTATTTAAGGTAAAACTTACTGCTTATTAATGCTATGAAAGACTGACAAAAGAGCTCTGCCTGTACACACAAGAAGATTTTGAGGATATTTAGGATGATATCAGATGTTTTCTGTAGGACACTATCTGCAGTTAGCCACTTAATTAAGGAAAATGACTTGTCTGATAATATAAATCCTGTTAATGATGACCAAATGATGACAAAAATCAAAAGGGATTATACTGAATAATGATTATATAAAAATTGTAATAGAGTTTTCCTAGCAGGCATGCAGACTTCATCTGCTGCCACATTCTGAAAAGAAGCATTCCTTGCCCCTCTTTGCTTCCAGCTCCGTTTCCGTGTCAGTGCCTGGGGACTTGCACCCCTTGACAGTGGTTTCGAATGGAGGCTCAAGTTAGGAGAGTTTGAAGCATGTACATGTTGTGCTTAGGGTCATGGCTTGGTGGTGGAGTTGGCAGTGTTAGGTTTATGGTTGGACTCGATGTCTTTTCCATCCTAATTGATTTTGTGTATTTGTGAACTTTTCTAGATAGTACAGCAACAATTTCACTAGGTATATTAATATATGTTATTAAATTGAGTTGTAGTTTTGGCTTTCCATACCATCTACACATCCTACATGTTAGAGATTTTAGAGTTAGAGATTTTAGGTGTTAGAGTCCTGCCTTTGCCAGGACTGTTCCCGTGTTTTGACTCTTGGATGACTTAGATGTATCCCCTGTGTCATCTATTGGCTATGACACAAAGCTCTGTTATGGCTCTGAACTACCATATCAATAGCTATCATTTTGATTTCTTCATGGTATGCTCTCTTCTGAGTGTAGGGCTTGTGAGAATTACGCGCCCATTTAGTCATTGTGTCCTGGCATATTGTCTGAGATTATGTCCTGTCATGCATTTGTATTCTGCATTATAAGAAGGAGGTACAGATAGCAAGTCATCTAAATACTCCTCTCACACACATTAGTTTGCTGAACATAGAGAAAGTAATAGAGAATGACACTCCCATTCAGTAGAGTCCTGGAGGCTGTCATGATGCCCTGTTGGAAAGTTCAGCTCCCAGTGAGAATGTAAGGATTTATTCCCAGCATGAGTGGCCGGAGGAAAGTTTTGTGGCTGTTATTCCTTTAATTTATTGGAGTAAGAGAAAGGTCTTAGATGATAGTGCTTGAGCTGGTAGGAGAGAAGAGAAAGAATATATAAATAGAGAGGACATCTATGAAGGTTAAGCTTATAGAAGTATATTGAAAACCTTGTTCTGAGCTATAAGAAAATCTAGAGTCCTCACAATGGAGCCATTTCACAAACTTTTCAAAGGAATAGATTTGAGTCTCCTGTCTCCTTGGCTCACAGGAACAAAAAGCTTCTGGGATTAACATCAGTAATGCTTCCTGGGGGCCTTCTAAACTCTCTGCCATCCATCATGGTTGACTACCATGTCTCAACTTTCAATGTAGGTTGCTGGACACCTTCTGAAAATACAGAATGTTCCTGTCAGGTTGAACATCTGAAATTAAAGCATGTAAAATCAACAGTTGCTGTAAAATCTTGACCTTTTTGTCCTAGATGGCTAAGTTTCATACACATTTTTTGGCTGGTTAGATATTTTGTTTAAATTGAGGATAAATGGGATGTTAGATCTGTTATATTGTTGAATAACTCATCTTCTACAGGTCACTAATGTTTGAATGCTTTTGTGCTGGTACAAATCTGACCATATAGAAACAATTTGGCACAAATGTGTTACCTAACATCATATATGTAGTTATTTTCTCTAAAACTCTTTTTCGTCTCATCAGAACCCCTTTTCCATCTACTACAAACTGAACTCCTGAATTCAAAATGCAGAAATGGATTTAAATGGATTAATGGATTAAATGAGAAACAACCAAGACAGCCAGATTGTCATCCAGTAGTGTTCCTCATTAAGAGACCAAGTTAGACACATTCATAAAAAATTATCACTGCTCTTTCTTTTGCTTTTTTTTATTCCCTCTGTCTACTACTGATCCTTCACAGAGAGTGAGATGAATGACTCAGGGCATAGAAGATAGTTTTCACAGGTTGTCACAGGGAGCAAATATGTACAACAGTGGAAATACTCTTGATTGCTTTCCATTTTTTTCCCCTGCAGATACTGGTTTCTCCTATTGCTTTATGTGAAGCTTAAAACAGCATCAATTTTTAAGGATGTGAAAGTGCTTTTCTATTTAAAATCAAATAAGAAAAGCATAATTTTCATTCCAGTACTGTGTGTGTTTTCTTCTTGAAGTATTCTGGATATATAGACACCCACAAAACATAGTAAAATAAAACAGAAAAGGTGGGGGGATGAGAAAATCTAAGTGATGAAAATGAGTAATTGCTTGGCAGCAAGTCTGCAGGGAGAGAGCTGACACTGTAACAACATATTTCCTGAATAATGAGAGAAGTCTCAGTGCTATGCAATCACTGCCTATTGGGTCAGAAATTTCACATTAGTGGATTCATCAGAGCAGATAGGTGTCATAAGGACATCCTTTCCTGAAGTAAACATGCCTTTTTCTTCACTGAACTGTCATCTCTTAGTTTGGATAATGGGTACAGAGCAAAATCTTATGAAATCTATTAGAGGGATACCTGGAATTTGGAGCATTTCTGCTGTGATTTTACTAGTTTGTTTATTCATTGAAGAACGAAATTACATAAACAGATATATCTACAGGCATGAGTAAATCTCATACATATAATTCCACTTAGAGTAGACAAAAGTGTGCTTGAGTTGTTAATAATGGATGGCTTTTTGTCAAAAGGTAGGAACATAAGACTTTTCCAGATCTATCTTGTCTATCTTGCCTAGACTACCTTTATACAGGTGTATTTTTTTGTTTGTTTGTTTGCTTTGTTTTGTTTTATTGTCTGCTTTTTTCTATTTAACTCTTTAGTTGAAGGAAAGTAAGTACTCAATTTTTTCTTTAGTTTAATTTTCAGGACATACACAAATTAAATAAATTTAATATGGGTGTCATTTTTTCTTGCTGGTGTAGAAAATAGCTAGGAAGAACTTACAGAAAGAGAAAGTTTTTTTCTCTGTTGGATTGAATGTATTCTCAGCAGTACCTTCTGTCTGATTTATTCTTCACCTGGTATCCTCTTGCCAATATTTCTCACTTTGTTTACATTGTAGTTACAGAAATCCATAGCACAAACTAATTAGGGATACCAAAATGAAAGAAAAGGTGAGAGGCAAGATAAAAAACTGCCATCCATGTGTTTAGGGAGTGAAACAGTTTGATTAAAACTTTGCTTTTACCCTCATCCCTGGAAGAGTTGCAATTATTTACTTGAAAATGAGTGCTATAGCAAATAGCAAGAGTTGCTTTTCCTTGGCTAGAAAAATAAAGACTCTTTCTTTGCAAATGAACCCCATTAGGGGCTTCCAAGCAATGTATGGTGCAGTGTCTGTCCCAGCCTTACTGTCAAAATGAATCGGTAAACCTATTATTAACTCTTTCCTGTTTGCAACAAGTTCCTCTTGAGATGTTTTGGCTTGGGGAATTTTCCATTATATTTTTTCCTTAGTTGAAGACAAAGATGGGGGAGCAGAAGACAATGCCCATGTTAGTTCCTGTTTGACAGATTTGCCTCTAAAGAATTAGGTGGCTGGATTAATTCCATCCACGTGCAGTAGAAAACAAAGTTGTTAAAACAGTGAAAACAAACCTGTGGGGTATATATTTCCTGGGTGGTTCTCTTCAGAAATGTGAGCTTACAATGTGTTCTAAGAAAGCTGAAAAGCACTTCTACAATATATTATAAAAAAATATTTCAAACACATAGTGATTTATAGCAAAAGTTTGGCTTTCTCCTTGAAGTGTTTTAAAAGGAAAATATAATTCTGTTGAGAAACCCTGTAATTAGAATAACTCCGTTCCTGTTACTTGTTATCTTGCAATATGAAATGTGTTGTTGTGAACCTTATAGAAATAATTGAAGGGAAAAAACTTGGACAGACCATTTCTGGTTCAGTGCCTTGATTTCACTAAAACCCTATCTTGAAACAAGAGTTTAGGTTAATAGCCTAAAATGGAATTTTGTTATGTTTCACAGATAAAGGTTTAATCTCTATTAGTATTCTTTGAAAATCTTCCCATTGAACATTTAGTGTTCCACAACAAGTGCAGGATTATTGTAATAAAGGAAAAACCCCACCAATACCAACAACGAAAGCAAAACAAAACCCAAGGTGTAAGAGCTTTTTTTCCAAGTTCTTCTGTTCTTTTCCAAGAGAAAACACACATGAAAAGTAAAGCTTATGCTCTAATTTTTTTTTAATTTGAGAGGATAATATTATGGAGGGCCAGCTTCCTTTCTTTCAGTTTTCCCTCTCTGCAGAAGAGACATTTCATGTGATGTGGCAGAAATGAATGGGTCTAGAGTGCTACCCTGTGCAGTAATATAAATAGTGGAGGAGTTCAGGGAGGTATCAGCTAACAGAGAATTTACAGCAAGGATCAAGGCTGAAGCATTAAGGCATGTGTTTTCCAGGGGCAATAGGGGCCTATGCCATACAGCTGTGGAAAAATTAATTAAAAAGCAGCCTACAGTGAAGGACTAGATATGAATAAACTTATCTATAGAAACAGAACAAACAGCAGCATCTACATAGGAGGCCTGTTTCTGTTGAGTAGATCTTGCCTCTAATATCTCTGAGACTTAGGCTTGTTGATGAGAGCAATCTGACGCATGTATATTTATTGTGCCTGGCAATATCACCTTATAAGTGGGCTTAGCAAGGCTTCGATTGAAGGCAGCAATGTTTCCTTTCTGCTTGCTTTCTCCATGTAACATGGCACTGTCTAAAATCCCTAGTTCTGATGGGAAGGCCTGAATTATTCATCAGCCAGTTGATGGCAGGTGATGAGATCTTTTCACGCTACAGCCCTGTCACTAGGTGTTTACTGCTCTGTTTCACCAGCAGCCCTGCTATTACTGTGAAGCCAGAAGAGCCCCACGTCGAGGCATGACATGTATCAGTAAGGATAGCTCTTTAAAGACTCTGTTTTGCCTGGGAGGTCATCTGAAGGTTATTATGAACAAATTATTTCTTCATTTCCGCTGACTGAGTAGATAGCCTTAATGATCTGTCACCTAGCAATAGGCTGCCTGTTCAAACATAAAGAATGGCATACTGATTGGTTATAAACTAGAATCAGTTCATTTTAGCTATTCTCTTGTCAAGCATGTTTCCAAGATGCATATATTATTTACATATTCATGAGCCTTTACAGACATTGACACCATGAGGGGGCCTGTCTGATAATGTGATACAAGTTTATGCTGTGTCCTGAGGCACTTAAAGTCTATTAAGTGAATCAAATCTGTTCGCTTCTGTTCTTCCTAGGTGGTGTTCTTGGCCTAAAGGAGTGGAGCTGCAATCAACATTTGTGTACAGTACCTTACTTTTTTCCTGTCCATCTACCTCTTTTCCATGTTGAAGTTAATTCTATTTTACTGAGGTGCATTAAGCTGAGGGAAATTGCCTTTTAGAAAGACAGAGCATCATTTTCTCATGTTACTGGTGTTCAGAAATGTAGTAACGACTGTTTGTCTGCAGACAGAGAAGATGGCAGAACCAAAAAAAGTGTTTTTTAAACTTAATGTTTTTAAACTCTTCTTAGATATTGATAGTTGACTCTATTTCTGGGGTGGAAATGTGGGGAAAAATAACAATATAAGTGGGGTGTAGGATGTGGGGTCAAGAGACAGAGAAGAGGAGAATCTTCCACAATAAAAGAGCCAAGGGCTATGGATTTCTCTTGTTAATCTGAACCTCCACTATCTTGACCATGTCTCTACTAATATGTAATTAATTTTAACAGTGATAAAAAAAGCTAATAGAAATAAAATCATGAGGAACAGTAAAAAATGGAATGTGTCCTGGGCTCCTTCCTGTGTTTAAAAGAACAGTAAAAGACCCCAAATAATCTGCTGGGGGAGATGTTTTCCTTTATTTTAGAACTTTGTACAATTTTTTTTCTCAGATACTCCAGAATTTAGGAAAGTAAAGAAAGGATAAAAGAGGCAAACTGCTAATTCCCTTCATTATTCAAAGGATGGAAGTCCCAGGAAGGAACAAGTATTCTCACTTCTCTCCATCAATTACTGGTGTGTTGCACTAGATTTGCAAGAGGTCAGAGGAAGAGATAAAAAGTTAAATAGAAACTGATATTGTAGCAGATTCTTTTCATAAATTTAAGTGTTAATTCCTGTTAAAATTGGTTAGCCACACAAGGCAATAATTCTGTAAGGGTTAAACTGCAGCCTTATATTTAGTGCTTACAGTGAGACAAATAACAAGCTGTTTATTGGAGCTTCTTTATGAGAGCTGTACAGAGGCAAGACTTTCAAAGAGAGAAGGAACTTGGATTGGAGAAGCCATCTGGGAGGCACCTGGGTAGATGCAAACAGTGCTCATGCTGCATGGCCCCCAAACATAAATGAACTCTTTGACAAATGCAGTCAGATTCACGAAGGAAATTCCACTTTTGCACATGAATAAGGATTTTACATGGACAGGGTTGATGGGTATGCCCTCTGTGGAATTACAAGTTCTAATTCTAAAGTGAAAGCTGTGCTTTTAGGACTTTCATGCTGCAACCAATCAAAATTTGGCAAAGTTCAAGAGAAAAAAGGTCATTGAAATATTTGAGTTGTCTGGTGGTCTGGTGGGGAGGGTCTTTTTTTTTTTTTTGGACTTGTTTCTTTTTCCTTTGCCAAGTCACTTAAGCTGTTGTTAACCTGCATCATATGTTTTCTTTCAGAGCACCAATTCTTTAAAATTCTTAGACAAAGTTATGTGCTTTCATTATATGCTTTCACCCCTGATTGCTTGTGAACAAAAAAAATCCTTCTACTTGTGAGGAAATTTTTATTAATTTTCCTATGAAGTGCATCTCCTTTAATGGAAAGTGGTGACAGAGAAAGGTGAGTAGCAGGAGGCTGTACGTAGTTCCTTGAAGTTTTAGAGACTACGTATTGTTGGATGCAAAGGAGACAGAAATTTCTTTTTAGTGTCACATTTCTTTCTCTGAACGTGGGTCATGTTAGAATTCATTATGAACCTTATTCCATACACTTCAAATTGTGTTGAAGATGTGATGTTCTCTCACCCCCTGCTGAAGTGAAGATTTGTGCAAAGCCTTCCATGGATGTATTGAACTCAAACAGCTTTAGCAGAATATGGTCTTAATCACATCCTCTATAACCAGAGGGTGATGATGTTGAAAAGACTGCTGTAAAAGTACATATTGACAACTAAGTGTTGTAAAAGAACTTGTATTTATTTCTAATCTGACGTATAGAGGCCAGAGAAACAGTGACTGTCTCCAATGATATGAATTGTTTAGCATTGAAGGTGGCTGGAAAAATATCTCTGGTTTCTCCTGAAAATATCTTTTTTGATTTTTAAATTCTATATTTTTAATCTTATAAAATACTATGTGTCTTTTATCTTACTGGATTAAACAGAGATTAAATACAGATTTTATGTAGCTGTCCTGAATAAATCAGGCCTTTTCGATGAGGCTTTGATCTATTTTGAAGCCTTTGAAACCTAACTTGGATGAAATGTCAATGTATTCATGGTGTAATGCTGTGAGGAGCATGGAAGCTTCTATTACTATCTTTGAGAGTTTATTAGAGAAATGATGCCTGACAAGAGCTACACATTATAGAAGAATTGTTAATTTTGAAATTAGCTCTGGTAGATCTGCTTAAGAAAGTTTATAGGGGGAAAAAGTGCTCTCAAAATTATCTGAAATGAAGCCTGCAGTGAAGATACAACAGAAGGGCTGACAGGGGAATATGTTAGTTCTACCTGCTTTAATCCATTTGTTACCAAGAGGGACAAAAACTGTGCACAGATTAATGAAGCATTTTAGTCAGATATATAGTGATGAACTTGTACCTGCTTCTCTAACCTTTGTTGCTATGCAACCAGAGAGATGTGAAATTGCCAAAGAACCTACACCCAGCAAGGAGTTCCTCTGATACTCAATTAGAAAATAAAACAGAACATTTAGGAAATGAGGTCCCAGCTTTCTGGTCACATGTAATGCATGAAAGGCTGCTTTTTCTGGTGTGTACGTTGCTAATGTGCATGCTATTGGTACATTAAGTACACTGTTGAGTATGACAGAACATATGAAGTGAAAGTCACTCTCCCCCATGAAGCCTGACTAATCAGATGTTAAGTGGGGAAGTTTTCAGGTATTTGTCTCCTCCTAGCCTGCCATCAGGACATACACAGAGTTTACAACAGAGCTGTTTCAGATTATAAAACAGGAATTGTGTGTGCACCAAAGCTATTTCACACTAAGTGTATGGGGTCCTGTTTTGGGTTTGTGCGGCCGATTTTTGCTAACTGGGGGGTTATATTAAATATTAAGCCCCGAATGTTTCGGGGTGTGTCCTGCCTGGCTTTGTCTGGCCTCACTGCTGGACCAAAGGCGGCAGCTGTGGCGTTTTTCACCCCAGAGATGCCTTTGGCTGGCTAGGTGCTGCAGCTGGGCGCTCAGAACAAGTCCAGGCAAAATAGGAACTCAGTTTACCTTTGGTGGAAAAGGTTCAGACGGTGAAGAGAAAAGGAGCGGGTTCTGCCGTGTAGCTTAGATCCAGAGTTTATTGTAGCATGGTAGACCTCTGAATGTGGCAACAGCTCCAGACAAAGCCGGCAGAGACACGGCAGAGGGCAGACACTCCAACTGCATGGTCTCGTGTCCTTTTTAAGCCCCGGGGACAGGGGCAGGGGACAGACAGGTGAGGGCCAACCAGGTGTGAGCAGGGGAAGGGTCAGGGGATGTGGACGCTGGGACAAACCAATGAGCCCAGACCTGGGGGGGCATCTGCCAATCACTCAACACCTTGCTGGAAGGTGCCAGGCAGGAGGACAAAGGGGGAGGGGGAAAGGTTGGCATCCTTGAGGGGGATGGGGTAGGTGAGACAGGAAATGGCGACACACTGCAACAGGGGGCTACAGAGATCACTTCTGTAGTAGCTGCTGGAACCTTCCTCCATGTCCAGTGGAGCCAATACCAGCTGGCTCCAGGATGGACCCACAATTGCTTAAGGCTGAGCCAATCAGGAATGATAGTAACATTCTATCTATGATAACATATTTAAGAAGGAAAAAAAAAAAAATTAGCAGATGTAATTGCAGCCAGGGAAAGTGGAATGAGAACATGTGAGAGGAACAGCCCTGCAGTCACCAAGGTCAGTGCAGAAAGAAAGGGAGGAGGTGTTTCATGCACCAGAGCTGAGATTCCCCTGCAGCCCCTGGCATGGCCCATGGTGAGGCAGCTGTGCCCTGCAGCCCATGGACGCCCATGGGGATCCAGAGATCCACCTGCAGCTGGTGGAGGAGACCCAGGATGGAGCTGGGGACTCCATCCTGGGAGGAGGCTGTGAATGCACGAGACACCTGTTCTGGAGAAGGGTCCTGGCAGGTGTCTGCATACTAATGGAGAGAGGAGCCCAGGCTGGAGCAGGTTTTCTGACAGGACTTGAAATCCCTCTGGGAGACTCACACTGGAGCAGCCTGTCCTTGAATGACTGCACCCTGTGGAAGAGCAACCTGCACTGGAGGAGTTCGTGGAGACCTGTTGCCCATGGGATGGAGCTCATGTTGGGGAAGTTAATGGAGAGCTGTCTCCTGTGGGAGGGACGCCCTGCTGGAGCAGGGGGAGGACTTTTCTCCCTGACCAGCAGCAGGAACAGCTTGTGACAAACTGACTAAATTTTCAGTCAGATTCTGATAACCTCCATTCTCTGTCTCCCTGTGCAACTGCAGGAAGGAGATAGAGATAGGAAGGAGGGAAGGTGTTTTTTAATATTTGCCTCTCATTGTCCTGCCCTGATTTTGTTAGTAGTAAATTCAAGTAATTTCCCTAAGCTGAGCCTGTTTTGCCCATGGATGGTGAGTGATCTCTCCTGGTCCTCATCTAACTTATGAACCCTTCATCATATTTTCTCACCCCTGTCCAGTTGTAGACAGGAGTCATTTGTGGGTGCCTGGCATCCAGCCAGGATCAACCCACCGCAGGTCCTAAGATCCAGAATCTGACTGAAAATTTAGATTCTGTGTCCTTAAAAAACGACTTCTGTAATGAAGTTATCTATGATCATTTTTTCTCCACTACCTGTTTCTTGACAGCATGTACTGATAGAGACAGAGAACACGCTTACAACTGTGCCACCCATGAGAGGCACAGTTTGAAGCTGTTTTACCTCAGTTCTCAGTGCTTATGGGACAATTAAATAACAGAGCATCATTAAACTAGGGATAATGTTCAGAGAGAAATGGGAGAACTTGCCAAATGTAACTCAAATTCAGTATAAGGTAAGAAGATGATGTATGTTTTGCTACATACATATTTTCTAAATTTGTATAGCATATGTAAGGAATTCTTTAATGTCCAAAATCAAAGGTATGGGCATATAGAGAAATAATATCTCTCTTAGTTATTGATTCTGTAAGGTTCAATGCATTCTCATTTTCCTGATGACCAGTGAGAAAATGTAATGGGTGCTGAGAGTTAAGATGTTTTCCAGTCTTTCTGATTGAGTGATTCAATGAGTCTACTCTTGTCTGCTTTTCCTATGCTATGATCTTACGCATTGCTGCCTCATTTCTAGAAATCTGAGAAAGCTTTAAAATGCTAACTATGTTTGGAACTTGTAATAAGGTTTTTCTACCTTTTTTTGCATTCTGTGATTGCAATTTATTGTCTTTTATCATGATTGGTGTTTCACTGTAGGAATGTTAAATCATTTCTATTTTTATTTTTTACAGTTCAATTTGTTAAATGCTATTTGGCACCTTTTTAATGCATTCTGTTTTAGTGGAAAAAAACCCATAAAATACAAAATATTCAAGAAAAAAAGTTTAGCCAGTGTTTTCTTTCTAGGGCTGACTATAAACTAGAGATAACAGCTTGTAAATGGTACTTTGGAAGGCAGTTTCTGCTATAATGAGATTTTCAAGCAGCAGATGGAATTCCTAGAAAAACCTTGTGTGTCTCTTGGGAGAATTTTTTGTTTTGAAAATCACAGGTCTTTCTCAGTTCAGCTGTGTCCATAAGACCCTACACTAGGATATAGCCAATGAGCAGGAAAACCTGTATGCCATTGCCATTCTTCAATTAAAAGATTGCATCTCTAAAACATGAGATTTTGGAGCAGAGGAAAACTTGAATTATTTTTTTTTTCTGGATGTCCTTTATGTATTCTGTGAGCTAGGTAGGCAGCAGAGTTGAATTTCACACCACAGATGCACCAAAACTGAGGAACACTAAGGCAGACAAAGGAGCTTGATGGGAAAAGAATTCCCAGAGGATCCCATATCTGTGTTGAACACTTTCCTGAGGTGGAGGTTTGTGTGGTAGGAATGTGAAAAATGGTTGAAAAGAGACAAAGCTGGGTTTTATACTGCTTCCCAAAGTGCAGGGCAAGAAGATGGTAAAAAATCCAGTTTCAGGAAAATATATTTTTTATGGCTCTTGGTCTTGCCTGTCCGGCTTCTTTCTCCTGATGGAGGACACAAACTAGAAGGGGAGACAAAACCCACATTAGGTGTATATAAGGGCAGGGTGTTTGATAGTGAGATTGGCTTTTCTTAGCAGTAGGTGAAAATTCTAAATGTCATTTGCTAGGTCAGAAGAACGTACATTATTGCAAATTTTCAGCTCTGCCAAACTTGAAGTTAAAACATTGCAAGTGATGCTCATTGGACTTGTGAATTTGTGAATGGCAGATTGGTGTTAATGGGACTGAGAAACTGGTGCTTTCCATAGGTACAATGCTTTTCAGGGAAACATAAAAAAAATCTCAGTAAAGCCAGCCTGGGCCCTCAACCCAAGAATGTAGGTGTGAGAAAAATGATTAGTCTTCAACACAGCTGCATTTAATGCATTTTGTACTAATTGAAAAGCCCTTTCCTGTCTCACGTTCCTGAACAGTCTACCAACAGACTACTGCAACCCATATCCCTGCACTGGACAGGGTCAAGAATTGTGTGGCTATATGCTGACCATCTGGGAAAAGCATCTGTCCAAAACACACCCACTTTTTCTCTTTTTCGCCTTTCATCCTGAAAGTGACAAAGGGTACAGAATTTTGGTACATCAGGACAGATGATTTTTAAGGTCAGCAGTATCTTACGTGTAGGCAGTGGTAACATCTTTGTCAAGCCCATTTCAGCTGTACAATGATGTGACCATACTTTTTTCTGCTGTGCTTATACACTGTTATCCTTAGGGAAGGAAAAGCTGGTGAACTCCAAGGTCAGAAGAGGTGAAGCATGGAAATTCAATGATTTTAAAGTAAGCTGTAATGAGACTAGGCTCTTTTCAAGCTATAATAAGAAATGTAGCAATATCTGTGTGGCAAACTCTTGTCATTATAACAAGTACATGTCTATATGTATAGCTTGATAACAAAAGCTTGATGTGCCTTGTCCACTGTTTTGTTTTTGCTCTGTCTAGAAAACGTGTCCCAGAAGTGTAATTTTTAAGAGCCATTTTTAATAGTTAAATAAAGATGCACCATCTTTTTGTTTGGTTGGTTGGTTGGCTTTTTGTTTGTTTGGGGTTTTTTTGTTTGCTTGGGTTTTTTGTTGGTTTTTAATTATTTTTTTTTTGTGTCACAGGGACAGTGTTCAATGTTATTAAAGTCTTTATTTGATTTTATCTCCATTGTTTCTCACACACAAAACCTTGAAATTTTTCAGTGTTACTGTTTCAGCTCAGTTCACAATGCACTTTGCTTATACTATTGCTTCTTAATCCCTAAATCAAAAATAATTTTAGAATGTATTTTCTATAATACTTCCTGCTACCATCCTGACACTTCTTAAAGACCTATTCAGAACTGAAAAGTCATCACTTAAGCGACTCTGCCCCTCCAGATCTTTAACTGCTGTAGCAATTGCAACCTTGCTTTCACCAAGGCAGGGCATCTTTGATCAAGGTGGCAGGTACATTTCTAACTTTGAAATAGATTCTGATAACTGGAAAAAGAACAGGGATATTCTCACGATCTGGACTATGTTCATCATTCGCCTTTTGAGAATGTCATTAAATTACAGTGTGAGTCGAGTCACACTGCCCTTCCCTAAGAAATTTTATGAAGCTATTAATTTTCTAACAGTGGTCAGTTACAGACAAAATAACATTTCCTCTCCTTGACTAACCAAATTTCTATATGTATCAGCAGGACTTAGTAACTTTTGACTGCAGCCGAAATTCTGAGAGCTACTCTTCTTGAAGAGGTTCATGGAGAACTTATTTCTGTGCTTACTGTTAACTACTTACATGTACATGAGGGCATTTAAATTCAACATAGTGCAGTACATCTACACCTTTATGCTACTTTGCACAGTCTTCATATATTGTCTTGGTTTAATGCTACCTGCTTTTCATTGGAGAGGTCAAGCAAGTCTTTGGACTTCTGAGCACCATACATCTTTATGTTTTGGAAACTGTTAGGCAGGAAAAATTTTCAGTCATGCTGACCACATCCTACAGAGTCCACATGTCTCTCATGTGACTCATTTTGAACTGAGGGGCTCCTGATATTTGTATGGCATTTTTTTTAAGAATTCCTGTTACATTTCTGATTTTTTTTTCTTCCAGGGGATTTACAATTTTACTCTTGGCTTGTTTGTCTCAAAACAGAGGATGGAGTTTTAAATTTATAGCCCTCTGTAAAGATTTATTAATTTCCCTTCTCTGAGATTTGGTGCTTCTCTTTGTTTGGTCTTTACAGAATGATATATCTAGGTTGTCACCTTACCATTATCTTTTGCAAAGTACATATTCCTAAAGTTTCTGTGACAGAGTTTCAAAGTTAAAATCTGCCTGACTAATGGGTCAACATCTGAACCTCTTTAAACAGCAGACGGTTATCTGGTAGATTTTCTTTAAGGGGTATTTATTTTTTGTAGATAGAGATGAAAATAATTAAATTTTTTGTTATTTTGTTTCCAGAAGGCTTTGGATTTATAGAGTTTTCAAATTCTCTTCAATATCTTTTGGCTTTTATTCAAATTAGTTTTGTTTATTCCTGATAGCTTGTGTTTATTTCTCTAGATCCCAAAACCTTAATGAAATAGATCCTTCTTATTTTGATCTCCTCATGCTGGACCTAATCACAACACCTTTTGTTCTATATTATGTTTGCTGGAACATAAGATTTGATTGTGTTCGATGATCAGAGGTTGGAGCAGCTCTTCATTAAAGACAAGCTCAGAGAGTTGGGGTTGTCCAGCCTGGAGAAAGCTCTGTGGATACCTTACAGTGCCTGCAAGAGAGCTGGGGAGGTTCGTGGTGTAATAGGAAAGGGGGTTATGGCTTTGGACTGAACGAGGTAGGTCTGGAATAAATATTAGGAAGAAATTTTTTAATATGACGATGATGAGACACTGGAACAGGTTGCCCAGAGAAACTGTGGGTACTTCATCCCTGGAAGTGTTGAGGGCTGGATTGGAAGGGGCTTTGAACAACCTGGTTTATGTGCAAGGTGTTCCTCCCCAAGGACAGAGGGTTTTAACGAGATAATCATTAAGGCCCCTTCCAAACAAAACTATCCTATAATTCTAGGATTCTGTTATTAAATTATTTTATGTCAGTAGCCTACTGGATAAGAACTGGCTCTAGATTTGATTTGAGGCAGCCTTCAAAACAGTTTAAAGCCATTAATTTCATCTGAGATATCATTCTTGCACTGCTAGAAATGAGTGAAAGAATATTAAAAACTTGATCTTTTAAAAAGGACTGGAGCTTGCTCAGCTGGACTGAAAAGTTGTCACTCTGTTGTTCTTTGCCAGTTTCACCTCTCTTATTCCATGAAAATTCTTCAGTATGTAAGCTGTACATGTTTCTGCTGTTATTGAGTTAGTTTTCACTCAGCAACCCTCTTCTGAGGCACCTGTGACTATAGTATTCCAAGACAGAGTTTAAAATATTTTGGTTTTCAGTTCAAGTGGATGTGTGGATAGACTTGAGTAGTGTGGAAATGACAGTTGTCCTCTACAGAAGAAGCAAGAGTGCATTGTCCATCTCCTTTACAGGCATCAAAAAGTCAAGGAGATTTTTCCTGCTTGGTCATAAATCAAAAACTGTCATCAGAAAAAAGTCAATAATGTTGATCTTAGATTTACTCACCTTCCCAACCCCTCTTCCCCAGCACCTTAAATTTGTTAGTGCATCCAAAAATCTTCCATCTACAAGTAGCGCCAAAAGGGGAAGAGTCAAATTATTAGGATTTATATACCCTGACTAAATTTGTATTAGTGTGTTTATCCCACACCCATCCTTTCAGTTATAATATATCTGAGTCAAGGACTGTGAAGAAAACATCTTTTCTTCTTTCAGTATGCCAGTAGTGCACCAATTTGTGTATTGGTGGTAACAGATCATTTGGTCTTGCAGAATTTGTTTAAAAATGAAGATAGGTATTAATCACAAAGTTTTATCCATTATTTTAGTATTCCCTTTATTTCAAAAAAGTAATGTCAGTATGGATATTCTTTGATTTTACTAATGAAGTGTACAGCTCATTTTCAGTGCATCACTGAAATAAATTATAATGCTTGCCAGAATGATAATTGAATGACTATTTGCTATCTTAAAAACTGAGTTTAGATGCTTAGGTAAATTTGTTGAAACATGGATTCTCAAAATACTTTTTTTCTTAGCTTTCTAAAAGTACATGGGTATTTTCTTGCTTGATTGATATCACCAAAAAGGCAAAAGTGATAAAACACTGATTAAAATTCAGAGAAAGACATGGTGTATTGATAAGCATGATCAATATTTTAAATAGGTGGGTACTCCATACACTTAAAAATAATGCTTCACAATCATCTGGAAAATGTTACTAAATTAAAATAACATGCATACTAAATATTAATATTTATTAATTATATTAATATTTTTGCTTTCTGAAAACAAATCTATAATAAGAACCCTGAGATAAAATGGCACAAGGAGACAAGAGATGAATGTGCACTGCTCAGAATGTGTTTTTTGAGATAGGCTTTTAAAATGGCCAACTACTCTTTCAAAGAGATCTGTTGCATCTAAACTCCTGCTTCTGGGTTGAGGGTGTAGATGTGGAACTTATTTGAGTTTTACTGACAAATACTTTAATCATTTATATTCCTAACACTGAAATGTTTTCTTTAACTTTTAAGATTAAATATCTTAACATGGTATTCTACTAGAAGGTGGGTACAATCTGGATCAACATTGCTGTCCTGTCTTTTAAACATAGCTGAGACTAACTTTGTGGAATAATCCCTGGAGTACTCATGAGCTGAATTTTCTTTTTCTCTATTCAGGTTTCTCTGTGCCAGGTAAATGTCAAAGCTCTGGCTATACTTTTCCAAGTTGCTAATTCTACACAACTTCCTGTTTATAAGCATGGTGTTTAAATTAGGGTTTTTTGAATTAAAATTGTAGAAGAATGCAGAATCGGAGGACAGTAGGGTTAGAAATCATTACTTCTTCTTATCAACAGTACATAGCCAGGTGGAAGAGCACTGATACTACTTCTAGTCAAACAAATCAATACAGCATGAAGGAAAACAAACCTGTATTTGTATTTGTATGAGCCTGCTACCTGGTGTGGTTAAGGTATGGTTAATTCAGAAATGCATGGCATATGTGTATGTACTGGAGCCAAACAGTGCTAACAGCATCTGTCCCACCTTTTCTGCCTCTGCTTCTTTCCATCTAACTTGCTTCTAAGTACAGCCTGTCTAGTTACCTATCGTGACTGTTTCAAGCTGGTACTCTGTTTCACCAGAGCTTGTTCATTTAAAAAAATGCACTCCAGTATTGGGATAAAGGTATGATGAGACTGAAGTAATATATCGGACTGTTGTTTCATTGGAAGAACTTACTTATAAAGTAATGACTGATTTCTTGGATTTTGTTTTGCTCTTCATTACCATTTGTAGATGCCCAACAAATCTGAATGTAGCTCTGAATTCTGTAGTGAATTATAAAGTGGATTATGTGTTGTCAGAGGCAGAGATTTTAATTGTCATTTTGGGATCAGGGTTGGAAGTGTCTCTTTGTTTTTGGATGCCTAAAAATCCAAGCTATTTGTATACACTTAACAGAGAATGCTAACAAAACTGGGACACTTTTGGTGACCTACATCCATGCTGATTACCTGTTACATTATTGTTTGCTCTCAACAAAAGGAAATAAAATATGTGTCAGCAGTAATAAAAATTGGAAGTAGGTCAATCTACAAACCCTCTGCATCAAAACCAGAACAGAATGGATGCTTTCCAGAGAAAAATGAGAAATATGTAAAGGAAAGGCAATTATAAGTTTTATATTTTTAGTCAGAATGATTAACAGTTTAAATTACTTATTCATTCAGCACTGTGTAAGTTGGGAAAAGAAAGCACTACAGATAAATGTCTTTTATCTTCCTGGAAAGAATTTCAGAAAGATATTAGGATTTACTTAGCTGATTCTAAATTCTCCCTTCAGTGGGCTTGGCAAGAAACTCCAAGCAATCAGAACAAGAACTTCAAATGTTTCAGCAAAATCTGAAAGAACTTTTATACAAAGGGAGGAAGAACTTTATATTTGGCTAGACAAATATTTTGCTTCCTGTGTGGAGGCTTTAATCTTAGCTCAAAGAAAAATCAATAAATGTCATGACATATTATCATAATTTGATGTTTTAGCTGTAGTTTATTTCAAATAAAATTCTAGATATGTTCCACTGATATTTGCTTTTGATGGATTTGATTCTGAGAGATGAATGTGCACTTTCTACATCTAAGTTTCCAGTCTTAGCAGCATACTTTTCTGCTGTTTTGATTTGTGAATGTCTGAAAATTTTGCATTAAAATAAATTAGTTGATTTTAATGTTAATTTAGCATGTAATATCACTTTAGTATTGAATCTCAAAGGAACTATAAAGGAAGGTGGTTCCTCAATGAACTCACATTTGAATCAACACCTATTTGAGGATTTGTCCACTACATCATGCTGTCTCAAAAAAGGCTTTTCAGTCTCTTTATATCCCTGGTGACTAGTTGTCTGAAATTCCACAAACAGAGAAATTTTACTGGAAATTGTGCAGATAGGTATGATTTCAGAACTCCAGTCTCTAGCAAAAGTTTTCTGTACTGGAACTGAAATGCCTTGATAGAAATACCTTCATTTATTTACCCGACAATTTTATCTGGGTAAATAAATTAATGAAAAACCAAAAAAAAAACCATGGGAAGGTTGCTGATTGCATGCAGAACTGCATTTGTCTGGGATAAAGGTATGAATTTAACTGCCTTCATACTGGCCTGTTGGGAGCTGCACTTTGCATTTTTGGCTAAAGCAGTGTTGATGACACACTAATCTTCGGGCTATTGCTGAACCGTGCTCTCACAACAACAAGGCTTTCTCTCTCTCTGCCCCTTCATCCCCTGAATGTCAGGAAGTTTGGGGTTGACAGGAGTTCAGGAGGTGACACAGCTGGAACATCTGGTCCTAGCTGGCCAATAGGATATCCCATGACACCTGCAACAATACGCCCAGGAAAGGGCATGGCTGAGTCCCTAAGGTATTTAAAATACATCGTCCCTAAGGTATTTAAAATACATGTAGATTTGGCATTTAGGGAGATGGTTTGATGTTGGATTTGGCTTTCTTAGGTTTACAATTGGACTCAGTGATCTTAAAGACCTTTTACGACTTAAATTATTCTATGGTTTTATGAATTCATGCCTGGCAATAAAAGTTCAAGCAAATCAGAGACGTTTGTGGCTTTGAAATTTGCCTTCTCAAGTGATCATTAAGTGTGCTGGGTCTCTTCTTTCCAGTGGGTACCTGTCTGCCCATGAGAAGCAGTGAAATAATCCCTCTTCTTGTTTTGCTCACATGCACTACTCTTACTTTTCCTATTAAACTGTCTTCCTCTTGATCCTTTTCACCTTCCTTCTATTTATCTCCACAGCTCAAAGAGAGAGGAATGTGTGAAAGGCAGGGGAAGACTCACCATGGTACTTTTTAGCACTCAAAATGAAGCTTGAGGAATTCAAGGTAATAGACAACACTTATACTGGATATTGCTGAAAAGTAGAGTGATTGTGGGGCAGTATTTGTTGTTGTAAAGTGGTGAAGGGATGAGTGGTTGGCCTTCACAATATGTGTGTGAATTGTCTACTTTTTCCAGTATTGAGATGATATTGCTTTGATTTTGTTATGAGGAATTTTTCTTGTTGTTGTTGCTGTTGTTGATGTAATTTATTAAGATTGTCTGATGAATGTATATTTTAACACCAGTTGTTAAATATGTCCTCACAGTGGTCAAGTGGAAATATGGTATTTATGTGTCAAGGCTTTGACAGTAACACATGGTGCTGGAATGGACACAGCTGGTACAAGCTCTCTCCAAAAAGTCCACTGTAGGATATGGCTGAATCTGCCCAGCAAAGATGGTGGCACCTCTGGGAAACCTTGTTTAAGACAGGACAAAACACTGTGTGACAGAGAAGTGTGAGACAAAATGTGAGAGAAGCAGACCTGCAGATACCAAGGCCTGACAAGAAGGAACAGGTGACCCAGTCACCAGGGCCCAGATTCCCCTGCAGTTGGTGGTGGAGACCATGGTGAGGCATTTTGTTCCACACTGTACATTCTAAAGCACTGCAGCTGCAGCTGGGGAGCACGTCCTCAAGGAACATGCAGCCCAGAGAGTGACTGCAGGAGCAGGTACCTGGCAGGGGAGCTGAGTTGTACCACCAAAGTGTTTTAAGAAATGGGAAGAATGGGAATGCATGTAACAAGATTTAGACAAATATATAGGTCCTTTAAATCTTAAGATACCATTGACAAAAAAAATATTAAACCAGATACTCTAAATCTTAAACTGTCATTGTCAGCAAAACAAACAATGCACTACAGTTCTAAATAACATAAACTAGAAAAATTAATAGCATCACATTAATCGGTAGATCTTTTTACTTGGTAGTAAATTCCGTAAGTAATTTTTATGTTGCTTTGAGGTGGATGTATGCTAGCATAAATAGTTATTGAATGGGACATGAATTCATATATTATAATAGATTATAATTGCTGGCGCACACAAAACATACATTAATGTTGAACAGAGTCCAGAAATCATGGGTTCTGCTGACTGTGTTTCATGAAAGCTTATGCAGAAAGTGATCATTATATCATGAAGTGTTCTTTTTCTTCCCTGTGGAAAACCATTTAGGATCTGCATAGTTCCAGCATCACAAGTACTTCTTATGAATAAATATTGATAATTTCCCAAGCACAGTAAATAAAGTTTTAGGTTGATTATTATGAATCATATAAAGAAAGTCTTTCTTGATAAAGTTGCTGAAGTAATTATTATATTCTTTTGTCTCATGTTTTTCTCTTTAGTGAAAAACTTCTCCAGAAGTTCATTTATAAAACTCTTTTCTATTTTGCTATTTTTAAACAAGGAAAGAAGACCAGAATTAATTTCATAAAGTATTTAAGATTGCACCCTTTTGGTCAGCAATAAGCTGACCAGTAAAATAGCATGTAAACCTAAAATGGAGCCTACAATAACTAAAATGCTTTAGTAGTAACTTACCAACAGTGGTGAAAGATGAAAATGACAAATTCTTTTATAAGTCTAATAAAAGAGCAGTATTTTTATTCTAATAAAAATATTTTAGATAAACTCTGCTTGGCAGTTGTTAATAAGCATGTATTTCTGAACCTTGTACTTTTACAGGACATAGACACCATTCATATGCAAATAAACTCCTGAATTAGAGAAAACAAAGCCAAATCAATTCCACATTTGATGGAATGTTGAATACATTGTGAACAGTCTGCCATTGAATCAGGAATGTCACAGTTGTCACTTCTATAACATCAGTAACCAAACACCATTTGCCATCATTAAGACCAGACTGACAAAATATTTCAGCTTTCTGGAGCAAAAAGTTCGTTTTAGTCTTTGATTTGTTGAATCAATGTACAGAGATAATTAGAAATGTTTTATTTCTCATATAAAATCCAGATTAATATTATATGTGGTTGGAAAGTCAGTCACTGCTGAGTAATGTGTTAAATCCATCACATAAGCAGTTTATGATGAAGAGTAGGAGAAAGATTGCTCATGCAGCTAATGAAGTTGGTCAAGCTGGATAGACAACTTAAAGCCTGCTAATTTTTTTTTCAATTTTGTACGTGGATGAGTAGTCAATCCACAAAATTTAGAGGAGGTCTGTTAAGTACAACTAGTGGGTAGTGTGGTATTTTGTATTAAGTGAAAGCAATTAAGGGCATAATTAAAGATGAAGGCATATGAATAGTATCAAATGGAAACTGTAATGCAAGGAACAAGTAATAGGAGTAACAACTTGTCATGGATTTAAAGTAACAGGTAGTACAGAAAGATCCCAAGTTGTTGACTAAGCTTAATGAAACTGCTTTGCAATGAAGTAGAGCACCAGGATGTCATGAAATGAGGAGTAATTAATTTGTTGGTGAAACATGAAAACATATAATCAGTGGAGAAGCTGTGAATAATGGTGAGTGGTTTGGTCAAATTCATTGTAGTATAAAGAAAAGTTGGATAGGACTAAGTTCTCTAGAATAGCATTTTCTAAACTGCTTTATAAGAAGGCAAACTAGCTTCAGTTTAATGCTGCCTTCCCTACACTGTCCTCTACAAATATGCAATAAATGTTGGTAGTAACAAATTGTGTGGAGAACCTCTTTGTGCAGATCATGGTTATGGGCCCTTCTGAATTGTAAGTTTTATATGCTAGCAATCATGTTCGTCTTTTTTAGCCATTGTAGAAATAGAAATTTTGATGTGAAACTCTGAAGCCAATGGCAAAACTCCCCTTGATTTCAGTTGGAATTGTTTCCAGTTAGGGGTTTATTAAAGTGTTTCCTTTGAATTTGTCTTCCACCTTTGAATGCTGGCTGCTAAGTCACTCCTTAAATGCCTAAATACAATGGAGATACAGAAATTTATTTTGTTTTGTTTCTGAGGGCCTGCATTTCTGTAGCTGGCCCTGAACTAATGGATACAAGAAGGAGTTGTAGGCACTATGTTTTACTGTTAAACCCATGTTTTCTAATTGACAGTCTGCTCATGAAAATGCTTTCTGCCTTATGAGTTTTAAATTGCTGAGTCTCGAAAAACATCTGTATTGTGTTGTATTTTTAAGGACTGAAATTTATTTGAGTAGTGGGTTATCATAACCAATTTTTTGTGTTAGATTGTCTGCATCTATGTAAGTATATATTGCTTTCAATCCTCTCCCCCATGACTTCCTGTTACAATATAAAGTTTTTAAAATGACTTTAAGTTGATTAGCCTTTAAGTCTTCGAGTCTTCGAGTTCTTCAAGTCTCACTCCCTTGCTTTCTGTTCCCCTTTTCCTTAAAGAACAAAAAAAGGGGAAAAAGGCACCTGAGAAAAACTGCTTTTTCTAAAATAGTAAAGCATATGTATGTCTTCTAGGTAAGCCTCCTTATACCAAAGATGTATTTTCTTAAAGGCAGCTTTGATCTTTAAAAAAAATAAAATTAGTTGTAGTCACTATGTTTATTGCATTTCTTCCCGTGTGGGTACCTATAACAATATAATATTATGGACATCATTAATTAGAAAACATGATGGGGACAAGGTAAATCTGAAGTTGTCAGGGAAGTAACTGCCTTCAGGTTCACAAATTGAACCCTAGTTCCAGATTGCACTAGAGAGGAAATAATCTAACTTGTTCTTCACTGTAAAGAAGAAGAAACTAAGACCTTGCACAACATTTCATCATTCATTGATGTAATGGGAAGAATGCTTTTAGAGTGCCTTTAATTTTTAAGTGAGATCAGTCCATAAGCATGACATGTCAGGACAAGGACAAGTCATGAACAAAACAGGGCAGTGCTAGTCTTGGCCCACTTCTTGCATGTTTCCAAATAGCTTTGAACATGTATTATCCAAATAGCTTTTTGCTTTTTGTTTTAGAAATTGTTGTATTTTAGAATGTGTAAGTATTGGAAATCTCATACTTGGGGGATTACAGGTGTTTCTGGTTTTATACAAATTACATGTGATTTAAAAAAATATTTTAGAGGGTTTTTTTATCTACTTAGAAGTCTCTGTAGAGAGAATATTATATTAATGTTTCTTTTCATTATCAAGTTTTCATGGTACACTTCAGTCTATTAATTTAGATTGTTATTTGCTTCTAATTTTCTCTTTATGTTTTATTTTTGCATTCTTCCATTAGATGCCTTTTTTTTAAAGGGGGGGGGAGGGGAGGACTGTTGCTTATTCTCTATACCCTGCTTGTCAATTTCTTACAAGTTTAATGTAAACCCAGTAACATTTTGATACTACAGAAACTTTCAGAACTCTGAGGCTGAAGAACTTCAATTTCCCCCAAAACCTGAATCAGGAAAATATTGATTAAATGCTAACACAGAACACATATGAGAAATTCAGAAAATATAGCACCTGAAATTTATGCTGGTTTTGCTACTTTGTAAAGACAGGATGAGTTCAAATATTTAACATTCTCTTTTGTCTAAAAAGATAAACTATTATAGTGGTAGCCATTAGTTGTGGAAGGTAAAATCAAATATCAACCTCAAGAATAAATTGATATTTTTGTTACTAACAGATCAATTGTACATCCCTAATAGAAAATCTTAATATGTGTCTTCTCAATAATTTCCTGAGTCAAGGTAGAATGTAAATTTTGAAGCTACAGTATGGAAGTTATCTCTGTTTGGCCCTTTACCAGATTTTCATTTAAGCACTGTCTTTGAATATGGGTGTCTTTTCTGACTCCATGAAAGCATCAAAAGAATCTTAATCTAATAGGAGCATGATCCACTGTGGTGGGTTGAGGTTGGCCATGAATTGCCCATCAAGATGCTCTGTGACTTCCCTTAGGAGGGCAGGGAGTTTGCTCTGTACTCACAAATGCTCACTCCACCCCATCCCTGCTTCATCCCCAGCCTTCCTCTTAGCTGGGATTGTTGAGTCAAAGTCATATGGTATTAATATTCCCAATATCCCTGGTCAGTTTTAGTCAGCTGTCCTGGCTATGTCCCCTCCTAAGTCCTTGCCCATTCTAGAATACTGACCCTTTGAGGATGAGGAGGTTGTTAGCGAGACATTGCTCATGCTGTGCCAGCATTGCTCAGCAGTAGCCAAAACACTGTTGTGTTACAAAACCTTTCCAGCTGCCAATGGCCAACACAGCAGTATGTAGGATACCGTGTGGGAAATTAGCTTCATTCCAGCCAAAGACGATATATGCACAGGTAGAAAAATGTCTTTAGCCTGTTACACAAGCACATTTTTTGTGAAACTTGCTTAAACCATCTTGAACAAGAAAAACTAAGGAAAAACTTGTGTCTTGCTTGATAGTTGTCCCATCCTTTGTTCTTCCACTAATGTTAAGGTAGCTAGGACCTTCCTTAATTGGCCAACTGGTAGATTATTTGAGTATGGTATGTATTGTGAACTTTTCTAGAGAATGCCATTCTCTCCTTCCATCAAAAAAGATGAGAACTCTTGCACTATTAGGTCTACTTGTTAGCCAGTTCAACTTGCAGTTTTCTGTCAACTAATATTAGCAGAAATTGTATAAAGATTTTAGACTCGGTTGTCTCAGATTATGGGATGCTGCCAGTTACACTCTCAGTTTTATGTAAGTTTCTTATACCTATAAGAAAATCTTAATAGGTTTTTATTGTGAAATTTCTTGACATCTAAAACTCAAATGGAAAAGAAATATCTTGGTTGAAAGTTTTCAGGTTCCTTAATATGGTACAGTTGACATTGGGCAAAAAGAGTGAGGCACTCTCAACTGTACCTGTGTCTCTGTCTCATAGATACTCCTTTATTTCAGATGTGAGGAGTTTTCTGATTTTGGCTGGAACTGTAAATGAGTCTAGGTTTATATCTGTCTTGTTTATCAATCAAGTCAGCTGTTTGCTGTGACAGCTGCTTTCTCCTTCAGAAATGTTTCTGGCTCAGAGTAAGAAATAAATTGTCTTGTGTGTACGTGATAGTGGAGCCTGGAAAATGTTAAAGATAGACTCTGAAAATGTTAGGCTTTGTGTTTTGCCAGATCATTGCACCTGCGTAAGCAGTATGATAAATGATATAATTGTTAGATGTGATGATTGTTTAGTAATTAAATATAATTGTATAATCATAAGAAGAATAATGAGAAACTATGTTAGAAATTTAAGGGGGAGCCATGAGAAGCGATGCTTGACTGAAATCTATGTATACAATAGAACAATATAAGTTTAATAATTAACATGAAAGTTATATAACGATAGAATATAAAAACATGTTCATCCCGAATGTATGGTTGGAGTCAGATTTGGGTTGAATACCCCTGACACCCAGAGCTCTTAATAAAAGCACTGACATATAATCATTTTCATGATTATGTGTTTCTGAATGCTAACATACACATATTTCATTCTGAAATCCTGGTAGTTTTAAATATTTAAGCGGATCTTCATTAAATCAGACAATTCCGAAGTAGTGTGCAACATTTGGTTACTTAAGCAGAGGTATACAAGATTTTTTGAAATGAGCTAGAGTAGCATTATAGTTACCCCTGACCTGAATTACCACTACAATTAATGTTCATGCAATAAATTAGTTAAGCCATCCACAGGTCAGAGAATGGCTCACTTTACTGTCTATTCAATTCTTCTTGCACATCAGTTCTGTAATAATGATTATTATTTTAAAAGCTTTAAAAATAATTTTATGGAAACCAAATGAGAGAAAACAATACAAAAGCTAGCAGCCATTCAACACACCTTGTTCCCAAACCCATGTAAAAATAGAGATGATTTTGGAAAAATCTTTCATATCAGAGCTTGGGCTCTGGATGTATAAGATTATTTTTCAACAATATAAGGTGCATAAGTGCCTTTTCATTGCATGAAGAAAGCATGCCTGCTGGCAAATGAATCATATTATAAAAATTGATTGTATCCCAAAAGGGAAAAATGTTATTGAAGATCCAATGGCCTGGGATGATACACCATTGATCATTGTAAGAAATACTTCCAGAAACTGTTTTTAATCTTTCCGCCAGAGCATTAGCAATTATTCTTTAGCCCATGGTGAGTAATGACTTGAGTTTCCCAGTTTCCCAATCGATAAAACATTTAGCCTACTGCTACAAATGTGCTCTTCGCTTAGACAAGCAGAATTTTTCTTCCAATTACTCTTTTTTTTTTTAGTGTGACCTCATAAAATGTTTTTCAACATATTTCAAGGTTTTTTAAAGAAAAGGAACAATATTTTCCCTTCCTTATACTTTACCTTCCTTTCTTCATTCTGTTTTGAGAAATAAATCATTAACTTGCACAAGATTCTGGCTCTTCTTGGATTGATTAGTGGATTCTCTGTCCTATTTCCTCAAAATTTGAAGTACTAGATGTAACTAAGCTGCTACTTATGTTTTTAACTTAAATAGGAAAAATTATACAAAAATATAGTAATTTCCTTCCAAAAGTGTTTCATATTTCTTAAACAAATGTGAAAGTTGCCGTCACTTCATCCTATTCTATGCACACATGCAAAATAAAAAATCTGTAATACTGCGCCTAATGGAGAACAATCACCAAGGACAATGTTAACAGTCTAGTCAATAACTTTGCAGCAAATAAAATCTGTTGAAATATAAAGATAGATACTCATAAATACTCTTTGATGATTGGAAAGTTAGTGTTCAATCAACTTTTTCTTCCCCCATGGTTGCATATTATCTCTCTGTATGAAATATACACACACATCTAAAGTAAAAAGTTCATAGCCATTGTTTCATATTCTATATGCCCTCTGCTTGGAACAAGGTGTATTTTTCTGTATTTATTAGAAGCTTCAACTCTCATATTTTTAAACTGAACTCTGAGATCTTAAAAGTATCTAGTTACTTATGTGCTTCAGTGGATTTAATGGAGAGATGAAATTTCAAAACATAAACTTCCCTATGAAAAGAGAGGTAAAAAATGTTCATACTCTGGGAGCTGTGTTTGTTCTTAATCAGAGCAAATAGCAAGAGTAGAATTGAGGGAAGAGTTGGAGAACGAAGGGTAAAGAGATTTTACAGATGTACTGGCAATTCAAAATAGAAATCCAAATGCTTAGCTATAGTAGGATAGAGTGGCCTCTATAGACTTCATAGATTTAAATTATCTGGAGGTTCTCTCTAAGAAATTAGGATTACATAGGTCATGTTCCTTGCAGAAAAAATAGGCTACTGATTTATGATTTTACATACAGACACAGAAGGATTATAGCAAACACTATAAACAGATAGTTGGTCAGAACTAAAATCTGGGGTAGAGCAACCTAAGAGAGTAGGAAAGATGAACTGAACCTACAAATGTTTCTCCCCTTCACCATTCTCAAGTTTTCATCTGCTAAATTGGAACAGCAACAAAAAGTGTAGTAATCATGCCTTACGGCTGGAAACCAGTCAACCAACCATTTCAGAAATGTCCCTTCTATAAATTACCTGTGTGAGAAAGAAGGAGCTGCATGTATTTAGCAACAGTGGGACAATATACAATATTTTGTCGTTCATATGTTACTGTTATTATTATTACTATAATTATTATTTACATAAAGAGTGAAGGACTGATGTTTTATACTATGCAGCTGATGTATTTTCTTAGAACAAGGAGTAAAATGCCAAAAAGCAAAAATTCTAAAACCACATTGCCATCCAAAATATAATACAGAAGGTTGAGCGTTTTATAAATCTTTTTTTAGGCCAATTGAAATCAATTTGGTTCCATGGTAAAAATTAACTTAATATGATTTGTGCTGATTTAATAAGCAGTATTCTGCTCAAGATCCACAGCAGCAGAATTGCCATAAAAGTTAAAGACAATATGAAGCTAAAATGCTTTCATAGCTTGTGCTGAAGTACTGATTGTGTATCCTCATTGCCATGAGTCCTGGGACTCCAGAAGGAGGTCAGGGCTACTCACCAGTCTTGCTCCTTGTGCTTTGATTAGTCTGGGGATGGACGCACGCTTCGCGTACCTGGACCCTTGATCAAGATAATGTGTACAATTCTAAAGGTAGTTCCTCATGCCATCTCTTTATCTACATTGAATCTCTGAATCTCAGATTCTAGGCTTCTAAGCTGTGACTATGAAATTGACATGCTAGGAATCTATTTTTAAAATGCTAATACCTGCAGACACTACTGTTCTCATGGCTAACATGCTAATCTATCTTTGCAACATTTCCAGCAAAAGAATTTTATTTATTAGACCTAGTCTAGAAATTACTGTAGTCCTATGATAGTCCTGTGCCAAGGTACAAGTTTTTTAAGTCTACTGTGCTGTTCTTTTTTATCATGACACCAGCTGGCAAATAAGTACTACACAGTTGTTAACTCACTTCCCACCCATACACTGGTGGGATGGGAAGAACAATCGGAAAAAGCATTTTTTTTTTAATCTAAGCCCCATGGTTTGAGATAAGAGTCTTTTAACAATTGAATTAAAGCTACTACTACTAAAAATAAAAATAATAAAATTAAAAATTAAAAAGAGAGAGGAATATTACCTAAGAGAAACAATTGGTTCACAAGTCAATTGCTCAGCACCCACTGAACAATGTCCAGCCCATCTCCCAGCAATGATCAGTACCTCTTTGCCAGTTCCCTGCAGTTCTGTGGAATGAGGAAATGGGGAGAATGGGGAATGGTCCCTTTGGCCAAGTTGGGTCAGCTGTCCTGGCTGAGCTTCCTTCTGGTTTCTTGTGCACCTGCTGGCTGGCAGAGCATGAGAAACTGCAAAGTCCTTATACTACTGAGCAGCAGCTAAAATATCAATGTGTTATCAACATTATTTTTTGTACTTAATCCAAATAACGCTCTGTTCCAGGTAGTAGAAAGAAAATTAACTCCATCGCAGTCTAAAACAGGACATTCTGTACCCCCCAACTTCAATACACATAGCAGGAAGACTGAAGGTTCTACTGAGATATTATTTTAACTGAACTGATCAATCAAAATAATGTTTGGGTCTGGTGTTCTTTGAATTTTGGTTTGGGGGATTTTTGTTGGGGTTTTTTTGCTGTTTGTTTTACACAACAAAAAACTGCTCCTATCACAAAGTATAGGCAGCCCTATAATTAGAGAAAAGAATCTGCATTTCATCTTCCTTTGTGTTTTGAGCTGTATCAGTATCATTAGTTGTAGTTATATAATGTGGTGCCATTTAACTGTAGCTGGAGAATGTGGTGTTATTTAAAGTCTGTACTTCAAAATTCAGAGAAAGCTTGTATTTAATTCTGCTGAATTTCCTTAACAAATCATACCAATTGGAAGTATCTTCTGGTATAGGCTGAGGTCAAATGTTGCTTTGTAAAACCTCTTTGCTTCTACTTGTATTGACTCAGAATACAAACCAGTAAAGGATATGTGTCAGCACTTGATCTCATTCCTTGACGCCCTGAGGAATGAATATAGATTCAAGTCCCAAAGGGTCTTCAGGATGATAGGAATGTACTGAGCTGCCTATTCACCAGCAAAGAAACAGACAATGTTTGGAAGCAGCCACATATTTTGGTTGACTCAGAAGATATCCTGAAGTGTGACAACCTTGCTTCTTCAAAAGAAAGAATGTAATGGTTTTTGGGGGGCTTTTTGTGTTTCCTTTTTTTTTTAGTCTAGATGAGGAAGAAGATATGTGATACAAAATTTCCACAGAGGTGTAAATGGACAGCTAAAACCAGAGCTCCAGAGAACAATATATCCATTCTAAATTATTTTATTCATTTGAATTTGCATGTAAAGGCAACCATCTGCTTAGAGAGGCAAAATCTGTTTTCATGGAGGAATACTTCACTATCACCCAAAAGTGATAGGTAAAGATGTAAGAATATATTCTGATGTGTGAAATGTAGTTCTGGCCTCCATTTAGTATTTTCTGCAGTGGTGATAGCCTTAGTGAGGCTGAGGTCTGGATGTTACATTTCAGCAACATCCCTGTGAAGTAACTGACCAGAAAGGTTCCAATTAAAAGAGCCAGCTGCTGGGCTGCATAGTCATGTTGCATCTCCCAGAAGCACACCTGCTGTTGGCAGGTCTGCAGGGCCTGACTCAGTATCATCTTTCCATTTCAGCCTAAGCTGTAAGATATTTCCTTATATTTTCTTCCAAAATGTCACCTTTCTATTTTGCAAGTAAGAATTTAGACACAGTGAGAAGCATCAGTGGAGAGATTGGAGCCCAAATGGTCTAGAAAAGTCCAAAGACTGGCCTTTAGATGGCAGTGTGTACCTGTTGAATAAGAACTATGTCACGGGGTAAATCTCTGAAGCAGAAACAATTTTCTAAGATGGAACTGTGGCAAGGTTATATTCTTGGACTAAAATGGAGATCCCACCTAAGATCCCACGTTATCAGAATTTCATTGTTGTCTGTCTGCCTCTGGTTAACATTTAGTAAACAGAAGGAAATTGGTAGGCTTATGATTTTTTTCTTCTGGGTTTGAAGAACGTCTATTGAAACGTTTTATTGCCATTTATCAGAGAAAACATAGATTAATAGTTGCTTGTGAGTTGCTCTCCCTACTCCTTCATGCAAAGATACTACAAAGGATTCAAGTAAGTTAATATTATATTTACATGTGATGTAAAATTCAGATATCCTGCACCAAATTCTACCTTTGGACAGACAAAGCCATCTGGGAGGGAGATTCATAAACATGTATAAACCTAGGGATTATCATGTACACTTAGCAGCAAAATACTCAGTCTAATATATAGTCTCTTTGTGCTTTTGAGAAGGAGAAAAGAAGAGCTAATTTTTGTGCCTTCAAAGAGTCATTGAGGCTGTCACTTTTAATATATGCTGTATTTGTGCTGTACATAAATCTACAACCTACTTTGTTTAGCTTGCAATTGTATTACATTAATATTGTAAAGGCCATTTGGTTTTTTGAACAACTGAGGTTTTGTTGCATTCTGTATTGTCATTAACAATGGACAGAGTGGAGGTAAGATCTGCACAGAGATAAAACTGCTCAGTAAATTTTACTTCACTTTTATGTAACCCATATACATTCTTCTTAGTGAGTTTCTATGAAATCTTTGGGGGAATCTTTGAATATTTGGGAGAAAATTCTCATCTGTCTGTAAAACAAAATGAACAGATATTTCATATTCTATTTTAAATATGCCAATTTTTACAAGTGAATCTTTAAATGTACATAATATATGTACATTTAAATAATTAAATTATCAGGATTAAAAAGTGTAATTTATTTCTAAACAATCTTTGTAATGCATATACCCCAGAGAAGAATTTCTAGTCCTTCTTATCAAAGAATACTCCAGTAATTGCTAATGTGTCCAAAAATAGTAACTTCAAATCATTGACAAATAAACAAGAATTCATGATTGTACAAATCTTTATCAACAGTGCACATAGGTAATCTTAAACTCACCAACAGCCAGCAGATAACTTCAGCAGATAAAGATTCACATGACCCCATTTTTTTCCCTGAACTTTATCTTTGTTCAAATAAAAGATTCTAAGTTGATTAGAAATGCTTTATACCTCATGTCCTGTAGCTGTGATGATCTAGGGATTACAGATATCATGTAAGATGTACAGACCAGGGGCCATACTATGCCAATTTTTGTGTAATCATTATCCAAATCAAGAATAGTTGCTAGCAAATGTGTTTACTTCAATACTAATTTGACTTTTACTTCAACTCTAATTTGACAGACAAGAAAAAAAATTCTATTCCTATTTTAATTCACTTGAAAAGTAAACTCCTCACTGGTTAAAGAGGTGAAAGATTAACAATTAAATTACTGAGGGATTTATCTTCCTCTCACAAGCACTGAGAAAACCATTGATGAATTTAGGGAAACCTGATGCAACTTTATAAATTTTTTAAATTAGGCCATCTATTTTGATTTATTAATAATAAATTCCAGGGCAGTGGCCTGCAATATGATCTAATGCAAACCAGAATCTACAACCCTTTAACATTTTCAGTATATAAACAAAATCTCTCTAGACTTCTCTTTGCTGTCTGACAGTCTGCCTTGGGTATTTACCTACCTGTGTGGGTCTTTAGAAATGGATATGTTTTTATAGGGGCAATCATCACAGCATGTCAAGAACAAGTAGCAGTAATTGTAATGTACCTGCCCATATAGCAAGACACAGAAGTGCTTAGAATGTCAGAAAGGGGCATAATCTCATCTACAGCAGTGAGTGAGAATCAGTAGATGTGTTCAGAACTGTAAAATTTTTGACTAATTCGTCATAAAAATAGCTAAAAAACCCCAACATCCCACATATCCAAATATCATCATGTTATTGACACATCTTGAACTACATCTGTATGCTTACTGCATTTTCATATAAGGCCACCTCACAACACTTGAAAAGAAAGACCTACTGGCAGTGTAATTGATTTTGAGAAGTTAAAGTGCAAGAAACCTCTGCAGAGGGCTCTGAAATCCAAAATAAGGTCTGATTCATTTAATTCTTACTAAATAATTAGTTGTTAGATTTTACAGCCTATTGCCTTTTCTTGTTCCTCTGATACAGTTTACATGTGCCACAAACTTAAATACAGATCCTTGCTCATTGCCATGCACACGCCTCCTCTTGGGTTAGGGACAACAATTTTACAGGTTTTGTAGAAAAGAGAAAAATGTGTAATTTGAAGGCAAGTAACCTGTTACTTGTCATTAATAGCAATTCATCCTCATGGACTACCTTCTGTTTCAGCATGAATCCAGACAGAAACCAGCACAACAAAGGGAACTAGGCTAAGAGGGCAATTAGCCATAATTTTCTGTTAATGTGGTATCAGCTCCTAATCTTTGGGGTTCTTTTAGAGTGTAATCCAAGTGGTAGCTGGAAAGCTGCTTTTGATACCCATCATGTATGTGGCAGGCACCTTGCCTGCTGCCATTCCAGGGAGCCGAGTTTAACCCTTCTCACCATGACTTTGTGCCCTGTTGCAAAGTGCTGTTGCTACAATGCATCAGCTAGACAGAAGAGAACCGCTATGCTGGTGAGAGTAATATTTCCTTCTGTGAGTTTATTCACTTCAGTACAGAGGAGCTCCAGACAGCTCTCAGGGAGAAAATCTCCAAAAACCTATTAATGAAGATCTCGGATCTTCCTGGTTTCCAAAATATATTCCAGCCAAGCGCATACAGAATGGATCAGTTCTTTGTTTTTCCAAAACTAAACATGCCCAGACTCATATTTTATCTTTAATGTTTGCATTAATGTTGTTTCATCTAAGAAAGTTATTTAAAATAGATGTAGACCTGCCATATGGTATGTTAAATGATGCAAGTAATCTCATGTGATGTTGAACTCAAAAATTATGTTACACAAACTTTGAGGGAGTCAGAAGCAATTAAAAATGTAGTTAAAATACATCTTTGGAATTCTCATCAAGCACAGTGCCTCTCTTCTGACATAAGTGCAAGAAATTCTGACTCATACAACCACTATCACAGATAAATAAAACAGTGGTTTGGAGTGACAACAGCTCAAAGCAAATTTAATCCTTGAAAGAGCTAGCTTCCTTCAGGTTGATTTCACCATTTTCTTTGAGTGCACAAGGAACCCCAGAATATACAACTGTCTATTCACTTGTTTCTAGACGTCATAACTTTAATGAATTCTTGCTGAGTTGGAGTATTCTCTTGCTTTTAATGGTTGCCTTCTTCTTGTCCTCACCTGAAGTAACCAGTAATTTGAAGGAAGGGGTACTTTGTAAAGCAGATGTCTGAGTTACCTGAACATGCTCTATCATACTCTTACAGAAAAATAATTTGTACTCCTTGCTTCAGTAAGAGGCAGAGATATATTTCTGACTTTGTTTCTTGCTCTACTAGGCATTTAAGGTCACGCTTAGGAACTTGTGTTGTATTTGAAAGTTAACCTGCACTTTTTAAAAATATTATATTCTGCCTAGTTTTGCATTTCATTTATGTACAATAAAGCAAATAGTTGATGAGAGAAGAGTTTGCAACAGGTTCTAATGTTTTTTGTTAACAAAATGTGTATGAGTAAAGGTACTAAATTTCTGCTCCAATTTTTGAGGTCAGGGAATATCACCTCTTTCTCACTACATAATAACTTGTAGAACTTCCTGCACACACATACTCATTCTAAGGAAAGACAAAAAGACAGCTATAAACTCTGAAAATAGATAAAGCCAAGGTGAAGCACATTTATGTATTTTCAAGAGATTATATTTAAAAAACCCTTTATTTTTGCCAGTATTGTACTATATTTACACAGAAACTATTCAGGCACATGTGTTTTCAAAGAAGTTGTAATTTCCTGTCAGATTTTTTACAAATCCTTTCTAACAGCTGTAGGCGGAAATCCAGCTACTCCTGCAATGAATGACCTTCAGTGTTTGGATCCCAGAGAGCAAACAAACATTTACTCTACAGAGGAAGCCCTGCTGTGAATGTAACATTAACATTACACTCTTCAGTTAGTTTATTAGAAACTAATCCTGTTTCTGCACTGCAATTATGACTTCTTGAAAACCAAAGCATTTTCGTGGTAAGCCAATCCTGCTAACACTTCAACATAAAAGACTTATGGTGTCAATAATGAAGATTGCATTAGACAGAGGTTGACAAGATATGACTTTTGTTTTTATGTGCAAGTTTTGTTTAGACAGCATTTGTTTTACCTTTCAGAGCATTAGTTTCCATCAATTCCCCATGCTCTCACTGCATAAGCGATATTTTTAAACATAGCTCTTACACAGGAGTGTATATTAAATATTTGTTCAGCTGATTAAAACAGTTCTACATTTATTTAATGTTTGAACAGTAAACAGTTTGTTGAGGACTGAAATGTGTTCTTAGACATACACATACACATATTCAGGCTTCATCAGAAGAGTTCCTGTTGTGAGGGCGCTTTATCTAGATGATACCAGGCATTACAGATCCTCAGAAAAACCTTCCTTTAGTAAGTGATTCAACCTCCATTCTTACTCTTAGTAGATGGCACTTTGCGAAGGGTAACACAGAAATTCTTTCATATCACTGGAAAAATTTACAATGTAAATGGAAATGGTGTCTTGTGTCACTAATATTGCAGATGTAGTTCAGCTCTACTCAGCTATGTCCTTTGCACTGTACCCTTTCCACACGGTGTTTAAACAAGAAAGAAACCGAAAAGTTAGATTACTTGGAGGAATTCTAAGTCTGGGTTTGATACTGGGTGTACACAGGAGATTAGCAGTTTGGGAGCAAAATGTTTCCTTTCACACACCTTTGCTAAAGTGATGAAGAAAACATGATAAAGAGTTTTCTGTATTGTTTGTTCATCTGGAAAATTTCAAACTGCAATTTCAGTCTTAAAAACTAACATAATAAAAATCTTTCCATGATGTACAGCATTTGATTTGAAATGCTTTCTGAGCTATGTATATGAAGTATGATGTAAGCAAATACATAGACTATTTCCCTGCCTGTTTCTAGTTTGTACAATCAACTCAGCCTTGAAGAACATGAAGGATTCTTTCATCCCATCCACTCCAAGAAATGATAAAAATTCTGCTTTATATCCAGTCCTTGAGTATTCTGTGATTAACACCCATACAGCTTCACAGGTTTTGGTGGATTACAACGTAAGGTTGATAATGTCCTGGTGTCACACAAAGCGCCAGCATTCCATATGCCTGAATACAAACCAGCTTTCTCAATTCTGGCTATATTAGCTCCCTGTTGGTTGACCTATCAGGAACTAAAAGTGGTAAAACTTCATTTATGTCCCTTAAATTAGCACTTGTCAATCAACTGTACTGTGTGAGTGGTATAATGGTAGAGCTGATAGCAATTTCAGCTTTTTAGCCTTGAAGTTAAATGCTAACAAGTGCCCTGGCTCAATGTTTTCTCTATTACAATCAGCTGGCAATATCATAGAGTAATTTAGTGAGAATGGAACCTCTCTGTGCCATTCAATCGAACCTCATTGAAGCTGGTCCAGTTAAAGCAGGTTGCTTGTGGTTTTGTTCAGATGAGCTTTGACCATCTCCAAGGATGGAAATTCTACAATGTCATTCAGCATATGGTCCAGGGTTTGACTCTTCTCATGCTGTAAAAAATTTGCTTATGTGAAAAGCTACTATTTTCCTACTTTTTTCTACTGGCTTTTACTTTGTGACTATGCACCTTCTATTAACATATAGCTGTGATCTAATTTGGTAGTTGCAGACAGAAATTAGATGACTTCTGTTCCTAAGGCTGAACAAACTCCTTCTGTTTTCTCTCTTGATGCAATCACCTAACCGCCGTGGTAACTGGACATGCTTCTGGATGTCCACACCTCTCTTGTGCTGAGAAGCCTGAAACTGAATACAGTGCTCAGATGTAGTCACAAAAATACTGCAGAGAGGGGAATAGGCACTTCCGTTGACGTGCTGGTTGTGGTCTTGCCAATACAGACCACTTGTTCCTGCTGTTTGTTTTTTCTGAACTACTGTATACAGCTGTAATAAAAAACCCTTAATGCTTCTCTGACACATGTTGGAAGGAAGACAGCTCAGAAAACTCTCTGGAGCAAGACAGTGGCTGATACTTTAGCAGATGTGTGTTGTGTTGGTATGAGTTTCTATCCCTCTGCTGGTATTTTTGATGTGATGTTAAGAGTTTTGTTTTTTGTGAAGTCAATATTTATCCGTTACCTTCTGCAAGACCTGCTGAACTTACAGCACTTGCTGTAACTGGACCCGCGCATTGTGGCTAGAATGCCATGATATTGCATCCCTGGGTGCTATTTAAAAGTTTTTAAAAGGTTCAACATGTAGGCAACACAGCAGAAAGGTTTATCATTGAGATACTGATGAAGAACAAATAATGTAATGCTATATTGTGCATTCTTGAAACATAATTAATTCTGACATGGAACATGTCCTGCTTTTTGACTATTTCAGACCTACAACTAGAGTGAGTAGCCTGTGATTTACTGGCATTCAGGAATACCTGTCAGTGGTTGATTCCTGATCTAGAAGAACCAAAACAATCAACATTGTTCTAGAGAGCACTATTGCATGGTATTATTTTATGGCAGTTACTGCAAAGTAGGTGTGTGCATACCATCATTTATATTGGAAAAAAATGCACAGAAAAGGTGTGAACAATTTCTATTTTGAGCTAGCAGGATTTTGTACTCAGAAAGGTAATGGATAATAAAAGGAAAGCATGACAGAGAGGTATTTGCTCTTTGTATCTGATTTAGTGATATGTTGTTGTAAAACCCTCATTGCAAACAACAAATAAAAGAGGCCAGATTGGTAACTTTATTGGGAATTAGTGTAAAAGGGAAAAATTGCCCCTTCAGTATGGTGTGATCTCTTCTGTGAGGTAGCATTTAGTGAACTTCAATGTATATGCAAAGGTAATGCAATAGTATAGAAAGTTGTATAATGAATAGTAAAACAGTAATTTTTTTAAGTAAACTATATCAATCCTATTTTCCTCCACGATAAAATCAACTTTTTCTGTATTTTTATGATGCCAAGACCTCAATATTGTTAAGAGTCTCTCTGCATACATGTGAAGTAAAGTTAAATGTTTTGATATAAAATAGAGGGTGAAATCTAATGTAATGTGTCCAATTCACACAGTAACTTCAGGCACTTTTAGGACTATTTGTCAAGAGACAGAGAAAGTAGTCACAGGCTTCAAATGCTAGTGGGAAAAGAATAAGAGGAAATTAAAAAGAAGATCCAAATACTTGAGAAACAGAGCATGAATTATGCTTTTTAGAATTGGAAAATTTAAGACTTGTGCATTCCTAGGGCAAATAGTTGCCTGGACCTCTTTAATGACAGATTTTAAATGGTGTGAAATGTTCAATTTCAAAAGTAAATTCCCTGTTAGAAGTTACATTCAAACTCTCTATAAACTGTTCTATCAGGAAAAGCATATATGTCCATCTTAGTTTTCAAAGCCTCAGCCCAGGTTCTGGTTAGTCATGTGGTCAACAGCAATGAAGGACAGTAAATATGTCACATGTTGTAAGGACAGCTGTGAACAACAAGGGTGTGAGTCAAGGTAAGCATTGACACAGAGTGCCATTAATAGAATTACTCACATTAAGAAATTGCTAAATATGAACTATTTGTATTCTAGGTTATTTCTTCAGACTTAGGGTGTACACATCCAGTATTTTAGAATTCTGAAGGACCAAGTGAGAACTTTGACTTGGGACTCTATCTATCTATCTATCTATCTATCTATCTATCTATCTATCTATCTATCTATCTATCTATCATCTACCTATCTATCATCTACCTATCTACCTATCTAGCCTCTATCTCTACCTAGCTATAATCTCCTAAAAATACTCTTTGCCTTTTGAATGAATAAGCTAACAATTTGTGCAAAGTCTCATATTTTTTAAGAACACTGGAAAACCTACCTGCCTATGTTTTACACGTGGAAAAAATCAATTTACATCAATTCATGAAGAAGATTTAGCTCCAAGGAGCCTGTCATGAATAGCAGTTCTTAATGCATTATTAATACTTCTATATAAAATTCTGTACAGTAATAGAGTGGGTTGGGTTGGAAGTGACATTACTTGGGTAACGACGGAGGGACTTTGCCCCCACCAGTTCCTATCCTGCTGTCCATTCACTCTCAAGTGGATGGACAGCAGGATAGGGACTGGTGGGGGCAAAGTGTGAGAAGAGAGATTGCCATTGAAGACTGAGGCAAAAACGTCAAAAACCTTAGCTTTCGCCCCATCAGTTGTTACTACTTGGTTGGCCGTATTCATCAGAGGGTGTTACACCTTCTTTCACCTTCCTCTTCTGGTTACCGCACCTGCAGAAGCCTTTTCTGTTACACTTTGTGTCCCTTTCCAGGTTCAGTTGCAGGCTGTTGTTCCTTACCTCATCCCTACACAACTGAACTTCATCTCTATGCCCTTCCCAGGTCACCTGTTTGTTTACACTGTCTGCTGGTTGAACTTTCCCATTAGTTCTACCAGCTGTTCCCTACTCAGCTGTGCCATCTCATGTCTGTCTTGCCTGATTTCTTGCTCTTGGGGATTTCCAGGTCTTGTTCTCTATGGAAGACTCCCTTAAAGATCTACCAGCACTGTTCACTGTTCCTGTGAGCAGTCTTCCAGGGAATCCTATTGACTGTTTTCTTGAAGATCTGGAATTTTGCTTTCCTGAAGTTCAGGGGCCTAACTTTACCCCTGCATCCCTCAAGATGTGCAAATTCCACCAATGCAGGGTTGCTGCAGCTTGTGTTTTCTCCAGTCTCAATACCTCCAGTTAGCTCAATTGTACTGGTGACCAACAGATCCCGTAACACAATCCTCTGGTAGGTCTGTCTGCTGCCTGGATCAGGAAGTTATCCTCCAAGCATTCCAGCAGTCTCCTGGGTTGCCTACAACTTTTTGTGCTGCTTGTCCAGTAGATGCTGGAACATCTGAAGTCCAGGATAAGAGCCTGTGAGTGGGATGCCTCTTCTGTATGGAGAAGGAAGGCTTCATAAGCAAACTCCCGTTGCTCAGGGGCCTGTCCTGAACATCAAGCATGAGGTTCCCTTTGTCACCTCAGTCTTTGATTCATACAGGCTTTTTGCCAGCTCATGATTTTTCTTCAGGGACAACTCTTCACACCTCATCCAGCTATTGGTGCAAAGGGAAACTTCTCCCCCTCTCCTTCCTCCCATGCATCTTTTGAACAGTATGTAGCCATTGATTGTTGCCCTTTAGTTATGGGATTCACCCCACCAAGTTTCAGTAGTGGCAAAAAAGTCATAACTTTCTAGTAGCACAGTGACACAGTGTCTTCCAACCTTTGCTGTTTGTATGTTGACATAAATGCAGCTGAGATCTCAGATATGTCACCTTCCTAGAGGAGCTCCTTTCATATATTTCCCTGGTGTTTCCCTGTTGGCTTCTCAGCTTGGGAGTCCCTGGTTCATCTCCGTAAGTCTGAAGATCTGCAGCAATGTGGCCAGTAATGTTCAGAGTCCCTAGCTGAGGGCCCTTGCCAGCACCCTGTCCCTCTAGCCTTTTCCTCTCAACCTAGAGCATGCCAGAGACAACTCAGATATTGTCCTTCACCCCCATCACATCTAAATTATACTGTCCCCTTTTTAATAGCAAAAACCACAGGTATTTGACCCTAGTGTTTCTATCAGGCATTGGAATCATGCTTAAGATTAACCCATATAAGGACATTTATTCCTTCCTCATATAGAAACCCAAAAAAATACACAAAAAAAAAATCAAACAAAAAAATGCATATACTCACCCATTCCCCAGAAAAATGAATACAATCTGAAGCTGGAAAGTATTTAGCTTCTTTTATAGATCAGAAGATGTGTAGCTGCTTCATTAATCTAGTTTGGTTTTTTGCGTGGCTTTAAGTGAGAAAACCAATTAATATATTTGAAAAGCCAACTGTAGGAATAATTCACTAACTGTTAAATAAAATTGAAAAAGAGGGATTGAATGTTATCTTCCACTTTTTTTTCAGTTCAGCAAAATTAGTGGAGGAATGGTTTCATACCTTGCCAGTGTCTCTACAGGAATCCTGATTTCTGCTTCATTCAGTATAGGCCTAAGGGCAAGCCAATGTTTGCTGCAATTTTCTGCAATAATAGCAAGACAATTTAGCAGTAATGGATAAGTAACGGGAAAATTAAGCAGTTTGCTGAGATACAGAAATGAAGCCAGAAAATACTTGGCCTCATCTTAGGCTTCAAATTCATAGTCAATTCATTAGTGTAATTTAGTCCTTCCATAAGCCTTTGAGTGATAAATTTGACTAATAGATTTGAAATACCAGCTGTAAGAAGAATTCACATATTGGTGAGCAAAATTAAAGGATGGGGTAGAATGAATCCTTCATTTTCATCCAGTACATGAATAATTATAAAGACCCTTGAAAAAATGACTCTACTTATGGTAAATAGAGAATTCTAATGGAAAACATTATAAAATTGCACTTATATTTGTAAAAAAAATTGTGTGGGGGGGTGATTAGAATATTTATTGAGCCTTAATTTTATTTTTGACTGGCTTATTTGGGAGTGAATTGTAGGCTGATCTCTGTTTTCTGTCAGATCCAGAAGCCACTTGGAAAACTGGTAGTACAGTAAGGTCATTATTGGCTTAAATGTATTGTGTTGTATTAAGTCTTAAATAATTGGCTTTGAATTGGTTTGGTTTTTATATTTAAACTGAAGCACAGTCTCAAAAAAATCCAGCTCAAGTGATCAAACCAGCAGTACAGTACTTCATCACTAAACTCAACCTCTTTAGTTCTCTGAACAAAAGCTTAAAAGCCGCTCAGGTGAAGTAGTTCACTTTAAGATTTTATAAATCCTATACACTGCAATCACAACAAACTAAGAAAATCTTAATTGCTTGGAGAGCCAAATTAACTGTAATATGTTTAGGTGTGAGAATATCAGAGAATATGCTAAAAGAATCTTAGTTGTGGCCTTGTACTTAGTTTCATTCTTAGACTGATGACATATATACACTCTGGAGTCCTGCAGGAATGATAAAAATGGACAAGTTGTCATGATTTATACTTTATTAGGTAGAAATGTAATTTGGATCAAGTTGTACAAAAGACTTGTGTTCTGTGGAACAAAAAGTGGTAGTGAGATTTAAGTTCTTAAATGGCACGGTTGATTTGGAAGCTAGGCTAAGAGAGAAGCATATGAAATATTACACATAAGGGGATGGGAACTGAGTAGAGACTTCCGCCCTCTAACTTTAGTCAAGAGCAATCTATGTCAGAAGTGGAAGTAAGCAGATTGCAAGAAAACCCCAAATATACAAATAATATAGATAAAACCTTCATCAAGACTTATATTCCCTTGAGGTATCTTGAAAAAGATACACCAGCTTTTTTTTTTATACCTGTAAGAGGAGTATACCATAGAAAGAAAAGGTGGTCTGAAAGTTGCTTTTTCTTATTTCCTGAAACTCTTAATTAAGGAAAACTAAGGTTGACTAGTTTAAAGAAAAAACCAAACAAAACAATACCAAACAAAACCCGATTCAGAGCTGTGCGGTCATTAGAAGTTATTTGAAATTTACAGAAGGGGTTTTCATTGGCTGAATCAACTTGACCCATGGGAGAAGCTGAGTTCAAATCCCTCTTAATGATACATTCTTTGATCAGGCACAAAAACCCAACCAACTAACCAACCAAAGAACCCAAAACCTAAAAACCAAAAAACCCCAAAAACCAAAACAAAAGAAAGATTGTTAAAGTAGACAAAGACAAGCCTTTGAATTTTCCAGTCATCCCACATGTCACTCCAGCCAGATTAACTGTGTTGATGGAATGTATATTGGTGGAAGCGCATTCAGAAGATGCAAGGTAATAAAATGTTTGGATCTCAAAGCCAGGATAAATCTGCACTCAGAGTGATCTGTGCTAATCACTGGAAGTCCTGGGATAATGGAGGTAGATTTTGGAATATATTGTATTACTACTAACATTCGTCAGTGCTAAGGAAGTAAGTATTACAAATACAAAGAAAATGGTAGTGCTTTGATGCATTTTCTTCCCAGAAATGGGCTTTTTTGAAGAAGAAAATGATAGTGAAAGGTAATTCTGCCAGATTAAAATATTACTTTTGAAAATAAAGCCATAGATAAGTAAAAAGGAAGAAATCCACTTTCTACAGTAGGACCTTTATTAATAGAAAGAAAGAATTAAATGTTGAAGAGGACGTGAGAAAGATGCAATGCAGTTGGAAGAAACAGTTCCCATTGCAAAGTTAGAAAGATATAAACATGGATCTCATAAGGCTATGGTACAAGTGGCTGAGCATGTCTTGTAGGGGATATGCAGATTTCAGCACTGGTGTACTCAAGAGAGATGAGACTCAGACTAACCACGCACTGCTGGCATGGTTATTGTCACCCTTAGTGGTTAGAAGCAAACCAGCTATCGAGACGAGATGAAGATTTGAAAAGTAGTTTGTCATTGGCTTGGTCATTTGGTTTTACTTGGACTTAAGACAACTGAATATGTAAAACAATAATATCGTACCCCCTCAGAAAGCTACTCTTATTTTGAAAGCTGTTTTCAATGCCAAATAAACTTCTACGATGACTACATTGCTGTGATTGTAGAGGGCCCAGTAAGAAAGTGAAGTAAATGAGTGACCTCTTTTACCCTCTCATTAAGAAGGCACTGTGGGGCTTTGGATTTTTTGTGGGGGACTTTTGTGGGGGCATTTTTGGTGTGCTTTAAGGATAGTAATTTTAATAGTATCGAAGTAACTAATGTTAGTCTTGGAGCATCATTTATATGCTGCTTTTATTTGGAGAGGAAAGGATCTGGATAGAATGATTTACTAGCCTGTATCTAAAAATTCCACGTGTTGTGCTTGTATACAGACAGGCTGACAACATAAACATAAGCTTGCATGTTAACCTCTAGGTTAAAGCTAACTAAATAAAATTTATAATATGTGTGTGTGTGTGTATATATATATATATATAAAGTATTAGAACAGAGTAATTCATGCATACAGAGAAAACAGTGTAGTGGAAGTGACTGACAACAAATATTGTGAGTGATGCCTCAAGGGAGTGCTCAGTAGTGTCATGACCTGTTCCTGATGCAGGGGTACTGGGGAGAAGGCAGGACTTCTACAGTTCGATTGGAAGGCAGAACACATGACAGGGTTCACAGGCAATATTTGCCTGAGGCTGTCTCTGACAAGAACAAAATAAGAGCTAAAGCTCTGCCAAAAGAAGAGGACTTGTCTCTTCACATAGCAGCAGCAGCAGTGGAAAACAACCCCATGGAAAACTTTGGAATCCAAATATTGTTGAAAGGTACATGGGAATTAATCAAATATTGTTCAAAAACACAGCTCCTTGGTTAACTAAAAACTTGAAGCATTTTGGAGTAGTTGTGATCAATTTTAGTGGGATACAGAGAAGTTGTGGTATTAAGCTACCATGATTTTAATTCCTAGACTGGCAAGATCTGGAAATGTGCGGTTTGTATGTACTTACTTCCACTTCACTGAGAGCATTGCTCAAGCTGCACCACAAAGGCTGCATAGGTATTGGCTTGAACTGGAGACTGAAGTGAGACCTCCGCCTCTCCCTAGGATCACTACCCCAAGTCTTTAGGATTTATGCAGAACAAATACAACAGTGATTTTTTCAGTGGTTTTTTTGAGGTCTCCTGTGAGAAGATCATGCTCACTAAATGTCAGAGTTAAGGCAACCAAAATGTTAAGCTTCATTCGCTGAGTATTTGCCTGTAGTTCAAATCAAGATGAGAGCAAAAAAAGAAGGTAGGAGTAAAGAGAGAGGCCAAAGATAGACAGAGTGATGTGTGTGAGCTCTAAGAACAGAGAATTGATGTGCTTACACTTGTGATAATAGTTTGTGTGAGGCAAATAGATAAAACTCTCTCTTTAGACAATGCTGCCAAACAATCCTTCTGAATCACCCGGCAAGCCTGAAATTCATCCTGCCTCTCTCCCATTATTCTATCTTTCAGTCTGATGCATGCCGAAGTGGCATGCTAGAAACTGTTCTACCTGTCTGAATCTCCTGCTCCTCCTCTGCCTGACTCCTCTCCTGCCTACCAGGGAGCCTTGCTAGCTGGCATGCCTCCTTCTCCTCCTCCTTCTCCTGCTCTTCCTCCACCTGGTCCCACCTGGCACAGTCACTGGCTGCATCATGCTGGGAAAGTTGGTGCTTGGGTTTCTCCTGCCCTTCTTCCTCCACTTGCAGATGGTTACTTTTTTGGGGAGTAGTCTTCCTATAGGGGTGCTTTCCAAGTGCCTGTGGCTGGTGTTTGAGACACAACTGCAGAGGGACATATATAGGTGCAGCAGAGCAAGAAGATATTTAATTGTTTATCTTTCACCAGGTAGTGAGGTAGAGCTGAAGCTGTGTTTCGGATAAAGGAATGTTTTACCTAGGAACATAAGTATGAAGACACGCGTGATCACAAGCCATAGCAATATACAGTTGATTTATTGGAATCAAATTAGCAATCAAAAAAACTATTGGATTCTTTACTCATTGATTAACTGAACAAGTTCGTGTCTAATTCTACAGTGGATGAACTTTTAACTAATAGAGCTTCATATAGAAAATGGTTAGAGTTTCAAAATACATCACAAAGTCATAAATACCTGCAAGTGTCAACATCTGTTTAGGAAATAAATATTAAAATGACAAAAGACAGGGAATTTATTTGATGATCCTTAAAAATGTATGACAGTTACTTCTTCACCCTTTAATCACTCCTTCTTCTTTCACTTTATGTCCTAGTCCATGGAATGTAGTTTTTATTGCACTTTTTTTCTTAAATTTGTTTAAAGAACAAAAGAAAAAATAACTGTTCAAAGCTGGAAAGAAGATTTTTTTGAAATAAATACAGAGCTCTTTTGCCAAAACATGACTTTGTTATACAGATTACAGATTACCCTGGTTATCTCCTATGCATTTGTAAAGCCAAAACCTTAATATTTTATATAAACAATATATTGAGTGATATCTGATTATGTCCTTTGTCTTCATATATCAAGAGTGAGACAAGAGTGGTTAACTCATTAATAGGGTTGGCTGCTTTACCCTTCCAGAGCCATTCCATTTCTCTTCACATATGAAGATAAATGTTGCAACAGAGCTTGCTCATCAGATGTAATATATAATGCATGTATTCTTTTCTGCATGCCACTCTTGATGACTAGAATGGCTTGAAATGACAGGCACAGAAAATTAAAAGCTCTTCAGAGTAGGGGAGTAATGGGTTTTGAAGAGAGTAAAACTTTTGATGAGTTGACAATATTTCATCTGTGAAATAAAAGCAATTTTACTTTGACATAGTGAAAGGAAGACTATTTATGTCTCTTATGATGTAAATATACACAGCTTGCATACAAGTTCAAGTTAAATTATTTGAGCTACACTGATGGCTTTGAAGACAGAGCTAGTCTAAGAACATTACTTGTTCAGTATTATGGGGCCTGATGCGATTCATCCAAGAATCCTCAAATAACTGTTGATGTCATCTCAAAACCTCTTTCAGTAATATTTGAGCAGTATTGGGAATCCATAGAGGTTTCAGCTAACTGAAAGATGATGAACATTGTCTTGATTTTCAAGGACAAGTAGGAGGGGCCTGGAAACTCCTGGAAACCAGGAGGGCCTGTCAGTCTCACTGCCTGGTAAAGTTATGGAGAAGATTATTCTGGGGGTACTGAAAAACACCTGGAAGACAACACAGTCATTGGTCACAGCCAGCATGGAGGAAAGTCCTGTTTATCAAATCTGATTTTCTTTTAGGAAAAGCAAAGATAAGCCACCTAGTTGATCTAGAGAAGCCAGGTGGTTGTAATCATTTTGGATTTCAGTAATGGCTTCTATACCATCTCTCACAGGACCCTTCTGAACAAAATGTGCAGCCCTCAGCTGCATAAACACATGGGATGGGTGAGCAACTGGGTCATAGGCTAGGCACAAAGGGTTACAGTGAATGGGGTGACATCAGACTGGGGACCTGTCACTACTGGGGTTCCACAGGGCCCCATCCTCAGCCCTCTGCTCTTCAATGTCTTCATTAACAACCTGGGGAAGACATGTGAGGAGTAACTGAGGTTATTTGGTCTGTTCAGCCTGGAGAAGAAGAGATTGAAGGGAGTCATCGCTGCAGTTTCAACTTCCTGCTGAGAGGAAGAGGAGGGGCAGACACTGATCTCTTCTTTCTGGTAACAGGACCTGAGGGAATGGCCTGAAGCTGTGTCAGGGAGATTTAGGCTGGATGGTAGAGAAAGGTTCTTCACCCAGAGGGACAGGAACAGGCTCCCCAGGGAAGTGGTCAGAGCACCAGCCTGACAGAGTTTGAGAAGCATTCAGACAATGGTCTCAGGCACAGGGCGCAACTCTAGGGGATGGTGCTGTGCAGGACCAGGAATTGGACCCAATGATCCTTGTGAGTCTCTTCCAACTCAGTTTATCATGTGATTCTGTGATACATAGCATGATATTGGCTGGTGTTCTTAGTGTGACAGTGATATTTGCTAACTCTAACCTCAAGACCTTTACGTACTTTGCTGAAGTTGATCTTAAATACTTGACATGCTGTTTTAAAAAGTGCATAGAAATACTTTGCTGGTTGGATAAAGGACATATATCCATAATTTTAAAATGTAAAGAAAATTGGGAAGTGTATCTGTCAAATGAAAATTTGACTGTAATCAGAAGTTTTCAAAGAAAAATAATTAGCTTATTTTTATCAATCAAGAAGGCTTCAATACTGTGATTTTCAGATTTATAATTGCAACAGATATAGCACTTTTAAATACCATCATATTATAGTGAGACCTATGAAAGTATAGTCATGTCACAATCTTTAAGAATAGTTGTACTTTTGTGTTTTAGGTACCTGTGCTTAAGAAAACTCGGCACTTCTTTTTTTTTTAACCATATAATATATGTGCTGCTTAGGAAAATTTCATAAATTCAAGGCTCTAAGTAACTGGAAGTTTGGTGTATCTTTATGCAGAAGCATAAACAGATCCTATAAATTATTTGTGTTTTATTTGCTGTCTGTGTTAGTCTCTTGATAAATAGGAGTGGTCAGCTGCTAAGAAGAAGGACTTGGCTATTTGAGGAAATGAAGTTATCAGTAAATAAACAGTATAGTTTTTTCTTTGAGCTTTTTGCTATGCTTTTGCTATCAGTCCTCTCCCTTCTCTTGCTGGGAGGGGCTAGAGTATTTTGCAAAATTTTCACCACTTTTCACAGAATCACAGAATATTCAGAGTTGGAAGGGACCCACAAGGATCATTGAGTCCAACTCTTAAAGTGAATGGCTCATACAGGGAAGGAACCCATGAATGTGGCTTTATTAGTGCCATGCTCTACTTAATCAAAGCCTCTTTACTGTGTATATGTTAAAAAACATAAAGGATTTTATACTGAAATCATGAGCAGCTGTCAGATATTTTTTACAGAAATACCCATATCTTGTCTACTCTTTAGGATGCAAATAATGAGCACACTTGGTAGTCTGATTTAAATACACAAACTTGTAGAAATAGCTTAGGCATCTTTATTTAGTACTTTCCATTAGTTACTCAAATTTAACTGATTATGATTGGTCTACCAATTATAAAATAATAATTCATTACCCCCAGTGTATTTCACTTCAGAAATATTATTTTAATTGGATAAACACATTGTGAAGTAGTTAAAAAAACTCAAGAATGCAAATACACCTGTGTGGATGAAGAAATTGAGGATGACTTTTGAGTTGTGGCAACCTGCAGCCTGCAGAGCATGCCTACAAAGTTGCCTACAAAGTGTGTGGGCCTCTGTCTGTCTTCACAGATGGGAAGTTCTGTTCTAATGGAGCAGTTGAAACCCTGGAGGTTTTAACCCAGTTAATGTATGAAATATGTTGATAATACCATGCAAATTTTAGACCTCTTTTATTCCTGCATTACATTTTAGGCATGATAAAATCATCACTTTGGACAAAATCAATATTTTTTTATAAATCTACTAATACCACACTACCCTTAAGATAACCACTTGCATCCTCAGATTGGTCTTGGCATTGTTTTTGATGAGTTTTGTGCCTTATATCATAGGCATATAATACTGAAAGCTCCCTCTTTTTTTTATGCATAGCTTGTGTCTTGGCAAAGAGCATTTGAACTTTCAAGGCAGCTGGGTAGGGAATGCTCCAGTTCTGGCCTTTGGTTTGCATGCACAGAGACAGATTAATAGATGGTGTAGACACCTTGTCTTCATACAGGCAAGTGAGAATAAAACATTAATTTAGTAGTCCCAACACAGGGGTTTTTTTTTGTGGGAGCAAGCTAAACCTTGCTCCCACACCCACAACAGGTTATCTTTCTAGATTCTGTTGCATTTGAGAAGCTGCATAACTGTGACATAGGTCAATGGAAGAGAAAAATATTTTTCTCCAGACTAAGAAGCCTTTTTGTATTATTAGCACTTTCATATGGTACAGGTTTTTTCACTGAAATATATGAAAAAAATGGAAAGGAAGCAGAATTTTCTTGATACAGAAAATGTGTGGGTTTTTATAACACTACATAATCATCAGCTGGTCCATATCTTAATTATATTTTGTCCTTATTGAAGAAAAAGGAAAATTGGATTAAGATTTTGCTTCAGTTGGCACCTCCATGGGCAAAAGGGAAATTTCCTTGTATTGATTTTCAGATGCAGCTCCCTATTCAACACAATTTGCTTCCTGTAGTAATTGGTATGGAATCAATATGTTTTATGAACTTCTCAGCCCACATCCCAAATGCACTTGTTTAAATAGACATTTGTTTAGGTATTAAAAAGGATCTCTAAACTCTTTGAAGGATTCTATATGAAAAGGAATCAGAAAATACTCATTCCCTGAAATTCAAACAGGGATAAACCATCTCAAAGCAAGAAAAGGAAAGCACAAGTTTATTACAAAATCATTCCAGTTTATGTTCCTAATACGTTTTTATGGAAAACCAAATGAATCATCTTGTCTTTTATTTGTGAGGAGAAGCTTGGAGCAGCTGCTAAGCTTTCCTCAGACGCAATGTACATTTAGAGTGGTTGGACACTTCTGATTGGTTTTCAGGCTGGCCTGCAGTTTTTATGCTTCCTTACAAGATGTATTTGCTCAAGGAGTCCAGTCGTCATGCTAAATAAAATCATTCACTTTGGTTGGCAAATATTGACTCAAGCTGTTATGCTTTTATGTATTTCAGAGACTCACAATGTTTGAGAGCTCAGCAAGCAAACAAGAACAGGTACAGGAAGTTATTGTGATGTTTTGGACTCATGTTTGTTTTTCTACTGCTGATGTATGTTCTCCATTTTATGTGGCTTGTTGCTAATGACCTTGCTATATAGTGCACCGTGGCTGATAAGGCCAAAGGCTTTAATAGAATACAAATACATTTCACATTTCCACTTGAAGAGTTTAGTTTAATTGTGTTTTTAAATGTACTGTACCCTAAAGGCGCTCTCTCCTCTGTAATGTACTTTCTAGAAATAAAAGCTTGTGAAGAATAGAATTTACAATGGGGTAAGGTGTAATGGACAGTTTTCTATTCATTTAGAGCTGTGTCTGATATCATCACTCAGCACAAATCTAAACAATTCTGAGCTATGGAGGAAAATTAAAAAGGGATCAGAAATAACTTTTCTGAATGTCTGGTATATTCATTTTTCTGAGGGAAAGAAGCAAGGCAAATGCTGAAAAAGCTCCTGAAGTTTCTTATATTTTACTGAAATATGTCACTCCAGAAGAAACATGATGATAGTCTGAATTAAAATTAATCTTCGGAAGTCATTGTTGAAGTCAGCATTTTGCAGTACTGATCTTGAAGAACTGCTGCTAAAACAGCATTACTTAAAAAAAATTAAAGGAGTTTAGAAAATATTATATGCTTTAGTATGTTGGGTATTTTTTTTCAAAATCAAGCCATTATTTTGCTTTTTCATTGGTTGTTTGAAAATAAATGGAAGTTTCACTGCCAGCCTTGCGAGAGATGGCCAGAGATGGCAAGAGATGGAAGAACAAGTATGTTTTGGTAAAATTCTGGCCAATCCTGGCTTTAAGTTCCTGGTCTTAAAATAAGATATCTCACTGTGGGTTTTGTTTCTTTATTTAGCAACATATTGTGTGAAAATATGTTAAGGACATTTATCAAGTTTCTTTTTATCAGGTGTCTATTAATGTTGCTAACTTTCTCCTGTTACCATTCTGGAGTTGAAATGCCGTCTTTTTGGAACATCTAAGGAAAACTTACACACAAGTGAAGGAGTTTGCATACATTCAGAGAAAGAGTTAAACATGAGGTATCCTTGGGGATTACAAAAGGGATGGCTCATGTCAAGTGAGCCAACCAAATGAAAATGGTTGGAGACCAGGGAAGAAATATTGTGCTTGCCTTGTTCTTACTCTTCTCTGAGTGTTTCTTTTAGATGCTGCTCAAGACAGAATACAGGCCTATGTGTGTAAAAATATGAGTGTATCCAAATTACAGAATCCCATGAGAACTACCTGTGGAGTATCAGGCAGAAGCACATAAGTGTATTTTTGTTAAACATCCTAACTATTGTGACAGGAAAATTATGATCGAGAAAAAGTCTTATGGGGGTTGGGCTGTGCTGTTCTGAGCCTACTTCCAGTTCCATCTCCTTTTGGAGCAAGTCCAGAGGAGGGTCACAAAAGTGATTAGATGGATAGAGTTGCCCTTTTAAACAGTAAGGCTAAGAGAATTTGGATTATTCATCCTGGAGAAGAAAAGGCTTTGGGTTGACCTACTTGCAGCCTTCCAGTAACTGAAGGAAGCCTCCAAGAAAGACAGAGAGACTCTTTACAAGAGCATGTAGTGACAGGACTAGACGGGGGTGGCTTCAAACTGAAGAGAGCAGGTTTAGATTGGATATTAGGAAGAAATTCTTTACTGTGAGAGTGGTGAAGCACTGGAAGACATTGTCCAGAGAAGCTGTGAATGCCCCATGCCTAGAAGTGTTGAAGGTTATAGGACTCTGAGCATCTTGCTCTAGTGAAATTTGTCCCTACCAGTGGCAGGGGCTAGGAACTCCATAATCATTAATGTTTCTTCCAACCCAAGCCATTCTGTGATGCAATGAATGAGCTAGGTGTATGTTCTCCTAGGTGATAAAGTTGAGGTGTGATATCTAAGCAGAATTCATTTATTTTCATTTATATTATATTGTCTGGTATGTGTCTAGCACAGAGCTGAGACATACACATGGTCCCATAATTTTGTGACACAGCAAAAGGAAGTAGCTTGATTTCTGTACCGAATGTGGCTCTTCAAATTTTACATGTTCTGAAAGGTGAGGTTCCTTGAAAATAAGAGAATGGAAATGGAGAAGTTTAGGGCAAAATAAACTGAATCTTCTTTCTAAGATAATTCCAATTTATATCTCTAGTGGATTTTGTAAAAAATACAAAATTGTGTAATGGCATAAGGAATAGCATGTTGAAATAATTTAATCAGTGTACATAGGTTGTCAACAAAAACCATCACAGTAACTCCAAGTTGTTCACCTAATTAAGTTTGACCCATAGGTAGAGGAGAAGCTTTGTGGTGTGGAGTTTCTTTGAAATACTATTTTCTTTTTTTGTTGTCAACATGTTAAATAGCACATTTTTAAACTAAGCACTTTGTCTGTGAAAATCTCATATGTTGTATTGTTTATTTCATAACTTTTAAAATTAGGAAAGGAAAGGCCCATAATTCTTTTAAAAACTAAGGAGTTGAACAGTGACATTTTAAAATTCACATTTCAAATTATGGAATCAAAATGAGAAGTTATTTTATGATCCCTAGTAAAAAAAATCTTTGGAGTCATTGCTCTGAGAGCTTACTTTGTAGTTACAACACTTTATCTGGCTAAATCTCTGTTTATTAGGCAGGACGTACATAATTGCCTAAAGTTCAGTGCCTGAGGCTTGATCACTCAGTTCTTTCTTTTTATGAACAAGCTGGTCTGTTCAAATATATGATTATAGCAACTTGGGGATTTCCACTCAGTAAGTTGGAAACTTCTGATTCACACTGAAATAGAACAGAAGTCAGAGGATATGCCCCACAGTTTCCTAAATAGGACAATTATAATGACATAATTTTCCAAAATTAAATGCATTAAAGAAGAAAGTTTTCTTAAGTTTAAACAAATGGCTATCAGTACATAATGTAACTACAAACAGTGGCATGTTCCATATTAAATGGCTTTAGCAAGAACATAAAAAAATTATTTGCTTTTTATGTATCTACATGTGTTTTTGTGTCTTAAAGTTCAAGCTCTCTTAAATTTAAGCACCAATTGTTGTTAGGAAAAAGTTTATGCAGCTCTGAGACTCCTAGGAGAAGAGGTTAGAGATGCATAGGTCTTCAGAGTCTTGTAAAAACACATCTCATAGAGAGCTAAAAGCCTCAGTGTTTTGGTGAGATGTCAGTTGTGAACAGTAACTCACACTACTGCAGCAGAACCGGAGGATATAAGTGGGGATCATAAACTTTACCAGATAGAATCTAGCAAAATGTTGAAAACGTAAACCAAACTGATATCTGGAAGGTTATTCAGTATAGGTTTGTGTGAAAAAGTGTTGGAGTTTTGTTTCACTTTTTATTTTGTTTTCCAGCAAATTTGGTTGATTCTTTACTGATATTCTGCTTATATTTTAATGCATATTTCTAAATTTATGCATGCTATGTCATAATTAAACTCCCTGTCTCTTCAAAAATTGCTCTTTCTCCATATGCCTAAAGATGGATACAATTGCTTTGCTTCAACCTGAAATGAATAAATATATATGTATATTTAAAAGTGAAAGATTCCTAAAGGAGAAGCAATTCTATAGGCATGAAAATGCATGACAGCTCTGTAGTTGTGCCTTTTTTGAACTACTTTTCTAGAGTAAAAGTATCATCTCTGCTGTGTGTAGTAGTGGTGGTAATGCAACTTTTCAAGTTTCTTGTTATGAGTATGGTGACATAATTTGTACATAAACAAGCATGCAAACCACTCAGTTTCAAAATACAGGTTGCTTGAGAAGATAAGGCTTAAAAAAGAGAAATAAATCTTACAGAAGATGCTTATCTGCACTCCTCTACTCCTCTCCCTATTCTTGGCAATTATATTATTTTCTAATTTGTCATGAGCTATCACAGAATCATAGTATGCATAGGGTTGGAAGGGCCGCAGCGTGTCATCTGGTCCAACTTCCCTGCTCAAGCTGGGTCATCAAGAGCACCCATCACAGGACTGTGTCCAAACTGTTCTTTTACATTTCCACAGTGAGGGAGACTCCACATCTCCTGCTCAGGTGGAACTTCCTGTCCATTGGTTTGTGCCTGTTGTGTTTTTTTGCTCGGCACCACTGAGCAGAGCATAGATCCATCCTCAACACTGTCCCCTCAAATACTTACACTGACAAGATCCTCCTCTCAGCTGTCTCTTCTCAAGGCTGAAAAGTCCCATCTTCCTCAGCCTTTCATTGTAAGAAAAATGGTTCTGTTCTTTAGTCATCTTTGTATCCCTTTGCTGGACTGCCTTCAAGAGCTCTTTGTCTCTTTTGTACTGAAGAGCCCAGAGCTGGACATGGAACTCCAGGCATGTCTCACCAGGGCTGAGTAGAGGGGCAGAATCAGCTTCCTTGTCCTGCTGGCAGTGCTCTTCATGATGCACCCCAGGACATTATTGGCTTTCTTGGCCACCAGAGCACTGCTGGCTCATGGACAGCTTGTTGTCCACTAGGATCCTCCCAAAATCCTTCTCCACAGTGCTGCTTTTCAGCAAATCAGACCCCAGCCTGTTCTCGTGCCTGGTGTTATTCCTCTCCAGTGCAGAATCCTGCATTTGCCTTTGTTGAATTTCAAATTCTTTTTAAGTAGACCTGTAGAATTTAAATATAACTTATATATAAAAGCTAATTGAGACCTTTTCACCAAATGTAACTGCTGTAACAAGAACTTTACACAGTAGCAGTACTTAATAGCCAGTAAGCATTTGGGCTGCATATTTTCCTTTCTTGAAGAAGGTTGAAGGGCATTACAAAGAGAAACCTCATTGGAAGGATGTCTAAGTCCTCAGTGGTACTCTAATCTTTCCCAACTCTTAGTAATACTTTTGTTGTGTGTCTGGGAACGGTATTAAAAATGTAAGTGAAGGGCTGGCATCATTCTCCACCAGAAAATACCTGATTCATTTCCACAGTCTTCTGTATGAAAGCACAGAGCATAAAGGAGATAATCTGAAGGGGCAGACCCCTCCTCTGCTACATTCCTTCCCATCCATGGGTTTTCAGCCTGTTGTGCCTCCCTCTAAATGTCATGTATTGTTGCCATCTTTGTCCTAATGATATAGTCTTGTGTTGGGGCAATGACAATCCTTGAACATAATTTATATTGTTGCAGTAACTCTATCAGCCTCAGCCTTACTCCAGCTTAAAGGCCAAGTCCAAGAAACAACAGCATTTGGATAAACAGAAACATTGCTTAATAGTATATATCCCTTTTACAGTTGAAGAAGTACTCTTCCTCCTTTCGCACATGCAAAAATCTTGATAGACTTGTTTCAAAAGGGATAGTTGAGCTTCTGCTTAGCAGAATGCAAAGTCAAGATGGCTAACAACAACAACAACAACAACAACATCATCATCATCAACAACAACAACAACAACAACAACAACAAAAAAAATAACAATAATAATAACAACAACAACAATAATAATAATAATAATAATAATAATAATAATAATAATAATAATAATAATAATAATAATAATAATAATAATAATAATAATAATAATAATTTGTAGTTGAGAATTGGTTAAGATCGAGAGGACTGAAGAAGAAAAGATAGGGTTATGGAATCATTTACGTAGAAAAAGACCTCTAAGGTCATTGGGTCCAAACATTATGCAGGTACTGCAAAAGCTAAATGAAGCTTTACCTAATAATGTTTAACGAGTAATGAGAAAGAAGAAAAAGAGAACGTTAACAGTGCAAGATCTCAGAGTTTGTAAGCACACTATTTTTGCTTTTGTGAAGATACTGTTGAAAACATAAAAGAGGACTCATTCTCCAGTAGAAATGCTGAAATTTTTCAGCATCATGTGATGATGTTGCTGAATTAGAGCCAAAGTCTGTAACCTGCTAATGGAGATAAGTCTTCTTTATTTAAAAGGAAGTAGGTTTTCATGGATGTCATGAAGACGGACAAGTCTGTTTCCTCTGTGTTGCAGGAAGCACTAGTGTTCATGAGTACCAAGGGAAACTTTTGTGTCCATGGCCAATGTTAGTTTACACTGTATTAGTGGTGAGTGAGGTCTGGACTGTGCTTGTAAAGTGTCCATTCATATTGAAAGAATGTGATACATTGTAGAACTCTTTTTTTTTTTTTACTTATTCACCATGTAATTAAAAAATTCTATTTGGAAATTTGCAATCTCTGTCATTTGACAGAAGAAATAATGTCAGTTATTTAAGATGTACCTGGTGCAGTTCTCAGAACTTGCATATTAAGAAAGAGAAGATGGGGAAATGCCTATGTCTGGAACGTTGAAAGAGGTTACATATGGATTCTGGATTATACGCCTTTATAACAACTGGATAGAACAAGGGAGGAAGGAAGGAAAGACAGGAAGGGAAGGGAAGTTCCAGGAAGTTCCGGGAAGGGAAGTTCTGGGAAGGGAAGTTCTGGGAAGGGAAGGGAAGGGAAGGGAAGGGAAGGGAAGGGAAGGGAAGGGAAGGGAAGGGAAGGGAAGGGAAGGGAAGGGAAGGGAAGGGAAGGGAAGGGAAGGGAAGGAATACCTCTTAGTAAGGCAGAACACAAAGCATTGGAATGAGTTGACTTTCACTGTATCACAGAACATGCCAGCTGCAGGGCTGTATCTGGATTTTGTGTCCACTTGATTTGTCACGGCAGTGTTTGCTGTTTTTAAAATCTATCAATTCTTTATGATGGGTGAACTCCCTCATTAAAAAGAAGCATGATATGGATTTTCTTGAAGTATTGCCATACAGTGTTGTTTTCTGTGGTTTATATCTGAGTCATGATAGATATGATCAGGTTATACAAATAATGCAAAACTCAGTTGCAGTATATGAAGTAATTGCTAGATTCTGTTTTATAAATAGGTGATTATTCTCTGTCCTCTTTCTTCTTTTTTTTTTTTTTCCTTGAGAAATTACTGGGAATTGTATGACTTTAAAGGAAGAATATGAAGAATTCATATCCTTTAGGGGTAATGAATTTCATCTTTTTTTTTACCCAGCGGCTGCACTGCCTGCTATGGAAGAATGCATCAGTTCTATTTCCAGTCATGATGTCACCCAGGACAGGTTTTTTGGTTGAGCTGAACATTGGTCTCATTGAATCATGTGACTGACTGTTAGTAATAGATCCACGAACTACCCCTGGGAAAAGTAATTACTGCATGCAACATGCACCTCTCATGGAAATAACAAAGTGCTTCACAGTAAGGAGCATGGAATCAGTCAAGTCAGGAATAGACATGAGCTTTGAAGATAATATAAACTATGTTTTCTTGTTGACAAAATACTGAAAGGCTTATGTTTATGCTTTTATTCTAAACAAGGCTTCTCAGACATAAATCAATATGGCAGCATTTGATTATCAAGAACTAACAAGAACTCAAACACTAAGTATAGTTTTCAGCACTTCATAACTACTCATTATGTTTATGTCCCAGTTTTCTTTGTTATTTGTTTCCTGTCTCCATTCAGAGCCAACACATTTTTGGCTTTCATTTTGAAGTGTGAAGCACTGCCAATCAGCAGGAAATATAATACAGATAAGATTCATATGAAGTCTTTTGAACTGCTAAAATCTTTGGATGGGAAATGGATGTTAAATTGTTTACATTTGGCACAAGAAGAAAAAGTTCCATTTTTAAATTCAAAGCCTCTCCACCTTTGTAAATGAAAACAAATCACATGGGTCATATAGAGTTCCGCTTCTGTAAAATCCATCATAAGTCTGATAAAAGCTTTTGTAAATCAGCAATTTTATCTGTTGCTTGCTTGAAAGTAATTTTACAGCTTAAAAGGAAATGGCCCTTTGCCCTGTGTCCTTTAGAAAAGTACTGTATCAGTAACATGTTCATGACACAGTAAAACCACTAAAATATTAAGAACAGTTTTATTGGTGTTTTAATCTTTTTAAGGGGATATGCTATGTTTTTGCATAACTTTAAACTTTTCATATTAGTCCTGTATTTTTTAATTTATTGAAGATATATATCCAAAGCTTATTACTCCAGGATTTGTTTCTAATTTGCTTTGTTTCATTTGTGAAGAATCTTTGTGGAAGTCACTTCCCACTTCCAAATTCAATGGTTCTATAGATTTGCAGGGTGCAGGTAAGAGAAATAACTTGTCCTAGTTTTCTAAACATTTAGTAGTTTTGGAGCCAAAAGTTAATGTTCCAATTAGTGGGGTGCTTTTGTATCAGCTCTTATATGTGTGCAGGATATAGCACACAGATTCTGGATGGCAGTAGATCTCAAAAATGAAGTTAGGAGCAGCATCTCCTTTGGAACAGTTAAGCATTGCTAATGAGTACTAATCATATGGCAAATCAGAGAGTGAGAAGCAGTCACAAAACTGCAGGCTGTTATGTGGAACCTCTTATATTTCAAAGCCAGCAGAAACGATAAAAACTGACAAAGATGTTCAGGACAGGCTTGCCAACAAAAAAGCACTTCAGCAATTGTATCCTGTCCTGGATCTGCAGGGAAGGAAACCTGTTTGAAGAAGCAGCTTAACCTTGAAGCCTTGTGACATTTTTGGGGCTGGATGGAACATGCTGTCGATGGTGGTTATGCTTGAATAGTCACAAATCTAATTCAGGGAGAAAAATCTCTTGAAATTATAATTAAGAGTTATGCAGTGGGGCAGAAACATTATTTCAGGGATAGAACTTAAGCTACTGCTTATGCTCTTGTCTTTGGATCACTAATGCAGGAATTTTCATATGAAACATGCTTCTTTCTGATGTCTTTCCAAATCAGAGGTCACAGAGCTGCAAACTTTGTTGAATACTAATGAATCCTAAACCATCCTGTCTGCAGGATGTTCTCAAGGATATTGTAGCCAAATGGCTGGGTATATATAAAATCCATATTTTTTTCTTTCAAGGATATTTTAGGCCAAATGTCTTGGTATGGATACATTTAATGCAAGTGGATATTGTGAAAATTTTACTTATCTTAACTAGCAGCTGCAACCTCATTGAATTTCATACCAGTTTGGTGCTAACTGGGACAGAATTTAACTCTCCATTAAAGAATATTGGAGAAAGAAACATAAGTACTGGCATCATATGGATTAATAGAAATTTTTTCAGATTATGACTGGAAGACACTTGATAAAAATACAATATTTCTTCCCAAAGTTTCTGAATAGTTATTATTTGGAGTTTTGACACAACTTTCAATTAACATTGTAGTTTGTTGGGAGGAAAGAGTTGAAAGCAGAAGACTGTGGAGGAGAGGATAGATATGCTTGATTGACCTTGCAGCTGGGAATACCAAGGCCTGGAGAATATCAGTGTGGGAAACCATATATTAAATCTACTGCTGTTTATCCTCTATCTGTTTGGAGAAGTAGAATTTCTGTGTAGAGATAACATAGATGCTTACAGAGAATTGTAGGCCCTATCCCAGACATGCTTCAGCTCCCTGTTGGGAGAAAGATCAAAGCAGAGACCATAAAAAGCACAGGGAGGTCACAGCATGGTGCTAAACTACACGTGCTCAGGCCCTGGACAAATGGGCACAGCCACAGCCCTGCCACCCGCTAGGATTGGGCTGAGCCTGATGGTGCCTGTGCCCTCACTCGTGTCGCTGCTGCCCAGCCTTGTTTCAGGATCCTCCAGTCAGAGAGGTAATGGAATAAACTTATTCTCTGCATTTCAGCTGCGGGCTTTTTGTAGTTGTCCTGCTCACCTTCCTGTGTCGATTCACACATAGGTGTTTGTGGAATCTTGTCCTTGTGTAATCCTGTCTTTAACCATTGGAGAGCTTTAGCTTTTGTAATTGTGTATGCAGAACTAGAAGCTTAATCACAATTCTAATTCTTTGCAGTTGCTCTTGATGTGCCTGTAGCTTTCATGGAAAGGTTCCTGAAGGAAGGCTAGGGAAAACATAAGAAAACTGGTGAATGGGGTAAGGCACTTGATGAAGACACACAGAAAAAGCTAATGCTATTTTTTAAATTTCATTCATCACTACTAACACATGCCTTAGGGAAGACAGGGCTCTGAGACGAGAGGGAAAGTCTGGAACAAGGAAGACAGTGTCAGCCTAGAGAGAGCACAGGAAAATGTGGGCATAAGTCTGTGGGGGCTGATGGGTTGCATTCACAAATTCTGATGAAGCAAGCCTGCTTCATTGCCATTACAAGGACAATCTTGATTATCTTTGAAAGGCTGTGGCAACTGGGAGAGGTTTTTGCAGCCCATAAAATAAAAAATATCATTCTAATCTTAAGCTGGATGCTACTTGGTGTCATTTTACAATCTCATATGGTGACAGAGAATATATTCCTGCAAAACACTTCCAGAAACACAAAGGACAAAGTGATTATCAGTATCAGCATATATTTATGAAGAGGAACACACTCTTAACAAATCTGGTAGCCTTCGTGAAAAAAGTTGATTTTGTTTCCCTTGACTATACTAATGTCTTTGACACCCTCATAGACAAGCTAACAAGGTACAGATTAAATAATTAATCAGACAGGTAGACTGAAAACTGGCACAGTGGCTGAGAGTGTTGTGATCAGAGGCACAAAGTCCAGTTGCAAGATGTCATCAGCAGTTTACCTCAGGGGAGTGTACCAAAGCCAATCCCCCAACATCCTCATTAATGAACTCTGCACCGAGACAGAGGCTAACCTCAGCAAGCTTTCAGACAATATAATATTGTGAGGAGTGCCTGATATGCCAGAGGGTTGTGCTGCCATCCAGAGCGACCTTGACATGATAGAGAACTGAGCAAAAAAATAATCTTGTGCAGGTCTACAAGAAAAATATTTAATCCTGCCCCTGAGGAGAAACAGTCTTAGGCACCTGTACACACCCCCCCAGGAGACCTGTTGGAGAGCAGCTATGCTGAGAATGACCTGAGATTTCTAGCAAAAAGGAAAGCTGATTGTTAGCTGGTAATACAGCCACTTATTAAAAATAACCAACAGCATCCTGAGTTGCATCAGGCAGGACATTGCCAGCAGGTTGAAGAAAGTGATTGCTCCCCTGTACTCAGTACTAGTTAGACCTCATCTGGAATTCTGGGTTAAGCATTGGGTGTCCCAGAGCTGAAGAGGAAAGGAAATATAGCAGTGAATTTAGAAGAAATGCTTGATGTCCTGTAATACTTTCCTTCTTTCCATTATAGTTCCTACTTAAAACTAGAATCTTGTAATTTAGAACATTTTTCTGTGCCACTTTAAGAGGTTAGTGTGGAGTTTAAAAAATAAATCCCATTTATTTTTGTATAAACAAGTAATTTTTTTTTTTTTATTAAAGTGCTTGCTTATGATGCAGGGAGGTATGTGTTCAGTAAAGACTGGTAGCTGGCATCAAAATGCCAAGGGAAAAAACTCTGGAAGATTACTCAGTAGGAAATCCTTTACACTGAATAGCATTGATTGGAGGTGCTTTTGAAAGAAACTTCAAGATTATAACTCGTCACAGTGAGACCTAAGTCTCCTGATTATTTCCTTGCTTGTTTGGCTAACTGCAATGGTTTTATTTAAAAAGAAAAGTTATTTTGTCTTTAGACACCTCTATGCTGTGAAGTCAGGAGCAGCTGTGAAAGGAAGTGTTGTGCAGCTCTGAGAATTCAGAGTGTAACAATGAACACACTTGTCTGCAAGCTATGAACAGGAGAATGTCTATGTGGTAGTCCGGTACTGTGTGCTGTGATATTTGACCTAGCTGAGGCTCTGGAAACCTTCTTAATGTGGTTATTCACATCAATGAATTTGCTCATTGTGAAGCAGATTGAATAGCTCTGTTTCAGGTCTTTGCTTTGATCACAAGGATGTTTTTATGTACTTTTTTGTTGTTGTTATTAGTAATACTAATACTCCTGGTCCTATCCTGCACCTTGTGGTCATTATTATCAAGGGAAAGTTGGTATGGATTTGTGTACAGGCTCCTACGCTGGTGAGCTTGAGGAATGAAGGAAGAAGGGAAACTATGCCCTTTATCCAGTTTATTTTTTTTCCCCAGGTCCAGCCAGCAATAACCACTGCAAGAACAGGCAAAAATATAATCTGTCTGAATCTACTCAAACTTCTGGCAGAATGGGAAAAAAAGGACAGGGAATCTCAAATGAAGTTTAATTTATTTAGCAGTACTTTAATGAAAACATGGGCATAAGCATTTGCTTTTGGGAAAGCTGCTTGTAGTATTTAATAAAGACTTCATGAGGTAATTCCCTTTTTTAAGGACAATAAGCACAATAGAAACTTGGTGAAAATAGGCTCTTTTTGCTTAAAAGCATCAACTTGCTTTGGAATTGCAGCTTTTGTTTCCATGGAGTCCAGAATTCAGTTAGGATACTTGTTAATTTGACCAATAACATGTGCAATTAAATAAAGCTTTATAACCTGGTAGGCCTCACATTTTTTGTCTAACTGCTTTGAAAATGAAATTTTATTGGTGATAGCTGTAGCATTTCCCAAAACAAATACATTTATGATACTGATCTTATCAGGTGTAGGAGTTCTCAATGGTTTTGTATTTCTTTACAGATTAGGCTTTGCTTTCTCTCTTCAGGCAACACTGTAGCTGAGCACCTTCATAAGACACGAAGGTGGCACCTCTATGGCAGGTTCTGCTTTACAATAGTTACATCTTGCTAACTTAGTCTGTGAGTTTCTGAGGTAGCTTGCAGGGTCACAAAGACCAAGAAAAAGCATAGTGTTGCTTTTATCATGAGGAATGTGTCATTCAATGCATATACAAAAAAACTTCTAGAAGGAGGACCCCCAGCATTCTGTCAGCTCCCATCATAGTGGGATGGTTACTTTGCATGTTATATTTTACTTTTCCTATATGCCACTGACGATGATCAGGAAACACCTTCCTGTCATCAATGCCTGAGATTCCTACAAAAGGAAGTGATGTAGGTGGGGATAGCACCAGGAGACTGGCCATTCTCCCAGGTGTAAAGGAAAACAGAGACATCCAATTGTAACATAGGAAATATTTCCCTTTGACTCCTAAGCTGGCTCTGTGGTATAAGCGGTATTGATCTTCAAGTAACTCAGAAAAGGATCTTTTCTACCCTTTTACTGATATTGCTCACTCCCTTTACCAAAACATGACTGAGGCAACTGAAAAGGAACAAAAAACCTAGACCAAAAGAATGTAAACCTGTGGTGTTACAGGTTACCCCCTGAAGTTTGATAGTAATTATTTTTAGTAATAATCAGTGAGTGTTTTGACAGTGGCTCTCACACTTTAGGTTATTTCTAAAAACTCTGAATAGATTGGTGATGAAATTTTTATAGGTCACATATGCTGTTTAGCAATCTACCAATGCAATTTGCTTTTTCACTGGGAAACTCTTAGAGATCCAGGGCCTTAAACAATTGAAAATGACCATGATATCATGAGGAAAATTTTAGGAAAATTTTTATTTCACAGGAATGTGAATCATATATAATTAAAATCACAGATTCCTAATTAGGAAAGCAAGTGAACAACCATAAAATTCAACAATTATATGTTAACTGACTCATGCTTTCTAAATGTAAAATTTGTTCCAGATCTAAATTAGGAAACTTTTACAAGCTATTTAATTTTATCTCAAAACATTCCATTTCATGTTGACTTTTCATAGTCCCCTGTTTCTCTGTTCAATTCCTCTCAGAGTGAGAAAATCATATCTTATTTCAAAGTTCGATTTATCTAACTTCACTACCCAGCTATTGAATCTTATTACACCCTAGACAGAAAGGTTGAAAAGCTCCCCAGCATCAATTGTCTTTTCCTTTTGTGATTTCTTACTGACAGTCATCAAGACACTTCTCAGTCTGTATTCTGCAAGATGAGTAAATTGAGATCTTATAAATCTCATATCAAAAAAACATCTTTCTTCAGTCATTCTTCAAATTTACTAACATTTTTCCTGTCTTTTTGGTGGTATGAATAGTAGAGCAGGACAACAAAGTGGACAAACTCTAGAGCTTGGCCACAAAAAGCACAACTGAAGCTGTAGTTAACTCTGTGTATTGAAAAATTACTCATCTGAACAGTGAAGTCATAATATCTGCTAAGGAAAGGTAAGGGAGTGCTACAACTAAATTTGTTGGTGGACTTGTGGCAGGATGGTCTCTATCTGATTTATTCATAATGTGTTTTCAACTTTATTTGTGCACCAAGAATCAAACACCTAAACTTTGGATGAGGACTTTACTTTTTTTTAAATTGCAACAGGGTGAATAATTCCTTGGAGAAACAAATTGTTTTTCTCCCTTTCATATATACAGAACCTGTGAAAACCACACATCATAAGTGTTACCTAAGCTATCCAATAGTATCCAATATGTACTATCCAATAGTACATATTTTATGAATCTTTGGCCTTCTAGAAGCATAGTATCCTTACAAGTTAGATATTAAAGAAGATAAAACTCTTAGGGATATGTTGCAGTGAACAGAGAGAATCTGTGGCATGTGAACTGACTTTCTGTCACAGATGTAACAGGAATGACTCTAGTCTGTGCTGAGAGTAAATCTGGTGGTACCTCTTTCCAGCAGTAGCCTTGGCCCAGGGCAGAACTGTTGCTGTTAGGAGCAGGGAAAGGCTACTTAAGCTGTGCATGACCTTTGGTGGCTCATGTAATGAGAGGAGCCCATTTGATTGAAGAAGAATGGCTGGTTATAGGGTGTATCACTGGATCTTCCATTGAGAGATGTTGGAAGCTAGCTAACACTATGTTAGTGTATGGTGCTGGGTTGAGGAGGTTGCTGCTGTAATGATGGAGAGTACAAGGAAATCTGTTTACAGCTCTTCAAGCACTAACAACACTTCAAGTTGTTAGTGGACCTATTTCCAGATATTTACAAGTAGGACTAGTATTTCACATGCCTGAAGCTTAAAAGTTTTACCTTGCCATCTAGTCCAGAAATGCTATTATAAAGAAGTGAAATGCAGAACACTGTGGCTATTAAAGGTTAATCAAGTTGATATATAAATAGTACCCTGGCATATCTTTGTATACTTAACATTTTAAAAAATATGTTAAGTACACAAAATAAGTAATGTATATAGAAAGAATACTTGCTGATGTGCTTCACTGGTTGTTTAATATTGATAAGTGTGTTGCAACATGGTCACCATGTCAATATAAGAACATTTAAAGTCATGCTTTTATGATGGGGTAAGAGAACAATAAGCAGCAATTGCTTATACCCTGAATATTAGATACATTTGATCAGATTTTATAGCTGTAAATTCATAGGCATTTTAAAATTAGAATTTTAGATGTAAATTATTTTCAACTCAATTTTCTGTGTGCTGGAAACAGACATAGTAAAAAACCCAAACCTGTCACGAGTGGCTTATTGTTCTTTTCCCCCTTGTCTCTTAAAAAATAAGAATACAAATGGACATACATAAAAGCCTATTTTATGTTACTTTATATATAAACTCCTTAATGTATTGGAAGAAAATCAAAAAGATTAAGGAGTATTAGAGGTCAGTATTATTTAACACACTCAAAATTATTTTGATCCTGTGAAAAAAATATTGATGACAAGCATCAAATCAACTTAGGGATTCTTTTGATGTTGAAGTCTCCTTATCAGGCTTTTAGGATAAAGGCAAATTCACTGGTTTCTTACTTCAGTGTAATCCTGAGCTAGTCATACTTGAATGTGTGTGTCACAAGAAAATTTAATCATGAATTTAAAGCAAGAGCCTTACTCTGAAATTAGCAGGTATTGAAGTAAAGTATGTTGAATGAATATTTCATTATTGTGATGCAAGTCACATTTCATTTAGATGAGAAATGAGTTTCTAAGAATTGAGTACATGGGGTGAACTGTAAGGGAATTAGGATTCACTGTAACACACAGAGCAGCCTGACTGTACAGTCTCTATGGTAAATAAGGTTCAAGATTTTTCTAGCCCCAGGAACTGTTCTCCCCTTAAGGAGTTGTAGTTGATAGAATAGGGAGAACTAAGACTGCACAACGTTGATTTTCTCAATGTTTTGCAATCAATTAGAAGTTCAGACATGGAAATAGTTTTTGGGACATGAAAACACTGTTGCAATTTCACTCTTTCCTGGTCCATAAAACTGCCATAGGCTTCTTCTAATGCTTGTCCACATTATAGTGAATTTAGTAACAAAGTACATCTGGGTGTATCTCTTGTGTAAAGTAAGCCTTAATAATCTTCTCTTTGTGCATTTTGCACTGCTTCTTGGTAGCCTCCTCCTCCTCCTCCTCCTCCTCCTCCTCTTCCTCTTCCTCCTCCTCCTCCTCTTCCTCCTCTTCCTCTTCCTTTTTCTCTTGTCTCTTTAAACAGTTTCAGTAAGATGATAAGAATGAGGTGTATCACGAGGAAGGAATGACAAGAAAAATAAAATTTGAATTTATATTTAAACTCAGATGTTCTGCTTTATGCCTGTGTTTTAACAGAAAAGGCCAAGATTAATGAGACATATATTACAATCACAGCTGTTTCAGCCAGCTCTAAAATAGAAGCTACATGTAGCCAGATATAGCAGACTTTTGGGAGAAGGAATGTAAATAAGAAAAGCAGTTGGCTGACAGAATATATTTGTAGTGCAGCTCTTTTATCCATGTGCTCCAACCCTTTAGAAATGAAGTTTTTCTGTTGATTCAGTGTCTAATCCTGTCTCTGTCTTTTCATTCTTAACTTTTGGGCAGTGTATTTGGGAGGTCTCTGTGTGACATAACTGTGTAGTAATTAAGATCACTTGGCAATACATTTGATGTCAAGCGGTAATAATAATAAGTCTCTTTATCAATATGAGGTCAACTATTTTGATAAATGTATTAATTTTACTTAAGTGGTCTGTTTCACAATGAACATTCTTAGTCTTTTGAAATTAAATTAATTGCTTGCCGTTCTTTTCCCTATAAACACTTTTAAAAATCAGAACTCCAGTCTGACAAGTTTCTTTTTTCTCCAATCTCCCTACATCTGGAAACTGGTCATGCTTGTCCATACATCTAGGTATGAATCTATATACTGTGTACAGTGATGTATCTTTTATGATGAAAGTACATAAAACTGTACATTTTCAGACTTCAGTCTGTGTAGTAACCTGTAAGAATGATGTCAAGAGTGTATTTAAAAAAAAATCTACATTAAATAAAATGTCTTTATTACTCCAAGTTGTAGATCTAGTACAAAGTGTCTTCTTTGTATCATTTTGACCATTAGAATTTATGTCTCTTTATTGCTAAGCAGTTTTTCATGAAATTTCAATTTTATAATTTAGTGTAACTGTGAGGAGAGGAAATGAAAATTAGGAAATACTCATGAGGCAAAATGAATAATTCTCCCACACTACATTCCTTCAAATTTAAGGACACTGTAATTTATTCTTACCCAACACTTAGCAAAAAGCGGCTCCTATTTAATCTTTGTAATCCTGGCTTTGAAGCTGCTGCTGCTTTGTAATTTTCTTTACGAGCAGCAATCACAGCAGTGGTTTTGATTAAATGATTACCCATAGGCCTGCTCTTGAATGAAATGACAGATGTACTCTGCTAAGATATAAGTAAATGCTGTGAACTTAGTAACTTTCTATAGAGTGAGCAAATTCAAAATATCATTATGTATTATTATTGGGAATTACTTGCAACACAAAGCATAATATGTTACTTTATTTGACTAGCTTTCTTTGTATGGGGGAGCAGGGGAGAACCCTAGTCTGACTGAGGTCAACCTTCCACAGCACTTCTTGCAAGTGTGTGTGCATAGATGTAAAGTGAGTGGTTGTGTCAGCAAGTGCTACCTCAGTAAGGGATTGAAGAGTGTAAAAATCTTTCAGCCTTTCTCTGTTGTGCTTTAAAGTCTTCATTTCCTCCTTGACAGGGTTTCCAGAATTATGTGAATCCTGTAAAATCTTCTTCTACTATGACGCTGACAGTTTTCTGCAAAGAAGTTCTACAAAACATCAGCATGAGAACACTTGACATTGTGCTTGCTCTCAGGTTTTCTCAATTTATTTGCAAGCACTTTTGTGTGCTAAAGTAGTATTTTCAGTGGCACCCACAATAATAGTAACATAAGATGAAGCATTTGCAGCTTCAGGAAAATTAGTGAGAAGTTATGAGTCTCACTGAGTTTGTCCTATGTAATTGTTTTGCAGCTTTGAAATTATTCTCTATTTTTCTTGACTTCCCAAAGCAACTTTTTTTCTTCTTTCATGTTAAAAACAACACGCCTATATTTGAGTATGGTTGTTGTTTACAGGTTACAGTTCAGCAGCAAGGAGCAAAGGTAAATGGTTTCCCACAGCAGTATCTAATACCCAGGGGTGCTGACTTAAGTAACTTTTACTGATATTGTGCTGTATAGGAACTTTTCAGTTTTATTAGAATGTGCAACTAGCCAAGAGCCCAGAGCTTGCATGTGGAATTATGCAGGTATTATTTAGCTACTGAGGAAAAAAAAAAAAAACAATGCTTCAAATAGTAATTTTTTATCAGTTGCGTGGAAAATATATTTCCTTGTCTGGTAATGCCACATAAGAGTAGAAATTTGCAAAATGCACTCTCCCTCATGGCCTTGGCCACTGTGCCTTTACTTCTTTGCTCATTACTGTTGTGTAGAAATCTGTCAGCCTTTAGTAGGAGTGTGACTTCTGGAAGTGGGACAAAGCAAAAGAACTGGAAGAAACAGAAAGAAATGAATTGGTAAAAGGAAAGGCCAAAGGAAGGAAAGGTAGCAAGCAGATGAGAGACAATTTCCTTCACTGAAAAAACCCCAGAAAAAACAAAATCAGAAACAAACTAGAAAGGAAAAAATATTAGAGGAAATGAGAGGACACTAAAATACACCTGATATTTCATCATGGTCAATATAACATCAATGGGGTCATGTTTACATTATGGTAATACTGACAGGTTTCAGTTGTGCTCTGCACTTTCTGCAGAGATGCTACCCAGTTGTTCCTTGCAGAGTGATCTCCCAGTTGCTCTTCTGGACCAGACCTCCCAGCTGTCCTTTACTCTTTCCATCCTTTTCTCATGAAACAGAGAGAATTTGTAACTTCACCCATGATTTGCTTCAGCAAAGCTGTACTGTCTTTGAAAATGTGTCGGTTTTGGGAACAGAAATACCAATGATGAAAGGAAGAAAATAAAGGTATGAGGTCAAAAAAAAAGGATGAGGAAACAAAGAAAAAACAAGATGCAGATTGAAAGGTCAGGAGGTCCCACAAGCTTCACTACTGGACTTTGCAGCATAACTGTGAAGTCACTTCTTCTCCCTACTGTATCAGTATGGTCTAGATTAGTTTAAATACTTAAAGTAATTGCATTTTTAAAATCTGGATCATTCTGTCAGAGATGGCCTAAAGACAAACTTTCATATGTGATTATCCAACAGGTCTCAGGAAAGAGCACCCTTCACATATGGTTATAAGCAGTGATCTTTAAACAGGTTTAGCTGCAATGAAAACAACATTTTAAATGTAGCTTAGCTTTTAACACATTAGTATTTTGCTGGAAATTTGCACGCCTAATGTAAAGTCCCACGTATTTTTGAAAATACTGATTTTTGAAAGCAAGTGCTTTAGGTCAATGTGGTACATGTGGCATAGTATAAAGACATAGTGGTGTCTTTAAGTAACACTGGGACATACTCAGCTTGCTTGATGGTTAACTCTTGTTGATAGCTAAGTCGTTTCACAAAATCACAAAATTGCTTCTGTTTTTTTTCCTAACAGGAATGCCAATCAGTTAAATGCCTCTTGCAATCTCTCCTTGCTACAGAAAAAATTAGGGGGAGCTGCTCCTCAAAAAGTTCTTTATACCGATGTTAACACGATTAACATATTACACAATTCTCTCTTATTTTACATAAGAGAAAGAAACAAGAAACAGAAGAATCTTTCTCATTATTTCATGTAACATTACAGATCAATCTGTGCGATTCAGGCCTCATGTATATCTTTATCTACAGGCATGTATGTCTTAACTTGCAGAACTGTTTGCCTTAGTAGGTTGGTCTCAGTGTGGAGACCATTGCATTGCAAAATGCAATAGAGTGTACAATATGCTTTATGCATTAAAAAATATGCTGTCAAGGGAGTTTGTCCATAGCAGGCCTTTTGAAATTCATTTTAATTAGAGAGAGTTGCAAATTATACTTTTTTTGCTAATCAGTTACTGTTCATCTGCACTGCTCACTGAGGATTTTTGCAACCTCTATAACCTGTTTAAAACATTAGAATTTTGAATACTGACTGACAGCTTCATAACATGATTGTTTTGCATGTGTGTGAAGGACATGAATGTACTTATACATGATATTTCTTCAATAACATTTCTTCAATGTTATATGACGTCATTGTACTGCAAATATTTGCATGATGTATAGATTCCATATTCTACTGTTTCTCAAGTTCTTGGAATTTATTTGAAAAGCCAATGAATTTGCTTTATGAAAATAAAAGTAAGCATGTTGAACTATGGCAAGCCAATGTGATGGGAGAAGACCGGTAACATGATGAAGTTTATTTTCTTTTAAACATACAAACAGTGATTTAAACCACTAGAAAGGTGCCTAACTATCTGTTTCTGGATTAATCTCTCTATCCCACTGTTGCCCCTCCTTATCCAATAAGCCAAGTCATAAGACTGGCAAATTCTTCTTCTGATGAAAGTATTTAAGAATACACACATAACCATGGCCTCTTGTAAATGACAGACATTATTATTTGGGCATGGAAATAGCTCAAATAATTGAAGAACTACACTGAAATGCCAAAAATACCAAAGCAGATCCTTCCTGGTCTCCCATGAGCTTTGCAGCATTCTTATATTGTGTTCAGATTCAGCAGCCACAGCCTCAGCTTCAGTGTTTTTAACCTTGGCAGCGGTGCTCATTCATTTTAGTGATTTGTGGGAAATCAAGGTTGTTGTTCCAACTGTTTGGGGATTTTGTGTGTTTATCGGTTAGGGGTTTTTTTTTGTTGTTTTTGGTTGGTGTTTTTTTTGTGTGTTTGTGGGGTTTTTATTGTTTTTGTTTGGTTTCTATTGGTTTTTTTTGTTTGTTTGGGTTGGTTTTTTCCTTTGGTTTGATTTGGATTGGTTTGGTTTTGTTGTTTGAGTTTTTTTTTTGTTTGATTTGGTTTTTTGTGGTTGTGGCTAAGAATACTCAGAAAATAAATGTAAGTTACTGCTTCATCTTTGTTATTTTCCCAATGAGTACTAGACTAAGGAAAAGTTAGATATTTAAAAAAAAATTAAATATGTATTTTGATTATATCCTAAAATAAAATATTCTTGTAGGGATTATGAAAGTTGTTTTTGCAAATACTTAGTAAAATACAGAAGTAAAAGCATTTGAAACAGGTCAGTGCTTCTGGAATTGCAGGTTATGCAAACTGCATATTATCCCTCATGAAAACTCTGTAAATACAGATGTAAAAACAAATTTGTATTTTTATTTATATTACTTGATCAAAATATAGAGCTACAGAAAAATCTATTGAATTGTCAGTTCCTGTTTGAATAACCTATGCCACATTTTGATTTTTCAGGCACATTTGTGGAAAGAAAGAAAACAGTCCCCAGTGACAGTCCCCTAGGAAGACTTGTTAGGGAAAAAGCCACTTCAGTTTTTATGTTTGTCTGGACCTGGGGTACTGAGGGTACTGAGTGATCCTGCCTGTGCTTCTAATAGTTTACCTGTAGTGAACCCTAGTAAAATCATAAAAATAAGCAATAGCTAATGACATGACTATCCATATACCACTGGCCAGAATCTTTGTCTTACATCTCATTGCAGTGAAAAGATGTTTTGTATTAGATGAGCCTACCCAATATCAAATTGTGATCTGCAAATGACGGAAATTGCTTTGTAAGAAATAGATGCAGTTTTTGACAAAAAAACCTGCTCCCATTTATTCATGGTTTTCTCTGGGAGGCTAATTCCAAACATGAGTCAAGAAATACCCTACCTTTGGGCTGTTCAGTTTTCTCTGACTGATTTAAAGGCAGTCACAGAATTACTTCGTTATAACTTCCCCTGTAGACAAGCAGGTTCTTTATGCCACTGTTTCCGTCCAAGGAGCCAAATAATACCTTTTTTATTGCAGTATTTTTAGACATTGGATACATCTGGAAAAATATTCAAGCAGATAATTAGATTGCATTAGCAATGTGTCTGTTGTGGTTTCCCTGATCCCAAAGAAGGCAGCCCTTTATGAAGCACTTGGCCACAGACTCTGCAAAATCTGCTGTGTAAATTGGCCCACACTAAAGCATGTGGAAAACATTTTTTGGCTGAAACTTGAAACCATTCATGTGGCTTTGAGACAGGGAAGCTCAGCCTGCCAACATCAATAGAACTTTGTACTACAAACCAAAATGGTCATTTAGACATGTGTACTTTCATGCTTGCAAATGCACTGAGGTCAAATATTTTTTAATCTTGGGAATTTTTCCTCTTTATACAGCCTCGTATTTCACGCAGGAAATGAGGCTGAGTACAACAAACACAAATCATTGAGACTGACAGGGCATATTGGGTTCAAAACCCAAGCTTTGACTCTAATTGCTCTCCAAAGGCCTTTGGCTCAAGGTAACTGTTGATTTAGTTCAGCTGTTTCAAATCAGCACTGTAAGGTCTTGCTAAGACAAACTGGTTAGGCCACATTACATTTGTACCATTGGATCCCTCGGGTGCAAGTATAACACAGTTAGCATTTTAAAAGATTGCATTTGTCTGTACACTGCAGGCGGCAATTATGAGCAGGAAAATCTTTTGTGAAAGATGGTAGGACCTTCCTCTTGGTGAAAGAGTGATAATGGCTTCTTGTGGAGGTAAAAATAATGCTTCTATTCAAGGTTCAGAGGAGGACCCCACCTTGTTTCTCACGCAAGTCAGTCCTGACAGAAATTTGTTGCCATTATTTTTGTTTTGCTTTGATAGTGCTTGTTTAGCTAAATAACACGTGTCTTAAAATGTCTAATTTTTGTTACTCTCCTGCTGCTGAAATATTGCACCACCTTCTGAGGGAGGTGAAGTTACTAAAGAAAAACTACTTTCTCCCTTTGTGAATTAAGAAATTGACACTCACTCAGTTCCATGTTTTATTTTCTGTATTATTGACTGCTTCTGACATAAACTGGGTCTGACTTTTCAGCAAGGGAAATCCTGGAGGATTACCTAACAGGATATAAATCTGCTTGGTGTATTATATTCTCTTACTGTTCTTAGCAATGTAAGTGCTGAAGTTTGATTTATTCCAGTATATCCATTTGCCTGTCTACAGTCAGAATTTGCATAGTAAAGATGTAATCCCTGAGAAGGAAAGCATGGTGAGCTTTTGCCAGGTTTAATTCACAAAGCGCTATTTTACAAGTTAACTCTTCCTGGTCCAGAGGTTGTTACTGGGTGTCACACAGTGGCTTAATTATGACAGCTAAAATCAGCTGGCCAGATCAAAGCGCCTTAAACACTAGTAGGCTGTAGAAGCAGGAGGGCTCTGAGTCACCTGACACCCTACTTAATAGTCAGCCCCCCCCGTCCCACTGACTGAAAGGTGCTGAAATTGATCAGGGATTGTGGTGCACAAGGCATGTAGTCTACAGCACATTTCCTGTGTATTCCAGATGTATTGGGAAGGGCTGGCACAGGGTTGGCTGTGCTGGCTTTCTGCTAGCTGGGCAACACAGGTGAGTAGGTGATCTGGAGGCAAGTGTAATTAGTATTGAGGATACTAAGTATTGCAGGCATGTGTGTAGGTGGCAGCATTCCTGTTTACTAATGTTAGAGTGTGTTTTTGGTGTTTCTTACTAATTTTGACTTTAATGAAAACATTCCTGAAGCTACTTTTGTCCTTATTTTTCAATCATAACACATATGTATCCTCAAATCTAGTGTTTCTTGTCAACAACCCTGATTAATACCATCTTCATTGTCTTTAGTTACCAAGAATTGAGAGGGTGCTTTCAGATCCTTTATTGCCTTTTCTAAGAAGTGCAGTTCACTGCTGTTTCACAACCTTAATCGTCTGTTTTCTTCCAAAGAGACATAAGCAGTCCTCCAGGATGAGGTACCTTTTCTGAATCATGGGTTACATTGAGCCTGGTCATTCTCAGGTGGGCATGAGCTCGTTTTTTCTGTGCTCCAAACCAGCTAGAAACCTTGCTAGTACCGACTTGGCCTGAACATAGCAAGAGCTCTCTCAGAGCTGGTATTCTAGTTCAGATTTCGTAATGTGTCTTGCAGCTTTGAGCTGACTGGAATATAGGCAGGGCAAGTTCATGTTGGCCTATAAATTGCAGCATGTATGTGTCCGTAATGGAGATGTATAGGCTGGGTAAGAAACTTGCACTGTGAGTTGTTTGTTGCCTTGGTACACTGAATAAGAAGTTTCTTCTTTGCGCCATGAAGCATGCTTCTGCTCTCTTTTTACATTAAATTTAATTCTATGAAATTACTGTTATATCCACCTTACTTTCCAGAAGCTGACAATTCCATGTACTAGATAAAAACCCAAAGCTGCTGGTTCACCTATTGCTATTTTAATTACTTTTTTTTAATGGAGAAAGGGACAAGATTTGTGGAGAGCTGAAGCCTGTAGCATGATCTCATGTTGGAAAAGTTTGTGGAGATCTGTGTCCTGTGAGGGGGACCCCACAATGGAGCAGGGGAAAGACTTTTCTCTCTGAGCAGTGGCAGGAGCAATGTGTGATCAATTTATCATAACCCTCATTTCCTATCTCCCTGAGCTGCCGCAGGGAAAGAAGTAGAGCTTGAGATGGAAGGAAGTATGAGAGGAAGGTGTTGTTAAGATTTATTGTATTTCTCATTTTTCTGCTGTGATTGTTTTAGTAATAAATTCAGTTAATATCCCTAATGCAAGTGTGTTTTGCCCTTGATGGTATTTGGTAAGTGATCTCTCCTGGTCTTTGTCTTAAACCATGTAGTCTTTGTTATATTTTCTGTCCCCTGTCCAGTTGTAAAAGGGAGGGGTGGAATGGCTTTTCCTGGGCTTAACCCACCACAACAGCTGAATAGAGATCCATGAGAGAGAGTAACTAGAAAAGACTAAAACCCTTCAGAGCTACTCACACATGTGTGTCCCTAATACTCCCTTAAGACCTCCAAAGCATTCTCTAAACATTAAAGAAAATTTATCCCTTTTTCACTATGAAGTATTTGGGAATGGATATCAATATGAACTCATTCGTTTACAGCCAGATAATAGTTACTTGAAATTTTATTGTCTTTTCCTGTTCCTGAAAGGATGGATGTTGTTATGTCTGCTGGCAAAAGTCAACTTTTAATAGTAGTATCTAGGAGTACTTTTAGCACTATTAGAAAACAAACTAACTCCATGTTGGAGACTGAAATATTACACTTTATGACTTAAACATCCTCATGAAGAGCCTTTGCCTACTATAGCAATAGCAAACACTGTATTACAAAAGCTGCAGAGAACACCCCCCACACCCTAGATGGGGCCTGACTGAGGCCCTACACTGTTCGCCGATGAAGATAAATAAAGTAAAAACTCAGGGCTGGGGCAGAAGAGTAAATTCACAGTGCACAAGCTCAGCACCTTGGGAGAGGAGAGCGCAGCCCCAGGGCTTTCAGCTGCCAGGCCTGCACAGGGCTCACACTGAGCTGGGGGAGAGGCTTTGGGCTGTGGGCTAAAGGCCTCTGCTGAGAGGCAGTGGCCGCCCATCCCGGCTGTGCAGAGGGCTCGGCCGAGGGGCCCCTTCGCCCCGGAGAAGCCGCAGCCACACGAAGGACCCGGGGGTGCCGTGGGCTGCCACAGGATGCCCCAAGGGCTCCCAGACCCCGCTCTGGGGCACGGCAGCGCGGTACGACAGAGCCGCAGCACTGCAAGGGACGGCCTCAAACTGGGGCCTGCAAGGGAGGCACCTGGGCATCCCCACTGCCCACAGGCACATCCATCCACGGGATTCCGTACATTCCGTGTGCTGGGGTGTTATGCAGTGGAGGTGCAGCAGTGGGAGACCCTCACCACAAAGACCAGATGAAGGAGAGCAATGAGACATCATTGGGACCCTCAGAGGGGTGATAGGTGTCTACCTAACCCCTGTTACTCTCTCGCTGCCCTCCTACCCCCTATGCACACTCCTTTTTCTATTTTCTTCAGCTCTTTCCCTCTTTCTTTTTGCCTCTTCTACTATTAAATATAATATATAAATTTTTTGGCACCAAGATCTAACCTCATCTGGTTTTAATCATGTCTTTTGAGTATATTTCGAACTGTTCTGGGTTTGATCCACTTTTTTCACAGAGAATTAGTTTCCTCTGCTCTTCTGTGTTTAAACCAGATCATAACACCCCAGCCAGAGAGCATAGAGGGTCACTGCAGGTCTTTTTAGAAATCAGAGAGTGAAGATAACACCAACATCATGCACAGTTGGAGGATTATGTTAATGAAAACCAGATTCTGGACTGAGGGAAGAACTTCCAGTAAATATATGCAGTGTTGTATGCAAAACCATTTTGACACCCTGCTAAAAATTATTTTCATGCTTCTCTCCTTCACTTTATGGGAGAATATATTTGCATTCAATTTATGGAATGATATTACACTGATTCTGATTTTTAAAAAAAATAAAATTAAGTGAATATGTTCCAATCCCATTAAATATTGAGCATTTTCCAATCTCACTGGGAAATAGATTCCTAGGTAATATTCTGCAAATGTTGACATATCTTCTTTTGCTTGGTACTTGCCCTTGAAACCAATCTGTTTGTCTCTACTTACTTGTGTAAGATCCCCATTATTAACCATGTTCCTTGTACGGTCCAAATTCACTAATATAAAAATAGTGAATCTGAGACACACTTTCTTTCCTTTCTATAAGAAAATCATCACATTTAAGAGACTAGTAAAAATAATGACTTTCATTAATAATAAATATATAATAATTCGTTAATAATAAATAGCAGACTAGTAAAAATAACGACCTTCATAAGTCAACTTTTATTTCTCCCCAACAAAATGAAATAGCAGTTGTTTGCTTTCAGATAAACATACTGAACATTGCGCTGAAATAAGTGTAGAATAACAGGGAAAATAAATTTGTCACTAGCAGTTTCCTGCTTTAAGAAAAGTAATGTGTCTCATATTTAGCAGTCAAGTCTGGTGTGACAAGCATGGAAGCGAAAGCATAAAGTAATACCTGAAATAGATGATCTTCCAAACACAGTCACAGAGCTGGTGCCCAGCCAAAATGGCCTTTTCAAACTGTCACCTCAGAGGTGATAGTTCAGGCTTGAGCTTCTCAGCAAAGGCCACTTTGTGGTATGTGTTGGATTTGCAGTTTGTTTTCATCACTGCCTTTGAGAGAGGCTGAGACCTTGCAACTACTGCTGAAAGTGATTCACTGTAGTGCCCCTGCTAACAGCAATTTATACAGGTAGAGGGTTTGCTCTTGAACACTATAGCTTCTGATTAAAGTGATTTTCTTTCTTGTTTTTATGCTGGTTTGATAATTTTCTGTCTTTGCTAGTATGTGTCTGCACTGTCTACCCAGGTATAAAACACTATAGACAAAATGTTAAAACTCCTGCACTTTGTCCTTTTGGAAGGTTATTTATCCTTTCCCTTTTTATCGGTGGGAAAAGCTTCCTCTTTATCTATCAGCATTTACTTGCCCGTGTTTGTTAAGCTTTTTTTCACGTGCTTATACGCCCTCCTTGGATTCCTTTGCATAGAAAAGCCTGTGTGAAGCACAGCGTTTAGATATACCTACTGATAGTGAAATGATAAGAGGCATGAAAGGAGAGGGAAAACTCAGGGAGCTGGAAGAGAGGAAAGAAATATTTCTCCCAAGGAAAATTCAAACCATGTTTGAATTTCTAACAAGCCCAGACTGTGCTAGATGACAAGCCCAGAGAAATCCTGTCTTTTTCCTAGTCAACGCGTTTTTTGCACTGCAGTGAAACTGATTGTCACCTTATAACAAGTCTTACTTTTCTGAAAACTACTTTAATTCTGAGATTCCTGCTCAAACTGGGCCAACCTAATTTTCATGCATCGCAATGGGGAATAATGCTTTTTTCTTTTGTCAGAAAGAAAATGAATGAATGAAATCATGAAGAATGACTGAAGTACTGTGCTGCTTCCCAGGAACCTCACACATCCACATCTTGGCTACACTCTGAGTCTCTTCTCTATGGGAATACACATCTATTGAATTAATAGAAAAGGCTGACCTACAGCTAACAATAAATCACACTAAACTATGCTTCAAATTGATAACAGTCTGCAGGATTTAATGTAAAAAGAACTGAAATACAGGCTTTATGAATTCATGGCTGTGCTTGGTTAGGTGTATTCTCATTAATGTAGGTTGTGCTTAGTGCTCTCTGGAAGATGAGTTCTGAATTGTGAAGGCTGCTTTTTTATCACAGGAGAACTGTTTTACTTGAATCTGGCTTATGATGACAGTAAAAAAGATCTCCAAGGGACATCTCTAAAAGAGAAAATAATCTGATGTTTAAAAGAATTTAAATCTCTACTGACAATCAAAAGAAATCTTGTCCCCTCCCCCCTTATTTTTCCCCTGTGTATTTTTGGGTTGTCTGAGTACTACAGTTGTGATTCTTATGATCTCTTCAGTCATCATGTTGCTCTGTGTAGGTTTTGTGTTACAGTTGATAAGACACTGAACATTTTCTGAGAGATCAAAGTGCTTACTATAATGAGAAAAATGTACATAACAACAGTTGTATGGCAAGAGTAAGGATTGCCTGAAGCAGAATGAATTTCTACAGATTGCTTGACAATGTAAGTATAATATAGCACTACAATCATGAGAATAATATTGCTTAATAAATCACTGGTATTATATGTCTTACAGTGAAACTTAGCATTTTATGAATTACTAAACACATTTTCTTCTTGATTAGCTATTTCATGTTCAGAAAACCTCTTTCTTGAAACTAATTTGAAAGATCTCAGTTTTATTTTAACACTGAAGATTATTAGAGTGGCCATGGTAGACTGATACCAGACTTTTAGTTTGTTGAGCAATAAATTGTAGTCTCAAGATTACACTTCTGCCCAACAGGCACAGGAAAGCTTGGCTGTGCTTTGGGAGGTGCACACAGATGATCTTCTATCTTACTGTGGAATTGAACAAGGACCTATGAAGCTCCAGTCTCATCACTGTAGTGGGTACAGAATTAATTTCATAAGAAACCTCCTGTCCACTTGACTATCCTGAAGTCTCCCAGGATCTTCACCCTCACCCTTACCACTGATTCCCTGTATATGTGGATTTTGTGTAGTGTGGGCCTAGGAAGGAAGGATAAGAATAATTATTTCCTTAAACTCAATTTCTTATTTTCCCATTTCTTAATTTCTCCTTCCAATGGCATGCATAAAATCCAATGAAACCTGTTTGCCTTGGTTTTTCAAGAGGAAAAAAAAGTAGAGCTAGAGTTCCCAAATCTTGTAGCCTTTACGTAGATGTTGCTCACTTCAGCTTTTGTTGTGTTTGGCTGAGAACTACAAAATTAGCTAGTATGGATTTATTGATATAACATGTGTTAACATTTACAAAATCTGAAATCCAAGTTCATGCTCCATACAATATTGCACAATAGATGGCAGGTTAAGCTTATGTCATGATCAGAAATCATTTCCCTTTGAAAGAGCTAATGTGGAGATTTCATGGCTAGAAAAACAGAACAGCCCTTCTTCATGGCTTTATGACTTCAAAACTTTAACAAGCCTTAGAAGGAAAGTGGACATTTTTGTGCCTGGAGCGTATTTGCTTATTGCAATCTGTCTCTCTTCCTCTCTGTCAGTTCTTTGAGTGTATTTTTCTGCAATATATTTATTAGACTCTGAATTAGAAGAGTAAGGGTTCTATCAATTCAGTAACTTTAAAAGAGATCCTGGATACCTGACTTTCCATAGATGTTATTCACAGGTATTCCTTGTCCCTTGCAGTTAAAATTATTAAGCACTACCTCAGTTACACGCCATCAGCTTGAAAGGAATGTTACATAGTTTATGCTGCCTTAGTGTTCTCTGGCACATTATTTTTAACTTCTTTCCTCCCCAACAAAAACAAACCAAACCAAAACCAAAAAAAAACCCAAAATTATGCAAACACTCACCTTTGGATATATTTTTTTTAAATTTTTGAAGTAACTTGTTGAAATTGGAATGTAAGGCCTCACAACCTGTGAACTCCAGGGTGGGATCTTTAAAAATTAGTTTTTTTGTTGACTTCAGCCGCAACCACAGACTTAAACTCATGCCAAGTGGTTATATTCTTATACAAGGCCTGGCAGCAGATTTTTCTGCTGCTCTTTTCACCAGGTTTCTTCATTTTTCTGTTCATATACCGCTATTTGTAACTTAGAGATTAATGATATTTATGTAATTCTTTAGGATAGAATGGTTTTGTGAATGCTTTATGGACTAAAATGTATAATGGAAATTATGATTGCAGTTTAGAGTACTATTGAATATTGAAATATAACAACAGCATGTCACAGATGGCATATTCTTAGAAATGTAACAAACCTTGTTATGATGAATCAGTTGCATATAATCAGTGTCCCCATTTGTTGTAATGTGTCCATTTGCCTATACCAGCATTGCAACTGCTCTTTACCAAATTGCCTTAGCTGTTGTCTGTAACTTTATTGCTTCTCTGCCTCATCACATCAGGTTATAAGTGAGGTTCTTGGTTGGAATTCTGCAATTTGAAAGATTGTTCAGCATCTGATAAAGTCTATGTCTTTCCAAAGGTGTAGTCTGAATACATTTGACACAAAGAATATGCTTGTATTTATGTCCACAGAGTAGAAAAGTAATTTCCTGAAGTCTTGCAGTTCAGAGTCAGAGCACCTGACACTGGAAAATAATGCATTTTAAGTAATCTGAGGACATTAGGATACCGTTTTCTTGCTTCTGACATACTGTGCTGCTAAAAATATTACATTCCTGTGTTCAATGATTTCTTAGTCATATCTTATCTGCAAGCCTGGCTAGCAAAAAATTTTGCTAAAATTGTATGAATTTGTATTGTCTGTTATCCTTTCTTCTTTGGAGTTCACTAGCCTGAGCTGTGGTAAAATGGGCCCTGCTATGCAGACTTTCAGTAAGAGGGTTTTTGAAATGCCCTCATGGCCCATTTATGTAATAACAAGGGAGACATGTCCTTACGTATCAAAAAGAGCTGTTCAAAACATTGTGTATTGTGCACACAGAAACCAACAGACAAGAATGTTTATTATTGCAACAACTTGGAGCTTGATAAAAAATTCCTAAAGAGTTTAACTGGAAGCTTAAATCAAGCTCTTTGTTTAAAATACCTCACAACACCCTTATACCTGACAGTTCACATAACATCTAGTCTTAAATTGCTTATTTTTAAAAAATTTTATTTATTTTTTGAGGGTTGGGATTTTTTCCCCTTCATTTCTTCCTTGGTAATCTATTTGGTTGATAGCCAGTTGGATTCTGGCCAGGTATTCATAACTCAACATACTACATTCTGTTTCCTAAATACATATTAAAACAACCTAGATTTTAAAGAATTTTTCTTTTTTTTTTTTTTTTTTTTTTTTTTTTTTTACTGCACAAGAGTCTGTTTATCAACACTCAGTCAAGATAAACATGCAGTAAAGAAAACTAAAAATATTGCAGTACTTGCAAACACATTGTGAAAGTAGAGTTCAGGTCTCCAATAACACTGGAATTATACCAGCCACATTCTGAGAGCAGATTGGATTAATCATCTGATGGTTTTCTCTTGGTTTATTTTTGATGTCTTGATGAAAACTGGCTAATAAACTTCATCTAATTTTGGAGTCAGGTTCACAGTTGCAACAGAGCAAAGAAATTCCAGTTTGGACCAGAAACTAAAGACTGTCTATACCATAAACACTGTTGATATAGCTGTGCTGATCAGCGGGGCAGTAAGGTGCAATTTATAACTAGAACTGCTGCCGACAAAAATCCAGAAGAAACAGTTATATCAACAGTATCTGTTAAAATTTTTGGCCATTGAAGAAGAGGATCTACAACTGGAAAATTTTACAGCCATGAAGTATGTTGTGTTGCTCATGCTAATGTCATCTGTCTGAGAATGCAATGGTTTCACTGTAGTTAAGCAGCTGGACACAGATTGTTTCTATTAATGCTTAAGCTTTCAGGGTCTTCTTTAGTTTGAGGTTGTGAATAAGGAATACGGGGTGACTGATGGAGACTCTGTCAGTTGTACCTTTGTATATCTGCATTGCTACTGAACACAAGTTTACACAAAACCAGACCAGAAAACCCACTGGGTTCAAGGGAAAGCTAAGACATGAAGAAAAAGCAACAACAGGCAATGTTTACCTTAAAAATGCCATCTGTGGAACTGATGGAGTTCATGCATTATATTGCAGTTGATCATGTCTTCATCATTTGAAAGAATACACTCAAAGATTATTGTGCCTCTGCATTATAGGGAAGTATTTTATTGCATTGTTGTAACACTGTACCTGAGTTGGTGCTATTGGCCTAGTTAAAATAGCTGAAAGTACTGTGTCAGGCCTTAATTAAAAAGTCACAATTATTATTTAAGATTTATACCAAAAATGTGCCAACTTTATTATACTCAGCAGAGGCTCAATTCTGAAAACAATAGAGATTTCAGGATAACCTCCAAAAAACAAGTCTGAACAGAATTGATTGAGCCCATAATATGTGTTTGTGTTGTAAAATAAGAATACAGCACAACTAGAGTACAAAATGTGGCACAACAGACATGAAACAATGTTCTTTCTCTGCATTCTTTGCCGCGTTCCTTACCAATTAATGTTTTACCTCTTAGTTAAAGTACGATTTTGGCATGGAATTATTCAGTAAAACTGCCTTTTAGAAACAGCCAATTTTGGAATACACTTGACTGGATCTAAACAGCAGGTGCCATGCTCCTGCAGGCTCCAGCAAAAAGCCATTTTCCACTGTGTGTCTGAGATTTGAGGGCCTGTTCAGAGCTTTTATCCCCTGGGTACTGTAAGGTCCTTAAAGAATATGAATGGCACTTTAAGCTGTCATTGGTGAGATCTTCACATTGATGAATGGATGACTTTTTACACTTACTCTGAAGGTAACATGGAATTTGAGGTGACTCTGACATAGTGTGCAATGAGCTGCTCAGGGCATCTGGTGTTGGAGGAGATCAGGGCCACAAGGAGATGAGGAAGTCACATAGTCACTCAGACATAAAACTGGCATCCAGTCAGTACTCTGTCCTCACTTTCTTAGTGGCCTTCCTCAGGCATGTGTTCTCTTATTTATAAAATATGCAAGTTGAAATCAATTTATATTGTTACACTATCAGTTATTGTTGAGCTTTAAAAAAATATTTGTTATATTTGTGAAATCCCTATATTTCAGCTTATCATTGTCCAGCAGAAGCCTCAAATAGCAGCATGCAAAATCATTTTATATTTGTCAGCGGGGAGCCAGAGACTTGGTTAGGCTTTTGTGTTTGAGATGTGGAAAAGAAAAGAGAATTCAGGAGGATGATGTCTGGAGTAGCAGGTACTTTTTGGCTCTCGCACCTGAAAATTTTAATGTCATTTATAACCATGTGGCAGACTGCCTACAAACTGGAGAAGTCAGTCCCAGCAGTTTGTTTGATATAGAATTTTCAGAGTTTTTCTTCACCATGCTCCGTTAGATAACACTGATACCACTGAAGTCAACGTGACTTAGCAGTAAAGGACTGCACAGACAGATATGTATGCCAATTTTAGAGCTGAAAGCAAATGAGGCTTGTGAAGATAGTCTTCTATATAATAAGCTGTTGAGTGTATTCATTTTCACAGGGACTTTCCTATTAGTTTTCTGATGATTCTGATTTTGTAAAGATTTGCCCTTATCAAAGGGAAAGATTGGCAGTATTGAAAACATTTTCACTTTATGATTAGGATTTTTTTTCTTCATAAATTCAGCAAAAGTCTTGCCACTGACATCAATGGAAATGATAGTTAAACTTGCCCAAACATAGGTTTTATTTTTACCTTTACATGATTTTATTCAGGGAAGTGTCTAATATGTTCTTGAGGAGCACACTGTAATAATCTTGGCAGGACAGAAGAAAGGAGTAACTGAAACAAAGGAAAAAAAACATTAATTTTGCCAGGTGAGCATAAATTATTTACTGAAATTTATGCTTTTGTATACAGAGTCTTACAAAATGAAGTAAATGTATAGGAATTTAAGTAATTTTACAGTTAAGAAGTGGCATCTAGCTTCAGTAGCAAACAGATATTAAAATTTTATTTTAAAATCCTGCAGGTGTTGAGGTACGCATTCTAAGTAAAATTCCAGAAAAACACCCTGAATATTTGCAACAGCAAAAAGAAAAGAAGGTATAACCTGTAGTGGACACTGAAATTACTCCAGTTCATATCCAATTAGAAGAGAAAAATATTTCATCTAACATAATTTACTAGAATTTTTTTCTGGGATATTTGCAAGTTAATTTCATTCTTCTTCTGTATCTATGGCTTAACCCTTTTTTTACTCCCCTATTTCTCCAAATTCACCATTTTTGTATTTGCAGTGTTCAGAAAAAGCTGTCTACAGCTAGATCATATCTGATTTGTCTTTTGCTACCTTGCTTACAAGTACTAATGTAATTTTGATAGTCATATCAAAGCAATAATAATGATAATATCTTGGAATGAAAGGTGATTTTTTTCAAAGAAGCTAACAGTACTTGATTATTTAATAGAATAACTTTTATAAACTTTCTGTTTTATAGAATAATGATGTATAGTAGTAGTAGTAGCACTTTGAAAAGAAAGCTGGGCACATTTTGGTCTTTTTATCCTTAATTTGGTATGGATGCAAAATAAATTAGTTGACAGCAAAACAGTTGTGATCTAAATGAGAAACTAATTTGGAGTCTTAAAAGTATACTTTGTCTTTTAATTAGGTCTGTTTTCCTAACTTATATATCTATGCTTTAGAATCAGGAAAAAAATGTAAGTGAAATAAAGTCTGCATCTTACTTTTCAATCACAGACTAGCTTTTTATTGAGGAATGCAGCTAGTAAATTTTCATAAGGAAGAGCAGTAATGAAAAAAAATTGAAGCATAGATGTCATAGATGTAAATTTATGAACTGCCTTAGCACTAGGCAATAATAGGCTCACAACAAATCCCTGTATATTTCAATTTCCTCCAGGGAACTTCTCCCACAGCCATCAAAAAGCCCTTTCAGGTTGGGTGGACAGGAATATCGTGCTAATACTTTAATTCTACTGTGCACTAAATCACTTTTAGACCAGACACAAAGTCTAGCAGGTTGTCACCATGTGCCAGCTGAACCAGCAAAGATAGGAATGATATGGGTCAGAGGTTTAGGCACTGGAAGGTCATAAAGTCTACTTGGGTGAGCACTTTACACCCTTGCTCATGTGGACTTGGAGTAAAAACTAGGTCAGTGATCTTGATGTTGACATCAAGTGAAACCATGTTTGTACTGAAAAGTATTCCAGCACACCCCTACAATTATACCTACTAGAAATGTCATGGTTTATGGCCCCACCTGTTGGATTCGGCTACTGCCTTCGTGATGATGGCATTTGCAGTTGAAGGCTGGCAGGCTGCAAAGGGATTAGGGAGCAGGCACACACACAAATACGCACCCCCATGCCCTATCCCCCACTTTTGCATTTAGTACTTTTCCACCAAGAACACAAAACCAGTACAAGTGGTCTGGCAAACTAGGACTTGACCTACATATCCAATGGCATTCCAGAGGCCAAAGGCTGAGTTTTGTCACTGTTGATTGATCCCATAAAATTAGAGTAGATCACAATATAACAGGGTAATAAAATATGCTGTTGTGGCATTCTTCACATATATACAAAATAACTAAATAGGGAAAATAAGACTCTAGTATTTTCTGTGCTGGAAATGTTATGGTCTTTTAAAGCGCACCACCTCTAGTTAAAAATTGGGTTTTAGAACCATATACTCCTAAATGTATACAATTCTTCCCATATACTCTCTATAGACTTGCTTTCACGTGCCAAAAAAGAGAATCTGTGCTTTGAAAAAGGAAAAAAACCAACTGAAAACACAACAGAAATGTGCCTGATTTCATGCTATGTCCTTTTAAAACAGACATAAAAATGTATGACTACAGCAGCCTGAGAAACCCAGTTTTAAATAGGCATGCTTGTTGAAATTCAGAAAGGAGATGGTTCTTGAGTTACCTTTTTTACTTTGGCCTTGCTGGTGCATCTGATTGGGCTAAATTCTTAACACAGGCAAGAAGAGATGTAAGTCAAGAACATATGTCAAGATGATATGAAATAACTTCTGTCAGTTAGCTGAGTGTCACTGAGACACGATAAAACCCTACTAATTTTAATTTCTTCCCATAGGGTACTCCTAGGATATAACATTTTGTAGCTTTTTGTGATCTGTTTCCTTTCTCTTCTTCCTAGTAAAGTGGCATTTCCAGAGCAAATAGCTTGCTCATGAACCTCTTAAGATTCCCTTAAATCTAACAGTAATGAGGCCTTGAACTGGCACAAGGTGTTGGCTTTTCCTTACCTACAGTCTGGGTGAGGACAGTATAATACAATGAAAATAAAAAAAAACCTGTTCATGTTTTTAAGGTATGTTTTTAACTCCTGTTCTGTTCAAAAGTAACCCCTTCGTTCTCTAAGGGTACACCTGTAGAGATATTGCTGCAGAAATAGCTGTGAAGAAGAGAAATACTGGAGAAATTATGCAACCTTTCCACTTCTGTATTGTATTCTGATAGCTCTTCTGGGAAAAATGGTAACTGTACCCGGTCTCCTGCATTCTCTGCACATACATCTGTGGTTATGTTGTACCACCAATATGAAGTGTAGGAAGGGAAATTTCCCAAAGGAATTTGTGAGAGACGACATGTTGGAGCTGGGGACAAAGACAAAGAAAATGAAAAACCTGATCCTATTTCAACACAGTCATAAGTCTGATCAACATTGCAGATAAATTGTAACCTTTTCTGTCATGAAAGAATGTATTGTATGGAGCATAATATGCCCAGGGTGTATTTTCACCTTGTTTTGTTTTGTTGGTGTTTTTTTCAGTCTGATTTGCTGATGAAGGGCATGTTGAGGGTGATGGCTGGAGTAATAAAATGGAAGATCAGAGTCACAATTCTTTTACATTGCTGTTTCTCTTGCAGAAATTCCCAGTTTGTCCATTGCTGACAGATCTCTAATGTGTTACGGAACAACAAATGCATATGTACTAAGAGTGTTATTTAATGGGAGTGACCTGTACAGTTCCAATTATGAATGACAGCTCTGCACTTCCTTTATACGTATTTTAACGTCCCCTGGACACAGATTGATTAAAGATAAGGATCCATATAAATTTATGAAAAATTTACAAAATTTTGAACGAACCTTAACATGCACCATTTAAAAACTAATAATTTCTTGGCTGTCACTATTTTCTTTTCCTTTCTTTGCATCACAAAATCTTTCTTATATTGGGAATATATGCTTAATAATCAAAAATTGATGCTGTGAATTAAGGAATAAATATGTCACTGGATAAAATAAAACAACAACAACAGAAAATAAATTAGATTTGTATAATTTTAACTGTTCTTTAATCTGCTTCTGGGCAACAAAAGTGATTTGTGTCAGCCTTTATTGCATTAAACTTTAATTTTCTTCCACAAGAACAGGATTATATAAAGGAGTATTGGATTGCACTCAGCATGGATTAGCTGAGTGGTGTCTTTGCTGCCAAAGACCAAATGGATTTCCTTCCTTTTGTGATTTATATTTTTATTGCTGTTTTTTTCCCCTCCTTCTAATTCCCATTACCCGTCTGCTTGCCAGAAGTGAGATACCCTCAAGAGCAGCAGAAAGGCAGGCAGAGTTATTGGCTTATTGCATATATTTATGTTCCAAGGATTTTTACTAGCCAACATTAAAGGAATAAGCTAGCCCTCAGCCACAGCTGCTGATTGTTAATTTATAACTAAAAAACTAAAAGCTCATTCATTGTAAAAGGCACATAGTTTTTCTTTATATACATATATACACACACACACACACATATACACACACACACATATATATACACACACACATATATATACACACACATATATCTGTGTGCATATATATATGTATGCATAAGGATTTTAACTAGTCTTGACACAAATTTTCAAAGTTTTGTCTAATAGAGATAGATCAGCAAGGGATTTTTAGACATATAAAATTATTAACAGTCAAAACAGATGCTGGCAGTGCGAATGGAAGAGAAAAAAGATTCACTCAGTATAGAGTCAGGGAACATCCAAAATTTGAAAGGATAAAAAGGCAGAATATAAAATATAGGTTCTTACTTACAGACAATGTAATAAATTGCAGTTTCTACTTTGCAGCTCATTTTAGAAATGATTAATTAATTTTTCAGTCTTGACATTTTAACCAGTAAGAAGATATCTGGAGGTAGATGAAACAGGTATTTAGGAAAAGGATTTTTAAGCTATTGAGTTACAAAGGTTGGGTTGGGTTTGTAGGCAGTAAATGACAGCAGCCCAAATAGTTAGTGATACTCTCTCAGGCAGATTCAGCCACACCAAAGAAATTTCAAGTGCAATAAAAAATTATGCACTATAGCAAAGCATACAAAACCTGTTGTTAAAAAGTACAAGTGAAAAGTCTGACTCTTCACTACAGGGTTGACGAAGGAGCTGAAGTAGACCCTGCTGTCATTACACCACCAGAATAATTAATAATAAATTCCAGAGCACATTTTCTATGGATCTGTCATAAAAATACTTAGCAAGTGACAGACAGTCCAGAAGGTTGAAACTGAGATGTGTAACTGCTGAAGCCTGAGCTACCCACACATGCATTGCACAGTCCAGAACTCAATACACAGTCAAACCTGGTCCAAAAGTTTAGTATTCTTTTGTGAGGTAACCCTGACCTTTTCTTAAATTTACGTGTGAAAGAAATATATTAAAAATTTCAGTTGAATCCTCACTTGGAAATACTGCCTGCAGAATCTTAGCAAAGGATACTCCCAAATAATTTCATGTCAGAACTGGAACCTGTCCTTATTCTTCAGATTAAGGAGTCTTTGCTCATGTCATTTAGTCAGGGACTTAGTCCATTTTCATGGTATACGAAAAAGAAAAGAGGGGAGGTATTATTATATTATCTAAACGAATCTTCATGGTTGTTGCTGTGTTGTCTTCTGAAACTGTTGAATTAAATTTCTGACCATTGTCCCACTCTTGCTTTATTTTGGTAACTGTTAGATTTCTCAGAAGTAGCTTTCAACTCATTAGTAAATAGAACCCTTAAGTCATCATGCATTTTTTCAAGCAGGCATTTATTGCTTTCAGACTACTGACAGAAACACTAGTGTGTCAAACACTAAATCCAAAATGATATTTCCTGCTGCTTCTATCACATAAGAAAGATCTACAGGAAGACTCCCTATGGTGGTTTTAAGACGAAGTGTTTGCCTGTCTGTTGTGTTTTAACCCCAGCTGGCAATGAAGTACCATGCAGCTGCTCACTCATTACCCCTCTGCCCACCCCCTGCAGCAGGATTGGGAAGAAAATGAGGGGAAAAAATGCTCTTGGTTTGAGATAAGAACAACTTAATAACTGAAATAAAGTAAAATATTATGGTATTATGCCAAGAGCAGCAATAATAATAATAGTAATGATAATAATAACAAAAACAACAACAACAGAAGAGAGAGGAAGTTACCAAGAGATGCCCAATACAACAGCTCAGCAGCCACTGAATGATGACCAACCTGTCCCACAACAGAAATTGGTACCTCCTGGCCAGTTCCCCCCAGTTTATATACTGGGCATGATGTTCTATGGTATGCAATATCCCTTTGGTGAGTTTAGGTCAGCTGTCCTGGCTGAGGTCCTTCCCAGCTTCTTCTGCACCTGTTGGCTGGCAGAGCATGGGAAGCTGAGAAGTCCTTGCCTTAAGGTAGGCACTACTGAGCAGAGAAAAAAATATTACTGTATTATTAACATTATTCTCATGCTAAATCCAAAACACAACATTGTACCAGATAATAAAAAGTAAATTAACTCTGTCCCAGCTGAAACCAGAACACTGTTATTTCTCTCTTACTTGAAGAAACTATTTGTGATAGAAAAATATTGCAATATACAATACTGTCATTGAAGTCTATTCCTTCCTAATGGAAAAAAACCCAACAAAACTGTAAAAGATGCTCCCTGCTAACAAGCCCACAGTATACCCCACCATGTTTTAAAGACAGAGAAAGGCAAGCTTATTTTAGTACATTTTTAAAAGTCCAAAGCAGTGACTCTGCTTCCAGAAATCTCTCTGCAAAGTGGAGCACAAAAGTATTATCTAGCTACTAGCCTGCATGCATCTCATGTGGAAAAACTTGTGCACTTAGAAAGGGCCACCCAATATGAAATGAAATACTTCAATTTTCCTCTCTTACCTGGCTAAATTAAAGAAAAATTCATTCATATAGGGATGAAAGGGAGTTCCTGGAATATAATTCTCCTTTTTTTATGACCAGTCATTTCATGTTTTGTCTGTTATTTTATTATCATATTACATCTGGAATTTAGTTGGATTTTATTTATGACTTCTTTGTCCCTGCTACTCTTCCCAGTATATTTTTTTTCATGATGCCATGAGACTTTTTTGATTTTCTCTGAAGTCTTTCCATCCATGCGGCTTTCGTATTAGTCATAGATGGAAGAACCATTTTCATGTGTGCATGAAATATACCATTTTGACTTGGATTTCATATGGAAAACTACTGGTGTCAGACACACTGTTCACTTGCAGATTTCAGATCTTTGTACAATGAATCTCAAACCATTTCAAAAGATACTGCTGAACTATTAGTTTCTTTCAGTTTTGCCTGCTTTTCTTTTCTGCTTGACTGTACAGACATGAAAATCTACCGGAAAAGTTTTTTTCAAGATTTCCTACTTAACCATGCAGATCAAAAAATTTTGGGCAAAAATGTGATGCTAATGAGAGTTAGCCTGCTGTTACCTGCCTTCATAATATTTAAGCAATAATTTATTGGGGAACTTGTAATGCAAAACAAACAAAGAGTTGATGAACTTTTTTTTCATTTGAGGAAGATTGAACTTTGCTTCAATCTGACTGAAATATGGGGGGAAAACTCTAGTTATTTCATCCCTGTTCATTAGCCTAACTCAAGTCAAACCTGTCAGTGGCTGAGTAGTTTGGAGGCACACCAACATACATATAAATCTATTACAAACAAGCCTTTGTTTTTCATTCTTATCTCTGTGCTCTCCAAATATGACTCCTGAAGATTTAGGCTATGATTATGCTGCTGATTTAGGCAGTGGCTGTCAATCACAGCAGGCCAGTGTTGAAAAAGTTTATATATGGGTTAGCTTTGCATTGCTTTAGGTCTTCAAACTCACTAAATAATTTCTGGAATGGTTTTTCGCACCTGAAGATAAATTCTGACTAACTTACTTTTGGCTATGGAAAAGTCTTTTCAGTGACAGGTTAAGAAGAGTTTAGGTCTTCTTTATAACAGAGGTCTTTTAAAAATAGTAGAAGAAATACCTCTAGTTTTTCGTCCAATGTAACATAAAGCAACATATGAACAAGGGATTCTTGGTACACCTTGATACCGAACACTTACTTATGGCTCCTTTCCATCAGCCCTATATTGATTACACTCTTGTTGTATGCATACAATAAAGCTGATTTTATGATGGGGCAAATGAATAGATTGCCATTGTCCTATTTTCTATAAGCATATAGAACTATTGTGATACACTGTTGTCGCTGGTGCTCTGTTTTTCAAACACTAAGAGCAATGTCGTTTAATTTCTTTCTTCCTAATCCAAAAGAAGTTCATGGAAACTTTGGAGGTGATTCAGCACAGGATCACAAGAGAGATCCAAAGAACAGAAAAAATACCTTACAGAAATAAATTTAGGGGGGAAAAAAAGAATTCTATGTTTTAATTCATCAGAATGAAAACTGAAAGCTAATTTAATACTACTTTGTAATTATTTGCATGGGGAAAAGTATGCAGTAATGCCTCTCTCTTTAACACAGTGTCCATAAAGAGTCTAATAAACCAAAGGAAAAAAGCTAAACAAAACCATACTGGATATAAGGAGCAAATTTTCAAGAGTTTAGTGGTGTTTGAAATAAAACCACCAGCATTCTTCCAGGATTCTTCCTGGTCTGAAATTAAGAGAACTTTCCGAAAGAAATATTGAAACTCAATTATAAATCACTTGACTTGAAGGAGATATTTCTGACTAAAAATGCACTGTAAAAAGGTCTCACATGGCTTGAAAATCATTCAATATATACGTATACAGACAATTATGTTTTAGTTAATTCAACTGTTTAATATTTTGAAATTTCTAGAATCTTTGTTATCCTGAGTGATTTTGTTCTGTCCTATTGCATTTAGAAATCTGACTTGGTCAACTGGATTTGTGCCACTGTACACTGGTATAGAGCTGAAGTAAAAATAGATTAAAACTTCTAAAAGAAGTCCTATTTCTGTGATGCCATTTCCAATTTGTGTTTCAATTTTATCTCCCTGGAGGACCTGCAGCCTGGTGCAAATGCAGTAGCTAACTTTTTCACAGCCCTAACTTTAGCACCAAGAGGAAACCAGGCAGGTCAGCAAATGAGAGTAGAAATTAACTCCTTTTTTGAGCTTATGTTTCATGGATCTTGATTTGTCTCTGTACAGGTTTTGTTCATATCAGAAGTTTTGTCTTGATATTCTTTTTTGAAATCTATTATTGGATGCAAAACATACACAGTTGATTGTGGGAAAGATACCTGTTCAGAGCAGCAGTCTACTGAATTTGTCAGCTCTATAGGTTTGTATTTTTGGATACTCAAAACATATATGTATGTAATGTGCATAAATCAAGGCAGCTGATATTTAAATCAGTTCTGCAGATGACTTGGGTGCCATTCTTATTTCGCATAAAAACCTGGTCAAGATTTCAGTACCCATTCTTTATGATAATTATGAAAATATTAGATGCCCTTGTGGCAAGTCGTTTCCTAGAACAAGACAAGATTTTGCTTTTATTTTCTCTCAGAGTTAATCCAGTCTCCAGTATTTCTCTTTGTAAAGTAGTAAAAGAGGTTTTGGTATATTTTTATGATATTATGGTATGGAGGTATATAGAGTCACAAGCTCCTGTGAATGAAGCATTTAAACTTCACCTTAAAAATGGGATGAAATGGAACTGAACATTTGATTGTATTTCCAATGCTGGGCACAGAGGTTTGCTTGGTAAATCTAAGGAAATTTTGAAACTGAGCATTCTAATATGGGCCATAAAGTTCAGTTTCTGAAAGGATTTGGGGGGAAAAAAGCTAGAATTAGGAAAAAACTTACCATCTACTGGACCGTTATTTTTATTGGTGTTAGATGGAGTACGGAAAAAAACAACCCTCTAAAATGTACCAAAAAGCTCAAAACCACATAAGGGCTAATCTAAAACCAGCACACCTATATACCATAACTGTACTGTGAATTGTGGGGTTTTTTTGGGTTTTTTCCCCTTTAAGATGAAAAAACATTTGTTGTCTGTTTTGGTTTATCAATTTTCCCTTGTCAATCTGCTCTAGGAAAAGACAAAATCATTCAATCTGTGGCCCAGTTTGATTCAGTATCCCCCTGTGAAAGAGCCTTTTTTTTTTTACATTGAGAATGATGGATCAGGTATATGAAGAGATACTGGAATTCTGCCATATGTTATACCACATGGGTAGTTTTCACTATGTTAAATCCATGTGAAGGAGGGGACCCTCATGGAAAAATGTATTGCATTTTCCTATCTTGAACCCTTAGTAAGCGTACTCAGCACTTTCATAACATTGCAAAAGAATTAACTAACCTTCACCAAACTAGAGATTTTCTAAGTATTAATACAGAAAATCCAGTTTAAAATCAGTGACAGTGAGCCACCAATTGAGCATAGAGCTATACTGGTCTTGGTAATTAAGACATTGGAGCCCCTGCTCTTCTCTGTGTTTTGCAGCAAATGCTACTACCTATCAATTTGCTATATATGTAGCAGGCTTTGAAATGTGTACATATCTCTTTGTACATTGTGCGCAAAATTATCTTTGCTCGCATTGGTAGTGACAAAGAAATAAAACTCACCAGTTTCTAAAATGCAGAGAAATATGGAGGAATACATATTTTATGTTATGAGATATGACACAGAGATAAAATTCAGTGTGAGCTACTGTAAGTCAGATGAAGGACAGTTTTTGCTCTTATTTCTGAAGCTTGCTACCTGAAGTTGCATTGGTGAAATCACATTTACATTGATATAACTGTGCTGGTTCTGTATTTAAGGAGTGAAATTAAGAGCCATGGCAGGAGAAATAATCAAAAATGGGAGCATAAAAAAGCAATCAACTTCTTGCTCCTCTTATCACTCTCCACCCCACACATTCCTCTCTAAATTTGTCATTGTATACATCCCTTTACCCTGTTCCTTGATCTTGAAAGTTACTTTATTTCAAATGATCTCCAAGAAACACGTTATTATGGAAACATAATTTTTTCTAAATATTAGCTTACTATGGTTTCAGTGTGACTTCATATAGTGCTTCTAGCTGAGTTCCCATGATACTTCTGGTCATGGCTTTAGAAATAAAACCCAACCTTCTGGAGCTATTTTCCTTTGAATTCTTAGCTGTTTTGTTTATCTTTCCTTTATTCTGATCACTGAACATATAAAATTGACAATGCTTTTTTTTAAAAAACTAGCATACTGGGCTTTCTTTTTAAATTTTATTTTGTTGCAAAGAAAGAAAGTTGATTTCTAAGAGTTCTCAAAATCCTAACAAAAACTCAGCTACAAGGAGCTGTTTCAGAAATGTTTTTACCATCTTTCCATAAAGTGTAAATAAGGTGCTATTTTTTTTCCCTTCCAGAAAGGTTTAAATCAATTCCCACTTCATGCTGTTTGTAACATGATTTTGTAGAGTGATGATCTAAAGTAACAAACCCAGAAGATCTGTTCAGGCTGATTTTAGACCCTTGTCCCACAAAGATCTTTCTATAACTTAATATTGAAAGGTCTGTAATTTTCGTGAAGTCAGTTGAACCTCTCGAACTGTTTTTTAAGCATATGTAAAGTCTTTGAAAATTGAATGATTGTAAATCCTTTTGTGTAGTACCAGAATTGGCCTGCTATTTATAACAGAAAGAATGCAATATATATCCAGGCTAGAGGAGCCTTTGGATACAAGTGGCAAATAATAATAATTCATTTAGGCCCTCCTGTCCAAAAGTCATCCAAACAGATATAGGGCATTTTACCTAGTGTAGTTTATACCATTAGGTGCTGAAGCATTAATTAATAATATTCTGTTATTTGTAACAGAAAACAGTCAGAATTTAAAAGGAAAATATAATACTTAGTTGTTGTTATGTTTTAAGAAGAGTGATGGTACTGAACAACTCTTGTGGTTTTATCTTATTTAAATGTGGCTGTTCTCTGGGTAAAATTCAGTTTACAATTTATCATGGTATGCTTAAATTGGAGAGCCTGATGTTGACATTAATTCATTGCAGTGCAGGCAATCAATGTTATTGTACATATGTTATAGCATATGGCAGGATTTCATTCCTCATCTCCTTCTTATGCTCTGTCCTCAGAGTCACTAAAAGTGTGTCCCATGAGATGACTTTTTGTTAAATTAGGTCAGCAACTGAAGGAGGACATGTGTCAACTCCTCTGCTCAGAAATACAGCAGTGTTAACACTTGAAAATTATCTTTTCTTCAACTGTTTTAAGTTGAAAATCTAACAAGAGGTCTTATTCTGATCATAGACATCTCTGGCTTCTCTTCAGATATTCATGAGATATTTTAATTTTTTTTGTTATTACTTTATTGACTACCCTGTTGTTTCCAGACATTTAAAGAATGCCACTTAAAGATGTCTGTGGGCAGCATTAAATTCATCTCCATGAAGCTCCATAGTGGTATGTATGCTACTCATACTCAGTTAATGCCTTGACTAAATATTATATGGACTGTAGAAGAATGCTTTTGCATAAATTTGTTTTAACAGACTCTGGATAGCTTTGCTGTATCCCATTTCACTTTACACATAGCAACACATTTCTCTGAGTGGAGAAAAGCTAGCATAGCACAGATTGGTGTGTGCAGGGTATATCTGCAGGACGTGATCTTGCTCCAGCACTCCAAACAGAAAGAAATTTTACTCCCATTTCTTTACCAGCATTCCACTTCCTTTCTGACACCCATGATTTTATAAAACTTTACCACAGCCACTTTCATTTGCATTCTTTTCAGACTGATGAGTAGAAGCCTATTTAATTGTTCTTCCATGCTGCAGGCTTGATTAGCTTCCTTGCTGCCTTTGAATGTTTTCCAGGTATTCTATTCATTTTTTGAGATGTAAAGTTTCATACCCTATGGTGGTCAAGAGGCAGACATGCCACAGATTGATACAATGGTTTATTTTCTCTGGGCTTTGTTTTCTTTCATTATTTCTTTACCACTTTTTTGTAATTTCTAACGTTTTAATTACTTTTTTGTGTGTGTGTGTGTGTGTGCTATCAAAGTCTCAACTAAAATTTTCATGGAAGTATTGATTTTTCTCATAGATCCCATTTCTGAGTAGTAGCAGTCAGCTCAAATCCGACTTTAGGGCTTGTCAGGTTTAAGTTATGAAATATAATTTATTCTTCGATGCACAGTTAAGACTTGATTATATGAATGAGCAATGAACAGACTTTTCTGTAGTGTTCTCACCTTTTTTTCATTCTTTAATATCTCAGTGTAGACTTTCTGATCCTATTGTCACAAATGTAGAAGGGACAGTTTTAGCTGCTTCTCCTCCAGAAAGATGGCTTGTACAGAAATGGATGTGTAGAAAGGCTTCTGAAATAAAGATAGAGCCTCTTAGAAGACTGGAATACTTTGGCTTGTTTAGCCTAAAAGAGGCAGAATCGCTCTCCAGAAGAACATTTTGTGGTCAAACACCTAGGAAGGATCTCCTGCCACACTAAAGGTCAGATGAAGTTCAGTGTTAGCATAAACCCAAATTTGTGTCAGCAGCCCATAAATAGATTTTGAGCTAGGATTTAGATGACTGCTAACTTTATTGCTACTGGGTTACCAGTGGTAATAGTGAGAAAAAAAGGAAAAATCCCATTTTCATTGTGTGCTTTAGAACTGGAAGAAAGGTGTTACTCTGATAACACCTTCTTCTTGAAGAAGCAGGAAATCAGGCCTTACATAGCAGTCTCCAGCCTTGTCTTTTGCTCACATAAGTGGTAAGATGACATTTTCCTGATAGAGACAGAGGGAAAGAGAAGAGCTGAATTTGTGAATTCTGAGTGTTGTTATTATTGATAGTAACGTACCCAGGTGGATTGCAGAATGCAGTATATTTCCTGAAACAAGCCCTGGATGCAGATTGCTGTTTATCTTCACTCTTGTAATTAATTTTTTCCATCCCACCTTCTCCTCTTACCAAGTTCTTTAAAGATAGTTGCATCCCTTCCAAACACATTTTCTTACAGAAAATTATATGTTATGCCAGCTCTTTTATTTAGGATTTTTCACACATCCTTCACATCTCCTTTACAGTCTCCAGTCAATAAGCGTTAAGACCTAAATACTCCTTTACACTTCATGGCTATTCCCTTATCACATGCATTTTCTGTTGCCTGAAGGCAGATCTGTACAATTTTTGTTACTGAAATCTGGCGTTTTTTCTTCCCAACCAGATGGAGGATGTGTAAATGTGTCTAAAGACTCAGAATACCATTAACTTGGTTTTTACAGAGCTCTGGGAGACACAATGTCTTTCTGCCTCCTTTTAAACTCGGCTAAAAAAAAAAAAGGAATAACTCTGCAATACAAGCAGAGCAACTTTAGCACTTTATTTTGTCTCTCATAGCTCAGACTGCAGGGAAAAAAAAGATGCACTTTTGCTGCTGTGCATTAATCTTTTGCTCTTTGCAAAAAAACACAATCCCCAAGTCATACACAAGCTGGATTTACATTATTCCATTAAGTATTGATTGTAATGCTTGAAGCCTTTATTGTTGTAATTTATCAGAGCTTTTTGCACTGTGAGGGGTAGAAAATAATACTGTTCAGCAACTGCTCATTGTATACTCCACAGCTGATAGAGCAAAAGTGGCCAAGAAGTGTCATTGCTATCCTTCTTTTTAAGTCAGTAGATTCAGAAGAAAAGCGGTATTAACCCAATTTTCTCACTATCTGGTGTTGAGCAAATAAAATAAGCACATCCAATCTCTAACTGGACAGAGCTATCTGAGAAAGGGTTACTACAAATGGATGGAATTCTCCTAGAGCAGCTCTGTGAGACAAAGTTCATTAAGTGCAAGAAGCTGGAATCTCTTTTTATTTTTGGCAGAGAGTGATTTTCAGTCTTACTTTTATCAGAGGTCATCTAGCTTCCCTGTTTAGCTTCAGACTGGAGCTTTTGCTCCAATAAAGTGACAGATTAAATTTTGAAAAAGAAACTGAGAATGATCAGCAATATTTTAAACAAAAATCATATGACTGAATGAAAAATTATACATGCATAAAGGAGCCAAGGTTGTTTTCTGAAACATTTCACAGAAGTTTTCTTTTCTCTAAATATGCATTTCATAACTGATGACTTGGAAGATTACAATATTGGAAAACATCTGTGTCAACTCTGTCAAAATATTGCTTCTATACACATGCATTTATATATCTAAAATAAGTCTGAAGGTTGTGACAGAAAAATTCAAACCACCAGTGTAAGTTTGCCTCAGCAAGAATCTGGTTGAAGTAAATTATTGTGACTACAAAAAAATTGCATCAAACTTATAAAAATATTAATGTAATATAATGTAATTATAATATTAATGTAATAGTTTTAAAAACATTGAGACTGCTGTCTACTCCAACTTTTTATAGTTTCATACAGGGTAGAAATTCGCCTCTTAACTGAAGGAGGGTAACCTGAGCATTGAGTTCATCACTAGGAGGGACAGAGATAGTCAGCTCTCTCATCTTCAGATATTTGGCTACTGAAGGACCTGAAAACTGTCAAAGCTATCCAAAACCTCATTCAGTTTAATTTCTGATGATCTTTGTCCTTGTCAGCATTTGAAGGGGATTCCTGGGTACAGATTGCTGAGGTCTGGTTTGAGGATTATTACAGGGTCCTATTGTGTGTAACCCTACAGGGGTTATTACTGTCCTACTGTGCAAAAGATACAAAAGATACAAAATGTTATCTGGAATGCCTTCACTGTTGGTTCATATCCTGAAACCAGCAAGTGAGAAATTTGAAGGTAGGTTTTGTTTTTTATAATTATTTACTAAACTGCTTTAGTGGACATAGAGTTATTGCTACTATCTCCACCTTATTTTTTCCTAGAGTTGAGAATTACAGAGTAAATTCACCACTTGTGGGTGGCAAGGAAGACAGCTACTTCCCTACAGCTAAGAGCTGATAGAGTTGATATCCAGATCTGCTGTAGAAATTGAAGACTCTGGCATTGGCACAGAGCTGGTTAGAGTAGGTGGCTCCATGCCAGATTAGTGGCTGTTGTGAGTGCTGTTGGTAGATACCAGTAAATTGCTGTGTCCTTCAGAAGGAGCCTGAAAATGTAATTCAGAATTCTGTAAGATGACAGGAAAAGCTTCAGGGTAGTAATGCTCACTGTTGCAATGTTGAAGTACTGTTGCAGAGTTGAAGCTCTGTTACAGAGTTGAAGCATAAGCAATAGCAGAATCACCCAAGGATTTTCATAAACACTGTTTTATTCAAAATGAAAATATTTCCTGAGTTTAATCCTGGGAGGCACATACAGGACAATTCTATATGTCCCGTCCTTGCAGGCATGATGAGCCTCAAAAGTGCTCTGTCACAGCCAATGCCCACAGAAAAGAATGTGGCTCTTTTGCATGTTTACCTTTGTTTTGAATTCATTTCAAGTTAAATACAGATATTAATTGGAGTAATGATAATTTAAAATACTTTGTCTGGTAAAGCTGGATGGACAGTTCAGCTAAAACTCATAATTTTCATATATCCTACTGGATTTGTGTCAAGCCTGAGCACTGAGACACCAAAATTTCTAATTTCATGGAGCTGCATGGAAATAGAAGAGAAATCCTACCTTATTTTCCTCTTTGGGCATCTGGCAGCAGTCCACCTGAGTGTGTGGAGATCACTCTTGGCTAGCACAGCTGACAGTATCAGGCTGTGAAAAGTTTCTGCAGATGGACTGATGAAATAAAAACCAAGACCTTCCATTCACAGCACTTTATTGGCCAAAATATCTGTCTTCTTGGAAAAGTATATTCTCTGCCGTGACAAAGAGTGACAAGGTTGATACTCAGACTGGCAGAAACATTTCTGGGAAAGTGTGCTGGAGCCCCTTCAAGAGTTTCTGCTAACAGCATGGCCCAGTGTTTATAATGTAGACCATGGCTAAAACTTGGAAGAGAGGTTTTTTCCATTATAAAGAATTATGTAATCACACATTAACTAATAATTATACTTTACTTTTCTGTGTTTCATACACTAAGAAAAATGAACTGTTAGAATCGTATGTGATCTTTTAAGACAATGTGAAGAGGAGTGAAAACATCTTTACACTTTCTAAGAAGCATTGCTTTATAAGTTTATCCACCCAGTTGTTCTGAGAAAACCTTAGAGATGTGGTAAGTCTCTCATGCCAAAGCTGATCTCTTTAGGAACCTGTGCCTTAGCATAATTTTCCGAATAGAAGGATGGAATTGAATTTGGGCTGACAAGAGAAGAACACCTAGGGCAATTAAATTTCTCACCTTTTTTGAGGACTACATGTTAAGAAATAGTGTTGAGAGATGGAACCTCAAGTCAGACAAATGTTTTGGACAAAATTCTACTGAACAACTGCTTCTGGGAAAGAGGAGAAAGGGAACTGGCTGTACTTCCTCTTCTTCCATGTTAATAGATTGTATCTTATCAGCCAGGTTTATTTCAGGGAGAGAATAATTGCTTACAGCTGGGAGAAATATTTTTTTGCACATCTATAATAACATAACCTCTAGTTGTACCTTTAATTTAAATATAGGCCAACAATTGTGAAAAAAAGTCAGAAAATCACTCCATAGTCATGCTGCATACTTAACATTTTATTTAACTGCTTGTGTTCTAGGACATCTCTGGGGTGGAATTGGGGACAATGTCTGACTCAAACCCCATCTTGATGTATCTAATCCTCAGCTTGTGAGACAGAATTTGCAATATACTCAGTTGCAGACTTTTATTTGTGGGATGCCTTTGAGACAATTTTGTACAGAAGGATGGATAATGGCATAATCTGTAAGAACAGGAAATGGAGCTTGACTAGAAGGGAAAGGCCTTCCACAGCAGAAAAAATTGTCATTCATCCTAGGCATGTACTGAAATTATCTGAAATAATTTATGATATTCTGTGCAGAAAACAGAGTTGTTATGTAAAGAGACAGGGAAAAAAAAGTATAAGAAAATCATTACAAGGATAAAATGGAAAGGAAGCTATAAATCTTGGCTTGATAGAGCTGTTTTCCTAAAATTTGATTTTCAGGTCTTAATTAATGATGATGGTTTGGATTATTGCATGGATTGTTCTCTGCAGCATAAATTCTGATACTGTATCTTTACCGAACAGTGACAGAGCCATATTGCCACACTTTTATTTTTTAAATTGAATCCATTGCTTCTACTACTTCTTATGAAATGGTTTCTTCACGGGAAGAAGAAAAAAACAACCCCCCCAAACAAACAGCTGTTTTCCTCTCAGTAATTCTGTTTAATATTTGACATGTTTGCCTGACTAGTGGATCAACATGGTACTTCACATTTCAGTAATTCTTATATTAAATTGGTACCCTGAGATCTCCCTATTAATGCTCTTTAAAAACACTGTTGCACAGTAAATACCAGGGGCCCTGCTAGGTTTTCCAGTCACCCTCAGGGTTATTTTAATGAGTCTCCATCAGACAGCTCCACTGGTGCCAGCTGACTCCAGAACCACCAAATCCTGGATTAGAGCCCAAATCAAAGGAAAGGAAAATGACTATCAGGCCATTAATTCTACTAGTGGTGCCAACATTTTGTTCAACCGGTTTTGATGTGATGAGAGAAAAGGACCATTGGGCTATTTCATGGACCTGTGGGTAGTCATGTTCCAATCCCTCTGTACAAATACAGAGGACAAGAAACTGATAAGTAAAAGGAAAATGCTAGAGTGTGGGAAATCAATTGTGTTTGTATGTGTAAGAAAATAGAGAAAGAAAGAAAATTAATGTAATATGGAGTGAGGATTTGATCATAACTTTGTAGATAAATTCATGCTAATAAATATGTATTGGTCATACTAGCTTGTTTTTCTTTAGACCCCCTTACCCAAGCGTGATATAATACCAATATATAAAATAATTCTTGACATAGAGTTACTTTTACATATGATAGAAGCAGTGTCTGTAATAGATATGCTTTTTATATGATGATAATAATTGTATTATGAGGGAAGAAAAAGATGTGATAGTACAAGCAGCACCAAAGAGAAGAGAATATATGCACAGAGTTTTTTATAGTATTTTAGAAATCCAGTTTGGCAAATAGAACTGGAAAACTCAGATTGAGTCTGTGGAGATGAACATAAAGATCTCTGGGAAGTCCACTCAAGTTACGATATGTGAAGTTCCTGGTCAGATGGTGAGGAGTACACCTATGCTCGGACACTTAATGACTCTCTTCACATGCTCTGGTAGAAATACCTTGGTTATTACTTCTCTGTTGTTACTTTAAAGTAACTTCAAATGGCAGTAAAAATTTGTTAAAATTATCCAGACCTTTTCAAAGGCACTTTTCCAGTAATCTGATCCAGCATATTAAATGTTTTCAAAATGTCTTCATCTCACCAATGCTATCAGGTTAAATTTTCACTGCTTTTCATCTTTCACAGGCAAATGTTGGGAAGCCAGGCTCGGGGGTTCCTAGAACTGTGCTTGCATTCACTCTATATTATGAATTAGATATGAATACAAGTTAGGATAATCACAATCTGAATCAAATTCAGAAACAAAACCAACTTCAGTTGTTTGTTAATTTAGTTCTGATTTTAATGTCTTGTTTTGGAGCATGTGCAATACATTCAATATGGGCCGAGTTATGTAATTTATACTCAAGAGATTGGTGAAGTCTGGGTAAAGAGGAAATAGAGGTTATCATACCACAGTTTTGTGTTTTTGTTAATTTTTAAAAAATTATAATCTCTCCTGAAGACCTTTTTTCCCAAAGAGATAGAAAATTGAGAGAACCATGTGGTGCCTTCTTGAATAGTTGATATCTTGAAAAATCTATATTTTCAAACCAATATTTCAGAGATTACAGAGAATAGGAAAGAAGGAAAAAAAGAAGAAAATACTGAAAAATAAAAGTAATAACCTTAAATACTTTCATCCTTCTTCTACATTTTTCCTTTTATTCCTTTTGTTCCAATGTTTCCTTAATTTACTCCCCTATTTTCTGGCAGTTCTAAAAAACTTTAGAGAGACAATACTTGTTCTAATTTCTGTGAATCATGTCGAGGTAATCATTTCAGGCTCCAAACATTTTGATGTGGACTTGTACAGTTAATTGCAGGGTTGAGCAACCAACCTACCAGCACTAGGAAACCTACCACTAGTACTGGGAAACAACTGGAAGCATATAAATCAGATTTGATCTGATTTATAGACCTATTTGACCATATATTTTCACTATTAAAATGCTTGTGCAATTAATGCATATTTTTTTAATAATATCTATGAGAAAAAAATCCTGATATATTTGCCATTCTACCATTTCTTCATCTATAAATTCACTTTATGCTTCCTGTTATACAACTCTGGGAATTCTTTGTGCCTGAGGAAAGGAGGACAGGACTTCCTGAAGTCTGAAAGATAATTTAAATGGGTGCCATTCTGTTAGGTGTTTGGTTTACATCAAAGTTTTCAAAGGAGGTTGGCACATCTCCAATCTTCCTGCTTAGTCCCCACACCTCTGTTCTGCTTCCAAAAAGAACACAATCAGTAACAATTAGCAATTACAGTTAGTATAGTGTGACCTTGAAAGACCAGAAATATGTGTGGTATACAAAGAACCAAAGTGTTTGAAATATGTTCCTATTCATTGCCCTTTAATATTAGCATTTTTAAACTAATTTTTAGAAGAAAAATATATTTTCAGGCTCAGTCTCAGGCAAAACTTGGTAACATCAACATAAAAGGAAGATGAAATAGGAGGGGGATATCATGAGATGAATAGGGAAATAAATGCAAATATCCAGCATGTGCAAGGATCACATATGGGACCAGGTTTATTTTGGGTTTCTGTTGGCCAAGGTCAGTAACGTGAGAGTTGCATGATACAAGAAGATCAGTGGACTCCTACCCTCTGAGGTGTTTGCAAGGGTGTGTGCATGGAACTGTTCGTTCCACATTGTTTTGAAAGACATCAACTGATATAGGGTTTTTATGGTGGGGTTTTATTTGGTTGATTTGTTGTAGCTTTTGTGTATTTTCTCTTTTCTTTTTACCTCCCATTGACCATAGAACCATAGAATATATTGAACTGGAAGGAGCCCATCAGGATCATTGAGTCCAGCTCCTGCTCCCTGACATTGCAGCACAGAACAGAATTAATTGCTCAGAAGCAGAAAGGGGCAAGCTAATAAGAGATCCAGAAGGTAGATTTAGAATAAGATAAATCAGTGGAGTAAAAAAAGCAAAGAGAAATTGGATATTAGGCCTGTGCCAGATTTGTTCTATTATTAATCAACATTCTGGTTCTCTAAGAATTAACCAAATTTTGCCATCTGTTCATCATCAGTCATGGAAACCATTAAAAGCAGAGCAATGTAGGTATTTGCACTTAACCTGAAATAGAAAAGACCCTTAAATTCTTTTCCTTTTCATGTAGAAAAATGGAATAGGAAAGTTGTTAATTCTGCAGCAGTTTAAGTTGGATAATTGAACAGACAAGAAAAGAAGATTGAATTAAGGGGAAGTTGTGGGTACCTCTTTTGCTTACACAGATACTCCACAGCTCTTTTGAGAGGTGATTTGGCAAACAATCCTCACCCTCCCACTCTCCTTACTTATTTGGCTTTCTGCTTCTTTCTTTTTTTTTACCAAAAAGAAAAGAAAAATTACTCATGGTTAATTTCAGAGGATAAAGGTCTCTTAGGAAGAAGTAAATATTTAAAACATTTAAGGAACTAATACAGTGTCAGCATAGGCAGGATCAAGGCAAGGATGAATCCTGGCAATGCTCCAGAGAGAGAAAAAAAAGTCACATACTGAGAGAGACATAACCATTGGGATATGAGGGAAAATAGTTATGGTTCAAGAAAAAATTAAGTGTTTAAACACATTGAAACACTGTGAGATCACAGAGCTACACCTTTAAGGTGATTGATCTGCACTAAGATAAAAACTGACACTTTCCTTTTTTCTAAATAGTTTGAGTTAAAATCAGAAGGTCTATGCTTGATTGTCTCTTCCTTATCCAACTGTTAAATTCACCTTCCCCTCCAATTCCATTACTTTAGTTCTGTTGTGATATTTTGGTATTGCAAGAGAGAGATGGAATAAAATGCTAATATCCTGCTTTTTTGGCTATGTTGTTATTTACTTCTTAATTTTGGACCTTAAGTTTATTTTTTAAATTATTTTTTTGCATATAATAAAAAGCTAAAAGAAACAGTATAATATGTTTTAATGTTGTAATATGAAGAAACAAATCAGAACTGTTGTAGCTGCATTCTGGTCCCATGGGAACACATTAAGGAAATCATGCATAGAATGAAATTTTGACACAGTGATCTGGATTCAAATGCTGTGTTACCTCATTTTGATGATGAAGAGATTTAGTATGTTAGTTTCTATGCTGCTGATAGATGGATCTGCCTAGGCTGGTATGTTTCACAGCAGCATTTTGTCTTAATTTTCTTCCACAGGCCAGCAGAGGAATGGCAGTGAATTTTCCAAGCTTTCTGAACATGGTCCATTTTTATAGAGTAAATTGCCAGAATAAAGGCATTAAGTGGCTAAAATTCTGAAAAATGTACTAATAAATAGGTAAAACAAACCATTTACTGTTGAAAAATTTTTAAATCCTTTAATTTTCACTGTTCAATTCTACTAATGCCTCTTATTGCAATAAAAAATTATACATGTTTTGCTTAATAACAAAAATTACTCATTATATTGTGGGGGAATATATTCAATTTAACGAAACCACAAGGAAACAAGTACCTTTTTGTTGAAGAAGTGAGAAAATTCTCTTTTGTACATTATTATGCAGCCAGGAGATAACTATATTTGGCAAATTATTGAAAATGCTCACAAAATTATTTGAAATTGTGAAATAACTTGTTTCAATTTTTAGATTTCTTCTGCCATTAGAGGAGACTAGCTTCATGAATCATGTGTCATACAACATTACCTCTTGTAAGATGACAATGTTCCATATATCGCATGGTTAGAAGAGTTCCTGCAAGATCTTTGGCACATATTTTAAAAAGACCAGTGGAAATTTCCCTCATTTCTCTTAGCCATTTGCAAAATTTTGGCCTTCATCTATCTGTTTGCTCTCAGTTTTCCTCTGAATACATTAAAAGTAACTGTTTTCTTAAAAATGAGGAAGATTAATTACTTAAAATTTGTAAAGCCCCATGAGATTATTATTATGTTGCAAAAGCAGCATATTATTCCCTCCTTCTTTAGGATTAAGATACACATTAGTGGTTCATAAGTAATACCAAAGATCTCTAAATCCCATGAGAACAGAATCTATTTTTTCTCTATAATCTATAACTGTAAATATATTTATAACTTTGATCATTGTAGAAGTGCTCGAAACAAGTTGAAACAACCTTTCCGCATCAAGTCAGAAGACTGCTTCAGAGCAGAAAACCTGAAATAGACCACCCTACTGATTCTTAACATCTCTAATTTTATCCTGTCATGCTTCAGAAATCTTTTTACCTGGCCTTTCTCAAACAATGTGATGTTCTTGTTCTTTACATTATTGCCAAACACATCAAAACTCTTGAATTAATGTTATGCATAGTTGTTGTGACTTAAACTCTCTAGTTTCTGTGCAGCATGGAACTGGAATTTGAAATCTTATCTGATGCAAACAATAAGGGAAATAAAAGAATGCAATATTTTTTTGTTTAAATATTTTTTTGTTTTATGTTTAGGCTTTGCAGAAAATGTGTTAATCATCTCTACTGTTTTAATCTGCAATGATTCAGTTATGGGACACATGAAGGTAGTTTTATTGTGTATTTTAAATGTTTTATTTTATTCATGAATCAGAAGAAGGAGTAGCATGTGAAAACATTGTGTCATGTTAGGTATTTCCTATATAACAGCAGAGAGTGGGGATGTGGGTTCAGTCTACAAATAAAATGCCTACAAATAATTCTAAGAAAAAGGAAGGAGTATTGTTGAGACAGTGACCTTGCATTTAAAGGCTTGGAGCTACACAGGTCAACCTCAAGCCCCTGTTGAAGGCCTGTTCATAACCTCAGTTTCTTAAGAACACAACATGAAGCTGTATTGTAGAAAAAAATACCGCATATCTAAATATATATTTTTTACCTATGATAAAATTATTTTATATACATATTTATTTTCACAGAAGGCCATGATATAGTTGTCATTATCTTGCTTCTAAGAAAAATTTTATTAGTTTGCTTGATTATTTTTAAGCACAAAATTTCACTTTTGTGAAAGCAGACAATTTTTTGGGCTAGATGGTGAGTCTTCGTAATTGTTTACTACAGGCACAAGATATTTTGGAAATTAATCAAGAATAAAATATTAGGTATTTAGTGAATTTTTAGTCAACTACATTCAGCTTGACAGTTTCCAGGCAGGATGTTGTTTCAGCCTTCAGAGTATAGAATAAATATAATAGCAGTCCATAAGTAGAAGATAGACATAAACAGAGATAAGCATGTTTAAATACACATAAAATATCAAATTTAAATATATATGTATAATTTAAATATATAAATAGAACTGTGAGTATAGCTGGAAGAAAATGAAAACACATTTTTCTAATTTATAAGTACTGTGTTAAAGAAAGATAGAGATGTGTCACAATGGGCTAGTCATAGAAGAAAACCTTTCTAATCAAGAGGATGTTTCGCATACAACTTCAATAAGACTTTGAAAGATCTTGTCTTTCTTGTCTGAAAATATTTGATCAGAAATGGCTGTAAGATTAATATAAGAATTTTCTTGGTAGAAAACTACAGAGGTTTAATGCACTCCAGTTTTTCTGCTACTTTAAGGAACTGCTTTTTTCTGATTCTCAAATCAAGTATCAACCTGACTTACACCTGACACTTTACCATGCTGATAATTTTTTGCATGCTGTATTCTCAGCTTGAGTAAATCAGGGTACATTTACATTGATGTCATTATCATTATTTTTATTGACTCTTGCTGAGGCCACTGATCAAAGTAAATTGATTTATAGTAACCTCTAAAGGCTGGCACAAGTGTTTTGCAGAAGTGGACAGTTAACTGGAAGGGTGCAGCTTCCCATAAGGCTTAGATTACTGGTAGTAGAATACTGACCACATCCCTTTTTTGCTCTGTGGTTTTGCCTTTCTAGAAAGTGTCAACTTAAGACTGAAGCAGAACCTTTTGTGTCTGAGAAAAACATATGTTAAGAGAAAGGGATTTAACTAGCCAGCATATTTCATATTTTGGACTTCTCTCTACTGACAGAGAACAGTCATTCAGTCTGCTACATTATTTCTGAGCCTCATTTTTTTCTTAGTTTTTCTTATCAATTTCCTACTAAAAACTGCACCCCACCAGAAGCACCCTTAAAAATGTAGCACTCTGTATGAAAAAGATCTTTGGGAAATGTTGGGAAATGTAATTTTGGTAACAGTTTCAAAATGAGCAGAATTTTTCAGGTTTGACAATCTGCAAACTACATTTTTCTCTAGCTTTTTTTACATGTTTTGGAAAAGGCATCAAAAGCTTCTTCTTTTTCTCTGACTGTCAAGAACAAATTGAAGTGTAATTATTACCTCTGCAGATATAGGAAATTAGAGAAGAAGAGTTCGATCCAGTGTTATCCACGGGAAAGTTTCATGGATTTATGGAATAGTTTGGGTTAGAAGCAACCTTTTGAGGTCATCTGATCTGATACAGGAGGGGTCTCATCAACTAGAATTTGCTCAGAGCTCTCCCAGTGATGGGATATCTACTACTTCACTGGGCAACCTGGGCCAGTGTGTCACCACCCTCTTCATAAAAAGTTTATTCCTTACACCTGAATCTAGTTTAAATTCATCCCTTACCCTGTTGCAAAAGGCCATGCTAAGATGTTTACAGACCCTAATTCAGTACTGAAAATGCTCAGAGAGTCTTCCCAGAGCCTTCTCTTCTCCTGGACCAGCACCAGTGCTTTTCCTCGTGCAAGAGGTGTTCCATCCCTTTAAGCTAGTATGCTGCACACCATTAAAGAATAGTAAGTCTTCTCATCTTTAGGCTCATTTTGTACACTTGCAGCCTCTTTGAGGTTTTCTATGCTATGGTCCAGCCCCACATGTAGTCTGGAATAAGATGTACCTTACCCAGAATTAAAAAAAAACCCTGATCCTCATTTTCTCCATAATTTTTTCCATCTTCTACAAATACTTTTGCAATTTCTGCCTATCAGAAGCCCCTGAATTTACCACTGGAAATAACACTCCTAGGTGGCAGTTGGTGTTTGGTCGACTGAAATAGCTGCATAATAGAAGGAATTGAGCAGTAGTAAATTTTTTTCTTGTTTCTTTTCAATAAATTAAATGACAGATTTGAAAGTTGAGGTTCATGATCAGTGAAGAAATTTTTGTCTACTATTCATCACAGTAGAAATGATAATGTGATAAATTTTTTCTTACTCCATCGATAAGATCCTGGTTGGTGCTGAACAGCTGTAGATTACTAGGGATAGAGTATTTTGATTATGTCTGCAATAACTACATTTTCAAAAATGGTTACAATTTGCAATTACAACATCAAAAATCTATAAGATGTAGTAAGATTTATATTTGTGCCACAGAGCTTCAATACAACTTTCAGAAGCACATATGAGTTAAAAGCTTCTGGGATTTCTGTGTGAATTTACTCATTTAGGTTCTTGGAAATTTCATTTTCCATTTATGTTTCAGATGTGGCAATAAAGGACAATGTGGTACATACAGGGAAAAGGTGGATCTGTGGGGATGAAGCATGAAGTAATTAAAAGTTCATTAAATGGGTGGAGAGGTATCTTAGACAGATGAAATAAGCCTTTCTCATTGTAAAAGAAAAATGTAAATAAATATCACATATTTGTGAATATTAATAAAAATGCACTTTGTAAATATTTCTTCTGTCATAACCCCCTATCCTTACAAGTACCTCCATGTGTTTATCTAATGATAGACCCTCAGAAGGAGAAAACTACTACTACTACTTCTACTGTCAGGTTACCATTCCCTACATCCTTCTGAGGATCTGACCTACTTTATAGATGTTAAGTAACCAACTTATTTGCTCTCTAAGTAAAATAATGAGCATTAAAATTTTAATCAGGACAGGACTAAAGTGTACAGTCAAACAGTAGCACACAGAGAATTCCTGAGGCTTTTTTCTAGCCTTACAAGCACACAAAGAGATGTCCCCCAGGGAGGTCAGTAAGGACACAGGTTCCAGAAAGTATTCAGCTTGTTTGGAATCTTGGAATCTTCCTTGTGTTCAATACTTCTTAGAACTGTAATAAATAATCCAATTCAATTTAGAAAATAATAATGTTTTCCTCCAAATTCTAATAATCCTCTGATACGACAGAGTTTTCTTCTGAAATTTAGAGTCTGCCTTAACTAAAACTCTGGTTGTGTATAGGAAATTGATCCTTATGCCCTGAGTAGCAACAATCTTGTCTGCATAGTGGGGAAGATTCTTTTCTTTAAGCTCAGAGATTAAATTAATTCACAGATGTTAATGAGATGCTCAAATTCTGACAGTGCTGATGAGGACAGAGGCAGGCTGCAAAGCAGAGCAGGCTTTCAGTGCTGATGCAGCACACCTGCAGGGCCCTCACACAGTATCTTTTTGGTAATTAGTGGTGGTGTCTGAAGGGTTTGTGCAGTGACACTGTGCCTGCTCCTTCACCATTAGGTCTCAGGGTTTGTGGATTACCTAGGGCTGTCCTCCTTGAGCACAGCCCTTGAAGCTAGTCTGCCCTGGCTAAGGAAGCTAGTCCGCTCTCTCCTTGTAGTTCAGTGGCCTTTCCCAGGGAGAAAGGAGGTGGGTTCATCTATCCACTGATCTGAAGTTTCATACAAATATTATGAGTTAAAGAGGTTTGATCTTTTAATTGCCTTGTTAGGACGCATTTTAATTTGAGGAGAAAGCACTTTAAAATAATAATTTAAAAATAAGTGTGTGTTCACCATTGTTGGTTGGGTTTGTTTGGTTGGTTTTGCAGCTTTTTTGTTTCTTTTTGTTTGTTTGGTTGGGTTGTTTTTGTTGTTGTTTTTTATTTTCTTTCTTTTTTTTATTTCTTTTGTCAAAAGCCCTGGGAATAGTTTCAATGTGGGATTTAAACACTTTTTGTATTTCTACAAAACAAAATCAAAAAACCACAACCCTACCACCACCCTCCCTGCCCCCACAACACTACAACACCCAGATCCTGAAGCTCTTGATTTACCATGACATCAAGACTTTTATGAAGAAGTTTAGATCAGAATTAAATTCCCTCTCTTGCTTCCAAGTGACCAGTTCTCTCCTATCAGCATGATAAAGAGGGAGTGGGGGTAGGGTTTGTAAAGAAGGGTAAATAGTGAATGCAGCTCTGTCTGGTTTCATTGTGTACAATTCTGGCTTTGCTGCTTTACTTGTGTCATCAGTTCACACTCTTGGGGTCATGTCCCAAAATGTAACCAGAAGTAGCATGGACTTTTTTTTTAAGAGACATGTGATGTCATTTTTGACAAGATGTTATCGTTGGTTAGGATAATTTTAACCTAATAGTTGATTCAAAAGCCTGTTTGCATAGCAAAACACTTTTGTGGCAAAAGTGATAACAAAGTCACAAATACAGTATATGAGAAAAAATGCTGTCATCAAACGAGGAGGATAATATTTACAAACTCCAAATAATCATCAAATACTTGAATAATGAGTTGATATGTGATACAAAATCCAGAAAAGGAAAGTATTCACCTACTAATTATTACCATCAGTTCAGAGGATTTATTCAAACTTCAAATTCTCTGATTCCCAATATTTATGGCAAGCATCCAGCAAACATAAGTAGGATAAGCCCGGACTCCTCTTGAGCCAAATAATAGTAACAAGAGCTGGACATGAACTGTACATTTTATGTCTTTGAAATTACATTCACACATGACTATGATCTTTCATCTGCAGACATGCATTTAATGATTACCATGAGTGTGGAGTTCTAACATTTATTATAAATTTCTTCTGAGTTCTTGTTAAGAAAGCATTAACAAAAGAAAATATCTAGAGAAATACAATTTGGCCTTAACAGCAGACAACAAACTCAGGATTCCCACATTTTCAGTTTCCCATCTTTAAAAATGTGATGTCTATACTGGGAAAATGAATAATGTTAGAACGGAGTACAATTGCATGCCATTTTCTCATCTACTGAATATAAAGAATCTGTTCATACAGAAGGCCTGTGAAGTATGAATGAAGTATGAGATGGGACCTGATTAGGACTGAAAAATATCTCTTCCCTGTGGTACTTCTACTGAACTTGGAATTTCCTGCAATCAGAAAATGGCTAATAGTTTTTCTACAAGGATAGTGAGTAGAACTACAGGACTAGGTATTTAGAAAAAGTAAAGCTATTCTTATCAGATCAGAGCTACATGAAGGAGAATTTAATATTTGTAATGTTTGTATAGAGATTTATCTCAGAGCCATTTCTTTAATTTATATTATTTCCCAGTCTAATCTAATATTTGCTTGGAATCTTCCTTGTGTTCAATACTTCTTAGAACTGTAATAAATAATCCAATTCAATTTAGAAAATAATAATGTTTTCCTCCAAATTCTAATAATCCTCTGATACGATCTGTCCCAGTTATAGTAACATGTAGTAATTTCCTTTCCTTTTCAATTTCTTTTCCCAGTTATTTTTTCTTTTCAATATATTTTTAAGAGGTTCTTTTGTTCCAAGGGTTGATAGGGCTTTCTTGAATTAATGGTTCCATCATATAATTTTCAATTTCTTTCTTTAACGTAACAGATATTACTCCTGAAAAATTATGCATAATGACTAATGGATATTAAGTGCTGCCCAGCACAAACTTTTCATTCATTCATTTAGAGATATATGTAATAGATGTCCTAATTGTTTCTTCTTGTTCAGTTATCTTGTGCAGAGCATAAAAAATATGTGGATTCCTTATCCTTTTCAGGTAGTAGAAGCAGAAGTTGCACAATTTTAATTAACACATAGGTCAGAGTAGATTCCTGATGAAATGGACCTGTTTCATCCTTCAGAGTTTCTTTGCCAGACTAAAGTTAGTATGTGGCATTTCTCTGAAAACTCCTGAGTCATTCTTACTGTTGTAATGGTTACTTTCTGTCTTGGATATTTTGAAACCTCTGGGGATCAGATTTAAAGTTAGTCCATCCAAGTTCTGGTTGATTCTAAGGTTTCACTTACTTTTCATACAAGTTAAAACCCTTCAATAATTTATCAGATTCATAGCAAGTAAGTATTGATATAAATAGCTTGGTATTTTTATAGGGTATAGTTTATTTGCCTCAGGGTTGTGGAGAGAAATGAAGGAAAAGAAGTTAAGGTTGTTAATATGAAGGGTTCATAAAATGCATATTCTAGCCATGTTTTCAGCTGGGACAGTGGTCAACCTTTCAAGCCTGGACATGGACTGAGAACTGTCTTCTTAGACCTGTACATTGAGGAGAGAGATCAGGCCATGCAATGTTGTCACCATGGCTGGTAATAGTTACTTTCTCAGCTGTAGATCTTACGTTCCATCTTCAGAGAAATTATTACATTTCTTAACCCTGTGGGAAATGCCACTTAAATGTTTTTCCAAGCAAGGCAAGCTGTATTCTAGCAGTGATGGCTCATACAAGCAATTCTTTTATAGACATTTGTTATGGTTATTTTAGCTATAAACAAACTTCCCTCTCTATGTGTTTGGCTTTCCAGAACTCCCTTGTAATGCTAAGTGGAATGCATGTTTGCTTCTCAGTTGGCTCTGGACCTTGGCTGACTTTTTACTTTACATACTAATAATGCTAAGCCACATGCTTCCAATTTATCAGATCATCCAGAGGTGTTCTCCATTTTGCTTCATTTGCCCTCTTCTTTTTCTGATGTAGATAAAGGTATCTAACTGGCTTTTGTCATTACATCCACAATTCAGGGATTTGTTTCAGGGATGTGTGGTGCTTGGAAAGTTTAGCTCAGTTTTTCCAATTTAAATCTTCTGTTTCTCTTGAATGAATCATCACTTCTGTAGCATAGTGCCTTCTCAGCACAGTAAAAGAATCAAGAAAACATTAACACAGTTTTAATTAGACTAGCTTAAGGGAACTTTTTTTGCTATAGTAATTACTTTAAGAGTACTAAGGATGCTTGTAGTTTTAAAGAGGAAAAAAGAGCAGCAAAAGTTTCAGCATAAATTGTACAACAACATAATGTAACAAGTTTGTGTGGATTTATACATTATGTGTGCAGACAGGAGCTGATCTCTACTGATATATTTTTTTGACTAGTTAAGATGTTTGGAGGCCAAATAATTTGCTAGAAAAAAAAATAGTATTTTCTATGAGATTGATTTTATAAAGTGTAAGCTCAGCAAACTGCTTCCCAGGATAGTCACGGACAGCTTGACTTCTTGGCATAATCTTATTCTACATAGTCAAACAATATTTTTCTTTCCTAAACTAAAGTAAATTTTACTTAATCAAAGTAAATTTTACTTAATATTTCTTTTTTCCTGTTGAGAGATAATAAAGAGGTCAGTGATCTGTTCAGCTGAGAAGTTCTTACTCTATTCTGCTGAAGTTTTATGTCCTTCTGCTAGGAAACTTGGTACTGAACTGTAAAACAACTATTATGATAAGGACACTACTGTTAGTAAATCATTGGATTATTATGATGATTTCCTTATTATTAAATATGGATTACAGTAACAATTAGATAGCAGTATCAGAAAGAATGTTATACGTTACAATGTTATAGGAATGTATATAATGTTATAATGTCATATGGATGTATCCATTCAAATCCATGTACCTAGGTATTAAACCAGAGAATGTTTGGTTGCTATCCTCAAATATTAAGTGTGTTTATGTCTCTCATCATAGAACAAATAGAACATTCAGAGTCTGGTTGTGACACCTGCATTTTGTGTGGTATAGAAATATAAATAGGACAGGGTTGTTTGAAAACTGCCCAAAGTTTAACACTTATTCCCAAATATCTCATCTTCCTCTACAATAATGACTAATTGTAACATAATTTTGCTTTTTGTTCATGGTGCATTAGTGACGCATTCATGTGTGCATCAAGCTGAGATGACAAAATAGAATATAATAGTCTAATTTTTCACGAGACCTAAAAGCCCTAAAAGCCTCAGGCCTGTGTTTGGAATGCAACTCCATACTCAGAATGTATGTTTGTTGCTGCTTTTGATGATGACTCCAAGAACATGATTGCAGCACCTAAATAAGCAGAAATCCCTGCGCTAGCAAAACTAAAATTGATAGACTGAGTGATCTATATTGTTGAGGAACTCACTCTTAGGTCTGGAACCATAAGGACGTATTTATGCTGCCCTACGCCTAGACAATAATTTATAAAACAAAACTAAGCCCACGGACAAACAACACCAGAAAACACAAGATTCACCCAAAAATAAGCTCTGCCAGAAGTCTCTAGCCTGTACATACGGAACCCTCATTTAACTGTCTGTGAGATATTCATTAGACATATGTGAACTTTTCCAAAACTGAGTTTGTGCTTTCAGTAGAACTTTTGCAGAATTAATGTTAAAAATATAAATGCATCTTCAAAACAGTTTTGAAAAAGTTTTCTAAAACCTAATATTTTAATTAGACTTGTATTTGATAGCTCTAATGAAAATATGTGAAAACATATCACATCTCTCAAGAATTTATTTTCCTTTCCCTGGAAACATTCAAATTATGATCCATTCTCCTCTGAGGCAAAATAAACAGCCCCACATTTTTAAATACTCCTCAGTCTGTTTGCTCTGTAAAAATTTAGCTACTCAGAAAATGGAGACCATGTAGGCCTACCCACATTAATATTCTCTTTAGAAAAACTTTGCTACCATATCACAACAACATCATTGTTGTTGCTGTCCTTTTCTTTACTTCCACCCTCATTTCCAAAAGATAACTCTAACAAAAACATACCCTGTCACAGATGGAAATTTTTAATATTTCTATTACAGCAAAACCCAGTATTTTCATGTTCATCCTTATTGACATGTTTACAGAAGACTGCAAGTTCATGTAGAGTGACCCCTATAACACGATCAGAGAGGAAACATAGCTAGACATGAGGACAAGTTACAGGAGCATACCTGCTTAAAGGTAGCTTCTCAATTTCTCAGAACATTTCAAGCCCAAAGAAAGCATAAGTGTTGCTCTAAAATTTTGAAGAATTTTGTTGTAACTCTTGCAGACCAGGCCAGGTGGTGGAAATCTCAGTGAGGAATATGGAGTCCTGCATGCGGCTTAGATCTGTCACGTCACCCTGAAATGTACATGATGATATGAAGGCTGAACAGGAAATCGTGTCTGCAGATCCATATGGCCACAATCTGCCAAATATAACGGTTGTTAAAGCTTGTTAAAAAGGTGACTGTTTCAGCAGCCTGTTGTTGCCCAGCCCTTCTGTGCTGTGTGAAGTGTAACAAAAGCATACATGTACACCATGGCATTAAAACTATAATCTCCACGGAAGGAATCAGAAAAGGTCTTATGTAGGGTTTTCTCCTTATAATGATCTCTCTCTGGGTATGCCTTTGGCATATACATGAATATCATATGGTTTAAAATCAGTCATTTTACACAGAACACAACTGTAACTCATAAAGATTGATGGGATACTTAAAAGAAAGTGCTAACCTTTTCCTAAGGTGTCTAAGTAACCTGATATCTATTTCATTAGGAACATTGAATTTATTTAAATGAATGAATCTATTCTCAGTTATTTCATGCTATATATTTTGTGCACAAGACTTGACTGGATGCTCTAGTATACAAACACAGTGCTGCTTTAATTTGGGAATTCACAGGGTTCCACTTAAACATTGGAAATATATATTGCAGAATGAAATCTTAACTAGCCATGATGAAAAATAAGATATCACTGAACACAAAAATGTTTAAACAAGGATTGACTATTTAAAAGATTGCTGAATTTTGCTTTAGTGACTCCGTTGTGGACTTTCATAAAAAAGTCATTTAGAACTGCCATTACAAACATGAAGAACAGACCCTCAAGTCTTAACCTACCTCAAATGGTCATTTGAAATATGAGTATTTTTTTTCAAATAACTGATTAAATGTAGTTATTTTAATATTTAGATATTATGGAGAAGGAAAGAAGAAATTTTCTGTATCATTATTTTATCATTTAAATATGCGGTGTTTGACTTCTTTCTTCTACCCATCATCCTTTTCACCTCTGTTTTGGAAACACTGTTACTGAGGACTTCTGCCCAGAGCCTTTCATATTAGCCTATACCAAGTGAAAAATAGTTTTGGATATGTTCACTGCACATCAAATTATACTCTGATCCTTTCCATTCCTTTTGGAAATGCTTCTGTTTTGTGAATCCATTGCAGCAGTCTTTTGTACTGCGTACGGGTAGGCTGGTTTTACATGGAGTAATCCTTTGGGCTAACACATGTCATGCTGCAGTGGAGATCTGATCTCATGGAAATGCAAAGAGCATCAATGAACTCTGTCATTACCCAGCTGTCTTAAATAGTGGACCCATGACTTCCAGTTTTGGGTTCACAAAGGTATTAACTGGAGAAGGAAGCTGTAGGAATCCAATATGTGTGCTGATAATTTGATACAAACATAAACAACAATTGATGAGACACCACTTGACAGAAAATTATTTTGGAGATTTATGTAACAAACACAGGAATTACACAAAAAACCTCTGGTCTGTAAACAGACATGAAAACTGATCTGGTGTATGCAGAAACACTAGTTTTACTTCTTGTGTTGAACTCAAACAACTAGAGAATATTTGATTTTCAAATATTTTATTTTATAGTCCTCTAAAGTGGGAAAGCGGTATCAATTTTTTTTTATCTTTGAAAGAGTGAAATGGAAAAAACAAGAAGAGTTCTGCTTTTAAAGTTGAAGACCATTGATGCAATGAGAAAAATGGAGAAAGCAATGTTCCAGTGACAAGCTGAGTGCATACATGATGGGGTAAGATAGTTCAATGTACCACCCCTTGAATATTGCTGGATCTGAGTCAGTAGGTTCTACAGTACTTGGAGGAGAATAAGAACTAGTATCTTTCAGCCATTACTAGCCCCAAATACTAGCCTAAATTGTTTCTTGTATCTGCCTTGCTACTGTGACAGCTATCTGGATAAAAACTTGATATTGCTGTGTAGGTTCATGGGTGCATTATAAAGATGTAGTTCCTCTAATAAACTGTTAGAAAAACATAGAGAATATCACTATGATATGATTGCTGTTGTCATCAGAGTGCATTTTTTGTTAGTCTTTATGGAAAGCAAATAATTTAGTACTCAACTTTCTCAGGGAAGAAAGCCTAATGTGAGTAATTACTGATTAATCAGTTCAAATACTAAGAAATGACTGGAACAGATATGATCCATGACACACTCACTTACTTGTGTAATTTTTACTGGTTTGTATTTTGCAGTCCTTTACAACCATTTCCTAGTTTCATTGAGCAATCACTGTTTATTCTCTTCACCATTCCAGATCCATCTTTGCAAACCCAACTGGAAATCCCTATTAATTAGGGAAAAAATAAGCAAATAATCAATCAGCTGTACCAGATTACAGTAGCATGCTTTCATAATCAAATTGGAGGAGAGGAAGGAAAAATCCTTAACAATTCATGAAGTAGGTAGTAAATCTAACTGACAGAAGATAAACTTCTCCAGCATTGAGGCAATGAAAGTGGTGTTGATCTATATAGCTACAGATGTGGCTCCAGGGTGCAATCTGTCCAGCTGCTCAATATCAGTGCTGCCACATGGACACTGCAACAGGGAAGATAAATAATAAACCTCTTAGTCAAAGAGATACATACAATTGGCAGCTGCTAATTTTCACACCAAAACCCTACTGCTTCCTGTTGTTAGGGAAAGAAAGTACTTCTGTTAGCTATCTGAAGAACACAAATAGAGGAAGAGGGAAGACCTCATTGTTATATGTCTTCGGTAAGTGAGGAAGGATTTTGCAATTTAATCTTCTAGTTTACAGTTGGTTATACCAAAGAATGCCCCAAAAATGTGGCTCTGCAGGAAATTCAGACTGAAGTTCAAAGTTTAACGCCACTGAAAACAAACTTAAAGAAAGCTGTTTACCTTGACAGTATGATTTCTGCTTTATGAGGCTGGCAGAACCTCATGTGCTAGTCCACCAAATTCAGGATATCAAAGGAGATAAGCCATTTGTCTTTCCTCCATGGTTAACCTAGAGGAAGTCAGTACAATGATCTTGGTTACAAACCTGAAGCATGTGAAAGATTCACGTGCAAGCAGTTCATTTTAGTAGATGTGTGATTATTAATGAACAGACAAATAGTTATAGAAGCCATCGCAGGCTTCCTGTGGGATGTCTTAAAAACTTATATGACTGAAATAATTTCAAGATGCATTTCTGGAGACTAAAGCTCTTTATGGCTTCCCCACAGAAACATAGAAATCTTAAATCCAGTTATTAAAACTTGGATTTATTGATGTAAATTTTCTAATCTCAGAAACCAATTACTAAATAATTTTGCCATTTTCCCCTTTGTACCTCTTATTGAAGAAGGGAAAAATAAACCTTACATATTTTTAAGGAATTTATTGTGTTTAAAAAAACTTTGTTTTCTGTGATCCAGAACAAATCACTGAGAGGCTTGCTTTGCTAGTTAATAGGAGATCACATTTGATCGATTAATGAGGTTCATCTAAATAATGTTTCTCCCTTAACTTTGTCTTAGAGCAAGAGCTTGAAAAGCTCCCAGTGTAAACTCACCTAGAATGAGTGTGGGCTTTAAAAACTGAATAATAAAATGAAATCCTCTGGCAGGCAAGTGGAAGCATTCTGCCTGCAGTACTGTGTTTTCTGATGCCATCCAGCGAGATAATGAATCCATGTCTATGAAAGTTGATTAATTAATATTTCATTGAGTCAGCTTCAGTACAATTCATGAACTGCCCCTAGAAATTCAATAAGTGGATTCAATGAGATGCAGAGCTTAACAAATCTGGAGCACAAAGTAAAAATACTATGAGTTGGTAATTACCAGTGGAATTTGCTGTGTGAAGTGAACCTTGGCAAAAGCATTTTATGTGTGCATTTTATCTTCACAAAAGCCTAAACAAAACAGCTGCAAACATGTGTACACATGCAGACCCAGAGAGTGATACTAAAGCAATGCTGACCTGGATGGAGTTCTGATAGGCAAAAAAATAAAAATTACCTCTTAATGGTTTTACTTGTTTGAAATTTAAGGTGGAGCTGAATTTGTGGTTTTCAGTGGTAGCTGTCTTTATAATGGGCTCTTGCTACATAATACTTCAGCCTTGGCAGATGTACTGCAGAACCGAATGCACACATTGTGATACAAGCCTCACTTTCTGTCTCCGTTGTGAAGTCTGTGGGAAAAAAGTTTTACTCAGCAGCATACAATGAAGCTTGTTATTTTGCTACATTTTGTTCAATCAAAGGGTGTGGGACAGATGTGAGCATTTAAGCCATCTTGGAAGAATGGATAACCGTTGAATATGATACATAGCTGAGGTTTTGGGTCAGAAAAACATACGTGCCAATAGCTCAATTCACCATGCAGAGTTGACATAAAAGGGACTGATTAGGAAAAGAGATTCAAATTACCTTGTCGACTAAGTAATTGGTCTCTGAGTGTTCCTAAAAAGGGACTGATAAATAATTTTTTTTTCACTTTGTATCAGTGTCTCCAAGACCATGTCTGACTAACCTATATTGATGTCTTTTAATTAAATCATGCTTGATACGCTTATGCTGCAGTGGTGCGTACTGAGTTGCATGGTAGACATTCCAGATAAAGTAATTATGCTATTTGTCACTGTCATGATTAATGTGTGACAGCTGTTATGACAGCTGTGCCACTGTTTTGTCACAACACTATGTTCATCCATAACAAAATTAGGTGTCTCATCCGAAGGTACGCAGTTGCTACTATTTTCCTAAGAAGTAAACAATGAAAAAAACTGAGAAGGAATATTACATGAACTCTGACAAATAAGAGAAATGACATCTCTATTTTTTCCTTAAATGATGCTTCCTGCATTGGAAATGCAGATAGCTCACCTTTTGCAAACAAGCTGTCATACAGAGCCAATCCACAACTAATCTAATAAACAAGGTCTGTCTGTGTGGAAGGACTGCTTCATAATTTGAATTTACCTTGTCAGGCAAGGCTTTAGATGTTATCTAAATTACCATTGGCTGTTACAGTCAGGGAGGGGGGGTTGGGAAAGGGAGAAGTTGGAAGAAAAAGCAAATGTTGTAAATAACAGGGCTGGAGGGGTACATCATCCTCTCCATTAGAGCCAATCAAGCAAAGCAAAACTAATAACCTCCTCTGACACATGCACACCTCCAATTGCTTTAAACTAGTTGCAGTCCAACTCCAAAATCTATCTTAAAACATCTAATTAAATACTGTTATTAATGTTACCTATTGTTTCTTATGAATCACTGAAACTGGATTGTAACAATTAAAGAAAGTGATGTGAAGAGACAGATGGTTAAAAGAAAGCATTGTTTCACTATCCTAGAAGTTTTGCTGACATGCTCATTGTGCATGCTGTTTAAGTACAGAAAAATATGCTTTGGCTTCTGTTCTCTCAGAGAAACTGTGAAACATGAGTTTTAGAGTAGGAAAGCATGTATATTGCCAAAAATGAAGATTTAGTAAAAAAGTTAGAAAGAACATGTCTATTTAAAAGCAGGAAAGGTTATTTCTTTTTTTTATAAACTCAATTGTAAATTATAAAAATCTTTTAATTGCCTCCCATTTTCTCCACAACTTAATTTGGATGAGACATACATGGTGTATTTCACTGCCCTAAACTGCTTTCAGAAGAGGAAGAGTACCCATGCTGTTAATTGTACTTTATCCCACTAGTAAACATTTTATGTGTTGCTACTACACATTTTATGTCAAATGTGACAAGCACTGTGTAGTGCTTTTTGCAGCTCAGTACTTATATCTGAGTAATTGGTCTTTGAGTGTTACTAAAAAGGGACTGATAAATATTTTTTTTTTTTCATTTTGTATCAGTGTCTCCAAGACCATGTCTGACTAACCTATATTGATGTCTTTTATCTACACAAGTGCATCTTTGTTCCTAATTGGTGAGAGAAGATGCAGGTTCAACTAAATCAGTTCAAAAGATTATTTAGTACAGAGATAGATTTTCTTTCCAATGATAATTTCAAGATTATGCAAAGAAAGAGGTTTTCTGTCTGTTGGAAATAAAGAATGTCATAAGTAATATTGTGACATGAGTGTATATATTTATGTGTTGAGTGAATGGCTTAATATAATTGGATAAATCTTAGATGGGAAAAATCATTAAGTTAAAATCTCTGCATTTTAAATACTTTTCCACTTCTTCTTGGAAATGCATGTGAGATCATTTTAATGTAATATTAATGTCACTGGTCATAAACACAGTAGAGCATGAGAGATACATACATTAAAAAATGTGCTTACAAAATTAAAACACAATCCCAGGTTCATATGCTTCATGTTCTGGTATTTTTAAAAGGCTATATATAAACTCATATAACAAATGAGAGTCATTGCAGTATTTGCATAGAAAGTGATAAATAACAGGTGTGTGCAATCTTCCTATGAAGATATAGATATATTTTATAGTTATACTTCTTATTAGTCCTACTCTAAAGATAAATTTATCTCTTCATCATCTCAACATTAATTGTAACAACAGTTGGGAAGAAACTGTTCTGATGAGTATCAATCTGAACAATCCACTATTTCAGATTAACATAATTTAAAACTAAAACTTATTCCCTTCCCATTTTGCCTACAAGCATTGAACATTTGCTGTGGCAAAGAAAGCTTCCTAAGCTATTCAGTACTATTCAAAAATGTAGAAGAATCCTCCTTGAGAGAAAACACTTTCCACAATACAAATATGCAACTTTAAATAACAAAACCACCCTCAAATCAAGCTAGGCCAAGTATGAACTTTATTGAGGGCATCAACTACACTTTATTTTTATTTACACAATGAACAGATTTTTTTCTTTTTAATTTTCTACCTGCAGCTCACTAAAGGAAATGCTTTTCCCTTTATTTCCCTTTATTTCCCTCTGAATCTGGCTTGGAAATTAAGTTTTATCTAAGCATTTTCAACTCTTCAGAAAGATCTACTGGAAAGGTGATCTTGATCAACCCACTTCCACAAATTTGTTCAAAACTATTCAAACTATGATGCTTACATGTAGAAATTGTTATAGAGATGCGCCCTAGCACATACATAACAAAGAATATGAATCTTTACTACAGACTGTTGCAGAGCTTTCTATGCATATGGAGGGACTTTGAAACCTTCCCTGTTAATTGCTGCTTACAGTCAACCTACCAGTGTGATCCTATCAGAAAGGCAGAAGGATAGATACAAGCATAAGTGGTTCAAGGAGGCAATGTATTTGCATAAGATGAGTCAACAGTTGAAGAACAGAACCCATTTCTAGTGACATTTGTCAGTAACATTTTTCATTTATATTTAAACGATGTTGTCACAAGTGTGTGCTACAACAAGGTTGCAGATCCAGCTTTCTGCTGACATTTGTGACTGAACTGTTTCAAATGTTTGAATGTACTGAGTCATATTGTTGTTATTATTATGTGTGCAGACCGAATATAATGTCTTACTTACCCTTAGGGTGAAATGGAACAGAAGGTGCAGCATTGGCAGACACAACTCTCTGAACACCCAGCCTGACAGTGTCAGGATTGCTGTCTGGGTCTAACAAAGAGGAAAGAGATTTTACTGCAGTGGGACCAATGTATTGATTTCCATGAGCATTGGCAGGATTCCTTCCTGAGTGCTGTGTCATTACTTTCTAACTTACACTGTTGTCTGCATTTTGTGTATATTGTATACCCCAAAAAAGGGAGTAAAAAGGTACCATCTCCTGAGAGAAGCCCAACTCTGTCTATCTTCCTTTCATTTTTGTCATCTTAGGGCAGCACAGAACAAGGGTAACTAAACATCTTAAAGTGAGCTGATTTTCTGAAGGATGGAATGCAGCCAGAGTACCCACTCTTTTGGGAGAGGAAAACAGAAAACAAGTCTGCATGTGCTATGCTTGGGAACACAAGCAGTTTTTGAAGATTATTTTAACAATTTACTTTTAGCTGAGGTAATACAAAAAGGAAGAAATGATCCACGTTATATACTTGTGTGCTTGAAATTTTCATCTGGTCCATAGAACAGACTAGAGAAAATCTAAAAAACTACAAGCATGTGATGAGAATTAAGAGGTTCTGCTGTGTAATCACTACTAAATGAAATAAACTATTAATTACAAAAGTAAAATATTTTACTTGTTCAGAATGTCTGCTCGTAAAACTATAAGGTTTGATAATCAAATGACAATGGACTGAAAATAAAGGGCACATTAAAAATATTTTAATCTGATTTTAAAGATTTTTTTAAAGTAATGATAATCCCATTTGGGATTAACTTTGTAGGAGCAAGAGAGTAGAATTTGAATGTATTTAATAGGAGGATGCAATGAACAGGCTACATTTAACTAGTGACATGTTAAGTCTAGGAAGGAAGTGTGAGGGACGGTGGAATTTAGGTGGGAAACAGCTTCTATAAATCTCTGTTTAGCAATTCAGAGCGCAATAAAGGAAACAAACAAAAAATTCAGAAAAAATAGCCAAATATAATTTTGGTACTAATAGACTGATAAATTTAATAGACTATGGATTTAGATGCTTTAACAGAACACGAATGGACATCAAACTAGAAGAATTAGTTTTCCTGTGCTTCTCCTTGCTTCAGTTTGCAGACATTCTTAGACAGCAGGAAGACTGATAGCATGTAGTGCCTGTGTGTTGTTCAGACAAACTTAGGAAAATATACATAAACCAAACTAGAAAGACTGTTTCTGAGGTGAAAAGTAGAACATCATCTATGTATTCATCGGTTCAGGGATTAAAATGGATTTTAACAGGAAAACACCATCTCTGATTATTGGATAAAGATTACTAGCCTTTCTCAAATAATATAGGTTACTCTGATTTCTGCAAGTAGTTTGTAACTGGTAAATCCATTTTACCATCTGGCTAAACATAAATAAAATAATAGGATCTAGTTATTTGTTGTGTAGAGCAAGAAACTATATATGGCATAAAACCCACAATTCAATAGAGCGAAAATTTTTGCATATTTTCAGGCTATATTGAAGTCAGTAATAAAATATTTTATTTTAAAAATTAAGTATTAGCCTAAGTATCACTTTCATGAGTTCAGAGAGGATAGGCTTACATCTCAAAATGCATGCCCTTCATGTTGCAGAATATTGTGACTTTAGGTTAGCTGACAGGGAAAGTGAGGCCATGAGAGGCTGGCACTTACTCTGTGTACAAATGCAGAGGAGACCAAAGAGCTGTGGAAGTAGGCACCACATACTGTTTCCCTGAGGTTGTAGGAAATAGCAGCAGTGAAGGGAGGCCCTTAGCAAGCAAGTCACAGCACACTGATCATGCAGAGGAGGAAAAGCATCCTCATGGCTGGCATTGTTAATGAGGAAATTACTGTTTCCTGACCTTGACTTTCTTGAAACCTTGCTGTTTGGAAGTCTTGAAGATTTGAAATATTTTCTGTTAGAATCAGAGAAAGGGGTGGGTGGGGCTGGGGTAGGACTGCGTTGCTTGCTGTCTTGTTTTCCTCTTAGTAGATACAGTTTTCTCTTAAACTTCAGCCAGACTTGTGTTAGTTTTATAGATAATGACGAAGTCTGAGGATTCCAACACAGAGTGACCTTTCATACTGACCACTTGTTCATGATCTGGTAATTAAACATAGAGAATTCCTGCTCATTTTGTCCTTGCCTACTCTTACTGAAGACTCAAATGCTAATTGCTCTCAGCTAGTTTCTTGGTGAAGAGGCATACCCTGTTATCTTGAGATTTTAACATTAAGAAGCAAAGCCACAGAGTCCATTGTATAGGACTAATCTGTTCCCAAGGTTGACGAGCATGTACTATAAAAAAATATAAACATTTTCAGAGAATCATAGAATATGCTCAGTTGGGAGGGACCCAAAAAGATCATCAAGTCCATCTCCTGGCACTGCATAGGACCATCCCAAGCAGTCATACCATGTTCCTGAGAGCATTGTCCAAATGCTTCTTTGAACCTCCCCTGTCACAGGGGCCTTTCAGTCCTTTCCCTCAGATCCTGTCACTGGTCACCTTAGCAAAAAGATCAGCGCTTGCCCCTCTTCCTCCCCTCACAATGAAATTTTAGGCTGCAATGAGGTCTGTCCTCAGTCTCCTCCAGGATGAACAGATCAAGTGGCCTCAGCTGCTCCTCATACAGCTTCCCCTCAAGGCCCTTCACCATCTTTGTTGCCCTCCTTTGGATGCTCTCCAACAATTTAATGTCTATCTTACATTTTGGCACTCCAAACTACCCCCAGTACTCGAGGTGAGGCTGCCCCAGCTCAGAGCAGAGCAGGACAATCCCCTCCCTTGCCCAGCTGTGATGCTGTGCCTGATGCCCCCCAGGACAGGGTTGGCCCTCCTGGCTGCCAGGGCACTGCTGACCCATGTTCAACTTGCCAGGACCCCCAGGTCCCTTCCCATGGCTCTGCTTACAGCACCTCATTCCCAGTCTGTGCATACATCCAGGGTTGCCCCATCCCAGATGCAGATTCCAGCACTTTCCCCTGTTGAGCTTCATATGGCTGGTGATTGCCCAGACCCCCAATTTGTGGAGGTCTCTCTGCAGGGCCTCTCCCTGCCCTGGAGGGAGTCAACAGCTCCTCCCATTTTTGTATCATCTGCAAACTTGCTCAGTATCCCTTCCAGTTCCATGTCCAGGTCATTTATGAAGATATTGAAGAGCAGAGGGCTGAGGATGGGGCCCTGTGGAACCCCAGTAGTGACAGGTCCCCAGTCTGATGTTACCCCATTCACTGTAACCCTTTGTGCCTGACCCGTGACCCAGCTGCTCACCCATCCCATGATGTGTTTATCCGGCTGTGGGCTGCACATTAGGTCCAGAAGGATCCTGTGAGAGACAGTGTTGAAGGCTTTACTAAAATCCAAAGAGATCAACAGGCTTCTGTTGATCAACTGGGTGAGTTACCTTGTCATAAACGGAAATCAGGTTTGATAAGCAGGATTTTCCTCTCTTGAAGACATGCTGGCTGTGACCAATGACTGTGCTGTCTTTCAGATTTTTTTCAATACCTTCCAGAATAATTTTAGCTATTTTCCAGTTTTATGCATTGTGCAAGATATGTCTTAAACATTGTAGATAAGCTATTTTATTCATACTTTTTGTTTCTCCTTTCATAAAAAAAATATATATATAGTTCCTGAAGTCATGCTAAGTTTAAATATTATGTTTACATTTTCTCACTTTCTTTAGGAATGTTGGGCACTGATGTTGTGATTATGTATGTATTAGTCTTTAATATTGTAGGTAATTTTGAAAAATAAGACATATTTGACCTGGAGAAAATGCTTGGTTAATGAACCAGATTTCTAATACTACATCTAGATCTACTTCCATGGCATGATGTTATGTTGTGTATAATAGCATAATACCCTGAATGATTGTTAAAGAAAATGAAGAGCATGAGTCAGAAAAGTTAAGGAATCTATTAATTTTAATTATTTATGCATTATTTTTCAAAAACTTCTCAGCAAATCACCAACCTTATCTTAAGGCAGAAGGTGATAAAAGTGATAGACTACTCTAGACCATAAACCCCTAATGTGTTTTATATGTGTTAAGGACTACAGAAAGTGAAAGATCAAACATACAGCCTCTGAAGTAGCTCTTCTCCAGGTGATAGTTTTCAGCCTCTGAAAAGTTCAAAACAACTACATTTATGTCAATATTTAAGCCCCCATGAGTCTTCATATGATTCTCGAAATAGTGACCAAAGCCTAAGTTCAGCTGCTACTAATTTTGTCCCAAATTCAAAAATCAACTCTTTATTGTTTTTAATAAAGAAATCATTTTCTGTGAGATGATTAATGACTGTGATGACCTGTGATGTCCCAATGACTGGCAATGAAGACCATGTGTAATACTCTTATGTGATGGTTGCTTTTTTATCCACTTCACAGTACCCATGTACTTTCAGGCACATTAATCTCACAGTTTATTTCCTGATTACCACAATATAATATACCCCTCTGTAAACATCCCCTAGTTTTGTAATCATGAGCCAAATGTTTTTGATACATTTTCCAATTCCTTTTCCCTCTCCACCAAAACCTTGAAGACTGCTATTTCCTATGGAATACCCTTTGTGCAACAGGGTTTGTAACACTTTCACACACTTATTATACCTTCTTCTAGTGCTCAGGCTGTGTGGCATCCTCCCAGTCTTCTAGGGTGCTTTGTGAAAGGCTGCCAGTCGGAAATTGGTGTCAGTCAAATTTAAGTCAATGTCAGGACTGTTATGCAACAGTTGCTTCCAAGTTTTACTTTAATATCTGGGGTTTGTGTTACTAATATTAAATAAAAATTCTTTGCAATGAATTTTAAATGAAGAAAAACTTCTCACCAGAGAGTTTTTAAAAGCAGCTAACAGTTGTTCTCTTCCCTCCCTTCCCACTCCTTTTTAGTAGAAGTGCTTTAAATTATATATTAACCAAAAAGGTAAACAGAATAAAATGGGCAATTAAATATTAATGGAAGATGTAGTGGAATTGTCCTGTGCAGCACTTAAAATGGCCCGAATGATTGAGCTGTGAATTGCTCTCCCTTAGGTATTGAAAAATTCATCAGCACTATTTAATAAATGTTCGTATTCGTAGCCACTCATGTTTACACTACAGCACTTCCAGAAGAGTGCTTACTAAAGAAAACATTTTAATGGAAGGTGAACTTTTCTGTACAGTGAGTCACCTTAAATTATACAGACTGTGTGGTAGAAGAGACAGAGAAATCTCTGAACAGATAAATGAGAAGCACGCATAAGTTAAGACCATTTTTCTTAAAGAGAACTGCCCATGAATTGTAAAGGGCTTTCTAAATCTGAAGCTATTTTGAAGCATTTAAAAATTCATTTTGTTTGCATTTTAAAAATATTTAACCTTCACTACCCATGTGAAATCATCTTCTATGATGACTTTTGCTAAGGACACCGCTATTACTGGAATGTCACCTTGTTGACCTAAAGGAAAGGAAAAAGTGGCAAAACTAAACTTGCATCACAAATCAATCCAGTGTTGAAGTAGTTCTTCTCCAGGTGATACTCTGTAGACTCAATTTGCATATGCAGCATATTAACACTATTAAAATATTCATTAGCAAATTTACTGTGTTAATTAATGAATTCACACCAAAACCATAAAAAATAAACATGAAAACTCTTGAGTGCTTTTTATATTAACTAGTTAGGTTGTAAAAATGTCTGTGTTTTATAGGAGGATTTTTGCCTTGGTGTGGGGTTCAATGTGTGCTGAATCAACCTGAAAGCAGCTGGTCTTAGCCTCTGCCTCAAATTCTCCCATTGCCCCCACTCTCCAGACACATAGGGAAGAAAACTACCTGCTTCCCAGAGAGCCACAGTGGTCATGCTCTCAGAACCCCAGCAACTGCAGCATGGTCTGCCTTTGCATTCTTCTTCAGGGCATGGATCCTTTGCCTTTTTTTATAATTGTTATTTCTTTCATTAGTATGTTCAAGTCTGCAGCTTAGGGGAATGGTGGAGCTGGCCATAGCACATGTTCAGGTGCCCCATGAGCTCTAGAGCAGTGTGACCTGTGTCTATCATCCTGTTATTAATGCAGCAAAGGTCCTTCTGACCTTTGTGACCCTCTAGTTCTGCTTATTACTTCTCCATACAAAACACAAGATATTGTGTGGTTTTGGGGTCCGGCTAGCTGCTGGGGGCCCCAAAACTGGGTGGGTGCCGGCGGGTCCCCTCCTCGGCGTACGCTGCCGCGGCGGGATCCAGCCGCGGTCACACGCACTCGCATCCCCGGATGTTTAAGAGGACACAGCCGAACAGAGGGGTCTCGGGAGGCTCCGGTGAAATGCCAACAGGCTTTATTTTCGGGAAGTCCGAGGGTGACGACGGGGGAGGAAAACGGGGTGCAGCTCTGTTGAAGGCTGCCGGAGTAGGATTGCCGAGCCCCGAAGCCAAGCGGGACTTAGGTTTAAAAAGGGGAACGGAGTAGGTGGGCTCGGGGGTGCCCTTTGACCACTAGGACGGGGGTACAGGGGTGGTCTTTTGTGGGGTGACTTGAGTACACCAGTCGAAAACCGGGGACAGGGTGGCCTTTTGGGGAGAAATCCAATGGAAAGGTGGAGAGCAGGAAACTTTCTAGCACAAAAGTTATGTTTTACATTTGATTGATTGCTTCATCCCAGGGTGTCCCAGCTTCATAACCTTTGCCCCCTCCCCACACAAGATATCCCATGGCGGTTCAGTTTAGCGCACTCTGGCTGATCTAGGCAAGCACTAGGGAAATTTTGACCAAAATATTTCCCTCCATGGGAAGTCGACTCTAATTTTGCCGTGCAGGTTCACACAGTAACTAAGGACTTGTCTTGGAAAATGGATGAAGTTTAGAAAGAAGTAGTAGTTTCTCTTATGAGAATTTGGGTGCTAAAGTGGCACGGTGGCAAGTTTATACTTCTAACAAAGGATGTATGTGTCAGCCTAGGTTTGTTGATTATTTCATAAGAGAGACACTTTATTGAAGATTAGCATGGTTGGAGGCAAGATTTAACTGAGTTGCTCTGCTAGGGGAAAACTCAAACTTCACAAATGCTTTCTCTAGCATGTGCTTTTCATATGGAAGTTAAGACAAATTCAAGCGTTTCAAAATTCAGACTTGGTTTTGATGAAACATTCTCAGAGGCTAGGAGATGCTAGCAACAGTCATCACAAAACAAGGATAAGCTAATTTTTTTATAGTGCTGGAAGGATAAACTTCTCAGCTCAAAGAGTTGCCTAGTGGAGATGTGTCAGACAAACCAGCTCTAAGATATCCCATCTCAGTCACTGTCATAGGGAGTGATGCACACACCAGCAAAAAAGCAGCAGATGGTTTCAAACATCTCATGAAACAATGGAAGTTGAAAATGTTTGCAAACTTGAGAAAGTCTTGTTTATTATTTCCAGTTCTCTTAACTGATTCCCTAAAATGAAGAGTGCCTAAAAATGTTATGCACAGAAGCTTTTGAAATAATCAAGATTATTTTATAGGTGCTTTAAAAAAACTCTTCCACAAAACATCTTGTTGAAAAGAAGTATATACTAAGTCCATTAATATATTTATTAAGAACATGGTGTGGGGTAAAAAAACTCAAAGACAGTTAAGATTTATTCTTCAGTGGTAGCTGAGAACAGCACCTGGGAAAGGATTAAAATAAAGTGTTTCTCAGGGATTAAAACCAATCCTTTTACAATTCTTTTGGTGGAGATGTTAAAGGAAACTATAGTGGGGTATAGAGTTGCAGAAAGCTGAAGGGCAAGTACTGGTCTCTTCACTCTCATGACCAGCAAAAGCATTTGAGAAAATGGCATGAGGCTGAGTTGGGTTAGATTAAATACTAGAAAAGAGATTTTACCTTCTTGGTGGTTGAGTTCTGGAACAGGCTCCCCAGGGAAGTGATCACAGCACCAATCTGACAGAGCTCAAGAAGCACCTGGGCAATGCTCCCAGGCACTGAATGTGACTTCTGGGATGTCCTGTGCAGGACTGGGAGTTGAACTCGATGGTCCTGTTGTGTCTGTTCCAACTCCGCATATTCTGTGATTCCGTGACTACATAGTTTCATGTCATGTGCTGTGAGCTCACATGTGATGCAGTAGGGTCAATACCTTGAGGAATAAGGGAGAGGGGCAAAAGGTCTAAACCAAAAAATTTTTACACAAAGATCCCTTGTTAAAGACTTTTAATATTTTTTGTTTTCTTCATAGGTGTACCGGGAAAAAGGGACATCTGATTCAGAAGTAGGGCAAATCATGATATTGTTACATATGTTTTGCAGCTAACAACAAAGATACAGACTTACACTGACTTTCATTTGGTGAGGCTGGGAAGGGTTCTTCCTGTTTTATTTGGACAAAATTTTAGTGAAAAATTTGATAAGCATCCTGCCTTTTTAAGCCCGCTTGTTACTATGGAAGATATCCTCTACTATCTCTAGCAGGCTGAAATGTGGAAAGTTGGGGTTTGGGTTTTTTTTGTTTTTTTTTTTTTTTTGAAAGAAGGGTGGAAAGAACTGGTACCAGCCCATGACGATAAAGTCAGAACTCTGAAAGATTTAATGGAAATGGGTTTTAATGGCAATTATTTCCTGTGAGAAAGAATTGGCTTGATTATTTTTTTGATCACCTAGGTAGGTAGATGGATACTGGCAGGAATTTTCCAGCCTTATTTATGGTGAAATACTGGGTCAGTTCACTGAATCTTCTTGCCTTTCTTCTTTGCAGGACTAGGCAACTTGGTTCAGTAGTTTTTGTGAGGATTTTAGAAACTTCAATTTCACATGAGTGAAAAGTTGAAAGAGTTTTTTCTCATGGAAAAAGGCATTATTATTGTCCCAGTAAAGCAAGTTTTTCCAAAGAAAATATTTGGTTTGCTCACACTTTTCACACTTTAGGGATTACTTGGTCAGTTCTACTTTTTGATCCATATTCTGCAAAATCAAACAGCCTCTACCCAGTTTATATTTCATTAGCGCCTCTCAGAAGCACTACCTAGGCTAAATCACACGCAGATTTTGAATACTTGAGCTACTGCTGGAAACACTGCATTTTAAATCAGGCTGCTTCAATTTTTATTGATGAAACAACAAAGTACTTTTGCTGTCAGTTAAAATGTGTGTGGTATCTGAGAAATGTATTGACTTAAAAAATAGGATGCACTCAAAGAGTCTAATGACGTTTGGCTGCCTGTCTTATTCTAAATACTATGAAACCATGAATCCTTCTCAAGGCTGCTAGTCATACTTAATTCTGTTCAAGCTCTAGTAAAGAAAAGCCCATTTGGCTTTGTGCAAGATTTTCCTCTCTAACTTTATCCTGATCCATGAACCTCTTCCCACTTCTCACTCCTTCATCTTGCCTCCCTTTATAAATCAGTTTTGGAATATGAGGCACTATTCTCTGGAGAAGAGGTAATAGGAAAAAATGTATTTTGTATTTCTCAATCATGCTGTGGTATTCTGCTGAAACTTCTCTTTTCCTGTATCTCTTCATTCTTTTCCTTCTTTCCTGTGCATTATTAACATTGTCCCTAAATTATTTACTGCAGCTCGTAAAATGTCATTAGTGAGAGTCATTTCACTGGTGAGGAGAACTAAAAACTAGCTTGCAGAGGATTGAAGGAGATTGAGAGAAGAAAAAAACAGTGAGGCTAAAGAAATGTCACTGATGAAAGGGAGTAGATGGTAGAAGCTTGAGACAGAGGAGAGACTATTCAGAGAAAGGACTGGAGTCTGGACAGCAGTGCTGAAGAGAGGCTGAGGATTAACAAGGAAACTTGTAGAGACATTAGAGAGCAAAATTAAAGGATTTGTACTAGTTTGAAAATAGGAGCACTGATGTGAAAGGCCGTTATAATACATCCAGTGAGCTGATAATACTGGCTGCGGCAGAAGCTGGATTTGTTAAGAAAAATCATGAAAGCAATCTGAGAAAGACAAAGCTGATGCAAATGAATAGTGTGCTTTTAGTTGGAATATGTAGAAAAATGGATCTTGGAAGAATGCTGATAGAGTTTAAGAGTACTCATAGGTGGCTTGCAGAGGGAAAAGGAATGAAGATATCTGGCAGAGCAAATTTTTGGAAAATAATAACTGAGCGAAAATTTGCTAGAAGAAAGACTCTCTGACTGTGAAAACTTCAGTGAGACTTTAAACACATCTTGGGATTTTAGAAGGAGCTATAGGACATCAAAATATACATTCATGAAGGAGAGAAATGGAAATTATAGGAGACAATGGAACAGAAAATAACCTTTAAATTATAAATGCAAAAACTGAATGAAATTGGAGGAATAGAATGACTTTTTGTCATTTTTTGGTGATAAAATGTATTTCAAAAATATGGAAATGTCTGAATGTCTTAGGGTGACTAAGATATATAATATATCTATATAATGATACTTGTATCCCCAATCATCTGTTCTGTTAATGCTGGATATTAAGTTTTTAAGACTGGTTCAGAGAGCAGAGGCAGGGAGAGAAGAAGTGCGCAGTTTGTTATCACAAAGTGCACTTGCTCCTCCACATCTGCATCCTTCTCCTGGACTGTGTTGTCTGCAGCACGGACAGACAGTGGGACAGAGCTCTTCTTGGCTTTTAGTTAGTTTTCAGCTAGCTGAGGCAGAGAAGTTCCCTGGACTGTGGTTTTCCTTTTTCTTGGAACTATTCAAATCTGTCCTGGACTGAGCACCCAGGAAAACATCGGGAGCTTGCACCTGTGTCCCACCAGGGCCCATGACACAGCATTGTCCAGCACCAGAGGGACTGATAAGAGACTCAGCAAGCTGAGCTACACCCCACTACAAGCACTTTCTAAATTTGTTGTCTCTTCATAACAGCAAGAGGTTTTATCATTTAATATTATTAATTTTTTTATGGTTGTGAATACTTTGCCTGTTAGAGAAACAGTTTCTTCTATTTTTCTCCAAGGAAATCTTTTCCTGAAAGAAATCCTTTCCTCCCTCAGCTGGGGGAGGGGCCATTTATATTTGCTTTCTGGAGGGCCCCCATTTGGAGGTTTCCTCCCAAATTTGCCCAAAACCAGGACACTGAAACATTAGGAACCTTATTTTCTCCCCCTCTAGTAATGTTTTTTCCACTAGAATTTGAGGCCACCCTTATCTTTGTTCTCCTTTAGTGTTGTTTTGTACCTCCGAGGTATCTTCTACACCTTTAGCTAAAAAACCGATTTGACATATCCTTAGTTTTGGACTTTTTTGCATTGGGCCATCTTTTAGAGGCAATGCAGATATTTAGCATCTTTTCCAGGTACTAGCAGGCAGCAGGTCTAAAGAAGCTATCGGGTTCTCAGGCTAAGATATGAAAAGGTACATTTTCCAAGCTGCATACAATTACAAAATGTGTAAATCCATTTATTCACTTATAGGGTTTATCCATAGCTCCCTGTGCACAGCTTTGCAAATTTACTTACAAATGACCATACTGTAAAATTCGGGCTACTCCTGTGGGATAACTGTCTCTTTTTTTTCCTCAGCAGGTAATTAATACTTAGATAAGTAACACATTTAGATTGCAAGTACCTATTCATGTAAAAACCTGGCATGCTTTAAAGTGACACATTCACAGAATCTTTGTTAAACTGCAGCAGTCTAATCCTTTTTGCCCCCCTCTGTCAGGTTTGCCATGGAACTTAATACTGTGCTTGTATGGGATTATGCCTCAGAATGGGAGACTGAGGGACTGCACATGGATGCTTCATGGGGAATGGCAAATTAAAAGCTGAAAATCCAAGTGTATGATTCTTATTATTAAAATGGATAGTATTTAATAAATAATTTTAGATCTGTATTTTTAAAAAATATATTTAAAAAACCCAACCCCCAAATAATTAAAATTACTTCATTACAATTTCTTTTAACATAGTCATAAGAAACAGAAATAACATTTATTTGCTCCAACACCCAATTTGGTCTCAAAAGTGGAATCCTTTATGGAAATATCTGCATGTCTGCTTGAGAAGATTTAGTGGGGACTACTGGTTGTTTTGAAAATGTTGTGGGCCCTGTTTTAAACCAATTTCTATTGTTCAGACCTTCCTACAAACACATAGCACATCATGTTTCACTCCCCTTTAATATTATACATTTAGGCAAATACATATGTTTGAAAGTCTGTCTGTAAACACTTAAAAGGCGAGTGCCAAATGATTTCACATCACACTGTTCAGAACAGCATCCAGGAAACAAAACAATTAATGTTTTGAGTATAAATTGGAGGAGTATCCTTGGAGGCAAGATTTTGAACAAATGGCCCATCATTGTAGCAATATTCTGCTATCCCATTAGGTGGGCAGATAAGCAGACTAAAACTAAGCTATTTGCCAATAGGGAGTGATGGTTTGTTTGCTATGACAGATGACATTTTAGTTTCATGACAGGAACAAGTTCCTGGCAAATGTTTCAATATAACTATTTTCTATGTTGTGTATGGTTTGGTGATAAGACAAACAAATAAAAAAGTAAAAAAATTAATTGAGGGTGCTTTAAACTGGCTTCTTTTCATTTGAATAAAAATTATAGCATTAGCTAAGTATTTCTGCAGAGCTCTCCATTTTACCACCTTCCAGAAAAGTTGCTTCAGAAACTCTATCTTTTGTTTTAAGCTTCATATGAAATTAAATTATAAAACGTAGAGATTTAACAGAACAAAGCTGCTACTCAGTAAATTTGTACCTTGACACACAAGTCAGCCTCATATCATATTATCAATGCAGATATCTCCACAGAACTAGGTATTTCAGAAGTTTGTGGCAGAAGGCGTTTGATAAGTGATGCATAATCAATGAACTGAGGAGAATGAATTTAGTGTTGGTCAATGTTCTTACATTCCTGAAAGTAATGAGAGGGCTTTTTTACTGTTCATTTGAAATAATGGAGAGGTCGGTAGCTCTGTCTCTGAAACTATTGGTTTAGAGCACAAAAGCATCCTCAAGATGATTTGTGGTAAAAATATATGGAACAATCTCCAGACATTATCTCTAATGTGTTGAAAGGCTGAAATTTTGGTCTTGATAATGGATATATAATAATAAGGAATTAATAACATTGTGAATTTTAAAAAGTATTGCTTTGGTTAGTTATGTGGTAACTTAGAAAAACTGAAACGTGTTTTCATGCTTCAGGAAACATTAAACATTTTGATTTGAAACTCATAAAAACTTCTAAAAAACCCCAGAATAATCTAAAGGATCTTGTAACCTTCTAGGTACTTAAAGTTTTTTAATCAGAACTATTAATTACTTACAGTTTTATTTTGCCTCTAAGTTTGAAAGTTGTGGGTACAAACTTTTATCTGCTGCACACTCTTATTTTTTCTTTTTTTATATTATCTACTAGTCATTCAGTATCTGGGAATATGAACATGGAGATAGAATGAAGTAAAGAGTTTCTCTAAACACTCTTTAAATTCTTTTAATACTTTTTATAATACTCAGGGAAATAGGTAATAAAACTCTTGCTGGCTTCAGTGAAGGAGGAATACTACAAACCCCAGTAATCTGTATGCCATGCACACATGGTCTTTGAAGTAGAATATAGATTATAGGTTGAAAAGTAAGCAGAGGTCTGTCATAAGAAGAGGCCAACAACGCAATTATAGATTTAACAACAAAATACGACCAGTGCTAAAAGGTTTTGAGAGACACGGAGATGTGTTATCCTGCAGTTCTAGCAGGAAATAAATCACTTTTCACTTTGATTGATATAAATATGATAAAGAACATACAGAAGATGTATTTGTTTCTGAGCATAGTTGGCAGCTTTGGAATGGAAGCTACCCTGGGAGGATGGAAGGATGGTTCATGGATGGTTCATGTCTTACTTGAAAAATAATCTGTGTTGTGATGAAGATGATGACGATGATGATGTTGATGATGATGATGATAATAATAATAATAGTAGTAGTAATAATGCCACTTTCCAAACAATTTTTTGTAAAGGAATATCCTCACCAAGAAAGAAGTATAATTTCCTCTTTTTTTCCTTCTTTATCCTATGAGATTTTTTCTTTATTGTGATGTTCTGCTGTCACAGAGGAAGTAGTATTTTGGCACTTAACATCACTGTTTTTTACACTCTTTCAAGGAGAAAAGAAAAAGCAGATGGGCTGCTTCCTCCTCAACGAAGGCAGACATCATAACATTTTATTTGAAAATAGAATCACACAGATGCTCCCAAGAGACTGAAAGTTTTAAAATCATTTTTTTATACATATATGTAAGAATATATAGATATAGACACACAAATTCATAATATTATATGCGTTTCAGTTCACTCTTCACATTAAAAAATGGAACATAATCCAATTGATTGAGGTAGAATAACACAGCACAATAAACAATGTTGGCTTGTGGGACAACAGGTAAATGGCAACTGCACAATGAAAACTCAAAGACTTTTCATCAGTTCTCCTCTAGACAACGTGCAAGAGTCTTCAGAGCTTATGAAAAGCACAGCATGGAATCACCCTTACATGTGCTTAGCTTTATTTTAAACTTGTTTTTAAATCACTGTGACAGTTCTGTACGGAGAAATGAATGCTTTTTTGAGGTATGACCCTGAAATAAATGGAAAAGATTTGTCTGAAGAAGCTGTGAACTGCAAAACATGAAAATCTGTGTGTCTCCAGTTGTGACAACTCAACAGTATTATATTTATCTAGAATATCTAATGCTAAGAGCAGCAGGTTGTGCTGGATGCTGGATGGCATAAGGCAGCTGCACAGATATCCTGGAGTCCCAAGATGGTGGGATTTTTCTAGGAGAAAACACAATGGCATGTCAAACACCACAGAAATGAGAGCATTTAACACTCTCTTTAATGACTCTGTTCTCTATTCCATAAGGTATACTTTTAATAGAAGATTGAAAGAGGACAGCCTGTACCATTGAGATGGCCCTCATGTCAATTCCACATAAGCTCTGATACTTCTTTAGGATTTTTTGCTGTTGTTTGAAACTTTCAGTCAAGAAGGAAGTGCTATATTATACTGCTGAGAATTGAGAGAATTCATCGAGCTCAATGCCTTCTTGCTGCATTAATAAAAACCAAATGAAAAAAGCAATCTGATTAAATTATGTGTGCCTTTTCCTATGCCAGTGGAGCTTAACTAAGCAAACAGAAGCAGTGAAGTAAATCAGTGTTGGTTTATTAAAGATCAGAATTCAATATCTCGATAGTTGAAGAGCTTATGCACCAGTGTTCTCAGTGTTTAGCTTTCCTATGCAAAGAAAGTAAACACAATGGAACTGTGGGACTCTTGTTAAAGAAGTGACACATAGAAAAGCCTGGTTTTCTTTCAAGGAAGATGCTGCTCTGTCTACTTGTACTTCTTGTCTTTTCCCAAAAGATTGTAATGAAAAAAAAATCATCATACAGTTTGCTGCTGGTGTTGTAATAGAGGTGTTATCCTTTAGATATTCAGGGCTTGCAGATAGAAATGTACCTCAGCTCAGCTTCTTTTCATTTAATACTCTCATCTGCACAAAGAGATTCCTCTTCACATTGATCTTATAGCTCCATCAAGATAGCAACGCTTTGCAGTCAAGAAGAAATCAAGGATGTTTAATCTAGTTTTTAGGACTCTCAAAGTTTATACATCACAACAATGTACTTTCAGTATTATTGCACTCCTAGGAAATATCCAGAAGAGTTTGTTGTAGTCTCAGGATGGAAAAACTGTCAGCTAACTCCTTCATCCTAACTCCCTAATCAAAAAAAGGCTTGGCTTCTGAAAATTTAGAAAATCAAAATACCTTCTACTCATGACTGGGATTGGTTGATGGTTTATGATCAGACCAAGCACAGATTAAGTATTTCAAATGTCCTTCTATACCTGCCTCACAGTCTTACTCCAGAGAGGTACAAAGTTTACAGACATTAATAAGTAGAAAATTTCATTTTCTTTGCTGCTTCATTGCTTTGTGCTTCAAAATTTGAAGGGATTAGTAAAGACTATGTGGGTGGTGACAGACAGCCTTTAAGTTATTTACTTGGATAAGAGTTAGGTTTGAGCCATACATTTCACAGAAACTATCTCTTTCTTTAAAGAATTGATTTTCAAATAAAGCAGAATTGTTGGTGTCCTGGGGAGCCATGTGGTCTCATGAAACAGGGTCACCTGCAGCTTCTGTCCAGGCATGTCACATGAGAAATCTGCCCTCAAAGTGTCAGCTGTTGCTGATGAAAAATGAGGCTCTTCTACTAGCAATAGTAAAGTTAGAAGAAATATTATTGACATGGAACAAATACAAGGAAATAAATGAATATGAAATGATTCTTCCTGGCTTGTGGGAAAAGTTGGAACTTTTTCTTTCAGCCCAGTTAAGAATAAAATTATAGAGAAAATAAAGTTTTCCTTTGAAAACCTGGCTGAATTTTTGTGGATTAAAATACATTAATGAGGGATGGTGACTTTCAGAACAGAATAATTGAAAGAATGAATTCTCCTCATCTATGCTTTGTTGGCGTGTGGGGACAAAATTACAGACTTCAAGTTTCTTCCTGCAGGCTGTGAAGAAATTGAGAATGATAATGAAAGATGAGACTGCTATTAATGATGCAAGTCCTGTATGGCAAGGGAATCTGTCTGAAGAGCTGTCTAAATGTGCAGAGTTCAGAAAGCACAGAGTCAAAGAAAAAGTGAGAGTGATGAAGGAGGAGATAGCCCAGCTTGCATCTCATCCTCCAAAGGTACAGGTGTTTCTCTGCTGTCATTGTGCACAATGTTGATGAGACCTTTTATACTGAAATTTGTTTTCAGTAAAGTCTTGGTATTATTTAACAGGTGGCCACCCTGTTTGCAGAGAACACAGAGTATGGGCATTTCTATTGGAATATAAGAACACTAGTTAATATCTCCTTACCTGTGCTAAAGCTAAATTGTCATTCAATTCAATTCAATTCAATTCAATTCATTCAATTCAAGGTCAGTTTTTAGTCTTAAATTAAAAATCATACCGGACCTTGCTAATTCAGACCTCTCTGAGCATTTTTGATTACACCAATAAAGTCTCAATAGTTCTTTCATGGAAGTATGTGAAGAAAACTAAGTGAAAATCTCACTTGAACACTAAGAAGCCTTAAAAATAGCAGAAAAAAAATTAGATTGGCAGTTATTTTCTGATTAACCCTTAAAAGAAGATATGTTTTTTTCCTTGCATGCTAGAAAGTAGCCAAGGTATCTAACCTGATGTAGTTTTTGGTCAGGGTTAGAATTTCTTGTTATCTGTGAAAAGGGGAGGGGGCAGTCAGCATTACTGAGTCTGTATGTGGATTTAGGGGCTAAGTGTCAATATAGAAATTTTACTAGGTTCTGTGTTGAAACTTTAAGACTATTAAAGATGAAAAAATGCAAAACTAGCTTGGTCAGGGGAGATCATGGGCATGATTTATATTTATCTTAAGCTGCCTTCTCAATACAAGGATGGTTCCTTTGGTAGCACCTGCTCTCATTGAGAAGTCTGTATGTTCAATACCCTTAGTGGAAGCTGGGCTTGAACCCAATGCTGACTATACAAGCCATTACTAAATAATTTCTTGCTGGTTGGTAGCCATATTGACCTTTAGCTGAGATACTGGAATCCTCTGGCCAATATTCCCACCTCCTGCTTAACGGGCATTGTATAAAATGTGTTTCCAAGGGAATGTATAACAGCATCCATGGTTGCCTGCAATATTAACACAGCAAAAGGAGCATGTAATTTATTCCTCTGAAAAATGAATGAGTAATGAAAGCCAGCATAAGAAATCTCTTTCTGAAAGGGTTATGATGACTGCAAGTAGAGAGATCATAGTCTATTCGATCAGGGTTTCCTTCATCCAATAAACAATTTTGGTTTTGTATGAAAATCTTAGTGATGTATTTAGATAGCATCATAGCCCACCTTTTATTACCATTCAAGTTTATCTTTTTTGCTGAGGCAATTTAATCCTGTTATTAAAATTCATTGCAAATAGTAAGTTGTTAATATAGCACCAAGATATATTTCACCTCACCATATGACAGAGTGAGCTTGATTGGTGATGCCATCATTTCCATCCAATGAAACTTCAATAATTTGCTGAAACTTTTAAAATTAGTATGATGGCATGAAAGAAAAGAGAAATCATTTAAAAGTATGACACTCGAACGGGCTCTATTAAGATGTTGCACTGGCAGAACACTTATAATGTAAGGAAGTAGGTTACTGGGTTTTTGTGTATTTTAGGACTATTATTTAGGATGAAACCTGTCATATAATTCTTTTACCAAACATCGATGCCTAGAGTGTTGTGCAGTCCTTTAGAAGGGCCTTGACAGGGTGGAGAGATGAGCGACAAAGAACTGTCTGAAATTCAACCAAAGCAAAAGCAGGGTCCTGCGCTGGGGAGGGATAACCCCAGGCACCAGCACAGGCTGGGAGATGATCTGCTGGAAAGCAGCTCTGAGGAGAAGGACCTTGGGGTCCAGGTGGACAGCAAGCTGTCCATGAGCAGCAGTGTGTCCTGGTGGCCAGGAAGGCCAATGGTGTCCTGGGGTGCATTGGGAAAAGCAGTGCCAGCAGGGCGAGGGGGGTGATCCTGCCCCTCCACTCAGCCCAGGTGAGGCACATCTGGAGTGCTGTGTCCAATTTTGGGTTCCTCAGGAGAGGAGAGAGGTGGGGCTCCTGGGGTGGGTGCAGCAGAGAGTGACAAAGATGGTTGTGGGAGTGGAACATCTCTCTTATGAGGAAAGGCTGAGAGAGATGTTTTGCTTTGAGAAGAGTTGGCTGAGAGACAAGAGGACTCATCACTGTCTGTGAGTATCTGAAAGGTGGCGAGGATTGATCCAGGCTCTGCTTGATGGTGCTGAGCAATAGGACAAGAGACAAAGGACAGAAACAGATGCATAGAAGTTCCACACAAATGTGAGGAAGAACTTCCTTAATGTGCCTGTCACCACACACTGGGATAGATTGCCCAGACAGGTTGTGGAATGTCCATTATTGGAGATATTTAGGAACTCTCTGGATGTCATCCTGTGTACTAGAATGACCAGGTGGAGCAGGGTGTTTGGACCAGCTGACTCCCCTATTGTCCCTTCCAACCTGACCCATTCTGTAAAAATGTACTGAAAAAATGTACTTTTTATTGATAAAAACCCACTGAATAAAATGTACTTTTTATTGATAAAACAGCTTTAAAAAAAATTATCCTCAACATTCTGAAACAACTTAACAGGTTTATTTTTGAAAGATACTTTTATTGTGGGTCCAACTGTCTTTACGCTGAAAATAAGAAATGCCATTTCCTCTTTCTCTGCCTATAAAAACCCCAGAAATGCAGACTTTGATAATATGCAAAAGTTAACTTCGAAACATATTTTGTGTACAGGTATCTTTTGGTGTAGCAGGTGGAAACAGAAGAAGCATCCCATGAATATTTACCTCCCTGGAGGCCACTAGCAAATGCTTCAAAGGTCTCCCTAGAGGGGAAAAATAGGGATTTACAGCAGAAATCACTAATTTGCAAATCTTTTAGGCAAATTATAAAGTTCAGTGATTCAGCTGCATTGGAAAACTCATCATTCTTAGCAAGATGCGTCACCATTACAAAAATGTCAATTTTCTGCCTGTGACAATTTAAAAATGCCATGTTCACTGTATTACTGAAAAACTACATGAAGAAAGACATTATATTTCATGTGTTTTACACCCTTTTGTCTCAACATCCCAAGAATTTTTAATAACTCTTATCAGATATGATAAATATTATTTCATTTACAATGGAAAATAGTGAGGAGATTTAGTCATACCAAATGTACCATGTAGAGTACATACCAATTGTAGTACATCCATTATGCTCATGGTTGTTCCCTGCTCACAACTAAGCAGATACCAATGTGCTTCATTTAGTAGATAAGAATGATTTCCTTAAAACCAGAAATGCTTACTTTTTGCTATTAGAACAGAAGGTCTTCAGTTACCGTGTGTCCCACTGAATGAAACCCTGAGCAGCTATACTACAGCTGGCCTCTGTGATCTGTGCCACCGAAAGCCCCCATTGCCTTTACAGCTGCAAGAATCCCTGACATGTAGAACTTGACCCCAGCGCCTCTGGTTTCAGCACAAGGATGTTGTCTCTTGAAGCCATAAGGGAACTGGATTACTCCTTCATTGATCAATTGTTGAGTTAACAATCAATGGGTAATTGACTGTTAACGTCCGTGAGATGACTCAAGCACTTAAGTCAGGCACAGTTAAATAGCTTGCTGAACAAGTGCCTGCATACTGTCTGTGGCTTCTGTACACAAATTTGTCAGCTTTACATTATTCAAAGCCACGTAAAAAGTCTTCTGTAAATGAGCCACACAAAAGAATAAACCTGTTAAAGAGACAGATTTACGGTGCACTAGCATTCTACATTTAAAAGGCCCCCTCTCTCTCTGTTATTACTGAAGCAATCAAAGGTGCCTTGAAAGATTGCTAAAAATGATCAAGGATGCTTTATTTTAGATTGATAACTGCAGTAGGAAGTGTGAGAAGGAGAGAAAATAATTGAAGTGGATAGGATCATTGTGTACCTGCCTGACATCACTGGCTCAACATTTGTATTTTAGACTGTCTCTTAGACTCTCTCTGGCCTAATAACAGCATGTAGTGAAATAAAGTGTTCATTCTGGAGGTAATTGTTATGTGGTGGAATATAAAAAAGACCAATTCTGCAGTATATTTACCACAGTGCATATTTATGAGTTGGGTTTAATTAAAAGTCAGGAACACTAGAGCTATTTTTTAACTAGATGCCTATTATCTAGTGTCAAGTGCTTGGTTTTAATCACACATTTTATACCATCGTGACCAAATCACTGCCTGTGACATACAAGATAGTGTGTTGTCTTTACTGAGAAGATGTAGCCAAGCTTGATGGATGTTTTCTCATTCCTAACCTCATTACTACTGGCTTCCCATCCATCTAATAAAATGCTATGACGGAGAGTGGGAAGATGCTATAAATCATAATATTCCAGCCACTCCAAGCAGATTCATTAGAAATGCTGACTATATATCTCACACATAGAAAGTCAACGCACAAAGTAGTTTGGTGCTTCTGCCTGTGCTGGAGACATCCCCTCACTCCCTGCAGTCAGATTAGGATTTGTTTTTAATGGCAAAGATGACATTTAATGAAGGTCTGGGTGGCAGAGTACTTTGACCTGAGTAACCAATAAATATTCCAGCTGTTATTAGTTTTAAACTGTAATGTAGCCAGTTAGCTCATTTGCATTTTTACTCCACCACTGAAAACACATAATTGCTAACTAATGAACTTTGGGTTTGCTTTGTTGGGTTTTTTGAGTGAGATGAGGAACTGAGGCATTCTACTTTACTGCTGCTTTTCCAGTGTTTTCCTTAAGGAAGTGTATCCTCATTTCATCTAGGTTAGGGTGCTGAAGGGAGTATACAGGGGGAAGTGGCAGAATCTGTCCCTTCTGCTTGTCTTTCCTTTCAGGTTTTGAAAGAAAATATAGCTGTGAAATAAGAATTGCCCAGGCTTGTGTCTGGAGAAAGAGAACTGAACTGGATGCATCCTCTGAAATTCAGGTTAGAAATCAAACTTCAGTTATATCATACTTTATGTAGGTTTTGCTTTTTGGTGGAATCTACACACTTGAAGAGGTAATGATAGGTGCCAACTTTGCAAAAGGGAAGTGTTTGCTAAAGGAAGGAAAAAACAGTAGAAGAAAAGAATAGAAAGGAAAAAAATAAGAAGAAAAAAACCAAGCAATTTTAGCACAACTGAGCCCTTAAAAAATACTGCATGAGTGTGATTCTTGCTGTTCCAGGTGTTTCCAAGTGTATTTTCATTATTCTCCTCTGGCAGATGCTCAGAGCTTCTTACATTACCCTGTGTGTTGCCCTTAGGAATTTTCCATTCAAAAGATTTTTGCTGGGAGCTCCCCCAGAGTTGTATACCTGTAGCCTGGTATGCCTTGGTAATGAAGATCTCACAGAAACTTGTTCCTCTGGAATAAAGTTGTGTGCAGAGCCATAGCATCTGACAGTCTTTCTTTGAAATATATTGCAATTAAGAATACCAAACATCTCAACAAACTTCATCCAATTTCTGTTGGGATTGAAGTAACATGTTTATTGGCCCTTAGACTTACTTTGTTTGCTTGTGTGTGACATGGGATGCCAGACAAGCATTGGGACAGAAGCAGACTGATGTAAGGCCATTATGCATACAGCTTTTAGGGATTCATAAGGGGACAACAATGGACACTACTGTCTGTGCTCAAAGGCTGCTTCACTCCATTTTAGGGAAATAAGATAGTGTATAAGCTAGTAGTATTCTTTATTAAATCCTTGAGGAGGAAGGGAAATTGTGTCGTACATTATCTGCAAGCATACTTTTCATTATAACTCACTGTGATCTCTAGTACTTAGTGTCAAACTGTTTCAGAGAAAATGAGTGATAGCTGTTATTAGTAATCCATGGCTTTAGGAATTTACAAATTAGAAGTAATCATAGAGAGAGGGGAATTGTACATCAGTTAATATAATCCATTTATTTTGAAACATGCACTAAAGAGTGGCATTCATCTTTATTGCAAAGCAAGTGGTGATATTTTTAAGATGATGGTAAGTCATATAAGGGATTCACTTTAACAGCATGGAGGTTACTTTCAAGTTTCTGAAACATTCTGAAAGACATATCTAGGAAACAACAGTATCTCCCTGAATTACAGTGAGCAATTTAAAATGTTTGCTGAATGTGATTCCCACTGGGTAGTATTGAAGGCCTCTGTTGCCTATAGACAGCTCATCTGACACTGCACGGGTATGCAGATAGGAAAGAGATACTGCTTCCCTTGTCCCTCCTCCAGCCATATAAATCTAAATCCATTGGTTGTGTCTGGAATCCTCACATTTGTGATTTGGCTTTTTCACTTGGTGTTTTTTTTTGTTTAGTTATTTATTTAAATACATTAATGAAATGTAAGATTTATATATCTTTTATATATCTTTTGGAATATACAAAACTGCCAAATCTGGAAAATAAGCACCATAGCAGAGGTGCCTGCTAGTATTAAATGTCATGTGTAAGCTCAACAAGATATAAGATATGATGACTGCAGTTGACTTGCTTGACGATTAGTCTAAATAACTTTAGAATTAAACAAAAACCCACCAGATTTTTATGCTTGACTTTTGTTTTTGTTGGATTTATTTTAAAGCTGTTGCATTCACCTATCACCATTAGGGATGTGAACAATAGGACCAGTAATATAAGTTATTAAGAGACTTCTATAAAGATACTGGTTGTTCTAAGAGCTATAGAATGAATCCAGAAAGATAAACATGCAAGACAAAAGTTTTTTAATATTGTCTGTTGCAAGCCATGCTTTCATTATTTCTATTTGCTTTGTTTCTTTCGAAGAAACCTCTGGTTAGGAAAAACTTTCTGCCCTTCATAAAAGGTGAGTTCTGGAGGAAGAGAAACAGAATTATGATATGATTTAAGGAAAAATATTTGATGCCAGAATGATGTCTGCTTCCTGATATTATTCACAAATTACTACCATTCTTAGAGAAAATGAGCAAAGTGACACCTCATAATGTGTTACTATGTGCCCTAAAATATAAAAAGACTGTGACTGATGGTAATTAATTAGAATATGACAGTATAGGAAGGATTTGCTATTGTGCATTCTGGTCTATTGTATTCAGTTTTTGCTGATTGTGGAACAAAAGGAAACCACTTCATGTTTATGTACTCCCAATCTTCATAAAATAATGCATATCTAAATTTGCATTTACCTCAGGATGTCATTGGAAATTGAAGGCTGTCAAACTTTGTTTATTATGTGACCATGTCTATGATGGATCTTATAAAGTTTTCCTGATTTTCATGTCCAATACCATTGTGGAGAAAGCAGAACTCAAAGCAGAATTGTCTCATCCAGTGAAAAGAGAAGCTTTTAGTAATATGGGAAATGATTACAGCTATTAGGGAAATGTAAGTTCAGACTCTCCTGTTTTTAAATTATTAAACATGAATCCCACCTTTTATTCTAATTTGGCAACTGCCTTTATCATAATTACTTTACACTCAAGGTATCTTTACAGATCATAGAATACAGGCAGCAAGACATGAGATTATCGTGGGCTCTTCCAGGACAACATACCATCACAAAAGAAACCCTAGAGTCCTAAAACTAGGTTTGGGTGTTGAGTAGTTGCTAAAATTTAAAATAAAAAAAAAAAAGCCACAAAAAACTTCTGCAAACATAAATTGTTATTTAATCAAAAAACAAAGAAATAGGGGAAAGGCCAAGTAAACACAAAAGAATATTAAATACTTACTTTCCTAAAATGGTTGAGGGATTTAGTCTATGTGATTGTCTTTGTTAAATGTTCATGTCTTGGCTTCATAACTGACACATAAGAGCTCCCAATTATTATAAAACTATGTAATAATCTTTGTACAGAATTGTTTGTGTTCTACTTTTGGCAGTGTGTCAAGTTTATTTATAGTAAGACAAACCTAGGTTTCTTTCCCTAATTTTGCCTATTTTATCAGAAGCATAGAGGAGCTCCCCTACCATGTAACAGAGCTGTACCTGCTCCATTTCCCACTGAACTGAATCTGTCTATCTGTTCACTGACCTTAGGGTTTAGTAACACAGAGCATGGTAACAAACAATTGTATTGAGCTCCAAGTAAATAGGACAATTTTTGATGCAACTGTTTTCTGATTTAGGGATTATTTGGGTATTATTTATTCAATGCCAGCTGAGAGGGAGAAGAAATTTTACTTCCTAAAATCAAAGAAAATTCATGGTTTGGTTTCTGTAGTAGAGGTAGAAATTAGAAGGAACAGAAACACTCCTTCAGTTTAGAGCAATCCAGAAAAGATGTAGTATGTTAGTATATTACTTCCTTTCTAAAGAAGTTTTATTTTTCTCCCATCTTCCATTTTCTTTTCTCCACTGTTTTTTTTTTTTTTTTTTTTTACTATCCTCACAATCCATTGGACTTGCTCATCTTCATCTCACTCTATCCAACTATGCTTCTAGTTTACCTGAGGGGTGGATTGGGATGAGCATCCCACTGGGCTGATAGGTTTTTTAATACTCTGGTTTTCCCCTTCAGTGATGAGTGCATAAGTGCCTCTTCATTTTTCCCATCTTGTCCTTTCTTCATATTAAAGTGCACCAGCACTATTAGAAGCAAACCTGACACACTTTATTGCTCACAGTTTAGGTTTAAGCTCTTTACACACTGATACGTACCCACTGGTGGTGTAGGCATACAGTTGGTGGCGCACTAAATTGACTTTAGCTTTTAATTATTTCACATTTATTAAAATTGAACTTCCTAAAAACTCCTAAGACACACAATATATTAATTTTTAAACCTCACTTTTATTTCCCTCTTCATGAGTTTTGCAGACCAGTCACTGCATTTTTATATTATTGCCATGACAATATGAAGCAGCCATTTAGGTACGTTTAGCTTTGCCTTTTTTCTAAATATCTCTATCTTCCACTAAATTGTTGAGACTCCTCTACTGATGTTTAAACCTAGAAACAGAAACATGATCTGAACTACTTACTTGCAGTCTTCCCATTCTCTTCACAGTAACCTACACAGATGCTCTGTAGCTAAACAGTGTATTATCAAAAGAGTACAGACACTCAGTATAATTGAATGGGACCCTTGCATTTAATCTGTTGCTATTTTAATTTGGGGCTGATTCTCAGTGGGTGTGATTGAAGAGATCTTTTTCTTATTATGGACATTTCTTTGTGCAGTATTGGAAGAATTTTTTATTTATTATTTATATTCTTCAATCTGGCAGTAATATTTCTGTCTGCCAGTGTCAATTACATTGCTCTTGACTGGTGCAGATCAGCAGCCTGTGATATCTCTGAAAAGCCAGTGTGTATCACATGTCAGTAGCAGACATATTAATGTTTGAGTTGAGGAGTGCAAGTGACGTAACAAGATTAGGTGGCACTGATATAAAGGACTAAATATAAGCCCATGAATAATGAAGAAACTTCTAGGTGACAGCTCTCAATTATTTACTGTTCCTGTCCAATGTAATACTAATAGGAGCTTGCATTTTTCTTTTGTCTCTCTTTTACTAGCTTAGTGTTCAATTTCTCAGTTTTACTGAATCTTTCCAAGGCATTTTGCCCTGAGCTATTACTAAGTGATTAGCAAAAAACTGAACAAGCCATGCTGAACTTTATTCACTGACATGTTAGAGGACATCATTTACCAAAAAGGAAAAATCAGTTTCAAAGCTATTTCACTTTATCTTTGTTGTTAACATATTACATCTACTTTAGATGCTTTTTCTTTTCTTATACTAAACAATGCAGTCAGAAACAACTCTGACGTGGAAAGAAAACTAAGTTGTATGTTTGGGGAGTTTTTCATTTATTTCTGACAACAAAAAAATTCCATGTTTTTAAATAACAGATAGAATTAAAAGAAAATTGGATGTGTCTGAGACTGCAGTTGCATGAACATATTTACCACAAATTCATCTCTTCCACAAATATTATGCAAAGGAAAAACCTTATTTTTCACTTGTTCATTACAAATAATGGATTATGATTAGGATGGATTATGTGAAGGCTTTTTAAATTTTTACAGCAGTTCCACTAGCAGATTAAATTTCACCAAAAGGACATGAAATTCAAACCCACAACGTTTAAGTTTAAGTGTATCAGCCTAGTTACTATTTTTAATAACAACTTTTATGCATCAGGATTTACCATGGTTACTTCATAATCAACTTCAAATGACTTCCTGGCTTTCAACAGAGCCAGCATCTAAGTATATATATCTCCTGTTGGGAATGATAATTTCATGCACTAGGTGACACTAATAGCTATGGCATGAAGGCAGTATAGGATCCCTCTGCTTCTGCATGACTGACAGTCATCTGGCACACTTATTAGTCCCTTTTTGTCCATAAATATTTGTATATTCATCTTTGTGCGATTATTTCTAAGCCTATACATTTCTAAGCCTATAAATTCTTGGTTAGCAGGTACAGTAAGTCTTTGATTTCATACTCACTAATTTATGTTTTTGTCCTTTTGCATAGACTAAATGATCACTTTTTAGGATTGAGAGATTTTGAAGCTTTAAGAAATTATTTAGTACTTGATTTCTAAAGGATGTAAAGAGATACAGAGGATATTCAAAGGACTTCAGCTAGATATACCTTGTATAACCATCTAGCCTTGTTTTATGTCAGAAGAAAGTACATTTCATTGTATTTGTGAGGTACAGATAAGAGAAAAACAAGATCTTCTGGCACCTATCAATAAAGCAGAAAAAAAGTGCATAACAACAACAGCAGTCTGCTGGGATAACAGATTGGTGCCCGCTAGTAAGGGGGCAAGGCTCATAATTCACAAGCAATGAAGCCACAAGTGAATTATAAAGGTCCTGTCCTCCTTCAATGGAGATAAATGAGTCCATCTAGCACAACCAACCATATGATCTGTTAGGATAAGAGTTTTGTTTTCCATAATCCTTTCTCTCATAAATATTTTTTGGGGAGCTAACCCACTAAATAGACAATAAAAGACATTCTGTTCTTTTCTCCACTCTTGCTGAGGATCTTCTGCTCTTATGCTGATGTTTAAGGGGTTGACTCTTTTTATTTCTTATTTCCATCTAAAGCTTTATTACACTCATTATACTTAGTAACAAGCATATGGGACAGAATTGTCTTTGGTTTGTTTTTTTTTTCCCTAAATAATGTATAAATTCACTCTTGGCTTTTCTTAATATTATTTACTTACTATAATTTACTTACAATCACTACACTTTCATCCTCCCACCTCCACCTCTGCCAATAGGATTTCTTCTCTAGGGGTCACATATTTTTTCCCATTCTTGCTGGAGACAGGAAGTTAAAAGCCTGCCTTTAAAACAGTAATCTGTTGCTGTCAACTGGTGTTTGTCATGCAAGTTTGTCATGCAGACTTGGAGATGTTAGATCATAATTATGCCAGGAACTGAAGCCCAGTTGAGGCAAATAAATTTAAACATGATCAGTCCTTTAAAATTCATGGAAACTGTGGGATTTTACATAAGGTAACCTCTTAATAAAGTCTCTTGCAAGACAGTCCAGCATTTGGAAAAGATGAAGCCAAACATCGCCCTCAAACTTTCACAGTAACTTTATTTGGTGCAATTTGAATGATTTGTTACATGACTCATTTGTACTACTGACAAATAGGTCATATAAACTAAGGCATCGGAGTTAAATGGTGGGAGGTAATTTTAGAGAAAGTAAAAACAACATGCTGATTCTAAGTAGTAATTGAGATTACAGGCAATGTAAGCAGACATGGCAGCAGCTGGGATTCCACACTGATTTTTCATTGTATCGTCTTCTTTCAATTGCATGTCAATTTGAGAGTTGTGCCGGGTCCAACTAAAATGTTTGATTCCAAATGTCTTCCTTAAGCAGATTTAAACAAAAGAATAAACACTCCTTCAGCTAACAACTTCCAGTTATTTCTGAGAATCAGCCAAAGTTAAATTGAAATACATCATTACAATATTTTCATCAACCACTTTGGTGAGAACACTCTGTTGACACTTGCAGTAGTCTATATATGTAGCACACAAATATTTGTTGAGATTTTTTTTTCAGATATGTCCTTTAGCTGTTCTTATGGAAAGCTGCCTATATTGAGATAAAATACATAGCTTCATGCACTATATATTTGCCAGCTAAATTTCTAGAGACTCTGGCTACAAAAATACTCTGCTCTTGCTCCTCAGAGCTCTGCTTCTCAAAGTTCTTCCACAATGCACCAGTGATGGCATCTGCTTGGGGCTTGAAATTCAAAATGAGATTTTCTCTGTGGTTACTACTCTGGGCTGTTCCTTTGCCAGGGACAAAAGCTGATCAGAAGGGTTATTTTTCTTAAACTTCATTTCTCCTCTACTGGTGTTCAGGTACCATGAAAGAAAGGAATGTCTCTTCCATGACTTGAAAAGAGTGTTTGGATGAGAGAGGTAGTTGAAGGGAAAGAAGCAATTAATAGGAAGAGAGCTCTCTCTTCCTATTAGAGAGGGAGAGTCAGGAAGAGAAAGAGGGAACAAGAGAGAGAATGGGGGTAAGAAGCTGAGAGTTTCCATCTCTGTTGTAAGGCTTTACTAAAATAAAAAGAAGAAGAATTCTTTCTTGGAAAGAACTTGAGTCATTTATTCTTGGTCATATTATTACCATGGATAATATCACTGGCTAGAAACTGGTTGTCTATGTCACTAGGTTTTTAAGAAGAACAAATTAAATTACACAATGTCCAATAGATTGAATTAATTATTCAATTTTCATTGTAGATTCAATTTTCTCTTCAACAGGTTTTTTTCCATAGAGGAATATTTACTTATTCTCATTATGTAAGACCTTTTCAGAAATGAGTTAATAGAAATCATCAAGAAGCTGTATGTGGTCTTAAACTTCATGTTTACATACCAAAATAGCCTACCCTCCTGTGAGTGCCAATATATGATGTTATCCTGCTTGTTTGTTTATCTCAAGGCAGAGAAGTTATTTATATTACATTAAGCTGGACTAATGCTTTCCTTACCTTTCCTTTTAAAAACTGAAATAAACACTGATTTTTCTATAAAATATGTATAAAATAACCATCTTCCAAGTGAACTCCCTTGGGCTTTTTCTTGTAAGTTTCAGAGAAAACTCAGAACACAACATTATGAAACTGAGATTAAAAAGGTATTGGTATTTTACCTGAAAGGACAATGCTTTTTCTGCTGGTAACTGAAGTTAACAGAATCTGTCTCTTATGTACTTGGGAGTCAGGTTCTGGCCTTTCAATAAATACTTAAATTTAAAATATCAGTAGCCTTCTTCCCATAGAATCAGTATAAAAGTTGGAAAATTCTGAAAATGTCGATGACATTTGGGACTAGGCTAAGAAAAAGCATTTTATTTGTGAGATGTTCTCAATGTCACAGAAAAATTTTCTAGGATTTTTATACCCTTAGAAAACTGCTGTGGGCCAATAAAAATAACATCAACAAACATCATAACATCAATACATTGGCCTTATTCCAGTGGGAGAAGCTCAGGAGAATCATACTGGTACAGGGTCTGTTATTTTGACAGAATCTCACAAGGGGTAAGTTTGGAAGTAACAACAAGGTGACATCTGGTCCAGCTTCCCTGCTCCAGCAGGGTCATCTTAGAACTCATTGCATAGAACTGTGCCAAGACTGCTCCTAAATACCTCCAGTGAGGGCAATCCATAATCTCTCCGGGCAAGATTTTCCTGTGTACTCGCACAGTAAAGAAGTTCTTCCTGATGTTCAGGTGCAACTTCCTGTGCATCAGCTTCTCTCCATTGTGTCTTGTCCCATTGCTCAGCACCACCTTGATGCACCCTCTTGACACTCCCCTTCAAATAGGCAGCCATTGATGAGGCTCCCTCTTCTCCAGACTAAACAGGTCAAGTTCCCACAGTCCCTCCTCATAAGTGAGGTGCTTCAGTCCCTGCACCATCTTTGTAGCCCTTTGCTGACCCACTCCAGCAGCTCTGTGTCTCTCTTGTCCTGAGGAGTCCAGAACTGGACACAGCACTCCAGATGTGCCTCACCTGGGCTGAGTAGAAGGACAGGATCACCCCCTCGCCCTGCTGGCACTGCTCTTCCCAATGCACCCCAGGACAACATTGGCCTTCTTGGCCACCAGGGCACACTGCTGCTCATGGACAGCTTGCTGTCCACCTGGACCCCAAGGTCCTTCTCCACAGAGCTGCTTTCCAGCAGAACCACCCCCAGCCTGTGCTGGTGCCTGGGGTTATTCCTTCTCAGTGCATGACCCTGCTTCTGCCTTTGCTGCTGGCATGTCCTAAATGTTATGACAGCACACTGAAAAGAGAAGACCATCACAGCCCATTGCAAGGCCTTATGATGCTTTCTTTTCTCCCTAACAGTGACAACAGAATGGTTACTGGAATTGTCTATTCTTATGAAAATACTACTACTATATATAATTCTAGAGGAAAAGCTATAGATTTGGAAATGACCCTCTCTGAACATCAGTAGTAACACTTACTCGGGAAAATGGAACAAATGGCCAATGACACTCTGTTTCTGCCTCTTACTGATTAGGACTTCACTGTGGAGAGACATCTGAGAACTTCTCCGTTCCATCTACAGTCACTTTTTTTCCAAGCAAAGCATACAGAATATTTTAACCTCCAGCATTAAAAGATCTGATCTTAGTTCCTCTTTAATGGAAAACTTGAAGCTTTTAAGAAAAATTCCATCATTCTGTAATGATGTAGTTGGCATGAATATATGCAAAATTCACTAGTTTTGATCCCTACTGTTTGTCTCCTTAATTTCTTTGTCCACCACTCAACTTGGGTTATAAATGAAGCAAAAAGGTATTTATAAGCTGGATCAAAGAGAGGAAAGAGATGGTTAAAAAATGTGTATTTTCTTTGCCCATCTTCCTAATTTTTATGCTGTCCCCACCTTCAGGTGGAAAAATATTATTTTCTGTCATTATTACTTTTCCTGAAATTTTTCATGGGGATGAATATGACGAGCTTAGAAGATACTTTAATGCTGGACTGTGGATACTTTTGCTGCCGTGTTCTAACAAGGAGTTTTAAGGATTCCTTCTTGAACATACTGATTCTTATCAACTCTGAACTTTTTCTTGTTTTTCATAAAAAAATTTCAGTCACTGTAGTAGTTTTCCATATGAAATAAAGAGATTTGAAATAACCAGTATCAGTGTTAAGTAATTAGTGCCATAAAAAGATTTAGCTTGTAAAGAGGAAAGAAACATCAGGAGTGCTTTAGGAAGAAGAAAAAATTTAATGAATGATAAATCAGGACTTTTTGATTACCAGTAACATAGTACAAGAATGAACTTGTGGATAAATAGAAACAAATGTGGTAATAGTTTAAGATATGCTCAGCTTTGTGGTACTGTTTCCTCTATTTGGCATTTCAGACAAAGGTCCAGACAGTTTAGATACAGAAGTTGCTTAGAAATTACACATCCAGAAAATTACATATTCAAGTACACCGTCTGGCAGGGGCAATTTAAACAGGAAAAGCCAAAATAAAACCATACTCATGCATGCACAAATAAACCCCAAAACAAAAAGGCAAAAAACCAACCAACCAAAAAAAACCCCATAAACCCAGAGAAACATGTTTATGATGTTTAGAAAAATGTGTAAATTATATATAAATATTATAATAATCTATAATAATCTATAAAAATATTAATCTAATCTCTTTAGATGTTAATAACTTCTGTAGGCAATGTCAGAGTAGGATTTTTGAAATACGTTATTCTGGGAAAAAATATTAAAAACACATTAAGATTGACTTTGAGGTTGAAGATGTATGAGAACTGACAGGAAACCTAAGGTTATGAAACTTGTTTAGCTAGATGACACAGCAGAGTGTCTAATTCAATCTCTGTGTGCATAAGAGAGGGCCTCAAAGTGTAGAAGTTACCTAGAGAATACCAATCCACAAAACTCTTTCTCTTTGCTATTCATAAGTATGTATTCTAGAATGAAAACTGAGATTCTTTATATAATCTGTGAATTTTTCTGCACACAGGAAATATTTTTTCCAGTTTTATTAAAGTTTTTTATTTTCATTACTGACTTAAATCTCTTAGTACAATGTTTATCCCAATTCGGAGTATACATGGAACTGTGAAGTATACATGACACTGTTTGATTTAAAGGAGAAATTGAATTGCTTCAAGTATGTTCAACAAAAGTTTTTTAATTCTTTGATTCTACTGAAAAGAATTTGAACAAGATGATTTGAGTAATCAGGGATCTATTTTCTCATCCTGATGTAGTTGGAACTATTCTACCCATAACATTGCCATTTTATACAATCAGTATGGATGCTCCTGGGCCTTTTGTGTTAAAAAGAGCAGTGCAAATGCAAATGGCTAACTCCCTAAATAAATGTGCTTGGCTCTTGAAAATCTATCAACATTTGTCTCTTTCTATAACTGTCTGTATATATGACAGTCAAAAAAATTGTAATTCCTCTAAAGCTGATCCATTCATCACTAAATTGAGGGGGAATGATATATCTGAAGTGTTCTAAGAACTTGGTACTTCTAAACTACTTTTCTTGCATCTTGCCACTTTGACAGAACCAGTACTGTAGGGCAAATCAGTGCTGTAGGAAATGCAGGAGCCACTGAAGCCCTTTCCAGGGGCAGCAATGGGGAAAGACGCAAGAACTTTATATTTAGTAGATTTGAGTGGCTGTCAAGTTATACTGCTCTACTGATTGCTTTAGCTATAAAATCAGTAGTTCTCTTGGAAATTAATTAATTCAAAGTTTAAGAAATTTTGGGCTAAGTATTTACTCATAGCAAAAATGAGCCAGGTGTTCAAAGCAATTGCCGTAACATAAACACTTCAAAAATAATTAAATGCAAGGCATTCTTAATAAGGATTCTAAATCTTTATTACATTTATCAAGGACTAAAGATAATTTCCTGTGTTCTCATGAAAAGATATGTTCTTGCCACTGGCTGTATTCAACTACTTAATTTTAATCTGCCCAAGGAACTTTTTTCAGAAATAAAAGGTTTTTTACTGTCTAATGTGACTTTAGTATTTGTTTTATAAGCTGACTACCTCCTGGTGTACAACCTTAGAAATATCCCCATACAAGAAGAACCCTAACTCTGCATTAATTCCAGGAATACAAGCTTAAAAATGCCTTTAATGGTAACTGCTTAGTTGTAATCACATACAGAGAAACAAAGTTCTACAGATTTTTTGGCGTATCTTATGTATACTACATTTTCAGTCGGTGTATAAACTAGAGAACAATTTTTACCAACTTCTATTTAGAAATTATGAATCTTCTTTCCAATATTCTGTTCAATTATGGCTGACAGTGTAAGGAATGATTACATGGAGTAGACAGCTTGACAAGCAATTATCTTTCAAATTGTCATTTTATAAAGCAGAAAATCTACAAAGCATTGATGCAGATTAGTAATATTGTTTCCCCTTTGAATTTTGGGATAGTACTTTTACAATTTTTGCTCATGACCTACTGTGATAAAACTCTGTGATAAAACTGCTCTGACTCTGCTTTACACACTGGATTTCCTTAGGGACAAGACATTTCTCTTATGCTGCCAATTCCACAAATCTCTGTTTCTCTAACTTCAGACAGAAATGCAGTAATTTTTCATTCATCTTTTAGCTGTTGTTTGCACTCAGTATACACTATGGGAAGATATATATTTTTGAAATGTAAAAACAAAGCAAAGCAAAATTTGAAACATATAAAGACTCAAATTTGAAACATATAAAGGCTCATCATGTGTCCTCATGTTAATAGGATATACAAGTGATTTGACAAAATTCTACATAAGGGGAGGTACTGTTCCAGTCATGAAATGCATCCCTTTGCCTTCTAACCCCCAGCATTACTTGAGGAATGTCTAGATAAGTACTGAGTATTTTCACCTTTCTATTTAAACTTTTGCTTTGGTAAATAGGTTACTCATTGATGTGCCTGTATATCCCTAGTGATTACAAAAGCACTTTAATAAATAGATAAAATTAGGAAACTCAAAGTCTTCTGATTGCCAGTAACTTGAGGAAATATCCGATCTGCCCTTGTCTTTTCTGAATAGATATTTTAATGTGACACTCAACAGTTATGCAAGTGTTCACGAAAGAGGAGTCAAATAGAGATAAAAAGTCCAGTTCTTGTCCTTGTCCTTCCTTCTTGTGAAGGTTTGGGGATAAACTGCCTTTTGTTTACTACCAATATCTCCCAGAGAGAAGGCTTTGCTTATGCTGGAGACATTTTTAATTTAACATTTATTTTGGCAAAAATCAATACATGAGAAACTGGTGAATGGAATTCCAAATCTTAACCTTCAATAAGATTTTTCTCTAATTTTCTTTGAAGGTTTGAGTCCCTTGTTGCTTAATTCTGGCACTCATTTTCACAGATGTTAATCACTTTATGCTGTTGTGGCCTTGTTTGTTGTTCAAATAAAACTGTTGAGACTCTGTTTCTAAATGTCAGTTAGCCACATAATACCCAGAACAAAATTTAAGGCTATTAGTTTCAGCGCTGCCCTTTCTGAAGAGTGTATAAAAAGACTCAAAATGGCTGTAATGCTTAAAGCAAGTTATCATGTAACTGATCTGTGCACATTAGTGTGTCTCATGCTTTTGCTCAGATACCATAGTGGCAGGTGCCCTGAAATGGAAATAGACAGATGTCGTTCAGGCACTACAGAACCAGAATACATGCGTAATAAATCATCATGGCCTTGGCTAGCAGCACCAGTGACTAAGTGTTACTCTTAAGGTGAATGGTACAGTTAAATATTTGGTGGATGTGATTTGTGACAGAAGGACTTGGTGTACTAAAACTTATGGGTTTCAAGGTCTTCTAATGTTATGTGGAGTTTGCTATACTTACCATTTCCAAGTTTAGACATTGTACCAAGTTTAGACACTTCACAAAATCATTTTACCCTTTCCTAGAATTGCATGATATTTTGCTATGTATTTGTATTAATCAGGTTATATTTTATAATTTAATGATGCATAAAATACATAATATACTCTTTAAGTTCCAATCTAAACATTATTTATTCAGCTCATTATTTAAATTAGCTTGAATTATACACTCTAGTGGTTCACTACCTTTTGTGAATTTTCTGCAAGGACTCATTTTGATATTTGTGGTTTCATAGATTGCTGTCTAAGAAACTTATTGGTTGTAGAAGTTATGGATTTGGCTTTGTCTTCTTTCTGTCTTTCTATCTCTCCTACTTTGGGAGTTCAAGATTGGGGGAAAAGGGGATTTGGGAACATTCAAGGGTAAGAGAGTATCTGCAAGGGTAAATATCAAAGATTTTCAGATTTGTGGTTTTACTTTTCTGGGTGAAGAAAGTCTGACAGGGTGTTGCTCTGCCTTTGGCTTTATCCTTCTTTTCTTATAATGTTTACATGCTATTTACACTGACTTTTCTAATACAAGCACATAAAATCCAAAGTAGCAAAGGAAAAAGACAAGCATGTTTGCAGTTAAGCAGACATGACCCTAGCCAAGCAACATTAAAGAGGTTGAAATAAATTTACTGAGCTTTGGTTTTAGAAGCTCAGTATTTAAAGTAATGAAAATCACACATGATAAGTGAGCTTATGTTATGGTGAGTCAAACACTCAAGAGAAGGAGCAGGTGATTCAGCTGACAGTGAATGTTCAGATAGAGAAAATAACTGTGATTCTTTAATTGTTAAACTTCACCAAGTTTTGTGATTCCATGTATAGACTAGGAAAATGTAAACTCCTTTTCAGATACTAATTTACGTTACTTTACAGCAAGCTTGGACACATTTCTCTGAAGGTGTCCTGTGTGTACCTAAATATCAACTATCTAGCAACATTTTTGATGCAAGTACTCATAAAGGCATTCTGCTGATTTTGTGCATATATAGATATGCATGTGTCTTGATATAAGTTTGAAAAACTCTGTGGGTTTTTTTCTCTTTTTCTTGCTGTCTTTATTAAGGGCCCATCCCTTCAATCGAAGAGAGGCTTGGTTTATTCTAACAAGTATAAAAGTAATATTGGTAAAACAGGAAACTTACTCTGCTTTTTGTGGCTTTAAGAAGGCAAATAATGTTATTAGTGCCCATGGCATTGAATGAATAAACTTCCAGAGCTGATTGTTTCAAAATTTTCCAATGAGTTGTGATGCACAGGCCTAGTTTGAATAACAATGTAATTTAAATGCCATAACATAATAACACATATTTAATATTACCATAACAAAATTGATTTTTTCCATGTTTTTAAATTGGGGAATTTTACTCCCTTGGTAAGCTACTATGTAATGTTCTCAGCTACTGTAGTTCCAGTGCAGAAATCAATCTCGTCTACCAATATGAATAAAATTGAAATATTTGGATGTATTTTAACCACAATTCTATTTCCTAGTTCTGTCTGTGTGTGTTTGTGTGTGTGTGTGTGATACAGACCCCACCTATCTTTTTTTTCATGCAGAATGGTTAAAGAGAGGCTGGGCAATATTGGCAGTTTCAGAGGACTCTGCCATTACTGAATTATAAGCAGATCTAATTATTCTATCACAAAAAGCTAGGAGAGCAAAATAAATACAGCTACTGCAGACAGAAACTCTGCAACTCTAATTGCCAGAGCACACTAAGAGCTTTCAAATGGTAAGTCCTTAAATAATAAATTGATATGGGAGAGAATAATGACACCCAGGTGTGAAACCTTAACCTGAGAGTAGTGCTGCATACTCAATTATATAATTGCCTCTATTACCATATTCTAGTCTAGCATGGGCTTTTGAGTCATAGCAACTGGGTTGAAATGAAAGACAAAATATGTTCAAACCACAGGTGAGATTTGAAATAGAAATATATAATAAAATCCAGGTAACTAAATTGCTACTTGAGTTTTGAAAGTAGGCTAGGCATTATGTGAAAAATTATATTTAAATGCTATTCACAGCCTGACTTACTCCCACAAAAGAAAAGGGTTAAGAAAATTCACACCAGGGACAAAAAGAGCCTTTTAACAAAGGTTCTCAAAAATGCTGTAGATCATTTAATTTCACTGTGAAAACCCTTCTTGTTCCTAGGTGCATTTTTTTCCATGCAATGGATAAGTTTGTTCATCACTCTAAAAAATATGAGCCAATGTAAAGTGAATACATTTTCATGTATATTTTATACTTATTCTATACTTTTTTTGTGTGTGGTGTTCAATGTAACAGAACACGGGAAGGAACTCTTTCATTAATAGACCTCATCATGTCTCATCACTGCTACAGATGTTAGTTCACAAGTTGCCATTCTGAAATATATTCATTTCCAGCAGTGCAGAACAACAGGACTGTTAACATGAGTGATACAAGTGCTTTTTTCTCATGGCATCTTCTGCAAGCAACATGTCCAGAAGAAGCAGGATCAGAGAAAGGTGAAATCAGTTATATGACATCATACTTGCACTGTTGAGGCAATTACTATCCAGATACAGTGTAATAGCAACAAAGAGAGCTGATTCTAATGTTTCTGTGGACATAGCCAGCTGCAGATGTTTGCTGTCATACCTCCAAATGAGGCCACAAAAAGAAGTGCATGAAAATTTTGGTGAATAAGAACTTGACATTTGGACTGCACCAGCATTTTAATCTAAGAGCTGTGGCAGTTTTCACGTTCTGCTGGAGGGTCAAAACTGCAGAAATAATGCAAGTTCCCACACTTGCCAGAAGACCCCCTTTTAGATTGCTAAAAATACCTATGAAGACTACTGAAAAGCTGACAGTTACTTTCAGCACTGGATCAGTATTGTAGGAACTCCAGTTGCTATTAAATACAGCTTAAGTGTCCAGCCAGGTAACCCTTGTCTTCATAAATTTTTTTATGTACACATCTCCCCTGTCCCCATAATGGAATTTAACAGGGTTTTGGGACCTACTATCAGGATACTTAGAGCAAAGGATATGGCAAGCCTGTTTATGGGCCTACCCTCACTGAAGCAAAGGGTTTCTATCTGCCCCTACTGGTGCTGAACCACTCCTGGTTGCAAGTTCTGCTGCTGTTACTGGTTAGAAGGAGTAGTGTTTTAAGACAGACATTCTACAGTAGGGGACAGAGGGCTCAAGAACATCCCTTCATATCAGTGTCCAGAGAGTGAGCTGGAGATGTTATAAAGACACAGAATGAATTTAGCTAGCTGTTCACTGGACTCTGAAGGAAGCTGCAGCTGTATCCTAGAGATGTCCTGCTCTGGAAGTCTCTCTGCTTTCTCATGTTCTATCATAATGAGTCTCAGAGAAGACACTAATTTCTTCTATTATCTGAAGAATTTCTGTCTTGGCAAGGGTTCCTACAGACAAAGGTGCTGGGGAAGAGATGATGTTACTCTTGTAAAGATTATAGAGCATGAAAGAATACGAATGTCCAAATACCACTTCTCTACACATGGCATGGCTATGTTCTTCATGCAAGGCATTTTTACATGATAGGTAAGGACTGCTCCTAGAAAGCAGATAGAGCAGATGCAAAGGGGCCATTTTGCCTCTTTCTTTGAAGTGTTCACCTGGACTTTGTTCCCTTTCCATTGCACAGGATGTCATGAGTATGAGTAACAACTTAAATGCACAGCCATATAGTCATTCAAAATTCACATTAAGAAAACTAGGTGGAAAGTATTCTTTATAGCTAGAACTAAGCAAAATGTATTTCCATTAATAGATACACTGCACCACTATCTATTGGTACTTATAACTGATTAATATAAATAGTAGTTCAATGGCAGATTTCTTTATTATAGAATACTATAATAAAGTTATGAAATATTTCTTTTAAAGGAAGGAGTAATTTTATTTATATGTCAGTTGTTAAAATGGCCATTTAAATTGCACAAGGAAGTTCTATACTGGTTGTATTTATGTTACTACTGGTAACAGATATATAACAGATATATACACACACCAAAAAATAATTTAGAGGAATGACAATTTGAAGCTACTTCTTTACAGAAAAGCTGAACAGTTGTAGAGTAGCGCAATCTTTGAATTCCTCTAAAATTTTCTTTCATCTGTCCTGTAACTACACAAATTTCCCTTGCAGAAAAGCTGACTATTCTGCTATAGTCTAATGCCTGTGCAAAAAGGGCTATGCTCTCATTTTAATTCCTACTTTAAGGATTCTCAGGAAAACCATAGAAATAGGTAAGGAGCCTGCTTCTTGGCTTCTGACTGGTTGTTATCATGTGACAGAACCTTTCAACATCTTGGGTCTTCTTTCTGTAGAGTGCTAGTAATAATAAGCATTCATGTAAAGTATTCTGGGGCCTGCAGCTGAAAAGTGCTTTGTGTCTCCTGTGTTAATACTATTATCACATATAGTTAAGACCCCCTGAGTTTAGCAATCTTCTATGGTTTATGTTTTTTTAACCTGTTCAGCTGAGTTCTGAATACAAAATTGCCGACCTACTCTGGAGACTTTTCTTCTCATTTTCTGTCATTTAGATGTCTATCTTTGCCTTCTAGTTTCCTTGCTCAGGTTCTTGTTATACTCCTTTTGTTCCTACTATAGCTATGAAACACAGACCAAGAAAGCACCCTTTGAGTACAAGAGTGTTTAATTGTTCACTCTATTGTAGTGCAGAGTTGTCAGCATTATTTGTGTTCATCTTGGCATTCCAATGTGTAAAGGAGTTGATAAATACATTGCCTATTTCAATCCAGGTTGTATAAATTATGCAGTCCAAGGATTTAATTTTTAAGTGGCCTCTGGGTTTGGGCTAGATTTTCAGTACAAGAAAAAATTGTTAATAAAAGAAGGGTGCTGTGAAAACATATTCTGCTCTTGATTACCCTTTTAATGGGACAGTAGGAGTTCTGTCTATTCAAGAGAGGAGCACAGCCTCCAGGGTTTGATTTTTCCAAATATTAGAAGTTCAGGGCCATGTGCAAAATTGTCTGGATAATTACACATTTAATGTGAATGCACATTTACTGTGATTCCAAATGCAAATCGGGTTGCGTGCAAGGAAATGGTCAGTTGAGTTTCAATACCTGAGGATGACATGAAGTCACAGTAATTGTGCCTGCAGATTAAGCATGCAATTGGGCATATATTCTTGCAAGCGGCCTTTTGCTTCAATGCTTTGAAAATGCGACCCTCTGAGCTCGTCCCTAATGGGTGTCTCTTGTTATTTTCTTTTTCTAATAGCACTGCCAAAATTAGTATACAATACAGAGAGATGAGTTGCACTCATTATTCTGTAATTTGAACTTTATCAGAGATGCTTTCCCAAGTATTTGTTGGGAAGAATGGCCTTTTATGTCTGGGGCATATTTCCAAGGACAATATCTGGGTGAAAAAAAATAGACAGTTATACTGGGGTCTTTCACATCTAACTCAACAGATTTAGTTCTTCTATAGTTTATTTCTATAGCTATGTCTTTGTGCATATTTCACCCAAACATAGTTCATTTATGTACAAGATAATAGAAAAGTTCCCCATTCAATGTGACAGAAACCTGATCTGGAACAAAAGGCTGGAAACCTGTGCAGAAAAACCAAATGTATTTATTGATATGTAAATTAGACAATAGCCAATTGGCAGGAAAATTGTTATAAATTATGGTCTGATTTCTATTTTCAAATATTTTCTTAAACACAGAAAAAAACACTATAAATTCTTTTTACTATTCTCTATTTCTTCTCTCTGTTTTCATTATTAATTGACCATAATCTGATATAAAAAAGAAAATAATTCAAGGTGAGTTGGCTGATTCTTACTCATTTTCAAAAGAACTCTCTACCCTGAGCTGTTCAAAGGATAAGAAAAAAATTTGAAAGACAAAGAGTAAGACCTCATTTTAAAGTAGAAATTATTAAAAATTTCCTTTCCCCTCCCCTCCATAGAAGGCCAAAGAATATTGAATAAAGATAGATTTTCCATAAAATGAAGACCTAGGCAAGAGCCAGATCAGTGTAACTTGAAACAAATTACCAAACTGTTCATAAGCATCTGAAAAAATAACTTGGAGATTAAAAAAAGATTCAGATATTTGATACATCATGAGGAATAAAGTTGCTCAAAGCCTTCTTGTAAGATGGTAACAGAATTTTGTTATTGGAAAGATAATAATAAAATACTGAGGTAACCAATAATAAAGGCAACAATAATTTGATATGGAAATATGTGATCAACTGATTAGCTAAACTGGGAATTTCTGATAATATACCCGTAAAATGGCTCAAACATGGGAAATAACTCTTATTCAGAGAGAATTTACTATTGTTCACAGTTGAAAGGAAGGGGTTTTCTGAGTGTGGCATTTTAGAAAGAGGCATTGATGAAGCTGAACTTGCTTAAGAGATTAGATCTTTCCAGTCCTGTCTTTTATTGTACCCCAAAATAATAAAGATGAACCAAAACATTTTATCAAAACCAAATACAAAACTTGAAATTATTCATTTTGACATATCCACATATAAAGCTTAATTGAAATTGACATGTTGGGGGAAATTGACACTTGGGGAAAAAAAAAGTCAAATTGATGAAACTCCATCTTCTGATGTAGAACTGTTCCATCAAAGGTGTTTTGACTGGTTGCTATTTTCAGCAGAGAAACCAGAAAGCCATGACTTGAAGTGCTTTTAAAAATCTTGTGATAGCCCCTGAAGACAGATAAGTAATATCTGGAAAATAGTGTCTGTCTCTTAGGCTAGTGACACCCCCTGCAGCTTGGTCTTCCTGCAGATGAATCCAAGATTGTAGATACCACCACGTGACCCTCTATGGGCCCAGGCAGAGATCTACTGCCTTTCAGAGGCTGCTGATCTGCTGTCTGGTGCTAGTATCAGTGCAAAAAGGGAAAATGCACATAGCTTGGAGAAAGCGGGCTTGGGAGAAACTGTTGAATGAATGTATATTTTGGAAAGGAAAATACTGTCTTAATGGTTTAAGAATTATACTAATCAAAGAAACCATTTGTTGTTCTAGGGAAATTGTTTTCTATTATTACTTGTGAGGAGTATTAATCTTTTAATAGAAGGCTTTTGCTGTGTCCTCTGATTTGGGTGTGAAGAAAACTCACTCTGTTAGGGGATTTAGGTCTCCAGAAAATGCATGCTCCCAGATGCAGAACACAGTGAAGAAGGCCCTGTTTTCCCCTCAACAGTTCAGAGAGGGGCTCTTCTGCCCCACAATAGGAATATACAGCTGCTTGGCAAATATATATGCACACACACACCAAGAATATCAGGCTTCCACTGCCCACTTTGAATTATGAGGTGTAAGCAGAAAATCATCAGGAAATACTGATAAATTGTTGTGGGTATTTCTTTGAGTAAGAAGGTTATGTACAGGTATTGAATCCACATTAAAGAATACCAAGACCTGGGGTGAGGAACTGGATTCTTCATCCTGAAGAGAAGGAAAAAGGCCAATTAAAATATCTTTTTATCCTGGGAAGTAAAGGAAAGATGGCAGAAGTTATGTTTACAATAGGTAATAAATCAGTCATTTGATGGAAATAGTTAGCAAGAACTATCAAGAATTTTATCTCCTTACCAAAAGACTGATTCCATCTTAAATTATTGAAAGTTATTCAAATGTACTTTATTTCAAAGAGTGATATAATGGAATCTGTAACCTGTAAAACTCCTGAACTTCCCTTTACACATAATGAGAAAATAATTGCATAAAACTGCTGGTGAGAGCTCTGTGACAAGATATTCCTCAGGCTAACCTGTATCAAAATGTTGTGAAGATTTGTGGTGTTTAAGGTCATAACTTTCTCAAAAATTGGAATGAAGTTTTGATTCAATGTGAGATAAATTTTCATATGCTTTTCTCCCACCTTAAAAGCCCTTTTCCGGAATAAGCCTTTTGTAGGTTATGTTATTTTTCTCACTACAACAGGTTGGCTTTTGAAAGTTCTGTTTTCTTATTCAGCTAGGCATTACATCATTATGTAAAATAAAAATATTTTCATTGAACGGGTGATAACTGGGGAGGAAGGGAGAAGAGATAGTTTGACAACTTTATACAGATATAGATATAGACCAAAAAAACAAAATAGAAGTGTCAAGAATAGATAAGAGCAATACAAGATGACAGGAGTTCTCAAACTGTCCTGTTGGCAGGATCTAGAGCCTTCATATCCCTGGACAATCCTTTCATATCAACCCTGCAATGTGTGACTCACTTCCTCCCACAATCAGGATTTGATTTCTCATCAATTCCAGAGCCAGCACAGTATGTAATATGATACAGCTCCTACACAGAGACTGTATTTGAACTGCTGGAGAATATAATCTCCTTTTCTACCTTACAACATCCTTAACTAGGTTCTAGAAGACAACCTTAACCCAGAGGTGATTGCTTTCCCTCCTCTTTCTATGTTTTCTGTTTCGACTTTTCTTTCTTTCATTCTAGTTGTGTTTTCACTGTTAAGTCTTTCAGATGTTTCAGGAATAAAATTAACTTGTGCATAAATATCTTCTAGTGACCTAAACAGTGCATAAAGTATAAATACTTTTGGTCAGATATCTGGTTAACACTTTGACGTTTTCATGGTTCTAGGAAGCCATATTTTGTCAAGATCTGGAAAACTTTGATTAATATTCATATTATTTTAATGAAAAAATATTTTTAAAAAAATCTAAAGAGTAATTCAAGTATTTTGAAACAGGATTTGGTTTAAACCCAGACTAAAACTAAGCACTACAGCCACTTCCTCTCTCCTCCCTAGTCGGATGGAGAAATCCATTGGAAAGGTAAAAGGGTGTATATTTATGGGTTAGGTAAAACAAAAGCTGTGAAGGCAAGCAACAAAAACCAAGGAATTAATTCATTATTTCCCACAGGCAGGTAGGTATTCAGCCATCCCCACGAAAGCAGGGTTCCCTCACATGTAGTGTTGACTTGGGAAGAAAAATGACATAACTCCAACCATCTCTTCTTCCTCTTTGTTCACACAGATCTTATGGCTAACTATGATGCCATTATTTATGATATATCCCTTTGGTCTGTTGAAGTCAACTGTGCCAGCTATTCCTCCTTCCCACTGATGGTGCAGTCCCAGCCTTTTCACTTTGATAACAATCTGAGCAGCAGAAAAGGCCTTGATGCAATGGAAGCACTGCTCCATAGCAAATAAAACATTTCCTATGAAAGTGCTTTTTGAAAGGAAAATAATTGTTCCCCAAATCAAAATTCTCTATTGAACAGTTTCCATTTTAACAGTAATTTTTTTTTTTTTAATGTGGGAAATCATCATGATTTTTTTCCCTAAAATATATAACATGTAACATGATCTGCCTAGTCTGCAGGGAAGCTGAATCCAAATGAAAATTAAAATATAAGTCCTGTGATGTCCCTAAGCAGATTGCAGTTAAATATTTTGAATTTAGAATGTCAAAATACTCTGTCTTGATCTCAAATGCTAAAAAGAAATGTGAGTAGTTTGAATTTTTGAAAACAACAACTGGGAAGGAACTAGGAGGAACAGTTGATACTAATTTTTGTTGTTGGATGCATTAAAAGACCGCAATATCAGGCCAGGAAACCTGAAGAATTGTTTCAAAAATTGAAGGTGGTAATCTGGTAGTATTTTTGAGGCATTTGACTCTCTGGGCAGGAAATATAGAACAGGAAAAAAATCCATAAGATATAAATAAATTTAAAAGAATTTATAATATATTTCTATAAAATCAAAGTTTTGAACATTGTCAGATGAATTTTACCAGTAAACATTATGCAATGCCTCCATCTCCAGAATCCTCATTTTGCAGCTGACTGAAGACCTGGTACACCATATGTGAGCAGTCTGACTCCACCCCCCATTACACCTGCAGATAAGAAAACTGTTAAAACTTGAACTCATTCAAATAGAATGAGCAAAAGGTACATTCCCTGTGGAATCCATGAATTATCAATCCTAATATGAAAAGAATGAATCCCCAAAGGCAAACAACTTGGCATGGTAGGGCTGGTATTTTGTTAAAGGCCTTGTTGCCCCCCCAGTAAGAAAGGGTCTATTAACTTCAAACACATGGAGCCACATGAATTAAATTAGGTCACTCCTCACATTAAAGTTTCAAATTAAATAAAGTGCAGCTTGTGGTTATGTCATGTGTTTCACATTGAAAGCACTGGTTGATGACTTCCCAAACTCTTCAATACTCTTCAATATACTACCAGTGATATTTACCATAGATTGACCACAACACTCTCCAAGCTGATGTTAATAATACATACCCAGTTTTGTAAGTCTGACCATATTTTCCTTCTCAATAAACAAATAGTTGTGGTGTGATTGTGGGTGGCTGAACTATCTGAGTGCCTTGCTGTGAGGAGATTTTTAGGATGAAAAAGGCAGCAATATGGCCCTGGCTTAATTATGGGTAGTGATAATTAGTTGTTGGAAGCATCCTTTTAATGGTATGCAACTGCAAAAGCTTACTTAGACAAGAAGAATGAACAATGTCTAGTGAGCATATACAAATAACATAACTAGTTTAAATTTTTCTCCATCACCTAATAAATTTAATTTCATTTTCTTCTCTAGGGCATTGGTTGGAGATGATGTGTCTATGACACAGGAAGTTTGTTAATCAGAGTATAGCTGCTTGGGCATCATTTGTTATGAAAATTCTTGGATCACAAATTATTGCTCAGCAAGTAAAAGCTACACATGATATGAAACTTCTGTTATTTATTGTAGTATGTTACTATTTCCAGAATGAGGCTGTCTTGAAAACAGAGACATCAGCATGTCCATTCAGCCTGCCTTGTTTCATTTAGTTAAATTTGCTTGCAGACATAACAGACATGTTACTTATTTAGTTTATTCAGTTGTAAATAAATATCAAAACTAGGATACATTTCTTTTAATCCTTTGATTTAGCAATCACACATTTCGGAAGACAAAGGTATTTCGTGAAAATGGGAGTAAAGATCTGTGCTTCATTTTAGGTTAAAATATTTATTAAAACGTAATTGGAATTATTTAATTGCACTCAATAAATTGTTTTTCTTTCATTTGATTTTACACTGCTGTAACATCCTCTGAAAGTGCTATTTTGCTATCTGCTACATGCATTCTTCTGAAGAGTCTTTGAAAAAACAAATCAGAAAAACCTGTATCATCCAACAGTAAATATGAGAAACCAGATAATCTGCTGTAAAGTATCTGTCTGAGTCCTAGCTCCCAGCCTGCCCCTAGAACCTCTCATTACATCTTCAGTTCTGGGACCTGTAGAAGCGCCTCTTGCAGAGCTTATTCTACCAATCTGCATGGAAAATAATTTGATTTTCAACACGTTGTTTCAAAACTTTAAATTTTTATTACCTTCTCACTTCATCTTTAAAAATGTCAAAGCATTTTCTTTCCTGGATGGTTTTTACAAGTCAAGCCTTCAGTGAGGTTACAACTTTGAGAATGAAGGATAATTTACTCAGTGGCAAATGCCAATAGATACACACAGACTTTGAAGTGTTGATTTAGGGTAAATATTAGAACATCTCACTGTACTCCACTATCACCTCCTAACATCAAGTTACAAGCATAAAATTTTCAGTGCTAAAATAGATAAATAAGCTCCAAATCATTGTGTGTTGCTGTGTGCAGGTTTTTCTTTAGTTTTTTGGGGGTTGGTTTGGTTTGGTTTGGTTTGGCTTGGTTTTGTTGTCTTGAGCAGTTTTGTGGCCTTAGCCAGTCCTTTGGGTCAATGGCTTTCTGAAAAAAAGCTGTCAAAATGCTCATGCATCTTTAATTCCATTATTGGGCTATTATCTCAATAGGGTGATACCTTTCTCTCTTCCTTCCAGTTCATGTCCTTCTATGGGTTCTGCTAATGCAGATAGCTGGTGGCATACCTCCTTCATCTTCACAGGGCATCTGAAGAGATTCACCACAGAGGAGAATGAAACATCAAAACTTCAGCTTTTGCAAAGTAACCAGCTGTTGTCAGTCTAGATCAAGGCACAGAAGTGAAAGGGTTTGAATGAGGTCTGGGAAACTTTAATACATTGTGCCTTGGCAAAGGCCTTTCTAAAGAAGTTTGTTTGTGTATAATAAGAAGTTTGAGATGCTGAGGGGATTTGGAAATTTATATCCTTTCTTCCATTTTACTTATGATCTGAGAACTTAAACACTCTTAGTAACTCATTTTGGCCTAGCTAATGAAAAAGGTATCTAGATGTGTAAACCCAAATACCTGCTTAATCCAAATTCTGCAGTTCAGGCTCAAAGTTGCCATGCGAAAAATTGTTCTGCTGTGGTGGCCCAACTTTGGAATAGCCCAAATAAAGCACAACCTTTTTTTCTGATCTCTCTGCATTTGAAGTTTCACTTCCACAACTGTCTTGTCTCACACTTCAACATAAGTGTCAGTAGCTGTGCCCCAGTTCTCCTGCATTTTCACTGTGTGTAGTTCTGGCTAATTTAAAAAGGGTCTGTTGAAGACAGATAAGTTATTACTAGACTCGGTGTACACATTTGTTAAATTAATGAGTGATTATAACTCCGACACAAAGCCTTTGTCCACTGTGGTGGCACCAGTTGTTGGTTTCTCTGGGTCTGGATTGAAGGCACTTGAGAGAGTAATTTGTGTTCGGACTCAAGTGTTCATTATTTCTTATTATTTCTTATCATTACTGTGAGTTGGGCAGATTTTCAGAAGGCACAAAATGGCTAACAATCTCTTGTTACAAGGTCTTTTAAGACTAAACTATCCAACTAAGAACTGACACCTAGATTATTTTCCCTTTTAACCCAATAACTGATCCCAAAGAGCCCGCAATGCAGATGTTTCTGCTCAATTACAAAATGCCACCCAAACCCACAAAGAAGAAGGAAGAAGCATGAAGAAGAAACCCAGGATGACACCCTGTGCCCTCCATCTGGCTTCCATCCACAACATACTAAAAATCCCAAAACCTAAATTTCTTACTAAGTGATACACCTACGCTACTCTCTATTTCACACTTTTGTGGATTCTAGTCTATCTTGAAGTCTAGGAAACTTCCTCCATGAATGAGGGTCAAAGTCAGTGCTCCCCTGGGGGTCAGGGCACCCCAGAGCAGACAGAAATATTCCCGGTGCCCTGGGTTTCCACAGTCCGCCTCTGTTTTTCCAGTCAGCATTTGCATTCCCTGGAATACAGTAGCAGTAATCAAATAAGTAGACCATGGCCCAGGTTAGAACTGGTGGTAAATTCTAACTCCCAGTTCCCCTCTTCCAGAGCAATAAAAAGCCAAAAACTGGGTTATTGTAAAACACTGAATTTATGTCTTATTTTCAAATTTTCTTCATAAGCTGCTGATGCTATAAAACAATATTGATATAAAAGTTTTAAAATAAAAATCCAGCATCTTAAAAGTGAACAGCATCAATAACTACCTAGTGCAGCAGGTTTCTATTTCATAGTAGCAAAATGTGAAAAACCATGCTCCTGAGAACAGAATAGAATGATATGATTACTTAAGATAAAATTTTAAAAAGTAAGGTGAAAGGGTGAAACAATACAAAGGAAGTAAATTTCAACACAGACATTAACACACATGAGAAATATGTTTATAATATATAAAACATAAGCTAGGAAACATAGCATTATCACAACACAAAATATTATATGCAATTGGAATTTTTTGTGATCCATGGATAGTCTAAGAAAAATGTATGTATATAAGTAGTGATAAAGTGGCTTCTACCTAAGCTATACTTCCAAAGGGAAGATATCCTTTCTGAAATTGTACACTCTTCAAGATGTATAGAGCATTACTAATACTGCATTTTCAGTCCATTTGACCCTATTGCTATTATATTCTATAGGAAGCTATGAGATGAACAGCATAATTTTCCTTAAGAGTTATCATCCTTTTGCAATTGTAAAAGGGATATCTACAAGGAAATAGGGGACTCCTAATGTATCTAGAGAAAGAAAAGTGTTAATGGACTCCTGACAATTGTCCAGGTAATTTGGTCAGAGAGAGAGAGAGTGTTGTAAAATACAACCTCTTTCACATTTAAAAAAAAAAAAAAAAAAAGGAAAAAGAGAAAAGGAGATCTTTATTAGGCATTCTGCAGTTCCTGTCTATAAAGAAGTGAAAGCACGAGCCTGAAAATAAGATTTCAGTTATGCTATCTCATGTGTATAAGAGAGAAAGGGGTTGTACAGGGGACATGGTGTCACTTTACAGTTACTGTGAATAAAAGCGTTTCACAGTAATAATGTTCCAACTACATGGTAGTTCTACTGGATATAATAAATGTGTGGCAAATTGCATTATTATGCCATCGCTTTCCATGAAGTATTTTTTCTGCAAATATTACTTAGAAACTGGACTACAGGGAAAACTAACTCAGTACAAGTGAGGGCTTTTCCAGCTCCCACTGAACTCACTGTAAAGAGTCCCATCAGTTTCAGTGAACCTCATAGAAAACAAATGAACTATGTTTTTATTTACAGTTGGGACTCATACAGCTCAGAGAACTGAAACCTGTGTCAATAAAGGAGTTCAATGATACAGGCTGCAAACAAGACTAAAAAAAGAGATTTAAAGAAAAAAACCCATATTGTGCAGAAAAACAGAGCAGCTATACCAAAAGTAAAAATTAAAAAACTTTAGCATCTAATATCTCCTCTTTCAGAGCAAATGCAAAGCACAGAGCCATGCTAACCCTTCACCTCTAACTACTACACAGTGGTATTTTATTCCTGCATGCCTTTTCCCACATAAGAATCTGAACAAGCTGATATTGCTCCAGAGATAATAAATCCAGTTAATTATAATTAAGACATACACACATGTTAGTATGTATATCTATATTCCTGTGAGGATGCTTGTAAAAAAACTACTTACACCTGGAGGCACTGGAGTGTAAGACTGAAAGTAGATGTAGCTTATCATGTTACTGGGTAAATTCCAATGGATTGCAGTCCCAGCCAATTTGTGGTTTTATCAGCATTAAATATTTTAGATGAATATTTCTCCAATTTAATTGCATTAACGGGGAAAGATTTTTCTGGAACCTCAGTTCACATCCTGTCAACAATTTCTCCTGTTCATATCAAAGCAAAGCAAGGAATTCATTCACCATTCCCCATTGTCAGGTAGGTTCTTGGCCCATGTCCACCTTCCCTTGCATCCTATTGCCAGACAGCAGGGAGGACAACACCACATCCCACTCCGCTCCTTCCATAAGGAAGCTGCAGACAGCAGTGACGTCGCCCCTCACTCTCATCTTCCCTCTGCTGAACACACACAGTATCCTCACCTACTCCTCGTAAGTCCTGCCCACTAGCCCTTTCATTATCTTTTTTATTGTTACCCCCTTTGGACACATTCCAACTCTTTTCCATTACACTTATACTGTTGAACCCAAAACTACACATGAGGGGAGGCTGCAGCAATGCTGCGTATAAGTGGGATAATAATTTATTTTGATGAATTATTTATACTTTGCTTAGTGCCCAAAACCTTCAGATCCTTTAATGCATACCTGCTCTCCAACCTCTTGTCTATATACACCTCCCCAGGTGCAGAATCCAACATTTGTCCTTGTTAAATTTCACACAGTCGTTGATTTCCCAGTGTTCTAATCAAGATATCTCCGTAAGTCCTCTTTGGAATCAATGATTCCCCTTAATACATTATCACCCATAAACTTTGTGTGCACTCAACACCTGTGTCCAGGTCACTGATACTGGTGCCAAAGAGAACTGACCCTAGAAATAAGCCCTGGGTTAGGACTCTTGTGTTACCAGATATTGCCCCATTTATTACAATTCTTTCAGTCTGAGCATTCAGCCGATTGTTCACCCATTTATTTTATCACAGACCTAAGACAACACTCTCAAACTATTCAGGCCCCAGGACTCAATTACCCTGGAAGCCCTGAGCCTTGCAGAACTGTCAAGACAGTGGTGTACCTTACCTCCTTCACATCCAATTGGCAAGATGCCTCCTCCACAAGGAATGGAGAAGAACTGTGTAGAAAAAAGAGGGATCTCTTTTGTGTCCTGGTAATGCTGCTTTCTGTCTCCCCAGGTAAAATTCATGGGATCTCTGGTAATGGGGCAGCTCAGAGAAGTTGACGGTGCCTTCTTCACTGCATTTGGGGAGAATAAAACCCAAACATCTTCATTTCTCGGAGTTATTTTATTAATATTTCCCTGAAGAAAATCACTTGTTTTAGTTTTGAGTGTTCTCACGGTACACTCATGGTACACTCAACCTGCAGTTTCTGCAGGTCATTTTATGTACTTTATTTGTTATAATGGATATTAATCTGCTTCAACTAAAGAGATTAAAACCTAAGAAAAAGCAAAAAAAATCTTACCACCAACTTCTCTATGGAGATGGAAAATTGACAGGAAGTATTACATAAGAATTTAAACTGATCATTATGAAAACAGCTGAAATAACACATGATACTGAAAAGTAATGTATTTTTTAAAATGACATTTGTATAGGGCCTACAGATGTAATCTCAAGAGGATGTCAAGCATAGAGAACAGCTGACAGAATGACAGCAAAAGATTTGATAAGTTTTAATGCAGATTTGCCTTTCCCCTGCCTCTATGCAGGAAATACCCATCAAATATGCAACATTCTTTTCTGATGGCTGGAAGGGATAATGAGAGAACTTAAAAAGAAGCATTTTATTGATTTCAAATGGAAGCTTTTGGAAGTGCAATTGATTTACTTAAATCACTTTCAGGTCTAGTTGGTAGTCTAGGAGACTCCCATGCTTCAGTTTGTTCCATTTTGAGAAAACCAAAAGACTTGAAATTGATAGTTTTGTTTAGATTCTGTAGGTATTAGACAAGTCTGAAAGGAAAAGAAGGTGAAAACAGAAGGGAGAGCTATTTAATTAAGTAATTAAGTACTAAATTCTTATGAGCATTTTTAGAGAGTTATATTTTACTTTTAGAAACATTAGACAAAGCCTGGCTTCGGAGATCAGTAATGGCATGCAAACTATCTTCATTTGTTCTTTTTCCAGATGACACTGATTAATAATGTCACCATCTGATGAACTACATACAAATGCTTTCTCCTTTGCAATGATCAAAACACAGTGCATTTTCTAGAGCCCTGAGGGAATTGGCCACGACTCCAGGTTTCCCCTTTCCACCTTGTGTGCCACATCCTCTCTCAGCTGATTTCTTAGATGGGAACTCATCTTCAGTAGGTTTGGGATAGCTTCAGGTGGCAGGGTAGTCACCACCATGGAGTCAGGTTGCAGCTTTCTAGTCTCTACAAGGGAGATATGTCCCCTGAGACTCAAAGGAGACGCTGTCAGCCTCTGTGGCAACTGGTCTAATCATGAGACTTGGCAGGCCATGACCAAAGGGTGCTATCAGCCTTCTATATCTGTTAGGAGAAAATGGTGGTTGCTGTTTTGGGGGGCTTTCTGCAAGGTATGAGGTGGATCTTGCCCTGAATGTTGTCTTTAAACTGTAGTCCTAGGTGTAAGATGAGAGTGACACTTCTCAGGGAGACTGAACACAATAGTGCTGATGGCACTTGGTATTGTTGGCACTGCAATACCCTTTCTCCTGCATATGTTGTATGAATAATAATTTTAAATTATTATTTAGCATTTTGTTATCTTTAGATCTCAGAATATTACACAAAAAAAAATATTATGTCCTCTATTTCCAGATGAGGAAATGAAGAGGCAAGTGAAAGACAAGTATACCATGGAAGCCAGGTAGGGGAGGACACAGAGTCCATTTCCTTCTCTGTTAGGCCACATTAAATAGTGACCTACAAAAATAAGATATTATTGTCTGCTTCTACCTTCTTGAGGGGAGAGAAGATTGTTGAACAGAAAATCTTGAAGATTTTAGTGTGTTTTGTAAAGAGAAGTATGTTTTTGAGAGATGTGTGTAGATATGTGATAATGCTCCATAAATCCATTTGAATAAGTAACTTAATTATTGCTCCATATCCTGTTTAATATAAATGCCTTGTTAATTAGATTTAAGACAAGCTAACATTTTATTTATTTGGATGTTTTTTGGAGGAAATTTTGCTAAAAGTATTTTAATTATTTTACTGTTTCTCTAGGAGAACAGACTAATTAGACAATGAGTTAAAAACTATCAAGGTGTTTCTGTATGTTCATTGCTTGTTAGCTTTGAATATGTGATGTGAATAAATACTGAATTATGGTAGTGTTACTAGGACCAGGGGAGATCAGAGATTTAGGAACTGGATGTCTCACAGAGTCAAATTGACTTTACCAGCATGAGTCTAACAGTCATACCAGCCAAACCAAGCAAAATCAAACCGTTATCGTTGAGGGAGACTTTGGAGTGAATAGCAGCACAATCATTCCACCTCTCAAAAGATTATCACAGCAGGTGCTGTAACTACAGTGTGGTTTTATGGTTATGCTCATGCTGCACTCTGGTGCACAATGGGGGGTTCAAACAACTTATGGGCACTACAGCTTATATGTCATCCACTACTGCCTCTCTGGAAGATGTTACAAGGAGCTCAATCAAGGACTCCTTATGAATGAATATTCATAGTCACACAGGTAACAGTCATGTACATAAATAAGAAAAAACCTGAATACCTCAGGTCTCCTAGCCCATTGTTAATTGGTCGCTTTCCAAAATGATTTGGTCTCATCCACCAGCAGTGATTTTTTTAAAACCAGCTGTAATTTTCCATCTCTGACTTAGTCAAAGACCACACAATGACCAAAACTTTATCAAGCTATTAATAAAAAATCAGTATGGTGCTTATGTCCCTGAATCCTCTTCTCTAGTCTTAATTGCAGTGACAATTAAGCCAGTGTTGCAAGAACCATCTGAGATGGACTATTCACAGGATCAGTATGTGAATTTCTACTCATTATAATCCTGGTGGAATGAGATTTTCTTTCAAGAGAATCAAATGTTTTTATATGTAGGTTTGGTTGATTGTACACATTTTAAACATGCTGTGTAAAATCTCCATTTGATATCTGTTAGAATAGGGCAATAAACACATACCTATATAGCCTTTACCAAGAGTCAGCTTGACCTTCCAGTTCTCACTCTTTAAAAAATCTAAAAAGTGTGTGTACAGACAAAGTATTCCAGGTTGCATGATAAAAAATTAAGAAAGCACAAGCTATAAAATTGCACAAGCTATAACCAACAGAAATTTACATTTAGTACATTTTTATTAGACTGTACTGCCTTAAGAAGACAGTATCTACTCAATGAAAATCAGTTCTCTTCTCACACTGAAATGATACTTTAAAAATGTCCCTTGCAAGCACTCTGTAAACCATGAGACCACACATTTATTTCTGGGAGTGTGGGAAGAGAGGCTGGTAGAGTACATGGAAAGAATACAGAACCAGTTCTTTTCAAGAACATTCTTTGTAGAGTGTTCTTTCAGAGATAATGGTGCCTACCAGGACTGGTAGGTTAAAAAAAATCCTCATTCCAGTGTATTGTATGCACACAATCAGCATCAGGTTGTAGTCTTCTCTTCTGGCTTTTGAGCAACACCTCCATAGGACAAAATTCCCTGTGAAATGCTTCCAGTGTGCCAATCTGGTACCTTGGAAAAGTGAGACCTCCTCCTAATGCATGAAAATCAGTGGGGACATTGACATGGTCCAGCTCTTAGATTTGTAATCAGGACACTAGGTACAACTTACAGTTCTGCTACTGTGTTTCTTCAGTGTTCACTTAATTTGTCTCAGATGCCCTTGTTGTGAAATTGTTTTCATCACTAAAATCTAGTAAAGTACCAAACTAGTAGGGCTAGGTCTTTCTCTGTGAGGTGGCCTCATTAAACATCAGACCAAGCTCTACCCATATGTATAGGCTCCCACACACACTAATATCAGGAAATTTTCACCACGTTTTGGCTAATTTTGCAAGTAGTTTCTGTTGCCTTCCTAGGGTGTTGTGAAGAATTAACTTTCAGTGTAGCTGCAATCTTTTTAAGTGGCTGAGAAACAAGTGTGAATGCTGAGAATAATTGTGAGTCCTTATCGTCATCCATGAGAAATTGCAACTGCCACAGATGGTGTTGCAACTTCAAACCCTGGTGTTGCTGAACAGCACTGTAATGTTAATTTAAAACAAAAATGTAGATGTCAATTCAGGATGCTGCTGAATGGCATCAGAAAACCTTTATTATACTGAATGAGAGACCTTGGATAAAGCAAATGTCAAGCAAATCTTGGTTTTACAGGCAAGCTGTTTTTAATAAAAGGATTTGGAGATTTCTCTTCTAATTAGGTTTATGTCTTCTTTCAAAGTTTAGAAACTAGCATAAAAGAAGACAAGAAGACAGAATGGGTCTAAATATTTCTTATTGGAAAAATAATTTGTTAATTTGCAATATGTTTACCAATTAATGTTTTTTGTGCAATTACTGTATCTCTTGTTGTGTCTTTTATAAATTCTCAGTGTATGTTGTACTATTTTGCTAGCATTGACTTGACATTAAAAGAAAAGCATTCATTGAGAACTGGAACTATATTTTAAACATTAAAGTATGTGAGGAATAAGATAGATGATTAACATTACACCACAATGGTACTTCAGTGAAGATTTACATTGTAGGAAATGACAGGCACCTGTGATGTCTTTTTAAGTGCTCTAAAAATCTTGTTGCAAAACATTATTTTACTTTAGCAGATGGCATGGTGTCTTCTGCTTAAAAAAAAAATAATTTCTATTTATGGGCTGAGTTGAGCCATATTCATGTTTACTGTTGCTGTCATCTTGTAGGGACCTAATTGAAAACATGTGATTTTCTGTAAGGCAAAAACATCATCAGAGAAACAGACAATTTACTGTGCAAGTAACATGCAGTAGAATGCACTGACTGAATCTCATACTGATGTCTGAACAACATCTTCACTCTGCACTGAAATGGTTCTTTCTTCATTTTGTTCTTTGGAAAACATCCAGAGGGTTTTCATCAAGAGGAGGCACAAGGAAATCTCCAGCAGTGGGACAATATACAGGGGAAATGCATTAAAGGTCATGCTAGAGTTATCTTAATGATTGAAAGGTGTCATTCATATTTTCTTCATGAAGAAGGTGCATTTGGCTTTGACTGGTATGTATGCGTTCTCCTTGTTTATCTTGCTTATCTAAGGTTTAATGCAAAAACTTGGGGTTTTTTGCCTCTAAGACCCCATTCAAACTCTGTGACCTCAGTTAGTGTGCCAGACCCTTCTTTTGAGGAAATGTTAACTACATATTTGTCATCTGTATAATTCTGAGCTAAAGAATGCAACAGTACATAACAGAAAGCAAATGTTGTAAAATCTAATTTTGTGGATTGGAACTGTTCTTAATACAGAACTTTTATTGTGTCTTTCATATAATGATATCCTATTGGGCATACACAAAATCCTACAAAATGACCGATCAAAAATCCAATTTTTTTATATTCAGACAAAACATATCCAATTATACCCCTTTGGAAAAAGATACTTGGGCAGGATTGTGTTATACCACAATTCACAATTGTTCATTAATACAAAATACTATTCACAGAAACTGTAAGAGAGGTTGGATTGTTCATGATATGCAGGTGATACTTTGTTTCCTAAAATAATGTAAATCTTTTTGGAGTGGTTTTGCATAAAACCCATCAAAACCTGCTTTACTGATTTTTTCATATTAAATACTGATTTTTTCAATAACTCATTTGCCTCTTTAGTTTAAACTTTCATAGGTGTATCTGGGGAAAGAATGCAAAAGAGATGGTATAGCATGTTTAGAGGGGTTTTTTTCCCCTGGGAAGGAGAAGTAGTTAAATAAATTCATCATATTGTAGGGTTTTGTAACTGACACTCCACCTACGCAATACCCATTCATACTGAATCTTTGAATTTAATCAAAATGCTTACATAAGCATCTTAAATTAGTGAGATAATCAAAATAAAAAGGGAAGTGTAAATAAATTTGAAATATTTCCACACTTTTACATTATAACTCAGATTTCTTGTTCAATATATTTTGTATTTGAGAACAAAAAGAAAATGAAGACACGTGTTATTATTTTGATAATAGCCCAAATATTGAGCGTATACAATTTGCACATACTATGCAAATCAGTGCTATAAGATCAAAAAAATGTTATCATATTTAAAAAACACTATTCTACCAGGTGTTTTACAGTGACATTTTAGTCCTCAGTACTTAACGAAATCTGTCTTAGAATGCAGCAATATTATGTTTAGGTAAAGAACATATGGGACAATAGAGAAAAATCTATTCACACGGTCAAGAATGTTTCTAAGCAGACTTTTCAGGTTTTAAAACAATGATGCTGAAAATCTGGGCTATGGGTTTAGAGTTGGGAGGTAGGAAGCACATGGGTGGGGCAGAAGGGAAAAGAAAACTTAATACCCAGTTAGAGAATTGGCAGCTTTCCCTTTTTCAACATTACATAGATGTGCACAAAAGAAGTGTGTTACAGAGTGACCTTATGGCTCTAGTTAAGCAGCAGGCAGTAGTATTAAATGGAATCTTTACATTTCCCTTTTGTTAGACATGTCAAAAGTTTAAAAAGCTGTTATTTTAAGAGTCTTTTTCTTCCCCCACCCTCTAAAGATTCCAGGTGTGCTGGGGGTGAGGGTGGGGATAAAGTAGGAGAGAAACAATTTCTTGCCATCAGAAATACTATACTTATTCTTCCACATTATTAAACTTGAAAAATGTTGCACATAAAAAAGTGAACTCCAATTTCTCGTACCTGCACTTTAGGTATGACATACTAAGCAGTGCTCCAGTAGGGTCAGTTTTCAGTCATATGTACTTCTCTCTGCAGATGCCCAGGCAACAAAAAAAGTCACTATATTCACTATATTCACTATATTTGTATTATTTTTAGAAGAGAGCACGTAACATTTTAGAGGCACTTGTGGAGCTGCATCCATTTGACTTATGTTTTTTTCAAGAAATGTAGAATACACTCATGGTATAGACCTATAAGCAGAATATCTTCAGCTGATGTGGTGACATTTTTAACCTAAAGAGTAGTAAGAAGTTTTAGACAAGAGAACTTGTTTTAACTTTCTTGTCTCAAAATACTGAGAGTAGCAGTGTCTGCTATGTTGTAGTAGTGCCCTGGCATTCATCTTCTGAAACTTTCATAAGACTCTGTCCTTCCATTATAGCAAAAGTTCAACAGTAACAAGTGTACTTTTAATTTCAAAAAATAGTCCCTTTAGAGATCACCTAGCCTGTATTTTTTCAACAGTTAATTATTATGCTTTAAATTGGTAGTTAAACTCCTACATGTCTCTTTCTTCACTCCGCTTTTCATAAGCTGTCTGTGAGGTTACTCTCAAGAGGAATATTTTTAAATCCATGAAAAATTTGGTTTTGAACCAAAAGAGAAAACTGAAACTTCTCAAATAGAGGGGACAAAACAAGCAGCAACATAGCTGCAGAGAAGTAGGCAGAAATAGAGGGAGGCTCCTTCATCTGCTTGGAAGTTAATAAACAGTTAAATGTTAACAGGCGTGAGTATGGTAGAGTTTTTAATCTAATCCTATTCTTCTAGGGTAGATCTCCCATCAGTGTTCAAGTCTGCATTCAGCAAGATAACCAGGCTTAGGTTCAGCACTTGAATAGTCCTGTGGGTTTCTTTGGAACTGCATCTTCACTTGAAGCACTGTCTTCATTTCATCTTTGTAAAGAATAGTTTCAAGACTTTACATCTTCTTTCTCAAAAGAAAGACATTTGGAAATAGAGCTTACTTTGTGATTTTTTTCTAGTGATTCTAAGTGGTCCAGAGTGAGGTGATATTATTCCTATGGTAGAAATACTTTGCTATATATATGAGGGAACTCAGCCTACTCCATTAATCAATGTAGCAAAAACCATACAGAAACAGATTTGTGAACAGCTTGTGAGGCATATCATCAAAAATGTTGTAAATTTTAGTAATCAAAACAGAAATATTTTTTGTGTGTCTGGCGGTGCAGACCCCCTAAATTAGTCTGGGAAAGGACTACCTATCTGCATTTTCAAGAGACTGAACATTATTTTGGCAGTAATTTGATGTTGTTGATGAAGATGTTGGTGTTGGAATAACAAGAGAAAAAGGTTTTGCATATCTTTAGGCTTTTCTATTGAGTCATTTAAGGAAATAATATGTAGAATAAAAACTGTTCATGGCTTCATCTAGCTCTGCAATTGACATTAAAAATGAAAATAATCTTTACCTGGAAATGAAATAAATATGTGTATAATTTATGTCTATTTTACTTTAGTAAGTTTCAATCTGATAGTCTAGAAAATAAAGTCTAAACTAAAATAGGATAGGTTTATCCACTGTGCAATGATATCAACTTCAAAGAAAAAGGATCAAATATATATTTGGAAAAAATACCTCACAATATGTTTTATGGCATTTATCTTATTTCAGAGTTTGAGCTTGACCTTATTTGCTGTTATGAACTTCAACAACAAAAGAGGGAAGGGAAGCATAAGAAAAATCCCTGTTAACTGAAATGGTCTTCTCAGTAATTGCAATAAACTGGAATTACACTATGCCTATGATCTTAATGTCTAGGTTAAATATTTGTGGAACTATTGAAGTATAATGTAACTAACTCTCCGCAATTCCTTTTTTCTTTTAGAATAGTAGGCCGGCTCCCTAGAAGTAAGTAAACTAGGTCTTATCTCTAGCAGAACAGACTTAAAATATTTTGGCAGTTTCTAAATAATTCTGAGTAAGAGGGCTGTTTCCATAGGTACATAGTCTCATAGGTACATTAGACCCAAATTCTCATAGTAATTCTCCCAGTTTATATCAACTGATGATTTGGTCTATTTCTTCAAAACTATGCAAGAGCAAATTTATATTGTTATAAGACAGAGACTGCCTGCCACTGTAACATCTCTCCCTAAAGCATCACTAGTTTCATGATTATTTATTAATTTGTTTGGCCCACTAACTAACACAGTCCTGTTCATATGGTCAGTTTTCATTCAAGTCTGCATTATACCAGATTTTGTTGAGAATAAACTCTCAGCAAGATTTGTCCTATATCTACAGCCATAGAATTGAATGTCAATATTAAAAACAATTTTTATATTGAATGCACTGATTTTTTCTAACCTGAATGTAAATATGACAATCCAAACAAGTGGTTTTTTCATGTCCTGTGATATTAGGGAGTAACTTTTAATATAATGTCTCCTCTTTTCACTATCCAATGTCTTTTGAAGTATAGACAACTTTCAACTAACAAAAATACTAACAAAAAGGCCATAAATAATGATCAAACACTTTATACCTCTTATACAAGTATTGCAGCAGGATATTTGTTTCCTTTGTTTTCTTCTGTTTCTTTTCTTTACTTTTACAAATCACTTTTAGTGATAATGGAACAATATATTACATGTGGATGACCACAGTCATGTAGAAATCATAATCTTGGATTAGAGGATTTGACTGCAAGGCTTTAGAAGTAGGTGAGAAGCAGGGGCAGTGTCCACATGTCCTTTAAAATAAAAATATGATACAATGCACCAAATGAATGCATGACCATAGTACAAGAAAATAGAAGTAGCATGCTTGAAGAATTAATTCCTTGGAGGGTATACCTTTAAATGTGCAGAAATACGACTGTCCTTTAAATACGTGCAAAACTATATTTGTCCTTTAAACACATGCAAAACTTAGCACCAGAAATGAAGATTTGAATATAAAGAGATATCAAGTCAAAAGTGTATTCTCAAAGGTAAGCTTGCAAATAGAGATGAAGGCGACAAAATAGAAATTGTTAGGTTTACATTGAAAATTCTCTCTTACGGGTTCAGGAGCTTAAATTCTCTTGCCAATTTTAAAATTGTTGGAATCTCAGTTGTTATAAATAACTTCAGTGCTTGTGTGAGTAATCTAGTATGTGGTCTACTATCTCTTCTTTACATATCTTCCCAAAGTAGCCAAAGTTTTCAATCTGGCTTTGACTTGAAATTTGGATTTGACTTGCAAAGAGTTTGGTAAACCTTAGTTACTCTCTTGGATTCTGCATTCAGTATTTCATTTTACTCTCTATATTCATAACAGCTTCAATTTATATACTGTGGTTTAGTTTTTAGCCTCACATGCTTTTTTCATGTCCAGATCTTTTTTTAATCCTATGAAATGTCTGTCTGTACCTTTTGTTTTCTTGTGTATTTCTCCCGTATAATTTTTATTTGGTTAATCATTATTCCTTTGTCTCTTTTTACTCACCTGCTTCCTCTTTCTGTAAGGCTCACTTTTTTGATACCACATTCTGTCATGCCCAGATGCTCAGTTCTGATTCGAGGAGACAGAAGTACTGCAGAATAAGGTTAGATTGGGTGAGTAGTTTCTGTCTGGTTTTGTTACGACCTTAGGTTTGCTTCACAATGCAGTTGGGAGACCATATTTGACTCCAGGCAACGAAGAAAAATTGCTTCATTCATGCGCTTGAGGACAGGCTGACAATTATATTATGTCTTGTGTTTACAAAACCAGAGTGACCCCAATGATTATTTGGGGAATAGTTAGGTCTGATGGTATAAGCGTTGATCTCTAATATTTTTAGTTGAGTTCTTGATGACAAAGCACATCTAACTTGGGTTTTTATAAACTTATAAAAATTGGCACTTTTTCTATATATTTCTCTAAAATTGAAACCAAATTGCAGAGAATCTTGGAAAAGGTCAATTATCTTTTAATAAAAATGATGCTCATATTAGCACTTCTGGTTTTTTTCAGAAAGCACAAGGAAAGATAGTATTCAATACTAGTATTTTCCTATTAAATCTATCAAACACACAGGTACCACGTAAGTACCACTGAAAAAAAATTATCATACAAATACTACTTTCTTACTGAGGTTAAAGATTAATGAAAATTTTCAACATATTTTGTTTCCAAAAACAGTATTGTAATTATTTTAATGACACTTTTATTTATACTTACATTATCTAGCTATTATTTCCATTGAAATTCAAAGAATTCCAGATCTAGCTGAAATCAGCATTATTTTTCCTTTGACCTTTAAAAATTTAGATTTCTCACCTCTCTAACAATACATATCATATACTACATGGTACCTATGAGATACCAAGAAAAAAAGCAAAAAAACCCCATGATTGTTTGTATTTATTTCTCTAGCTATAATTTTCAAAATAAAATGAAATTTTCAAATGACAGTTTTTGTTTGATGCCTGATCATTGTTTGGGTTCCTAGGAGATCAGCCAATGTATTTCAGCTTGTGGCACAACAAAAAGTTGAATAAAGTTGAATACAGGTCAGCTAATAAAAAGGCACTGAATCTTCTTAACATCTATATTTTTATTAGTAAAGGTAATGCATCTTTAAGTAATTTGTAAGTGTGTTATATCTGCCACCATAATTATTGAGAGCTTTTCTTTAGCGATAGCTGGCTGCAAACTTTTGATTTCAACCAGCTGTCATCCATTAAATATTTTAATATTGAGGGAAATTAACTTTTAAGTCAATATCAGAAATGAAAAAAAAAGCCCTTCTCTTTAGCCAGAGCAGGAGATGTCAATGCATAATTTGTCATTTTCTAATTCAGCTCTTTCCATTTGGTTTTGATTTAGCACTAGACCTCGGAAACCAGAGCCGGCATCCACACTCAAAAGCTGTTTTAAATTATGTGCAGCAAGATTTTAAACACATTAGCAACAAGAACAAGCTGTCCTCATACTAACTGGTCCCACTTTGTTCTTGATTGTGGAAAATCTCACTTTAACTGCCCTCTAATTTGTTTCAGATAGCTACTGCACCAGCAGCTGCCTTGGCATAGGATTAAACACACATGAAAATATAATCTTTCTACACAAATTATTAGCAGTGCCAAAAGCCATAAAAACTCTTTTGGAATTTTTTTTTAATTTTTTTTCCCCTGTTTTCTTATTTTGTTATTAAAATTCAGTCCCCCATGTTCTTCTCCAAAGTCTTTCTTCATCCAATCCTCTCAAAAGTACTTGGAAGGAATTAAAAATACAGAATTGCCTGGTTTTCTTACACAGAGATGCAGTTTTGGTACTTTACTCTTGGTTGAAAAGTTTGCACATCAACTTGCATGAGCTGAGAATCCATAGAATACAGATATAAAATTTTTCAAAATTAAGGCAATTTCTTAGTAATTACAAGTACCTAAAATAAAGATAGTTAAAAGGACAGCAGGATCACTAGCAGGATCACATACTTTCTCTTTAGATATTTTTGTTTCAAATGAGAACACATCTCATTTTTTGTTTTGTTCTCATTTGAAACAAAACACATTTTGTTTCAAATGAGAACAAATGAGATTCCAGAACCACATTTCAAAATTACCACATTCGGGCAGCTAGCGACAGGACAAGAGGACACAGACTCAGGTTGAGCCAGGGGAGATTCAGGTTAGGCATTAGGAGTAATTTCTTCTTGGAAAGTGTTGCTAAACATTGGAATGGACTGCCCAGCAGGGTGGTAGAATCACAGTTTCTAGAGGTGTGCAAACAAAACCACTAGACAAGGCTATGTCTCGCTCACATGGTAGGACTCAATGATCTCAGGGATCTTTTCCAACATAAATACAAAGGGAGCTAAGGAATTCTTTTAATTGCAATCATCTACCAAAAATTACCTTTAATATATATCTTGGGGATTTGTAAGCATCTAGCATTTTTGTGAATGGTGACAAGGGAAAACCTATGTTCTTCTTTTCCTGTGATTGTTGAAAGGATCCTTGGTGATTAGTTCACTATAAAAAAGAATATGATCCTACTCTTACTTTCATCCCTAGGAAGTGCTGGAAGTTTAGATGAATTTACTCAAGATTTGGTGATGGTGTTCCTATATATGCAAATTTTTCTTTTATTCCATTTCATTGAAGGACTCTGCTACATACTTTCAACTCAGTAATTTCATATCCTTAAGAAAGGTTTGCTTTTCACTAAGGTCACTAAAAAAAGCAGTTGCTAGACAAAGGAGACAAGTTGATGGTGTGCTTGTGTCTCCCCCAGACCTATCAGAGTGTGTGGAAGATAACTTCCTGACACAGTTGGTGATGGAGCCACCAGAGCTGTTCCCACCTAGATCTGCTGTTTATGAACAGGGAAGTGCTTTTGGGAGATGTGGTGGTCAGAGGCCGTCTTGGACACAGTGAGCATGAACTGGGTTTTCAGTTCTTGGTGAAATAAAGAAGGGGGTCAATGAAACCCCTGCCTTGGACTTCTGGAGGGCAGAATTTGACCTGCTAAATTGAGTGGTTCAGAGAGACCCTAGGGAAACAGTCCTCAGAAACAAAGAGGGGCCAGGAAGACTGAACACACTTTAACAAGGAAATATTAAAAGAGCAGGAGCAGGCTGTCCCTTATGTGCTTACAAACAAGCCAGCATGGAAGGAGAGCTGTCTGGCTGCATAGGGAGTTTTTGTTGCAACTCAGGGCAAAAAGAGAGTTTATGACCTCTGGAAGAAGAGGTGGACATATCAAGATGAGTATAGTGATGTTGGTAGATCATATGGAGACAAAGTTGGAAATGTAAAAGTTCAGTTAGAACTCTATGTGGCAATCTGTAAAAGATAACAAAATGTATTTTTATAAATATTAAAAAAAGGTGTTTTCATAAGTACACTAGCAACAAAAGAAGGGCCAAGAAAAATCTGTACTCTCTACAAGGCAGCATGTGAAATATTGTCACCAAGGATGAAGAGGGTGAGGTACTTGATGCCTTTGTCTTAGTCTTTAACAGAAAGGTTGGTTATACTCAGCTCCTTGGGTAACAGAGACAGGGAGCAGAGTCCAGGAGGAAGCAGATAGTGACCTGCCACTTTGACAATCATGACTCTATAGGGCTGGATAAGATACACCCAAGGGTGCACACAGAGCTGGCAGAGGGGTCACCAAGGCACTGTCCATCATTTATCATCAGTCTTGCTTAGCTGGATAGGTCTCAGATGAGCGGAGGTTGGCCACTGTGATGCCCACGTACAAGATGTGTCAGAAGGAGGATCCAGGACACCACAGACCTGTCAGCCTGACCTTGGCGCTGGGGAAGGTTATGGAACATTTTTTTTTAAGTGTGATGACATGGCACATACTGTAAAACCAGGGGGTCAGCCCCAGCCAGCAGGGGTTTAGGAAGACCAGGTCCTGTCTGACCAACCTGATCTCATTTTATGGCCAGGTTGGATGAGGGAAAGGCTGTGATTTTTGTCTTCCTGGGCTTCAGTGAAGCCTTCAATAGATTTGGCCACAGAATTCTCCTGGAAAAGCTGGCAGCCCAAGGTTTGGACAGATGTTCTCTTTGCTATGTTAAACACTGTCTGGATGGCTGGCCCAGATAGTTTTAATGATATTAACAAGTCCCAGTATTAATGATATTACCAAGAGGTTCATCATTTTGGTCTGTTGAAAAATGAACTACTTGCAAGTATCTCAGTTTTGTTACCATATTAGCTATAAGTATTAAGTAGGGTATTTATATGATGTAAAAGCTCCATTGTGCTGAAAAAACATTAGGAAATCTTCAGGAATTCAAGCCTGCTGCCATATTGACCAAAAAATTATTTCTTACGTTGAGTTAAGATTTGGTCATAATTCAACTGTGCTGAAGAGTAGCTGCCAGGAGGCATTGATTGCCACATACACAGGTGATGACAGCTGCCTGCTGTTAGCGTTTTGAGAGAAGGTGGGGGCAGCCAATCGTTAGAAATCAAGAAGTGTCTAAATTGCCTTTTGATTTGGGATCATTAAGAAAGCCTCTGAGTATTGGCAAATTTGAATCTGAATAGTCTACAAAGTGTTTAGGGTATAAAAGAAACCTCTTAAAATTAGATTCTCTTTCATGAATGAACGCTAACTATTAGAGTGTGCTTGAGAGCTGGATTGTCAGCTTAAACACCTGTGGAGAGGCAGCTCGATATTCAGAGTGAACAAAAACCTTGGATTTATTTCAGACAACAGATATATTCATGGTCTCTTCTTTCTGACCACCAATTTCTTAAGCTTTGGGATTTGCATTTGAAGCTGATTCAGCGCTGCATTTTTTTACAGAAAGGTAAATTAAAATATTAATTTTTTGGGGGGGCTATGAAGAGTCAGGTAAACCAAAATGAAGGGACATATTTCTCCATATCCAATTTTATATACTTTTCAGACTGATTCCACTCAACATTTATAGGTTTCTCATTTCATGTTGATGTTCCTCAGGCTCTTCAAAGAATAGTTTCCTTTGTAAATAAATGCCTTTTTCTGTTCCCTAAAGAGTCTGTGTTTTTCCTGATACATTTCCTGAAGGAAATTAATCTGGGACACTTCCTAATTTTTTTTTCACTTTCCCTCTTCATGGTATTGGAGGTATTTAACACCTTTAACTTTAAGAAGTTATTTTAAAGTTTCAATATTTTTCTTCTCTTAGGTTGAAAAAGACATTATTTTCCTAGATCCATGTCCTTCTGGCTGTCAGTTTGAGTTTGGGTTCAGCCTGCAGTCCCACTTCCTGTCCTGAACACTGGACCATAGAGCTGTGGCTGGACTTCAGCGGTGTGGGTCTGCGTAACTTTGTAAAACACTTTGCTCTGCAGGTTTTCATTCCAATATCTCTGGCCAAGTACTCAGTTTAGAACTCAGTGAACAAGGAGCTTGGCTGCAGTTTTGTGGTCTGGATCAGACTCCTTGCCAGTTGAAATTTATTCGTATCTCAAGAGTGGAGGTCATCCTGGAAATAAGCCAGAAATCTGTTCTTCCCTGAGGTGAGATTATGGCAAAATGGGGGCTGTATCAGGATTAAAAGTGATAGTTTTATTGCTAAGTGGTCTCCCTTGCCAGCTTCCACTCAAAAAAGCTGAGTTAGAAAGAGATAAAACATCCCCCATTTTTTTCTTCATGCCTGGCATCAATAGCGCTTAAGAGCTTCAGAAAATGAGCTGCAAAACTTTGTTGTAAGGCTTTTCAAGTTTGAGAGTTTCATCTTTTGCAATTCCTTCTCTTTGAGGGCCATGTGTGAGCTGTCCTGTTACTCTCTGGAGATCACAGGTTTCTCTGGTGTCTCTTCAGGAAGAAGGTAGTCAGATTAGAAAGGTAAGGAAATATTAGGAGATATTGTCTTCTAGGTCTTCTGTCCTGGGTACTGGATAGAAAAAAGAGTTGCTCCTTTCTGTAAAGAAAGCCTTCAGTGCTTTTCTTTAGAATTTGGCTCTAAAGTAACACTATCATATTCTCAAGTGGGGAAAAGATACACCTTTTTATTTTTCCTCCTTTTTTTTCAGTTTTCTCCATAAAATATTTGAGGAACAACCCAGAAGTACATGCAAACAGACTTAACAGAAGAAAGGTTCTTCATTCCTCATGGAATGGGACATAATATGGACAAGGTTCACTCCAGAAACTGACTTTTTTGGCATGAACTGTTAACCATTTTTGAATAACGTTTTCAGACAAACAGGATTATATTTCATTTAGCAATGGCCTACATCTCTCAATCTTTAATAACACCATTAATCTGCTTCCACAGAGTTGCTGTGGAAACCAGACCAGTGACTTCTAATGTTTTACTCTAGCTAAAATGTTCCTGTATACTTCAAAGAAACTGCCTTGTCAGGATTTTGCATATGTCCATATATGTGCACCTTTCCCTTTAAACTCTTATCTGGCTTCTGAGTAAACCTGATTTGATCTCTGTTGCTTCAGCTTTACAGTGTTCTATGTCTTATATATGGACTGTAAAGGAGAAGTAATATTTCTCCTGTGAAACCTGAGAAAGATCTTTGAGGTTGAGCCAGTGGCTTGGTGCTAGCTTCTATGTACTGGTTTGACATTATTTTGAAAAGTTTTCTCACTTCCAGACTAAAAGTAGAAATGTAGATTCATTGACTAATATGAAACTAAAAAAATCAAATTCTGTCCTTAATTACACCATTCCAAATCCAGGGTAAATTCCCTGAAGCTAGTTCAGTTAATTGGGGCACCTTCCAGATGTAAAAACACTGTCAACATCTCATTCCTTAGAAATTCTTCTACTTTAACAGGGACCCACCATGATAGTAAAAATAGTTATTCATCTTCGAGTGATAAAAACCAAGAGGTTTGTTTCTGGTTTGTGTGTTCCAAGTGAAAATCAGTTTCCACTTTGTTTTTTAAGAATACTTTTCCAATTTGCAGTTTACCAAAGAGACCATGGGGATTACTTTTGCCAAAAAAAAAGAATTATATTCTTTTTGCCTTCATTCTGTTCTATTTTATCTGCTGATTCTTGACAATAATCCAACACCTACCACAGTGTTACTGAATTAAAATTTAGAAAACAACCCAAAACCCATCAAATTCAACATTGTTTTTCTTTTATTTTTCATCTTCTTCTGGTAAATTTCCATTTTATCTACCAATAGAAACATTTTGCTGCATATTTCAGTGTACTGTCTTTTGTTCTTTTTCAAAATGTCAAATTAAGTTTGTAGAAATTAGCTTCTATAACTGATGTTCCACTAATACAGCAAAAGTACTTTACAAATTCTAACTGAAGATCAAAATGAATAGAATTGTAGCATCACAGAATAACTTTGATTTGAAAGGACTTCTAGTAATTTCCTAGTTTCATTCCCTTCTCACAGCAATCACCTTAAATTTAGATGAATTTGTTCAAGACCTTGTCCAGGAGAGTTGTGAATATGTGCAAAGACAGAGATTTTACAAGTTCTTTTTGGCAGCCTGTACTACCGTGTTACCACCCTCATTGTGAAGATATTTCCTGTATGATTGGCTGGAATTTCTCTTGCTGTAAGTTGTTAGCATTTTCTTTTGACCTTCTGCTGGAGACTTGGCTCCGTTTTCACCATAACTTCTTATTTTTGTTGATGATGGTGAATGAATACCCTTAGCTTTCTCCTCTTGGATCTACACATACTCAACTCCCTAAGCCTCTTCTTTTATGTTTTGTGCTTCAGATTCCTAAACATCTTGGTTGTCCTCCTTTAGACTTTCTAGTTTTTCAGCATTTCTTATATACTTGGATGAAGTCCATTAAGGATTGAACAAAATAACAATTCCTCTCTGATATATGGGTTCAGTGGATGACTATTTGACATGTCAATATCTTCTAGAATGCTGGCTTTTAGCTTGGAAGTTCAGGATAGATTCCTGGTTATTTGAAACTGTCATTGTTCCGATGAGTCCAAAATTACTAAGATAATTTATGAGAGATAAAGAATTTCCTCTTGCTGTGATGAAGCCAGTATGTACTTTGGTATGTCAACAGCTGCTAAAGTTTGAGACTAGGACAGGTTCCCTCAAAATCAGTGTCAGATATATTTTGATGTTCTTTTTTGTGTTGAATGTTTCCTAATCAGTGGCATACATTTTTTTCATTCAAAGTTTCAAGAAAATTTTTCTGTAATTATAATTATTAAGGTAGTCACTGAAGCATTGTGCTGTCGTAGCCATTATTATGCTCTCATGTGCAGAAACACAAGTGTATTACTGAGTGCCATGAAACTCTTTCTTCTACACAAGTGTAGTCACAATATAAGATTTTCAAAATAAGAATGAGAATTTCTTTCCACATTGATTGAGCAAGTAGAAGTAGAAATTTTCCAGTTTTTCACATCACTTTAACCAGACCTCTTTAACTTACTATTGCATTTTGAGGTATTAAGACTCATGGACTGGAATCATCTTCTCTCCCAGAGGCTAATTCTTTTCAATAAGGTGCTCACAAAGCTACATTATAAATATATATATATTAATAGTCATAAATTCATAAAATCATCATTGTATTAATGTTATCTAACTAAAAGTAGAACTCCCATAATTTTCATCCTTAAATCTTCATAACCAAGGCTTCTGGAGGATACACAGTAGGGCTTACTACTTTAATCAACAGAAACTTGAGATAAAAAAGATCATCTGACTTACTGTTTAATAAAATTATCTACAGAGGGCTAATAAAAGGAAATGGGAAGATTTTCTGGAAGTTTGCCAATATTCAATAGCCTGCCCTAGCTTTGATTCTGGTGAAAAATGTATTTCAATTTCAAACTGATTTAATTTTGAATCAAGAACCAGTATCTCAATCATTAAATAATTTGAAATTGTCCATGGCTATTGTGTCACTGGCATACTGTTCATCTTTCAGAAAGAGTTTTTCTACTGTAAAATCATACACACACGTGCCTTTGAGTTCTGACCTCCAGGACCTAATTCTATTTCTGACAGAAGTATTCCCAGCCAAATTCAGAAGGAAGGACTCATAGGCATTTCAGATAATAATGGGTTGTTTCTTATTCACTCTCCTAACTCAAACATATTATTCTGGATTCGCTATCATGTTTTCATAATTACTGTTATTTCAAAATGAAAAGATAAGATTTCTTGGAAATTTCCAACATACTTACAATGTACTTTCTAGGTTCCTCTACTGTAGTCCTGTGTAATGACTTCAATTATTTTCTTCCTTTTGGTTTGAATATACTAAAGTATTTGAAAGAAAAACAAAACTGGTGACGTGTTGACATTCAAACCTGAAAATATCCTCTTCAATAAGAAAACTTACTGTCTGGGAAGTAGAATATTATTTCAATATCTCTTGGTTTTATTGCCTATAATGCTTCATTAATTATTTAATTGTTCTTGCTTTCTAAAATAGAAACAATCTAAAATATTTAAAACACTAATATATTATTAAAATAATTAGCAGGAAAAGTGGCAAGTTGCTCACCAAAGCAGACACTTAACAACTCCAGTTCTTGTCAGCCTGTGACAAAAATACTGAATTGGTGATTTCCTTTTAGAATAGCTTGCAAAACCCTGGGCAGCCAGTATTCCCAGTATATATCACATTTCAAAGGCTTCAGTTATTTATTTAGGGCAGATGTGGAGGATTTCTACCTATTTCCACCTTTCCTTTCTTTGAGCAATTCTAAAGAATAGTGGCTGGTAGAATAGTGGTCTAATTCTTTGTTTATGTTTATTTGTGAATATCATACATTGTGTCTAGAAGTTAAAGCTATTGTAATCTGGGAGCAGCTGGGATCTCTATGTAGAGAATATTGACTATTTTAACCTGTCATAAACCAGCTCGATAATAAGATAAACAAGTAATAAGTAAAGTAAGGACTCATCAAGTTGGCTCATGGAAAAACCTGAGAATTGAACTTCCATTGGGTTTTGGTAATCTGAGTGGAAAAAAAAAGAAGACTTTAGAGATAAAGTGCGAAATAGGTTTTTTCACCTTGAATTTCTGATTCATTAACACTGGGTATATATACCTAAACTAATTAAAGTGTACTTACTAATATAAACTTGAAGGGTTGATTCTGGTCTTTTTTTCAAATTCATGTTTGCTTGTACTTGAAATTTGATGTGTATGGAATAGAAATTTGTTGTAAGGAGAGGTGGAGACTTTAGAAGCTTCTATGTTCACAGCATACCTTTTCCACTAAGGCTAGAGAAAATTCAGTAAAATCATTACTGAATTTTCAATGCTACTCCATTTTGCAGCAACTTGAAAAATGTTTGTAGAACAACACTGCGGTGACATCATTCCCTTGTGTTTATCAGCCCTCCATTTGAGAGGTTGTTTGTTATAACAGCAGAGAGGAATATTGGAAAGAGTTTTGTGACTTAGCTGTAGGCATCAGTAGGTCTTGATACAGGCTCAAAAGGACATGCTGAGAGAATCCCATCACAGAATAAGTTAAGTCTCAGCAGTATCAAAATTGACCTTGCATCTGTACCACTGTATCTCCTCAGTTCCAGGTCCTCAGCAGACTACAGTTAAAGTTCTTTTTCTTCCCCCTAAACTGGAACACCTTCAGTGAACATGTTGCAATAAACCTGCATCAAATATCAAGTACCCAGGTATGCAATAGCCTCCTGAGACAGAAAAAACTTTGATTAAAAGCCATTCCCTGGTACAGGCTGAGATAGGTTTCAAACATTTTCTGATTTCCACAAAACTGTCCTCACCACTCACTTAATAGGCCAACAGAGGAATAAGTCATCCAAGAACCAGAGTAAAACTTGTGTCTACCTTTCTCATGAGCCTAACTTTTAAAAGAACCAATGCTTCTTACCTTAAGTTAAGCATTTTGACATTTTTATTTAGAATTTTTCACTAGATTTCTGAAAAATCCCAAGCCAACTTTTGACAAATAACTCATTCACCAAATAAAGCACACTTAGGTACATTAGAAAACAAAGTTCAGAACTGATGTAATTCAGAGCTGTTACACAGACAGTTATATTCAATTTCTCCAATGTAAATTTAATTCTGTAACTTCATATATATGACATTACCGTAAATGCAAAGGTGTTACAAGGAATAATTCTGTGTTTTTCCATTGATTCAAATTAGTTATTTATCTACTTTTTAGCAAAAGCACTAAATTGCCCTTTGAAATTATAACTCACTGTTCATAAACAAAAATGGAAAAGTGGATTTCTGCACAACATGTGGAGTTACCTCACATGTAATGAACATGATAAGAACCGGCATTAGAAAGAAAAATAAAAATCCTCTCCTTTAAACCCTCTAAACCCATACAGTATTTCTAAGTATTTCAACAGAGATGTATAATATAAGAGAAGATTACTCATGAGGATTAGAAGGAGCAAAAGTTCAGTAAATATTTTCTTTCCGCATTCAGAAAAAAAAGCAGATTGATCTATCATACAAAAATTATTTTGGTGTATGTTAGAGTTTTGAGTTTCTTAATCAAATTTATTTGAAAACTTGAAAAATCCTAAGTTTAGAAAGTTAGACTGTTGTAATATTTAAAAAGTTAAGCACTCTAACAATATCTCTGTGAATTATGGTATTGGACAGGATCTCATATACATTGTATTTATTTTTATTGAAATCACAGTGTAGTGGAAAACATTTAGAATTTGTAGTTAGGGAAGACTGATAGAGAAAACATGGTTCAAGATTGCTGAAGGTATTAGGTATGTTGTTTGCTACCTAAGAACATGACTCTCTTAGTGGCATGCAGTAACAAGAATTATTTTGTGTTCTGTAAAACCTACACATTAAAAGTCAAAAGACAGGTTTCTCAAAAATATATAAAATGTTTTCATCCCATTTGTGCTCCACCACCTTAATAATTCAGGGGTTTATTTGTTTATTACTGATATTGATTCAGAGTAAATGTGTGGGCGCATTGATATGGAATGCAAAGAGCAGAGATAAGAACTTTTGCATAATTAATAAGAATGGCTGTAGTGTTTCAGAAAGAGGCTTGTCAGCCATATATTTTGTTTCAGTGGTCATTGGATCAAAAACAAAAAGAGCAACCACCAAAGAGCTGGAAGAAAACAAATTAAAAAAATCCACAAGCAGACATCTAAGTAAGTATGAAAAACATGGTATATGTTTTCCTACTACCTTTCTAATTATCTGATATGACACTTTTTAAAAATAGTCTTGTTAAAAGCCTAACAATCAGTCAATACTGGTAATGTGCTGAGGAATAGACTTCTGTGTGATGTTTGAATTGGCTCCTCAGTGTAATGGAGGGGGGGGAAAAAAAGCACTCACAAAATCAATGCAATCACAAAATACAATAATCCCTGTATTAAAAGGATTAAAATTTGGCTAACCAATAGACCACAAAATGTAACCCATAAATGAAGACTCATCTTCCTGTTGAGGTTGTTTCTAGTTCAGATATTCAAGAATCTGTCCTCGCCCCATTGATCTTCAATACCTTTGTAAATGAACTGGAATAAAATATGGAAGCATTGCTTGTAAAATGTGCAGATACTACAAAAACTGGTGGAGAGAGAAGTTACAATGGTCATAGGTCAGTTATAAACCAGGCTGATCTGATTCATATAGTGAAGTTGGCTCATTTGATCAACATGAGGCTGAACGTTGCCAAATGCAAGGTCACACAGTGTACGAAGAAAAAATGTAGACTGTGATTACTTGATGAGAGATTGTCTCATATAGTGCATTACACTGGAATAGCTTACCACTATTATCAATAATCAAATAAACATGAGCTTTTCAGGCCATACAGCTATGAAAGAGTCTTCCTAGATGTAGAGACAACTAACATATTGAATACGGCCATGGTATGAGGTCTTCCCCATGAATAGAGAATAATACTGGCAACTCTGCTTGAAAATTAAGACATCAGAAAGGATTTTAGAAAAAGCCATAGAAAACTTTCAGAATAGAATTTTTTTTCTTTTGAAAGACAGCTAAAACACTCCATGTGCTACATTTATCTAAAAAGTTTGAGAAGAGTCTTCATTATCATCAATGTGTCTACATACATATGAGTTTTCTTACAGTGAATTCCCCTGCATTTTATCACAACAAGACACAGAATCATAATTATTGGATTAAAAAACTAGGGAAATTAGTAGTGGGCAAATCTTTAAATTCAATTATGATTTTTAAAATGCAGATATTTTTGTTTTATTGGTAATTCACCATTTGAGCAACTTTTTCAGACATAGTAAATTTTTCTCACCTGAAATTCTGATAACAATTTACCACCCTTTAGAACTATTTTGTGATTAAACACAAGTTACAGGGATGTTGAACAGCTTACTGAATCGAAAATTTCATTAGAAAATCAGATTACTGTAATTTTCCCCTCAGGCATGTAAATATTTTTAACTTCTTGAAGTTTTATGCTACGGAGGTTTTTCTTCCATTTTGGAGCCAGTCTCACATACTGATGCAACAGTCCTGGGATGCTGTGGCTTCCCAATGTGATGCCAAACACAGAATACAGGCATTACAAAACGGCTGATGGACAGAAATGCAATGCATGCTCAGGAAGGCTGACACTCACCCATTCACTTTACTGCATTTGCATACACAGTCTTTAAAAATATTGATGCTTTTGAGATATAAATATTTTTAACAGATTAATTTGGTTACTTCTCTGATATTCATATTTTGCATCTATCACACACTAAATGAGAAGTATTCTCTGAATGGAACAGAAGTGCTCATTTGGAAAGGACCATCTAGTTCAACTGTCTGGCTGCTCCAGGGCTGAACAAATGTTAAAGAATAATATTAAAGGTATTGTCCAAATATCTCTTAAACATTGACAGGCTTTAAGTATCAGCCACCTCTCCAGGAAGCCTGTTCCATTGTTTTAACACCCTCTTGGCAAAGAAACAGTTCCTAATGTCCAGACTGACGTCTCCTGTCACAGCTTTGTACAATTCCTAGTCATCCTGTTACTGAATCCCAGGGAGAAGAGCCTCCCTCTCCAGGGAGCTGTACAGAGCAATGAGGTCATCCCTGAGCCTCCTTCTCTCCAGCCCAGTCAGACCCAGAGCCCTCAGCCCCTCCTCACAGGATGTGCCTTCCAGCCCTGCCACCAGCTCTGTTGTCCTCCTCTGGACCATTCCAGGACCTTCTTCCCACCCTTCTCAGAGTGTGGGACCCAGCACTGCACACAGGACTCAGGATGAGGCCACACCAGAGCTGAACTTGAAGGAATGTACAGCCCAAGGTCTATCAGTATTAGCAAAAAACCTCATTGGATATTTCTGCTCTTTCATGTTCCCTAGCGACCTTCAGCACATAGTAGTCAAATGGCTTTCTTAGACTGTCTCTTGCTATTAACAGAGCTAAAAAAGCTTTTTTTCTTGTCTGACAAAACACTGGCCTGTTTCAACTCCAGTTGAGCTTTGGCCTTTTTTTGCCTTCTACCTGGATATGTGAACCACATCTCTGTAATATTTCTGCAATGCCTAAATTCTTCCATAGATGATAAAATTTCCTTTTCCTGTTGAGTCCCAAGAGGAATTACCTGTTCAGCCAAGCTAGTTATCTTCTACTCCTTGACTTTCAAAAAAACTGGGGTCTGAATCATAGAAGTCTAGAATAGTGAAAGTTGGAAAATATTCTTAAGATCAACTGTTTACCTAACACCATCATGCCATCATGTTCACTACTAAACTGTGCCTCCCAAATCCACAAGTATTTTGAACATTTCCAAGGATGGTGAATGCACCACTGGGCAGCTTGTTCCAATCCTTTAGATGGTCAGCTTGACCATCCTTTCAGCAAGAAAATTCCTCCTAATACCTAATCTAAACCTCCCTTGGTGCAACTTGAGACCTGAGCATCCTTATCTCCAGGCAAAACAACCCCAGCTCCCTCAGGAAATCCTCATCAGACTTGCTCTCCAGACCCTTCACCAGCTCCATTGCCCTTCTCTGGACATGCTCCAGCACATCAATGTCTTTTTTGCCATGAGAGGCTCAGAACTGAAAACAGGATCTGGGGTGTGGTCTCACCAGTAAGGAAAGACAATCCCTTCCACAGTCCTGCTGGCCACACTATTGCTGATACAGGCCAGGATGCCATTGATCTTCTTGGCCAGCTGGGCATGGGGTGGCTCATGTTCAGTTACTGTTGACCAGCACCCCATTATACACATTTCCAGCCCGAGTGCCCCAAGCCTGTAGCAGTGAATGAGGTTGTTGTGACCCAAAGGCAGGACACAGCACTTCGCCTTAAGAATCTCATGTTGGCCTCAGGTTCATTGCTCCAGCCTGTCCAGATCCCTCTGCCCTCCCAGAGCCTTCCTGCCCTCCAGCAGATCAACTCTCCCACCTGACTTGGTATTGTCTACAAACTGATTGGGGGAAACTCAGTCAACACATCATCCAAGTGGTTGATAAAGATCTAAATGGGACTGGCCCCAGCACTGAGCCCTGGGGAACCCCACTGTTGACTGGCCACCAGCTGGATGTAGCTCCATTCACCAACACCCTCCAGCCCCTGCACGACAGACAGCTTTCTACCCAGCTAGGAGCACTCCTGTCCAAGCCGTGGGAAGACAGTGTCTCCAGGAAAATATTTGGGTGACATAGTCAAAGGCTTTAGTTTAGTCCAGGCAGACATCCACAGCTTTCTCTTCATCCAGTAGGCAGGTCACCTTGCCACAGAAGGAGATAAGGTTGATCCAGCAGGACCTGGCTTTCCCAAATGCCTCCTGGCTGGACCTGATCCTCAGGCTGTCCTGCATATGCTATACAGGGGCCTGATTGTGATCTGCTCCATGAACTTTCCTAGTACTGAGGTCAGATTTAGAGGCCTGTAGTTCCCTGGGTCCTTCTTGCAATCTCTCTTGTAGACAGAGGTCACATTTGCCAAATTACAGTCAGCTGGAATATCCCAGTTATCCAGGACTGCTGATAAAAAACAAAAAGTGTGTTGTTAAACATTTTCGCCAGCTCCCTGAATACCATTTGATGGATCTTGTTCAGCCTTTTAGACTTGTGTATGTCTAAGGGGTGTAGCAGGTCATTGACCATTTCTTCTTAGATTGTGGGGATTTCCTTCTGCTCCCCATCCTTGTTTTCCAGCTCAGGGGACTTGGTACCCTGAGGATAATGTACCTTTCCCTTAAAGACTGAGGGAAAGAAGGCATTAAGCACATCAGCCTTTTCCTTTGTCACTGATTCTCTCTGCATCCAACAAAGGATGGAGATTCTCCTTAACTCTCCTTTTCCTTGTGGTACTCCCAAGTTGCCTGCCTCTTCTTCCAAAGGTGATCCTCTCTCTGTTTTTCTCTGAGTTCAAGCCAAAACTCTCTGTTCAGTCAGGCTGGTCATCTTCCCTACCATCTTGTCTTTCAGCACATGGGAATAATACCTTGCTGAGCTCCAGGATATTTTTTCCAGAGGAATTTGCTGTCAATTATATTAAAGATTTGAGGTTTGATAGAAGAAGCTTGAAATAAAACTCAACCTTTCCTCTTTTCAAAGATTTTTTTCCCTCTGTTTAAAGAAGAATCATTTGGGATTTGACATTAATTTCTGTTATATAAACCCTCTTCTACAGGCTATTTATGTAAGTGTTTTCATAAATTGCTCAATTATGTCCATTAGGTCCTGAATACAAAACTAAAATATGTAAGTGCCTTAAGTGCAACCAGAGGAAATTTCCAAGTCCTGATGAGTTACCTATAAAGCTTCACCCAAGCACTTAGATGCCTATGAGCACATAGGCTTCTTTGAGACTGGTTGGCTTTTATCTCCTTTTTGCAGACATTTTTTCTTACCCTACTGTATGACTCTTTATTGCAGGATGAGTAAGCAATCTTTATAGCCAGGACTAGAAACCTAGGGTGCTCATGTCTTATAGAAAAATCTCCTCAGAGAAACAGGTGTCCCTACATTCTCAGCCTTTATGATTCCCTGAAAACTGATTGCCATTTTTTTTAACTTCCTCAGAAGAGATGGAAGATACCTTCCATTCATGTAGGCCACAGAATAATATAGGCACATTTCTAGGAGGCACAGAATGTGTTTTGAAAGGCTTTGGGATGAAGGAAGACTTAGAAGACAGATTTTCACTTCCTAGTACCTCAACCACTGCCACTTCTCCCAACATAATTTCAACGCAAAAAGTGAAATACTTCCATTTCCAGGCATTCCTGTTTTCATCCTGTTTCCAGAATGAGTGCATGAGAAGCTTTGGCCACTGAATATAGTTGTTGTGTAGCCTCCCTGGAACAGGGGACTAAGATAAACCTTGAGTAACTTCCTTGTGATCTGTGCTTCATGTATTTCCATGTATTAACAGACTGTAATCCAGGGGTCTGTCTTTTCCCATATGTTGTATGGGGTGTGTAGATGGCTTGATTTTATGACTTCTTATGAGCAATTATATGTTAAAAATGGAGGCGCATACATTTCATTGACAAGTCTTCTTTTGTGAATCTTCTTGTTCAAGGCAGTGTATACAGCCCAGACAAGAAGGTCATATTTCTCTTCATTTTGACAGGGCCAAAGGAAACTAAAGAGGACTTACAGTTGAAAGCTGTTTACCATAAAATAATATAGAAATTAATATCCTGATTAAAAGATAATTACCACATCATTCTGGCTGTTTACAAATAATCTTAAAACTAATAACCTGATTATTAAATCTGTAAAGGTGAAGAAAAAGTATTTGTGTGAATAAAATAGTACAGTACAAATAACTATAAGTTAGAGCCTGGAAATTAAAAACTAAAATTATGGACAGCAAACTCTATAAAACACAGCCAGTAAATTCAGTTTACTACCATTATTGTCAGGATAATGTAACAAACAGATGGATGATTTAATATAATTTGTCTAGATAATTTTAACAGGCTTGGCTTTAAGTTTTAACTTATTTTTATATGTGGTTTTTACTGTGCTTGCTTAGCCCAACTTGCACCATAAAACTCAGATCCTCACACAAGTACAACTGGTGAAATGCTGTTAGCAGAATATCATATATGGTCCCAATTCAAAAAAATTATCTTTTTGTTGCCTCCTCAAAAAAAATATTTGGACTTGACTGATGTTTCTGCAGGAATTATAGAATCACAGGAATTTTTGAAAGCCACCACATTACTAAGGGTGTAGAGTGAAAATGACACACAAACATATGGGCATCCCAGAGGGCTGCTGCGCAAGAAGTACCAATTAGCTGAGTCAGCAGGTGCTATTAGATGCAATTTCTAAGTCTCCCTGTGGTAAAAAACCCCAAAGCCCAACAACAACAAAGTAGCATTCTTTTTGATTAAACACTAAATCTGCATCATTTCCAGGTCAAATTAAACACAGTACAGTACCTCAAAAATGTGAGTTAGGAAAGAAAAAGCACCATTATATGACTCATGGAAGCAGGTACCTGCAGTTTCTATTGAAATATGTGCAATATGTGCTATATTACGTGGGAATGTTCACTTTATCAACACCAGTATTCAACTAGTACTTATTTGAGAACCTATTTAATAATATTCACCAAAACTGGTCATTAACTTTAGTTGCTGCAAGATTATAATTCTTTTTCATAGGAATAGAACGAATCCATAAAGTATTCTGAAGCACCTATTACAACGCCAAGCCACTAGAAAAAGCTGTTTGACTTCCCACAATGATTAGGCTCATTACAGGTTATAACTGGAAGAACATTTCTGAGTATTTGGGCTTAGGAAACAGAGCTGCCTAATCCAGATGATGGGAGGCAATTATTCATGCTACTCACATAGCATTCATAGATTTTTGTCATTTTTAATAGAGTGCAGGAAAAAAAAAAACAAACCGGAAAATGGGTATATGTATATATATGTATATTTACATCAAGAGATTTCTGTCTACTAGCACCAATAGAATTTCCTTTGATTCGTTCAAACCAAAAAAACAAAACAAAGAAAATGTTGACATCATGTAGGGGACAGTAGTTTTGCTTTCCTGTTGAGCTTTTTTCTTGTTGATTTTTTTTTTTTTAATTTGAGTAGCAATCTTCTATTAAATTTTAGCCATAAAGAAGCAAGAAAAATGGTTTAATTTTAAAAATATATATTTTTCTACCTGGCTACCTGTTTATAGAGTCAAATAAAAGAGAAGGTGATTTTAGCTGGACATAGAATAGATTTTCAAACCTTCTTAGAGCACAGTTAGAAGATTATTGCTTTCACTTTTTAGCAGTTTCTCTTAAGAATTACTACTAATATTATCTGGCGGACATTGCGATAATAATTTCCATTAGCCAACAAAAGGCAGTAAATATTTAACTTGCAAAATTCTTGGAGTTCTGCAGCATGTAAATAGCCTCATGTAAATGAAATTTTGCTTTTTTTATCCATGAAGAAGTGAAAAAATGTCTGATAGTGTCCACTAAAATATATCTATATATATATATTAATATATTGATTACATTCATAGAGGACATGAGTCTAATGCGTTTTGTTTGACCCAGAACTGAAGAAACCATAATCTTCTTTTTTATTATGAAAATCTAACAAGAATGACAGCAAGGCTAATGTTATGGGCAGATGAAAAAAGACAAATCAATTGCTTCATATTAAGTGAGAACCAGGTCCTACAGGTCTTAAAAGCACGGCCACAGTAAAAATAACTGGAAACACAGGTAAAGAGGGGAAGAGTGTTTGCTATGATGCAAAAATGAACTGCAAAAGAACTTGTCAAATATCCACAGAAATGACAATATTGCATTTGTCAAGAAGACAGATTGGTTGTTTCTGAGATCAAGAAGAGTTTGAATGATGAAAATAGAACTGTAGAATAAAAATATGAGGGGCTTTTGATGTTCCCCAGAAGAAAGTAACAAGACTGAAACATGGTTTGATTATGAGAATCATTGTAATTTCAAAAATCCCCAGCAGGCTGAAGGGTGGTTGGGGATGATCAGAAATGAGGGAAAGCATGGTCAGGGAAGGGAGATGATTGAAACATGCGCAGTCTTAAGGCAATATCTGACCATGAAAAGTTACCAGTACTCATACTGGTAACATCTGAGCTACTGGCATAGAGAATTTAGGTGAAATTGCGCTTGTGCATACCCCAAGAGCAGAAGTAAAAAAAGACAAAGACAAAACATTGTATACTATCCCACTGTAGAAGGGATGAGAAGAAATTAAAAAAATACAGACACTAGAGTCAGATACAAACAATTTCTTAGAGCAGATATGAATTTTTAATGTAAATTTGGTTTGATTAGGGAAAAGTCATTATAAAAATACACTGGGGAAAAAATAGAAAAAAACACATTTTAAATAGGTTTGAAATACACTGCCATAGAACAGTGACATTATGCTTAAGTTCAGAGTATTGCAGTCAGAGACTTACCACTTAAAAGTCTTATATATCACTGTGTAATTTACAGGAGTTGTTTTATGCATCATTATCTTAATAGCTATGCCCAGATCATTACAATTTATTGTAGGATAATTTATGCATGTTTCAGTACTGTTTTATGCCTCTACTCATTGCTAGATTAAGAATTAACCCAGCCTGAAATTAGGTTTTGCAGACTCCATCCTAAAGATAGGAATAGAATGAAAGAATCAACATATAGGTTTCTTTTATTACAAATGACACTATGACAATGAGCACTGTGACCTTTCAGGAGTCACAGTGACCTAGATGTAAGGTACTTGGCAAATTGACCTTCAGCCTTCAGTTCATCTATTGCAGATGTGATAGTGCAGGATACTCCCAGTACACTAAATGACTTTTCTGTAATGCAGAAAGAGCAGAACGTGGATCGGTCATCTTTTGAGAACTGTATTGACTTTTCAGACTGGATAACTAGTGAGTGATTGGTGTGAATGGGAGGTCATTGAAAGTCCTTAAATAAAAGAAACCAGTCCAGAGTGATTGTCAATTGACTGTTCATCGACTGAGAAGAAGATACAGTACTGCAACATTTTAAAAAGTCATCAGCCTTATTCTGCCTTCAGCTATATTTGTATAACTCTGGGAATATGCAGATAGTCTCATAATTCTTGAATTACTGTAGTATTTATTGTTGTAATTTATCATACCCATTTACTTTCCTTCATCATTTTCAGACTATTTTTCCATCCATAAAAGGTGAATAGCAGCCTGAAGGTCCACATTTGTTATATAGTTGCCAAAAAGTTAACAAATGCTTTGTGAATCTTCTTTGTTCTTAATACTAGACCCAAAGGGAAGGAATTTTTCTATTTATTTCAAAAAGCTGTCTGGTCTCTCCAATACATCTCTGGAATGCCAACAAACATTAATTTGATCATACTCTTAAAGGTAAATACAAAATGAATAAAGTCCTAAAAACATAGAAGAAATGTCCAAGCCACACGAAGCATGTAGTGAATTTCTGGGTACAGAATATTCTCTGTTTTGCACATGTCTCTTAAAAAATTATGGAAGGCACAATAAATATTTTAAATAATTTGGCTAATGTAGATGGTGAATAAACTCTAAGGAGAATATAGAAATATTGTTACCAGTGAATAACAATAATTTGGTGGGTCACTTTGTTAAAGGGAAAAAGTACTGCACAGTATTCACACTGCAAGCAGTATTTCCTTCCTTACTACCAGAAAGAAGTTAATGGAGCACAGCTAGCCCTCGTATGCCTGAATAATTGTTTCAAGGCAAGGTATTGGAGGGCTAGATCTAATAGATACTACAATTGAACTCAGTCAGAGAGCAGCTAGATGCATTATTGATTATGCATGCACTTCAGAGTCTTGCAGTTTGCACATCAGCACTTGCACTAAGAAATAAACCTAGAAAAGTCTTAACACATCTTTTTAAACCAGCTAAGCAGAAATCATTTATTCCAGCAATTAAAAATATATATGGTCATGAGGTTACCACAATGAAGGATATTTATTTAGTTCAGTACTTTAAGCCTTCTATTAAATATTACATTCTCAAGATGACCTCTAGCTTCCACTCATTCGATAATATCAGGCATTTTTTATTAGGAATTGATGTGTTTCTTTTGCACATCAGTGCACAGTGGATAATTTAAAAATAAAAAACCACATTGGTTAAAGGAATAGAGTGTGCTATTAGCAGCCTTTGATCTGGGAAAGCTGCCAGTCTAGTTGGTGTTAATTTAGGTAGTATATAAAAGAAAGAGCCTATACCTTCACATAAGCACAATTTATTTCACTTCTATCAGGATTTTCCTTTTCGAGATGTAGAAATTTTGATTAATAAAATGCTTTCTCTTCACATTTAGTTTATTAAGGAATAAGTTCCTCACCCTGAATTCCTTCATACCACTATTTCAATACTTTCAACTTTTTAAGAAGGCATTCTTTGTTGGTTAGTTGTTTGTTGGTTTTTTTTGTTTGTTTTAAATTCATTTCCTGGAAATTACCCTGAGACAGTTCTTCAGTTGTTATTCTTTTCTCTTCCCCATCACAGACCATTATCTTTTGATGGAGCACATTTAGCCCTGATGTGATAGCCACTGCCTAAGCCTACAAAGTGTACAGTATCCCTTGAGAATAATAGAAGCAGAACCTGAGGAATCCAGGATCTGAGGATTTTCAGTGAGATGAAGGGACATAAATTCAAGGATGTATTTGGATGGGGAGCAGAGAGCAGAACTAAAAACTAGAATAACAAAGTAGAAAATATGTGAGCTGTTCTCTCTTTTTACCTGATGCTGAAACCTTCAGGCAGCTGATTACCACTTAATGCTCCATCACAGAGGATTCCTGGGCTAGATGATCAAAACGTCTCCTGTGCAACAAGTCAGTGTAAGGATCAGGAAAAAGATATGCTGAGGAAGAAAATCAGAGGACAGTTCAACTCATCATTTGGTTGCTCTGAGGGCTAGAATTTTATTATTTATGAGGCAGATGAAGTCTGAAGTTCACCATAGTCTCAAAAAGGAATTAAATTTGCCCCCTCAAAACTGAGGTATGTTGAATGGATCAATGCTTTTGTTCCTGTTTATATAAAATAATTTATAAAATTTATAACTTTATATAAAATAATTTAAACTGTCTCCCAGATATGTTCTTTATTCCCTTCTTCCAACTATTATTCAGGCTGTCCCCAAAATTTAAAGTGCATTTTTTCCTACTTACCCAAAAAAAGCTAGATGGGTAGTGGGATTCCAGGGAAATATGCTGGTCTATCACATGAAAGAGGTCTGCAAGAAGAGAAATTACAGATGTATCTTCCATCCTGCCACAACTGAGGAAGCACAGCAGTGGAGAGGGAGGAATTGAATATGGATTTGTGTTTGAAATTGTACTAATTAAGAGTTAAGTATTCATTTCAGAACACACTTCCAAAATGTAAATGTGTTAGTTGAGCTTTTTTATTATGGGTTGAGCTCTTGCTCCCTTTTGTCAGAACTACAGAAAGCTCCCAAAGATCTCTAATCTTGGCAGGTTGTAGGGACAGGAAAGAGAATACATTTGAAGGGACACAACAGATTAGCAAAAAAATCAGAGCACATCAGCAGCAAGTCTCCTACAATGGCAGTGTTTGTGTTTCAGACACCTTCTTTGATGGAACTTTCACAGCACATGGTACAGCTCAAGACATTTAAACCCTTTCATCATAGCTAGCCTTGGAAAGAGATTCTTCAAAATTCAGTAGGAATTTTATAAAATTAGTGTGTTACTGGTGCATAAAACAAAAAGAAACATTGCACTTAACCGTCATTGCCTGAGGTCAGACATCAGTCCAATTAGCTGAAGACCAGGAACAGCAACATTTTGTCTGTTACCAGAGATTACTTAATCTTTCAAATGCTTGTTATAAACATTAATTAATTCTGACTATATGTGTTTGTGATATTTAGATATTCTGTTCCCATGTGAAAGGATTACCTGAGACAAAAAGAAGGGCTTGACTTTCAAAGGTACAAGCAGACTAAGACCTAAGACACAGGTTGTCTCTTACTGGGAGTTTGACAAGTGCCTGAATACTTTTAATGTCTTTGACAGTCTAAGAAAACTTTGGAAAGTCCCATTTGGTACCACAGGTACTTAGATATTTTTGAAAATCTGGCTTCCTGTGTCTTGCCAAGTCACGTGCCACATCAGAGGTACTTGGACTGGGGTAAATGTGTCTCAGAGCACCTGCACTGATAATGTTCCCTAGCATACCGAGAGATAAGCTGTACCTTTTCCAAGCCTGATGCTGTCTTGAATTATGACATAGAAAGTATAACCTCAATTAGGCTTAGTACAGCTACCTTGGGCAGCACCCACATGATAACTTACACCACATTTTAATACCAAGAAATACTTAAGACATTTGGTGTTAAAAAAAGTCTCAAAACATGCCCTTCTAGAATGTTCACTGGATTGAAATTGCCATTCATACAATAGTGCTGACTTGGGACTTCGTTTGTTACAGACCATGAAGAAAACAGCTGCCCACAAGCCCTGTTTTCAGTTGCTCTATACCTTATCAACCATGCCCTGCAGCCCTTGGAAGGACTGCCATTGTCTTGTACTCAAAGCCATTGAATCCTCTTTCTGAGATCCTGTTATGCTAAAAAAAGTTTTGTGTAATTCTAAGTGTTTGATTTCTTCTGCTCTGGAATCCCATCAGAGAGAGTCATGGCTGTTTAAGAAAAACATGTAGATAGACTGCAAATACTGGAATATGTTGGGCCATCAGGAGCACCTTGGTGCTGCATTGCAGTCCTTAATACGTAGACTGCAGTAGTCCCAGACACTTGCATCTTTGTGGGCAGGGTAGCACAGCTATTTCACAGGGTGCAAATATCTTCCATATAGTGAATGCTTGAGTCAGAAATAGAATTTCAACAATTTTTTTTTTCCCCAGAGATTTCCATTTCAGGAAATAACATACAAACAATAAACAACACAAAAGCTCTGCCCAAGTGTGAATCAAAGAGGGCAGACAGCTCCTTGAATAACATTTCAACAGAACCTTTGGACAACGTTTAATTGACTCTGTGCAATCCAGCTGGAATCTGTTTGGTGTGCCCCCAAATCAGCTTGATAATGAGCTCATAACAGTTTGTTGATAGCAGACTGGCTGATTCATAAGCTGCTTGTCACTATTTCATAAGTGATATATGAGCCACAGATTTAAATAAATTCAAAATAAGAAATATTGAGGAGCCAATAAATCTGACTATTTCTTATGAATCTATCCAAACATCTCCTGCATTGTCATTCTGCTATTTCACATTTTGCTAAGCCCATCTTCTTAGAATTTACTGTATATGCAAAACCAGCAGTGCAAGCAAGATGGTAATCAGAGCATAAAACAGACACATGCACTCTCCTATGTATTAATAAGTTAGTGTGGGTGGGTGAAAAAGAAATGGAAAATAAAACAGGCCTCAGATAATTCCAGAATGACAGAAGTGATGTAATGCTCAAATTATAGTCCTTTGAAGTAGGCTCTGGGTGAACTAAATACATAGCACATGGCGAAAATTGTGTGGCAACTGCTGTGGTAGAATTTGCCTTAAGACTCCATATGAAAAGATAAATCTTTCTAAGTAGAAATAGGAGTTCAATGAATTGAAGCCAAAAACTCAGCGTGCCATTTGAGTTCAGGAAGTGAAGAAAACATAATTTTGCATAATGTATTAGAAACTACTGTATTGCATTAGGAAAATTCACAATGTCTATATACTCTGAAAATAAGATAGAGCAGTTGCTAAACTTGCTCTTTAAATTTTAAAAAATCAAAATCATATTTGTTCAGACTGTGGTTTTAGCATCCCTAAAATGTATTAAGGCCTTTTTGTTGCTTTGTATGGCCTGGATTGTATTTCTGACAAAATCTGTGTCCTCCATATCTAGAAAACACACTACTGTGGGGTCATGGTAGAGAATGAAGGTTCCAAACTGGCTTTAGTATGAACTGACTTGTTCTATCTGACCAGAGTGTGAAACCCTGCTATTACTGACTGCAGTTCATAGATGGGTTAATCCTGTGTGAGTAAAGGATTTAACCAAAAATCATTTTCTTACAAAATAGATAAGCGCAAGCTCTTAATTAAAATATCTCAACAAACAGAATCCCCACAATGATTCATCTACATACATTGAGCAAGAACAAAGCTGGCACAGCTTCATACCCAAGGCAAGCTGCTGGGAAAAAAGATTTGGAAAAGATTTTATACCAAATGTTTAATACTCGTAACATACACTAACTGATACAGCTATTTTTCCTATTGCCTGTACAGGTATATCTAATAACTGCATCAACACGTTGTAGCTGATAATTATACATGTAATAGAAGAGCTGAGGCAAGTCATACATTTTGCAGTCAGTTGTGTAGGCAAATGGAGCTGGATTTACCTTTTCAGTGCCTCCAGGTCTTGACATTTCTTCTGAAGATTTTTTTTTTTTTGTGTGTGGATGTAATTCATGGACTCTGGGACTTTTTCCAGTTTTTACAGAGTGATTATTCTCCCACCATCAGCTGATCTAATTTTAATAAAAATAGTTTGCTTTTAATTGTACTGGAGGCACTTAATTGTTGAGATGCATAATTCAAAATTTACATTGTTCTTCATCCCCTACAAAGCCAGTAGTATTCTGGTTATGTATTTATTTGGTGTCTTAGACTATAAACTTAGCATTGGGGGAAACAAGCAAATATAAACAAAGAATATTTCATGCTCTTCTATAGGGTTTTGGGATCTTTTGTGGTCACTTTTTTGCAAACTTGTGCATTTTATACTCCAAAGTGTTATTAACAAGGGATGACACTGAAGCAGAGCATTCATTAGAATACACTAGTAAAGATTTGAATTTTGTTTAAGTCAGAATACGCAAGGTGTAACTTGTGATGTAAACCAGTGCAACTCCATTTAACTTAGTTGTGTCACCAAATTTGAGGTGCCTAGTACTATAGTCATACAGTTTTCACAGAATCACAGAATATCAAAGTTTGGAAGGGACCAGTAGAGAGCATGCTTGCTATTTAATATTATTCTCTATGTTAGAGTGTGGAGAATTGTTAGGCAGGTGGATGGTTCCAACAACCTACTCACACTATTACACAAGTAGTACCAGACAGCTATGTTTAACAAAATCCATACAATTAGGCATCTCAATCAAACATTCCCCTAAAACCACAATTGTAATATGGCTTTAATGTGTTTATTATCACAGAGGAAAGAGGCAACCACACCATCACTCCCTGGAATGCAATGGATCATCTTTCGTCATAGGGTGGATTATGGTGGCGCCTCCTCTTCCCCTTCACATTGGGCCTGCTCTACAGCCTCAGTAGCTCCTGAAAAGCTTTGACTGAACAAGTTGAGCGCTCCTTTCCCTACCAGGAGATTTTGCATGACAAAGATGGGAACAATTCTGACTGCAGCAGCTGCCTGAGCAAGGTAGGGAACAAAGGATAAGCAGTTGACTTTCTTATCCTTGGTAAATCATTTGTCTGAATTGTAGTCCAAGTGAAATGACACCATTGTTACTGGATTTTTTATGAAAAACCCAACCCTCCAGTAGTTACTAACTTGAGATACAGGAAGGATAGAAACTTATGGGTGACTAAAGCAAATCACTTTGTTATCCTGTGAAGAGCAGTCTTAAGAGACGCCCTTTGAGTTTTCCTACGCTGCCACTGGCTGCACAGTAACTCCAAGTGGGATGATTCTTGGAGCTCACCATCATTCCTGTTTGTGATACTTTTACACATGTACTTGGAAGACCATTGCTAACAGTGAGAAGTAGGCTGACTCTTTCTGGCACAACCCATGCCTGCAGAGAAAAATCAAGATATTTGACATGAGTATTTCACTGAACCTCAGGGAAATTTTTGATGGGTACCTTTGCACACTTACTCATGTAGATGAACAAATTTCTGTGCCTCTGTGTGTGTGAATTGATTATGGTATGAATGTTGTCACTGTGGATCTATAATCAAGTTGTTGTCATAATCGTAGTAAATCCTGTTGAATCACTTTGTAACTATTAAATTAGTCAATGATTAAGTGCTGCTAAACCCTTTTGTAACCTTATATTTTTGCATCCATATCCTTTGCACCCTCAATCTTTTGTAACCTCTGTCTCTATGTAAATCATTCTTACTTAATTCTAATCACATTTTCCTACATATGCTTCATCTAGGTCATAAGCAATAGAGTGAACCTTTCCATCAAGCTCTGTTAAAAGTTTCTTTTCCATAAATTTATATTAAAATCCGCTTTTTGCCATTACCCTTGATGGTGATTCTTTAAGCAGCCTATTCATGACAGTAAGCTACTCTTTTATTCATATTCCTCAAATAACAACAAGCCCACCTCTGCAAAGATCAGAACTTTTGGTCAAGCTGTTTAGAGGGTGCAGCCAGCCCATCAGTGTGGGCTTGGATGCCCTGGGTGTGCCACCATTCATGATTCTCCTCTGCCCCAGTCATGGCACTCAGGATGCAGAGGCAATATCCTGCTACACACCCTATTTCTCCTCTAGCTGTGGTACCTAGGAGGTCCCAATGCCTGGGGCCATTCAGGAGATGACAATAACCTTGGCATATAATATTATTTTCAGCTAAGATGGAGGAGATGGCTCCCAGGTTTTATGCCCAGGGGTCTTGCACAAACAAAAGAAAATGCTGTTTTGTTTCCAAATGAGCAGCAGCAACAAAGATTAGAACCCAGTGACCATAGTGGCGTGCTTAATGCATATGTGTGACAAGAACAATATGCCAGTTCTTAATGAGAAGCAGAAATTTTTGGCTCTGACAGTACTGCAAGATTTTCAAGTCTTTACAGCCACTTTTAACATGAGAGGCATATGTGATGTTTTTCTTCATCTATAGCTACAAAAGTACACACAGACATCAAATGTACATGTGATAAAAGGGGAGAAATGATACATGTATAACAAAACAGACAGTGTGGTGATGACAATTTGTAGGCTACATATTGAATTTATTTAATTTAATAGACAATAGCCTGTCCTAATGTTTTAAGCCAACAAAGTATTTCCTGGCTCCCAAATGTTAGCTAAAATAACTTTTTTCCTTGTTAATTTCCAGTTCTTGGCTGCATTTTGTGCTAATTTCAAACATATGTCATATACAAAATATGTTAATTTTGAAAGCCAAATCTGGCAGGACATGATTGTTGAACTGGCATAGAGAGGTTTGGGACAAACAGACAAGCTCAAAGCTGGCAAGACACATGTACAAACCACAATGTGTATTTTTTCAAATCTTTTCCAGCTATTTCCGTGTGTACACAGACAGGAATAATGAAGGAAAGACGAATGGTGTGTAAGAAAATTTCAATCTGAAATGAAAACACCTTTAATTTAGACATCTGCTGCATTTTAATTTATCCTATAAAGTTTAAAAAATCAGAGTTCAGTATTTTATACAGTCCTTAAATACCAGAGATGAAAATTTGAGTAATTGAAATGTTATGGTGTTTATGATATGTACTTACACTTTACTGAAAAAAACCACTAGTGAAATTTGCCACAGGAAGGCAGATTGTTATGACTTTTTGCAGAAATCCTATAGATTACTGTCAGTTCAAAACAGTTGCACTTCACTTGTTCATTATGCTGCTTTACAGAGTGATATTTTATGAAAAACACTCCATGAAATATTCATATCAGTTAAAATAATCTCTCCTCAATATTGACCTCTTTATGAGTTTAACCCAAAACTTATTCAATTTCATAGTCTGTTCACAGTCACTTTTGTTCCTTAAACTTTTTTGTAACAAAATATTTATATATATTTTATATATATAAAGATATATGTGGGAATAGGCATGTATGTTTAGTTCTTAAACTACTATTGCACTTATTTATGCATATATATTATTGAGTTGATTGTAGCAGTAGGACTTAATATCACTTAATACACATAGGAATTTTGACAATGATGGTCTTAATTTAAGAGATACATCTTTAAATAAAAATAAATATAGCTGCAAACTGAAGTGTAAAACTCCCTCAAAAGAATAAGATAATGCAGCATAAGAAAGTACTATAATGTACAGCTGGGTGTCCAGGAAAAGCTAGACTTTTGGGAAATATTGAGTGTGTGTCTGCTTACAGATATACAAGATACAATTTTTCTCCAAATCAGCCTTCTTTCAGTAATGTTTAAAAATCATCTGCTCATTTCATAGTTTTTTGGGACCTTATGAAACATTACCGCTTTCTTCACTAAAACCACAAATTTCAAAGATAAATACAAATTATTATGCAGCAATAAGAAGATAGTTCATAAAATAAAAATATAGCAGTCCTGTCTTTATTGATTGAAACTTATTGCATTTTTAATCCCCTGTGAATATGTATCAAGATTAGTTAATATGTGAGAATATGAGGAACAGATAAAATTTTCCATTCCTTTTCAGTACCAATATTGTTGACAGAAGAGCTTTTTGACAGTGTAGAACAGGTTTTTATTTGGGCAACTTTAAATGCATTTAAAAGTGTAATTATTTTTTTAATGGACATATTTGACATCAATAGAAAAATATCATTATAGAGAGCAATCAGTGATTCTGAATTTGAAAGAGGTTTCAAGCAAAGGTGACAGATTTTCTACGTACATTTTTGCATGTTATCCTCTTTCAAAAACACTAGATTAAAAAGATAGTGTGTACTTTCCTTAAAAAAAAAATGGAGACAACAATATATTCATATAGATTCAATTAGACAGTAAATTTCATGGTTTTAATGGTGCAAAACTTTTTCCTATTATGAAGTTCTCACAATATATTCAGTCAGCATTATATCAAAACAACCTTTACTGGCAAACTTGTGTTGAAAATTTTGACTCTTTGGTGTTTCAAAGGACCTAATGAACTTCTGAATAGTGTGCTGTATTTAGGATACTATAAATGTATAAGATTTTTCATGGGCAGTATCATATACTTTGGTTGTTACTCTTCTAAAAAAAAAGATGTTACTTGCAAAGACCCTTCCTACTTCTATCTTTGCCTTTCTCACTCTTTTTTTTAAGTCTTTCTTTTTTTCCCCTATTTCTGTATGTCCTTTATCCAGATAATATTATTGACGTCTGACAAGTGGGAAGGGTACAGAAAACTCTCATTTGAAAATTATGAAGATTATAATTTAATGGTTTAATATTCTTCAGTAAAGGATTTCTTTATTTGATAATAAATAGAATTTACTACTTTAAATAAAGTCAAGAATTCTGTCAAAGCTTTATTTTAATTGATATTTTAAATTTTATTTTTCTGTCAGGTTTTATGTTCATAGGTATCTTCTCTAGCTCTTTCAACTATACATTATGGCTATTCCTTTTACACAGATTTCAGCTTGCTGTGCTACGCAGTGGAATGGTGCCACCTTTACATAGTACCAGTCTAAAAATGTGTGTTTATATAAATTGATTTCAAGGGAGTCACTGATCATAAGTAGATTTTTATTAAGTGAAACAACAGAGAGCAGAAGTGATATTACCACAGCAGAAGAAGATTTGATCTCAGGTCACAGACCATTCTATTTTAAGGTACATTATCCAATTCCTTCTAAAACACCTTTTGAACTGTGGAAATTTTGGGAGCCATGCTGACAGACTAGGTTTGACTTTGAGAGTGGTATTGTCTTCATTCTCTTTTGTCCCAGGAAAAAAAAAAATGGAGATTCTTCAGTCACTTTCGGTATGATTTTATAGCATATGGATGTGTGTTTCTGCCTAAAATTCTGTAATTATCTTCTCGATATGTATTAATGCTATTTTCTTATAGGAGTGTTACTAACTTTAAGGCAACTAAACAACTGCTTAGAATTATACATGCACTTCAATTTCTGAAGCATCAGATACCCAATGTTCTTTAATAATGTCAGTTAGAGTCTTATACAGAAAAATATCATAACAGCCTTATATAGTAAAGTCAAAATCATAGCATTATTAAGGTTGGGAAAGGCCTCCAAGACCTCCAAGTCCAACTTTTGACTGAACACTGGCACACCAATACAACCTAAGCACCAAATACCATGTCCAGTCATTTCTTAAACATTTTCATGGTGGTGACCTCACTAGCTCCTTGGAAAGCCTGTTCCAATGCTTAACCATCCTTTCAGTGAAAAACTTTTTCCTGATCTTCATTGTGAATCTCCTGTGGTGTAGGCTGAGACCATTTCTACTCGTTCTGTTGCCCTGGAGAAGAAGCAAACACCCATCTTGCTTTCCTTTCAGGTAGTTGTAGGGAGCTGTAAGGTTTCCCTTGTGCCTTCCCATCTCCATGCTAAACATCCCCAGCTTCCTCAGCCTCTTCTCTTAGGGTTTACTCTCTAGACCCTACACCGGCTTTGTTGCCCTTCTCCAGACATGCTCCAGTAATATAAGATCTTTTTTCCCAAGACTGAAAACTGAATGATATCTTGCAAGTATACTCCAGCTCATTGTTTATACTTGCTAAATGAAATAAGACCAAAGAACACCACAGAACAAATGGAAATTTTGAACAAGCCTTATTTTTGAGGGCATGCTTTTGGGAATGCTCACATTAAAATGGTTTTTAATAACAAGATTAGTTTGGTGGAGCCTTGCTATTCTGTGATACAATGCTAGCTGAATTCGAAATAGGCCTACTGTCAGATGTACAGAATGTAATTGCAGATAAGAAAATTGGAGTTCACTCAATTAGTTTCTTATATAAACACCTTTAGGTTCTTAAATAAATATATGAAGGTAGAAATTTAACAGTTTTTATTTTGTTTGTAGGTATAAAGTCATGAAAACTTTACTGAGACCAATTGGTTCATACAGTTGGATCTGAGAGAATTTCACTACAGAGCCTCCCCATACACCAAAACAACAGAAAATGTGTTTTTATTGGATGGGAGGAGATGTTTGTGCTGCCAGCCCATATTCACATCCAGTGCTGATATTTAGAAAGTGTACAGAAGGCTGGAGAATGCTACCAAATATCTTACAGAGGCTGTCATTGAATATGAACATTCAAAATTTTCACACCAGTTCCTACCTACTGGAGGTGAAAACTATGTGTGCATAAGGGAGGGCTCGTTGCTCTCATGAGGTTCTCCTGAGCTCTACAGAGTGTGACAGGTGAGGTATAATGTGTGCAATGAACAAGGTGAGGTATAAGGTGTGCAAAGAGAACATCCCCTCCTTACACTCAGAGCAGGGTGTGGCAGACAGCTGGGTGTCCATGACACCGTTCTTGATCTGGGGAGCTGGCGCACTTGGGTTTGCATACCCCATGACTGCTATCCTCACCCTGCCTTACCAAGCTGGTAAGTTAGAGGTACTTTACTTTTGTCCTAAAAGCCAAGGTACATGAAAAATGTATCATCTGTGAGCTGAATTCTAGGGAGTCATTTTTGAAAGCAGTGAGATAGCTAAAAGCTTCCACTTTTTTTGTCTTCTCCCATGTTTTACATTGTGGAATCTATTTTACATAGGTGGAGTCTGGTGGTAAGCTTCAGTAGAGAAGTTTTGGCGCAGTTCTTCCCAGGTTCCCTCCACCTCTGTCACTGTCATCATTAAAACATATATAGTCAAATCAAAACAGTAAATAGCAAATAAACACCTGCAACAATTTAATATTCCTCATATTTCTCTAATTGGTAATAGGATTGCTGAGAGCTTGGAATATTTGTTTGGTAAACAACTTCTGATTTAAAAACTGGGGTTTCTTATGACAATAAGATATCTAAAATTTCCTACTTCAGAAAAAATGTTCCTTTCTATTCTTGAAATTAAAAAAAAACTTTGCCTTGTTTCAAGTTTTTGAAAATACTGTGTTTTGATGCAGATTTCTTGGAGTTCAGGTATTTTACATTTAAAAAATAGGTAGTTGCAAAATTAAAATGGAAATTACAAATTCAGCGTGTTAAACCAAGACATTTCTCAGGCAAATAAGTTATTTGTTCTTATGCTTTACCTTGAAATAGAATTCTGATATAGTATCTGTGACAACCCACAGCAAACCACTCCTTTAAAACATTCTGATAAAAGTTTCTCTAGGAATTTCTTTGTCTAAATTTTCTGTTGAGGTAAATCTGGATATTACATATTTCTCCTGCAATGTGTTTTAAAAATTATCATCCATATGAAAATTACCACATTTTTTATGTATACACTCTGAACCAAATCTTTTTCAAATCTTCCTCTACTGATTACATAATATTGTTTTGAATATTTCAGAGGCACTTCTTTCTCACACAGATCACATTAATATTTTCCAGTTCCCACCTGAACACTGAGAATGGACACTTAACCTGGACACATCCTCTAGCTTCAAGGGGTAATAGCAGCTGTCCCAGACTTTAGTAATTTTTAAAAAGCAATAGATTTTGTTTAGCTTTCAGACAAAGTGTGAAACTCCTTGTAAGTTAAATTTATGTCCTGCCATTACAGTGAAGGAAGAATAAATGTTCCATATCGAACAGGTAATTGAAAAAGAAAAGCTTTAAAAGTTTGAGAACTGAGAGATGAATTTCTGTATGCAATGAGTGTGGTTTACATCTGAATGTGGTTTAGGATTGCCAATTTTCAAAGAGAAACACTGTTAGGTCACTGAACTCCATAGAAGTATATGTTTTCTTCAAAGTGAGAGGGAAAATCTAACTCTTTCTCCTGTTATGTCGTTCTAGTGGATCAAGAGCTAAAAGTTCCAGCTGGTGGACAGAAGCATGCTTTTATTATGCTTGTATTCTTCTGACAAAATTCTCAGTGCAGTGAGTAAGGGTTTTGTATGAGAACTGAAGTTTACTTTCCAAGTTCTACCTTAAATGGTTTCATATGTTGGCCAGAATGTGGGTTACTTAAGGAATAACTGGAAAGGAAATAATCAAGGACATCATAGGTCTAATTGATTTTCCTTCTCCCTGCCTTCTCTTCCACTTCTGATGTTGGGAGTAATTTTTTTCCTTTCATATTCATGCTCTGTAGACTGCTAATACTGTTTCTTTCATTTTTATTTCCTCCTGATTTTTTCTGGCTATCATTTTCTGTGTTTAATAGTTTCATGTTTTCTAATATTTCCAAGGTAAAAAGCTATGCCTTTGGACACTATGGAGATGATGCTACCCTTTGGATTAAAGTCTACAGTTGCTCCTTAGTTTTAAATAACCAAGGGATGTTGGAGGGAAGGTATAAAAAGTATCACACAATCTTGTCCTCAGCTCCTTCTTCATTTCAGGGTTGTTCTTCTCACATGTTCTCATCCCATTCCCCTCTGGCCACAATTATATCTGAGCAATAATGTTGGGGGTTTTGTTATCTTTTTTAAATATGTTACCACAGAAGCGTTATCACCATTTCTGATTTGGCCCAGCCTTTTCCAGAGGAATATCCAACTTTGGAGCTGTCAGGGACAGAGGAAGACCTGGAGGAAGTTTCTGGCATCTCTTCATAGGAGCTACCCTTACAGTCCCATCATTATCAAAGTTTAGCCATGCAATCCCAATACAGAGACTCAATCTTACCCTCAATTTTCAGCTCATTGATTTGGATACCAAGAGTGAGATATTTGATTATGCAGGTATTTTCAGTGGAATTTTACAAATGTTAAAGAAATCTGGTATTACAGGCTTGATACTTTTGAATTTATGTCATCTGGCCTCCTGGGATCACTGATATATCATTTTTATGAAATCAAATTCTACATTGTTCTACTTGTCCAACAAACATCTTTTGCAGTTGGTTTGCTGTTAGGTTTTCTAGAATAATTTTTCATTATTTTCTTGGAAACAAATTGCTATCATTCACTTTAAGATGACAAGTTTAAACGTTTCAAACATGCTGCATCAATACATGTGTTTGTCTTTCCTGAACAGTACAAATGACTCAGACTAGTTTGTGTGAGATAATTACACCAGAGTTTCAAACTCAAGAAGGTCTACAATATGTCTAACATATTTCAAATAACAGGTGGGAGGCATGAATTTATAATTTTAGATGTTGCTGAAACACATTAGAGTAAGCAGAGCAGCAAGGAACTGCAAAATGATTAACTGACATTGGGAAGTATGACATTTATTTAAATCTAGTGCTGCGTTCATAATTGCCTTGCACAGGGATTTTGATGCATATGCCAAGGTTATAATAATAATACTCTTAAGGTCCATTTAGTGCAAGGCTGAGCAGTCACAGTTCCTGTTCAGTTTACATCAAACTCAGTTTTTCTACTAGAAATGAAAAAATTGATGTTGCTGACATTATAAATAGAGAGTCCTGCTAATTGCTTGCAGGCATTTTCATCAGTCTTTTTTTACATTAGAGAGGCTGTTCAAAGACTGCCAGCCTTGTGCTGTGAACATATAAATGTAAAACTTGGTAAATGCAACAGGTGCTGCAAGTTAGGATGAATAAATGCAACTGTATACCACCATGGAACAATTTCTAAAAATGTTACATGGTGTACAAGATGTTGGTAGTAGGTTATTTGTTATGCTTGCTCAGAGGGTGAGACTGACACTCATTTCCCGCTCAATCCATACCAGATTAAATTGTCTTGAAAATCCCAGAAATTCATGAATGTAAGAAGAAAGACATCAACCATTATGCAGGGTAATGAATCCAGAATTGCAATGAATTAAATATTACTTCATTTTATATTGCTTAATCTTCTCTTAGAATACCCCAATTCTACTTAAAAATTCTTAAGTTTATAAATAACTAATTGGATATCTTTCATTATTTTTTGACTGGTAACTTCTAACACTAGCTTTTTGAACTTTTATTCATAAACATAGAAGGCTAGCAACCTGTGATATTTTTAAGCTATGGTTCTAACATAACAGATATTTCTACTATTATATGAATCTGATGTTGAAAAGAACCCTGGTGTATTAGAGCACTACTGATCAACATAATGCACTGACAATATGTTAGCAAAAAGTTGGCAATGCCAAGCATACATGACCTGCAGCCTGGGGACAAGGCTGCAAAGCCATGTGGACAAAACTACAGGTGTGTGGTAGCTCACCAGCATTAATATGGCAATAGGTTTACTGCGACCCACAAAGTGCTTAGGGTTATCCCGACAGCACCCGTGAGCACATCCCCAGTGACAGTTCCCCACCTCTAAACCTCTGCCTCTGGCATGAATGCTCATGCAATATTGGTATCATCTGAGTCAAATCCACTCCTTTTGCTGAAAACTTGTTTTCTTTATTATCATTCACTTTTTTTTAAAACAGGATCTGGTTGCACATGCAGTAAATATTTTCACCGTCTTCATAGTATGTAGGGGGAATACTGTTATAGACTCCAAATATTATTATAGACTTTTCCAACCTATATTAAGGTTAGAAAAGACCTTCAAGATCATTGAATCCAACCCTTGACCAAACACTACCATGTCAACCAAACTGACCAAACTGTAATCATTTCTTGAACACTTCTAGGTACAGTGACTCCACCACCTCCTGGGGAAGCCCATTGCAATCCTTAACCTCCTCCTAATCCATAATCCCTCTTTTTCAGTGAAAAACTTTTTCCTGATGTCCTCCTTAATCTAAACCTCCCTGGCACAGAAAGAGGCCATTTCCTCTTGTCCTGTCACTGGTTGCCTGGGAGAAGAGGCTGATCCTTTTCTTGCCACACCCTCCGGTCAGGAACTTGGAAAAAGCCAGAAGGTCTCACCCCAGTCTTCTTTTCTTTAAACTGAAAAAGACCACCTCCATCAGCCATTCCTCATTTGACCTGTGCTCCAGACTCTCAAACAGCTCTGTTGACCTTCTCTGGACACACTCCAGCACCTCAAGGTCTTTCTTGAGCTGAGGAGCCCAGAACTGAACGCAGGAATTGAGGGTATTGCCTCACCAGAGTACAGAGGGACAATCAATACCCTGGTCTTCATGGCGATAACTGCTTCTGACATGAGTCAGGATGCCCTGGGCCTTCTTGGGCACCTGGGCACATGTTGGCTCATGTTCAGCTGCTGCAAACCAGCACCCCCAGGTCCTCTTCCTCCTCTAGGAAGCTTTCCAGCGCTCTGCCCCCAGCCTGTGGTCCAGCATGGGGCTTTTGTGACCCGAGCGCAGGACCCAGCACTTCACCTTGTTGAATTTCATACTGTTGGTCCTGGCCCATTGATCTAGCCTGTACAGTCTCCTCTGCACACCCCTCCCTCCTTTCAGCAGATGAGCTCTCTAGCTCAACTGATAATTGCACTGCAGCTGCCCACTGTGGATGCATTCACCTATTGTACATTTCCTTCATTGTGCTTATATGTTCTGTTTTCTTAAGCCTGCCTATCTACAGCAGATTTCAAAGTGGGATTAATTTGTAGTTTAGCCCGATCAGTAGCAATCATCAATAATTCTTTCTCTACCATGAACCACAAGGGCGGTGTGGTGTGACCCAGAGATTGAATACAGCCCATGTCTGTATTTCTTCAGGTTCATTGCCACTTCTTTTCATGTATATTTATTAGCTATTACTAGAGAATGTGCTAGTGATTGTAAAATATATTTGAAAGGCTTATTTGTCCCTGAGCAGGGAGAGGGTTCCACTCTCTACCCAATGGTAATGTCAAAATAAGTATCAAAGATTAAATGAACAGTTGAAAAAAATAATTCAATTAATAGAGGAGGATCATATTACAGTGAACTTCCCTCCTGGGTTCACTACCCATACTAATTACTTTATTTAGAACTAAATTACTGAAAAGTGTCTCTTTAAAATGTGCCCTGTATCTCAGTGTCAAGTTGAAGCAGATGTTTTGTGGAATGATAGGATGGTTGAAGTGAGCCTAAAGTATTCGTTATAAACTAGACATTTAAACTGGTGAAGCAGCTTCTAATCTATCTGAACATATTCTCACAAGTCTTACAACACATTTTCAGGGGAAGCAGTAGTCTCCCAGAGAGACAATTCAGTCTGAGGCTCACTTGAACCTTGTCTCTGAGCCAGGAAACCAGGCATATTTTACAACTGCAAGCAACTTCACAGAGAATCGTCTTGTCCTATGTGATTCTTTCTTAGACAAACCTTTCTGTTTTGTTCTTTAAAGAAAATCAGTCTGCCAGCTGGCTTCCTCAGAACAGTTTTGGCAATATATTGTGACCAGTGTGTGTGTGCTTTCCTTCACATGTGGCACTACTTCATAAAGCAAATATAATGCAAGTAGGCTCAACTGCAGATAATTTTTTTGTTTTATTGCAAAAGTTCTTTGAAACATCAATGACATCATCTGTAAAAGACCACAGGCTGGCATTTTTCCAGACAGTATTTTGATCTAGTGTAGAGTAAGCTAAATTTAAAGGAAGGAAAAAAATAAATTCAGACTGCTGCTATTTGCCTGGGCATCTAAGCATGACTTGTCCTGTTCTATCAGTCTTGTTGAAGTGTCATATAAATTTTTCCTACTTTCTCCTACTTACTGATTTGTACATTTCTTTACGAAAATGTTAAGACGTAGCCATAATAGAATAATTCCAAGAAAAACATGAACATGTCACTTAAATTTTTTACATAGAATTAAACAGGAGTAGGGTGGATTTTCTTTTTCTCTTAATTTCTCTGGAACTCGCACATACCTATTCTTGCATTTAAAAAATGTGTACTGAAATAAAGTTAATACTTGATTTTTACTCAGTATATAAAATAGACAGGCCATAATTTCCAAGTAAATATTCCATAGAAACATTGAAGAACAACCTGCATATTTCAGTATTTGGTTTAATCTTTGCCATTCTATCTTGATTTGTCTACATGCTGTTTTACTAGCCAATGACCCTGAGAGAGAGAAGCAAAGCTTAAGGCATTTTCAGTTTTGTTTTTGGAAACATTGTAAAGATTGGTCAGCTAATTGCTCGTCTGAAGTATAATTCATAGAATTATAAAATCATGTAATTGTTTGGGTTAAAAGGCACCCTAAAGATTGTTTAGCTCCAACAGGCTTGCTGGGGGCAGTACGCATTTCACTAGATCAGGTTTCTCAGAGACCTATTCAACCCAGCTTTGAACACTTCAAGGGATGTGCAATCCCATATTTATTCAGTGGGTGTGGATGAGGCATTATCCTGATTACACAGAAGAGGCAGAGTTTAGCACTGTGTGGTCACCATAGTAGCTCTGTCTGGGGAAGCCACACAGACCTGAAGGAGCTGTCAGTCATCTTGGTTTTGTTCCCAGTGGTAAATACCTCTTTGAGAGTAAAACACCTTTTGTTTCAAATGTATATGTATATGTATATGTATATGTGTACATACATTTGGAGTTTGATATCCTACTGATGTTAAAGACAGCACAGGCATCCATATCCAATTAAGTGAGTTCAATTAAGAACAAGATTAAATAGTGTAAGAAGTGCTGTGACACTTTTAATTGTATAACTCATGTATATCTTTTCACGAGTTTACAAATCCAAGATGAGATGCCTTTACTATGAATAACGTTGTGTCCAGTGTTTTAGAATAACTACTTTGACTTCCATCAGGCCTTGGGCATTTAGAAAAATTAACAGGCACTTTGATCAATCTCTGTTTGAACATCCAGGCCCTAAAATTCAGCAGATTTATTCCAGTAGGTGTATTATAGTTCATCTTCTACTATCCCAATGAGGAAACTTCATATAGTCTTTTTCATCTTTATTTCTGGACCCTGCTTAGACTATTTCCCACCTTCAGAATGGACTCAAGTTCTGTCTTTAACCACAGTCACGCTGTGATAAGACCAAATAAAGTAAGGTTGTCAGACAGGAGAGGCAGGATTTGGGGAACTGCTGTGCAGCACTACGATAGAAGTGAGCTCTAGGCCAGGGACAGCAGCAGCGGCGTGGCGAGAGCAGAGCAGCGCACACAACAGGCAAGCTGACTCAGCAAAGGGGTTGCCTTTGCTGTACTTAGCACTGTGATTGACAAATGCAAACAAGCTCTCATTTGTAGCTGCTCTGTGGTTACTGCTCACACACAGATAGCTCTTTGCAGCTGCAGAGTAATTCAGTTCAGCTTGACTGGGCTAAATCAGCTTAGACCACATCTTGTTTGCATAGGCTGACAGCAGGCAGAAAGGTGGCTGTCATGGCTTGGCTGGCATACACCTCACATTTTCCCACCCCTCACTTCTCAGCATGTACTATACACTGATATATTTTTATGTGATTTTTCTCTAGCAAGATCTTTTTACCTACCAGCTTTTTTGATTTGTACAAAAGCACCTTCTACAATTATTGTCTTGATGCAGCATTGCACAAGATTTGACTAATTCAACTGCAATTACCAATTTTCTCACTTTGATGAATGCATTCAGTTTTGACTATCTAATTTGAAAAATGTACTGGAAGAAAAAGAAAGGGAAGAGAAAAGCATATAAAGGAGAGGTGAGAGCAGAAATCTAGAAGGAATTGTTTGTTGTTATCTCAATTTGGAAAAATTAAATAAATTAGTGAGAAAGATTTTCAGCATATTCAGACATGCTGAGCAGAATAAAGCAAATCAGGAGAAGGCCAATACAGGGATGATATTTGAATATAAAAACCAAAAGTACTTTCAATAAATTAAAAGCAAGTTATATATGTATATTTCAGTATAGTTTTTGGTAATACCTTTGTATGCTGAGGAGTTCATTCGCACTGGAATTTACTTGTGAAATAAGTATTTGAAGAAATTTGCACTGAATTTAGACTAGCTTTGATAAAATTACTGGAATAATCATCACAGGAATAATAATCACAGTAATATCATCTTCATGTTTTAAAATAGAATCTGCACACTTCACCTCTGGAAAACACTTTTTCATGTGGTAAACTACTGCAAAATTAGTTATCTTTTGTTATGTGTATATCTTTCCCTTAGATATTTATAAATAGTTTGAGATCATCAACTCACATAAACTACTGGTTTTTAAGGTTGTTAGTAGATGAAAGATGATCATCTAGGTTGATAGATGTTGATAGATGTAATATATATAAATTATTGAAAAATTAAAGTATGAGAAAGTTAATGATACAGGCCATGACAGCCAGTAAAATCATTGATTAAAATATTTAATCAGCTTATGTGCAAGACGGAACTCTAGATGGAGCAGTTCTCTTTGTTTGAACTTTGTTTGCTGGGCTGATAATGATTTCACTAAGTTAGTAACTATTGGACAAATAACTGGCCTAAATATGATAACACAGTTCTGTTGAAACATTCAAACTCAGATTGGATTTCCTAAATAAGAAACTTGTACGTTAGTATAGAAGGAAAACCTGAAGTGAATGTTCCGCTTCCTAATTTATTATTCAAAACAACAGCAAAAAGTATTTTATGAAATAACAAAATTCTGTTGTGCAGCAAAAAGTAATGAAATACTTCATATCAACCTACTTGAATACTATTTGCAATAATGGCAAACTAACATTTAAAAAGGAGAAAGATGAAAAAAGTCTACCAAAATAGGGGACTTATGGGAACTAATGTGTGGTGTCATATGCTGGTGTTACCAGATTAATTTCAAGTGCCTCAGATCTCTGCATTTTGTGCCGTTTAGAAAAAGCTGCATGTAGTCAGTTTTCAGTTCTATCTCATGGGAGAAAGAAGGGTTGCCAGTGGCCAGACTTTCCTATCTAAGTTCTTGTTCACAATCAATATAGCCAGGAAAATATAGCCAGTTGTCTCACAGTACTCTGCTTGGACTTCTGGAGCCACAACAAAGTGCAGGCCCAGTTGCTTAGCTCCATGAATACTGCCAGGGTCCCCTCACCTGTCCTTCTCCAAAACTTTCTCAGACAGTACACCTCCCTAACATGCTTCCAGAGAAGTAGTCCCATCCATCTAGTGTGTTTGTCCCCCCTCAATATCTTTAATAGTACAATCACTGCTAAATTGAAGATATAAACTACAAAAGAACCGCCCCCCCCCCAAAAAAAAAAAAACAAAGCAAAAGCAATAAAAATCTGACATACACACAAAATAACAAAAAAAAAAACCAAACCAAACCAAAACCAAAACCAAGCTCATAACCAAGAAAGACTAACCTCCTTTGGTCAGATAGCCTCTGTTCTCCTTGCAAAACAGATGCAAAAGAGTAGATTCTACTTAAGTTCCTTTTCCTAGCTTAACATCTCTCCTAGAAAATTGGGTGCCAAAGAAATGGTCTTTCATACCTCATTTCCCAAGCTCCCAAGCCAGAGTTGATGCTAGAGGTAAAGCTGTTCACGTTAGCATAATTCTCTTTCCCTTCAGAATAAAACTTCAAGGAAAGCAGCTATTGGAGTCAGAGTCGTGCATTTTGTTAATAACCATTACTCATTTTGAAACTAGCCTCAAGCTATATGAGCAAAATAATATCTAATGTGCATGAAGACCAGATGATGGGAAATTAAAATAATCAATTCCAGAGAATATAAGATTCTTTGCAGACATAGAATAATGAACACCAACAAAAGGAAATTTCTTGTGCCAATATTAAAAGACTTTCAACAGAGAGAATGACAGGTATAGTTCTCTTAGTTCTTTCATTTTTTACCCTGTCCTCAGTCCTTTACACAGTTGGTATCATGGGCCAACTTTTTTTAATGGAGATGTGAATTAATAACCTTTTAGATGGATCAAGCTGATTGGCTATCATTCCATCCTGCCTGACATATATTCATAGACTATTGATCTATTCCCCCCAAGATTTTTCTGCTAAACTGTGATCTATCAGTAGAGTACATATTCAAGGAAAGAATAGGATTTGTTGAGTCTCTGGCAAAAAAAATTAGATTTCCAGACACAAGATGCTGAACGACATTGCTAAATGTGATGCTGTGATGGAAGACAATCTATGGAATACTGTTTGCCAGTGGTTGAAGGTCTGAGTCAACAGAAATATTCTCTACCTCTCTCCTGATCTAGATGAATAGTACCATTATAGGTTAATAAATTATATGACCTGATGCTATGATTTCAGTACATTAGTCACTCTACATTCACATTCAAGATAAAGTGGGGATACACATTTTCTAATTGGGAATTTCTAAATCAATAGTTATTCTGCAAAAGGAGCTATGTTAACAAATGAATTTGGGTGGCTGGCAGAAAGCAAAATTACGCCTGGAAGAGCTTACAAATCACAAAGAAAAGCAATCACTTAATTTCTGTTGAGTGAGTAGCTGTTAGCAAGATAAACACTGCACTGTACCAATTTATACGTGATTAGGACAAGGCAAAATATGAGAGAAATGCACGGGGTTTAATGAAAGGTTGTGAAACACTGGAAAATTAATTCTAGAGTAAATAAATAGTTGATTTTTCTCTGAGCAGAGTACCTAGCATCAGATTAATTACAATATAAAGAGTAAAATTATTATCCAGTTCCTGTGAAAAAATACCACAGTTTTGCCATTAACTGAATGGCAGCAGGACAGGTGCCTTTACTAAATTTTAGCATACTGGCCAGCTGTGAAGTTAATCCACAGCTGAAAAGATCCGTCTAGCTCTGCTAGATACATTAAATCCTGTGAAAATCTAACCAAGAGGTGAGTTGTTTCACAGACACAGATGTCTCTTGCACAGTTCATACAAACAGGGCAGCCCATATTAAGGAATTACATTTCCACTGTCAAAGCAACTATGAGCTGAGGATTCAGGACTTCCAAAGTTTGATTAACTCAAAAGTCTCTTTGTTTTAAAGCCATGCCCATTGTCAGAGTGATTTATCTGTCCCCATACTCACACAGATACATATTTGCACACATGGACCAATATAACTTTTCTTAATTCTGTTAGGTTTTTAATTAGAAAATAAATGGGGGGAAAAAACTAAGAAAAATGAATACCTGACAATAGGATTAGGGTCCCAGAGGTGTGAAGAAAAACATATTTTCATAAATCAAGTTTGAATATTGATTTAAAGTTTTGAATATTATTTTCTTTCACTGAAACCATATCCAGTTTTTTAGTGAAGGTCCCACATTCAGATGTAACCACTGGAATTTTAAAACAGTTTCTCAAAGGAAAATCAAGTTTTCATCATTTTAATTCAGGGTTCATAGAATCTTTAAATAATCACCTCACACAACACATAGTACTCTCTAAAACAGAGACCTACCTCATAAAAATGGGCTCTGTCTTTGCAGTAGTGTTTCTGTGCATCATTAGCTCTCACAGCAACCAAAGTTTACACAAGATAGATACCTCAAGGACAAATGATGTAAAGAACAGCACCATTGTTAATCTGAGGGTTACGGATAAGGACCCCTATATTCACTAAGTTTAAACGACCTCTCTAAAATTTTTCAACCATTCTCTCACAGAATGCTTTCAATACACAGAATGTACTTTAAAATAACTGCTATAATACCCAAGAGGCCACAAAGCAGTAGAAACAGATGTTTTGCCTAAGAAGAAGAGTAGACAAAGTACAAAGCAAGATGGTAAAAAAGCATAAACAGGCCTCAGTTTTCACATCTTCCTGAGTCTGAATCTCTGATGAACAACTTCTTGTATTTTCCAGTTCTGGTACTATAAAGTAAAATTAAATTATCTGGATTTTGTGTTTTTCCTTTAATGGCAATAAAGGAATCTCACTAAGATAGATTTCTTAGTGAGTGAAGTGTTTAGCACTTAGCAAGTGTTTGAGCTATCCTATAGATAGATAAGGCTTGTCCATCTAGCTATGTGTCCCAAAGCCAGGACCATGTCTATATAACTTTGCACAAGAATATTCATGATTTTCACCATACCAGTATGTATTTGAAGTCTGTCCTGGGTTAAGCCTGTGCTGAGCAGATTCTGTCCTTGTCGAGTTTACTGCATCTCACTGAAGGAGAAAATATAAGGATGTAATGGGTCTTAACTTGAAGCTGAGAAATGGCTTGGCCATATGATTTCTGCTAATTTGAGCACAGATTATTTCTGAGCACTTGCCTGGTTTTGGTCACAAAACCCTTGTGTCTGCACAGGCAGAAGAAGCAACAGTTGAGTGCTAGTGACAGCTGAGTAGTTAGTGTTTTCTCTGCTAGATGTCAGCAACGGTTGCTATCTGATTGCTGCAAGCTATGTTTTCTAAACAGTAGGCAAAATCCTGCCTCTGCAGATTTCAATGGCAAAACTCAGCTGCCTTCAGTGGGCTCAGAATTTAATTTACTGACTCTGTATTTTAAAACTCAGAATTTGCCAGAGGCCAACAGTCCTTCAGAGAAAAATAATTTTTTGAAAAATATAAAACAAGAAGGAAAAATACATTTCTTTCCTAGAAGCTAAAAATCTTTCAGTGCAATGAGTACAAGAGCAAATAATCTTTCTCACTGTACCTCAAGGGAGTTTTTAGTGTATATGAAATGTAATCTCTCTTTGGATCACAACAACCTGTTCATTGCATTCAGCCAAGAGCCACTATTCCTACGTATGCAATTGGATGATTTGTTCTAAATGTTGTCTTGGAGTCTGATGCTGCTGATAGTTCCACTTTCCACCAGTAAAACTTCCTTCAATCAGGGAGATGAAGTTTTTTATTCTCCTTTAGTGAAAGTGCCTTTGCCTTTGCTAACACTTTCATTTTAACTATGAAAAATATTAAAACTATCAATAGTGAGGTGAGACTGAGTGAACAAATTAATATATACATCCCTCCCACTGTCACAAAATACTAGATCCAAGACACTGACAGTCTCTAGTAGGTCCTGTGATGACTATTTAGAATGATTATAGATGCTGATAGTCTGGAGAAAGAGGTATGAACATATATCTCAGCAAATTTTTTACTTTTAGATGATGCAGAAGGGATTGGCCAATTGGAACTTTAGCGATATACTTTGATGTGAATTTTTATATGTAAATGGAATTCATTCAAAAGATGACTAAACACTTCCTCCTTTTTCTTCTTCAAATATCACTATATCATCCATGAACAAAACAATTTGATATTGCAGACCTCCATATGTTGGGCTGTATGGGTTTTTTTAATATTAAAGATATAATATCATCCATTACTTAACTTTAAAATGTTCTATATAAGTTTATAAGAATTTAGAGCATGAGAAAAGGTCAAGCTACTACAACTTTAATCTACCAGGTTCTGCCTCTAAGGCAGAAAAAAGAGCAGTAAACTTTTCTTCATTACTCTAGGTTGCCTGTATTTTACATCATAGCTTTTGAGTACATTACAGGGTACATGCAATGAACTTATCCCTGAAACCATACTGTTTTCTACAAAACTGTATTTTTAATAGCCCAGTATTTTGTTTGGCAAATAATTTCATGCAGTGGGATTGGAAAGGTAGGAAATTTTGCTCCCCTCTTTGAATATGGTAGCATAGATTTTCCTGTTTTTTTAAAATAATTTTTATTTTCATGCAATAAAAATGAATTTTACGCTTGACTTGTTTAAATTCTTTGCAATTACTTATTTCTGCCATGAATAAAATTTAACTAATAAAAAATATAAATAACAATAAATATTAAAAATTTGAAATTTTTCAGATGAGTATTTCTGTTTCATTTCACGTTAAGATTTTCATGGTTTAGGCCTATACTCATAGGCACAGAATACAATAGATTTCACAATTAATTTTAGATCCTATGTTAGGATGCCAGTCTTTTCTGTAGGAAGCACTTAACATTACTTGCTTAATTATTTTCCCTTCAAGAATTTCAATTTCTTCTAATTTAAGAGTTTATTCATACAAAGAAAACTATATTAAAAACAAGCAAATGAATTCAATTTTTTGGGTTTTTATTTGCTCTACTCTGATTCCACAAATCAAAACATTATAAAATGAAACAAAAAAAAAAAAAAAAAAAAAGAAATAGTAAAATCTTCATTGTTAGAAGACAGGAGGAAATATGAAGTCATATACATGGCTTTGGGTGAACACAGCAGATGTTAGTTCCTCCAACCATAATCCTCAACATCAAGTAGTCCTTAAAGACTCTGTGGGGAAGTGGTTTCCAAAATTGCCTGGATTGTCATGATGCTGTGTTTGAATTCTAACTATTACTCATTTCAGTCAGGCTCAGTTTCAGGAAATCTGAGAAGCTTTGAAACATATGTGCCTACACTGCTAACTGTTTTTCCCCCCACCCTCCGCCTCTTCCTTTCATTATCTTCTCCCCACAACCTTTCCTTCATTTCCCTTGACTTCATTCAGCTTTCTCATTCTGGCATTCATAATGAATAAATTCACTGGTACAGCTAGGAATATATTACTGTTGAATATTCCCTGCAGCAAAGTTCCATCAAAATTGCTTATCACTGACAGATGCCCACTCAGAGATGCAAAACTGCCTAACTCAGTCCTCCCTTTCCCACACAGTTTTGTGATATGTGAATGAAAATGGATGTGGGAGGATGACAACCTTTGCCTCTAAGGTACAAATCTCTTAAGTGTTCTAATTATTTTGATTCCCATCCAGGCTGCTGGAAGTTTACCTATTTCATGTGTGCTGGCATTCCCCAGCCAGCAAAAATAAGGCCAGCTTGAATAACCTCATTGTTTGAACTGCTTCCCAAAATTTATACTCTCAGGACATTCTTTCAAAAAACAGGAAGGAGATGGGAAATAACACTCTCAAAGTGTATGAATAGTTCTTGTTTCACTTGTATTCACACACACACACACCCCCACACACCCTGTGCAACCCCAGCACTTTCTCTAGAGAGGGATTCATTTCTTTGCCTCCTCTAGCTTTTTATATAAGATAGGAAAGTGCTTCTACTGTTAGCGTCACTAAACCACATTATTGAAAATTTGGCCATCACACCACAGATGCAGTGTTTCAAGTGTGATACTTGTAATGTCAAAAGACCTGTTGCTATTAGCAGATGGCAAGGCATTTGGGATGTGCTGGTGAAAGCTTGCACATGACTTCTGCCTCTGAGGAATCAAGAGGGTGGATTTACCTTTGCACTCTGCTCATTTATGACCATGGATTGTGCTTGGATGCCTGCACTGGGCATATAGAACATTCACCAAGCCATCAGCAAACATGACTAGATGGACTTCTTAAACAGTTATTCATGATAAAACACTCAATAACTGGAAAGGGTTTCAGGCAGTCTTCCCAGTATTCACTGATGCATGACCTTTGGTATGGTCCCCTACCACAACCTTCTCTCTAAATTGGAGACAGATGCATTTGATTGGTGAACTGCTTGCTGGATGTTAATTGGTTGGATTGTCACATCCAGAGAGTAGAGTTTAATGGCTCAATATCCCACTGATCTCCAGATCCACATGGAGATCAGCGTCAAGTGGTGTCCCACAGGGGTCTGTACTGGGAATATCTTAATATCTGCTTAATATCTTGATCAGTGATATAAAGAATGGGACTGAGTGTACCCTCAGCAGTTTACAAATGACATCAAGCTCATGAAGAACAGGATACTGTTCAAGAGGGAGACTCGAAACAGCTCAAGAAGTAGACACTTGAACAATAACATGTGCAAAATCTTTCACCAGCGTTGGGGCAACCCCCTGCTATCAATAAAGGCTGTGGGAGAAAGGTATTGAGAGCAGCCCTGCCAAGGACTTGGTCATACAGGTGGATTAATAGCTGGACATGACCCAGAAATGTGCACTTGCAGCCTGCAAAGCCAGTTGTATCCCAGGCTGCATCCAGAGCAGCGTGGCCAGCCAGGTGAGGGAGGGGATTCTGCCCCTCTGCTCTGCTCTGGTGACACTCCACCTGCAGTGCTGCCTCTAAAGGAACTTAAAAGAAAGATGGGAACTGAATTTTTAGCAGGGCCTGTTTGATAGGACTAGGGTAATGCATTTAAACTAGAAGAGGGTAAATTCAGGCTAGATATAAGGAAGAAGTTTTTAACAATGACAGTGGTGAAACTGGCACAGGTTTCCCAGAGAGGTAGTGGATACTCCACCCCTGAAAACATTCACAGCTGGGCTGGACAGGGCTTTGAGCAACCTGACCAAATTTTAGACGTCCCTGCTCACTGCAGGAGGGTCAGACTTGGTGATGTTTAAAGGTTCTTTCCAACCCAAACTATTCTATGATTCTGTGTGTTCACAGAAGGACAATGCATATCCCTGCTGTGAGGAACAACCTAGGCCCTGCTTGTAAATGAAATAGAGGTATGAAAAACTGGTTTATTGAAACTTAAAGAAGAGAAGCTCAATCCTGCAAGTGCACCAATCGAGTCTGTGCCACTACTTGGCAAATTTGAACTCCTTTGTATTTGTTGGGAGGAAGGCTAACAAAGTGAGACTTCTACCTGTTTTTGTTATATACAAACCACATGAAATCTGCTCAAGTTTGATCCATTTTTTCCCAAGATACGGAAAGCAACCACGTACTGCCTATCTTATTTTATATCAAGACTGCAGAGCAAAGAGCTATCTCCCAAGAAAACAAGGTGCCAATAGTTTTTTACACTACTACAAAGGCTGAATCGTAATGGGAAGCAGTATCCTTTTGCACTGAAGTGTTTTGCACTGTCTCCTCTTTAACGAAGCATTTCTCAGAAAGTAGACACTCAGAAAGTGTCTCATCTACTCATCTACTCAGAAAGTAGATGCTGAAACATCCACAAATCCCCACTTCAAAATAGATCCCCTCTCCACTTATTTTCTCTTCCAAATTTTTCCTCTTTCTTCAAAGCCAGACATGGGATGTAAAATGAAGCAAAAAAACCTACATGTATTCTACATCTATCTTGTGGAAAGTGCTGAATTCTGCACACTTGTAACACTGTTGGTTGCAGCATGCTGTGTACCTGGGTTCAAAGTGAAGTTTTTACTTTTGTTCTCTTGCCAATACTTTTGATCTATTCCAGAAGACTACTGCATCCTTCTTTGCCACTGTATATCTCCAGCATGCTGTGTATATTTGAGCTTTGAAAAAAATATAATTTGAGTATAGAAGAGAGAGAAAAAGAAACTTTAAAAGCATTTTCCTAGGCTTACAGTACTGAGGAGACAAAAATAGCCATACATGAGCTCTTGCATTGGTTACACTAAAGACAGTTTAAAACACAGTCCTCCAGACCCACTTTTTACAAGCAAGAAATGTTGAAAACTACTGAAAACAGCTTTCCCTTTCCCACTCCATTTCTCTCCTCTCTTCCCCTCACCCTGCCCCCCAACCCCGCACCCCAATGCTATTAATTCAGCTCAAAGATATTTTGCACAGGTGTTTATGTAACTGTGATACACTGGGAAAATTCCAACTCAAATTGATTCAGCTCAAAGACCTCCTAACCACACTTTCATCAGCACAGTGGGGTGGTCTAGATCCATAGTAAATGGCCAGTTCAAGAAATTCTGCAGACTTTCTCTAACCTCCTAAACCAGGCTACTTAGCACTGGTGTATATCAATGAATCCATTGCTGGTAATGAATTTCCTGTTACAAAAAATATTGGACTGCTGAAGCAAGCACGGTAAAAGCCTAAGTGACCGTCTTGCTGGTTTTTTTCCCTGTGGTTTGCTTGGAAAACACATCTCCAATTGTTTTACCATAAGCTAAGTTGGTTCAATGAGTTGCCACTAGGCAATTTTTAAATGGCTGAGAAGGTTTTATGTCCCAGCTATTTCAAAATATTACAAAGTTGCAAAAAATTAATGTGAAGAAACAAAGTTTGCTTGTATAGAAAAGGTATTTATTCAACATTATAAATGCTAAATGCTGAATCATTTTTTGATGCAGAATTAAAAAAATATTTGGGGAAATTGCTCTCTTGGCAAAGTTACGTACATTCATTTGAAACAAAGGATCATTTAAAAGCAAAATAAAGGAATCTGTGGTGCACATAGTCATTGAGAGTCTTTGGCTGTAAATTCTCCTCCCTTTTCTCTGTGGAAGCACATGTCCTTGCCTGCTGTTCATCAGCCTTGATTTTGATGGGGTGATTTTTAGTCAGCTGTCTCTATCATTTTGGCACAGACAAAAATCCTTTAAAAAATGTTACACTTCATCAAAGTGTATCATGAGACTTCACGGTCATTATCTCAATGGTTGCTCTGATGTGCTACAATTGGCAGGGCCACAGACGGTGGGGGGTGTATTAGAAGAAAGCCAGTGTTTCATGTGGAAAGCTGGCAAGCCTCTCCAAGCTTCTGTCAACAACTCAGCGGTCTGATCCGATGCACTGAGTGCTGATTATGCTCTTGTTTCTGTAGGAAGTAAACAAGAAAATGAATTCCACAGCACAACACAGCCTCTTTGTATCTTTAAAATGGCGTGGCTGGAAACCAGCCAGCCTCGTTGAAAGTTTGGCCATTTGTGTCATCAGGGCCCTGGTACTGATGGAGGCTTTGATTACAGCTTGGATCCAGCACGGAGACCTTTCATGGACAACCACTCAGCAAATAAAAGCATTGATAGGTTGTTGGGTCAATTTAGTCATAAGGGCGTAGAGCAAAGTCCTTTTGAAAAGACTAATGGATTAGCTACACAACCAGTCCCACTGTAGGGCCTTATTTCTCAAGTAACTTCATGACTGCTTTCCAGCTTGGCAGGGACTCTCTTCCTCTAAAGCTAGCTCCAGTGTGTTCTTGTTATCAATAGTGCAGCTCAAAGGATTAGACACAAAGAGCTTTACAATTTAATGAAAACAGCTGTTGAAACAACAATTAAGGCAAACAATACTTTGCATGAAAAACTATTAATTATGCAAAGTTATGCAGAAAGTAGAATACTCTTTTATTCATAACCACCTAATGTGACTGACAGAAAGTTAGACACCTTCTCCACTGTTGATTTAAATGTTTCAGCAAGTGGTGCTGTTTATAACAATATTCACCATTTTTTGCTTTGTTAGCATTTCAGCACCTAATGGTTCAGAGCCTATGAATTCTCTGTGGTATGGCTGCAACAGGAACAAGTAAAACAGTAATCTAACAGCTAATATTTCATGTCGAGGCAGCACTGATCTCTGAAGTTTACAGCACTACTTTCCTAGGAGCAGTGCCTCACAAAAGCAGTATGCCAAATTGCTATTTCCATGTATTTCTCCCTTTTCTACCCTGATCCCTTTACACAGTCTTTTCCATCATGTGCCTTTGTGGTGATGCCTTAAAGGCAGGCACTTGGTCAAATCACTCACCACAGGTTGCTTCAGCAGTATCCACTTGACACCCCCTTCCTACCATCAATGAACTGCTAGTCCCCTGCCTCCTTGTCTTCCTTCTCACTGACTCTCAGAAATTCATTGCTGCTCTATTTGCAGTCTCCATCCTTGACTAGTGGCGCTGAGAATTGACTTACAGTCTTTTGAATACAGTATGCTCCACATCTTGCCTCCTTCCAGCACCTTGAGCCACCGTACCAAGAAGTCCTATTTAAAATGTTATTAGCTTTGCAGATATAAATACTGTCTTATGCCTCCAACTACTGTTTATTTCAGCTGCCAGTTAATTGGCATGTTCTAACACCCTTATTAAGCCAACTTGAAAATATTGCTTCAGAATGCCTTGGGAATATAACTAATTTCATGCTAGAACCTAATAAGTAGGATCTAACACTCTTTCATATCTTCAGTAATCCATTAGGTGACTGCAACTTCTTTCAGTGACTGAAAGCTTTATTAGTCATAGGGTCTCTACTCCAAACTCATCACTGGAATTTAGTACAGTATCAGCACTAAAATGCAATTTCTGACTTTCTGACTAAATAGACTTTCAGTGATGTCCCAGAATGTAGTTTCAGATATTCATTTTGAAAGCTTTCTGCTAAACAGGATTATAATTCTATTCAAACATTTATTTTTGTTTCCTTGAGCAGTTTTAATTTAACAACAAATAAGTAGCAGTGACAAAATAAAATAAAATAAAATAAAATAAAATAAAATAAATAAAATAAAGACTCCATACTGGATCAGCTCCTCAAACAATGCACCGAGTTGTACCACATTATTTTAGAATCTCACATAGTATTTCAATCAATGTCCTGAAATGCTACTTCCTTCTAAAATCCAGAGCACTTGCTTCCCTCCTCCATCTGCTAAATATCTTCCTTTTTCCCTTTTTTCTTTCAGTTGCATGAAATAAGGATTTTTTTACCCATACTGGCTGATGCTTAAAAGTGGGATCTTCTGTTATCAGTATGTCTCTAGCAGACTGTGAAAGTTCATTAGCACATTTGCTGGCAATAATCCAGTTAATGTATATTTGTTCAAAATCTCAAAAATAACTTTATTATCAGGCAATGCAAGCTCATTTTCCATTGCAAACTTAGGCGGAAAACAAATGTCCTATACAGCGTGATGCAATTTATCATTTTCACAAGAGACTTCTAAACAGCATCTGAAATTTGAAAGCAATTACACCACTTATCAAGACGTGATTTTTCAATCATTTTGGCTTTTTTTTTTTAATTTTAAAAAATTTCTTCAGCAGCTCTTATTCAGTGGTACATCTCATAGCTGTCATGCTGGCACAGTGTTCCCTTTTCTTCATTAGTCATTCAGCTCATGGAGCTTAATTGGACAAGGCTAGAGTGAATTTGACAAACATCACAGCAGCAGAAAAAGCAATCACTCTTTCAAGATGAAAATTTGTTTGATGTCTTACTGTGTAACTCATTTACTCTCCTTGGGCATCATGTGACCTGAATGTTAATCAGCCATTGATTTGCTTCTCTCCGTGGACAGTCACATGGCAGGAATATTAATGGACTGGGACTGGTAGCGGCACTGGTAGGCAACCTTTGGATTGGCTGTCAGGTTAAGATAGGGAGATAAGTGGGTGCTTGATGAACACTTGACAGAACTTCACAGAAAATTAAGGCCCTAAAATAGCATGAGAAAGTCTTGTCAAATCAAGCATGATTATCATTGAATGCTTAAGGAATTCATCATCTGCATGAAATTGATACACTTCAGTACCAGCAGGCCCTGCAGTCAGCAGGGACTCATCAGACTTTTATTTATATGTGTTCACCAAATCACATTAATTCTGAGAGCTAAAACATGCTAAGGATGAAGGTTATTTTCTGTTCAATCTAATTTATCTCTGACAATAATCATCACTAATAATATGTCAAATTAGATTGCAGTCATTTTATGCATGCATGCTGATTTGGAAAATAGTGTTAAACCATCCCATAGTAATTAACAATTGCTTAAGGTGTGCAGGGCCTAAAGTCATCAGCCTATCTAGATAGAAAATTACATTTTATACAAGGGATTTGTAGATATGTATCCTTATCTGACTCTGAATATAAATTACAACCTGTAAAAGTAGATGTAATTTTTTTATTAAGCAATTAGGGCTAATAATCTTTGAAAGAAGTGTGTCCCTCTCTCCAAATTATTTTGGGCCAAATTCTGCTACTCTAGAAATTGAAACATTGCATCTAACATTGCTTTGTTAGAATGAATGATTCCTTGTTCTTCATATTTTCCTTTTTTTTTTCCCTTTTCCATGAGTTAACTTTCTAAACATTTACTAACAGCTTCTAGCTTTTAGTACAGATTTAGCAAGGTTTTGCAAGTAATTATACACAAGTCTATTCACTGTACAAGCGTTAACGGCAGCAGTTGTACTGTAATTACATGTATTATAACAATGCACATTCCACAACATCTGCCAGTGTTATTAATTTAATACATTCTGATCTTGATGTGATACTGGTGGGTGGGGGTTGTTGTTGGAGGTGTTATTGGGTTTGCTCCCATTTTTTTCTTTTAGATGAAAGCAAGATCAGAAATTGTGCTCATTAACCCACCCAGAATCCCCTATTCTTAAGGAATCATTAAAACAAAAATTGCTTCTGCTGAAATGCTGTTAATGGTTCTTTTTTTCACAGTAGGTATTTCATGGTACTGATTGCTTTAATAATACTTTTACAGTCTCTTGACTTATTAAGTATCACTGTATTGAAAAATACTTCATTTAAAACTCTGTTTGGTAATGAAGTTTTAAGGAAGCACTTATATCCTTTTTGGCTGTTTTTTACACATACACACACACACATACGTGCATAAAAGCATGCTTTGGCTTACAGAATCACATTTTAAAAATCAGAGGAAAATAATCTGTTGTTTCTTATTTTCCCTGCTCTAATCTCTCGTCATCCTGGTACTGCCTCTCTCTCTCTTTGGAGACCCTCTTTATTGATTAAATGAATCTGCTTGAAAGGCTGGTTCCCAGGCTCTTTGATCTAATCCGATCTGATCTTATCCGATCACTTCAGCAGGACATTGGGGAATTAACAATAAGCAGCTTTACCACAAGTGTTTAATAACTCAACACAATCTCCTTATGGCTCCGAGCTGCTCATGTTCTCATCCAGTCAACGGCTTGCGGTGTAACAGATTGGACATCCCTCTGAACCTGAGGAATTTTCATGCACTGTGAAACTAATCGCTTCAAGTTCCTTCATAAATCACACAAAGCAGATTTCAGCATCTTAACAAATTGAAAAAAAAAAAAAAAGAGGAAAAAAGGAATGGGGGGAGGAATTCATCCACTGAGCTAGGGACTTGGAAGGGGCACGACGAGGGGAGGAGGTATAATCTAAATTCTGTCATCTTATTTAATGTGTTTCTCATCTGCTTAACTTTCACAAGCATAAAATAATTCAGGCAGACTAAAGCTTTACAACCCTTCAAGCCCACACTGACCTTATTTTTTTCCACTGTATGATGGAAAACATGTGTTTGCTGCAGCAGTTGCATTATTTTGTCCCTGTAAAAATCCCTGAGTTTGCCATTGGCATGAAATTAGGCAGGTAGCAACACAGCACAGACTGGCACAGTATTTTAACTCCCCATTGCAGGTGGCTACTAACAGTGAATAGATGAGCAGATGGGATGCCTAGATGCTGGCAGGTTACTATTTTGAAATTCAAGAGCAGTAGCATATCCAAAATGGATCCAGTGTGAGATTTGTTTAGCCCTTATACCTTTTCCTATCACAGTCCTCCAGACAAATAGAGTTTTATTTATATTTTCCATGTACCAGAAGGAGAATCACAGCCATTAACATTTGGGCTGTCTAACTCTAAAAAGAATCAGAGAATAAGCTGAGTCAGAAGGCACTCAAAAGAATCATTGACAACAAGCAACAGCTCCTTGCCCTGCATAGCACCATCCTCAAGAGTCACACCATGCACCTGGGAGCACTGACCAAACTATGACTCTGTCAGCCTGATGCTGTGACCACTTCCCTGGGAAGTTGTTGCGTGCCTAAACAACCTCTGAGTGAAGAACCTTTTTCTAACACCCAGCCTAAACCTGCTTCAGTTCCTCCTTCAGGACTCTCCTTAGGTCCTGTCACTGGTCACCACAGAGGAGAGATCAGTGCCTGCTGCTCCTCTTTCCCTCTTGAAGATGGAACCATGATGAGACTTCCTCTCAATCTCTTTTTCTCCAGGCTGAACAGACCAAGTGAGGTTTCTCCTGAAGACGCTTTATGATCTTTGTTGCCCTCATTTGGATGCTCTCCAACAGTTTAATGTCTTTCTCCCATCCAGCCCCCAGTACTCGAGGTGAGGCTGCCCCAGCTCAGAGCAGAGCAGGACAATCCCCTCCCTTGCCCAGCTGTGATGCTGTGCCTGATGCACCCCAGGACAGGGTTGGCCCTCCTGGCTGCCAGGGCACTGCTGACCCATGTTCAACTTGCCAGGACCCCCAGGTCCCTTCCCATGGCTCTGCTTACAGCACCTCATTCCCAGTCTGTCCATACATCTGGGGTTGCCCCATCCCAGATGCAGATTCCAGCACTTTCCCCTGTTGAGGTTAATATGGCTGGTGATTGCCTAGACCCCCAATTTGTGGAGGTCTCTCTGCAGGGCCTCTCCCTGCCCTGGAGGGAGTCAACAGCTCCTCTGAGTTTTGTATGGTCTGTGGACTTGCTCAGTATTTCTTCCAGTCCTGTTCTGCTGGCTGTGACTGATGACTGTGTTGTCTTTTAGCATTTTCACTATTTCAAAGAAAAATCTTCTCTAAAGAAGAATCCAAAGAAAAGCTAAAAAAATCTAAAGAAAAAATCTAATGAAAAACTCTACCAGGCATTGAAGTGAGACTGACTGGCCTGTCATTTCTGGAGCCTTCCTTTTTGCCCTTCTTGAAAATTGGGACAACATTCCCCAGCTTCCATTCAGCTGGGATCTCTCCAGATTCCCAGGACTGTTCAAAAATTATTGAGAGATTTTGTGATGACACCAGCTACCTCTTTGAGGATGCCTGCATGAATTCCATCATGCCCCATAGATGCGTAGGGATTCAGCTGAAGCAGTGAAAGTTCACTAGTCAGAGATCAGCACCAGGCCTTTTAGACCCATGAAGAACACCTTCAAAAATCTGGCAGTATTGCTGTACAGCCTACTTATGTGGCCAATGCCTTTGGAATTCCATTGAGAAAGTTTAGCAATTACCCAATATTTCAAAATTGAGTTCATTAAGTCTTTTTACACAGTTGTGAAGAGTCCTCCCTAGTAAATAAAAAGTATTAACAACACAAACATACACATCAAATTAGATTCACCTGAAACATATATAAACCTGATTTCAACAGTTTTATTACAGTTTTAAGAAGACACAGAAGGTGTTTGATAATTCAACCCAATTATTTCTGCCAACATATTTATTGGATTATATCAAAACCTGGCTCAGTAGTACAGGTTCTAAATAGTACCAACAGTAAATGTAGCCATTAATTTCATAGTTTCTCTGGAAAGCAGTAATTTACTGTCAGAAAGTTCCTTGCTGGATTTCTTAACACTTCAGGGCATTCTACAGTATGGCTATAAATGAGGATGGATGTCTCACCAGAGTATCTCATATTGCTCAGATCTTAGACCAATTAGAAATTCCAACGTTATTGAAGATGCAGTTCATTTTCATCTAACATATTTGAAATTCAATTTTTAAATTCAAATATAATTATGATCTTCAAATACAATTCAATTATTCTCTTACTTTATAAAGTACCTTACTTATAAAGAACACTCAAAGTATCTCCATAAAGGATTTAAGGTCAATTGCAAATTCTTTTATCTATAGTTCAATCAAGAAACATTGAGGAAGGCTTGAAGGCTACATATGTCTAGCTGAATTAATCTGAATCTTTAAAATTATGGCAATAAATAGAAAAATCTTTGATAATAAAAATCTTTGATGTATCTTTCTTTGATACATATGGAATCACTTTCCCCCTATGAACAATGCTTCTTGTCTGGTTAATGCCATGGGACTAGCATGTAAGCGGCCTTTAACTTTTCTTTCTTGGTCAGTAGTAACCACCAGCCACCAGAGACTTCTTTACTCTGTATTTATTCAACTTTCATATTAAGCAATGATGATGGAAAAGTCATGGACAATTTTGGTGAGAGTTATTTTGTGTTGATCATTTCAAAACCAACCACAGTAATTCAGAAACATTGTGGGCTTTTCATGGACAATTTCTGGAAACCAGTACAAGGAAGAAACGAAATCCAATGTACCTTCTTAGATTAATTTAGATAGAAATATTTTCCTAGCAATTCAGCAATATTTCTAGAACTTATGTACTATGCAGGTGCTCCAATAGGAAGGTTAATTCTGTTGCTATTGCGCTTGAAGTTCACTGGGATTTAATGTTCACTTATACCATTTACTCCTAAAAATTTTCCAGAAATGTTGTTTCATTTGACAACTGGACTGCTCAAAATTCAGCAATTAACAGGGCTGACTTGTGTATGTGACCATATGAAAAATTATTTTCATTGTCTTTCTTCATCCAAATAACCACAAAAAGGCCACTAAACTTGGAAAATAATTCTGGAAAATATTGTTGCATGACTACCAGTTTTAGGCTTTCATGACACTGGCTTAACATTTTCCAACAAAAGTTTTTTCAGAAAAAAACTTGTTTGATTGAGGCATTATTTTGTCACGGGAAGCACAAAAGTTAATTTTAATGAACTTCTGATGTAATAGTCAGCATGCCTTTGCAAAGCTATTTCTTCACCTGCCATCACAGCCGGTGTGGTTCTTTAAAGCCTAAAGCTCAACAAGATTGGGTAGCATACCTGTTGTACCGTTTTCCCCTAAGGTGCTGGACTGTGGTTCTGTAGAGAGCTTGGTTTGTGAACCTTGTAGCATTGTGAAACCAGAGCCTGGAAGCCTAGGAAAGGCCAGCAGCTCAGCAGAAACTGGAGACCTCAAGAATGAAAGCTTGAACTGTTGTTCACATGACTTTCATGCTTCTTTGATGAAATGAACCACAAACCTCTTCTGCATTCACATTTTCTACACAAAATATTTTGACTAATTCAGAAATAGTATAACTTCATGGGTTATTTTCCCATCCATGTTTTGGTTTTATTTTTTTTTTTTATTTTTTAAAAATTCACCCATCTATTTTACATTCCAGAAATTGAACTCTATGTAGCCATTTTGGGGGTTAGCTTTTATTTTTCAAAAATTCCAGGGAGAGAGAAATGCTGATTTTCAACACCATGTTTGTAGCTGTTCGATGCAGTGTGACTCCATGGATATGTCACTTTAATGTCTTTCAGAATCATAGTAATCAGATCTTGTTTGGTATTCCCATGAAAGACAGTAATGGGAATGGATGCTTGCCTGTAGCTGGTTTCCCTCTTGGCTTACTACAAATGAGATGAAGGAAGATCCAGAATTTTGCCTTAGTGTGAAAGCCAAATGTTACTTGGAGCATTACACTCCAAAATTATACCAAGTTTAAAGACATCAGTCTATGGGTAAATCTGTGTACTTAGCTGCACAGGCTGACATAAAGATCAAAAAACACACTCTACTCATAAAGCTGATTTATCAGAGAATGTGGAGAAAAGATAAATGTTTAGACCTTTATCATCATGTTCATTGCACAGTCTCTCTGTACCTAAAAGAAATATGCCAGGATAAAGACCATGACTGACAGCCAGTACTCTGAAACAAAGTAACTTTAAAGCCTATTAGTCATTATAGAAATCCTCTTTGTACAAAGTAGTTTAAGAGTAAAAAAGAAAACTAAAGGTCTTCACAATTTTTACCGTTATCTGTTCCTACTTCCAAGACCAAGTGCTTTGATTGCACTAACAAAACAAACTTTATATGGGTTTATTAAAAACAAACAGAACCCTAACAAAACCAAATACTGTATTTTTGATATGTAAGGCTAAGAGAAAACCACAGATAGCAGATATCAGTCATGCCTGTTTAAGGCAATTAAGATATCTAAGAATGAAAAATTTAGGAGAAATAAGTGCAAAAGTTCTAGGTATTTATCCAGTTGTACTGTCTTTATCCAGAAATTTTCTGACCTTCACCTACAGCTGCACATCAGTGTATTGGGATGGATAGGGCAAATCATGAACTGCAAAGCATGAAGCAGTGACATATAGCAATATCATAGCTGGAACTGAATTGTTGCAGTGATGTCACTTCTTGCAGCACAGCTTGTCAGTAAGCAGGTTATCTTGCAAGATACCACATTGTGTCGTGTTGGCACAATGCATCTTTGATGGCACATCTTCTCCTTGCATAGCTTACTATCTCTCCATATGAAAGTAATAGGGAATAAAACACAATATTTCATGTTCTGTATCAATAAAAATACATTTTTATAATGCAAAGTATCATGAAATCAGACTTTCTTCAAAACAGAACTCCAGTCTTCTTTGTCAATTGCTTCAGTTTTAAAAATACAGCACCGGCATTGTAAGATATTTACTCCTTTCAAGGTCACTAAATAGGCACTTGCAAAGAGCACTCATTATAATTATGCAATGAGTACCTAAAACTTAAATTCAAAGAAGCAGGTCTGTTCATATAAGAAATGGTAGTGAATTGGACTTAGGACTTAGCACTGAGTATTTGAGAATACTATGAATTGTGCCACTACTTTTGAAATCTTTTTCTCTAGGCCAGGCTTGGACACCCAGAGTACTATGTTATGTTTGTTTATAGTTTCCTTTTTATTAACTGTATTCCACTGCTGACAGCAATGAGCTCCAATGTTCTCAACTGAGGCATTTACCTGGTCAGTAAATCCAAACTTCTTTAGTCTTTACAAGGACAGAAATCATGGTACTTGGGTGTTAGTCTAATGCCTGTTATCTAAGCAAATTCTTTGGGAGTTGTAGGCCAGATATTTTTAAAGGTGTCTAGATACCTAAAAATGTGATAGAAAGAATCATATCCTACAAGGATATGTAGTGATGGAATTACTCTGTCCAACATGTCTACAGATGTTAGCTTCCTATACTTTCCATCTAGACAGTACAGAAAGGCAACTCAAGGTTGTCATCCCTTTCACTATAAGGCTTTTTATTTTGGCAATAATTCAGATGACTTATCTGTTAAAAGTTGCAACTTCACTCCATTGTCCCTTGGAGGTTCCCATATAAGACTCCAACATTTGCACCAAAAACCATCTAGGGTGAACTGCCCTTGGTGCTTGCTTGCATCACTTGATGTAAAAGAAAATGTACAAATAGCTGTTTATGTATGCCACTGTGCTTACACATTCTCAAATTCTGAGTCTTCTTACACCGAGTAAAAATTGTTGCTACTCTGCATTGTCCCAGGTTAGAGTACTCTCAAAGTTCAAAAATTATTACAACATGTAAACATATTCTTGACGTCAAATACTGCAAAAAAGCCTTCATTCCTAGCAGGCTGCTGCTATTCATATGTAAAAAATGAATATAAATATTCGTACTGTGTTATTAAAAAATGCTTCCCAAATGAAAGCCACAAATTGGAAAAGAAGACTTTAAAATAAAAGTGGATACATTTTGTCTGTTTTTGAAATATTGCCAGACTAAATCATTAACTGCGGATCTGGTTGCACAAAGCCTGCAAAATTCAACCACAAAGCCACCACACCAAGGCTGTTGTGCCAAACAAAACACAGCAAACTAGTTATGGTCAATAAAATCTCTAAATCAAATAAATGTTCTTCATGCTTAAAACACTTCCTGATTCCAGGGAAAATATATATGAGTTTTCAGAGATATGGGCAAGTGTTATGGTGTCAATTTCTTAGTAAAAAAAAAAAAAAGTCAAAATTCAAGATCAAAAACCAGAAAGGCCATGTAATTTTTTATCCAGCTTTGTAGATTTTAGCGGGTAAAAATCAGGGTTTTTTGCATCACTCAAGGTACTCATGGAATTAAGGTTTACTCTTGTAGGCCCAGAATCTCCTTCTTTTCTGATTAAACTTGGAGGCAAGGATATAGGAATTATAAGCAGCTTGACTAAATAATTTTTTAACCAAATACATATATTTGTGTACGTGATGTTTAGGGAGAAGGCACCAGGCTCACACTTGAGAAAGGAATCAGGTAATCTTCATGTGCCATGACTTATAACAGAAATACACATTTTCAAAAGACAAGCATTTGCTATTTCTCCAATAAAAACACATGTCACTGAGAGTGCAAGAAAACTATTTTGCAGGTATAACCGTGTTGGGCTGACCCGGGCAAGTAGCCAAGCACTCACACTTGCTCACTGCTCCCTGCCCAGCAGGCCAAGAGACACAGTACAAAGACCAAAATCAAGAAAACTCATGGGTTGAAGAAGAAAAAACAGTTTAATAAATCAAGGAAAGACAAAAAACAAGTGATGCAAAGGTAATCAATCACCAGCTCCCACAAGCATACTGATGCACAGCCACTGTCTGAGTACCAAGTATTCCAGAAAACATAAGACCCCCAAACAACACTTTCTTCTGCTACGCCAGCTTTATTGCTGAGCAAGACAATATATGGTATGGAATACCCCTTTGGCCAGTTTGGGTCAGCTGGTCTGACTGTGACCATTTCTAATATCTTGCTTGACCTCAGCCTACTCGTTGTGGAGTTAGAGAAAGAAAAAAAAAGAGAAAGCCTTTACACTGTGCAAGGACTACTTTGTAATAAACAAAAGAATGGTGTATTTTCAACAGTGTTTTTGTCCTAGATCCAAAATACAGCACCATAATGCTTGCCAACACAAAAATTGACTCCATCCCAGCCAGACCCATACAAACTGAAGCAGTTACGTGGCATTCTGTGAATGCATTCAGATAATTTCTCTCTATAATCCAGTTGCATTACTTTTATCAGCAATTGTTACTACGTGTCATACAATATGTCACACTCAAAAGGATTCTGGTTTTCTTCAGTGCAGTGATACTAGGAAAAAACTTCTTAAAAATACTGCTTTGCAATAGATAAGCCTTTTAGCAGTTTGGTGCAAGGATTGCTTCCAGTACCCAAACTGTAATGATTAAAGGATGGTATTACGTTAAACACTGTATCTGTCTTTCCTTGGTCAGCTTCAGGAGGACAATCAGACAGTAACATATTCCTCATTGACAGGAAACTGATCTCACTATTCACCTCCTAGTAAAATTCCTGTTCCTGGCAGTCAGAATGTTGACCTTCCTACCTAAGGAAGACTTCAAAATGATTACAGATTTGTTGAAAGTGACTGGTAACAGAAAGTCTACATTTAAGATGATCTTCAGAAAGCTGTTTGCTATTCTAGCCCCAGTAATCAAGGTTGTCATGTCAAATCAAGTTCTTGATTATCCTTGTATAATTTTATGCATCATCACAGGTACAAAAACAAATTGATGATAAAATGGTTTTCTTAAGCAAAATTAGTTTTATTGGATAATTCATGCCTCTAGCCCCGCCTTCCTTCACAACCCTAACACACAAAATCTGCCTTTTTCTATACTGACTTAATCATTTAGAAAGCACAGACTTTGTGGGTGATTATATTTTCATCTTGGGAAAGAAATAATTAAAGACTAACTGTACTTTAAAAATTATTGTGCATGATTCTATAACCAGGCCTTTTAAATTTCTTCTCAAAGGAGCATTCTTACAGAACTAAATAAGCTCTCATAGGCAGGAATTTGAAAGACTGGACTTTACTAGGTGAATAGTTTTCACATGCATGGTACAAAGATCTATTAGCAATTCTAAAAAATCTTCAAAGAGTTAGTGACCAAACCAGATTTTTACAAGCATCTATTAAATAAAGACAACTACCCTATTTTAAGGATGAAACTGCTGACAAGCAGGGAGATCAAGCTCTTTTACTCAAGCTAAATTTAATCAGACAGCAGTGTTCCGTTTACCATCTTCAGGTAGATTATTATGAAAAAGGCTGGTATAGCATTCTTGAGTATGAAAATCCGAAAAATTGTAATAACCAATCTTAGAATATTTATCTTATTTTTCAAGAAAAATGAAAATGCTTATGAAGAACAGTAAAATTTCTGTGTGATGCTGGGAAGACAATTCCCACAAGAATTTTAAGGTTTTAACTTATTTTTGCCTTCATCTTGGAATAAAACCCAGAAATTATATAAACATTTATGAACTGAAAATCTGAAGGAAAAAAAAAAAAGATGAGGATCTGCTCTGCCAAAATATTCAAATTAGGCTCTATTCCTCTGGTTATCCGACCATATGCTATGTGTGTTGTCTTTACAATGATTTCTATTGAATGGTCATGTTGACCTGAAACAAGGACATTTTTGATGAAATCTGTGGTCAAGTTTCTATGAAAAATCTTCTGATTCAAAATGAAAATGATACAGTGAGGAGGAAGAAGCCTCTATTTTAATGCCAATGCAATTTTATCCATCAGAGATTTGCAATGAACATTACATTAATGGCGCAATAAAGGCCACTAGATTCAACCTGCACCTGCTTGCAAGAAATTATTTTGTGTGAGCACATATTATTTAAATTCTTCAGAGGTTAGTAAAATTCTTATAGTTTTAAGCATATCTTGTACCTGAAACCCCCCAAAACAAAACCTGGTCTTTTCCAAGCAGAGTTTCTGTATCCATGAACTTAGTCCTATACATAGCTTGCACAAGATACACAGAGCCTTTACACAAGCTAATGCAGCCTATTTTAAAAATAATTTCAAAAAAGGTTTGTTTTAAAATAGTTTTGTAAGCATATGATGTACAGTTAAGTGATGAAGTAAATGAGAGAACCTTTCAGGGAAGATTCATTAGAAAAACTGAGGAGCACAACGTTCTTGAACACCTGGTTCTAAAACACTACAAATTACAATCTTCTGTAACTAGCTACTAATTCTATAAACAAGAGTCTATTTTAGATCATCCATGTCAAATGCTGATTAGCTATAATCTGCAGAACACCAAGCTAAGGATTTATTGTGCAGTTACCCTTCTGAGAAAAAAAAAAATCAGAAAACGAGTACTAATGTTTTTCCTATAACCCTAAATACATATTCTGTCATCTTAAGCTTGTCCTTATGTCTATTGAAATTGCACCAGAGGGGAAAAATGTGCTTTGGAAAAGTTATTTCATTTGCTGCTTTGCAAAAATCAGGAGAGGTACAAGAAATATTAGTAATTAATTTTTTCTCCAGTATATTCATGCAATTAGTGCCTCAGAAACTTCTAGACGGTAGAACTGCAGCAGAAACTCCTGGATCTGTTGTAATGTCCCTTTTGTATGTGAAGGGAAATAATTCAAATTACTTTCAGCAGAAGGATTGCTTGCACATTTTTCTGCAAACTGCCATCACTCTGTATGAGATGGTATTGTGATCAAATTCATCATAACTTCAGCATCTCTTGGCACCATATTCTAAACTTTAAATGACTGCAATGTTTTTTTGATTTCTGAGTGAAGGGAATCATGTGTAAATCAGCTCTCTAAGGAATCCATAGCTATTGCAGAAGTTCTTTTGTCCCATTATTCCAGTGCAATAACTTCCCTGCTGTTACTTTAAACATTGTAAATAATTTTTGTTCTTTTACAGTAATTGGAAACTTATGCAATTTTGTGGCTTAATATTGCATATGTAAATATAGGCTAATTGACATTTCCAACTAATAAATGTTCCTAATATAATATTCATAAACCCAGGATATTTCATACAAATATTTGGCCGCATATGAGACATCTGAATTAAATTTTGCTTTGAATTAAAAAAAAGCCTTCATTTTATTGAATTAGGCTTAAAATATCATACTAGACATTGGAAAAGTGAGTGAATTCACACAGAAAGATTAAGACAACTATAATATCAGAAGATGCATAATCATTTAGCTATTCTTCAGTCTTATTAATAATTTATACGATAAAATTTGCCTCTGGATAAGAAACTGCAATGATTGGTGGTGGCAAAACAGAATCATGTTTTTCATGTCAATGTTTCTAATTTTGTCTCTGTTTCATGGCTATCTCTTGCATTCAAAGTTATATTCTCAGCTTGCCCATGGTATATTGCTGCTCACAGCTTCCAAAAGGTAGCAGGTATGGCATGGGACCAGTAAATTCACTTGTCAAAGTTAGAATTATTTAAAATTAGGAACATAACCCCATGAAACTGTAAATCCACTGCGCTCTTTTATGTACTGGGTGCTTAGGAAGAAACACTGTTTTGTGGGAACCATAAGGCAGCTTTACCAATAAGCAGAAAAAGCCACTAACACTCCTAGCACAAATGTGTCCTGTTGCTTAAGACAGCCTTTCCACTACTGTGCGCAGGCAGTTGTAACTGAAGGTGTCTGACAGACCCAGGTGACAGAGCTCAGCCAGAGCTTCTGCAAACTTACTAGCTGAAATACCTGGGTGAATAAGACATTAACCAAACAGCTGAAATGTTGAATGGGGTGGAGGAACTAAAATAAGTATAAAGTGGAGTCATATTTTTGTCAGTAATGTTAACTCTAAAGCAAAATGACAACTGTGGCACAGTTTTATGCATGTTTCCCATGCATGTTGTTTCTCATGTCAAAGTAGCCTGCTAATGTGTTGACTGCTGATACAGATCCTACAATATTTATGTAATTATGAAAAATTTCTAGAGAGACCTGCTAGTGATCTTGAAAGCTCACCTGTGAACTAAGAGCATATGGTTTTATAAAAGCTCTCTGTATCCTCTGAATGGGTCACAGTATTTGGTGAGTAGGTACTTTAGTGAACCAGCCTTTGATATCTCACTGGGAGGTGCAACATGGCTGTCTGTGAGTTTTGCAATGGCACAATACTTCTGGTCATATACCCATTGGTGTTTCTTCCCCATAGCAATCAAAAAAGTGGTGAAGAATGATTTCTCTTTTCTCTGAGACACTTTCTATGACTGAATTCTCTCAATTGGACGTGTTGCTGGCTCTCAGGCCACAGAAAAAATTAGGCTTACATCTGTACAGACATAAGGGTTTTGTCTGTGTACACAAACCTTTTTCACATCTTTCTTCCCAAATAGCTTGACTTTTTTTCTCCTTAATGCACATGGCTTTGAGATGTCAGCTATCTGCCAAAAGCTGAAGATTTGCCCAAGCTGACTTTGGCTAGCAAATTAGTCAGCATGTGTTTCTACTATGTATGCTATTGGCTTAATTAGGTTTAATTAACAAGTGCTTATGTCTGTTGTAGGGGACTATGACTATCTAGTAAAGGCTTATTTATTGGCAACATATGGTATTTTGGTGAATGATTGTCAGAATAACTATAATGAAGCATTTAAAGGAACTTGTTCAGTTCAGACTTGGAACACTAAAAATGTTTTTCAGATGTCCACACGGCTCTTATTTCTTTGAAAATGGGCCTGGTACTTCTTTCAGTGTGTTGTGACCTAAAGAGATGGGAGGTGGGATGAAACTGTCATAATATTAGATTACTTCAGCAAAATCTTGCATGCGAAACAATAGAGGTACTGGAAGCATAATAGTATAATTGAAAAATAACATCATTTTTAAAACTTACTAAAATTCCTCCTTTGTATCCTAGTACAGTTATGTATGCCCTAGACTTTACAGTGATAACCAAAGAAACAGGATCTCCATTTCAAAAGACACAGAAATTTAGCATTAACTTTAAGTAACTTGTAAGGCAGGATACAATTAGAAATGTGTACTCATGGACTCTGTACAAGCACACACATTAAAAATAATTAAAAAGATTTGCCGCAAAAAATTATCTAAGAGAAAAATAGACAAATCCAACATAATAAAAGAGGCTGGTCTAAGCAAACATGGACTTTGCAATATCATGCTTTTTAATAGGATTGGCCAGTAAAAGCACCAATTCAGAACAATAGTTTGCCATTAAAGTTAATCTTCTGATCCAGGGTCAATGCTGACAGTATTTCTGTCTGGATTTTAGCTAGGAGCTCATTGGCAGTTTAACAACCTCTGATTAAAAATCTTTATTCTTTCATGGAATTATCTAGAATTTTGCTGGAAACAAAGCTCTTTCCTTTTATTACTTCTTTGAATTCTTGTTTTCAGGACTGTACTTGCAAACCAACAATAGAAAAAAGAGCCACACCAGTCTTGGCACCACTTTGGCATAAAGTGGCACGCAAACTGAATTTACACGTTTCTGAGGGAAAACTGTAAAGGTTTACAGGTTTCTGAGAGAAACCCGAGAGGTTGCCTTGCAAATGGAAATTTCCAGGACAAAATTTTCATTCTGGATTAGTGTTCTCAGCATCAATTCCATCTCTGATATTACTGAGGGGACTCCTCACCATTCCCTTCCTCACCCCTCAGATAAAGAATCTCTTGTTGGTAGGCAGCTTTCATAGCTCCTTTTCCCCTGGAGGAGTCAGGACCAGGAGGTTATTCTATACCACCTCATATTATTGCCAGGGATGGGGAAAAGGGAATCTCTTCCAGGGAGAAGGGTTCCTCTGGTAAAGTAAATGGGGCAAAGGGAGCACAGGAGGACCCCACTTCCAAGCAATCATTTGCAAATCATTCCCCTGTCCTGTAGATTTCATTATTGATTGTGTTCCTGTTACTGCTCCCTTTCTTATCTCATTGCTGTTTCCAGTAAATTAGTATTATCTCAAGCCATGATCTTTACCTTTTGTGTCACCAGTTCTCCTCTTCAGCATGCCACAGAGAGAAGGGGAAAAGGGGTGGGGGAGAGAGCGAAGGGAAGAAAGATTAAGGGGGAAAGAGATGTAGGAACAACATTTGTAAACCACTACAGAGACAAATAAGATGTATCAATTGCAAGGGACTGCATAGTTCAGGGCTGTTGTAATACAACAAATACTCAGCCAATCTAAAGTTGAAGTGTGGAAAAAGACAGTCATGGGATCAGAAGTCCTTCATGATCACTTTTGTTGGAAGTGTTTTATCAGTATATAATTTATAAAGAAATGTCACAAAACCTCTTAATCATTGATATTTAACAAAGACTGGTGAAACCAGGTGGCATTTCAGCTTCTTGTTCTAAGAAAACATTATAAAATACTTAGAGTGTGTAAAAGCTCACAAAATTAAGTTTTATAGTGCTGGAAATATGCTTTCAAGGGGAAAAAGGAGGAACTATTTTTGACTGATTGAAAAGCTATTGCTTAAATGCAGCTCATAGGACAAAGCTGATTTAAAACCATCCACAGTCCTTCAGTACCTGAATGATTTACATGAAGTTTGCATACTAAGGGTAAATGCAGCCCTAGTACAACCCCACAGAAATTTGATTACAGGATATACTTCCTTGTTTTAACAACTGCTTGGTTCATACTGCAGTCATGAAAAATATAAACAAGCACAGTAAGAAAGCTGAACAATGTTTTTTTTGGAGGAGAGTATTTCCATCATTACCTTTGTTATTGGACCTCCACATTTAGTGTTAGTGAAATCCTGGGAGATCTGAGGCACCAGTTTCTACCCAGAAAATGGAGACATTACACAGGATTCCTCATCAAAGTTTTATGAGTAGGCTTATAACAAAATGCATTCTCAAAAGTTTGCTAATAATATGGTGGACAGGTAGAACTCACCAGCTCTGATACAACCGTTTTTTTGTTGTCCAGAGCCTATGTGAGTAAAAAAAGTCTTGTGAAATATATTCTTATTTGTGTAAGGGTAAGATGCATCTTCAGAGAAATGCTGCTGTTGTTATGAAATAGTATTTCATCAGAAGATGCAGAAATACTTATAGAGTTTGAAATGTAGGTAGCATCTCTTTACATCTACCCCAAGAGTGACAAGATAGAATGAAATATGTGTAAGAATTATACTTGAAAGCAGCATTATAGCAACATTAGAGTGGGAATTCGGTTTGTCCAAAAAAGTAAAGAAGCTCCAAGTCAAGCTTCTCACTGAAAGCCTGATGGTGTCCCTCATTACTTCTGAAGTACATGACTGTCTTAATTATTTATAATTGCCTAATATACACACTGAGTGAAGACTCCTAACTTAATGACCGACAAGGAAAAAAAGGTGCTCCTTCCTGCCCTATAACCTGCAAACATAGTGTCATACAGACCTTTTGCATATGCTGAAGCAAAGAAGGGAAAAATAAAGTATCCTCACATGAGAATAAATTTGAAATTCCGATGGCTGGTGCTCAACTGAAACTGTGCTATGCTGGAAAAACAGGGAATGAAATTCTACTCTTTCCCTCTCTCCTCTATTCCTCTAATGCACTTAAGAGACTCTGGCTTTCCCAGCTGTCTAAAGAAAAGGCTAATGTCCTTAGCTGTGTATGTACGTGCTCCTTGCAAGTGATATAGCCTCTCAATCCAAAAGAAAAGCAGTGGACTTAGATACAAATTAAGACATGAAACTATCCTGAAATTTCCCTATAACCAAGCTCAGGCAGCTCTGTTTTCTCTCTAGGGCCGTCCATAGGCGTCACCCTTCACTTGTGTTGTACCAGTAGCTGGAATGCATAACACTAAACTGCAAATTCACCAAGCTTATGGTATAAGCCCAAGGGTTGTCAGAAGTCCCAAAACCCCATGTGAACTGTGGCCTCAGCTCAGGCCTGGCCACATCCCCAAACAATTCAACAAGGCATCACACTGCAGTATGAGTAAGGATTCAATTTCACTTGAAATGGTGGAAAATGTAGCCAAAAAATATTGGAACAATTTTTAAAATCAAAAGGCCCTTTAAGTCATCTTCCTTCCTACATTCTTCAAAATCTCTGTAACTGTGGCCTTCATTTTAGCACCAAGCATTACATTGCACAGAGCCAAGATTGGCCTTGTCATAGTGAAAAATAACCATCTGGCAGTCCTGGTACAGTGTAACAGTATTCTACTCAGAAAAGAAACAGTCTCATATCTAATACCATTACTGTGTTTAAAAATAACTTTCATTGTTGTCATTTTCTCTAGGAGGATCAATGACATTTTTCCATGAGAAAGTTGGCGGTGACAAAACTGAAGAGGTGTGTGCAATGACATTTAAATTTTGTCCCTCTATTCAAAAGACTCCTTGCCTGCAGAAAATAATTTAAAAATCTATATATTTTCTAGTATCCACCAGAAATTCATTCCCAGGTGTCAGCTTCCTGATTCAGAGCAGTATTTCCATTTGCCACTCCTCTTCTGAACAAGTCATACAGTTAGAAAAGCACTGTTGCTGACATGACCCTGATAGGCTGACATACAAACAGAAATGAAAATTATGATGTTCAGTGTCCTGCTCATTGCCAGAATGCCCTTATAATGACACTATTCAGACTGGGTGTTTACTATCGGAAGGAAACAAAGAGGTTTGCTCTGTATGTGAGAGTACCCTCGCATTTTCCCTGACATAAAGTGACTTTCAAAAGTTGTTTTAAACAGGAAAAAAATTAGGAAACTACTTTCCTTCTATGCAGTATGACAAATCAAAATTACATAGGAGGAAAATCTCCTTAGCATTCTTGAACTAGTTCTTGTAGGCCAAACAATGCAAAAGCATATGTGTGCAGATAGAAAGTAATTATAGAAAGAGCAATGTATTAGATTATTCATCAGAGAGTATACTATTCATCAGATGTTTGACTGCATAGACCTTTAATTTCCCATGCAGTATCTGCTGCAGTAAAAATTGGTATTAAAAAGCAATGACATTTAGAACAGCAGAGCTTTAGGCTTCATGCAGTAGCTGACCAACTAATATGAAACCATCAAAAGACAAAGTCATAATAGACATAAGAATAACTCAGAATGTCTCTTCCTCTCCTACTTCTTTCCCATTTTAAATTAATTGTACTCCTCCATAAAGTCTAATAAAAATAACCTTGTAATTACATTGTAACTATGCACTTTATGTTTTGCCAGTGGATTTCACAATAATGGTTGATCTGGATGTCAATAATGTTGTCAATTCAAGTAGAGCTTACCCAGCATTTCTTCATTATGTGCATTGCTGAATTGTCCATGACAGCAGGATGTGGAATTTTGGCATGCATTTGGTTTGTGCAGTTCATGGAAAGAACTTAGGGCAAGCCTACTGCTCCCTTTTCTTCCTCTACATTGCATCTTTAACACTGGTCAGATTTTACTTATTTGTCAAAAGAGAGAAAATATTCCAGGAAGGATGAATGTAAAATCTAATTTCAGATTGTGAGTCTCTGTGAGTCTTAGTTTTATTTTATGGTGTTGCGTTTACTACAAAGGGATCCCAAACCTCACCTCAGTTCAGTACAAAAAGGAGACATTAATGACTTTCTGTGAAAAGCACATAGAAGGACAATCATGGGAGCATAGATTTTGCAGTATAAAATGGCAATCATCCATGTAAGAATGTATTATTTTTACAGCATTAAACAATTTCTATTTTTAGAAAACAAAAGAAGCCAATGGTGAAGAATGTTGCAAAATTTGTTGCAAAATTTTCACAACCTCATTAATTAAATATGAAAATATAAATTAATATAAGCAATTTCAAACTCATGAAAAATGGGTTCTATGCAATCGAAATAGATTGCATAGTAGTTAATTATTTAGTAATTATTTCCAAATGGAACCAAAAACTGAGGGGTAATATTTAAAAGAGAAGTATTTTAAAAAATTTGATTAGGAAAAATATCTTAGGTAAATACAAGGTTCGTTATGAAACTTTTATCTATTAATTTTTTTTGTTACAAATTGAATGATCTCCCAGTCTCAAAGACTTTCTTTTTCTTTAAGTAAATTGAACTTAGTTTGAGTATCAATCAAAACTCTATTGTAATATAAGATAATGAAATCCCAAGCTGTAAAAGTGATACTCAGAACTTAAAGGTGCACATGGGCAGTTTATTTAACTAATAAATATGGAATTCTCAAGGCAGACAATTTAATCTTATTATTCATGAAATGTTTTTTCACTGTGTGGTACATATGGAAGCAGGGTACTGACTCAGTGATCCAGGCAGTCCTTTTCTATACTCATGTATAATCTTTTCTCATTTCCCTGAGCACTATCAAAGTTTCTTATTCCTGCTCCTCTCCTCTCCTCTCCTCTCCTCTCCTCTCCTCTCCTCTCCTCTCCTCTCCTCTCCTCTCCTCTCCTCTCCTCTCCTCTCCTCTCCTCTCCTCTCCTCTCCTCTCCTCTCCTCTCCTCTCCTCTCCTCTCCTCTCCTCTCCTCTCCTCTCCTCTCCTCTCCTCTCCTCTCCTCTCCTCTCCTCTCCTCTCCTCTCCTCTCCTCTCCTCTCCTCTCCTCTCCTCCCTTTGTCCTCTGGGATGGCTCAATAACAAACAGAAACTGAGATATTATTGCTATTAAAAAGCTTCGAGGAGTAAGGAAGTTAGTTCTTTTTGTACGAAGGCAGAGTTTTTTAAAAACAGTGTTTACTCATAGAAGCGGATTACTGGAAATGAGAGACAGGTAATTGTTTCTCTCAGTGGTAAACATGAATTACTACTTTGTTTCCAAAGGAGTTTCACACAGTCTCTAAAATCTGAATGGCATGTAAGGTGAAATGCAAGATTGAAAAGATAGAAAAGGTCTTTGTTGATTTTAAGCTTAGTTGAGAAGAAAAAGAGACAACAGAGCCATGGGTTGACATCAGACATGCATGATGCAGGAATACTAGTCATGTAAACAAGGCAACCTGAAAGGATTAATAAGATAAATTATACCCTAGTTATCACCATCTGAAAATCTGAAAGAAAATACTCCATTTAAACATCAAATCACATGTTCCACAAACAAAGGATAAAAGCTAACAATCTAGATAATAAACCATATTCTTATAGGTATGCTACTGGTTAAAAAGGAATGCAGTCCATGTTCCAGGTTTTCCAGTAGCAATCATTTGCCTGTTTGCCTATTTGTGGACATTTCTCTTTAATTGAGATATAATTATTTTCCTTGCACTAACAAACAGTTTGGGCCAGAATTTTCAGGTACATAACCTCCAAATAAGCAATTTTTCCTAGTCACAAGACTTGTTCTCCAGACCCTTCACCAGCTCCATTGCCCTTTCATAGACATGCTCCATCCCCTCAATCAATGTCTCTTATCATGACGGAACCAGGACTGAGCACAGGACTCAAGGTGTGCCTCACCAGTGCCACATACAGGGGGATGAACCCTTACCTAGTCCTGATGGTCACACTCTGCTGGATGCTAGCTAGGAGCCTCATATCTTTGGCCTCAGTCCATACATCTATTCTGGCCTAGAGCTTTCCTTTCTCCAGCAGATCAACACGCTCTGCCTGACTTGGAGTCATCTGCAAACTGAATGAGAGGCCACTTCATCACTTTGGTCAATAGTTGCACTCTGACAGATCTAGCATGAGAAACCAAGGCTGTTTTTCTGCCAGCTCTGTGCCTGAGTATATACTGCTCCTAAATATTCTCCAGCACTCTGAGAAATGTATGGATTATTTTTTATTTAGATGAAGGACCTGACATTTTCCTGTTGTATTTCTACTTTTTGAGACCTGCCTACACAGTCTCCAGTTTCTTTTTAGAACTTACCTGCCCTCTCTGCATAAACCCTTCTAAGTCTCCCTAAGAGATGTTTCCACCTAATAGGCAAGGCCTACAGGCACATGGCTCACCTTGCCTATTCTGCTGCCAACTATCTGTGGATTTTGGGAATGCTTTTAATTTTTATAAGGCCATATTTTTATGGCCTTCTTTCTTGACAGCTGCTGCTTTGAAATTTTCAGAGATCTGTCCCCCAGGGGACTGGAATTGGGAGGCATGCTTGTGAACAAAGTGAAGAACTGGGCACTTGGCTTTGTTGGATGGCCCTGGCCCATTGATCTAGCCTGTGCAGATCCTCTGCAGAGCCTTCTGACCCTCCCATTTGGTGTCATCTGCACACTGACTGAGGGTGCCCTTGATCCCCTTGCTCAGATCATCAATAAAGATATTAAACAGAACTGGCTTCAACACTGAGCCCTGGGGAGCCCCACTAGTGACTGGCTGTCAGCTGGATGTAACTCCATTCACAACACTCTGGGCCCAGTGTGGGCCATCCAGTTGGTTTTTATCCAGCAAAGGGTGCACTCATCCAAGACATAGGCTGCCTGTTCTCCAGGAGAATACTGTGGGTCACAGAACTGAAGGGTTTACTGAAGTCCAGGTAGACCACAGCCACAGCCTTTCCCTCATTTACTAGGCAGGAATATGGTGTGCTACAAAAGAAGCATGGTGTGCTTTCTCAGAAATACCTTACTTGTTCTTTTGTTGCTTTTTAATACTTCCTTCCTCTCATAATAGAAGAAAATAAAAAAGAGAGAGAGACCTTTTTTTTCCAAGTTTACGGTATGTGAATCTTTTCAACTGGAAACCTTGAACAATGGCATAAAAATCTTCAAGAATGTATGGAAGACATAGAAGTAGCCTGTGTTTCCAATCACAGTATTTATTTCCAGAAGATTTAGCCCATGAAATGCTGTAGATCTTTCAAAACTTAATGTCCTTCTTGGGCTACTGCATAGCAGACATTGCAACTTTTCTGTGCTACTAAGTCATTCCCAGGTAGTTCCTGATATCAATGTGCATCAATGGTTCTCACATGCAATGATAACTCAAGGGAATATAAAAATTTCAGAGAAGTTAACCAGACCACTTTAATATAAAAAAACATTGTCCTTTAGGAAAAGAGATATTTTTAAAACAATTTTTCATTTGTAAGTGCTTTCAACTTCAGATATGCACATATGCATAATGTGCATATCTGCTGGTAGGTATCATGGGGGCAGGTTATAAAGAAGCAATGACATTACAAAGACGCAGAACTTCAATGTCTCTTTCCAATTTGGATGAACTTGCCCTTCTTTGACAAGCTTCTGTGTTGTGTTCTGGTGGGGTTTTATGTTTGGTTTTGGTTTGATTGGTTGGTTGAGGTTTTGTTCGGTTTTTTGTTTGTGTTTTTTTTCTTTTTTTTAATAAAGACAGTGAAAGTAGTTGACTTCTGAAAGACCAGGAAGTAAATTAAGGTAGCAGCAATAATATAGCAGGAAACACAATCAAGATTGTTGAACACTGAAAGCTGTGACCATTTGTTGACCAATCTACTAATTCCAGTCAAGATTACTACAAAAAGTCTGAGTCCTAAGGAAATATCATATGTGATTGACAGAGGGGTTTTTTTTTTGCCCACCAAAAAGAATCAGACTTTCTTGGGAGCAGACTAGGTCTTTGCTTTTCCTCAGTATACTACATTTCAGACATTAGAAGCTAGATGAAGAAGGACACCTGGTAGAGGTTCAAAAGAGTGTCCATGGTAGATATTGTCAAAATGAAAGAAAATTTAGTCTGACTTCTACCACATAACAGCAACTCACTTGGTTTTTTTCTTATTTAAGAAAGGCTTATAAATTCTCACTAAGATACATCACAGGTCTAAGAAAACTGAGTTAAGATTTATAAAATGGCTAATATGAAAAAAAATCACAGAAATTACTTTTGTAAATAATGTAGGACCTGAACTACAGCATGAAGAGAAGTACATTTAATGAGTTTTATTATTTCAAACATACATATAAAAATGTAGAAATGTCTGACTTTCTGCTTATGAGAAAGCTGAACATACATTTGATTTAAAATGTAAGTTGATTGATTTTTTCATACTTTCCATAGTTTTTATCACTTAAGTATAGATGAAACAGAGCTTTTTATTATTACATAAACCAAACCACACAATCTGTATAGAAATGTCTGACTTCCAGCAAAAGGTTGTTTTAAAGTTGTTTTTGGCCAAAGGTTAGGAGAAATTCTACCAGAAAGAAGACATGCCTTATGACCACGTATTATCAATGTAGCATGTGGTGGCCAGCACAAAATCCGTCTGTCTGTGGATGTAGCTCCTTCCCTGTAGAGTTACTGCAGCTCTATTAGATTTAGATGTTTAAGAACACTAAGCTGTGATTTATGTTGCTTGGAGTTCTTTCTTCCCATATTGGCTTAGTTGCTAAGTCTTTGGGTACTCTAGATGCCTCTTACAATTTTTTCAGTTGCACCTCTTTTCTGTCATGAATTTTTAACTAAAACCTTAACATTTGACAAAAAAAAAAACCAAAACAAAAAGTATCTTTGTGGTTACATCTGACTACACACCCCAATTTTTTCATGAAGATGAAATTGGGGCAGTACAGAGGAACCTGCACAGAACTGTTCCATGTCAAAAGCACTGTTATGCAGTTACCAGGTGAAAGTATCTGATAATAGCATCCCCCCCGACACAAAGAGAAGGGAACTACTTGCAGTGCTCCTTTACAAGGAATGTCAACACCACTGTCTTCTGAAAAAGTAAGCTTCTCCTCTTGGTGTACCTGTTTCCTATCCCTATATTTTGTGGAAAGCGAAGACAGTGTTCCCAATGGCTGGTGTTGGTCCTCTCTCATGTTGGCACTTTATCTCGTGTTAGTGCCATTTCAGCAGTTTGCATTGATCAATAAAGTATGGTTGCTATTCCTGTATTTCAGCACTTGTAAATGCCAAATAAAAAATTTGACTACACGAAAAATTCAATGTTTTGATAGTTGCTTTTTTCCAGTGGAGGTCTGAGTGTGGTCTTTGAAAGTTATATTAATATATCATTAGCACCCAATTATATTTCTTCAGTTCTTCAAGGTTGTTTTGTGGTTATTACAGCAAGTTCCCCATTGCAATGGGTTGGACTACTTCACCCTTACTCCAGAAATGAAGTCAGTGTACTGCAAAACTACGAGAAATTACAGAATATTTTTTCCTTGCAGAAGTGCTTCAAGGACCAGTTTCCACCAAAATACCCAGCACATGGTTGATAACAAGCTCTAAATGAGATAGCATGGACACTGGAAGTGACCTAGCTGTGACCACTAATTGAAGAGCAGGTTTATGTATCTTTACTGTATTTTGGCATGCTTCCAGTCTCATCTTAAATCTTTTCCACAACCAATATGTGGGCATAGACCCACATATTTTGGAGAAGAATCTTAAATTGTGGAGAATAGTTTGGTCAAATGAATATTTGTTTCTGCCCCTTAAAAGCACATCTTTGATGACATGAAAAAAAATATAAATATGTCCCTACAAAGATCACACAACAATCAGGTAATTGAAGCTAAAACCTAGGCAATTAGCAAACTGCTCCAAAGCAATTATTTAAAAGTACTCGGGATTTTTTAGCCAAAATTTTTATTGCATTCTAGTTAAAAGAGATACAGCCCTAGAATAAAATTCTATGAGGTTCCTTTTAGGGAAAAAAAAAAAAAAAGCAAAAGGGATAAACCCCAACCTTCTTATTGTAACTGCTTCCCTCTGATAACCTTCAACACCTATGGAATCCTGATACTTAATCTACAACCTACAAGCTTATTTTTGAACTAAAAGGAGAGGTCTTTTAGCAGGAAGCTGTAGCTGGATCTTTAAGTTGTTACTAAACTGGAAAGAATCACTGGACACATAACCAGCCATATCCTCAGTGATAGAACCCCCCACCATGTCCTTCAGATACCCATGGATAAAAGGTTGGGTTTACAAATAGCACAGAAACGTCTGAGCCCAATCTACTTGCAACAAAATAACAACTCCACAACTCCACTTGACTAAATCCTTTTTCTTGAAATACTTCTAACACATGAATATTCAGCTGATTTATGTAAAAGATTAGTTTTAAGTGGCAACAAAACAACAGACACTTTGATCTAGACTGATTAAAACAAAATTTTGAATTTGAATATTTTTAATATAACAAAAAATGTTATTTGACTAATTTATTCTTTGCTTTACGGAAACATTCTGACTTCCCTTTAAAGTAAATGGGATAGACATCAAGCCAGACTTTTATTTTTTCCAATCTGGAATTACAAGACTGGATGAAACAGGGTTTCATATTTGTGGTTGTTTTTACCCTGAAACCTGAGGGTGTTACTTGGTATGTTAAAAAAAGAAGCCAACCAGTGATTATTTTGTGGGACCAAACCAACATCACTATAGTGGTGTAGGAATGTCTGAATTTATTGGCTACAATGTTCTTTCATAAAACCTTAGGACTACATAACAGCGGAAGTTTTTGGATTCCCCTAGTAAACCACTGACTCTTTCATTTTGCTGTATATCAGCTGAAGAGCAAGATGTAATTTCTGAATGTGTCCTTACAGGATTTTCTGCATCCTTGAATGACACATCTTTTCCCCCCTCACCAGTAAGTAGGCAGCAGGGATAATTCAAATGGGAAAAGAGAGAATGGTGTGTGGAAAAGAATATAATATATTCTAAAAACAGTAATGGAGAGCTTTATTTTTATTTAATTAAAATATAAAATACAGACATATCACAATTCTATATGAGCACCAACACTCTTCAAAAATCTTAGTCTGGTATATACAAAATCTTCATGGTACAAAAATCTTTGTCTGGTACTGAATACAGCTTTTTTCTTGGTGACCAGACCCAGTGTGAGCCCCATGTAAGATTTCTACATGGTCTCACAGTTTGTCCTTTGTACCTAGACAAAGGTACAATCTATTCTTATACTCTCCTTTAACCAGACTCAAGTATGAAGGTAAGTTCACAGCTTGTTTCTTCCTACCTATAAAAGTAAAACATCATGTCAGCCTCTCATCTAATAAGCTAAAGGACCAAGTATATATATCGACTAGAACATCCTTTTCACCAAAATATTACCAAAATATTTTTGTCATTTCTTTTATTCTGCATAAATTAATCACAAATCCCAGTGGCTTTGCATCTCCATATTCATTAAGCATCTTTTGATTTTTGATGTATTTGTTTGTGAGAATACAAGTGAGTGTACAGACTTGTGTAAACAAAGGAAGAGAAAAGGCGGAACAACAGAGTCTCATATTTAAAAACATGGGTGTCAAAACCCATCTGACTGAATCATGTAGCCCCAGAAATGGACAGAGTGACTTGTAAGAAAAAAATCCACAAAATGTCTAAAGCACAACTTTGAATTGGTTAATATGGTGTCACTTTTACCACTGATTTTCATTTAATAAAATCAAATTGTTTAATAAAAAGAAGCAATATATGTTGCCTTATTTTTGTATAAAACTTTGGAAAAAAAAAAAGAAACAGGAACTCAATCTGCAAGAATATTCCACCATTTCCTTATGTTAAGGTCTTTTGGACTCTTAATTACAGAACTATCTCCAAGAGCTTTTTTCCTCTCAAGGTATCCACAGATATATATGATTTAATTTAAATTATTGTCCATGTATTTATTTTGTAGTAAAAGCTACATTAATATGTCTGTTTTCCCAGATACACACGTTTTCAAACAGATGATCTAAATGAAGGTGATATGCCTTCCAGCAGGCTGTTTGCATTTATCGATGTCATGCCAATACTTTCAATGCATTTTAACACTATTTTTCAGGTGCCAATTCAGTTTGCCGTTTATACTAAGGAACAGAAGATCTAAAATGCTGAAAACAGAAGACAACAACATTTCCTAGCATCTGATGTTCGTAAAAGGAATGTTTTTAACCAGAATGTTAACATGCATTTTGAATAATCATTTGGAATGGGAAAAGAAAGGGGGGAAAAAAAAAAAAAAAAGAGGTTGCTTTGGTTTGACTTCATGGCATAAACTGAAAGTTTAACACCTCTGGATCTGGATCAGGTTTTCTTCCCAACCCTTCAGGTTCACTGAATGCCCTCCCTGGGAATTAAACAGATCAGTATTTCTTATCTCATGTTCATGTCTATGTCTACATGGATGTAATTACATGTATATATATATATATATATGTATATATGTGTGTGTGTGTGTGTGTATATATATACATATAAACATAAACAACTTTCTTATTTACTGAAGAACAGTAAATTGCTTTTTAAAAACAATCAAGAAACAAAATTATACCCTGTATCATATAATATTTTATGTCTTAGCCATAATTTTATATATATGACGCTTAGTGCCCTAAACAGTACCTGTGAGTTGAGCTTCTTGCTCAGCTAATGCAAGATAAAGCTGGGAATAGTATTTAAACATTTTTCTATTATTTCATATGTTCAGGATATTTATAAAATATACTTTTCCAGAAAATTTGGGAAAGCATCAATATTCACTTTTTCATTCAAGCGATATATCTTATTCCTATGTGGGAAACTAATTGTCACATACTAGATGGAAGATGGAGTTCAATCAGAGGTTCAAGGTAGTACATTCTGCATTCTATAAAGGAAAAATCTTCTTGGATTGGGCCAGATGCTAGTAGCCCAGTTTCCTGTAATAATCTCTCACTCAGTGAGAAAATATCTAACTAGGCCCAAGACATCATGAAATGGTTTCTCAAATGTTTTCAATGGAAAAAAATTCAACAAAGCAAATATCTAAAGCAGCATCTCAATTAAACTCTATTTTCTACTCTCTCATGCTTTTCAAATACTTACTAGGCCAATAAATGTTTTCTTCATTTTTACTGGAGATTTACTGTAGATATCTTGCAATGATATAAAAAAGTTCAGGGCATTATCAATATAATCAACTCATTGATTTGAAGATTTCTATTTTTAAAGTTCTGTTACATTCCTATTAGAAAGCTCTGTTAAATAAAAAATCCAAATAAATGATTGAGAAACCAAACCAAACCAAACCAAACCAAACAAAAAACCCCATACCACCCCCCCAAAATTCCTCCAAAAACAACAAACCAAAACCCCCAAAAAAACCCCAAAAAACCCCATCCAAGCAAAAGCAAGTGACAGAAGGATACCTTGAGAATTAGTTCTTTGTGAACTCAAGAGCTGCTTATAAATATTTTTAGTACTGTATTCCAGATAAACCATATTCTAGTACTTCTTTGTGCAAGTAAGTAAACTAATCCCAGATGTTCTTCATAGACAAAAGAAGAAGATCTTAATGCAGAGCAGCAAAATTATGAAAGACCTTGAGATGAGAAAGAGTGGACAAAGAGAGACAAGTACTCCCCATGGTAAAATTCTGCACCCAGCAATATTTCTGCAATTGCCCAGGTTCCTTGAAAAGAAAGCTGTGCTGGACAATTACATCAACATAGGTAATTCTGGACAGTCGCTTTTTTCTCTGAGACAAAGGAAAATTCTCAGTATATCTTAGGGCATTCAATGTATTTTACTAAACATGTCAGACACCTAGGATGAAATCCTACCTCGTCTGAAATGAATGGGACCTGTTAAATGCATAGAGCCCTACAGTTAGGCCTGTACCTCATTCATTGAAAGTCTTTCATGCTTTATGACTCAGGGGATGGGGACACACATCAGCTTGACTTATGCTATTAAACAAGGTAGGATAATGTGTGAGGCAGAGGTTAGGGCTAGGGTTAGGGTTAGGTTTAAGGTGATGAGGTTTATTGCTGGCTGCCCACATTCAAGGGAAATCATTAGAAGACAACCATCCCAGTGCAATATTCCATAAATGACCTGTTGCACTCCTAGGACCTTCTGTGAAATGTCCGACACCCTGGGATAGAAGTAAATTGGGACAGAAGTAAACATACTTCTCTCTAGCCCCTATTATTTTCAAACACAGGGGCAAAATACACCAGACTTTGTTGAGCAATTTGCTTGTGGGGAATTTCACTCAACTGAGAATTCAGAAGTTGTCTTGCGGTTTGGCTGACTAGTTCAAAGAGAAACAACCAATACTCAAAACTTATTTAAAGACATGTGGGACCTTGTCTGCACCATCTGACCAGTTCAGCAGGAGTCCTATGTGAACCACTTAAAGAAAAATCCTTTAGAACACAGTCTCTTCATTTCCCATTACATCTCAGACTAAGACTGACCAAAGTTCAGCAATCTGTGATGTTTTTTCCTCCCTACATTTATTTGCTTTCTTTTTCCTCCCAGTGAAATGGAGAGGAGAGGAGAGGAGAGGAGAGGAGAGGAGAGGAGAGGAGAGGAGAGGAGAGGAGAGGAGAGGAGAGGAGAGGAGAGGAGAGGAGAGGAGAGGAGAGGAGAGGAGAGGAGAGGAGAGGAGAGGAGAGGAGAGGAGAGGAGAGGAGAGGAGAGGAGAGGAGAGGAGAGGAGAGGAGAGGAGAGGAGAGGAGAGGAGAGGAGAGGAGAGGAGAGGAGAGGAGAGATTTCACTTGCAGATGTAAAAAGAATTGATAAAAGTTCTCCTGTATTGTCCCACCTTCAGAGGACTAATAATGTATCAAGTGAAACACCTTATTCAAAACCAAAATATGGGCAATATAAAAATACTTACTTCAGTGTATAATAATGCTAAATGCTTCATGTGCGCCTCTATTCCTGTATCCCTTGTGTTGCTTACTCTGCTTTTCGGGGTTTACATGGGTGAGATTTTCAAACTATTTTATTGCAAAACTAATGAAGATATAATGGTTTCACTTATGAGACTCAGTCTGTTCCCAAAGTAGAATCTCCTGCCAGTTTTAGGGCATAGACATTCTCCTGAGTTATGCTCTATGGTCATGTTGCATTGAGATTTTCTTCGTCATGGATGCTTCTTAACTTGGACAGCTGAGCACCTGAGCATGCATAAGCACATTAACAGACAGTAAAACTACAGCAGAAAATGTGAGAGGCTGGGTAGAAAATGTCTTACTACCAACTATTGAATTTATAATAGTAAATTATGAATATATGCATACTTTTCATTGCTTTTGAACTCAGGCAGATAGATGGAAAATTCTTCTTTTTCAAAAGACACACACACACAAACCCATCCAAACAAACAAACAAACAAACAAACAAAAAGGCCAATAGAGACCCAAAACAATGAAACACAACCCCTCCTTGCCCCCACCATTCCCTCCACACCCAAGCAATGTTCAACGCCTCACCTATACTGTACTCATTGCTCTCTTGTTTTCAAAAGCTATCCTATCAGTGACTTTGGCTGCTCTCTCCTCAACAAGCAGTATTAACTCTTCATCATGCTTTCTTACTGATAAATATTCATATATTTGCACTGCTAACCATGATTATTCTATTGTCTGTGTAATCATGATGTGGTTTTCTTCAACAGAAGGTGTATCAATATTTTAGAGGCAGTAATATGTAAGTGGAATTGAATGGGATGTGTCTATTTTTCCTTACCTTCATACGAACTTCTTATTGGGTGATGCCAATGATTATGAGCATACCAGAGTATCAGAACAGATGGATAGTTGCAAGACATGCCTTTTTGATTGGATACTTCATGTAGACATTCACTTGATAACTGAGTAGATGATACATATTAGTGACAATTCTATGTGTATGTCAAATGGTGGAATTTATCATTTTGCATTTTGGAAAATGGATATACTCTATTAATAATCACAGTTGCCATTACATGTTAGCCCCTCAGGATATAAACTGAGACTCCTGCACTGAAGGTAGTGGAAGGACAGTGTAAGTAGAAAAACAGAGAGGTGGATAGTGCTGGATGACTCAGTTAATTATTCCCTTTTCTACTGTGAGCAACTGTTACTGTTTACAATTTTGCCTGAAGTTCAATGGCGTTTTACTAAGGAAATTTCCATATTTGTTAAGAACTGCATCACACTGGTACTGATATGTTGCCTCCTGATTTAATTCCTCTCCACAGTTCTCCTCCCTATCACTACCATCACAACACTTGTGCAGCAAGGATACTTCTTTCACATAATTTCTCCACTTTTCATTGAGTCCTAAAAAATACTTTCGTTAATTCCATTTCAACAAGAATATGGGAGCCCAGAGCTTTTGAGGGGTGGGAGATGTTGGAAACAGACTTAATGTCTTTTTGCCACCAGTACTGGAAGAGCATTTCCACAGATGTTGCAACTGTAGCACGCCAGCCAATTACAGCATCTGCATTATGAAGAGACAGCAGGACAGGACAATCTGCTCTCATCTAGACTCTACCAGACTGAAGTCTGAGGTCTGGACTAGAAGCTTGGTATAAGGGCAGCTCATACAGCATTTATAACCTCAGTAGGCAAGAACCTCTTCTGAAGGACTGAGAGGCAGAGGTATAATAGGAAACAGCTGCCAAACTCTAGCCAACTTTCAGCTGAAGCTGCTTCCTATTGGCTGACAGAGACCCATGATTCCACACAATATTTCTGTACTACATCTGTTCTTTAAAGATTCCTAAAGGCTGTTGTTTTTATAGGTAGAGAACAGATACTAGGGTAGTACTAGGTAGGAGGATAGTACCTTCATATACCTTAGCAGTGGCAAGCTAGTTGCTGTTCCTAATCCTGAAATGCCAGTGCACTTGGAGCCATCTCCCCCTCTCAGACAATCCCTTTCTTTGTACAATGAAAGTTCCATCAGCCATTTCCACAAATGTTTTGAAAGCATCATTTCCACAAGACCATTTGCCTCAACGCTATTTCCCCTGTGGTTTTAAGTCTAAGAGTCTTTGGTGATCTGTGACTTTTACTAATGTTATTGACAGTTTAGGGGGAAAAACCTCCTATTAATCCTGTCAAAAGACTATGTATATGGAACCAAAACAGGATGAAAAAGTTTTCATATTTTGCCAGGCAAGGAAAAATAGTATACCACAACTAGTCCACTGAAGTGCAATGATTAACTGTACTTCTGTGGCAACCTTCCCTTTTAGGTAGCTCCTGAAAAGGGTGATAAAACTTCCACACTTGCATGGCGGCATTGGTAAAAACACATGTGTTTTGCATATGTATGTCACACCCAACCTACTATTCTGTATGCATGGCCCTGATCTGGTAAAGTCTGACACAAAGACATCTTTATTCAAGCAAGTATTGTCATGGAGTTCAAAGGGACTACTTCCAGGAGTAAAACGTTGTCCGTGTGTGTGATGACAGGATCAGGGAGCTGGTATGATCATGCACTCTCATTTACTGTACAAAATAGACACAACTTGCTCCTTTAGTTGTCACCTCCTGCAATGAAGGCCTCATTCTGCTATGGACTGAAGTGTGGTACACTGGCAAGTGGTCTTTATTAGAAAGGTCATTGACACTGTCAAGCAGCCTTTGAAAGGTGACATTGCACCTAGAAGGTTATCAGGCCAGAGTCATGAAGTCTACAACAATTTCTCTGTCAATATTGTAAACAGGTAATACATCTGACCTCTTTTCATACTTAACAAAACACAGATGATTAAAGTTCTTCTGCTCCTGTTTCACTATTCTGTCATCCATGTATACACTTTCCCCAAGCTTTGTCTTGAAGTACCCTGCAGAAGTAGTGAAGTTGAGAAAGAGCTACTTTAATTATAAGTACCACAGTAATGAATTCAAGTGCACTCATTTATCATAAAGGGCTTCCCCATCTGTCTCTTAAGTATGCTCAAAAATGCTGTGTATTTGATAACATGAATGTTGAGAATTTAACACATTTTAGTTTTAAACACTCCATTTTGGCTAGCTTTTTGTAAGATTGTACAACTGACTTTTGACTAAAGGAGCAGATTGGGGGTGGAGGGGGGAGTGTGTGGGGGGGTGAGTGCATGTGTGTGCATGTGTGTGTGTGTGTGCATGTGCGCGCGCACGCGCGTGTGTGTGTGTGTGTGTGTGTGTGTGTGGTCTCTTCCTAATTTATTTGCACTTCAACCCGCTGGGATCAAGCTGCAATCCCTGTAGGCAAAAGAAGATTAGGGAAAGCGACTGACTGTTTTTTCCCAGACACAGAAGGGAAAGCGACTTCTCAAGTACCGCAAGTTTTTCTGGCCACTGTACAAATTGTTCCTTAGTATGGAGAGTTTCCAAAAGACCTAATTAGCAACTCGCTACAAACATTTCTTTGCATTAGCTAATGATCCGGCTACACTTGTAAGCAAACAGTACCAACATATCTAATCAATGCAGAAAACCAACAGAATGCCTATTAAACATCTGGATGCAATTTTCTAGTTAGACTTAGAACAAAATGAAAACATATGCAGGTTTCTTTGATCTATGCCTCAACAAAGAAACTGTCGATAAAAAAAACACACTGGCCAGTCAATGTGTCATTTTCATAAAGCCCGGTCATTTCTTTTCAAATGTTCCCAGTTTAATTTTTTTGGTTTCCTGCAATCTCTAATTTTACCATATTGTGTGAAGCCAAAAGGGATTCTTTGGATCTGATTCTATTTGAGGTTTTACTGCTGCATGATCTGCTACTGACTTGGTTTTTTTTTTAATTCAGCTCAGGGATTTTTTAAGGGTGAAGGAATGGGGGAAGTGAATACAGTCATAATGGTAAAATGACCTAGTGCAACTTTTTGAACATTCTTGCCTACAAGGAAAGCTACTAATTAAAAAGAAATCAAATTACCAAGAGGGCATGCAATGGCTATTAGCCAAAAGACAGCAAATAATTAGAAATGTAATTGCTTTACCCTGTTCACATCATTTGCACTTCACAAATAAATGAATATTTAAAAAGTGATACTGTTTTTCATGTCCTTATAATAATTACTATTCTTTCAACTGTATAGACAGTCACTACTATACCACATGTATTGTATGATTCAGGGTTTTTTTCTATTTCACCTGCACCACATTAAAAAACAAACAAACCAAACCCCCAAAAAACCAAACCAAACCCTAAAACATACAAACCAAATAGAACAATCCCCATGCTCATTAACACATGCATGTTTCTCTTTCAGTTGAAAATCCAGTGATCTATCTAAAACTTCGAAAGCATAAACTCCACTGAATTCTAGAATTGCTTCCTCTATTGGCTTGCTCTCACGACATAGAGAGTAGAAGAGTGGGACAAATCACACTAAATTGTTTACTGCCCACCTGCAGCTAGCACCTAGTGATTAACATCATCAACATCTTTGTTTTATGTGCCAGTTTGCACAAAGTTAAAAAATATTGCTCATAAAAAGTACTGTGAACAGTGAAGAAAAAAATAATAAACAGTGCATTAAACAGAACATTATGGTTTCACTAAAGAATGGATGCTACCTCTGAAACCTTTTCAGTACATTTAACCTACATTTTGGATCCAAGTGCGCTTTTTTTTCACCCAAAGCTCCAACTGCTTCCAGTGTGAATTTTCAGTAGTCAGTTTAGGATTAAGCCCTTTGCTTTATGAGGTAGGAAGATAACACTAAAATTTTTACAGTAAAAAACAACTGATTTCAAGCAACAGAGTAAAATGGGTGACTGGACAGATTGGTTGGGGGGGGTTAATACTGAAGGAGATATTTTTATTTTTGAAACATGAGACAGACATTTAAAACAAGTATTTTTAATCCAGTTGGAGAATTGTGTAGAGTATATAAAGCATTGTGGCAGAATGATCTGGTATAAAATGCTACCTACTTGAATACAACATGCCTAGCCATATTTTGCTGTCTTTCTATGGTGTAAATAGTGAATATTGCTATGGAATGAGAATGTTCAGTTTCCTGGTATTCATCCAGATTTATACCCATCCAACAAAAATAATATTTTTATGCATTAATGAGCTAGTGATGATGCATTATAATTAGTTAAACATCAGATCATGTTGGTTGTTATTCCTGCTATGTAATGTCAGTAGCTCTCATTTGAAAAAAACCCCAGCGCATTTGATTCTACTTCTGCTTGTACAGCTCTTCTATCTCAAATACAATGAGTAAGATCCAAAATGCCCTTAAGTGTCTGATTCCAGAATCAAAGTAGGTTAAAAGCACTTACTAATAAGAACCAGGAAAACAGAGCTTTTCTCTCTCTGTTAAAACATGCCTTGGACATTTTAGTGTTGACAAATACAGGTAACGAGACATTTCAAGTTTCATGTAGGTGAGCAATTAAGAAAAAACCAAACCCCTTTTGTTTATGTTCCAAAACACAGTGTTGTTTTAATGTCATATCTGTCAATATCTCATGAACAACTTGTGCCAGCAGGTTAGGCAAAGTACAACAAAAGTTAGGTAAGTGTTACATTATATAGACTCCATAGCTACTAGGTACACACACAAAGTATATAATCATGGTTTGCATTTTTATGGCACCTTTCATCTGAAGATCTAAGTACTTTAATAAGCATTAAGTAATTAAGCTTTCCATTGCCATGAACAGAGCACAAGTTGGCTAGTCCAAGGCAACAAGGGAAGAGCTGGGAACAGAATGCAAGATTTTAAGGTTTGCTTATGCAGGTGGAACACCAGACAAGTTTACATTCCTGTCCTGGGAACCACAATCTATCAAAGCTCACTACCAAGGGTATTTTGTCTCATCTCTTAGAAACCGGTAAAAGGCCACATTTATTTATATGTTCACCAGGATGCACGCACATATGCACCATATACATAAACAGAAATACACATGTGTTTCTATACACCTATGTGTACCTATAGGTGTATATGTACACCTATAGGTACAGACCCCATTACACACAGACATATACACATATACAGATGTGCACAGAGACACAGATGTATCATTGCTCATTGACAAAACTCTGCAGTCCTGGAATGAAGTCCAAACTTTTCACTGCAGAAGACAGAGAGAGTTTCACTCCCTTTTGTGTTGGATGTTTTAAAGTAAAAAATACAGAATATTTTGGGAATAATAATGGAAAATTATCACTCTGAATGAGTAAAGCTTTGATATTGCAAAACATTAAATTTCCTATCAAATATAAAACAAAGACTGCTCTTTCTTTAGGATACAAGATGAAATGCAATACAATTCTAAGGAAGTAATCTGTATCTAGTAAAGACTAGTGAGGAATTATAAGAAAATGCAAACTGTAACATTACCCTTACCATGTTTAAATGATGCGGTTCAACATTCTAAGACCTCTTTTTAGGTAGCACACAAGTATTTACCAACAGCAAAAGTGTGTATTAAGGGACTGTTTTAAGTCAAAAGGTATTTCACACTTCATTGTGGAATTCTGCTATGAATAAGGTGCTTGTTAATAGAGGATATGTTTTGAAGTGTACTTCCCACTGCAAGCTATGTCACCATTTGTCATCTCCTCAGCAAGCACACACAGCCTGTGGAATTTGTTTGACCCTCATCTATCTCAAGTGGGCCTATAAACTAAAGTTATTGACAGTTTTCCTCTATCAAGCCCCTCTTAAAAAGAAGCCAGTTTTCTCCAAAGGACAACTTCCGTCTTATCAGAGGGTCATTCCAACCAGCTCAGCGATTGGCGTGCCCTGAGCCGCACAAGCACGTGGGAGGGCTTATCTTTCCGAACCTCGGCGTTTCCGTGGCGCACTGTTAGCAGGTGCCATGGCCCCGCCGCCGTCGTCTGGCGAACGAGGCGGGACCGTGCGCCCGACCCGCCCGCCGCACTTTGAGCGCGCGTCGCCGTGCTGTGCGGGGCCGGGGAGCGCTGCGGACAGTGCGCGGGGCGGGCGGTGTGCCCTGTGCGGTGTGCGGTGCGCTGTGCACGGTGCGGTGTGCGGTGCAGTGTGTAGTGTGCTGTGTGGTGCGCTGTGCCCTGTGCGGTGTGCCCGGTGCAGTGTGCGGTACGGTGTGCGGTACGGTGTGCCCGGTGCGGTGTGCGGTGTGCCCGGTGCGGTGTGCCCTGTGCGGTGCGGTGTGCCCTGTGCGGTGTGCCAGGTGCGGTGTGCGGTGCAGTGTGCGGTGTGCCCTGTGCGTGTGCCCGGTGCGGTGTGCGGTGTGCGGTGCAGTGTGCTCTGTGCGGTGTGCGCGGTGCAGTGTGCCCTGTGCGGTGTGCCCTGTGCGGTGTGCCCGGTGCGGTGTGCGGTGTGCGGTGTGCCCGGTGCGGTGTGCCCGGTGCGGTGTGCGGTGTGCGGTGCAGTGTGCTCTGTGCGGTGTGCCCGGTGCGGTGTGCGGTGTGCGGTGCAGTGTGCTCTGTGCGGTGTGCCCGGTGCGGTGTGCCCGGTGCGGTGTGGGGTGTGCCCGGTGCGGTGTGCGGTGTGCCCGGTGCGGTGTGCCCGGTGCGGTTTGCCCGGTGCGGTTTGCCCGATGCGGTGTGCGGTGCAGTGTGCCCGGTGCGGTGTGCCCGGTGCGGTGTGCCCGGTGCGGTGTGCGGTGTGCCCGGTGCGGTGTGCCCGGTGCGGTGTGCTCGGTGCGGTGTGCCCGGTGCGGTGTGCGGTGTGCCCGGTGCGGTGTGCCCGGTGCGGTGTGCCCGGTGCGGTGTGCGGTGTGCCCGGTGCGGTGTGCTCGGTGCGGTGTGCCCGGTGCGGTGTGCCCGGTGCGGTGTGCGGTGTGCTCGGTGCGGTGTGCCCGGTGCGGTGTGCCCGGTGCGGTGTGCGGTGTGCCCGGTGCGGTGTGCTCGGTGCGGTGTGCCCGGTGCGGTGTGCGGTGTGCCCGGTGCGGTGTGCTCGGTGCGGTGTGCCCGGTGCGGTGTGCCCGGTGCGGTGTGCGGTGTGCCCGGTGCGGTGTGCCCGGTGCGGTGTGCGGTGTGCCCGGTGCGGTGTGCCCGGTGCGGTGTGCCCGGTGCGGTGTGCGGTGTGCCCGGTGCGGTGTGCGGTGTGCCCGGTGCGGTGTGCTCGGTGCGGTGTACCCGGTGCGGTGTGCCCGGTGCGGTGTGCCCGGTGCGGTGTGCTCGGTGCGGTGTGCCCGGTGCGGTGTGCGGTGTGCCCGGTGCGGTGTGCGGTGTGCCCGGTGCGGTGTGCTCGGTGCGGTGTGCCCGGTGCGGTGTGCCCGGTGCGGTGTGCGGTGTGCCCGGTGCGGTGTGCTCGGTGCGGTGTGCCCGGTGCGGTGTGCCCGGTGCGGTGTGCGGTGTGCCCGGTGCGGTGTGCGGTGTGCCCGGTGCGGTGTGCAGGCGCTGCCTGTGCCGGCCGGGGCCGCCCGGCGGCTCCGGCGGAGGCAGAGGCGCCGCGCGCAGGCGCCGCGCGCCCGCCGCCGCAGCCCCGCCCGCCCGCCCGCGCGGACCCCACGTTACTTTGATGGACAGCTCGGCCGCCCGCTCTCCTTCCCGCCGACCTTCCCCGCCCCCCCGCGGCGCCGCGTGCACCGCGCGCTCCCATTGGCCGGCTCCGAGCGCTCGCGCCGCTCCGCCACACAAACGCTTCCCAGCCAAAGCCGAGAGGCGGCGCGACTCCGGCCCGTGCCATTGGGCCGCGGGGCCGCGGCGCGTCACGGGCCCACGTTGGCGGCGGGGCCGGTGATTGGGCGGCCGCCCCCCCTCGCGGCGGCGTGGGCGGGGCCGCGCGGCTGGTTAGCCGGCGGAGTGTGAAACCGCGTGCTAATGTAAGCGGCGCGGGCGAGCGCGGCGTGTCCAGCTCGGCCGCAGCCGCGCTCAGGTCCCGCCGAGCGCCGCCCGCCAGGCCGCCGCCTCGGCTTCCCCTTGCCCTTGGCCGGCACGGAGGGGACGGGGCAAAGGAAGCCGGTGGTGTTCCCGTACGGTCGGGTTCGGATTTTTCAGCTAGGGGGAACTTTATATCCCGGGTCGACGAGGAAGCGGCGGGCCACCGCGGAGGAGAGCGAGGATGAGGATGATGCTGCTGATGTCGCCGCGATGTATCGCGCTTGGAGGGCTCTGGTGAGACGCGCAGCTCCCAGATCCGCGCCCGCCTGTAAGAGGCTGTAGTGGTGCTGTTGCACGAAGGAGCTTCCCGTCTGATTTAAACCTCAAACGGACGCTTTCATCTCTATTTTATTTTTTTTTAATCTTCCCCAACGGGGCTGGTTGCCTGGACGCTAAGGCCAGCGAGCATCTTGAGGGGGTTGCTTTCCTTTTGTCCTAGGGACTTCTCTGCAACTAACGGAAGAGTCTGTGCTGCGTGTGTGGTACCCTTTCCTCTGCCCTCCAGCGTTTCGTGCATGTGCTATTGGAGCTGCTCCGATCGGCGACGGCTGTGCAAGAGCCCCCCCGCCCGCCTCCTTCCTCCTCCTCCTGCCTTCCTCTCTTGTTCATCGCTCTGTGTCTTGCGGGTGGTTTGTCCCCTGCGCCGACGCCTGCGAGCAACGCGTCCCTGCCTGGAGACTTTCTTTCGCCCCCCTCGGCTTGCGACGGTCCCGCCGCGGACACTGCGATCCGCTCCCTCCAGCTGGATTTTCCCCTTTTGACAAGGGGCAGAAGAGGAGAGAGGAGTCGCCTCCGCCTGGGATTTCCGGCTTTACAATCGCATCGACCACTTGCGAGCCCGTGAAGGGGATTATTCGCCGCCTCTGAGGGGCGGCTGTAGCCTGCCCCTGCGCCCCGTCGAGTCGCGTCCCGCCGCGCCCGGGCGTTGCGGGCGCCGCCCGCCGGTCGAAGCGCGGCCGAAAGAGCGCCCGGCGCTGGTGACCGTCCCAGGCGCGGCCCGTACGCCTTTCCCGGCCACCTTCAGCCCTCCTTGGAACAACAGCAACAAAGGACGCCGCGGCTGGGGAATGTCCCCGCGGCGGGGGCACTGAGTCGCGCCTCGCCCCGCTGCTGTCCGCGGCGGCGGAGGGAAGGCGGTCGGCGGGTGTCGCCGCTCCTGTCCCCTTGGCGCACCGGGTGTGAAGCCGGGGCAGGGCGGGGAGTCTCGCCGAGAGAGCCGCGCTTCGAGGGAGACCCGCCGCGGCTGGAGCCATGTTCCCCCAGAGCCGGCACCCCGTAAGTACGGCTTGGACGGCCGCTCCGCGGGTCCGGGGCGCGGGGCGAGGGCCGGGCGGTCCGGAGCGCACCTCCAGCTCGCTTGCTCGGCTGGAGCTGGGGGGTGAGGGGGGGAGGGAGAGGAAGGCGCCCTCACAAGTTAATTCTATCCGGGGTCGGCAGGCTCATCCTGCCTGCCGGAGCGGCCCCCAATACTTTTGTTGCGTGGGCAACTTACTCGCCTTGGGCAGGACGGCGGGGAGTCGCCGCCGGGCCAGGCAGCATCTGCCGAACACAGCGCCCGGAATGGGGCTGGCTGTGGCTCCGCGGCGGGGGTCGGCGGGGAGGAGCCGGCACTTCCCGCTTTCGTGTAGACGGCGGCGGCAGGAGCGGGTGGGTCGGAGCCGGAGCGCGGTTAACCTCGGCCCCACCGCAGATGAGGGACGGGAAGGTGGGTAACAAGTGCGCAGCGCCCGGGGCGGGGGTGGGGGCGGGCCGGGCCGGGCGCTCTCTCCATCCCTCTGGCCCGGCCGCGATGGACAGCGCCGCCTCCTCTTGCCCGCGGGGCGGCCGCGCAGTGTCTGAAGTGCATCTTTCTCCCGTGCCGCCACGGCGCCAGACCCCGCACCAGGCTGCGGGCCAGCCTTTCAAATTCACCATCCCGGAGTCGCTGGACCGCATCAAAGAAGAGTTCCAGTTCCTCCAGGCGCAGTACCACAGGTGAGCGCCGGCGGGCCGCCCCGGGACCAGGGACTGCGGGACCCGGAGTAGCCCCGGCCGGGCGCGGGGGGCTGCAGCGAACGGGCGCGTCCAGGCGGTGGCGTGCGGCGTCGCGGCAGAGCCCCGCCGAGGGACCCCGGCGGGCCGGGAGGGAGCGCGGGCAGCCCCGGCCCGCGGGCTTCCGGGTGCACGGGGCGCCAACGGGGAGACAGCCCTGCCCTGGACGGGCCCGTGCTCCCCGGGCAGCTGCGGAAGCTGAACTGTCGAAACTGGAGCGTTCGGCACCTCTGCGCGTTGAAAAAATGTAGTGTGTCATGGGAACCCGTATGTGGAGGGGTCACTTCAGTATATCCCGGGAAGACCTGCGCCAGTTCTGTGGCACAGCGCGTTAAGGCGGTTACTTCTTATGTTTGTTCATTTGTGTGTGGTGTTAATGCAAAAATGCCAGCGTCCTGTGGTTAAGAGCCAGGGAGGACGCTTAAAACACACAAGTACTCAGTGTAGTAACACAAAGTTTACCATAACCCGTGGAAGTTGCGGCATGCACTCCTCGTTGCTGCTCTGCCCTTCCGAAATTCTTTGTGGGTGTGTGCTTGCTGCTGAGGTCCTTTCAGAGATTTAGGGTACAGGTTGTTTTTGATCCTGGTCATCTGGTGTCAAGGATCATTAATCTTCGCTGATTTTGTACTTATGTGCACCTGGAACATTTGGAGAGAAGTAAAAGCTTTACAGGTTTTCCAGTCAGAAATTGCTTCGTTTTAGTTATGCTTCCTCTTCCTTTACCTATGATACTGTAGTCTTAACTTGCTTAAGCCATTTATTGCTTAAGAAATACAATGTAAACTCTAAACATCTGGCTTTGTAGTTGTGAGTGAAACGTGCTGCTTGCACACTAACTGTTCCACAGGATGCTCGCAAGTATCATTAAAAAAAATCGGTTTGATAGAAAAGGAAACGTTGAGGCTCAGTGAAAGTAGTCAGAATCATATCACAGTTTGTGATGAGACATGCAAATGCAACTTAACTTTTGTTTATGAAAAGAAACTTGCTAGTAAATGATAGTCAGACTTACCAGTTTTCAAGAACTGGGCAAGGTAACATTTGCTAGAATGTATTTAAGGTAAGAATTATACTGAAGTTATAATTGTAAATGTGAGTGGTGTTACTTGACAGTCATTTACTAAATGCTGTATAGAAAAAAATGCCTCTATTTTTATCTTTTTACTCCTGAGAAGTACTTACGGGAAATTCAGACCCTATTCTAACTTGTAAGTTGCAGCACTTAATAGCAACTCTTTGTCAAAGTATGAAGAGTGGATATGTTTAGGTTCTGTAGACAGTTCAGGCCTCATACAGCACCCATGAAATGTTCTTTAAATTTCTTCTTTGGCCTTTTTATTTCAAATATGATTAAGTCTTTCTATGTTGAAAATCAGTTTGAGTTTTTTTTTAATTAGCAGCTTCTGTCAAAATACAAATAGGGAGGGTAGATGCCAAAAAAACGACGTGTTACATTAAAGCGTGATCTATTTTGTAGCCTTAAATTGGAATGTGAGAAACTGGCAAGCGAAAAGACGGAAATGCAGAGGCATTATGTGATGGTAAGTATATTTGTTTTTATCTCTGTTTCAGAAAATATCTCCTAATACAATGTAAGTCAGTATAAGAAAATAATGTATGTTCATTTATTTGCAGTACTATGAAATGTCGTATGGATTAAACATTGAAATGCACAAACAGGTAAGACATTTTGTTTTCTAAGCTGCAAAATCTGGAGTCTGTCTGGTGCATTTAAGTGTAGCTGTGCTGTTTGTGCTCAGATGATGGTATCATCTGAATCAATCGCCTGATTTGTAGCCTGATTAGTAGACCTTTGCCTACCTCCTGTCAGATGAGGTGTAGATTAGGTTGAGCAGCAATACCTTTTTTGGTATTGGTTCTGAAAGACTTTGGCATAAATAGGAAAGGCTTGTATCTGTGGTTGTAAAAATGCAGTTCAGTACTTTATAAATTTGAGGGTTTTTTGGGTTGGGGTTTTTTTTTTTTTTTGTTTGTTTGTTTTGTTACTGGTAGAGGTGCTGACATGTAGAACTGATCCTGTGTCTGTGTAGCATATGTAGTCATAGTTACTCAAATCCCTGCCTTGTAAAGGTATGAAGAGATTAGTGACTTGGAAAGCTCTAGTTATGACTGAGTTTGCAAGTTCCCATAAAATTCACACTTATGGCCACTATAATGGTGAATAAAAAGAGTATTGAACTGGAACAAGACACTAAGGACCTCATAAGAGAAGAAAAGCTAAATGATTGCACAGCCCAGAGGACCCTCAATTGAGTAGTCATTGTCTGCCAAATAAAGCATTAATGGCAGGGTGTAAGTATTCTGTAGATATGCTGACATTCACTTTTTCATCAAGATGCTAGTACAATAAGTCTTTCAGAAATCGATGGCCTCTTAAAAAAATTATCATTAGATGAAGTTGCACAGTTGGACACATTTCAAAGTGCAACAATACAATTCTTTCTTGATGTGTATGTGCTATTTCATCTAAAACTCTTGTTTCATTAAATTAAAGAGCATGGCTGACCGGCTAGGGCGCAGCGAAGAAATTGATTAGTTCAGGCTTCAGATCTTCAGTATATTCAAAGACATTCATTAAGCAAGTGAATTACAGAGTTGAGTTTAGCTTTTGTAACTCTGAACTCTTTGAATTTTTTTTTGTTGTTTGTTTTGTTTTCCCCTGAAAATGCCATATTTGGTAGGGTGGCATTGTAATTCCATGATAGCTTTCTATCTTCAAATCTGGGTAGGTATTCTTTAGGGTTATGGAGGGTGTTTGCTTGTTTCAATTCAAAATGCCATTAAAGAAGTTGTATTATGACAACCTTTTTTTTTTTTTTAATAATGAATCAAATAACCAGATGGAACAGCAAGCTTAGTATTTGAATTGGTTCTGTACTGTAGCCTAACAAATTTTCTTTTATCTTGTGTTTTAGAAGAATGTCGGTTTTTCTGTGAGGTGACTTTTCACAGCTTTGTGATTTTGAGATTTTTTTTTTGCATTTTTTCTCTTCAGCAATTTCTTGGCATACTGTAACCTATGAGGAAGCCAGTATCTGTATAGGAAGATCATTTGCTGCAAAATGGATGTCATTTTCAGGAGCTCTTTGAAGAGAATGTGTGATTTCAGTTAGTGTACTAGGAATTAACTTTAGGTAAAATCAATTAAACCCACAGGATTAAAGTGGGTGAGAACTAAGGTTCCCACTTTGACCTTAACATATGTATAAAGGTTTAATGTCCTATATGTACGGTAATTAGAATTATGTACCCAGTAGGCGGTGATACTTCGGAAGCTTTTAAGATTTATGACAGAGCATTATATCTATGTTAGTTGTAGCTGGGGAGAGCAGTGCACACTTACTCTGTGCATGCTGTTAAGAAAATAATAGGCTTTTGAAGGTATAAATACATTTCTCTGGACGTGAGTCTCAGATACTATGCTTTTACATGTTAAGTAATTCTAATTTCTGGTAAAAGTAGCACCTTCATGTTAAAGGCTATTGATTTAGATTCCTGCAGTGAGGATGCCAAATGGTGTTGCAGTTCAGTATGTAGGTGGCCTTAGATTACAGGAAGAAAAAAAAACCAAAAAAACAAAACAAAAAAAACCCAACCAAAAAAACCAAACAAAAAACCAAAAACAAACAAAAAAAAAACCCACCAAAAAACTAACAATGACATTCTTCTCTGAATTTCCACTGCTAACGATAAGTTCTGAGGAGGCTTTTGACAGATAGTAATCATAATTCTTATTAAATGGTGACGTCTACCCCCAAGGGTGTAGCCAGGCTCAAATTGATGCTTTTTGCTGGCTGATCACCAGCATGGCCTAAGTGCTCATTATGTTGTAGAAAGGGCCTTTGGAGCTCTCATTACGTTTGACAGGAATTCTCTCTAGGGGGAAACTGGGCATTAGCTAGACTCCTGACAGGCTGAAATTATTCCTGCTTTATGGCTTATAACCAAATGCTAGCAAGGCATCATCAGGGGACACGAAAAATTGTCATTTCTGACAACATCTTTGTTACTGGAAAATGCAGTGATGGGGAAACTTTCCAGTGAACAAGCTTTAACGTTTTTAAGGTCTTCCTCCTGTTTGGATGCTGTACTTGCTCTGTGTGAAGCTCTTCAGACTGCTTGGGCTGCTGTTTGAAAAACAAAATTACACTGCAGCTGAGCTTATTTATGGAGTGTGGTGTGTACATCACTGTTAAGGTACAGTCACTTAGATAAAATGAAGGACTTGCAGTTAGCCTGCATGTAAATGAGTTTGAGTTCTTGTACTGATGGATATGTGTCAGCAGTTCTGTTTTTGTTTAATTTAATAATCTGTTATAATTTAACTAAAATAAAGTTAATCAAGACTTGAATGTTGTTATAAATGGACTTAACTGATGTGAACTTTGCATACACAAACAGCAGAGCTTTTCACTTGAATATGTTGTATTTAAATCCAGAAATGGCCACGGAAGGGCTTCCCTCTCAAATCTAGCTTTGGCCCTTTGCAGTGCTTAACTGCGTGATGTGTGCTTAAATCAAGGTGCTGCTGTGTTTCAACCTGGTGGCTGAAAAGTGGTCAGGAAATAATCTTTTTGCCACATTTGTATCTGGTTTAGATTTGGTTTTGTTTGTTTCTTTCTTTTTCTACATAGGTTTTTAAAATTTAATTTAAGAATTCCAGAGATTTTTTTTTATTAAGAGCATGTTTTATGTACACACCTACACTGTGTTTGTAGAAATTATTTTAAGGTGAATAGTTACTGACCTACTACTGATAAGTTTTGCATATCTGAAACAGAAACAACCACCTGAGGATTTGTTTAGGATGTGGTTTGATTTAGATGTTGTGTTCATATGTGTCACGATAGAATGAATAAGAACATTGTGTGGTCTTCAGTTTCTTTTCTGTGTTATGCTGTCCAAGTGAGATTTTCCCCAATGTGACATCTGTGGCTGGCAAAGCAGATGAATCAACTGCTAGTGCCAAGATGAATAGTTGGTTGGGTGTTAAAAATCCTGCTGTACTTAGAGTTGCTGCCCTTGGCTCCTAGGGCACTGTGTCTTTATTTTCGCCAGCTCTGCTTGTCATCTTCTGTCATAAGTCAGAAGATAAGGTTTCCTGTGCATTTAATGTCTGGATTGGTTAGGTGCAAGATTATCTTTTGTTCATTGGCAGGCAGCCACAGGAAAAAAAAATTCAGCAGTGCTGAACCAAGTGCTAGACTTATAAACTACTGCAGCGTCTGGGTTTCTGATATCCCAACAGTTAGAGCGAGGTTTCCTTCTCTTTGGGTGGGTCTTTTTGATTTCTGTGACCTGCCTGGAGGCAGACCTGTCATTCAGTAGCTTGCCTGTTGTAGAAAAGTACACAAACTCCAAAGCTGCATTGTGTTAACCAGTTGTACAGGAGTTACATGTCTGTTTTATCCTGGACTGTTCTGTGGAATCATTTCTAATGCTTCATGGCAAAGGACAAAGTCTTCTAATGATATCTCATTAGAACATCAGTCTTCAGGAGAGGGTTAAACAGGAGGGAATTAAGGAGCTTAGTTAGCTCTCTGCAGCTCTTGAGTAGGATGGCTTTGCTGTTGAAAGGGATTTAAAGATAAATTAATTTTCCTCTTTTTTTCCTACATTTTAATTATTGGAATGAAAAACTCCTTAAGGTTTTGGTGGTGTGCAATGAATGTTTCAAGAACATTTTACAGTTGGCACAGCCACAAAAGACTTGCAAAAACTGTTTTTATTTAAAAGAGAAAATGGTAGGCTTGATTGTGACAGTATTTTTCTCTGAAAAAATTGTACTTATTCTACAAATATTTGGTTTCTAAATGAGTACAGTTGTGTCAGCAGCCTAGGTATTTCAACCACAAATAGAGTTGCCAGTTTTAAAGAGGAGAAAAGACTCAAGTAATTACCTCAACTTTCGTGACTTTTGAACCATGTTTCAAGCTTGAGGCCAACATTATTGTGAAGGAGTTATCTGACAGATTCGGGGCACTGTGAAATACATCTGCATGTGGCTTTCACATAACCATATTGTCAGATACCATCTATTATGTCAGCTCCATATAGAACTTAATTCGAAAGCGTGTCAGAGTGTAAACACTGTACATATGTTAAATAGGGCCTGATCATCTCTCATTTTAGACTTAGTCTACCAGACTACAGGTTCTTCATGGAGCCAGAGTGAGGAACACTATTCCTACCAGCTATATCGTTACATTTCCCTTGCATTGCTGGAGCTTGCATTGCAATGTCTGTTGCTGTAGTTTGTGTGTCTGTTCAGTTGGAGGGAAGGAAAAAAGGTGCTGGTAACTTTCGGGGCTGGGGGAAGAGTAGGAGGGGAAATGCTTTCTGAACGTGCGATATCCTTTTGTCACAACAGATTATGTGGGGAAAGCTTAATGGTTTTCCTCCTTCTGCTGGTTGTTATACAAAATCAAGCTGAGCATCTGAATTGCCTTTTGTCCCTCTCTACCTGAGTGTTTGCAGCAAAATGCTAAAATTGCAGCATCTCCTATGCAAAATGGAAAATTAGGATCCTTTAGACTTGATAGATCACCACTGGCATACAGTAAAAGCCTTTAAAACCAATTTTGGATCAACTGGCACTTACCAGAAGACTGCACAGTACCTACTTTAAACATGATAACAGCTTTGAATGGAACTAATGAAATTTTCAACTTGGGGTATGATTTAGGGACATCTATGGCAATTATGTCAAACACTACTATTGTTACTTTCAGCATCACACTTAGTTGGATTCTTAAGTGTAGGTATTTGAACAATAGTTGCTTACATAGTTCCTCCCAGAAAGGGGGAAAACAAAGGCAGGGAGAATTCATAGTTTTGTCCGCATTTAATTGTCAAAACAACTAGTTTAACAGATTAGTCCTTATGATTACTTGGAAGCTACGACTTTTGAAGTTCTTGCAAGTTGATCCCATAGTCAAGCTGAATTTGCAACCTGTGTTCTTGTAAGTATCAAATTTCTACCTAAACAGTTTTTTTTGGAGGTAATATTGCATGACATGTCAGGGCAACACTTTCTAGTGTTTGACCTGCCCTTATTGTGAAGAATTTTGTCCTCCACCAACGGGGAGTTTACCTTTCCGCACTGCTAACCATTGTGTGCCTTTTGTTCTTCTATTGTGCACCTCTGAGAAGGAGCTGACATAGTCCTCTCCATAATCACTTCTTTTTCAGCAATGAGGTCTTGTCTACCCATTAATCCCCTTCTTCCTGAAGCTGACCAAATATGTTTTCTTCCTAGTATGATGTGTGTTCTTATTGCCTGATCATCTTACTGGTGGCACTTAGAGACTTGCTCCAGTTTACCAGCATCTTCCTTCTTGCCAAACAAGGGGAACAGAAAGGAGAATTGTTTCAATCAGTCAGCTGGTTACAGTCATTCTCCTGTGTCTTCACATGAGGTGTAGCCTCCATCAGCACATGAGTGTGGGGCTGATACATATTCAACTTGTTCTCCAGTGCCCTTCTCTGCAAAACCGCTTTCTAGTGTGTTTACACTATTGCTGAGCTGTTGTGGGGAGAAAGTTGTTCCAGATTTAGGACAACCCCCCACCTTTGTTTGCTTTGAGCCTGGTTTCCACTTTATTAGATGGTCACTGCTTTTCAGGACAGAAGCTGTTGATGCCTAGCTGTGTTTTCAATGGAGCCAAAGTGTTGTATCTCTCTTGCAGCCCATCTGTGTTGACTCCTTTTAAGGTTGGGCAGTCTCAGCTTAAACAGTTGTGAAGCTTTCTTTGATCACTTTCTTTTCACTCAACCTTTTTGAATTTTTAACTTAGACTTTTGAAAAGGGGAACTAGAACTATATGCAGCTCTCAGGACGCTGATGAATGAGAGATTTGTATTATCACCTTTTTCTGTTTTCTGGATGGTTTTTGTTTGGGTTTTATTTTAATTTTTATTTCTTTTTCAGTTAAATTTCCAAGTTTTTCCTTTTCACTGCCATGAAATTCTTAATTGCTGGAGACTCGTTTCACATTTGAGTTCTTGCTCGTGAATGATAATTGTAAGCTCAGGGACCATCATTTTACATGGCTAGGGATGTCTACTCCTAGTGTATGTAAAACTTGTTTATGTACAATTGTTTCATTGCCCATTTACTCTTGTAAGGTCTCTTTGCAATTCTTTACCCATTGCTTTTACTTTCTTATGGAAAAAATAATGTGTTTCTATTTCCTTGAAGCCTTTGTGTTTACTTTTTTTCTAATTCTTTTATGGAGCAATTCTTTTTATGGAGCAAGTTTTCTTACTCGCCACTTGCTGTCTTTTCCACGCTGTGCTGCCGATCATGTTAGTAAGACAGATTGCAGCAAAGGCCCCTGTGAAACTCCACTAGAGAACTGTTTCTGGCATAGTGCTGGAGGTGATTGAAAAGTGGATTAGAGCTTGCTGAAATTGAGTTTAATCTTAACCGAACTCTAGTTAAATCAGGTTAGACTTAAAAATCGGTTATTTCCTGAGGTTGTCTCTTTTAAGAAAGAAGCCCTAGTGCTGCACAAACAAATGAAAACCTCCAACAAAACAAAAATTTTAAGTGCTACAACCTTGTGAAATAATGCTGTAAGCCTTTTTTGATTCCAATTTCCCTTGAAAGTATTTTGATTATATTTTCAAGTTAGAGATTTTAATATTGTTTCCATAGGTTTATATGAATCTTGACAGCATCCAGGTGGGCTGTTTGTGTTTCTTTTGTTTTGAGTGTTGAGTCTTATTTCAGTTGTTAGCAAGCCTACTTATAAAATACACTTTCTAGTATGGGGAAATCAGTTCAGGAAATTATTGTGTTTGGTGAGTGTCCTTGAATTTTTTTATAATGCTAATACTCTGTCTAATGAGAAATTGCAGAGTGTATTAGAAGTGTCTAGTCACTAAGTGGAGATTGGTGAAGTTGCTCCCACCTTTTCTCTATGTTCTTCAGAACATTTGTTCTTTGTGAACAAAGTAGCACTGATGATTAAATTACAGATTTAAGTTCTGTGAGGGGTGTTAGGTAAACTTTGTGTCAGGGCTGTCTGTCTGAAAGTATTTTGTACTTCATACATGATCTGAACAGCTAACTAGCCTTTTTGGCTATATGATAATAAAACAGAAGACTGAGGTTAAATTGTGTTTTGATTTAAGACTTCTTAGTTTGTTTAGGTTTTTGGATTTTTTTGTCCCCCTCCCTCAGCAACATGGATGTTCTCTTGTTTCTGTTTGGTCTTTTTTTTTTTTCTTTGTCTTGAAGCTTTTTGATGTTTGTGTAAACAGTTGGTCCAAGCAACTTACTTGTAAGGTGACCAGTCACTGTATTGGCACAAGAACAGACACAATAGAAAACTGCATTAGGAGGCAAGCCGTTGGGATTTGCAGTAAATATATTACAGAACACAAGTGCATTGCCAATACTGCTTGTTTAGCAGTTTGCAAGGGCAATGGTAGTATAGATTTTTGAATTAGAAGGGAAGGACTGATCTTTCTGTGTGCTGAAACATCTAGTTGATGGCTGAGGATAAAATTGATTTAGAGAACAAAATGCTGCCATCTCTACTTGTGCCATTTTAAAGTCTTCTATGGATTAGCAAGCAAAAACAAAGGATAGCTTTCATTTTGGAGAATGGGAACAGGAATGGGTATGCTTGCTGACCTGCATCTTGATAAGACATTAAGTCTATGAGAATCTGCTTTTGTTAGCTCAAGAAAAAGAAAGGATGTCTGAAACTGGGTGGGTTTTATGATCTGTGGAAATCTGCCTATTTATGAATTTTTTTTTAAGTGTTCTAAACCCCTTGAGATGCCATGCTCTCTGCTTCAAGACATGATTATGTCAAGTACAGAAATTTGAATTAAGCTGGGGAGAAAGGATGAAAACCCTACACTTTCTTGGGAAAAAATACTTACAAAAAGATCATTATTTTGCTCCAACAGTTCCTATTTACAAAAAAGTTTTTTATTTCGCTAAAAAAAAGGTAAAACATTCATCTTTCTTTAAGGTGCAAGGATGTAAGGTCATTCTGACTTTCTATTGTTGTAAAATATTGTTGTAAAATTTCTATTGTTGTAAAATGGCTGGTTATAAGATTTCCAGCCATTACTTTTCAGACAGTAAACTAGTCTAGCTGTCTGTGGCCTCAAATGGTGACTATAAATTGTCAGTTAAACAAAAGCAAAATTTTCAACAATACCCATAGAAAGCTTTTAGGTTGTTTATTCAAACTGAAATATGAACTCTAGAATCACGTCATTAGCAGGGACCTAGTGCCTCCCTGTGTCCTCCTAGCAGGATCAGCTATACCAATGTCATTACTGATAGGATGCTTGTTCCATCTGTTAGCAAAGACTTCAACAGTAGTGGCAACCCTCAAGCTCTTCAGGTAACAGCTTGCTTTTATGTCCTTGCTGTTGAAGTGCTTCTTGAGTTACAGTTTCGTCTTTTCTGTTGTAACTTCAGCTCTTTACTATGCATTTTCTTCACCCTGGATAAGGAGAGCAAATCATTCGCCTGCCTTCCAGAACCGTGCTGCATACCTCTAAAGTCGAGTGTTCATTCTCTGAATGGTGTTGCCCAGCTGAAGTACAGTACTCCAGGGGAGGAAATGCCTTGCTGAGTGGCACAGAAGGCTTACTCAGAATACGGCTTACTGAGGTGGCAGCCTTTTCTGCAACAGCCTGCTATTGACTTATGTTCAACTTCTGATCCTCTGTGACCGAGAGTTTCATTCCTAAGGCCCATTATTTCCTTTTCTTTTATGTTCCTGTCTAGGCATGCTATGGGCCTTTATCCCTGTCCTTTTTACTTTTCAGTCCGTTTTTCCATTCACTGTAAAGTGAGTTCTGAAGCTATTCTCTAGCATATTCTGTCTTTCTCAGCTTGAAACTCTTTGCAAATTGAGGATTAGGGTAAATGAAGAGATCTTTATGCTTGTTAGTGGGAAACACTAAAAAATACTGGACTTATCATGAATGCAGGACTTCTTAGTTTCAAAAAACCCCAAATTATTTTATCCATACCTGGTTTAGTAATCAAGCAGTTTTGTCCTTGTTCCCATGAAATTTTTGGTATGCTGCTAGTGTTCCTAATAGTGCTATGGCTGTCATATTCTTAGCAAAGATGTTAACATCATCTTCTCTCTTATCTGTAATTACTTTACCTTTTTGGACTTTGCATAATTCTGATGTTTTTTGCTGAAAAATATTTCGGACCTGTGGTTTTTTATGGCACTCTTGTCTATTAGAATGCAATTTAGATAGTCTTTTTACTATTGTTTCTATTCTGTAAGTAACAGAATATAAATAAAAATAATAAAATGGGTAAGGAATTTAGTGTCATGTGCCCAAAGGTTTGCTGAAAGATTTGTGAACCTTTTTCCCTATGCAGTGAAAATATCCATTATGTTCACCTTTCTTGCAAATCCTACGTGGTGGGTAGTTCCACTAGTTACTATCAAAGGAGTTGTCAATCCTTTTAACTTGTTATTCATTAGTGAGTCACCTGATGGCACCTCAAGCATTGATATGAATAAGTGTTTAAATTGTTTTTCTGACTTGATAGATTTTTGAAACTGAACTGTGACTATACTAAGTATTTTAAAATGGTGAAACATTTAGAGTAGTACATGTGACTTAGTTGATATGCTTACTTTGGTAGTTATTTCTAAAGTCTGATTGTTGCATAACTATTAGATTCCCCCCCACCAATAATTCAGACCCTTGTCTTAATATTTCTCTTTTGTTGGATGGCATACTTATTGTTCTAGTAAATAAATTCTTGTCTTACTGCTGTTACAGTCTTACTTGAATATTGATAAGGACAGAATCCTGACTACAGCTTTGTTATTGACTTGCATACTGTAAATGTATGTGCTTGGTTTGAGGAACTTTATACTCTGATTTTTTAGAAACTGATTCCTGGTACTTCTCCAGCTGTTTAAGAGCTTTGACTTTCTACTGCCATCCCAATCAAGTGGCTCAGTGTAACAAGTACTGAAAAGATATTTGCAGAAATAGGAAGTAGTTTTAAAATAGCATCCTAAACTAAATTAAGAGCTGCTGGTGCTCTTACCTGGTAAGAGGGTAGCAGTTAGGGTTATACTTTTTATGTTCTTTTATCTTTCTGTGCTCTTTGTCTCCTCCTTGTTACTGTGTAGTGCAGTGTTGCTCAGTTGTCCAGAGTAAATCAAGTTCTTAGTGACCTTAAAAGTAATACTGTAAAGTGTGCTGGATAATTTTGGAGACCATGCTGCTTATAGAGCACCATAACAACTCGTTAGATGAGAAGAGGGGAACTCATTGATAGCTTATGTTTCTCCCAAAAACCTCTTGGTTCTCCTGATACTTTGGGCTATTCTCCTACTGGATGGATGTCTCCTGTGAGTTTATTTAGCTACCTGATAAAGTGGTCTACCAAGCTGGTCCTTTCCCAGTTTGTATTATAGCAATGTTTTCTGCCTGATTAGTTGTTGAGATGTTTGGCAGGTCTCTAGATGTCTGCGGTATGGTTCAAAGAAATTGTGTCCCAGGAGGCAAAGGTGGCCAAGACCTCTTCTGGATTGGAGTCAGCCATTGATTCTCTCAGCATCTCTTGTAATCTAAATAAAAGTGGGAACTCTGTGTCCTGGAAAACAGCTTGAAAGTAAAACAAAGCTGTGTGCTCACTTAAGAGATTTAAATACTTCTGTGTGTATTTAAGGTTAGCTTAGGCTTGGAAACTAAACAATGGAACTAAAATTTAGATAAACACACTCTTTGTAGTTGTGAGTGCTTAAGCAAGATGGGTTGAAGTTAGATTAAAGGAGAAATGTGGTAACTGCCCTCTTTAGCCAAGTTTAAGAAGAGTCTTGACATAGTGAAGATATGTGAAAGGAGCACTTCGACATCCTGACAACAGACTCTTTGTTGCCCGTTGGCTCTGTTTCAACAGGACTTACAGCTGTAAATGGGATGGGCAGTTGTGTACAGTGGTTCATTGAGTTACACTCAGCCTCTCTCTATTTTTATAAAGCATTGAAATTAGACATCTGAAATATATCCAGTCACTTTACACTTGAATGGGATCCAAATCTGTAGTAGATATTTGGCAAGTGTAGCTGTTGTCTTATGCATCATATGTAGCTTATGTTTAAATTATTGTGACCTTTCTGTAATTTAAATGAACATCTAAGAGGATTCAGATAAAAGTAGTTTAGGTACTGAATTAAAGCTCTCTAATTTCATTTTGGAAACTATGTAGCATTCAGTATCTTTATAATTTTGAATTTTTATTCTGTTAATATTTCTGCTACTTCTTTTCCCCGTTCCTACTTGCAAAGACTACTACAAAAGTGGTCTTTTGGTTTTTTTATTGCTAAAGATTTTTCATCCCAGTCTTCTGGGATTTTAATATCATTTTGTGGGTGACTGATCTCACAATTAAAATGAGTAGTACTAATATAGGGCAGAAGGAAACTGTATTTATTAATTACATGTCATGCTAAACTGAAGTTTACGTCCAAAATATAGAGATTATTTTTGTTGCTGAAATGAATGCTACCCATTGCTTCTTGTCAGATTGAATATCAAGTATCTGTTGAGAGTAAACCTTCTCACTCCCTCCTATTGGTGAGAGTATTAGTGATGACAGTGTTTATAATTTTAAATACAGTTGGAAGGCCGACTTCCGCAATTTGTCACAGGTTGGTTAATACAGCAGTAAAAGGGGAGATGGATGTGGCTACTTGTGCAAGTCTATTACTCAGGAGGCCTGTAAATTTGATTGGCTGCTGCAGTTCTTCCAGAATCATTGGATTTGAGAGCAATAGAAAGATAAGATATCCAATTACCCAAATGATTTGCAGGGTTAGCCAACGTTGTCATGGAAACGCAAGTTGGAACAAATTAAATTTTAAGCAATAAAATAATCTTAAAGCACGTCTGGGAACAAGAAAATTTGGCAGTGGCACTTACCTGAATTGAATCTTAGCTTGACACGCTGTTGTTTGACATTGATATACTGTGGGGCCTAAACTTTTAAATGGCATGTTGCCTTTATTTTTATTTTTTTTCTTTTGCAGCCATCGCCAAAATGGAATGTAGTGTATTAATTTTAAATAAAAGGGCATTCATAATATCTGCATATCTCTGTGCTCAACCTGGATTCAATAACATGAACAGCAAAGTTCACAGAATGCTAGCCTTAATCATTTGAAACTTTTGAGTGTTTAGGTTTTGAGATCTAATTATAATTCCAACATCCCCTCATGCCCTGAATTCTTAGCAACTAATTTTTGGAGGTGCTGGAGTCTTGCTATAGCAAGTACTAACAAAGCATGCAGAAAGCTAAGTACAGTGAAATACAGAAAGCTAAGCACAGTGAAATACATTTTTTTTCTGTAATTGCTCTCTGAATGTGTCTGCTTTCTCTTGTCTTTGAAGATTTTGATCACAAAAAGAATAAAGGCTTTGTTATTTAAGTGCACTGCTTGTTTCAATGATTCTGTTGGAAAAATTAAAACACTAAATAGATATTAAGCTTCAACACAAGACTAAAATATACAGTTTCTTACTGCATTTCACGGGTCTTTGGGTATTTGAATGAGTTCTGCCTTGCAGCAGGAATTAAAAAAAAATGGTCAAGCATGTCCCAGAAAGAGGAGTTTTATTCACATGCCTTATAGACAGATGGAGAAGAAAACTGGGCTGAGGTCAAGTCATTTCCAGCATTCTCATAGGCTTCGATTTTCTTCTCATCCCCACCACAGATAATCTCAAATGATTCAGTAATGACCAAAAGTGCAACGTTGACCTTTCCTCCCCAGTGGATTACTGTGTTACATGCTGTAAATGGCAGGAAGTCCATTTTGTCCTTCCAGGAGGAGTTCAGTGTTGTACTTGGCTTTCTAATTCCTTAAAGTGTAAGCAGAGGCAGAATGCTTAAGAATTACCTTCTAAAGCTTTTGTGAATGTGTTTTAACAGTTTATTCCTTTGTGTGCATTAAAAGCCGATTCTCTGATTCTTTTGCTTGAAGGGAATGAATTAGGACATGCTTCTTTGGTATTATCAGAACATTGATGGTTTTTGCTTTATTTTTAATTGTTGTTCCTAAACTGTATTTTTCTGAATTTATTACAAATTTTACTTGCAAAATTGGATCAAAATAATGTCATAAATAAAAATGTAAAAAATAAGAATACTTCAGAACTGGTGATAGATCAGATCTAAAAGCACTGCTCTAACTTTGTGATACTGGAAGTTCAGTGCAGGAATTAATAACAATCTTCTGACATAAAATGGACATTTTTAGCTAAGCTTTGCTTTGTAAAATAGAATCTGGGCAGCTTTGATGAGCCTAAGCCATAATAATGGAGCAGCTGTTGCAGGGCAAGTGATTGCTAAAACTGAAGAATTGTAAGATTTAATTTTTGTCTTAAATCACCACAGATCCTATAGCTGAAGTTAGTACTGGGATATGCATTGGTAGACACTGGTTGGAGCAAACCCACAATTACTCCCCTTGAAACCTCTGAAGCTGAAAGGGGATTAACTAATTCTCCTCAGAGAAAGTCTGTGTTCTTTACTCAGAAGTTAAACTGCTGGTTCCCATAAGCTAGGGCTTCTTACCTAGAGCTAAAATACACATGGGTGTTTGTTATGCCATGAAATAGAACTTGAATGCTTGTATTATACTTCCTTTTAATTTCATTGCAAAAATCTGTCCTTTTCAAGAAATTGTGGTGATTTGGGTATGATACCTTATGTGGAGCTTTGGAAAGTACAGGCTATCAAAGTGCAAAATTATCTGGAGCAGACCACTGTAAAGGAAAACAGGTCAATACTTTTTTCTAACAATACAGAAGGAAAACAAAATTCAATTCTACAAACAAACTTAAGTCCATAGTAAAAAGCCTTATTTAAATGATTGTTGTATTTAGTAACTAGTCTGGCTGCTTTGTTCTTTGTCATTATGTTAAGAATTCACTTAACAAGTGTGCAAGACAAACTTAAGTACAAACACTTGAGTTTGGCAATGGTTAGGTCAAAACACGCAAGTCCTTAACTAAATGGAACAGAGGCAAAAAAATTATACAAGTGAAGAGAAAAAAATCCATCAGCTAAAGTTAATTTTACAAAATGCAGCTGAATTCCTTCATGTTAATTTTTAATGATACTTCAGAAAGGAGGGTAGCACTTCAGTCAGGGGTCTGACAAGCTAGTCATTTGCAAATAAATCAAAAGACAATCATTACAGCAGCAAGAACCAGTGAATGATGTAGTTTTCTTATTCTTTGATGGGCCTCACACTCAAGTTCTCTATTAAAAATGAATGTATTCAAGAGGCTCTGCATTAAGAACACAAACAATTAAGGGCACTTCAGATGCTTTGCTAAGAGCTGCCGTAGAGCTCAGAGGACTTTCATGAGAGATGCAGACTTCTGTAGCCTGCTTTACCAAGGAGCCACTGAACATGAGCAATTAGTCATGTTTGTCTATGTTTGAGCAGCTTTCTGCAAAGTTTCCTTTGTTTATTCATCCTTAGGACCTCTTTATATGTCTCAAGATGAGCAGTTAGGTAATAGTTACGTTATATTCGAAGGCCTCTAGAAACAGGAGATAAGTACCTTTATTTTAAGACTTTCAAATTCTGAGCGCCAGTCTGGGGGCTTACTCTAATGACACCAGTTACTGATGTCTAGTCTTGGTTAAGGAAACTGTCCTTGACTCTTTCAGAAAGGGGTTTTGCTTTCCAGAATGAATGTGTACACACGTACAGGCACGCGTGCATGCATACTCAAGGGTATTTCATCTTAAAAAGCAAACGTGCATTGTCTATTGAACTGTTGCATTTACATTTAAAGTTACAAATGTTCATTATTTCTCAATTCTGAAGACAACCTCTTGCAACTCTTGATCAGCAAAATTACATAAATTGTGGATTAAAACTTAACTTTGACAAATTGCTAGACAACAAAAATTTTTTTTAATGTGTTTGTGGATGACTTTTACTTAATATTAGAGGGCAGCAAACAGGAGCTGCATGAAATTGCATAGTAGATAAATAGTTTTAAGTACTTAAAACATGTGTGAAAACTCTCTTAGACAAACTGCCTTTTAAAGGCAAGCAGACTTTTTATGATTAACAGAACAGTCATTTCAATTTTCAGTGTAGATGTCTCTTAACTGGCACTTGTAACAACAGCAAGGAATCTCAAAATAGTTTATTTTAGGCATGTACATTTAAGTTTATCTAGCACTGTTGTTGAATTAAGGTTGCTGTTCACATATGGTCATCAATGATGCCCAGGTTTGGTAAAGACAAACTAAGAAGAATACACTTTTTTTTTTCCTGTTCTGATGCTAAATCAGGTGTGATAATACTTTAACAGAAGATTGGTGTGGAAAGTGGGAAAGTTGATTATGCCTTCATTTTTAGAAAATAAATTAAATATCTAACTGACTTTCATTGGGAGGCAATTATAACCTGATGCACATGATACTGCATTTTAGTCTTACTGTTTGATGTTATGTATAATATGTTATTACAGTGTAGCTCAGATGTTTGGGATTCGGAGCAGAAAAATCCAATAATATGGACAACTTGCATGTTTTACAGACTCTACTAAAAATAGGATTGCATTTTTTTTCGTTATAGCAACAATAATGACATTTACCTTAGAACAGGGTAAATATATAGGCCATTTGTGTGGCCCATACAGGCCAAATAACTTTGCAGTAGGCACCAAGTGAGTTTCTTACTTTATTCCTTCTCTATCCCCTCTTGTCACCTGCTATGATTCATACTTGTTCCTGCCTGAAAAACAAAATTAATCCCCTTGGTCTAGGGCAATTAAATCCTTGGATCCTAAACATCTTAGCTAAACATCAGCCAAACAGATTGCTATGCAACAGACTACCTTTCCACAGCTGATGTACCCTGCTTTCTGGAGAGATATACTAGGTATGTGGAAAAATGCCCATTAGTACATGTGTTTGGTTTTTTTTTTCTTTAACATAGAAATGCCAACAGATTTGTTAACAGTTAAGACTGATAACCAGTAATAGATAAGCTGGTAACTTCCAAGGGTTGACTTTGCTATTATGTATGTAGTCCGAGTACTAAAGGCTGAATATGGAATTATAGATGTTTTATGGTTATGGCCCAGACAGAATGGAGAAGACCACTGTGGTACTCTGTGAAATGATAGCTGTTTCAGTTGAGAATAATTGAGATATGTTCACCTTCTTGCAGGGGGCAAAGATTTCCTGTAAAGCAACTGTCACTTCATGGCCCTTAGTTAAGGGAAACCTTTTGATCCTAGGAAGAAGCCATCCCAGAACTTCTTTGGAAGCTTCTGCAAAACTATATAGTTTTGGGTGTGTCAAATATCAGGTTTTGGTCAGGTGGAGTGCTTCATGTCAAGAGAGATGAGGTATTTTACAGGTCTAGATGCCATCATGTATTTTCCCTGTGTCTGTCAGAGGTTTGGAAGGAGGTGATGAAGTTGCTAATTATGCTTAGATCCCAAATCACCTGTCTCCTGAGACATAAAGCTAGAGGTTTGATTTTGTATCCTAATTAGGATGTGACTGATTTATAAATAACAACATATCACAGCATCTTCTTAAAAACCTCAGAATTATGGAAAGGTTCAGGAAAAGGCTTGGCAGAGAGTTAACAGTTTTAGTCTGACTTAACTGAGTTTATCTTTGCTCAGCTTTAATACATGTGATTTCATAGAAGGCCTAATGATTCATAGTAGTGACTGCTTGTTTCTTCTGTCTTGAAACTTTAAAAAAAACCCAACTAACCAAGAAATGTCTTTATGGGTTGATTATATGACAGGGATGGACAGGAGCTTTTCATTGTCTCTTACACATAAGCTGTGTTCTTGTCTAGGTGCTGATTTTGGTTTTGTGCAACTGTGCTACAGTGACTGAAACTGCTGTTTCTAAGGAAGACTGAGGAAATTGTATAAGTAGCTTGAGAGTTAATTATAATAGTGGTTCTGAATTATGGGCAGATGTATGGGTCTGAAAGGCTGTAAACACAGATAACACTGAGTAATGAGAGAAAAAGATCCCTTTACCCCACCAGGAATCCAGGGTTTAGGTTGACATGACAAAATGGGACATACAGAAGTACAAGATATATGAGGTTGTTGAAAGTGGGACTCAAACTCTTTGTCCTGCTGTAATCTCTGTTGATTTCCCTGAAGGATTGTTCTGTTCTATACTGGTTCCTAACCTTGTTCTCCTGCTGTTCATGGTTTCACAAATTCGCTGCTCACAAGATCACATTTTCTGATCTATTTCTTTTTTCTTTGTTTGCATTATTTTAATTCTCTTTCAATATGGATTTTAGAAGTCTGTACTTTTTGTCTCCATTCTTATTTCACTTCTGTTTTAGTATTTCTTTTGTATTCCCAATGGTGCATTTCTGTCGTTTTACCTTCTAATAGGCAGATAAAATTGATCAGGAAAGAAGCATTTTTCTTCTACTCCTGCTGCCTGCATATTATGCTGCTTGATAATTTGAGTAATAATAAATCTACCTTTTAAAAGGCTTTATCTTGGAGTTAATGGATTTCAAAAATGCTCTGCTTATTAATGAACTATATACAAGGACCTGATTCGTGCCTAAATGTGTGTACAGATTAGGTGCTTTAGACATGGCAGATGTCCTAGAGTAGCTAACAAAATCTCTTTCTATGTCTGGGCTTGTATGTTAAGTATTTATATTTGCAGTAGTATGAAAAATGGATAATATTTTGTTACTTTCTTCACTGTCTAAACTTAATATAATCCTTTATACAAGTTAATATGTCAAACCCCTAAAATGCAATTTTTAATCAAAATACTTTTACTCTGTAGACAGAAATTGCGAAGAGATTGAATACAATTTGTGCACAAGTCATCCCATTTTTGTCTCAGGAAGTAAGTAAAACTGTTCAGCTGTTAAAGTGCGATTATGTTGTTTTTCTGTTTGCAAATTAGCTAGTTTTAAGACGTTAATTTTATCACAATACACAAGTGTAAGGAACATCTGTTATAGCTGAAGTGTGCAAACCCCCTGCTAATTTGATCTAACAAATCTGAGTTCAAACTAGTGACAATGGCTCAGCCTCATTCATTGCCTGAGGAGAGTGGGAGTCTATAAAATAGTAGCAATACAAGAAAATGCTTTTGTTTCTAATCATGGTGATTGTTTATTAGATATTCAGCTGTCAAGTGTAGATCTAGTGAAATAAGCATGCTTATGTTCTCTACATAATTTATATCAAAGGTGAATGTTTAGCTACTATGTAAAACACTATTTAAATTTTTATACCTACATTTAGTCTGAATGACTATGATTTCAGCTAGGGCAGCTTTTCCTTGTTTGAAACTTCAGTTGGTTTTGCTATGTAGGCACAGAGTCTATAAATGTTAAAATTGAAACTAATGTAAAGTTGACATTGTCCTGTTGGCTCAATTAAAAATGATTATTCATCTGCCAGACAGCAAATAATGAAGGGACTTAGGGGAAGAGATAAGCTGGCTACCTTCAGATCTCTTCTTTCCTTTTGAGCAGGTCAAAAATAGGGCATTGTTACCTTTTACCTGCATGAGATGTCTTGCAATGGGTATTGTGGGCTTCTGCAGACAAACTGGTTATTCAAGTATTTGTGATCCTGGTTTGATATGGTGTGGTAATACCTTAACACAAATTCCTCCTTATACCTCTTCTTCTTTCAACAGCATCAGCAACAAGTGGCCCAAGCTGTAGAACGTGCCAAACAAGTGACCATGGCTGAATTGAATGCCATCATCGGGGTACGTGGCCTTCCAGGTCTACCTCCTACAGTGTGTATAACTTGCTTTCATATCTTACTGCTTTGCTATTTTTTTAAAACAAACGTAATGTTTTGATTTCTGACATTGTTTTGATGCCCAGTGTTGCTGAAGTGTTTTTGCTTTACACAGATTTTAGCAGAGATAAAGGTAGTAATTTACTTTGTCAGAACATAATTTTGGCCAGCGGTGCTGGCCAAAACTTTTCCTGCAAGAAATAAGAGTTTTAGGAGAGTTGCTTGTTTATTTATGGGGATTGTATGTCAGTTGAGCTAGATACTTTTTCCTCATGCTTTTTGTGACACTTCAGTTCTTGGAGCTCGTACAACTATTCATTCTTCTTTCTTTCCCTTTCTTGTGAATCTTTCATGAATTTTAAATTAGCAAGCTACTGAATAGAAACTTCACTTCCTTTTGAAGTAGTATTAATTGTCTGACACAGTGTTCTAATAGCCTTTCACCAAGAATGTGCTTTTAAATATGCTAAAAAAGTTAATACTACTTGCTTGTGACTGGTTGTCAATCACAAGTCATTTGCTTTGTATTAATGAACTTTTTGAACCATACATTCCTTCCACTGTATGAGTTCATTTCCCCTGCCACTAAGTCTGGAATATTTCTCATGTTTTCTGCCCTTCCGACTAAGTGAAAGAAGTAGCCGAAACAAGAACCTGTCCTTTCTGATTTTATTCATATGTGAGCGCCTTGAGCGGATTCAAATTACTCATTTATCAATTTATGTTAATTGCTTGTGAGAAGATGCCCTGCTGGTCTTTATAGTTCCCTCAGACACTTTGTAATGATAATTAGACATGCTGCTGTACGGATTAACAGTGCCATAGTCCAATGACGTCTACAGACAATGGAACCAGTTAATCCATCTGTGCTTAAAATTACATCCCAACTGGAGATGGAAAAAAAAATAGGAGAGAGGGAGGATTAAAAGAATGAGCCTCAGCTTGAAAATGCTCCTTTCATCAGTTTCTCAATTGCAGATATGCAGTCAGTTTGCCTGTGGTAAGCTATTGGCAGTCAATTAGGTGAAATAAACTGGGAGGGTGACCTTCATTTCCTTTTAATAGCTTTTCCTCCCTGAAATGGGGAGCTTCAGTGGATTTTCAGCTTAAATTTTATTCAAGCTGCTTTATTACACTTGACAGATTAGCTTTGCATAAACATACCCCCCCTTCAAATCTGTGCTGTTTTTCCTTCGTATCAAATTTTGACTGTTACTTAGTTGATTTCTAATCACATCTTAGAAACCCACACAATTACATCTGTATTTGTCAGAATCTCCTCTATGCTTTGCTTGTGTAATGAATTAGTTTACGAATACCTGATTTCGTCTTTGAAATACGCCACATGTCCATTTGTGGTATTTGATTAGCAAAGATTAGAGAACTGTACTTTCTTAAATTTTTAAAACAAATCGCTTCTTAAGGATGAAAACAGAATGGAAAACCCTTCGTTATGAACTAGTTTTAAAGAAGAGTTTATGCAGTAAAAGGAAACATATTAAAACATACTTTTAAAGATTCTTTTTTGCCTTAAAATAGTGCTACTTAGACAAACCAAATTTTGCTATCTCAAGCATGTCAACTGCTTTTTTTAAAAACCAGTTTTTTGCTTTTTTGTGCAGTCTGCACAAAAGTCTTAAAAGCCATAGGATCTACAAGCACCACATGCAAATAAGAACTTTAGGGTTTTTGGGGAGCAGGAAGGGAAGCTCTTTAGGAGCAGGAATAGTAGGCTCTTACATTTTAGTTTTATAATCATCTAAGATTCACCTGAAGAAATACTGTTCCCGTGTCTTTTGAAAGACTCCCTAATGATGCCATACAAATCCAAAACTGTGAGTGAGGAAATTAACATGCTGGGCACAAAACTCGTTTGACCACGTAGGTGCATGCATTTACATAATGCCAAAATTAGATGTATGTCCCAGTGATCTTTTACAGTCTTATTAATCAATAGTTATCTTGTGCTGCACAATAAGTTTCATGCTCTGACATATGCTTGGTTTTGTTTGAAAGGGACGGTGTATGTCCTGGAAAATCTGAGTAGCATAAAATCAGGCTGACAATTCAGTGGACCTTTGCTCCCCCTCACTGAGCACTCAGGGTGTCAAGGCCTTTCCCCAGAGGGGAGGACACATCAGAAGCCTGTCTGTTCCTACAAGCGGCAGCTGCACCGAGGGTGAGCACGGCACAGTTTGATAGCAGCTGTCAGTATTGTTCAGGGGCCCAACTTAGTGTAAAGAACAATGGAAGGGCCATGCTGCTGAAGTGCAGTGTCTTTCAAGATAAGAAAAGATATAGTAATTTAACGGTTTAGACACCTATTATGGGCATGAAAGATCATCAAACTTCTTTTCAGGGTGCAAATAGGCTGGACCAATCTGTAACAGTAGAAGATGCAATCGAGGGGCTTCTGGTGTCACACTACCTAAAATACATGCATATGATAATTCTTGAGGATAGGAGGGAAGTTTATTTTGCTAGCTGGTACTAACTTGCCTGGTTTCTCTTTACTAAATAAAATTCTGCATTTCTGCTAGGATTTGCCTTTTTTCCCCTCTTCCTTTATGTCCTTAAGGGCCATTGTTTCCTGACACCAGATGATTCAAGGGTTTCCCAGTTGACTTCCTTCAGATAGAGAAGTTCATGTTACTCCTGTGCAATGTATGAATTCTGGAAGGGAACAAAGGCTTTTAAATTACTGGGAAAAATGTTTTGAAATACAAAATTATTTTGAACTATATTTATTTTATACTTTTTATTTCCAGTTGAAAAGATGGAAGCCTATTAGAGGACAGACTATGAGGATAGAGACTTATAGTCTCACAGGACCAGGATTTTTCAGAGAATTTGACTACAAAATCAAAAGCAAGGCTTTGGAATAGGTGTATATTAAGCACGTACAAAACAGAATGAATAAATTGACACTTTTTTAAAGAAAGTAATATAGTTGGACTCAGTGAGCTTGCAAGCAGTGCTAATCCTCTGTGTTGATTAAAAATTCTTACTTCAGGAAAAAATCCTGGATGATGTTTGGTTATTAACAGTCATACTTCTGGCCTTACACTTATCCTACATGTTCTTGAAGGCTTTTACTGTCAGCCGTGGGTTAGCAGTGTGGCTAAACAATGTCCTTTCAATTTTTTTTAAAGATAGAACCATTTAATATTTATTACATTAGAGTAGAATGAAGTAGCAATTTTGCTAGATAAATAATGAACAAAGCAGAAACCCTAACTAAAAGGATAAGTGCCCCCATTAACTCCTTGGCCTTGCTGCAGCTGCCAGCAGTGTCCACTTCTGCAGTTAAGGAAGACTGTAGATCATGGTATGAAAGAATTAGGTAGACTATTATGGTGTAACTTGAAGGCTTGTTTTGGCTTTTTTGTGGGTAGTTTGGGGTTTTTTGTGTTTTGTTTCACTGACTGCTTGCTTTTTTATGGGGTTGTTTTTGTGAGATATGTCTAGAAAATAACAGGTTCATGTAAGGGAGTATAAGTGACAGTTAAATTGGTATGTCTAGGTGTGAACAATGGAAGATTAGATTTACTTTCCAATCAATAAACTAGTTTTATGAGTCACATATGCAAATATCTGAATGAGAAATACAAGCAGCAAACAGGACACTTTCTTCAGCGCAGTGTTTTTGATGCATGATTTCAGCATACCACTGAGAAGCCAGGTATGTCTTATTTTTCCTGTTGAGGTGTGTTGCTGATGATTTAGTGAAATATGTATCATTTGGACTGACAGTTCTCCTGAGACAGATTGAGTTGTTGGCCTCCGAGAGGCCTCTCCACTGTTGCATGAGGTGATTGGCTAAAGGATTAGCAAGATGTGGGATTATTTTTTCTCTCTTGGCTGTGGTTGCCAGCTATCTCTGGGATTGTAGTGTGTGAAGCTTAAGAGGATGAGGTTAACCTCTTGAGGGTTTATTCTTATGAGTGTGTAGTTAATCCTTAGAAAGCCTATAAATAACTAGGCTGTATGTTTCATTATAAAATAGAAATACAGACTAGAGCAGAAATGAATGCAGAATTTAGTGCAAGGGAAGAGCTAAGCAGCTGTAGCATTACTTTAGATCCTTCTCAGGCATGATCTGCATTATGTGCTGAGGGAGGGGAAATTGCCTAGTTCTTTTAAATTAAATAAAATGAGATCTAGTGAGCACAAGACACTCTCCTCACTTTTAACTTAAACTCCATAACCGCAAATCTAAATTACTGAACTCTGGCAATAGGAGCTCTATTGTGTAGCAACATCCTGGGTTATTCTTCATACTTGAGAACACATAGAAACCTTAATTTAATCCTAGGATTCATGGTACTTTTAGTAACTACCCAACTTAGTTTACCAGTTTAGAGTAGAAAGCACAGGAGGAAGGTACCTGCTAGCATGATACTGAGTGTTCTCAAAATACCAGTCCCCAAACAATGGTCAGATTTTTACTGTTGGTGCCACTAAGCTTGGAGGAAAAATATGGAAGTGGTATTGATGTGTATTGGTAGCTTTGCCTACTCAAAAGAAAAAATCTGGTAGAAGGTGTGTAAAATATGAAAGAATAGTATTAATCAAACTTGGTTTCCTCTTGGCACCTCACCCCCACACACCCACTCTCTGTGGACAGACGGGAAATGAAGAATCTTGGAGCAGCAATATAGAGGAAGGTAGTATCTAAACAGGACAATTTTCTGCAGAAGAAGGTATTCTCAGTCATTCTGAAGAAAGCAAAATTTCATCCAAAAGTCAAATGGAATTGAGTTGCAGGCCAGACCTCCCTTGTCTTGTAAGGCTTCATGTGGGTTGTATGGAAAAAGCTTCACCTTGGTTCTTGCCCAGAAACAAAAACAAAAGAACTTCAGGTGGCTCTCGTAAGATCTAGTATCTAAACTGCAAGTCAAAGGTGAGACCAAATATACAGTTGCAAATTTGTGAAGCCTAAGAGCTTTCAGAAAAAGAGTGAAAGTGTGACAGCTGAACAAAAATATTGTTAACTAGTGCTAAAACCTGAAGATATGCAGCTGCAAATGTGAATGCCGAGAGAAGGCAGATTCTTATGAGATAACATAGGGGGTACCAAATGTGCGTTGGTACCACTTGCTAGATTCCTTCTTATTGAGTGGGTGTTGTGTACACTTTGAATGCTGTAGATCTCAAAACTGGTCTGTTTCTCAGCAGAGGTTAAGTAATTTTGGTGGTAAAATGTGTGTGATAATAGTGAAAAAAAGAAAGTCTAATTGGAACATGTGGTTTCAGGAAGGGTTAGATAGAAGGATTTGATATTGAAGAGTTGATTGATTCATTTTGTGTACTTGGCTCCAAATGATTCTGTTTAGGCTGGTTTAGAAAGAATGGTTTTGGCGAAATATAAGGGACTGAAGTTGTATACAAGTGCTGGAATAGTGCAGTTGAAAGAATTTGCAGAATGTTGTTGGAGCACTATGCGTATGTATTCATAAATGTAATTGGCACAGAGGGTAAGTTATATAATCCTAGAGGAAAGTATTACTTCCTCTAGAAAGTGATTTAACTCACCTCTCTTGATTCAAGTGTATAAGCAGAATAGCTTACGTGCTTTGAAAATAGTGTTAAAGTGGATAATATTCATAAAAATGAAGTTTTTAAGTCAAAGGAGACAAAATTAAGAGATGTATGTTATTTTTCTCTCTTAAAAATGTCTGCTTTGCTTTCATACTTAGTGAGATATGTGGGGGAATTGGAGTAGATAAAGAGTCAGTAGGCTGAGATAAAATATGATGTAACCTTTAGTACTTGTTTGGAAAGTAGTTGGAAATGTGATATGTTGGGAGGAGGAAGGAGTTGGGTGGGAGAGCTGAACTCTGATTGGTGCAGACAAAAGAAAAATTCAGCTTGGACTGTGCATGAGGAGAAATGAAATGTAAAGAAAGAAGTTAGTTGAGTAAGGACAAAGGATGGTTCTGTTCGTGGAGCTGTCCCATCCCAGCGTGAGTAGGAGTAGAGAAAGTTGTTGGGACTTAGTCTGTTGAACAATGTAGAGCTGCAGGTTGACCTGCTTTGCAGTAAAAGTGGTGCTAAGAATGAAACATACAGATTTTGAGAAGAAAACACTGATAAACTGAGGTGAACTAATTGCCACTGCGTGGATGGGAGTGATGTTGACTGCACAGGCAAAATACACCTCTGACTAGGTGTCAGTGTCAACAGTGGAGTCACTTGAGAGCAGGAAGGTGCAGACAAAGATGCAGGTGGAGGAAGAACAGGGGGACACAAGTACTGTAAATGTTAGACATTGGAATTGTACAAGAAAATAGCAACCTGCTTGCAGTGTTTTTCATGGAAGAAGAGCAAGACAGACTTGAGATAGGGGCTGTGGGAGGACTAGACAAGAAGCTTGCTTTCCTTATTCTTGATTACAGAGAGGCTAGCATAGGCAGTTAGGATAACTTTAGGAGATAGTAAAGGCATGACAAAGATACGATTTTTCCACAGTAACTCTTCAATATGCATAAGAGTTTGTTTCAATTCCAGAATTTCGGCTATCTAGTAACTGCATTATTTTGGAATTTTCAGAGTACTTGCTGAACTACCAAGGTCATTATCTTGTATAACAGTTAATTGCATGAAATTAATACTCAACTGCCTGAAACAGTACCTCATACTATTTATAAAGGTGCTGACTAACTGGCTTTTCAGACTGAGTACTTACAAGCAGCAATAGTTAGTAAGTAAAAGTAAGAATTAGCAGAAGTGCTTAAATGCCTGTTCAGAAGTAATTGTTTTGTGTGTCAAAGTTGTTGTGGAATGAAGAGAAAACATACAAGTTTCTGGTCTTGGCTTGGAACACTAAACAAAGATTGGTGTGCTACTTTTCTCATAACTGTCATATTTTTAATTTGTTATTGTCTCTGTTTTTGTAGTTAGTAGTAGCTGGGACAAAAGGATAGTAAATATAATTTCAAATCCTCTATTTACCTTGTGGATTTTAATTTACAAAAAGTCTTGCTACTTAATAATTTCTGTCATGTTCAGGAAGAGTTAAATTTCTGGAGACTAAAAGTGCCTGAAAGGAAAATAAATACTTTTTAAGATAATCATACGTCAGTAATAAAACCCTCTAGAGCAATATCTGTAAGTAATTTCCAAATTGGTGCATGCTTGAACTAGTTGTTTTTGGCAACTGTGCAGTAGGAGCATGCCTTTGAAGTGTTGTTGGATGGTGGTGGTATGCTAACAGTAGCTAAAAAGGCAAATACTAGATTTGAGGTTAGAAGGTGAGTAATAGCAGGAATTTATGATTGCCGCAGAAGTGAAATGTGCTGGCAGTTTCTGCAGAGCAGAAGCAGTGGTGCTGACAGCTTCATTCTAGAGACTTCAGGCTTGCATCTGAGCCTTCAGAGAAGGCAACATGTACTTGTCTAAAATTAAAGAAGAGCTTTGTTCTTGAACTGACTTACACTGACAGTGATACAGGAACATGAATGTTTTCAGAAAACCAGCCTTTGTCTTGTCTGGACCAGGAGATTTTAAGGTCATTTCTGCCACTTTTAGACTGCGGTTCTGAATTTATTACTTTCTCTTAGAGTCTGGGAAGTCCTTTGGTGGAGACATGTTTTCCCAAGCAAGGATCATTTTTTTCTGTGGTGACTCTGACTCTACACTTCCTGTCCTGTGGCATCTGTTTTTTACAAAGGCTTGTCTGGCTCTTCCATTGTGGCAGTCCTTCTCTCCTGGTTGCCTTTGGCTTTGCTGTTTATCCCTTATTTCTTCAGAATTTAGCCTAAGAAATGAAAAAAAAACCCCAACAACAAGATTTTAACTAAGTTAAAAACAAGGTAAATAACATAATTAATACAAGGAGCCTTAAAAACATGGTCTTCTGATTCAGTTCTGTTTGGTTTTTTGAGGTTTCTTTTGCTATGAAGTATTTGAGACAGCTATTAATCTTAAATGAGCCCTGCAATACACATTTTTTTATATGTTCAAACGCACTGAAGAGCTACATTTTTACATAGAAGTATAAACACTCAATATATGTATGTAACATACACAGAACAGTACATGTAATATATAATAAAAGATGTATGTAGTGATACATTAAGATGTAAAATATTGTGTATATGTCATATAAAGTATGGTGTGTTTGTACATACATAAAAAAAGGGCTTCTTTAGTTTGTGGGATGCTTGTTGTATTGCTCTACTCATGCTTCAGTGGGTCTGCACTGCCCGTGGTACAACCTACAGTTTTAGGTTGACTTGCATTGCCTAAAAGCCCAAGGGAAGGAAGAAAACCCTTTTCTATCGGCAAAAGCCTTTGTGTGGGTGCAGCTATGGTAGGGGAGTGTTAATGCACCTTGGGGAGAAGATGTCACTGGACTGGAAGAATTCCATCTGCTGGCAATGCCCTGCATCCTTGCTGCAGGGCTCTCCCTGTATGCAGTGGGATGATCCACAGAGGCTCCCCAGCCTAGTGAGGCTGCTAGTGCAGACCTACTCAGGTGAAAACGCCAGTCCTGCTGGCAGTGCTATATGATTATTCCCTCTATGATCATGGGAAATCCTGCCATTTAAGAATTATCACTAAAAATCTGTTAAATAGTTCATTGCTGGTCACTTTAGTGGAAGAATAGCCAACGGGCTTATTCAGTGGGTGTGGTGGAGAATCATTTGGGTGAGGCCACCCACACCTGTCATTTACTGTTTACAAAAGTGATCTGAAGTGTATTATCTCTTATCTTTCTAATTCTGGTGCCTGGGCTTGCCCTTGAAGATGCCAGGAGGAAAAGGCAGTGAAACCTAGCTGTTTATAGTAAGACAGGAAGGCCCAGAGATAAGAGCTGTGGCTCAGATTTGAGCAACAAAGGGAAAGATAAGAGTCATTTCTCCCTTGCGATATATAGTGGTAATGTGGAAAAGAATCAATGATAAATAAATTACCCTTGAATATTAATTTCAAAATGCTTTTTGAATTACATTGGGAAGCGCTGAGGACCTGTTTCCTAGTTCTGTAGGTGTAAAACTAACTACATAATTAAAATTTAAGAGTGGGATCCTGTGATTCAGCAAAAGTACTGTGTATATACTGGTACTGGCCATGTAAGAGCAGGTAATTAAGAGCATGTAATTAAGAGCAGCCCAAGCCTTTCTGGTGTTGAAAGAATTTTATTCTCTTTATGTTGAAAAAATTCAAAATTTCTCATAAAAGTAGAAAATATTTCAGAATGCAAGCCAAAGAATACATATATACAGAATCAGAATCCAAGAATGGGTAAGGTTGGAAGGGACCACAGGGGGACATCTGGTCCAACCTCCCTACTCAAGCCAGGTCATCCTAGAGCACATGGCACAGTACTGTGTCCAGATGGTTCTTGAATCTCTCCCTTGAGGGAGACTCCAAAACCTTTCTTGGCAATCTGTGCCAGTGCTCAGTCACCTGCACAGTAAAGAAGTTCTTCCTTGTGTTCAAGTAGAGCTTCATGTGCATCAGTTTGTGCCCATTGCCTTTTGTCCTATTGCTCAGCACCTCTGAGCAGAGCCTGGATCCATCCACTGACACCCTCCCGTGAGATACTGCCAGACACTGATAAGTACCCATCTGTCACCTCTTCTTGAGGCCTCTCTCAGCCTTTCCTCATATGAGAAGTGTTCCATTTCCCTAATCACCTTAATAACTTTGCCAGGTGAAGGCTTCACTAGGGCTGAATAGAGGGGCTGGATTACTTCCCTTGTCCTGCTGGCACTGCTCTTCCCAAAGCGCCCCAGGACACCATTGGCCTTCTTGGCTACCAGGACACACTGCTGGCTCATGGACAGCAAACCCCCAGGTCCTTCTCCACAGAGCTGCTTCCCGGCACTGTGCTGGTGCTTGGGGTGATTCCTCCCCGGTGCAGAACCCTGTATTTGCCCTTGTTGAGTTTCAGAAGATTCCTCTCTGCCCGTGTCTCCACCCTTTTGATGCCCTTCTGAAAGACTCTACTCTGGGGTATGGCCACTGCTCCAGCTCTGTGTCATCAGTGACACATTTGCTGAGGAGGCATCTGTCCCTTTGTCTGAGTCACTGATAAGCAAGTTAAACAATAGTGGAGTCATTTTGAACCTTGGGGTACATGCTTCCAGTCAGGCTTCATGTTGTTTTGAAGTTGGTTCATGAACTACTTTGAGCGTTTTGCTGGACCTTCTGCATCTTATTTTTTTATTTTAATAGTTAAAGTGACACAAGAGCTTACTGTACTTACAGTGGAGCACTGAAATACAGCTTATCTGTCTTATTTCTTACCTTAGAACTGAAATTATTTGTGGGAAAATGGCTGTTTGGGGAATGTATGTGCACGCTGCCTTTATCCCTGTATAACATCAGTTTTCAGTTTTATGAGAGGCAATTTATGCAACCCTTTACTGCTTAAAAATGTTGTGGAATTGATACTTATTAGTGTGGTTTGCATTGTCTGAACAAGTGAAAACAGGAAATAGGAAAAATTTTGAAGAGCTTTCTGTTCAGAAATTTAAGACTTGAGTTAACTTACATCTTCTTTCTGACTTGGATATTTGCTTTCTGACATAAATTCTCTTCCCACTAAATTGTGGGTGTCATTTGGCTTTTCTGTGGGAGTGGAAAATCAGTGTGAAGACCCCAAGACACTAACCTGTACATTTCCTGTAATAAAGCATGAAAAATGGACAGGATTTTACCCATGAGATAGTTGGGCTTTTAAATAATCATGCCACTGACACACAAATTCTATATGTGTGAAATATACGGCTTTGACTAGCTTTTGCCAATGTTGTCCTTTTATGGACTTAAATTTCTGTAGCACAATGACATTTCATGTGGTTTATAGATGGAAGAGACTTGCTGAAGACACTATTCTTTGTTTCTGAAGGGACATTCTCTTCCCACATTAGGCACTGTGGCTTGTACACATAAGGATAGTTTTCAAACAACTTCTACTAACTCACATTCTTGGTTCATGAGCTAGACATGCAATGGTGGGCACTTTAGAGTTTGTTTACTGTTGTAGAGTGTGGCTTTCTTCCTGTGAGAATAAAGGATTTAGAATACAAGGAAGCAAGGAAACCAGATTGACCAAAATAAACAAATATTTCAAAGGAAGTAGTTGGAAAATTAAGAAATTATAGTAGTATCTGACTCACTTTTATAAGACTTGTTTAAACAGGGAGACAACAGTAAGCAGTGAGAATTGGCACATGGTCTAGTGGCAGGCCTGTCACTAGCAGGGGGCTACAAAGTTGATTAAGGAACTGAACCATCTCACTTATGAAGAAAGGCTTACAAACTTGGGCCTGTTCAGCCTTGGGAAGAGATGAGATGACCGTGATGTCCTTATCATAGTCTATTCGTATCTGAAGGGAGAGTGTCTGTGGATGGATCCAGGCTCTGCTCGGTGGTGCTGAGCAATAGGACAAGAGGCCACTGTCACAAACTGATGCCATGGAAGTTCAATTTGAATATGAGGAAGAACTTTTTTACTTTGTGGGTGACCTAATGCTGGAAAAGATTGTCCAGAGAGGTTTTGGAGTCTCTCTCACTGGAGAGCTACATGGACTACATGGACACAATCCTTTGCCACATGTTCTGGGATGACCTGGCTTGAGTAGGGAGGCTGGACCAGATGTCCCCCTGTGGTCCCTTGAAGCCTCAGGTGTTCTGTGATTCTGCAGTCTGCAAATCATAAAATTGGTAAGGTTGGAAGAGACCACTGGAAGTCATCTGACCTACTTGCCCCTGCTCAAACAGGACCACCAAGGACCAGTTATTCAGGACCGTGTCCATACAGCTTTTGAATATGTTGAAAGATGGAAACTCCAAAGCTCCCTGGGTAGCCTGTGCAAGGGCTCAGTCAAAAATGAGTGTGTTCTAATGTTCAAGAAGAACTCCCATGTGTTAGTCTTGCCTCTTGCCTTTCATCAGGTCATCATTGGTGATGGGCTATAAAGGTAAGGGACTGGGGTATGTCATATGAGGAGGGGCTGAGAGACCCGGGACTACTTAGATTGTTGGATGCTCTCTGTTTTGTTCATATCTCATGTAAGGAGAAACCCAGAACAGGACATGGTAATCCAGCTGTAGTTTCCACAGTGAAAAGTAAAGAAGGATCCCCTCTCTAGACCTGCTGCAATACTTTGTCTGATGCAGCCCAAGATTCACCTGCTTTTCCACAGGGGAACATTGCTGCTGACTCATGCAAAATTTGGTATGGAAGGACTTTTTCTGCAAAGCTGCTTTCTAGCTGTGTGGATCCCAACATAAGTGAATTTATGGTATTGTTCCTCCTGGTGTAGGATATTGCACTTGCCCTTGTTGAATACTGTGAGATTCCTGTGAGTCCATTTTTCCAGCCTGTTGAGTTGTCTGTGAATGTGATCTCAGCTGTCTGGTGTATCAGCCACTCTTCACAGTTGTGTACAGTCAGCAAAAGAAAGCAAACTCAGACCTTAGTTTTGTAAATTGCTGCAGTGGTACTGAAGATTAGGGCTGAAATAGGTCAGAAGGAAGTGTCTTGTGGGGACTATTAACATACTTTGTTTGTGATATTATCACGGAAAAATAAACATGTAGAAGCATCAAGAAGGAAACATGACAGCTGCTGCCAAAGCAAAATTGGGAAATGGAGCAGTAAGCGATGCATATTTGGTGTTTCATAAATAAATCTGTTTACTTATGATAGAAAGGTTTGGATTGGAAGAAACGTTCAAGGATCAAACCAAACCCCTCTGCTATTGGGACAGGAACACCTTTCGCAAGACAGGTTGCTCAAAATCCCATCTAAACTTGACTATGAGCACTTCCAGGGATGGGGTATCCAGTGGCTCACCACCCACAACATAAAAGTTTTGTGATTGTGTCCAATGTAAACTTACCACCTTTCAGTGTAAAACCACAGCCTCTTGTTCTGTAGCTACAGGCTCTGGAAAAAAGTCTCTTTCCGTTTTCTTACAGACACGCTTTGTATCTAAAGATCTCAGTAAGGTGTTCCTGGAGCCTTCAGGCTGAACAAGCCCAACTTTGTATTTTTTTCTTAGGAAAGGTGTTCCAGCCCTCTCAGATCATTTTTGTGGGCCTTCTTTGAACCTGCTGTAGCCCATTAATGTCTTTCTTGCACTATAGACCCCAGAGCAGGGCATGGTACTCCAGTAAGCATCTCATGATGTAGAGGGAAAAAGAGGAACAGAACCACTTCCTTTGACCTGCTGGCCAAATTCTTTTGATGCAGCCCAGGATACAGTTTGCTTTCTGAGCTGTAGACGCAGTAATCCAATGATTTATCTTCTAGCCCCCACCAATCCTTTTCAGCAGGGCCATTCCCAAGCCCTTCATCCCCCCAGTCTAGGAATTGTCACAGGTCAGTGCCAGACATTGTATTTGGCCTTGTGGAACCTCTTGAGAACCTCATAAGATGGTCCCACTTCTTGGGCCTGTCAAAGTCCTTCCTGATGTCGCCCCTTCCCTTAAGTGAATCAATTGCACTGCATGGCTTGGTGTCATCTGCAAACTTGCAGAAGGCACAGTTTTTTCAGTCCCATTTCCTGTGTTATTGATGAAGGTATTGAGTAGTGTTGGTCACATTTTGGGCTCCTGAGGGACTCAGCTCATTACTATTTTCCACAGAGGTGTGAAGCCATTGACTCTTTGGGTTAAGTTTCGTTGACTCTTCAGATGCAGTCATCCATCCAGTTCCTCATCCATGTAATAATCCATCCCTCAATGCACAATTTCTTTGAGTGGCAAGAATTTTGTGAGGGGCCATATCAAAGACACGCCAGAAGCCTTAAGTAGATGGTATCTTTTACTCTTCCCATGTCCACTTCTGTAGAAGAATGTGAATATATTCTTCCAAGTGCTTGTTTGTTGTCCTGAAACATGTTCTTCCCTATAGCTGAAATACTCTTTAGAAAGTCCTTACAGAAATTTAAATGTAAGTATTATTTAACAGCTTAGAGTTGGAAACTCTGTTGAGTTTCCTCCTGCCAAATTTGACTGCTCATACAGTGGATTGTACATACAGAGCTTTTGGCTTTTTTAGGATGAGGGATGGGATGTGAAAGGAGCATAGTCTTGAGTTACTTCCTTATTTGAAATATTGGTTTTAAGAATATTTCTAAACAGTGAGGGAAAAGGTTATTCCTTGATCAACTACCTGTACGTGCTCAGACAGTGTCCCTCTTGTGATTAGTGGCTGCAGATATTTGATGCAGGCACTCATTTCCCTAAGAAATTGAAGGAAGCAAATGAAAGACTGGAAGATGTTCCTTTGGAAAAGAAGTGAATATGATAATGAAACTGAACCCAGTAATATGTGTTTTTCTCTCATGTCTTTTTGTCTGCTTGAGTTGAACAAAATCACATTTCTTCCATTTTACAAAAGCTGACATGAAATAGCATCCTTTACATTTTAGGTCTCTAAATGTCTTGTGTTTTCCAGATATTTTTTCAGAACACCTCTATGGAAATTGGAGGCACCTGTTGATAGTATTACTGATGCTAGTGCTGATAAGATTTTGGAAAAATTTTTCAAGTGTTTATTTTTCAAGTGTTTATTTTTCAAGTGTTTATTTAGAAAAAGCACAAGAGAAGACAGCTCTTGTAGTCTGGGACAAAACATAGCCTTTTTTCCACCATTCATTTTCAGTAACATCTGAATTTTTAATTCAATGCTTTTCAAGAGATACAGAAGAGTACATTATACATCTGTTTAAGAACAGAAGAATGCTCTAAGTGCTTAATGATAAGGATTAAAAACCATATATTTAAGTGAAAAAGGTGTCAAAGTAAAATCAGGTGTTTGAGACCTCACCAGAGCTGCTTTAAAATGAGGAGTGGGATTGTAAGAGCTTGTTCTCTTTATGAGCAAGGAGCCTAAGGGAGACCTATCACTGTTTAATTATAGGAGCTCTGTTTCAAAAAGACATACTAACTCTGTCTTTGGAAGTCTTTGTCGGATATTGAAAATCTAATTCCACATTTTAAGTCTTGATTAAAGATCTCTTCATAGCTGGACTTTGCCTAAAATGTGGGAGATAAAAAGCTGTACTACCTTTAAAATTGTTAGGAGGTGCTTGCTCAGAGACAAAAATGCTGGTTTTATATGCCGAGTTTTGGGTCTTTACCATTTAGTTATGGAGACACTGGGAAATAAAAAACTGAGGCAATAGAACCTACATCTAAACAGTACAGTAATATGAGTTTGTAATTCCTTTTCTCCCTTTGCAAATATGAAGAACTTCTGGGTTTGTAACAAAATGGTGGGTGAACTACAGATATTTTTAAAATCACTGCTGTGTCTAATTATCTTAAGTGCAGTCACTTAAGTATGCATCATTGCACTCTTCTCTACCTTCCCACTTTCCTCTGAAAGTGGACACAGCCTTTGCTCTGCAAGTAATGATAATAATTGGTACTAAGACAGACCTGTTACTCATCCTTTTTTGAGCACATTTCTTATGGCAGATGTCTAGTTTTTAATTAACTGCTAATGAACATGCCTAGTAGACCATGATACTGCTGCCAGCCTACTCCGTTTTATATCTTACTGCTGCTAAGCTTTAAAAGGTTACAGAGCAGGCATTAGTGTCTTTGAAGTGATGGGAAAGTGATTATATGCATAACATAATTATTTGTAGGATCTACTATGGCAAATGTTTAGTTACTAAATGCATCTGGTGAACATTGCTGTTATCCCTCTCCCTATTCTTTATTTTCTTCCTTTGTGTGCAGCACATATTCCTCTTATCCCTTCTACAAAGATAATACAATATGCTTTTAAAAATTAAGATTTTTAAATAAAAATAATATGAATTTCTGGAAAGGATCATCTTTATGAATGATCCTTCAACTCTTAGGGAGAACTTCAAACCTGTTATGAATAAATAACACATAAGCAATAAATCAGTATATTAAAGGCCTGAACAGCGATGAACATCAGATAATAAACATGAAATCAGATCATAACTGTGGTGGCTTAAAAGACCATGATCAGGATTTCAGTTTTAAGTCAGTTGCATATAGTGCCATATTTACAGATCTTTGTGTACCATGCCTGTAACTAAACATTTGCAAAGCTACAAAAATGTGCAGGGCAGCTCTGCAATGCACTTGCAGCTCTCACACCACACCTTGCCCATTGCTCCCCCCTATCTGTGTGCAACACCACCAGAGAGCACAGGACGCAACCCTTCCACTCTCAGCTTAAGAACCTTTTATAGAGCATTTATCTGTTCCTCATTTCTCAGACTTTCATAATGTGTGGTATGTAGGCTACAAACCAGAGCCAGAGAAATGATAGGTAACATGCCCCTGACATTTCTTAAAATGTTAACTTGTGCTTGTTGAAATCAAGTGTGTTAACTTGTTTGCTAATTAAACCCAAGCGGGATAGAGATGAATAAGGGTTATCCTCCTACACTTTCCAAATCGTAGGGGCAAGAATGGAAACAATTTAACTCCTGTTCCCAGTTTCAACCTTCCCATAGTCACTCTGCAAAAGAAGCTAGTTTGGGTTTATTGCTGGAGAAGGGAGGAGCCTTTTTGCCATGAAACGAGTTTGGAAGGAATAAATCAATTTTTATTCTTAGGCAGTTGCACATAAACTAGGTAATGTGGGGTGATAGTGCAGCTGGGGACAAGTTAGACTGATGCCAACAATGCTGCACAGTACTGCTCATTGAAGTTGCCTCAGAGCTAGAGTGCAGATGACTGACCTGGCTGAAGTGGTCAGTGAGGAAGGAGGTGACTAAGTTACCATCTCTGAGAGAGCCAAAATATCACATTATCACCTGTTTTGAGGAAATATGCTAGAAACTACTGAAGTCTTGTTAAAGTCAGTGTGGAGAGGGATGTCATATTGCTCTTTAGAGGCTGGATTCACAAAACAGGCAAAACCTCCAAACCAAGCCTCTACAGACCTGTCAGACCTTACAGTGCTCCTTACTGATAGTTCTTCAGTGAAGCTTCTCTAGCAAAAACTGTTTGATATTGTAGAAAGTGGTCTACTGTGTTAACTACTTTAAAATCAAAATGATTCCTAATGCTTCCTTCAAAATGTTGCCTTTTGTAAACACATTAAATTAGAAGAAGAAGAATAATAAGTTCTCTTTTACCTTGTTTCTAAACAAACTGAGAAGGGTGATGATCAGATGTATATTTTGAAGTGTATACTAGCATGGCTTTTTATGCAGCATTCAAAAATAAATTCCTGATATGTGTGTGAGAAAGATTTGATAAATATGTGGCTTTACAGAATTGACTAAATGGAGTGTGGTAAATTTAAAGATTGTAATTTAGAGACTACAAGACAATTGAAGATTGTCTTGTAATTTAAAATAAGTAAATGCATGACAGTTGGGACAGCAGAAAAGTGAAAAATTAGCAAGTGCAGTGCAGAGTTCTTGAATGTCAGACCCTGTGTCTGCATAATTTTATAAACAGCTCAAGGCATGTCTTAGGATGGGGTTATGAGAAGTAAAAGTGTAGGAGTTCAGTAGTAATATATATAAATAGTGATAAATAAATTCATCCTTGTGCCAGTAGATGTTACACAGGTATTGTTGACTGGTTGTCTTGAAAGGACTTCACACGTAAAGAAACAGATTAAATATTTCTGCATTATTTTGAGTTGAGGTTTTTTTTGGCGTGAAATATTGTAAGCTGCAGTCCTGGAATGATTTCTGGTAGCTACCACCAGTACTGTAAAAATTTTACATGCTATTACAGGACCACAGCATTCACCTGGTCAAACTTGAGTTCATCCTGTTCAGACATATTTTTATTTGTCTCCTTTTTGATCCCATGAATTGGATGGCACTCTAGCTTTTTCCTGGTATCTGCCTTGAGCAGACGGACAGTGGAGAGTGGCCAAGGTGGAGAGGATTGTTCTATCTTCTATTCATATGTCCAGACACAAGGAAGCAGGAGAGAGAGGCAGAATACCTGTTAATCTGGAGCAGATTATGGGAGCTATGACTAAGCTAAAGGTGTTTTTGAAGCTTCATTTTCTAAAAAAAACTCTGTGCTAAGCATTTTAGGCAAATTAAATGGATAGCTGAACTTGGTAAACATTAATAAAACCATGGAAACTTTAACTAGAAAATATCTTAATATTTAAACTATGGGGAAGACATTCTAATGTAAAAACTCTGTTTCTAAAATTACTTACGGATTATTTTAGCAGATTGGTTACAGGGTTGTGTGTCCACTCATTATGATTTTGATCTTGCAAGCTCCTTTTAAAAGAGGTGGATGTATTCATTAATACCATGTTTCTTGTTGAGAATTCCATGCTATCTAAAGTACCTGGATTTTCAGCTCAAAGCTGGCTCCTAAACAGAGCGTTAAGTCATGAATAATTTCCCTTCTTTCCCTTAAAAACCTTGGCTAGAATAAAATACAAATTAAACTTTACTAAACATGGAATTCATCGTGTCTTTTACATTCTTTAATATTTAGGATAGAAAGATACTTGCTGTTTCCAAACTGGGGAAAGAGAGGGATGTGAGTTTAAACCAATCTTGCTGCTGGAACATTTTTTTTTTCAGAGCACTGATAGGGCTTTCTCTAGAAAGGGAAAGGTGTTTGATTCTTCTGCTGCTGTTCTTTGTTGTCAGAGAGGCTGTGGTGGGCAGCAGCTGCCCAAAACAACCTATAATTGCTGAACTTATGCGTCAGGCTGCAAAATAAGTTTTTCTGGGATGTGAGCAGAGTTGTCCTCAGACAGCATGATACAATGCAGTGTATATAGTGCAGTGGGTTAAAGGGGAGGGGCTAGATTAAGACGAAATAGATAAATGTCAAAATTCACTATAGATTCTCAATAATTAACCAAACTTCTGCCTTATCCTTCCCAAACTGTCTGCTGTACGTTGTTCTTCTGGGGATGATGATACCACTGGGAACAGCAGCAGCAGTTGCAGGCTCAGCATCTCTCCCATGGCCATGGACCTCCAGTGCCTCTAACACCGCATCCATCAGGACTTCAGCCTCCAGGAATCCCTCCACTTGGAAGCAGTGCTGGCCTTCTTGCCCTCTCCAGTGCTTTGGGTGGGCAGTCTCACTTGGCAATAAAAGATGACAAGAAGCATCACGATGCAGACCACCACAGAGGTGAGAGGCATGGCAGGCCTGATTAGGACATTGTCAAATTTGCGCATTGCTGCAAATTATATGCATCTCTAAAGAATTCAAGTTATATAGAACGAAAAAAAAAAACTGTTGGCAAACTTTAAAATGTCTGCATATAAACCACTGAAGAAAAATTCAACTTGGAATTTTTCAGTATTTTAAAGGGGATCACTAGGTGTCACCTGCTCTATACTTTGCAGGGCCTTTTGACATCCTGGTAAATGCTTAGTTGTAATAGCAGTGGCCTGCACCATATTGTGGAAAATTGTTAAACTGCATAATGGTGATTTTTTTCAAACAAAGTAATGTTGTTAAATGGGTGGGTGGGAAGGTAGGGGGAACAAGAAGTTAAATTTTGAAGTGAATGTGTTCAAACAAAAGATTTAGATACTTGCATCTGTTACTTTAGTTTCATAAGCTTAAATTCTAGTACTCAGTTAAATATTGGGCAAAATTGCACTTGACTAATTTTTGAAAAGAAAATAATTTATTCTGTCATTAAATAAATCTAGGCTTTGTGTATGGTTAAACTGTAAATCATGTTTACAAAATACTGTAATTTTCAGGAAATCACTGTATTAGGAATGTGCAATGACTTATATAAATAAAAGCCATTTTAAAACTGTTTGTGGCTTGTGTTCTAATTTTTTTCCCCCCTTTTTTATTTCTGTTCTTGCCTCTGTGTCTGAACGGGCATGTCTGTCCATTTCTTGGTTACTGCGGGAGCAGACAGAGAGCCAGGCACAGTAAGTACCAACATTCCTGCTAATGTTTCCATTTCCAATAATGTGATAATCGGATCATGTGCTGTTTGTCTGTTTTGTCTTCCTTTTAGTTATTTTTATGATACAAGGTGTATGTATTTTCTGTTAAGATATGTCTTGGTTTTGCGGAACACCAGATCATCTGTTTGATGGACTGTATGAAGGAGTCTTGTTTCTGAGCAGAATGCTTTTAGGTAAACTTGAACTTTAGTTTGCTTGTTGAAGGCAGAAAGGGGGCACAAAGCTGCAAATCAAAAAGGACATTGCAAATACAGCATTTTTAGTCCAGAGTTAAGATTTTTAGTCTCTAGGATTTTCAGGAATTAGAGTTGGAGAACAGGTGAGAAATTTAATTGTGAGAATTTTAAATGTGTCATGATGGTGTTTGGCCCTAGGAGGTTTTTTAACTGCATCTGTTGAAGCCATACTAATGTCACTGATGTTTAATTTATGCTTCAGGTATAACTCCTACAGTGATACTTTTTTCCCTATAGACAGAAGCTGTAATAGATTTGGCCTTCTCTGAAAATCCCTCTAAAGAACTACTTGCTGCTTTTCATGCTGTTTTAAGTGCTATTGCTGTATTAATCTGTTAGAGATGGTCATGTGCAACTTAATTCAAGTGACAGAGCTCATTCTGTTTGTTCACATCAGAGGTGAATTTGGGCTCTATTTTGTTCCTTTTCTCAATTACAAAAGACAAGAACAAGGAAAAATTATTTGACAGATAGTTGTACAGTACTAAACTTCTGACTTTTATTGCTGCTTATTTAATATATATAAAAGGCTTGCTTGACAATTATTTACTGAAAACTATCTGCATATCTTTGTGCAGCAGTCTTTTAGTTTTAGATTACTAAGCAAGAACCATTCATTTCAGCTTTCTTAATGTTATTAATGACAGTGTATCTGCAGAAATAATTTTAAGCTGGCTTTTTATTAAGTCTCTGACTTATTCAGGGCTTTTTGCTCAATGTGGGACATACTTCTTTGAGTGCTGTTAGTTGACTGCAGAAATCCCCAGCTAGTGATGGCTCTATGTTTTGATTTTATTGTTATGTTTCATGTCCTTGCCCTGGTTCCAGCTTCCTGCCCTGTCCGTCATGTAGTTTGGTTTAATTAATTTTAATTTTAAGTAATCTTGATCGAGGGTTTGAATTTAAAATCAAGTTCTTAGCATTGTGAAATTTGGACTCTGACTTAATCTTGTAGCTGAGAATAGTTTTTGCCTAGGGAAGGAAAACTGTCAAAAATTAAACCTCACTTTTAGGTTGTGGGAGAGTTGCAGGATCACTTGCTTAGTTTATTATAGATGTAAATTTTACTTAAACTATGTAAAATTGTTGCTGCAGTTGCTTCTGTATCCATATGTCTAACTGATGATTGATTGCTTGCTTATTACCTGAAGCAGAGTGTTTTTATGCTGGTTTTATCAGTAATTAACTTTTAAATAATCTGAGTCTTTATATCATAAAGGAATTTTGCCATGTGGATACACTGAGTTTTGGATAATACACTATGGTCATTCTGGTTTCTTTTTGGCCTCAGTAGAGGATAATACTGCATAGCTAACTTAAACTTTAGTAGCTGGATACAGGTGAACTTGAGATTTAAAATTGCTTAAATACATTGTTACATCAAAATCTTAACAGTAAAGGACACCTTCAAAGAAAGAATAACTCAAGAGATAGTTAAGTTCAACTCTATGACTAAAATGATCAGCTGGGAATTATGGGCTCTTCAAACTTCTCTAATTATCTTATATTTTTAATGGAATTTTCTTTTAATGTACAATATAGTTTTAAGGATAATAGAATATGGGTCCCAAGCACACAAGGCATAGCAACAGGTGTGTTTGGTTGTTATGTGTGGTTGAAATCACTTTATAACATCTCGATCATCAAGATAAAATCAATTTGATTTTCAGAACAGCATTTTAAAAGTAATGGTGCTGCTAAAAATCCTGACAGGCATGCTTTCATCATCCAAGACACCAAACCCCAGGCAGTTTGTAAGTTACCTAAATCCACCATGATGTTTGGTATTACTGTGCTATCAGTAAAAGCTAAAAGCTTGAAATGTCAGTTCAAAAAGTTAAAATTTAGGTCCTGTCTATGGGGTTTTAAATTGAGGGTTTGTGACATAACTTTGGGTTAATGTGTACTGTGACAGATTGGAGCATATTAATTTTTAAATTAGATGTGGATTTATTATTTTAAAGTCTCCTTAGATAAGCAGTAACGAGCTTTTATGTATTGTATGCGTAAAAATACACCAAAATGAGTGAAATTCTTGTATTTATAAATTAATATACAGACATGGTTTCATTATTTTTTATTTTGACCATTTTAACTACTTCTGTTATATCTAAATTAGCAAGACATTTTTATTTTATATATTAGCTCAAGTTCCAGAAAGTAAAATGAAGAAAAGTTTTTTGGTAAATTGCACTCATTTGTGTAATGAGTAACATGTAAGTTAGTAATAATAGTATACTTCCTACATGAATGCTAAAACTGTGTTGTCAGGTTTAAATTGTGTGCCTTGGTGGGTAATGGCTGGTGGGTTTTGGCTGATTTATCTCTTAACTGTCCCAAACTGGGTCGTGTTATTGTGCAAATGCAGGCATCCCTTCTAATGTGGCAAATTCTGGCTACAGGTAGTGAAGCCAGACAAAGGAAGCAAGTTTTGCAGCTGAATCTGAAGGCTTTGGGAGATATCAATATAAAAGAACTTCGATATCCACATTTTTTCTTTAGGAAACGTGCTTGCAGCAGTTTTCAAACTCGTTGCATGTTTTCATTTATCACTTGTCTTCCCGCTATTCTAGTATCCTGTTTGGACAGCACAGAAATGCAAATGTTTTGATGCACTCTGTTGTAACAGTAGTAATTTTCAGACAGTGAAATCTTACTTCATTGTGTGCTTAGGATTTACATTAGTTGGTATTTATCTTTTGTCCTCATGAAAAATACTGAGCTTATTTTCTAAGGCCTAGGACATATTCATAAATTTTCCCAGACATTTTTTTTTTGCCTTCATTGTTAAGCGTAAATATTGCTATTGTTTTGTAAAGCAAATGCTCTTTTCCTACAGTTGAAAAATATTCTGTGCCCTGAGCTCTGTATCCTATTCTTCATCTCCCAGTCTTTGAGAAGTCGGGCATGAAGAACTGAGTGCTCCTTTATTGAAGATATTATGTGCAAGCTGGTTTTGTTTAGTGTTTTAATTCTTTTAATGGGGGAAAGAAATTCATAAAAGTTGTTATATGGAAGTCTATCATACTGATCAGCATACCACAAGTATGTTTCTTGGACTTTTTGAAGAAAGAATGGCTCCAGAGATTGCTCATATATAAGAGCTCTGGGTTGCTATGTTGCAGTTTAGTTTGTAGCTGATAGAAGGGAGTATAAGGTAGATGACAAAGGGCAATGGGGTTGAGATGGTCTGGTAAAAGTTTTTATAGATACCTTGATTTTGACAAACAATAGCTTGAAAATACTGAAATCAACTTATTCCTTGTTAATGTCTTCTGATTGTGAACTCAATATAAATTAAAATGGTATTTGAAAAAAAGGAGAGGTCAAGTAGCTTTCCATCAGGAGTAATTGGACAAAAAACTTACTGACTTCATAAGGCAGCTTTTGGGTTTTTGACATGCGTGTTTGCAGTAAGCATATTGAACAAATTGAAGTTAATAATTCTGGAACAGAATAGCTTTGAGTGCAATCTTCTTTTGCCTGTCTGGGGGATATTAAAGTCCATCTTCCAGCATCTACTCTATTCCTGTCAGTAAGTCCTAACAAGGAGCAATTGGCGTTTTGGGTGTAGTTGTTAGACTTGATCCTGTTTTGCCTGCTCAGCAAGGAATTGTACCTGTTCCTGTCCATTTGTGCATATCTGTAGATAGCACTTGTGTGTGGTGCAGTGGCAGGGCAGAGGTCCCATGCATGGTTAAATAAAATAAACACAGAGGCTCTAGTGAGCACAGCAGGCAAGCCAAGTTGTTAGCTGTGGTAACTGGCTGTGATGGCTGATGGATGTACAGTGAGTCAGGGAATCGCCAGGCACAGAGCAAGCCATCACACACACATCTTTGGGGAAAAGGGAAGCGAGAGGACTGAGGAGCCCAGCACTAGAGAACATCTTAATTGGGATCAGGTGCAGTTGAACCATGTGCACAGATGTAATGTAAATACTGTTATTTAATTGATGTAATGATCAGCATGAAGTCATTTGTCAGTTCTGTATGTGCTATTCTGTATGAATTGTCTGTGCTGTATTTAAGTGGGGTAATGGGATAAATGAGGTACTCTCTGCCTGTACCTCTGGCACACATAGTTGAGGTTGGGAAGTGGTTCCTGTGGGGAGCAGTGTGGCAGTCAAAGAGGTGCCTTTGAATACTGTGCATTATATTCCTTGTAGGGAACCTACATTCTTACTGTGCATCAGGACTAGGTTTTTGTTTCACATTTGCCTTCTGGTGGTTTCAGTATTTAACTTTTGCTGGCAGCAGAGTTGCTTCCAGATCACAAGTTGCCTGTTGTACAGCATTTATACAATCTGGTAATTCTGATAGGAAAACACATGAAACTGATTTTGACCACTTCCTCTGATCTGAGCTTCATGATTTGTAAATATTGCATTGGTAATCCTTAATGAACTGAACTCTTAAGTATGAAAGGAGTATCCTCAGTCATGTATCTAATCTGTTGAAATTAAGACAAAATAAAATTTGATGCTATGCAGTTTCTCTTTAGGATATAAACTACATGTGTTTATATATATATATATATATATATATATATATATATATATATATATGTATATATATATACACATTATTGTCCTTTTTGCATAAGCTGAATCATTATTGAAGAGCTATCCCAGCTGAAAATTTCTGTAGAGTTATTTTAAAAAATTACAACCAAATTAAAAATTCTTGTCCCACTTTTGAAAATAATTCAGTTGTTAGTAGACAACTAAGTTAGTAGACAACTAGTTAGGAGAACTAAACAGATCACTCTTCAAAAGAGAAAATAAGGAAACTCTAATGTTGTGAGGCTGTTGCTGCTGCCTTCTGCTGGCCCTGTTTGACAGTGGACGTACAGCAAGTATAAACTCTACCAGAGCTAAAATGAGGAAAGGTGGCTTTTAGTATGTTCTCGCTGTTCTCTGAACCTTATCATTACAAAGGTAAGAGATATTAATAGCCCAAGGCATATATGATCATCTCTTTACCAGTTCCTGTATTTTCATTTTTTTAATTTGTTCTTCAGTGTTCTGGATTTACTATTTACACTATTGTAAAATATTCATATTTTCACATTGTTGAATGAAATCTTATCTATTTGGTAGTTTGAATTATAGTGGTAGTTTACAGTAGCAAGCTGTTTTTTCTTTACCTGGTTTTACTCAAAGTTGTTAGAACTTTCTTGAACTTCTATGGGAAAAAAAGCAGGAATTTTTAATTTTTGAGTTTACTCATAAATTTTGCCATAAAAAGAGCACAATCTTATTTGCAATTTCTGATGTAGCTGTTGGGAAATGAGCTGCTCTACAACAGCTTCCTATCATGGATGCTCTGATCACAGAGAACTGTGGTTTAAATTAATGTAAGTTATAGAAAAGTGGTGTAACTATGATCATAGGGGATATGTTTTGCAGAATAAGCTTGTGATATAATTGTATGTTAGTGTGAGAAACCAGTCTTTTGGAGAAAAAACAAATCTAATAATCTTTGTTTGGTGTTTAGGACCCAGTGGGAACTGGGATTTCCTATGTTATATTTCACAATTTTGAATTTCTACAAGACAAACAGTATAAAATATTGTCAGCATTGTCTAGGTAGTCTAAATTAAAAAAGAAAATCAGCTATAGTAGTTATCCGTATGGGTTATCACATTTTGCAAGCTGTAACTCCAAATGGCAGGTTTGCTAAATTTTTTCCAAGTGTTGCCTCTTTGCCACCTTTCTGCTACTCACACATTTTTTTAAAATTAAAGTGAGGAGCTGACTTTTTTCTGTTTACTGCATTTGCTTTAATTGTTTTAATCTAAATTCTTCAGTAGAAAAATAGGTATTTTTGTTATTTTTATTAAGGAAAGTATCTCTTAACCAAAAGACTTTCTTCCTTAAGAGGAAAATACCTCTGGTCAAATTTTAACTTCTTAAGGTGTTTTTACTTCTTAAGGTGTTTCTGCTGCTTCTTGAGATGTTTCTACTGCCACAAGCATGATGGATTTAACATTAAAATGTTGAAAATTAGTTTTAATGGTTTTCAGACTAGTGAATCCCTGAGTTAGTGTGCATCTGGGAGGAGATAAGGGGTTAAATTCCGAATGTATTTGTCAAGGCAATTAGTTCAATGATCCAACAAGACCACCTTTTAGCCACAAAACATTTTGGTAAAGACATTATTTTGAGCTTCTTTATACTGAATTTCAATAGACCCTCCTATATGCTTTATGTAAGCCCTTTGGCATTTGTTTAGCTTGAATAGTCATGAATAAAAGAGCTTAGAGTTGGCTTTAAAGTGCAGCTTCTGAATTAGGAAAAAGACGATTCAGATTGCCTTATGTACCCTGTTTCCTTGTCCTTCTTCTTGGGGCTAAACATTTGTGTCTGAGCAAAACTATCTTGATGTCTTCAAGTTTTAGAGGGGAAGCTATTCAATGCACAGTTCACTGGCTATTTGTATAAGTTGATGATATATTAAAGTAAATATCTCTGTCTCTTGGGTAGATCTAAATATGTCCTTTGAGGGCTTACACCGAAGTTCATGTTGGTATTAGACTTCTCTCTTGAGAGAGATACGTGTATGGATGTAAACGCCTGTTTACTTATATATTTATGTGAGCCTATATTTATTTATCTAAGCATGTACTTGGCTTTTAGGATCTAGGCTTACCAGGTCTTTGTGAAAGGAGATTTTTTTCTCAACCCATTCAGTATTGTTCACAGCATTAACACATCAGTGAACAAATTGCCCTCTTGCATATGCTAATCCTGCACTTAAAAGAACTCATTGTAACACATTTTAATGCTTTAGCTGGAACTGAGATGGAGATGGGAATCGGGAATCACAGGCATATCAAATTGTCATGTGACTAAAAAATGTCTAAAATGCTCTTTGGGTCAACAGTTTGTACTTAGCATAACTTAGCATGAATGAAAGCAGTCTATGTAGTTTGAGGAAAAGATTAGTCTTTGCTTTTGTCTTTTGTGTGCCTGTGTTGGCCTCAGTTTTTCAGATCAAGTCTGATTAAGCAACACTTTAGCCTTAATTTCACACTAGTAGTGAATGTTATGCTGGAAGTAAAAATATTTGATCTTTGTTTGCAATCCATTTGTTGAAGGAATCAAACTGGAGTTAACTCCAGCTAACAATTGATTACTGCATAACCGTATTCAGCGCATAGTTGTTATTTCAGGCATTAAAGGCAAGCTGCTGTTTATCTGTCCATACCTGCAGGTGTAGGTATCAAAGCCTCATCTATTTATGATGTTCTAAAAGTGACTGATCTTGTGTAGTAAATCTCTTTTATTAGATGTAATCTGAACATTAAAAATATAATAAAATTGTTGTTACTTGCTCATGAATAAACCGCAAGCCTTCTTCTTCTCCTAAACAATAAATTCAGTTGAATTAATTAGTTAAATAGATGGTGACTGACAAGTGAACTAAACTTTTGATAAGTTGAACAATGACAAGCCAAGCTTCTTAGAATGTGTGGAGCTGTATATGTTTGCCTGGAGGACTCTGTTTTGAATTAAATTGAATTAAAAGACTTAAGTGGGTACTATGTTTCTAAAACTTCTATCACATCAATTTGAATTTTTAGGAATATAAGGAGGAATCCTAAAAGGAATCGTTGATTGACCTTGTTTTTTGTCTTTACAGAGTAATTCTCTGTTGGTCCCTGACAGTCTACGAAGCACAGATAAACGCAGGAATGGCCCTGAATATGCCAATGACATCAAAAAGAGAAAGGTGGATGATAAGGATTCCAGCCACTATGTAAGCAAATCTGTGTCAAGGAAATGATTAATTTACTTGCACATACTGTGCTTGTATGAGGAGAAAAAGAGCTGTGAAGACCAAGGCAACTTTCCTATAGATTAAATAGTACATGAATATATGTGCCAGAGAGGCACAGATTCAAATCTTGGGAAGAGTAGTGACTCAGTAGTTTAGGATATTGTGAAGTAATAGTCCTCAATAGGAGTAGCTGTTTGGGATTCACTATGCTCTGGGGCATTTTTCAGAGTTTGAGTGACATTCTTTCTGGACTCCACTAGAAACTTCAGGTTTGTAAGAAATGGAGAATTTTGTTATTGAGAGGAGTTGGTAAATTTTAATGATAAGTAGTTATTACCATGCTGAGTTATAATTACCATTACAAATTGCATGTGCTGTCAAGTTATACCAACTTACTGAATTTTACTTCTGGCTGATAAGGCAATTTCAGCAGAAAGCAAATGGAAATGTTGAAAGTTCAGAGTTTTGTGTTCTGCATTTTTAACTAGCTTGCTTGTTGCTTGGTTTTAAAGAGACACTTCAGTGCAACAATGTGAGTGAACATCAGAAGGTTCACATAGGCTTTTGACTTGAAGTCTAAATTCTCAGCCAAAACACAGAATGGTACTTAAACAGGCCTAAGAAACTAGGACTGGTGTGAGAGAGTACTGAAATGCAAAATTCAAATCTATTAGAACATACTTCACTTTGATACAGCAATAATGTGGCAAATTGTCTGGTTTATGTGATTCAGATCACTAATTAGTTCTTGGTTACTGAAACCCAAGAGAAAATTAGGTGCCATTTTATTTTCTCAGTATTTGGTAGGGCAATTTTAATTTCTCTCCACTTGGATAATGTCTTTGAGCAGCTATTAGATATTTTAGTGCTGCTAATGGCTTTACAAGTTGTATTTCCTTTCTAATAACAATGTTTTGATTACAGAAGGGTTTGGCAAACTTCCCCATCTTACTCCCTCAACTTTAAGGGTTTGATACTCTATTGGCATTTTTCATTTTTAATATTTGGAGACTAAGCATTCTTAAGCTATGCTTGATATAAAAAAGCTTAACTTACTTGTTTTTCTTGTGTTTCTACCATAAAGATATGTGAAGGGTGCTATTGCACAGTAGAAGCAGTTTTTAATCCACATTTTAAATGTTTCTGCCCTCTGTTCGTTTGAAATGGATTTTTACAGCTAAAGGCAGCATCAAGTTAAAAAATATCCAAGGATATTGGAAAGTTCCAGATTTATTCTAATCTTGAAGATACGTGTTTTTTGAAGGTCCACCAATTAAGCAAATACAGATCTGCTGATTTTGAGCTCATTTTAGATTAATCTCTTGTAGTGACAAGGAAATACTGCTTTTGTCAAAAGGGACATAAATGAGTTATAGGACCTGTAGCTTTTGGATCCCTAATATCCCTCATATGTTATTTCTTGGAGCAAGATTCAGCTGTTAACAGAAGGGAAGTGTTGAAACTACTTGTTGATTAGGGAGCATTTTTCAGTTCAGTTTTTGTGGGTGTTTCTTTTGGTTGGTTGGTTGGTTTTGGGTGGCTTGGTTTTGTTTTTTTAAAGCATTGTGGCCTGAAGTGAGAGAAAGTATTTAGTTTTATGTGTGAAAGCTCAGACACTTTGAAAGCAAGAGATGGAGGACAGTTGAGCAATCTTGTATGTCTGGTTTGTTTGGGTAGAAGCTTTTTAACTAAAAGTACTTTTATTGGAAATGTCAAACTTCTTCCCACAAAAATTTGAAGTTTTGACATTCGCTTCATTTCTTTGTTTGATTTTGAGTCAAGACTTGCCTTCTGACTGAAACACTCTAGGGTGCTGTGGAAATCACTAGATCTCGGTATCTGAATGTGTCTACTGGGGCATCCTGGCCTCTGTTGGAGAGAGGGACCAGGAAGCACTACAGTAACAGCAATCATTAGTAGACCAGCTCAGGTGAATATCAGTCTAAGTGAAACAGTCAAAATGCAGTTTGACAAGCTGCAGTAGAACATATCTGTTTAGGAACATCCAAGTATTTTGCTTTTCTTGGGCAGAAATGTTGAAATTCCTTTGAATTTCTGAAGTTTTTTCTTCCCAGAACATTTGATTTCAAAACTTGCCTTTCTGAAAAAAGGGGGAAAATGGTACTATCACTTTAAGGAAGATGATTCATCAAACATGGCAAAAAGCTCTATTTTCCTGAGATCTGGGGTTTTTTTTGTGTTTTTCCAGGCATGCACAAACAGTACTTTCTCTAAATTAACACAAGTTTAGAGTATGAACAGAGTACCTTTCTCTTTTAGGAGGAGTAATAACACTCTTTATGGTGGTATTAAAGGAGGGGTTTTGGACCATCTTGCTGACTGATGATGAGATCCCCATTCTTCAACTAGTTCTACCTTACTTGGGTTTTACTATTATAGCAGAAATAAGGTGTTGTGTTTCTTTTTTAATTATTGTCCCTACTGCTAATAACTTAATGAAAGGCTGTTTGTTTTTTGTTTAGGAAAAACAAAAAATGTCTGAGTAGATACATAATGTTTCTGTCTGGACTCTTATTGTACTAATTGAAATGAACACTATATTTATTTATTTTTAATAGGACAGTGATGGGGACAAGAGTGACGATAACTTGGTTGTAGATGTATCCAATGAGGTAACTTTTTTCATTTTTGTAGTTTTGATGTTTGCCCAAAGCTGAAAGGAAAAGTACATTTAGTTGTTAAAAGAAAAATAATCCTCTGTGGATATGTTGAAATATTCACAACTTCTCCTTTTTATTAGTACTATGTCTTCCTCTGAGATTTATCTGGTTGCCTTCTCAGTTTTTTCTTCTGCTGCTTTGTCCAGGTCTATTCTCTCTGCAGTTAACAATCTGACACTTCACAGCTGCCCTGTAGTGTAGAGGGTTGTGGTGAGCTGCATGTGGAAGGCTGAGGTTTTCAAACTCCTGTCTTTGAATGAAAAAGGAAGACATTATCTAATGTTGTATTTCATAGTAGGGTTGTTATTTAAAAGATTACCTTAAAAATTGCTTGTATTTTAATCTCCTATGTTAAAGACATTTTCCAGAAATGCCATTTTTCTAGAATGAAGTTATTTTACAAGATTATAGACGCTTTTTTTTAATCTAGGGCTGAGATTTGGTAATGGCATCAAGGTAAAGGGCTGGGTGCTCCCTTTTCTTCATCTTTTATTTCATATAACACACAGATTTAGGAAGCCTGAATATGGTAGTGAGGTTCTTCAGGTCTATGAAACTGAGAGAAGCTGGTAGGGAGAGAAGTGCCCTCAGTAGCCCAAGGTGCCCAAACAATGTCAGCCAAGTAGAAAAAGGGGTGTCCAACTAGTGATTTTAGTAATCCTTTCAGAAGGTTGGCTTACAATGAAACTGCTTAATAATCAGTCAGTAGACTTATTGCCCTTTTGTGAGGTGTGATTTCTCCCTGGTGCTATTCTTATGAGCCAGAGGAGCGTGGAGAACCTGCAGAGCTCTGATAGCATTGTAACTCATGGGGCTGGCTATTTCAAGTTTAAGTAAATGCAGAGAGTGCCTCTGGAACAGAGAAAAATAATCACCTGAGAGGTGATTTCAGATTTTCTGTTGATGTAAGTGGCAAGGCAATTACAGATGGTGTTTAGCAAAAATGTGGCAGCTATTATGGCATATAAAGATCCTTGTATGAGCCATTCCACTTAAGAGCTGGACTCAATGATCCTTGTGGGTCTCTTCCAACTCAAAATACTCTGTGAAAATCTGTGAAGGCATGAGTCTGCCTCTTCTTCTGAAGGTAGAGATAAGCAAGGTCTTTATCACCTCTAAGAGATTTTTGAAATGTTTATTGCAACTAGCAGAGCATGGAGAACTACATGATAAAACCTGTGTCAAGTTACTGCAGTTCATGTTGGTCTTCCTTACTCTTACCACATTTGCTGCACTTGCTTTAGTTTGTTCATAGGTACGCTTTGCAAGCTCTGTGCTTGAAAACAATTTATGATTACATGTAGCATACAATAAAAACAGATTGCTTATAATATGACTTCATGTACTTCTCTAGGTTGATGAAGGGATTTCAGTTTTTTTTCTACAAAGATAACAAAACGTCTTGTCATTTGCACTTACTGTTTAAATTCTTCTAGTTTGGTGGAGTTTTTTTGTTTTTTTTTCTCCCATAGACTCTTTAGTGGTGTTTGTGTACCAGTTTATGACACAGTACTGTGCTGTTCTTCCCTTCCCATTGTTTCTAGGATCCTTCTTCCCCAAGGGCAAGTCCCACTCATTCACCACGTGAAAACGGTATCGATAAAGCCCGCCTACTGAAGAAGGATGCCTCCAGCAGCCCAGCATCTACAGCTTCTTCAGGAAGTTCCACTTCCCTCAAATCCAAGGAAATGGGTCTGGTAGGTAGCAGTCAGTGGTACAGCTAGTCTTTCTTGTAAAATCTGACTCTCCACTTTTCTGCAACTACTTGTGGCACAAATTACCCCTCATTAAACATTTAAGGCTGCAATTGCCTTCTGTTTTTCCCGATCTTTAAAGTATTATTGAGCTTTCTTCCTCAGCAGTGTTTTCTGCCTTGTTTTGATTTCTTCTATTTCCTACATTTCTGTCAAATGAGTTGCAAATTTATTGCAAGAAGCAAGAGTTGCTTAAGAATTGGTTTGGTGGTTTTTTTGAAAGCAATAACTTATGGTTTTACATGGCACGTAAAACCACCATGGCATGTAAAAATCACTAAGAATTCTTCAGGCTTTTTTGTTAAACTCTTCTAAATAGGCTGTTATTCCTTGGAGACTTTTTCTTGTAGTATCCCTAATAATTTGATCTGATTCTCTGTGTCATGTTTGTTTTTTTTTTTTTTATACTCTCAACTATGGTGGTATTTTGGTTTTTGCAGTTAGATTTTCTGTGTCAAATAATAATTGAGATATTAATGATTTCAAACTAAAGTGGTTTGGTAATGCATACTGTATTTTCCTGAAGAAAAAAATTAGCTCAGGCATTCCTTTTTATATCTCAGTAGAAGAGGGAAAATAACTTTCTACGTTTCTTATTTTAATTTTGGCAGCAATCAAAAAGGTCAACATTTCTCTCTCACGAGTTAATGTTGTCAGCATTGTGTGGATTTATGAAAATTGGCTGAGGGACTAGGTAGTAGGTGCCCAGCATCCCAGCTGCTGTTGTGATAAATTGTATAATATGGCTTGGATTAAAAATAATACTCATTTAATTTGTTTAATGATACCAGCATGAAAAAGCCAGCACGCCTGTTCTGAAATCCAGCACACCAACTCCTCGAGGTGATGTGCCAACCCCAGGCACTAGTGCAACTCCAGGACTCCGTCCAGGCCTTGGCAAACCTCCAACAATGGACCCTCTGGTTAACCAAGCTGGTAAATGCATTACCTCATGGTTTTTTATGGTTCCAGAATTAATCTTTTTTTTACACATGTGACTGCTAACTAAATATATTGCTTTGTTCTTGATATCAAGAGAGGGCTTGATGAGAAGCAGATGTTTGGATTATCAGGAGTTTGAATATCTTTCTGTCTCTTAGTCTTCTTTGTTTACTTTTGTCTTTATCTTTTTTTGCAAATAATCCAGAGACTGAATGTAATATAAAAAGACTTCTCAGAAGTTTCTGGTACTTATTCTGCATGCAATCTCTTCTACAGTCTTTGTCTGAATCTACTAATATTTGCTGCAGTGCACAGCTTGACAAATGCCGGGGGAAGTTTACTTTTGTTATTCAGGCTGGTACACACAGTTGCTTCAGACATGAGCTGTGTAAACCATGTCTGTCAGCTTTACTGCTTAATTTGGCAAAGAAGAGATTAATGTAAACAGGGGAATATTACAGAAATGGAAATAGGTAATGCTAGAAGAGATTGCTAGAAGTAATCAACAAGTTCAGACTTCAGTAGATCTTATTTACACTGAAAAGAGCTGGTGGTACTGACAAATTATGGCAATGTTTCTTGACAGCATGTGAGGGAGGAAGGTAAAGTATTTTAGGGGAGAAAAAAAAGGAGCTTCTTTCCTGTATGCAGGAATACATAAATAAACCCACTTAATTTCATGATTCTGTAGCTGCAGGTTTGCGGACACCATTGGCAGTACCAGGACCATACCCTGCTCCATTTGGAATGGTACCTCACGCTGGCATGAATGGAGAGTTAACCAGTCCAGGGGCAGCCTATGCCAGTCTGCACAATATGTCACCCCAGATGAGTGCTGCTGCTGCTGCAGCTGCCGTGGTTGCCTATGGAAGATCTCCTATGGTAGGCCATACGTTGCATGCAATCTCAGTCCTGTGAGTTGTGGTTCACTAAGAAAAGATGCATGCTTCATTTAGCACTGCAGAATTCCCAACTCATAACAGTGCCAGAGGCTTGACAGCTTCACTGCATGCTTCACTTTGCTGTGTGGCTGAAGAAACAAATTTGCACCTTGAAAACAAAGAATTTCAGTGTATTAATGTATGTTTTCTTTGTCCTTCACCTTCATCAGGGCTTTAACTGATGAATAAAGACCGAAAAATTATTTTGTGCTGCTGTAAATGGAAAAGGAGTTTTGGTACACACAAAGTATTTCACTGTAGCTGGGAACATCTGCTTTTTGGTTGCTGAACCACATTTGTATTCCATATAGACATAACACATTAATCTTGAAGCATGTAAAAGTTTTTTTTATCTGGGTCTCTGTACCTGTTTTTTGGGTTTTTTTGTGGAAATCAACCTGAGAAATTGGTCAGTACCTATTTTGGAGCTCTGAGATCAGGTGTGTTTAGAATAGTTGCAGTTGTGGGTGTAGTAAGTAAATGGAACCTGGTAGCTAGTTATGGTGGCTGTCACACAGAATAACCTAGGGTCCTGACTCTGTAAACATGAGCTTTGTCTATGCAGAAAGTTGCCTAAACTTACCTACTTGTAAATTTGCAAAGTTGGATTTATGCTTGTCAACTTCTCATTACTGTTTCTATGACCATTTTTTTCAAACTGGTAAACAGGGCTTTTGTGTGAAAATGTACAAATTCTAAATAGTTTACACCCTCATTTTAAAGCAATAACAATGTTTATTTGAGTATAATGTTCAGAAGAAAAACTAAGTCTTTTTGGTCAACTTTTTCTGCTTGGATTATTTGATAAACATAGTCAAGATATAAAAATTCAGTGAAATTGCAGTATATAAAGAGAATGTTGTTTTTTTTTAAGCTGTGGATGAGCTTGTTTGCACCCCACAATGTGTCTGAGAGATCTCTCAGCTGCTGTGCCCACACAGAATGCTGTGGAGGCATTGAGATTGTAGCTGGGGCCCAGAGCTACTTTCCAGCACCACACTGTGCCAGCCTGAGTACGTGCTGGCTCTCTCAGGAGTGAAAAGCACTGGCATAGCTTGTTGCTGACATGGACTCTGATTCCAGGGCTAACACAGGACTCTCCCTGCTAACCCGGACTGCTGGGTAACGCTCAGTGTGTGAATGCATGATAAATTATTTTCTGCTTTCGTATGAGTGCTTCTATCAAAAGAATGCTCAGGGAAAAGGTCAGGGTTTTGCCCCCCAGTTGAGGGTCATGCAGTTATCTGATACTGTGGGTAAAAGCCACCTTTTGGTTAAATGCATAGTATCTTGGGAGTGGAGAAAAGAGGCTTGCTGAGAAATGGATGAGAAATTCCAAGTGTAAGATTAATTCACTTTTTGTTGTCAGGTTGGGTTTGATCCTCCTCCTCACATGAGAGTACCTGGAATCCCTCCAAATCTAGCAGGGATTCCTGGGGGAAAACCGTAAGTAACTTTTAACATTTTGGTAACTTCTGCAATATTTAGAGGGAATGTTATATTTGTCAGTGAACAGGGTTTTCAAAGGGGATGGTGTCTGGTTGTTTTTAAGAGGATGTTTTAGACTTCTCTAGGTAAAACCTGCAGCATAAAAGTTCTCAAATGGTAGTTGTCATACCCCAAAACAGGTATGTATATACTTATTTATACCCAAAACAGGTATGTATATACTTATTTCCAAGTTGTTGAAGGTATATGTTAAGTTTTTTTTAATTTCATTCTTTCTGGGGGAAGTTAAGGGGATGACAAACTAAATGGTAAATAGTGGTAAAATGTGTTAGATAAAAATATGTTGAAACTAAAATTTGCACTACATCAGGATAAATGTGTATTGCAAACTTGCAGACTCCTTGTCTGGCACTTGTTTTATCAGGCATGGGAGTCTGCAACTGATGACAGGAGGTATCTGGAGCAGTTACTTTAGCAACAGATTACACACACTTTGCATAATGGAGCAAGCTATTTAGAACTTTTGTGTGAGTGCAGCTGGAGAGCAAAAGGATGATGAAGCAGTTGTGGAGCAGGTGGTGCATAGATGTAGAAGAGGTTCCACAATAAGAATTTTTATTTAAAAGTTTTGGTTATTGGTGAAGCAGTTATTAAATTAAATGGTTCTGTGATGCTGTGACTTATTAGTGTCTCAATAAAATAAGTTCAGCAGCATACATGAAATGTTTCAGTAATTTGGCTTTGCTAGACCATTGGCCCTGAACTTAACCAGTGCAGTAGACTCATGAGCATGTATGACCTCTGAAAATACACAATTAATGTTTACATATTTCTGAACAAGTAGTCTATGTAGGTACTAAAAGAGCAAATTTGACTCAGCTGTTTTTCTGGAGAGAATGAGGCAGAGAGAACTCCTAACAGTTTTTTCAGCACTCTTTTAGAACCTGTTCTTTGTTCACACTTGGCAGTCAGTCCTGACTTCTCATTCAACAGGAGCTTGCAATTAGAGTAGTTTTTCTCTACCTAGCTACTTACATAATTTTGAAACTTATTTAACACATTGGACTTTCTGTGCAGGATGTTCATGTTTCATAATGTCTATTTACCAATCTATATTTAATTTTTCCTTTTGCAGTTTCAGGAAACATTTAGAAACTATTACTTTTAGGATGCTAAGTTGTCAGACAGGCTGCGGTAAAAATTATATACTCACGCATTTCTGTTTGCTTTGATTTTGGACTAGTGATACCTTCTAATGTCAGTCTTGCAAACATCCTTGACAGAATACCAGATAACAGGCCAAAACAAAAGTATGTTTTCTTCTGATTTTTTCCTATAACAATAGGGAAGCAGCAGACTTAGTTTGGAAAGCCATCCTGAATGTGTTTTTGTGGTTATCCACCATGCTTCTGGGAACAGGCTTAGCTATCTGTTGACAGTGTGAGAAACCTGTTAAATCTTGGTTGTACTTAGAGTTGGTGGTGTGTTGACAAGATTAGTGAAGTGAGGGCTCAATGAGTTGGTGTTGTGTATCAAATGTGGTGTATTTAAATTTAATGCAGTAAGGATCAGGCTTTGTATTTAAAACTCAGACATAGTCTTGCTGACTGTCATACAATTTGGCATACTTAAATGCTTTTGAAAATCACATAATTGAGTGGCTCTATGTTTTTACTTCTAAACAAGTGTGTTCATAAGCTTTCAATAACATATTTCATTGCCTTGCAATATTTTATATTGTAATCTAGTGAAACCTATTTTTGTTCAGAAATTTTGTTCACAGAAGTTTTCTGTGGCTGAGTTCTACTTGTTACACTGTTCAAGGACAGCATGTTAAAAACATTAATGTTTTTACCACTTTATTCACACTGCTTCATATATTGCCTACTTTGATACATACTCCCTAGTCACCACTTCATTTAATATGTTCTGCAATGTTTCTAGTTAAGCCTTTATCATTACTGTAATTCTTCATAGAAAAAGACAAAAAGGTTCCCATGGGACAAAATACATTTGATATACTGTGTGCTTTGTGTACATGTAAGGGAGTGAACATTGCACTTCCATTTCAAAACACTATGTATACTGCTCTACTTTGTATGCTGGTAATTTAGCTGAATTAATCAGGAGTGGGGGGAAACTGTGGGGGTTGCTTGGGTTTTTTTAATGTTTTTACCACTTTATTCACACTGCTTCATATATTGCCTACTTTGATACATACTCCCTAGTCACAACTTCATTTAATGTGTTCTGCAATGTTTGGGGGTTTTTGTGGTCATGTTACTTGTACATTTCTTCTAAAATTACTTCTTTGCTTATCTTAGTGAAGCAAGTCTAAAATTTCTATAAACTTGTGGAATTGTCTTTCCATTGACAGCTATAAAACAATCTCATGTTCTAGTCTTGATTGCCTAGATGCTGTCTGCTACCTGCAGCATTTGCAAGTATCTCACCTACTTCAGGTTTTTCTCCTGTAGTTTCTGTAGAGAGCAGATATAATCATGCAAACTGGTGGAGTATGCTTTGTTTATTTTCAAAGTCAGCCTTTTTCTTGATTGCCAATATGCTGACACATTGGATTTTTTTTATTAGATATGAAGTTATAGTGAGTCTTGTTGCAAGTGCTACAGAGAATTTTTGAATTGAACTATTGAATCCCCACTCATGTGTATGCTTTAGGCTGCACATTTTTTATCAATGGTGATGATTATACTGTTTTTTCACCCAAGAGAAAATTGTGTTCCCTTCTTTCTAAAGGACAGACACTTCTGATAGCACCCAGGTTTTTTTAAGTCTTGTATATTCTGAGGTCTGTTAATGACCTTCTTGTTAGAAAAATGTGTAGCCTGTTAAAAACCCACTTGGACATGAACGTGTGGTGTCCAAGTCCTGAATGCTTTTGTTTTGATGCTTTTAAATTTGCCCTGGACTGTAAGTTTTTTTTGTTTTGTTTTTTTTTTTTTTTTTTGCTTTGCATAGTCTTTCTAACAAATACTAGGCTTTTAGTATTCTATAGCTGCTGAAATAACATTCTTATGGATTTCTGGTCTATGTGAACCATGCCTTCTAATAGCTGGATTTTGGACTAAATACAGAGTTTCAAGATTCGTGGTCAGATTTATGTCCACAGTACTGCTTCCTTGGTGTATAAAATTCTGAATTAATGTTAGTATTGAGAACAAATGTATTTCTCAGCATGTTTTCCCGGGCAGTGAAAGCAGCTGAAAATATATGTTTCTAATTTTAGTAGCAAAGGAAAACTTTACATGGTAAATGTTAAATCTTCCTCCTTCTACTTATAAGTTGACTTTTCACTGTGTTTGTGGAGAGGTATACTATACTCTTTTGGAATTGCATGATTTCAGTTCTGTTCTGTTCTTCAGATCTTCATACTTTTACAGTGAATGTACCATGACGGATATTGTAAAGGACGGCTAATTTTACTGTATTATAGGAGATTAAGGGCTGTGTGCATCCCTGCCATTTATCTCTAAATAGAATCATTTGGTGACGTTTGAAGATGAAAATTCAGTCATTTCTGTACAAACATGTCTATCCTTGTTTCTTGGCATTTTGTTCTATATGATGAAACAACACACTCAGATATTCATGTTTTTTTGTAATAACTACAATTAAAAATGAGCTGGAGTACAAAGAAAAGCTGAAAGGAAAATGCAGTTGTGAATGGAAGGAACTTTTTGCCTTTGTGTTTTGCTGTGGGGGGTACTGTTCTGCTAGTAAAAGAAGTCTGCTTGAATTGAACGGATGAAGTGGAAGTTTTTGAGGGTTTTTTTAAAGACCTTACTTTAGTAGGCAGGAATTGTGTGCATTTGTACATCAATCTGAATACTTAGAGTAGCCGGCAGGTGGTTTAGTTAATTTCCTATATTCTTGGGTAGTGAATTAATTATCCTGAACTCTCCTCAGTATGTCAGATGATACTTACTTGCTGTATACTTATTTGGAAATTTGAAAGTTAAGCTGAGAAACTGGTTTGTATTAGTATCACTTAACCATGTTGCTGTGCATAGGAATTCTGAGGGTTCTCAGTACTGCTTTGCCACACGTGAGAGAAGTCCCTGGATGCAGTAATTCAGAAGACTATTTCCATTATTCAGAAATAATATAAGTATACTATTTCTCAGAACTCTTCGAAGCAAAAGGCACAGATGTTTGTCCTATAATTGTTCTTGTCGTAATATTCTGTTAATATGTATTAGTTGATATGTACTTAGTTTATTTTTATATTGCATATTTTAATTGCATTTTTAGAACATAATTTTCTTTGTTTGTTGTTAGCCCAGCACAAGGAAGGACTCTCCTTTGACCAAAGAGGGATAATCATGGAATAAATGATAGGATAGCCATCTTTCATACAGACAGAATGCTCTGAGTGAGACAGAAAACTGTGCTAGTCTTGAGACTAAACAGCAGTTTCTGGCTTACATGGTCAGTTCTAAAAGAAATTGGGTGGTTGAGTCATGCCCGTTAAGTCCTGAGATTTAGGGAACTCAAGAATTTGCCAGATTTTGCTAGTTGCTGACTCCTATGAGGTTAGATAATGAAAATTCTTGTAATTTTTGGGAATTGAGGCCTGTGAATATGTCTCGCACACTAAAAATTGAATCTTCGGTAGGTGTGGACCTGTAAGTACAGTCCTCCCCAGAAGTAGCAGGATCTCTTTCATGATGAAGAGGAAGCCAAAGACTGCAGTGTTTGAGCTGCAAATAATCATTTGCACTCCTGCTGTCTCCAGTCCTGTGTTCTTCTGGAGACAGACACTTTTCCTTGTCCAGGAGTGTCTGGAGTGTCAGTCTGGCAAACCATGCAAGCCTTTTCAAGGTTAAAAGGTATTGTGTAACAAAAGTTATACCATAATACCTAGCAGAGATGAGTCACTAGACTACCATACCATAAGTATGCTGGCAGTGGTGATGTCAGCATTACATGCGACGTATTTCAAAGCAAACAGGAACATTTACTGTTTTTTGTGCTTGTCTTGGCAGAGGAATTTGGCAAAGTGTAGCCATTTCTTTCTACAGTGGATTGCAGATAAGTTGCACAGTAGAAAAAGCTGTCTTGGCTTGTAAGGAATGGTCTGGTTGTTAGGCCATCAAACTAAGCAAATGCTAAAAAAGAGGGACTGCTTCTATGATTAGTATAGCCCCTCTTTAAAAATAGACATAGTGGTAAAATTCTACATGATTAAAAAATACAGTAGGTAGGCCTCTGATGTTTCAAAGCATAAGAATCACTACAGTTCTACAGTAAACAGGAAGTACTTGAAAAATGTTTCTATTGTCTTCCTCACACACCATCTCAGCAAGAACTGAGGAGCTCTGTGTGTGCACCTAAGCATTTCAAAACACTATTTAGGTATTTTGAATTGAACAGAACATTTAAGCTGTAACCTTCAAATTAAAAAAAAAAAAAAAAGTCATGGACAAGTAGATTATTAATCTTGGACATGCTGGAAAAAATTGCCTAATACGTGCTTAATTGTTTTGCTTCAGTCCATGATAAAAGCAAGGGTGGGCTAAAACTTCAAAGTTATATGGTTCTGTGTACTCTTACTGCTAATAAATACTCTGCAACTGACTTTGATCTGGAGCCCAGGATAGGGTAAAGCTTTTCAGTGTTTTAATGCTGTGACTCTTTTGTTGGATTCTGTAGATGAACCTGCACAGTTCAGCCTCAAGCAGCCTTGTTGCCACTCCTGTTCTGCTTTCTCTCCTGTCCCGTGTCTGATCTGTTTAGTGAATACCTACTTTGGGATTCAAAGGAGGGATTTGTAGGACCTATTGTAGGACCTACCTGCAATCTTGTCTCTCTTCTTCTTTGCAGAAAGGAATGGGTCTCCAGTTAAGCCTTTATAATTACTGTAATTCTTCATAGAAAAAGACAAAAAGGTTCCTATGGGACAAAATGCATTCGATATACTGTACGCTTTGTGTACATGTAAGGGAGTGAACATTGCACTTCCTGTCTTACCTTACATTTCCCATTCCTGTCATTTCTGTGCCAAAAAAAGATGTCATCTTTTGCACTTGCCCGTTCTCTATTTCTGTGTACTCTCTTAGTAAGCTTTCTGCTTATATGCCCAACCATGAAACATGAATGAGTACAGGAATTGCATACATATGTACTACTCATTTCTCCTCTGTTAAAGAGCAGTTACTGTTAACCATTCTTTGCCCTTCACTTAAGAAAAGACTGGGATATTGCATAGATTGACTGTTTCCAGTCTTAGTTTCTGTATGAAAGAGCTATCGAGTTCCTTCATCTCTCCTCATGGTTTTTCAAAGGAATATCTTATGCCCAGGAGCAGAGCAGATTCAGTTGCTTTGTGATGTCTGTTCGAGAACCAGGCCTCTTCCTTGATCCTTCATTTCAAACTATGTGATACTTGGGAACATGTAATAAAATACCTTGAAAATACTAGCTTATTATTCAAGAGAGAATATTTAATAGAAATATCTATTGTTGGGTTCTTGGAAGATGGATGGAGTATTAATAGTTGAATTACAGTGATTGAAGATTTCCGAGGAAGAAAGAAGATTTGGAAAATAAAAGGAAGTTCTAAACAAAAGAATATATTAGAAAAATAAATGTTTCAGTAGGGAGATGGCATCTTATTAGTGGAAAAACAAAAAAAAAAGTACTCATCTCTCAGTGTTTTTTATCCACTTCGGCCTCTTGAAGGATGTTGTTGATGTAACAACAGCATCAAAAGCATGCATTATAGATGCACTTACAATCAAAGTAACAGAAAAGGAACTAACTAGTACAGCAAAAGCCAGACTTTTACAGTAGCATTTTCATTAGTAGTTAAAATAAGCAAACAAAGAAACCCCCCCCTGCACGTGAAACCTTTATTACTTGGGATTTGTGTCCTTGCCCTTGAGCAGAGCTGACTTACGTTTCAGTGACCATGAAAAAATAATTTCATGTACTTTCCCTGAGGAGTGTTTTTATTCAGTGCTAGAATGTCACGTCCTCAACCCTCACAAACTGGAAATCATGCAATGACTACAAATAAAAGGTATTTCTGAAGTGCCAAAAGTATCTGGAAAACTGAGCCTTTCAGGTTTTTCAATGTACGTATTCAAGAAAACATAATTATGAGAAGATGATACCAGCTTTCTGATGAAATCTGTGTGCAACCACTCTGTGTTTCTATTTTCAGTGTTTCTATTTTCTAAAGCACTACTTACCAGCTGGAAAGAGGGGTATATGAGCACAGGCAGTGGTGATGTTACAAATGAGGTGCAGGAATCAAGCAAAACTTGGTCTTGTGGTACCACAAGGCAACAGGTGCAAGCCTCATGGAAGGATGAGTACTGCCTGGTACTACTGCCTGCTGCTGTAGTATTTGTGGTGATGAGACTTGCAACTGCTAGCTAGAAACCAGGGGCTGAAAGGTCTTTAGATTATTATCCAAGTGGCTGAGGGATAGCAACCATGACCTTGGTCTGTAGAGTTAAGGGTGGAATTTACCCTGTTTTCCCATTACACAAATATTTCAGCTGAGTCAAGCTGAAAATTTCTATTGTGAATCTTTGTCTCCATCTGAGGTTTCACCTGCCTGCATTACTTGGCACTGTAGCTCTGATTTTTGCGAGATGATTGGCAAAGAACTAAAATTAAAAATACTGTGTTTTTCTTGCATTGTAGTTCTGTAATGGCTGATTTTTAAAATTGTTTTGTCTTCTCTCTTTCCCTTCCCCAAAAGAGCCTACTCCTTTCACGTTACTGCAGATGGTCAGATGCAGCCAGTTCCTTTCCCTCCTGATGCCCTCATCGGTCCAGGAATCCCTCGCCATGCCCGTCAGATCAACACCCTGAACCACGGGGAAGTTGTGTGTGCAGTTACCATCAGCAACCCCACGAGACACGTGTACACGGGTGGGAAGGGGTGTGTCAAGGTTTGGGACATCAGTCAGCCTGGCAACAAGAGCCCTGTCTCTCAGCTGGACTGCCTGGTAGGTGAACAGGAATTTATGCACAAGGGTAGCTTCTCCTCAGAGACTCAAAAAAAAAGCGCACGCAAGGAGCAAAAACCTCATTTCTGTAAGATGGCAGCAGCTACATACTGGAATAATGTGACACAGTACCAAAGGTCACTTAAAGTTTTGCTATGATTTTTGTTCATGATCCACTAGTTATATATATATAGCATGGTTATTTTCACATGTGCAGGGTACAAAAAGGACTGGGTGCAATAGTATAGGTAGCTGAAAAGGTAACTCAAAAAAAGTAATGGCTCAATAAGAGATGCTTCTCACTAGAAGCAGCATCGAGGTCTGTGCAGTGTTAACTGAGAAGACAATGTTGTCAAGCACAGCAATATGTATTGTGAATGAAAATTCTAGCTTCAGTGTAGATCTAATTAAATGTGGTGGGGTTTTTTACCTTTTATCCTTTCTTTACTGCTATCATTTTGTAATTGCTGAGTAGTAATAGTGAAGTTGAATAGGTATTCTGTTCTGTGGCATGTATATCTGTCTGGATGAAGAGCCTTCATTTAAGTCGGGAAGCAGTAATGACTGATTAAGTCAACATTTTCACTTCCCTACTTCCTGCTCCTTTGCTGCAAATTAAAACAATATATCATAGTAGGAATTCTGTTAACTAATTCTTGCAGTGTTTTTTTCTGTCTTGAGTTACAGATCTTTATCATCAATTTTGTAAAAAAACTGTTGCCAGTCAAGCAAGGCTGTAATAAGGAAAGGTAGAAAGGTCTTCTGTCACTAACTCCCCCACAGTACCTCTCAAATTAACAATAACATCATGAAGGAGAGATCAATATGTACAATAAGAATAATGTTGAACAACAAAGGACCAACATAAATACAGGACCAATACAGGAATCCTTAATCTTTCAACTTTAATACTGTGAATGAAAAATAGTATTTGAAAGAAAAATTCAAAAACCTGAAGCGCATGAGACTAGAACGACATTTTCATATAGGGCTGTTAAATGCCAGATGAAAGGTCATTTGCTTTAATATTTCTATTGTTGGTACCTTCACTGATGGAGTACATTTGCAGAAAAGCAAGCTTACTTTGGCTCTATTTTTGCGTAATGAGATAGAAAACTTGCCATTTGTCACGTTTGAAAGAGAGTAGACTGTGGCAACAGGAGTCTGCAGTTTTAATTTCTGCAGCTGCAGTTTCTAATTAGTGATGAGAAGTAGGTGTTTCCAACCTTTTAAGATCTGCTGGCTCCTCTTCAGTGCTTTGGTAATGGAAAAAGTACCACACTGCTTGAAACTTTGATGCAGTCAGAATTATATTAGTGGTCATTACTGGCAGGCACATAACTGAGGTGATTTGTGTTGTACAGAACAGAGATAACTACATCCGCTCCTGTAAATTGCTGCCCGATGGATGCACCCTCATCGTTGGCGGGGAAGCCAGCACATTATCCATATGGGACCTGGCAGCTCCAACTCCTCGTATAAAAGCAGAGCTGACATCCTCAGCACCTGCCTGCTATGCTCTGGCTATCAGCCCTGACTCCAAGGTGTGCTTTTCCTGCTGCAGTGATGGGAACATTGCAGTGTGGGATCTGCATAACCAGACATTGGTCAGGTGAGTTGTTGTTTACAGAAAATTTTAATAGAAGTTACTCTTTGGACAGCTACATAAGTATTTATCTCCCTGAATAGAGTTTATAACAGCAAAGTAAATAGTGTCTCTTATTCAGGGGAGTGGTTTACACCCAAGTCAGGCAGAAACTAGTTTTGGTAGTTTCAGCCTAGTCTCGGAAGATATCTTTTAGGGTTTGTCCATAACCTGCTGTAGTCAATGTAAAAGCTCCTGCAGGTCTCTATTATTTGGGATTGGTCTGCAGGTTTCTACAAGCAGCGTTCTTGCTGGTTTGTTACTGGTATGGACTGAACATGCCTTCTAGGGAAGGTTTGAGGTTTGCTCTTTTCCTTTGTCTTAAGCCATGTTAAGTAGAAAAAGAGTATTTTCAATTCCTATTTAGCAAGGATAAGTAGTAAAATTAATCTTACGAAAGTGGTTGAAAGGGTGGATCCTCTCAGTTCTTTAGGAAAGCAGAGGGGCTTATTATAAGATAAATTTAGTTTAGGCTTATCAAAGTAGTGATGGCTTACAATATTTTGAGAAGAGTGAGTCTAATTTGGAAAGGCCATGATACCTTGAAAGCTCTGAACACAAAAACTAAAGAATATGCTTAGTCCGCTGTGTTTCAGTTAAACTTCCTGTATATCCATAATTAGCTGAAAATTACATACAGAGAGTCATGTTAATGTGCATGTAAATTTTACTTTCTGTTGAACTTTAGGTCAATGAATACAATTTTAGTTACATAAAGTTTTCACTTTATCATGTGCATGCTTAGTGCCTGTAACGTTGCACTGTGCAACATCTATACACATCTGTGAATGTCTTGCTTTTTAAATGTTTGCTGTATGTGTTCCCACCACTTGCACGCTGATCTTGCTGGTTGATAGCACATGGAATTTTGAGACCAGAGCTACTAAACAAAACATGCCGTGTGACCTTTCTGTGGCAGCTCTTGGTGATTCATACCCTTCCTTCACAAGCTAGTTGTCTTTTCCCCACCCGCCCTCCACCTTTCACACTGAGGCACAGGACTTTGCTAAAGCTAATTGCTGATGAAAAATGCAGGAGCTTCAGAATGCTTTTGCCAAAGGATTAAGAAAAAGTTGAGATGACCTTCTGGTTGCTGAAAGCTGAGATTTGCTAATGAGAAGGTTATAAAACTGCTCCATTTAGATTTTTTTAATCTCCTGCCACAGAGAATGCAACTTTGTGACTCAGCAATGCTTGTGTTTAACTATCTGAATCTCTATCTGGATCCCTTTCTATTAGTATATCTGCTTGTTATTTATCTTCTTGACTTGCAGCCAAAGAAAAATACAGAAGCTGTTTTCTGAAATTGGAGGTTTAATTGTCTGACTGCTTCAATTTTATCTGAGTTATCCTAAATGGTTTTTAACTGTAGTTACTGGACTTTAATATTCTTACAAGTGGGTATGGGCTTTTTGGGGGTTTTGTTGTTGTGTTTTCTTTTTTCAAAACCTGATAGGAAATATTTTACTTTATTCAGCTAGTTATGATGCAGATAATTTCTCTAGCACATGGAAAATGTTTTTTTTAATACTGGTATTTAATGCTCAGTGAGAGGCTGTTTCTTGCTCATCATCAGACACAGAACAGATAACACATGTACAGAGTCCAAAACTAACACCACAACAGTGTTTACCTTGAGCTCTGGCAGGAAATCATTATTCAATCTGGTTTGTTTTATCAGGCAATTCCAGGGCCACACAGATGGAGCCAGCTGTATTGACATTTCTAATGATGGTACCAAGCTCTGGACAGGGGGTTTGGATAACACTGTCAGATCCTGGGACTTGCGAGAAGGGAGACAGCTACAACAGCACGACTTCACATCACAGGTAACTGGATTTTCCTACAGCTTGTGGCAATACGTGGGGTGGGAAGGAAACCCATAGGATCAAAGGTAAGACTGAGCCCAGTAGAACTAGCAGATTGCTCCCTCGCTTCCTTTTTGGCTGCACTCAACTTCAATATTTTGAAGCTTTTTTATGTGCTTAGATTACAGAAGAAAATGATAGACTGACACTACTCTTTTCCTATTTTTCTAAGTTAATATGTAAAAACGGGTTATTTAGTTACTTGAATTCTGAACTGCAGTTTTGATATTGAACTATGTAAATTTAACCTTATCTCTCTCACTCTCTCTTCCCCACCCCCCTTTCCCACATAATTTTAACTGCAGAAAAAATTATCCCTAGGAAAATAATTAAAAGGTGTAAATATGATATAATTTTCAGATATTTTCCCTTGGTTATTGTCCTACTGGTGAATGGCTAGCTGTGGGAATGGAGAGCAGCAATGTCGAAGTGCTACATGTAAATAAACCAGACAAGTATCAACTGCACCTTCATGAGAGCTGTGTATTGTCACTCAAGTTTGCTTACTGTGGTAAGTTGCCCTGAACATAGAACTGGAGGTCAGGGCACTTAATTCATGTTTTGCTGATTAGTTATTTCATAGTCATTAGCTATTACATCTCAGTTTCTTAAGTAATGCATAAATAGCTCTGCTCTATGAATTCAAATGCACTTATCTACAAACAGCCATCTGTTTGTCTAGAGGCTGCTGTGAGGATTGATTCATGTGTAAAAAGCTATTTCTGTTGTGAAGTTTAGGGATTTCCTAGTATGTAACACACTGCAAACGTGCTGAGCATCCACACTGATTGTAACCGAAAGTACTGCGTTGATTTGTAGTAAGAGCTTTTATAAGGGCAGTTAGTTAACAGATTTCATTGATGTGAATTGAAAACCTAAAATTTGTCACATGGCTCTTTCATGTTTCTGTAATCCTTCTGGTTTATATTTTAGGTAAATGGTTTGTGAGTACTGGGAAAGATAACCTTCTTAATGCATGGAGAACTCCATATGGAGCCAGTATCTTCCAGGTGAGGATGATGTTGCTTTTAATAAAAAAAAAAAAAAAAAAAAAAAACCAAACAAAAAAACACGCAGAGTTCTAGGAATGGATTCAATTATCTTCACATATGTGATCTACCTAAAATGAGATGATGGAATAAGGGTACACAGACTTTTTTTTAATGATGTGATATATTTCTATTTTTCTTCTAGTCCAAAGAATCTTCATCAGTGCTTAGCTGTGACATCTCTGTGGATGATAAGTATATAGTCACTGGCTCTGGAGACAAAAAAGCTACAGTCTATGAAGTTATCTACTGAAAAATATGATGGGGATATTCTTTTAGAGGTTGAACTGGGCCAAAATTGTTTGTAGAAGTAGAAAGGTTTTGAATTTTTGAAAGGAACAAAAGTGTTGAGGTTCCAGAACTTGCCATGAAACTACTCCGATTTTTCAAAATAGAAGGCAACGTCCAGCAACTAAGTATTGACTACGTGGACCAGATGGAACACAGAGGCAAGATGGACAAATGTAGCCTAGGTTTTTGACATAATTTTTAAAAGCCAAGTCTACTGAAGAACGTTGGAGCCTTTTATTTTTTTCTTTTTGTGACCTCATGCAATTTTTTCTCATTGCCTGAATATGGGGGATAAATACCTTTCTGTTCCTTGCAGTTCAAGTTGCATTCTGTCCTGGGTAGAGCAGCAGTGTCTCAGATGAACTTGTTTCCTGGTTTTGCATCTTGTGATATGTTTTTGTATTTTTGTTGAAGGTCAAACATTTGTATAAATTGTAAATATATTTAGTTTACTACAGTAAAGGCTTTAGTACCAACAACCAGTCTTCCCCCTTGCCCCCTCCCTGCTTGCCCTGCTTATTTAAAATTAAAAACCTTTTGGGGATATAAGTACCTTTTTAGAAGCAAGAGCAAACACTATGTATAGTTTGAAAATGGTGTCTTATTCTTTATAACTGTTCTTAGATTCCTTTATCATACTTCAAAGTAGTTGATTTGACATACTAGGATATCAAGTCCAGTAGATATTGTCTTGTTCTAAAGAAAACTTAAAGGCAGTTTTGTACTAATTATAGTGTAAATATAAAAATTGAACATTTCATAAAGCTGTGCAGTTTAAGTTTATTCTGATGTCCCATATATATGTTCTTTGGCAGATACATGTAATATGTGCCTGATCATAATACATTTGGTCATTTCTCTTGAAGAGGAGTGACTTCCCTGTCCTTTTTTCCCCCCCCCCCAGCTGAACAGAATTCATGTGAGACTACATTTCAACTAAGTACATCAGAGCCTCTATTTGTTATATGAGGATGTCTGTGATTAGAGAAGTTGCATCCTTCATGTGTTACAGAGAAGTGGTAGTTAATGACCATTTCCTTTTTAAAGTTTTGTCTATACTTAGATACTCAGGTAAATTTAACTAAATTACCAAAAGTGTGAGTTTACAGGGGATTGCTTAAAGATGTTAAATACTTGCAGGGTTGCAAGTGAAGTGAATTAATCTGAACTAAGTTAAAATCGCTTCTTAATTTCTTGTGCGAATATTGACAAAGGAATATTTTGATTTTTAACTAATCCACTCTACAAATTAATTAGAATTAATTTTCCTGAGTGTCCCATGTTATGCAGGCCTGTAGGCTCTATGTATTCATGCTGAGCAATCTGTGAGTCCTTTCCATTGTTGCATCACTGTGTGACATCTGTGAAGAGCCATGATAAGCAGCCAGTTACCAAAGCTATGCATCTTCAAGTTTTCTTGGTGTACTCAAGAGCAATGGATGAGGAGAGAATGTGTTCACTTTATTTAACTATTATTTTTTCAGTCTAATGTGTTCTACCACTGCGTGCTAGACAACAAACTTTGCTGTCGCACTGGTGGGAGCCATATATTTCCTACATTCTGTAATTTGTTTATAATTTCTGTTGCTAATGGAGAGTACAGATGAACAGAAGGATATCTTTAAACAATTAATTTAGATTACACAAACCAGCAGACAGAAGAAGAGCTGCTTTCTCATTTTGCTAGCATTTGACGATGGCCTATGTCCCTGCTCTTTCAAAGACATGTAGCTAGGAAGAAACAAGCTTGACTGACAGGTGCGTTGATTGGAAAAAGAATTTTTCATCTGGGGGCAAATTTTATCTAAGTTTCTAGTCTGAATAGACACAGGTTTTCCTTTTGATCTACATGACCATTCTATTGAAACCAAATTATAGCATCTAAAACTGTAATAGCCTTAACGTATTAACATTCCATCCAGAATGTAAAATATTACCCATTCAGGATAATCCTGTCTCCTAGAAATTTAAAATTAGCATTGTATCGATATGTATCCATATATTTCTTTGTTGATTGTTTAGTTGTTAATTTGTATCTGTATGAAAATGATAGACAAGTTTAGATGCTGGTCATGTTGCTTTCAGACATGGTGGGGCAAAAAGCAGAATCATCAGGCTTTTCAGAGAATTAACTGTATTTGCTACGCTGAAATACTGGGAAGTGCTATGCCATTTTAAAATGAAAAGTTTTAAAACAAGAGTATTTACAAGATTACTTGATTTTTACACTTTTCATATTGAAATTTCTCTGAACATCTGGTTCTGGCAGTGATCATTAACTTTAGCAGCACTGGCAAATTGCTTTAATTAGGATCTTTTGGATTTTTGCCAGACTGCTGTCACCTTAGCTTTTACTTTATAGGTATCCTTTTGCTGTTCTCTGAAGTCAACATCAGAGGAGCCAAGAATGCAAGTATTCTTATGCATCTATATCAATTAAAAAAGACCCCACAAGTGTAATTGGTCTGCTATATGTTGTGGCATAGGGCTTGCTGGCAACATCACACTTGTCAATCAGGACGTTCAAAATCATAGTGTCAGGAGAATCATAAAATACCTTGTTTTCTTGGCTTCTAGAATGTACAGTGTGTCAGAGCAGTTATGGAATCAGAAATTTATGTACATGAATTTAATCATATTTGTAACATGTATTTCTTGATTGTAATTAAGAAATTAATTCCTTTTTTCCCCCCATCATAAGCCTTGGGTCTGAAAATTAGTGGATACATCTGAAAGCTTCTGGATGCATCATCCATACTTGTGGATGAATAGTTCTCTCCATTTGTTGTTTCAGATTTCACTTAATGTTTATAAACTTGTGAGCCTTTTCATTTGTCAGAGAGTAAAGCATATTCTACTTGCAGATGTAATTTTTAATGAAAAGATATATTTGCTGAACTTCTAGCATATCTGTCTACGCAATCACCTAAAAGATGTAAAACTTGTGAAGCTTAAAACTTCTGTAAGTTCTTGTAGCCCTGTATAAAGTAGTGGGTGGAAATAATTGCTCCTTGAATGAAGAAACAGTCTAACCAAGATCAGCAGTAACAGAAAAGGCACTGGGGAAACCATGTGGGGAAGAGAAGTGCACCAGTAACTATTGTATAGGTAATTCCTTTTTTTTGTGGGGGGTCAACCTAAATACAGTCCTAAAAGATTCCTTTGGTTAGCGCCTTTTGGGACAGTCTTTGTGTGCTGGGTGGCCTTCAGTATTCAGAGATGTCTCAATGGCACTCTGGCAAATGCCAGTTCTGGATAGAAGCAGTGAGTCCTTACAAAAGACATTTTGGATGTCAGTGCAAACAATAACTGATGAAGAGGGGATTTGTGGTAATACCAATTCAACTGAACAAAATCCTTTGTCAGCTTTAATATGTATATTTTGTATATGTACACTTGGTATAACCCTTCATAAATCAATTGCGCAGAAAGTCATGATATCATTCCACACAATGTATTTGTCAGTGTGTCAGATTTTCTTTTTGATTATAAATCCAAGCAATGGTAGTTCCCCATGTTAGCCTACATGCTACTGGTGTCTTGAGAGAGAATTTTCATCTACATTAGTTCCTTCTAACTCATTTGGCATTTCAAAGGCCTTTGTTCTTTTAAAGGAAAGAGAGACCACTAAATGAGCATCATTTTCACAGACTGTTAAAACAAGTGTAATTTTTTTAATGTAAACATCAATGTAGAATCTATGTATGAATGATTGACCATAATTTTTGGGTCACATTTTTGCATTGGTGATACAAGTAGAATTTCAGAAGCTTCTAAGTTACTCAAGTAGCTTTAACTCGGATTGACAAACTGATTTTTTGTTTGGTGTTTAATTCCTGATAAAGTTTTTTGTTTGTTTGTAATTTTGTGGAATGGCTGGCCCACTTAGGATCCCATGGGATTATGTAGTCTAGTTAAAATAGTCTTTCATATTTTCTATTATATTGGTGCAATTTTGAGTTGATGGGGAAATTCCACCATTCTATTAATTAAGAAAGGTGGATTTTGAAGTTTTTTGGCTAAGGAGGAGTACAGACTTCTGATTTCACACTACTGATAAAGTGTTTACTCCTTAAATCCCTTCACTGGATAATCTGGACTGACTCCAACTCTGCTGTCTCTTTGAAGGATTTTGGTTTTCTCTTACCACAAGCACACAGAAAGAATTTGAGAATGTAGGTTCATGTAAGAGTCCAGCCAATTCATTCTATCTGGCCAGACAGACATCATTACATAATGGGGAAGGTGAAGTAACTCAGAGTTAAACCTGACAAACACCAGAATGCAGGTGAGTTATGGCACAGAAATTCATGGACAGAACCACTTCAGTTAAAAAAGCCCTCCAAGATGATCTAGTCCAACCTCTGACTGAACATTATGTGTAAACTAAACCATAGCATTGTGTGCTGCATCCAGTCATTTCTTGAATACCTGTGGGATGGATGACTCTACCACCTCCCTGGGCAGCCTGCTCCAATGCTTGACAACTTCATCCATGAGAAAATTCTTTCTGAAGTCCAACCTGAACCTCCCCTGGCTCAGCTTGAAGCTGTCCTCTTGTCCTATGGCTGAGAGAAGAGACCAAGTGACACCCAACTTGCTACAACTTCATTTCAGAGAGCTGTAGAGTGATGAAGCCTCTCCTGAGCCTTTTCTCCAGTCTAAACAATCCCAGCTCCCTAGGCCACTCCTTAAAAGACTTGTGCTCCAGAGCCTTCACCAGTTTCTTTGCCCTTCTCTGAACACACCTCAATGTCATTGTCGTGAGTGGCCTAAAACAGAACATGGGATTTGAGGTGAAGCCCTTCCAGGGACAGGGAAAATCCCAGCCCTAGTCCTGCTAGCCACACTATTGCTGACACAAACGAGGACGCCATTAGTCACCTTGGACACCTAGTCACACTGCAGGACAAGGGGAAATGAGAACATAGAAGCACATAATTTTAGGTGTAATCTAACATGCAATCTACGCAATTCACCTAGAATGAGATTTCAGTCAGAGAGTTCACTGACATCTGTTTCTGTGTAAAGTTGTTCAAATATTTCTGCAGTTATTCAAGGACCCTTCAGTTGTGTGTTTGAACTGGAAGTGGACATTTTTTTGATATCCATAAACAGCTAGTCATCTCATCCTGAGAGGAAAAGGGAATTAACTCCCAGCCAGTTCTCAAAATTTACCATTACCTTTTATTTCTGTAGCTCAAGATCCGCTTCCAAGCACTTGATAATCCCATTTTCAGCAACATGCTCCCAAATGTCCCACTGCAACTTAAGTGCTTAGTGCTGTGTGGTAGATTTTGCTAGGGAAATCAGACATGTGAGAACTGGGTGCTTGAAAAATCTGTCCTATGGGTCTATCTTACTGACATTTCTGAGAAATTTACCCAGGATTTCTGCTTAGCTATATAGGAGAGCTCAAACACTCACGGAAACATTTTCTAAATCAGTAAAAAGTGTGTTTTGAACATATATAAGCACATGGGTGGGCTTGGGGGTTTTTTGGTTTGGTTTGTGGTTTTCACTATTTTCTGTTGATTGATTTTTTTTTTTTCTTCTGACATTACTTTAAAAAGTATGAATTGAATATAACAAGAAAACATGAAGGGAAATCAGAAGAATGAATAATAGTCTTCAGAGGGCAGAATGTTGTTGAAGGTGCAAGAACTTACTGCTTCTATGGTACATTAATTCTTGGGAGAGCTGGATTTCTATTTCCTTGAGGCTAAAAGTGCTGCTCAGAAAACTGAATACCAAAAAATGTCTGTTGTGGTGACAAATGTTAGTTATCATTTTCAAATCTGAGCAGGGTTTTTTGTGGGGTTTGGGGTTTGCCCCCCCCCCCCCCCCCCCCATATTTATTAGATCTGGGTCTCACAGTTCCCTCTGGGAAGCTGAACAACAGTCCATGTTCTTTCTGGCTCTATGCTCTACTATGCATTAGTAAGAATTTAGTTGCCTGTTAATGATATACAGTATACAGGAAAATCTGATTGAATATTTTAGTGGATAGCTGCATAATTATATTGGGCAATGTCTGCTGTAATGATTTCCCTTACTAAAGGAAGCACTCAGATATAGGATAGCTGCATTATTCTATAATCATACTTTCATTGTTTATGAATTCCTGGTTTGGCATAGTTGACTCTTCATAGAAAAAATTCTGTGATGGCTTCTGAGGTAAAACATAAAATTATGAGATTTTTCCTGTCCTATAATTTCACATGTGATTTTGCCCATATTTTTAAGGTTATGTTGATTTATAGAAGAGATGCTGCAAGGAACTCAACATTTCTATTGTGTTCAGCTTGGCAAGGATTGCCTTTGCTATATTCACAGCATAAAGGTATCTCTCAAACCCTGTTTCAAAACCCTGTTTTCTGCCAAAAATGAGTTTGAGGTAAAATAACACATAGTCTGGAGACTAAGCAATCAAACATACTGTTATCATTATCCCTTTTGTATACTCTGTCATTAACATAGAAAATGGAGATGATAGCCTGTAACTGCAAACAATAAATGCTGTTTTTCCTTTGAGCACTGATTTTAATGGCAGTTTAAAAAAGTTAACAAGCAGAATGAAGGGGTCATAAATGAAAGTTAACCCACAGCAGTTGGAAACTGAGAAATCCTTGTTACTTTCCTGGTAGTGAGCCTAATTTGTTTAAAATAAAATCCATCTGCTCATTTCACAGTCTTTGTCACACTTCCTTCAGCGATCCACAGTGGATTACCCCCTTACTTTAAAACCTGTCTGCAATTATGATAAGCTAATAACTCTTTTTTTGTGGTTTGCTGTAGCAAAAAGTTTTGCAAACCAGTGAAGATGCCCTTTATTCTTAAAACATAATCAGCTATTGGGGTTTTTCTGCAGTTGGAAATGAATTTTTTAAAATTGGTTTTCAAATAAATATACAATCTAATGGTTTTGAAAATTCAAAGTATTTTCTATTTGTTGATGAATCAGCCAAACACTGCTGTTAAGTATGTAAATGTTCTTAATGTCAGCCTGGTTTTTGCTTAGCATGCCATGCATGCAACAAAACTTTGGAGTGATTCAACTTTTGTGGCCACATTAAGTTTACTTACTGGAATAAGTTTCCTTTTTCATACAGAAATCAGTTTACTACTGTGCTCCTTTGTGTTTCCTCCTGGATACACATTAGATCTCTAGAGATGTTTTAATGAGTTATACATACATAATGCTTCTAATTTTTCTTTGTCTTTCTGATTGTTAGATATGTGAGATGTGTATTTCTGACAGCAGTTGAGTGAATATTCACAAATATATGATATAATTGAATTTTTGAATGTGTACTTCAAGAAATTTATAGACTTGTGTAGATAAATCATTGATTTTCATTTGTCAAATTCAAGATTTTCAAGTCCTGATACTCCTGTATTTTTATCAGTGAATCTGTTAAAGGAAATACTTCTGGATTTTGAATGGTTTTCATTGCTTTTTTAATTTGTTTATGTAGATACTCTTCTTTGTTGAGTACAAGTTATTGACCTGGTATTCTATTTATAATTCTTCCTGGTTCTTCAGTATCTTATCTAGCTGTAACTTATTAAAAACCACAAATATGAAATGGGGATATTAATGACAAGTGGTTTAAATGTGAGAGTTTCAAAATGCATGTTAGAATATTTCAACACTTTGTTCACTGTAATTTTACATTTTTTCATTACTTAAGTAATTAAAAAAAATCCTTAGGGTTGAATTATAGTAAAATTTTATACATCTCAGTACTAATTTTGTCTCCCAGTGGACAGCAATAATTTAGATCGGATTGTTTTTACTCTACCTAATTTATTCTTGGGCAGGGGGGAAGGGGAAAAATATTAACCTTGCAAATTTTGCTAATTATAATAATTTCATTGCTATTGTTAATTGTTTTTAATAACGTCCATGCCTTCAGAAATGTATTCTTCTATATTTTGAAGAAAACATACAGATATACAGGGTTCTGTAACAGAATGTGTTTACAGTATTTATCCCCTGGGTTAGCTATAACAGTAAGGGGAAGTACAGTAACAGATACCACTTGCAATAGTTGCTAGTGCAATGTGCCTTTGAATCATTTTCTTTAGTTATTAAATTTTCTTGTAATCTTAGGTGAGGTGAGCAGTTTTAAATCCGTTTCATTTCTATCAAAGTGGATATGACAATACATTCTTAGAGCTTTACTAGTCTTACTTAAATTTAAATCTGGACGGTAAATGTATGGATTGTTTTGAACTGATTTGAATGTTCAGGTTAACTTCTTAGGTTTCAAAACCTGCTAGAGTAGAGGGAGAAATTGCCAGTTATATTTGGGGGTTTTTTATTGCTTTCATTTTGTACTATATATATCAGTGGGACTTTCTTACCACTGTAGGTGTGCTCAGTTTTAATGTTGCCATAGTTTGCTCCATCTGTTTCCTTTGAATTTAGCTTAAAAATTAATCCCTTCCCATAGGTGTCTGCTTTGAACCTTAACAAATATAAAAATAATCAAAATATCACTATTTGATAGAGAGCCTGTTTATTTCTCTGTTTCTGATGTGGATATTGTTTAGCAGGGCCTGTCTAGTTAAAAGGCAGTTAAAATAGTAATCACACATGATCTGTGTCTAACTGTCATTTGTAGAAAAAGTGCTACAAAGTGATATGTGGTGGTAACAACTCAGAAGGAAAAGAATATGAAATTCAGATAGCAGCTTGAACAATTTACTGTTAGCATGGGGCCCAATAACACTACAAAGCTATAAACTCTGTCTTTCTAGATTGCCCAGTTAGGTGGCAGAGATGCAATTTGTCTTTTGTGAAGCCGCCTGCTGCTAGCTAGCTCCATCTCCTGTCACAGCCTATTAGCTCCCCAAGAAAATTGGTGGGAAATTGCCTGCAGATTGTAGGAAATTGCATCTCCAGACCTGGGAAAAAATGTAGGATAGCACAACACTGATCCTCCCAGAGCAGCTATTAATACAGCAAAAGCTGACCTTTGGCATGGCGTGAAACGACTTTGCTGAATAAAGACTGTATTATGTGTGGTTGAAGGAGGGAAGGAATTATTATCCTAGCTATGCTTGTAGTCAGCCTGTTCCAGGAAGCTTAAGTATGAGCAGCAGGTTCTGCTGCCTCTCATTCCCATTGGAAGGTGGAAGAGGACATTTTGCAGCCTTATACACAAATTTCATTGTACAGATGGGAAAAAAACCCATTATGTATTTAAATTATGTTAGTACATATCAAATTCAAAGGTTTAGTGGCAAAGCTAAAAGGTAATTTATGAAGCTAATTGCAAAAATATTAATAGGTATCTCTGCTCAGGTGAGTCTTGGTCAGACTAGGAACAATTTTTTGGCTATTTAATTCTATTTGTATATACATAATATACATTTGATTTTGGAGCAGTTACAATGAAAAGGAACTGATTTGTCCTGTAACTGTGAACTGTAAAAAGCCATGGAATACACATTACTTATCAACGATTTTAGCATTAAATTCCTTGCTGCTAGGAAGCTCACTTCTGTTATGTTTAAACCAATTCCCATGTGTTCTTTATGGTGTAATATACAATGAGTTTCATCCTCTGTCATTTCTACTACAGCTACCTTTCTAATTTTGTACTTTACCTCAGTTTTATAGGGCCTTTCAATAAAAGACTCAACTTTTCTGTGAATTCTGAGAGAGGGGGTATGTACAGTTAGGTTTTTTTGCAACATAAAAATAAATGTCAGTATTTTCTTTGAGCTTGCAATTGTACTTAGTTGATTCAAAGCCTCCTGAGGAAGATGTGGTTGTAAATCAGAATGGTGTATTGATCAGAAGCGAATATGAGGAGGGCAGCAGCAGCAGGGAAAAAATCATTTTGCAATCAAGAGCATTGCTGTTTTCAAACTCAGACGAGATCTCTTGGTAACTGGCAGCTGCACAGGGATCTAAGTGAAACCAGTGGGTTCATTTCCTGTTGTATTAGTGTCCACTGTTGTAAATGAGCTAGCAGGGCTTACAAACACTCACACTGCTGATTAGAGAAAATTAGTGGCCTGCCTTATGGAGCTGAGGCAGAGGCAGCAGGGTAAAAAAGGTATTGCACATAGTTCAAAGCACAGCTGAAGGGGATCAAGAGAACTTCATGTCATGGGGCTCTCTGGACTGCTGCTTTGAATTCTTATGATCATGAATGCACACATATGTCAGTCTGAAATGCTAATTCGTTGAGGCATTGATTTTCTAAATTAGTTATAGCACCTTTTATGGAAGTAAGTTATGCAGTTTAGTGCTGTGTGTCTTTTCTTGTAAAACACAAATACAGAAACAGAAGAGCTGTGGTGCTTGAGCCTTTATTCTGTATTTACAATAGCTGTTCATCTTCCAAGGTATTACATATTAATTGCATTCTCAAAATAAACCTTGCCATTTAGTAACAAACTGGGTTTTTTGTATAGTTCAATACATATATTGGATGAGCAAAGAACATTTCAAGGACACAGAAAATCTTTCCTGGCTAATCACTGAATTTGCCTTTTCTTGTAACAAGCAGACAAAATAAATTGGGTGATACAGTATTCAGGATTTCATTTCTTCTGGCTGCACTATGCACACTGATACCTGCATGCATACTCTGAGGCCAAGCGTGCTATTCTACACAGAGCAAAGAGAACTAATCATTCTGTATGAAAGGCAGAAGCTTTCTTTCCATAAATTCAAAGCTGCAAGCTCTTACTTTCCTATGGAAAGAACCAAAATTAGACTGGGCTGTGAGGAATTTGGAGTGCACCAAAAGCTGCTCTGGACACTTGGTTGGTATAAAAGAGGACTGGCAGAGGGGAAAAACCAGCTCCTGACAAACCAGTTCTTGGCCAACACTTAATGACTGGAAAAGATGTGCAAACCATAAATAGCACCCTTTATCCTGTAACAGTTGATGAGCTCCAGCAAAAGACAGCACACTAAACTTAGTTCAAAGAGAGTTTGTTGCCAGTCTAAGTTCTGATCAGTCCAACTTTTGTCAGACCGTGTTTTTCAGAATGCATTATTACAACCAATAACACATCAGAAAAACAAAATCCAAGTTCTTTAATTAGTCTGATTTTACTTTTTAAATAATGCCTTCCTACGTAATGCTTCTCACTTGCCACAGTATGGAAATGTAGCTTTTTCTTAACCATCTCTGTTCAAATTTCCAATATTCCAAGTGCAGAACCATGGAATGGTCCTAATTTACTGCTGTATGCTGGTGAACTTTTTTTTTTTTTGCTAGTGTCATTTTTTTCTAGCCTCAGCAGAAATTTTTACCTGTTTGTTTTGCAACTTTTCATTGTACCAAGACATCATATTCATGGTTATTCATTGAAACAATTCAGATTTTTTTTCAAGTTCTTTATCAATGGCATTTATTGGGTGTTTAATTCCATTTTCTCTGAAGAATCTGACACTGTGAAAAAAAATCCAAAATTGCTTGGTCCATTTAGCAAAAAAGCTTTTATTTCTTTGAACTCTCCCAACATTTTTATTTTATATTCTGTCAAAGATTAAATTTTCTGCTATAAAAAGGCACTAAGAAATCATATAGCATAACTACAGCCCTTCTAAAGGCTTTTCATGCTGGGATGGTGTGGGGGTAGTTGAAATAGGGTGGAGGGAATGAAGATGAAGAGCAAAGCCCCCCTTTTGAATCAACTGGACCATAAGCTGGGAGATACCAGTGGCCTCCAAGATAGAGCTAGCAAAGGTTTGGAGGAGCAGAGGTGCCATGTTCTGGTGGACCCCTCATAAAGTTGGTCACAGAGAAATGTAAACAACAGTGTGCATGCAGAGTGGTATCTGTATTTTGGCCTCAGTTTTGCTCAGGCAGCCCCAGTGCTGTTAGAGATAGGGCTGGGGCTGAAATGCTGGGCAAGAAACTGAGGAATCGGGAGGCGCTGGAGAGGAACCAATTGTTGAGGACTGCTGGGAGAAGGGCTGCTGGGAGAAAAAAGGGAGGAGACTGTCAGCAGTGGGAAATTGGGATAAAAAGACTGTGCATAAATCTCTTGGATGAGGATAAGCCCCAAAATATCTAAATAAATAATTTACAGTCCCATCATCAAGTATTTTGGGGGGTCTGGGTTTGTCCAAGATGATCCAGGGACAAGTGAAGAAAAAGCCCAGGAGTGAAGGGGTTTGTGCGGTGACACCGTCTTTGGTTGGTCATGGCAACTTCCACCTGGGGCATGTCCACTAATTTAATAGTGAACTTCTCATCTCCCTCACCTCCCTGCAGCAAGCTGCTGTGCAGTAGATTTGAAGCACCTGAGGGGGAAGGAATTGCACACCCTGGCTCTGCTGCATTTCTCCAGCCAGGGAAAAGGCCTTTATCTGGGCCTTGTTTACTGGAAAAGAAGGTAACTGTGGACTGGATTGGAAAAAAACATTGTTTTTCTGCCAGCAGGGAAGACTTCCATTAACAGAAGAAATGGAGATACATTAGAAATAGCACACTTGAGCAGCAATGAAGATGCAACATCAAGAAGGTAAGCCAAGACTTTTTACTTGATTAAAGATATTCAGGTGGATTATTATGTTTGCATTTAACCAAGTACGGGAAAGCTGGAACACACTATTGGTTTTCTTAGTACCCTCAGGAAAGAAGGCAGTGGAAGAGCAAATAACCAAGCAAATGTTTATCTGTGTGTTTGATAAGTTCCTGAAGAATGGTCTTATCCAACCAGGTAATGGCTACCAACCAGGTTAAAGTATAGTGTGCTTTTGGCAGAGATTTCAGCATTCTTGATTGAGACAGCTTGCTTGCAATTGTTCTAATTAAAACAAGCTGTAGGTAAGTACCCTCAGAGGTCCTCTCTGTTACCAGGAAAGCATCTTACTTGTAAGGAATTTCACCTTCCTGTTCAGGAGCACAATATCCAAAAAATACTGAAAACACCCAGCACAAGTATGTTGGTTATTAACTCTTGATCAGTCAAGCTGGAGACTGTAAAACCTGGATATATACAGTGAGAAACAGATCAGGTATTTGCCCAGATGAAGGCTCTGCCTTTTTTAGCATGACATAACTATAGTATGACATTACAAGCTCCTGTTTTGATGTAATACAGGCCCATGTCACTAGGTGCTGAACATTGTATGCCATTTACCTCCAAGAATAAAAAAAAAAAAAATCCTTTGGTAATCTTACTGAAAATTTTTTACTCTTTAACTTTTTGAAATCTGGCAAATAATACAGAAAACCACAGGTATTGTTCAAAATTATTGTAGCTTTTCTAGATCTGCTACCATAGAAATCCTTGAAAGTGGGTTTTATATTTATGTGAGTTGTTATGCTCATGTGTACTGACAGAATACTGTTCTGCCATGTTGCTTTGGAATGTTTCACAATATGTACTATAGCAGTGTCTTCCCCACTACACTGCTTTTAGAGGTCAAAGACTTATAATAGCAATTTCCCATGCTTTCATCCAAAGTCTGAAAATATGCCTTGAGCAAGACATTAAATCAAAAGGAAAACATTGCCAGCTATTTGACTGTCTGTCCAGCTCCTTGGGAGGTAGTTTGCTGCTACACCATTGTGAAGAAATTCATATTACAAAAGCAAAATGAAAGAAAACAGAAATTAAACAATAAGAGCAGCTTCAGCTCTGAGCAATTCTCTGAGTATTCCACAGCAATCAACTTTTCCCTTCTAGAAGAACAGCTTTAATTTGATCTTACTTTCATTGATTTATTTTCTGCTTCAGTTTTGAGCTTTTAAAAGGAAGTGTTTCCTTTTTCCAGTGTCTCTAATTGGAGATTTGAAGGATCTCTCTAACATCTGTAACTCTTCTACTCTTTTTTTCTCCTCGGTGTTTGTTTGCCTTGGAGTTGCACATAAGCAAAATATCCAGTTCTGAGGAATACATGTGGTGAGTGTGTTGGGTTGGGCTGCTGGACTATTCTGCATGAATGGGTAAATTAGGACTAACCTCTTTAGATGAAACTAGTTAAAAATGGTTTTAAATCTCAGTCTGCTGGATGTTGGCAACTTGGGAGGCAACAGTGGGTAGTATCTGCTTGTACAGGCCGAAGGAGCTTTCTTGTCATTTCTGCTCGCTTTGCAATGAATGTCATTTTGCGCAATCAATATGTGGTTTATTTCCTGCTGTGGGTGGAGGGAGGTTGTCTCATAACTAACAATTCAGGCATCCAGCAGGAAATTTGTTGGGAAAAAACCACAACAAAACCACCACAGCCAAACCAAACAACTGACTCGAAAAAAAGCCTTTCTCCCTAGACCTACTTGCTCCACCAAGGGGAGAATGACACGTTTCACAGCCACTGTAGGTCTCCTATATTATACATCAATGCCAGTCTTTGCTAAAATGTAGTTAATTTTCAGCCAATTCTCTTGTTTTTGTCCCATAAAACAACTTCATTTACTTAGTGTAGGCCCCTATCTCCATATATTGTTCTTGCTCCCTAGTATCTATTCATTACTTGAATAAAACCAAGGAGGAAAGATAATTCTTATGCTGATGTCTGTCTTAAAGACTTCTCACCTTCTGCCAGCTCCTTTTCAAAGCTGAGATGCTTAAGACTTGTCCAGTTGGATTTTGCTTAATTATGAGAATAGAGATACCAAATGTTTTCTGGACAACGTGTTTCAGTGCCTACATATTCACATTATGGCTTCTCTGCTTTTTGGGGAGGATTTTTTGCTTGGGGTTTTTTTGGGATTTTTTCAAAATGCTATTGGGAGTAAGGACTGCTGCCTCTTTTCCATTTGCTGTGCAGATCAAAGAGATGTGCCTTATCCTGTCCGGCAGAAATAGCTTGATGAGAAAAATGATTTGTGGATCATTCTTTCTCTTGAGTAGGGGAAAAAACGGTAATTTTTAACTCCTCCATGGTTGTGATTCAATCTTGAGTGGGCTGTAAAATTATGTCGTGTTTTTTTCCCCTTTCGTTATATGAAGAAGGAATTTTTATCTTAAAAATGCCATTGTGGTTTCCATCCTTGAGAACTGTTAAAACTCTTCTGTTTCTAAATCACTCCCTCCCATGAAGCATCTGAGATGACTCTACCTTAACTTCAAATGCAGCACTTTCATGCGGCATTGACTTTATGGAGAAAGACTTATTCTTTTGCAGGTGAACTGCAAAAGCACTAGAAAGCTCTTATTGTGCTCAATTTGTCACAAAAGATCTTTGTATAACTTGAGCAGTCACAGGAACATTAAAATTAACGTGGAACACTGGAATGAGCTTGGCTAGTGATACTAATGCAAACTGTGGATTCAAAAGGACAGCAGTCTTTTCATGGTGATCTTCCTCTGGGCATGCTTAATGGAGATGGGCTGGGAGTACTCAGCACTCCTGTTGGTGCTCAGATATGCACATGTATTCAGGACACAGTATGATGGACCAGAGGAGATACTAAGAGATCTTTTCTGTTCCTTATTCAGCTATTTGTAGCTTCAGCTTTTCTAAAATCCATTGTGTTCTTGTCCACTTAGACACTATGTACTCTACAATGGCATTGAGCTGTACAGATTGTGTTTGCTAGTTGCCAAGTGTAAGCTAAAGTTCCTGTGATGCAGAAATACTGTTTTCCCAGTGTAATAAGCACAGAACAAAAACTGTGTGAGGATATTGGTGCTAATGCAAAATGTGCCCTACAAGATGAAACACAGTGAATAATGTAGCTTGCAGCCACAGGTGAAAAAATTGCTCCAGGAGATTCAAGGTACACTGCAGTGCAAACAGAAATCAGGGGCGACCTGTTCTGTGTTCTCAAGACATAGTAAATACATCCTTCTTGCCACTGCTTACCTTTTGCAGGGTCAGGTATTTTAATACGCTATGGGATTTTTCTCTTTGAGAAAAACTCCAAGGCTCAACTTCCTGTCTTTCAAACAGGATTTCATTTTGTTATCCTTGCAAATTTTAATTTAAGTGTGTTTGAAACTTCAATCTTTGTTTAAGAAAAGGGTTGTAAAATTCTTGGTTTTAGCAGCCAGCAAATTCATCTCCAGGGAAGAAAGTTTAAAAGTTTTTAGAGATGAGCATGACCTGGGTATCAGTTGTATATAATTTTGTTGTGCTTTGTGAAGGGCAAGTATATTGTGCTAAATGGAGAACTGGGCTGCTTCAGTAGCTGTTGAACACTTTCTCCTAGTTCAGGATTTCATACGAGCTGTCTGTGTACTTTAATTGTTGGTTTCTGCATTGTTGTTTGCTAACCCTAATATAACAAGTATAGCTTGTGTGTTCCTCCTTTCAGTTGAGTAGGGAGAAAAAGTGGAACATCCATCTCTCTTGAGGAGAATGGAGAAAGAGTGATAAATTCAAAGAAGTTATTCTGAACTAGGCACATTTTGCACTCTCCTAGGAGCTCATAAATAACATATATCTTATGGGCAGGTGCTAATCTTGTGTGTGTGTGCTCATGTGTGTGCAAAATACTCATTTTAGACACTAATGGCCTCATACATTGACTTGGGTGTCTGTAGATAGTACTTGCTGAAAAGGAAGAGCAATAATAGTGGCTGTCTGAAGGAAAAGAAGCTATCAAATGAGGTTTTCCTTATTTGTCATTTGTCATGATGATTCCTATTCAATTACATAATTTTGGAGCAGGTACCAGCAGGCTTTCAAAAGAGCCATGGAGCCTATCACAGATTACTGCTGTGCCAAATATGATGTTGCTAGTCATATACGTAGGACTGGAGGAAGAAAAATACTCAGCAATCTGCCATAACTTAATCCAGATGGTCAAGTTTATGTTTTCTTTAAAATGCAAACTGTCTCCAGTGAATTCATTAGAACCATATTGTAGCTTTCTTTTCTAGTATAATTTTAGCAGCTAGGTTAAAAAGCCTTGGTCTGCCAAACTAATCTCAAGTGCCCAATTATTTTATTTTTGAAGGATTTAAACTATTCAACTAATCTTTTTCTTTCCCCCTCTTTCCCCCCCCCCCCCACTTTTTCTCATCTAGTTTTTCTTTCCCTTTTCTATTTTTTTTTTTAAGTACACCAGGGTACAACACTGAATTATTGACTTAGGGTATCTAGAGATAGCTAATACATTGTGTTTTGTCTGGAATTAATGTAGATGTTTGAATACTGTGGAGTGGTAATTGTAATGTATTCAGCCAATTCTTCTGCCTTGTTCCTACCTATGTCTGGATCAGTTTATGGAATAAGAATCATTGGTCCTAAATAAGATAGATGTCTTTACCCATGCTTCCAGACTCTTCTTCCTATAATTTTTTGTTATTTTGGATTTTCTTCTTAACTTATTTCAAAGATTTCCCAGAAATACCCAAAATTTGGGACAGAGGCTCTTATTTAATAATTCAATTTAAATTTAATCCTATTTAATCTTGTTTAATTAAAGAAGGCTAAAGCTGAAGTAATTCTGAGAAACTAAATAAAATGTTTTTATGTGAATTGATTCTGGTAGAATTAAATCTTTAAAGACACTCTAATACCTGTTACTAGTGGAGGGAAAAAATTCCATCTGAATAAAAGACCCCAAGAAAATACCAAACTACTAGCACCAATGAATGAGTATGCCTGGGGTTTTCATCATATGTATTAGGTAATTTTCAAGTGAAGCCTCTTCTGTTTTCTAAGATGCTTCCATCCCTGCAGTGAACTTGATCTTTAATATTCAGAGACCGGTGCTTGCACATGAGCCAGTGAGATGCAATCAACCATAGTAATGTTTGGACAGTGTTTGCTGTACCTGGAACAAGGGGCTTACTTATTTTGCTGAAATGCTGCTTTCAGTATTGAAGTATTGTCCAGTTGAAATCAGCATTTCATTAGGTTCCACTCATTGAAACAAGCAAACCAAAAAGGCATCTTGTGCTAAAGACTATAGGGTCTGCTTTAGAGTAAACTAAACAAACTGGCAGAAAAAGTGGAGTGGTAGACCATGTTAAGCACTGTAAGGTTTTGAGGTTTTTTACTGGAAAACAAAAGAAATAAATGGAAGGGGTAGCTTTTTTATAACACAAGAGAAACAAGCACTGATGCTTGCAAGGTGTTTTTATTTGTGAAGTAGCAAAACATTCAAGGGAACAACACATTCAGTGTTGGTCCAAGACAGTACTGCACAACAAGGCGTTGTGCAATGATATTCATATCCAGCCTGGCAAATTTTGTCTTGTGCGAGAATGCAGAAAGAGTTAGAGGTGGAATCAAGATGCTTAGAAAATTGTCACCCGTTCCAAAATCTTTACAAATGCATTTCAGGTATCATGGGATAGAAGATTCTGAGATGCTACAAGGAGACTTAGGACCGCAAGACAGACACCTAGTACAAGTTACTGGAATCATTACAGTAAGACATATTCCCAGAAGCATGTGGGATTCAAACTTAGGGCTCACAATGGAAAGATGGAGGGGTTTTGGGGTAAGCTTTTGAAAATATACAGTCATTTAAGCTTGTAGAAATGCTGTCATTGCAGTGAATCTGGAATTTTATGACATTTTTCTGTGCCATGTTTCTAAGAGCCTGGTCTGCCTGACAAAACAGCTATATCTATTTTATTTTCAATATTTCTTCAGGGGTCTGTTGAAGACCTAGTGGAAATATTCATAATTGCATTTCAGAGTGGTATAAAAACACATGAGAAACTTCCTTCTTTTGTTGGATTTCCTTTTGTTTGTTTGTTTGTTTTTCAAAAAGATAATGCTTTGTGATGATGAATTACCTGAGGTGGTTTATGCCTGTTGGAGCTCTTGTCAGCTCACCCACCTAAACTTTCAGTAGCCCTTTTTGCTGGGGATGCCAGTATTTCCTGGGATACCTGAATCATAAAACAAGCTTATTTCCCTCTAGGCACTACTTCTAATCTCAACAAATCATGATTTAAATGCAGTTTTTGGACACAATTTCCAAAAATCAGTATGTCTTTTGGTGATGGATTTTTCTGACAAAACCCAATGAGTCCTCCTCTAGGAAAGCTGCTTCTTTTAGAGGAACTGTCACCAAAAAGAAGCTGAGTAAGTACTAGGTTTAGTGCATGGTAGGGGATGGCCCTAGGCAGCATGAGTGCTTTTCCTCAGTTAATGATCTTCAGTTTTCTGCAATTCTATTGTGAAAAAACAGAACCATGACCACAAGACCATGACAGCACAGCTAGCGCTTTTAACTTACAGCTGTACACCATACAACTTCATCCCTCTGCTTTTTTTCTCTTCTGCCAAGGAAAAAAACCTGAATAGCCAGAATTAGTGCTCCTTTAGTACCACTTCATTGCTTGCCTAGCAATTTTAATCAAAAAAAACCAGACGATTTGGTATGTGAAAGAGGGCTGGTAGGGACCTCTGTGTGAGGTTCTTGGAAGGGTAATCTCATTCCAAAAATCTAGGTGGCTGGAATTCCCTCCACCTCCCCTTCAATACAAATCCTTAAGTGTCAAGTCAGGCAGAAAATTAGTCCAGTCCACATTTATTTTACTGAATGGCAGTCAACTCCCGCCTAATCTTTCAACATATATTTGTTCAATGGATCAACAGATTGTGTAAGCAGTATGATGGATGGGTTTAGAAATGTGTCTGCTTATGTTTGATTTGTACTGAACCACTGACCATTTTGTGTGTGAATTCATCATAAATTACATCTCCAGGTTACCCAGTACAAGTGAGGAGGGGAAATCCTTGTGCTGAAAGGCATCTTACACAGCTGTCAGCTTCCAGAATGGAAGCTGAATCACATCAGTACAACTTTAGCACTGTTTTTCCAAAGCTGAATGGCTATGGCTCTGCTTTCACAAGATTTTGCTAATTGCAACTCTACTGCTCTTTGAAGATAACATAAGGCAAAAGGCAAGAACTGTTATTGTGAATTAAATGTGTGATAATTAGGGAACAAGGATGTGATAGGGATTGTGTATGTTATTTTAGGTGCATTTGACAAAACCAAGGCTAAGCAACACCAGAAATACATAAGCTTTTTAGATAATGAGAATGCATGTTAAAATTTCATTGGTACAACAAATGAAGAAATGACCTGATGGGTTGTATTTAGTAATATGTGAAAGCCAGTTAGGAGGGTGCCACATCAACAGGAGTGTGGACTGTGTAAATACTTTGATTAACTCTTCCTAATCTGAAAATTGTTTTTAATATACTCAATATGTAACTACTGCTACAGTGGGAGATGAAGGAACAGGAGGGAGTTCCCAGATCTAGAAAGTGCTCTTCTGCAAACAGGAAAATGCGACATTTCCATGTCCCCTACTCCTTGCCTGAAAATGACCAAGGAGTAGGTGACATGGAAATTACCGGAGTCCTGCCGAGCACCCTTTCCCAGAGGCCAGGAAACCAAAATACAATGTCTTCTTCCTTTGGTGATTGTGTTGGTTTTGAGCCACTGCCTACACAGAGAGCATAGGCGTGTCGCAAATGCCACAATGCTTCCTTACCCATATGCATCCTTTCCCAAGGTTAGGTAAGGGCTTAAAAAGGGAGAAAATATGAATAAAGGGTCACCCACCCTATTGTTGCCAGCCATCCTCACTTCCATCTTAAAGTTACAGTATTGAAAATAATTTTGAAGATGAAAGAGGGTTACCTTATTTTATCTATGTTTCTGGAGGCAGTGAACCCCTGATGTGACTCCCTGCAGCCTGCCCCAAGCTTTGGTTAAACAGGTTGAACTAGAACTGAATGGCATTGGACAAGAAAGACTATGGGAAGAGAGCCAGAGAAGAAGAAAGACACTAGGCAGAGGACTAGGTTTCTTTATGCAGGCAGTGGGGAGAAACTGAAGGAGAGTGATGTTGGCCACTTTGCTCTTGTAGATGGTTATGTTGTCATGAAGGCAAGTTTTTGATTCATGTGGGTTTTTTGGTGGGATTTGTGTTATCCTCTTTTTTTAGTCTTTTGTGCATTGAAACTTCTTAGTCTCTTGTGCATTGAGAATTTTTAGGATTGGTAGAAAATTTCTGAATTTTTTGAAAGGCTAGACTTCAATGGAAAGCATGCACTATTTTTTTTTTTAAAGAAAGCAGAGGAAAAAAGCTAATTGTGTCAACCAAAATGCATATAATTATGTTTTAATTTAATTTTTTAAATTTTGTGTTGAAGAGTAAATTTGTCATTTCTCTATGGAACAATGTTTCCAACTTTCAGTTCAGCAGAAAAATAATTTCTTTCTGATGATTTGTAATAAGATCTGAAGAACCTGATAGGTAAAAAAAATTGAGAAGGAAGAAAGCAGCTTAGACATTACAAAGAAGAAAGTAGGAATGAGAAATTGAGCATATCTATAGAACAAGATTTAGGGCACAGAAACAAAAATGGAGCTTGTAACAGAGAGTAGCTTGAATGCTACCTTGTGAGCTTGAATCCACTTTTTCTTAACCATCATCCTCTAAGACAAAAAAATCTAACACCTATTCAGTATAGTAATCCCTGGGATATCATTTTAGTAATTTTACTTACTGTGTTTCTTTTATATAGGTCATAATACTGACTGAAATTTCCTTACCCTCTTCTGTGTTGCTGAGATGCAGGAGGCTTTAGAAACTGCTTCTAGAATACAGTGTTTTCCAAATATGGCTCAGGGAATAAGATGGCTGTGAATGCCCATGTTTGCTGAAATAAATAATCCTACACTGTCCTTGTGAATACTTTTGTTGTTTTTTCCATTCCCTTAAAAAAAAAATAAAGTTTAGTGGGATGGTTTGAGTACCCCCTTAACTACCATTAAAGGTTTCAAATATCACATTCTTGTTTTTATCTTTAGTTTATTTTCAGCTCTTCCTCTAAACAATACAGAGTTCCTTTCTTAACCAAAAACTATAGCATTATTGCCAGTTTCTTCATTTTGAAAAAAATAAATTACATTATTAAATCAAAACAAAAAAGCCCTTCACCCAGGAACAAATGAATAAACTTACCAATGCACAGATAGAAATATGAATAGGTATCTTTACTATTTTTACAACTACTGGTTAATATAATGCACTGTCTACAAATATAAGTGTGATTTAGTGAATGACTCCATTTCATCCATGCCCTTGTGTGTATATACACTAAATATCAAGGTTGTGACAGAATTGCTTGGAAATTAAAATTCATCATTTTCTCTCAGTGTGAAGTATTTGTGAGGCCAGCAAATTCAAAATTGTAGTACAAGAAAAATATTAATCAGCTCATTTGAGAAGTAATTCCTTTAGAAGTGTGTATTATTTCTATATCACTATCTAATGAGATTATTTATTTGTTGTTGTAATGACTAACTACAGAAATTCAGTTAAAATATCTGCAGCCCTTCTACCAATCAAAAGGGGGGTTGCTGTTTGTAATGAAGGCTAATTGAAAATTTGATTTCTTTTCAAGAATCATGTTATCTTTTCCATAGAAAATCTATTTTTGTTGTTGAAAATATAATTCCTTCTGTTGTTAGATGCTGCAGTCTTCTTTGTCCTGAGGTTCCTCTTTCTCCTAGTGCTTAACATTCCTGACCAGGTTTCATTGTGGGAATTCTGGAGGAAATACAACCACTCTGAATACAACTAATGCATCCCAAGAAAACATGGGTTAACTGGGCAGATTTATGTATGAGAAAAATATGGACATGATATCTTCAAATTAGAGCCCCATGTAATATGATTATAAAATATATTTTTAAAACTTTGCTTTTGTCCCTTGAAAGTTTATCTCCATCTTGCCCCTTTCTTCATAATACTTTGGATAATATCAAATGGGAAACCTAAGTCCTCTCTTGAAGCTTGAAGTTGCCATGCAAGTCTAACAATTCAAAAGTAGGTCTCAAAGTGCTTTTCATTCTGTTTTGAGTCCTGCACTCAAGGTACACAAATTACAATTTATTCTCATTCTGGTTGCTTTTAAACCATATAATATAGCTGAAGTAGCATGAATCCGCTCTTCAAAGTGTTGAAAAAGATCCACAAAGAGAGGATAAACAGCAGAAAACTTATGGTGTGTAACACCGATCCCTTTGCCAACGCTGGCAAATGTTTAGTTGTCACTGAGACAGAGTATGTGGTGCTGAGGCACACACAGGTGTAAACAGTGTTAGTGCTGCAGTCCTCTCTGAGAGGACTGAGTCTTCTGAGTAGTCTTAAAACATGTCAGACATAAAGAGGTTCAGAGACGCTTAAGCATGGTCCTCTATGCATCTTACGCATCTGCTCCCTTCTGCAAGTAACCAAGAAATTCAGCATTGGATATCGAGCTCTGCTTCACAGATTTCTCTTTCTTGAACCGTGTAGTTGGAATTTTGTTTATTCAAGCCAAAGACTTCTCTCATGGATGTTTTAAAATAAATATTTTAGAAACTTTTGCCTTTTAAAAACTAGGAGTTTGCTATTTTTGCCACCTGGTTTCTAAACTGGCATAAACTACCTTTGTTTTATTCTATCAAAAGGGTGCTTCAATGTGTTTTTTCTTTTTTCTGTCTGCTGCTTAACTTGCTTTTTATTAATGTTAGAGATTAGTAAAAAAAGCTTTAATGTTCTTTAGTGAAGGAAGATACAGTACAGCACAGTAGAGTAGAGTAACTGGCTAAGAGCCAGCTTGTTTTTAATCATCTGCTAAAGAAATACATTGCAGTTTTAGATGGTTGCTGACATTTTCATATGGAAGCATGTTTTGATTAGTGTCTTTCTCTGCTTTTCACGTATAAATTGGGAAGGTTTCAAGTGGTTTCAGCAGTAGAATCTGGTTTGAATAGAGTCTGAAAATATGGCACTGGAGCGTGCTAGAACAGATAAAGCACTCCTCTTGAAAAAGCAACAGAGAATACATTTTAGGAGAAGGCCAGCCTGTGGAAGTGAAGTCGTGCAAGTCTTGCTTTGTGCCTTGTCCTTACTCTTTTGCAGCATCAAGGGTTCAAGATCCATAGCATGGCATGGAAACCTTACGCTTTGAACCCATATCTCCAGGTTGTTTCTGAAGTTTTTCTGGCAGGCAGGGAGAGATCATTCTGGCTCAGGATGTTACTAACCCCGTGTAAATTGTCAGGAATGGCTTTCCTGAGCAGCCTCTTGGAGGCTTTTTAACCACACTGTCTCCCACTCTTATTTGTCTGCTTAATGACAGAAACATTGCTTACCATCTTCTGTATTGTGCTTGAGATTCACATCTAAAATGCCATGTAAAAGCTAGGCAGTGCTAATCTATAGTGGCAGCTTGTTAAAATGTCATGGTGATGCATTTGTAACAACTCTAACATAAGATAAATGTGACAAGTGCTAATTCCAGACACCCACAATCCTGAAACTGAGAACAGCTTAGTAAAGCACTTTGAATTTCCTAAGGACATCTGAGGTCTATGGTTACAACATCTCAGTCTGCTTTTACCTGAGCATCTCAGGCTGCTTTTACCTGAAAAATTAAAATGTTACATTAATGATTCAAGATTAAATGATGAATGCTTGTTTTAAAAGAGGTTAGGGCAAAAATGTTATGCATATGTTTGAAATCTGCAAACACTTCTTATTCTCCAGACAAAGAGAAGGAAACTGTGGGGTAAGAATAGGTGGATTACCCCATGGGAAAAGAAAAAAGGTAATACCCAAGCACCAAGACCTATGCATTAGCACCACTTCATTTGTGAGTGTCCCTCTTAATGAGATTTTTCTGACAAGTCTGTGTCATGGGCACAAAAGATCCTGATGGGAGGAGGAAGCCATTCTGGGGGAGGAAGATATAACTGTTCTTCAGATGACATGTTATTAGAATTATGTCCTTTTTTGGTTTGAGTGGGAAGTTCTGTACACAAGAGTGCTGAAAGGTGGCCCCATCAGTATACAGAGAAAGCAATAACAATTGCAGGGATTTGGAAATCTTCATTTAAAAATGAGAGAGACAGAAAAAGTGAAACTACATTATCTTCAAATGACTTTTATCTATGGGATTTCCATGTGGAAGGTGTTAAAATAATGAAAAGCCTGATGTCAAATTAGAAGAAACTGCAAGATATCAACCACGTCCTGAGGAATCACTGAACAAACAAGCACCTTGCTAGTGCTAGTGACTCCAAGAAGGTGAAAGGCCCTTGTACGACAGTAAAACGTTCTTGGGCTTGTGGTAATATCGTGCAGCTGCAGAACAAGGACAGGATGGTGCCAAAAAAAAAGACAAGAGGTGTGTGAGCAGTCTGCAAACCACAAGGCAGGATCTCAGCTAAATTATGTTGGGTTTGGAGGTTAAAACATGGTTTGTGCATAACTGCTAGAAAGAGTACAGAGAAAGCTCCTTCATACGGCAAAAGAATGAAGCTTATAATGGGGATGTGTATGTTTTACTATGTGGGGCTCATTTGGAACAGTGGAAGAGGGATTCCTTTCCCATCATATATCTCATACACTGATACTTTTCATCTCCCAGCAAGAGCAATATAAGAAGCTTCACTAAAAGGACAATAATTATGGTATCTTTTCCACTGTTCTTATTAGGTTATTCTGTTGTGAAATATATTTCCAGAAACTGCTGTTCTCTGTAGATATTTAGACACAGAAAAAGGTTCTGGGTTCTAGATCACAAACAATTAAAAGCTGTCTGTGTAGAGAATAACTACAAAGAAGCAGGGAGAGATATAATTAATCTTTATCCTATTAGCTAAAAATTTCACTTAGCCTTGAAATAGATGATGTATCTCTATCCCTTTTCTTTCTATCTATCTTTTTCTCTTTTTTTCCCCTCCAGCTCTTAATCCCTGAAAATATTCTAAAAATGGTGGGTTTTTTAATAGAGAAAAGTATTTTTTCTTTGATTTTTTTTTCCTCTGAAGCATAGAATGCAGTTATTCTGCATACTTACAGCATTTTCCCTGACACTCCACTACATCTTCCTTTGTTTTTTGTTCCTTTGTGTGAGATATGGTTTCTTTATTGAAGTTATAATGAGCTTATCTTCATGAATCACTAGAGATCAGCCAGGCTAAACTCTCTGCATTAAAGTTCACCCAACACTATTCACTGTAACCCAATGTTTAAATAAAATATCTCCTTATTATACAAACCAAGTGCAATAGTAAGTATGTAAAAATGACAGATCTACCAGTATAATTCAGTTATTTTTATCATAGAATACCTTAGTTTGGAAGAGACCTCAAAGATCATCTAGTTCCAACCCCTCCTGTTATGGGTACAGACACCTTCCACCAGACCACATTGTTCAAAGCTCCATCCAGCCTGGCTTCAAATATTTCCAGGGGTGAGACATCCATAGCTTCTTTGGGAAATCTGTTCCACTGCCTCAACACCCTTACAGTAATTTTTTTTTTTCCTAATATCTGATCTAAACCTATTTACTTTCAGTGTGGAGCCATTCCTCCTTATCCTTATCTGCTCACTACATACTCTTGCAAAAAGCCCCTGTCCAGCTTCCTTGGCACTGGAAGGCCACAACTAATTCACAGTAAAGTCTTCTTTTCTCCAGGATGAACAATCTCAATTGTCTCAACCTTTCCTCATAGGAGAGATGCTCCATCCCTCCAATCATCTTGGTGTCCTCCTCTGGACTCATTCCAATGTCATTCCTTTGCTGGGGACCCCAGAGCTGATGTAGCACTTCAGGTGGGATCTCACCAGAGTAGAGTAGAGGGGTGGGAAGAATTTATAAATGGTCAAAAGACTATTTTTCTATTAGGTAGCTATGTAACAATTAAAAATGGTGCAAACTTTTAATAATATTCCAAAGCACTTGTTACATTGAAACAAAGCAGAAGTTTAGCCCCTTAAAAATAAAAGGAAAATTATTTGGATTTAAAAAATCTGTATGCAGTATAAGGCAGGAAAAGAGCGTTGAAACTCTTTTTCTTACCTTACACTTACTTTGAAATTGTGTAATTCATGTGTAGCTCCTTCTCATTTCACATAGTTTCTAATTGTAAACTGAACAGGAGGAACTGTTTTTCCTTTGATGTGGTATAACAGCAGAAGTCTTCAAGTTAGGTGCTGTATATCTGGAAAAGAAATTTTCTGGCTTAATTTTTACCCCGTTGTCTTTAGGAAATACCTTCTTCAGGGCTAAGATTCTGTTTGGAAGCTAGACGTCTTAGTACTTAAATTAGCTCTTTTAAGAGGGAAATTAGACAGTGAGTTGCCATCTCGTTCTTCTGATCTGGGAAATGTCTTATAGAACTACATGTACTGTCAAGGGCAGGAGTGAAAGGTGGGGGAATTTGAAGCAATGGTAATACAGCTGCTTTTAAAGGCTAAAGGAGCATGAAGACTCCCCCTAGGAGGCTCTATCCAGTGTGACCAAAATCTCTCATTAAGATTTCCAGTAGAAACTTCTAAATAAATGTATTTGTAGTTCTTTGACCATAGTTGTAGTTCTGAAGTATTTTTTCTTTGTACTAGGCTGTTTTCCTTTCTGCTTTAATGTATATGATGTGGTACTTGTTTGCATAATCTCCTGAGGTTTTATTGTGCAATTAATCTGCATGTTGTTTTTAAGCTTAAAGATAAACCTGTTCTATAATGTCTTCCTTCTCTTATTCCGTTATTTGCAAATCTGGGAAATGGTCACTGAGTTCAGAAAGCAGTGGGACATGACCATCCATGGAAACTCTCTCATGTACCATTAGAGTAATCAAGGAGACAGATGACGAGTGACTCTGTACTTTTCAAGTTGTGGGATTTTAAGTTTTATGACTTTGGCTGTGGAATCTGCTGCTGACTGTGAGCAAACAGCTTAATCACTCTGTGTCTCTATAAAATGGTTATAATAATTCCTTGTTGCATCAATGTTATGATGAAAGTGAAGCAATGTTTCTAAGTGGTGGGTAGTGTGGCTGTAAGGTCAGGCAGTGAAAGCTAATCCAATTGCATCCCTATTTGCTGACAAAAAGTTATTAAACAGTAGTCCTTGAATTTCTATGCATAATATGCCTGTCTGTGTGCAGGGAAAGTGATATAGCTGTAAATCCATTGCCAACATGGTTTATAAATGAGGGAGAGGGAGGGAAGTTCTGGGGTAGCTCCTCAGGCTGCATGGAGTGAGGAGTACTGATGAGTCATGCTTAGGCAAGGATGAAATGTGTGCATCTCCCTCCTCAAACACGGATTTATTTTTATTGTTTGGGGCTTTGCAATAATCTTGATCTCTCTCCTTTTGGCATATCTTTGACCTCTGAGTAATGCCCATCACAGACATATGATCATAAACACCAAAATTATCTTATGACTGAATCTAGTTAGCCCTGAATCTTCTCATCTCCCCACTCATGTCCACCACTGGATGTAAATCAGCTTAGTGCCAGCTGCCAGTCTTGTCCCCTCTTGGATGCACAATGGACAAGCAACAGTGGAGCAGCATAATGCTTTTCTTTTGCAGAAAATAAACTGGGACCAGAGTGTGTAACTGGGTGTCTCTGCCATGGTGACCCCATGCATGAGGACCCCATGCTGCCAAAAACACCCCTTCTCAAGGTTAGTGTACTGATTTAATTGGATTTTTGTAAGCAGCTGTGGAAAGCCTTGAGGAAGGGTGCTCTCTTTTTGCCAAGGGGGAATCAGTAGTACAGCCAGATGAGCTAGATATTTCCTTCTTCTGAGATCTGAGCTGTGCAAATCTTCAAGTCTCCCCTGGTCATGATGGCGCTGCTGGCAGACTCAGTGCTGGCTGCCTGAGCTGCAGCTGGTGCTGCTGCTGGCCTTGCTTGAGCCAATTTGCCTGGGCAAAACCTGCCTCTGCATTTGCACTCAGGGTGACAGGTCAACAGGTCCTAGTTGTCCTTTGCATCAGGTGCCTACTCACATCTTAGCTGCCTTCACCATTCAGGCACCTTTAGACGGGTGTGGTCTAACACTATCTTAAAATTCTAATGGTAAGGACACCAAATGGGCCCACGGGAGACTACAGGAAGGTGAAGTGCACAGAAAATACTCTTCTGTGGTGTTCATTTTCTTATGATAATGATTTGTCTACTTTCAGACATAAGGTGATAAATCTGGTCCAAAAGTCAAAATTCTAAATTTCTGAAACAAGAAGTAGAAATGCTAAACTTTCCTACAGAAAGGAAAAGTAAATATCCTTGTGTTGAGGGTTAAGCTTTTTCTTTTTTTTTCTTTCTCTCAGGGAATTTTTCCTATTTGTTGCCCTGGAGATGATGAACAGAGAGTATTAAGAGACAAAAACATGGCTGGGCATCTTCAAATTCCACTGAGATGGTCCTGGGGGAGGAGGGGGGAAGGGATATGGTTGCAGCAGTCTCTTAGCTGGGGAGTAGCTCTCTGCCTGGGGGGTTTCTCTTGGGAAGTGATATCATGAGGTGCCAGGGTCTAACCAAGACTTGTCTGGGGGCCAGGGGCTGGGCTCAGTCCTTTCTCTTCTCCGCATTCAGATGGGAGAGCGGCCATTTGTGGTGTGGGGAGCAGGTGCCTGTCCTTCCTTTGCTACACTTGGCTAGACTTCCCCCCACATCTGGCCCCCACGGTTTCCTCCTGCTGCACTGAGGTTTTTGCTACACTTTAGTTCCACCCCTGCCTCCCAGGGTCTACGCCGCTGTTGTTCCTGCCACTGAGCCGGGGTTGTTGCTACACTTTGATTTGCTGCCCTTGGATCTGTTCGCCTCTGCTGTTCCAGCCCATTGCTCCTAGGTTTCTGCTACAGTCCAGGTCATGACCCAGAATGGCACTGAGACTGGCGGCTCCCCATGAGTTTCACAAGAGAAGCCATCTCCCCTCACCTGAGCTGCCATGACGGCGTGAGGGAGCCTTGGCCGGGCCGCGCACAGCGCCCCCTGCAGGCGCGGGGGAATCACCGCACCCGCCCGGCCCGCCGGGAGCCAGCAGCGCCCCCTGCCGGCCACCACCGGAACCGCACCAAAGCGCTCCGAGAGCGGGAAGAGACTTCCCTGGGATTTCTGCTCTCGCTGGTTGTGCCAGCAGTGCCGCTGTTTGCTTGCCTGGTTATACAGACACACACTTGTACACACACACATGTAAAGAACTGATATTCCTTTTCCTATCTCTTTGCCTGAAAACCCTGTAATTTCAAAGTTTTAGTAATTCGGAGGGAAGAGGGTCATATTTTTCCATTCCAGGAAGGAAGTTTTTCATCAGAACATTCAATGAGAATTAAGGGGAGTCTTAAGGTTGGGAGCTCCATTCACTAATCCTTTGGCTGGATATTGAGAAGCGTTCAGAAATGGCCATCAGTTTTAATAAGTGGCAAGAAAACTTTTAGGTCTTGTGGTGGTTTATCGAGAAAAAAATTTATCAGGAAACTTCTGAACTAGACTTACCATACAATCTTCATTCAGAAGTTATCCCAAACAGTGCAGATATTCCTGAAGAATAATGTACGTTAATGTGATGAATACCAATGTAAAGATATATGGCATGTTACATTGTTTTAGAGAAGATTTAGGCCTGTCCCTAATATGCAAATTCTGAGCACAATTAGAATTAGAATTAATTACACTTAATTATTTTAAGTGGTAATAATGCACCATTGGGGACAGTAATGTCAGAGAATTAAACGTCGCTTCTTATCTAAACTCTGTTTACTATCCTTATTTATGCTTCTTCACTTCAATTGAAGTACTAGAAATTAACTCATGTGGTGAGGTGTAGCCTTCATGTTTGGTTGTAGCACAGGGTGATCAGCTTTTACAGGATGCCATGTAGGAAGACCATGCCAATACCATCCCAACAACTAAAGATGGAAAAAAGGCTAAGGCTTGCAATGCTTTCTTTGCCCAGTTAGAGTACCCCCAAGCTGGAGGACAGGGATAGGGAGTAAAATGAAGGCCCCACATCCAGGAGAAAATGCTCAGCAACCTGCTTACCCACACTCCTAAATTTATGGGACCAGAATAGATCTACCTGAGGTTACTAAGGGAGCTAGTGAAAGGACTCACTGAGCCATGTTCATATGGTTGTGTCTACATGGACTGCATTTAAGTCATCGACACAGTTTCCCACAGCACTGTCCTGGAGAAACTGGCTGCTCATGGCTTAGACCAGTGCACTCTTCACTGAGTGAAAAACTCCCTGGCCCAGAGAGGGTTGGTGAATGGTGCTGCATCCTCTGGGTGGCCAGTTACCAGCGGGGTTTCTGAGACCTCAGTGTTGGGGCCAGTTCTGTTTAACATCTTTATCAACAACGTGGATGAGTGCTCCTTCAGTCAGCTTGCAGATGACATTGAAGTTGGGTGGGAGTGTTGATCTGCTGCAGTATAGGAAGGCCCTTCAAAGGGATATGGACTGAGACTGAGAGCAACAGTATGAGATTCAGCAAGGCAAGTGTCCGGGTCCTGCACTTGAATCACAATAGCCCCAGGCAGCCCTACTGATTTTGGGCAGAGTGATCGAAAAACTGCCTAGGGGGAAAGGACCTGGGGATGCTTGTTGACAGATTTGTACATGATTCAGTGTCTGCCCAGGTGGCCAAAAAGGTCAGCAGCATCCTAGTCTGTATTAAAAATTATGTGGCTAGCAGGACTAGGGAAGTGATTGTCACTCTGTACCCAGCACTTGAATCCAGTTTGGAGCCTCTCATGACAAGGAAGACATTGAGGTGATTAAGTGTATTCTGAGCAGAACAACTGAGCTGGTGAAGGGTCTGGAGCACAAATCCTGTGAGGAGTGGCTGAGGGAGCTGGGATTGTTGAGTCTGGAGAAAAGGAGACTGACATGAGATCTTATCACTCTCTAAAACTACCTGAAAGGAGAGTGTAGTGAGGTGGGGGCAGTCTCTGCTCTCAAGTAGGAAGCAACTAGATGAGAGATAATGGACCCAAGTTGCCCCAGGGAAGTTTTAAATTGGATACCAGGAAAAATTCCTTCACAGAAAGGATTGTCAAGCAATGGAACAGGCTGCCCAGGTAGGTGGCTGAGTCACCACCCCTGGAGGTATTTAAAAGACTAATAGACATGGTGCTTAGGAACCTGGTTTAGTGGTGAACTTGGTAGTGCTGGCATAATAGTTGAACATGACAATCTTAAAGGTTTTTCTAACCTGAATAATTCTATGTTGTATACATGTACTGGTGGATATTTCTGAGCAACACAAGAAGGGTTGGGGCTTAGAGTATTGCTCAATCATCTGAAGCACCAAGAATTAATTGTAACATTGAAATGGTGTATACATGTTGCTGAAGGCATTGTGAGAAAAGACAATATTTATAAATAGTTGATCATACAACCATGAAAGCTAGACACAGAAAAAGTAATAAGAATATACATAGTCCACATTCCTAGTGCTACAGAATTTTCTTTTTCCTTTGGCAGATATAGCTGTCTAGCCCCTCTTTTCCCAAAACCTGATAAACATTGCATTCAGCTAGCATGTGAAGACTAAATCAGGTAATAAAAATATGCATTTGAGATGAGTTTTTTGAACTAAATTAAGTGTCCCTATCTTACCCACCATAAACAAGTACACTTACAATTTATATTGTAATGCATTGTCTCTGAATTACATGAATTCTGTAGTTCTGTGATAGAATGATTTTTATTGAAAACGGTAATTGAATTTATAATCCGGTGGATTCTTAAGCAATGGGCTATAGGTATCTGAGATGACAGGTTTCTTTAGTTAGGGCTACCAGTACTTGTTGTTTTACTGAGTTTCATACCAGTTTAATCAGGAGAATGAAGTAGACAGAAGAACAATATTAATTATGGATTAAAAAACCTGCACAAAGCCAAGAGTGAATCTGAGTGATGCTGATATCATTGTTTAACTGGGTGGAAAAGAAACCTTAAGAATGATGGAGGCAAAAAGGACAGTCAGACATCTAATGCATTCATTCACACTTGCTGATATTTGTTGTTGAATCCTATAAAGGACATCAGGTGTGCTGGAGGCACCAGACCTGCATGAGCATATTTAAACTCTGAGAATCAGATTTTAGATTTTTTTTTTTAGTGACTAAAATGTGAGTGATTTTGTACCTGAGGTTGTAATTTTGAATGAATAGGAAGAAAAAGAATTTTGTACATGTTGCTGATGTTGCAAGAATAGTTATTTTAAAAAATTCACAACTCTATATATCCTCTATTTACACACACAATTATTTAATCCGCTAAAAAATAATGGCAACCATGAAACCATAGTCAAGTATATACCGATATAGAAAGAAAGCAAAATAGTAACCTTTATCCTCCTACAAACAATGCAACTGTAATACCCATTGTGAGTAGACGTTTAATACTGTAGGTATTTCTGGCCTGGCAGATGTTTTGAGTGCTCACTTTTGTAGTCACCACCACTGAAGCAACATCATGGACAGTCAGAAGATCAAAGATCTCTCACTAAAGGTTAACATCTGAAATCCCGTTTTCACATGGCATTGTATGCCTTGCTCTATCCAGTCCCTCTTTCCCATCTCTCATCCCAGGAGACCTCTCAGCTGTTTAAGCCATTGTAGTGTACTGGAGCCAGAGAAGTTTCTTCAGGTTAAAATAGATTATGTGTTAGTCCTGTCTTGTGCTATTCTGTCTTGCATTCCTTCAGGTTTTTTGTGCTCTAGGAGGTCTGTTAGTACTTCAGTTTGCATTCAGGTGAGAAGAACTGTTGTTCTGCTTTTTGCAGTTTAAAATTCAGTAATGGAGTACACATGCATGAGAACTTAAGACCTATTTAAATTGTAGTGAAAGAAAAAGAATATTATGTATGAATTAAATATTTAAAAATTTCTATTATTAATTTTCTTTTTTTTTTTTTTGAGGATAAGCAGAAACAGTCCTTCATGTAGGGCAAAAGCAAATTTAATTTTGTAAGTGGAGTCTTAGAATTTTTTTGAAATAACAGGGTTCTTGTACTTATCTTCCTGGTGAAGTTCATTATCTTTCCTACAAAAGACTGAAAGAGAGCCATTCACATTAGATAAGGAGGCATGATAGCTTAAGCCAGAAACCTTTTTTGCACTGAGAACTATCAATAATGCAGCAGCTTTATCTACAGGCGATTCTGTAATTTCTTATAATCTTCTCCTTCCCACTAACAGATATAGGAACCAATGCTGGTTTTAGTGCCTTCTGAATCTAGATTTGTCTTCTGATGTGTGATATAATGTCTTAGAGGTGGAAAAAAAGTCATTGCTTTGGGATTTGATGGCTAGTGGACCTAGAAAAATATCTGAGTATCTGCTAGAGCAGACTCAAATCCTTCAGCAGGGAGCTTTTAACAGGTCTTTACTGCTCATTCAGCATTGAATAATCTTGTTTTTCCACCCATTTGGATTTTTATCACTCCATGTAGTAGTAGATTTTGCAGAAACATTATGTATGCCGGACAATGCCTTGTGATCCCACAATAGCTGTTAGAGGAGGAGAAAGTGAGGTGAGATATTGCATGCTTTTTCTCTTCTCTATAAACCTGGCTATTTAACAGATGCATGGTCTGTCTAGCAAACATGAATCAGACATGCTTGGCCTGAGGAATGGTGAGGATGGTCACAAAAAGAATGTGCTTGTATCTACGTATCTCATTCTTTGCAGAGGACTTTCTTAAGCATAAGAAAGCATCAGACCTTGAGAATGTTGTCCAACTGAGCAGTGAACTGATTGTGGGAACATGCTCAATACCCCTGTGATTTAAGGCAGATGGAAGACTCATCACTTTTGCAATTTTCAGGATGGCTTGTATATTTCCTCTGGCAATCACTCAAGTGGACGTGTCTGAAAAACGGGCATTTATGTCACTTAAGAGATTTTAAGGAAGGCTACCAACATGGTGATAATCAACAGGAGCATGCTGTCATTCAGATCTGTGCCACACAAACTGCCTTCCCCTGGGAAAATCTGTTCTAAAGAGGCACGTCAGAAACTTGTTGATAAAAAGAGCACTGAACTTTCTTATGGTACAAATGGTTGATGGTTATTTAATCTCAGTTACACTGTGCCAGATCAACTAGGAGTGAATTTGGACTGAGAGAAAGACTGTGTTTTATGCAAAGGTACTTTTTGCTATGACACATTGCAGGAGCTGCTATAGAAGGGTGAAGAGGACTCTTTCTCACTTTTGCTGTGATGAACATCCTACATTTTATAGGACCAGATTTGCGTGGTACAGAGGTGAAATATGTTATCTCACTTTTTTTTGGGTAATCATTGCCAGAGAGTGAGATGACTCACAAACTGAAACTATTTTTTGCTAGAAGAGTCAGCTGAATATGTGAAGATGCTTCTTCTAATCCCTTTTCAAAAATTTGATAGATGGACAGTAATGCACTGGCAGGAATCCTTGGTAATTCATATGACGGAATAAAACCCTCTACTTTATTTGGTAATGTTAGGATTTGCAATGTTTTATAATAATGTTTTATAATATTAAGAGTGGCTGCCTACATACAGTATGTACTGTATAAGTTATTTCCAATATCAAAACTAGAATTCTTGGCAAAATCTGAAATGTAAAAGTTCATATATTTTTAAAGCAAGAAGGAACTGTTAGATCATCTATTTTAATAGGCACCAAATGGGACACTGGTGTTCTCAACTTCTTCTATACAGTTTATTTTTTACTTAAATATTCTAGAAGTTTAGAAGGGCAAGAAGACAAATGATCATGAGTTGATGTTTTTCATAAAAGCAGCACAGCAATCTTTTGCTTGAAGGGATACGGCTAACATTTAAGCCTGTCTGTAGCTGTAAATGGATGTGAATTTATGTTGACTGTAAATAAATGTTAGCAGAATAATGACCTACTGAGACAGCTTTATATTATTCAGTAAATTATTGTACATGTAAGTTGTCTCATATAGCAGCTAAAACAGGTGCAACAACAAACCGCATCCTTAAAAAAACTCTAAATATATTAATATTTAAATTACAAAAATCTACTGTTGTTTTTATTGCTTTACTATGGGAATATATTTATGTTGGTTACACTTGCCTAATTGTCATGCAAATCTAGGAAGCTAAGTTTCAAATGGAGGCATGTGGCAGAATAGAAGTCAGATATATTGCACAATGGTGTACAGAGATGACAGTGGAAATTTTTTCTTCTCTATAAAAAAACACATTATCTATCCCATGTGATGTGATGATGCTTGCTGCAGAAAGTATCTTATCTGCTGCAAGATCTAATCAAAATTTCTGTTTTCCCTAACTCAAAATTAATCTAGTTTCAGTGTCATTATTATGTGCTAAGTAACAAGTTAATACCAGCTCTCAATCCCCTACGCTCCTTCTTGTTTTAAAATCAAAGCTACTGAAGTGAGTTCAGACTGTGCTTTCTGCAAACATATGTTGCTTTTGTTGGTCCTGCTATATTTAGTAGAAAACTAAAATCCTCACTTTAATTCTGACAGTTGGTTGATGCTGATCTTACATTAGAGTGTCTGATAATTTCACTAGTGTTAGCATGCTTACCATGTAGTGGGTGGATGAGAATCCATCCATGTCTGTTGTTATTTTGCTCTTGAGAAGACAAGGTGCCTAATAAATGCCTACAACAAACCTTCATTATCAGAAGTGTTATAGTGCTCTAAATGGACAACCTATGCAGTGAAGGGTATGCTCTGGAATTTAAGAACAGCAGTGTAAGTTAGGATATAAAAGACTCTGGTCCTTTTCCAGCTACATTGATGGTTGGGTAAAATATAGATCTTTTTCCTCCACACCATAAACTGCAAACACAGCTGCATAATATACACAGTCAAATGCCAAGGACCTAATAAGATTTTGCTTTCCAGAAATATAAATAATTTAATCAGATTAATGACATTGTTCTACCTGAGGGATTCTATAATTAGTAGATTATTGAAGCAGCACACAAGTTATCTACTATTAGCACCTGGAGGAATTCCTGTTGTCTTAAAAAGTGGAATCAAATTATATGAATATTCCTGTCATGCAATCTGTAAAGATAATAAGCCTCTGGCATTTTGTAAGCTATATAAATCCATGGATTTCACATTAAATATTTAAAGCACAGGAGGTGTTATTTGTTAGAATACTGATAAAAATAGTTCAGCCATTACAGCTGCCTTTTCCATTTGGTAAATCCCTCTTTGTTTGATTTGCTTTCAAGCCTTTTTAATTTGTTGGGCGGTTTTTTGTTGTTTAGGTTTTATTGGTTTTGTTTGTTTGGTGGTTTTTTGTTGTTGGTTTTTTGGGTGGTTTATTTTTTTCATTTTGGGGTTTTTCTGGTTGGTGGTTGTTGTTGTTGGGGGTTTTTTTGTTGTTACATTTTTCTAGTTCCTCTGGAGGTGTGTTTTGGACTTTTTATGATAAACACTCAAAATATTTTTACAGACGTTTTGCCCTTTTGATATAGACAGCATATTCAAACCAGGGGTATAAACAGATATGAAGCAGGAAGATTTTTTTGAACTCCAAAGAAATGTTGCTTGAAATACATTAAAAAGGGTGCCTTTCTTCTGAATATATTTACAAAGCAGGAGCTTATTCTTTGATGTGTGCTCCAGTCTAAGAGTTTGTTTGGGATAATACTGATGATGGAACTCATCAGGGTCAAATCTACATTTACATATCATAATGAGGGTGTTGAATAAATCTTGAATAATAGAGGCCATGGGGAAGATGGTTGGTGTCTTAATAGACTGCAGAATTTACCAGGGGTTTTTAAAGATGATAAAAATATGATGACTATTTGTCTGAAAGTGACCTCTTAACAGTTTCAGTCATCTGGCTATTTAAAGTGAAAAACTTTGTTGGTAAAAGTCTCTGTTTTTAATGGATTGCTGTGTCAGTCTGGAGCTGCAGTCAGGATAACTGATGACCTTTGAAGTCCTTAGAATAAATTATGATTTGTGTGCAAGAGATGATAATGCAGTTAAAAAGATTTATGTAATAGTTCTTCAAAGAGCTCAAGGAATTAACACAGGGTCATAAATTAGTAGGATTTACAAGTAAGAAATTACTTTACTGGGAGAGCTCTTTTCATCCCATATTGTTTTGCCTCCAGGCACTTGCTGATGTTTAAATGAAGAGATACCCGATGAATCCTCCAGGCAGCTGTGAAATTACAGGGGCACCTGTGTTGTTAACAATCCATCCAGCTTTAATAACAGCCAGGTACTTCCCCTGTAGAGAAGTGAGCTTCTGCTTGTAGGACATGTGTCATAACCTTGTCACGAAGTATTTTTAGACCTCAGGCTAAATGACAAGATAAAAGCTACTTTTACCCTTTTTTGCTTTATGGGTGGCCTAAGTAAATCCTTTCTAGCTGTTCTAAAGTGTATTAGCACTCCACAGGACTCGTTCCTATCAACACGTAGATATTTCTTTAGTCTGCAAAAAAGTTTTAACAGAGCTGTTCAGGAGATGCTTGACACCCGTGCAACAAATGCTTGATCATTTTTAGTATTCCCACTACTGAGAGTAGATATTATTCAGTATTTAAGTAGAAAGATATAGACCTCCAAGGACAAGAAAGAAAGGGGCTTCAGTAATGGTATCTGAACAGTATTGCTTCTTTGGTGCGAAGAATTAAATCATCTCATCAGCATAGTCTCACAAAAAAAGAAAAAAAAATTAAAGAAGGGATATGTCTTTCCCTTCTGCCCCTCAGCCCCCACATTTTAGCTGGAAACCTCTCTGCAATAATCTTACAGCTTCTTTCACTGAGGAAACTTGTCTTGAGTATGCACTGATTTTCTAGTGAGTGCAGCCACATGAAAGCCTAAAGATTTAAATGTTCTCAAGTCTGAGAAGTATGTTTTGGGTTTTTTTTAGCAGACAAGAGAAACAGCCATTATTTCATTTATATGCCCGATCAATTTTATTTTCTAACATATTTCAAAACATGAATAATTCTACTTTTTTTTTCCCTTATCCTACCTATTTAAGAATAATATTTTGCACAACCCTATCTCTTACCCTCCTGCCTAAGGAGCTACTGTAGAAAATACTATAATCTCTAAAACAAACTTATTTCACCTTTTCATGTATTTAAAAACTATTTGTAAAGAAAATGGAGTGAAAAACATCACCATCTGCTTTCATAAGCAGTCACTTACCTCACCTGGGTCAGCAGGATGTTTAATGGAAACATGGAAGTGTGTGAAGACCATGGCTCCTGATGATTTTGTATGCTGATAGTATATAACTTGTTTCTTGCTACAAAGCCTAAAATTTTGCGTCTAGAAAAATAAAAATTGAAGGCTAATTTAAAGGAATATATGTATCTCATTAAAACTAATTTCAAACCTGATACAGAGAGGATGAAGTCTGGGGAAATGTCAGGTATTTAATCAGGGCAAATTAGATAACACGATTTTATCAATGCTTCTCATTGTAATAGAATAAGCTTTGGAAATATCAGTTCAATGGGCTCTGATTATCTGTCTTAGTTCATTCCTTCACCACTTGGGCTTATTTTCTGACTGGTAAGATAAGCCACTCTTGTTACATCTACAGCTTGCATGCAATTACTGTTTTTCTTTTCCTCCAGTTAGCCAAAGATTGTGATAAGGTGGTTCACGCTGTTCCCCTACTTTGATTTCTAAAATTTCTAATTCTCATTTAAGACTTTTCAGACTTTATAGGAGAAAGTGAATTAATTATGATGCTGTGGCTATTTGTCTGTGTCTGCACACAAGGATGTATTTGCACATTGTCTTTTTTCCTAAATTTTGTCTGAGCGAGAATGACAGTCTGATTATTGAAAAAGGGACCAGATTGCCATCTGGCTTTTTTGGAATATCTGTTTTTATAGCAGCAAGTTTTTTGATAAAACTATCCTCAAAAGTAGTTGTGTACCTGTAACTTTTCTGTGCTCCAGTCTCCAGTCATCTAGGGATCCCATTTCCTGTCAGTAGTGGATGCTCTCACTTACCCTGCCAAAGACACAAGGATACAGCACTACATGCATGTGATGTGTGCAATGGACTATGTTATCAAGCTGATTCAGGACTGTGGGGGCAAGTAAACTGTGATGCCACTTTCAGAAAATAGTTTGCACCCATCACTTAACTGTGATGTAATCATTTGCAATTTATTTAAGTCTGGACTACTGGCTTTGGCCTGAGCTCAGTGCTAGCTGGAGTCTGGTAGAAATTGTTGGGTGAGACTGATGCTTTTCAGCAGCACAGTCACATGTGTGGCCATCCCATGTAGTTAGTTGCTGGGCATTAAAGTGGTGTCTGTATTTTCTCTTCAGCTGTTGAATGGTTGAAGCCTGTTGTTGATCCAAGTCCCTGGCATCTGTTCCTGACCTTTGACCTATATCTTGGCTCTGGCTCACAACCCTTGGATCATATCCTGGCTCTAGGTCCTGCCTCTTGGCAGCTTGTTTGGTTCCTGTCTTTGGCTTCAGCCTTGGCTTGTATTCTGGCCCTGGCTCCAGACCCTGGGCTGTTAGGTGAGTTCCAGAATTTCAGTGTTTATCCCTGTTCCAGGCTTCAGTCTGAATTGGCTGTGCCCTTGCCTCCTGCAGTGAATGGTCTGCAAACATTTAATAACACTGGGATTGTGTACAAGGGAAGAAAATGTAATTGTTGAGGAAACTTGTCTCTGGATGTTCACGCTGCATTGTCTGTCCCTGATGTTCACCAGAATGAGGTCTTGCAAGGAAAGAGATGCTCTTCTTAGTTAAGTTGAAAATGGGCAAATATGTTTCCCTTGATTTTTGAAGCTTGTCAACACACCCAGTCTAAATGCTAGTTTACATATATAGGAAAGCTTCATGTATATAAGGAAGGTGAAAATGAGTACTTTTGGTGTCCTGGAGTATAAACTTGGACTGTAAGCTTTTTCTACAAAACAGAGATATTGTAAAAAGGAACAAACCACCAAAAAAACCCCAAAATAATTTTAAAACCACCAAAACACAGAAAGGAAATATGAGTGCTTACATGTAAAATTTGTTCTCAAATTGCCTAAGTTTCTTAGCTTTTTGGTCCAGACAACAGTAAGAGAAACAGTGAAGAGAAAAAGGTTTTTGACAGAGAGGATAACTTCTGTATCTCAATAATTTTTTCTAATTATTTTTTTGTTTGTGTGATGTGATATTTGACCTTAGAAGACTGGATCATGTGGACCTGGCTCTTAATCTGACCTGAGTCCAAAGGAAAGATAAGCTATGGTACAATGCTGGTATTCAGGGAATGGACTTGTACTCTAATGTGTTGCTAGGCAGGAGTCAAGGACATGGAATAACAAAAAACAAATGCTTAAGGAAAACTGTCAATACTGACAAAAATCCACCTACTTTAGTTTTTTCAATGCCTGTCTGCAGAGTAAGGTCTGATTTTGATTTCTGTTTGTAAATCAGCATGACTTCACATTCTGAGATCACCTAAAACAGGAACAGCCTCATCAGTCAAACTGTTAGGTTCCAGACCACTCTAGATCTCATTTTCATGCATACAAAATGCAGCATAACTGATAATTACATTGGAGTTTTTTCTCAAAAGACCAAAACAGTCAAAACTAAAACACCACAACCCCAACCAAAATGCATAGGCTTTTGACAAGGCTGTGGATGGAACAGTAGAAAGAAGGAGCAGAAAGTAAGAATTTGGTGCGTGGGAGATGTGAGAGAGGCTATAACTTCCTGACAGTGCACTAAACTTGGCAAATCTTTCAGCAAGGCAGCAGACATAGGGCATGGGAGATGGAATATAGCACAGGAATGATCTGGAGGGTTAGAACAACAGGAGACACTAAGCTTGCATGTAAACATTAGAAAGAAGATGGTTTTCTCACAGGAAGAAATTAGTGCATGGATTTAATTATAGTTCAGGAAGGCACTGAGAGTTTGAGTTGTGTTAGATAGAAAATTTAGTGGAAAAGGTGGCTGATTTTTAGGATAGATATTACTTCTTCCCATGCCAAAAATTAATTCCATTAAGCTCAAACCCCTCTAGATATGGAAAATTTATTTTCTTTTCCTTGTCTCCAACTGAGGCCAAGCTGGAGCCTGTTTTTTGTACAGAAGTTACTATTAAACACTTAAATCTAGACTGATTGTGTTTGTTTTCTCTGTCATTCCTATCATACTTATTGACTACATCAACAGGCAAGCTGCTTTCAAGTCAGATTCTTGTAACAACATTCCCTCCTCATATAAGCATTTTCCAATCTAATTTTTACTGTAAAGACTCTTTTTGCTCATTTCCAGGATCTTGTCTCTGTAGATTTCTCTGTAATTCTCCAACCTCTTAGTAAGAGGATTTGTTGTCTTATGATGAATGTCTTGTTGTTTTAAGTCTTCTTTACTGGATTTTTTAAAGATGGTAGCCTTGTATCGGTCTACTAAGAAGAACTCTGATAGATGCCTGAATATATGTTATGGCAAAAGTAGGCAAGAGCAAGTGCAGTGTTGTGTGTCTTTTTGGATAGAGGTACACAAGTATCTGTCTCTGAGTGGAGATCTCAGACTTGCAATTCCAGGAGCTGGAACTCAGATGATGAGCTGTATGCAGTTCTTACTTGTTTAATAAAGTACATTCCTGCTTAATTCAAAGTCGCATTCCAGATTGCACAACAATTGTGCCCATATGTAACCTCTTAGAAATGTCCAACACAGCAAATCATCTTGCACTCATTGTGTGGCAGAAATGTATTGTCTTCATAGCTGCAGACTCAGCCTGTCTAAGCTGCAGCCACTCTCTCAGTCGTTGTAGCCAACTCTCTTTTAGAGGAAGACACAGGGGAAAAAATAGCAGTCATGGTGGGCCTTATTTCAGTCTTGTCACTCTTGTTGGGAATTATGTAATTGCCTAGACATAAGGCCTGAACTAGAAATCGAGCTGCACCAACCAATTGGGACTACATACAGCAGTCTTCTCTCTGGTTTTATGCTGAGTTGCTTTGCTTTTTATTTGAGAATGTTGCTTATGTTGATGGTTTAGGATATAGCAGTGGAAGAATTAAAATACTTAATCCCTTTGGATCACTGGTTGCATTTGGAGAAACCAATTCAGTGGCTTTTCAACTGGATATAACTTTTAGCTTCTTTCAGGCCATGAGATTCAAACCCCTTTGCCAGCTCTATTAGGCTCAAATATGTTTCTTGAGGTGCTCATGAATCTTACTCAAATCACGTCTACACCCTTGTTTCTGCTTTCCTCTCACCATCCTGTCCCATGGATGCAATGTATTTCCTAAGTCTCTATCAAGTCTATCGGTCTCTGCTCCTTAGTCATTGTTGCCTACTGTTTTACCTCTTGCTTTTACACACCTGGTCATTTTCTTAACAAAATCAAGACACTTCCCTGTAAATTAGAGAGCCACAGGACATTTTGCTCTTTTTCACTGTGTTCTTTTTTCAACTGGGATTAATCCTGCAGATCAACCTGTTGTCTGTGCCTGACAGGTACCAGGTTTGCCCACTTATGAGCTACCAACTTTACTACTTATTTTCAACAGGTTCAAGTTTCTCAGATTAAACCTTACAGTACTGGGCTTGTATTTAGCTTAGTGGCATTATTATACCAAATTGTGCTGACTGCTGTCAATCCTACTTATCCTCAAAAATCACCTTGGCCAAATTGTTATGCTTAACAGTATTTGTTAGCTTAGCAGAATTTTTTATGTTCCTGTTATGTCTCATAACATGATGTTTTCTGCTTTTCCTGGTTTTGTTTACTTGTTTTAGCAAGAAACCTCAAAAAGCTAATTGTTTTACAAGAAAAGCTATGCATTTAAAAATAGCTATTGCTTCAATATTGCTGTAAATTATGTTATCATGCCAAAATTTGCAGTCCCCACAGCAGCAAAGTGCATGCTTCAGAAGAGTCAGGGTCAACCATTAGACTTTTATTATTATTATCATACCATTATTATTTTTTCATAAAATTGTTTCTCCTGAGAGCATAAAAACCTGTGAGTTTTTGGTTTTAAACAATTTGCTGGAATAAATGCAACCAACATATCATCTACTTAAGTATATATTAGCACCAGCTGCCTTTGTAATTTGAACTGCCTGGATTAATCAAGCAGCTACCTGATTAAAAATTGGACTACAAATGAGTGAGTAAATACTTAGCTGTTTTGAACAAGTCAGAGTTTGGGGGGTTTGTGTCAGCACTCTTGCTGATTTTTTGGCAGCTATATTAACGAGCAGCTTTTCTTTCGTTGTTCAAATAAAAGCAAAACAGCCTTTGAATTTTGTACTCAGAAATTCCACTCATCTGCCTAATGTTCTTTTTTTAATTAGAAGGATACACATATGACTTAATTAATCAAGCCTGTCTTAGGGAATTATGCATTTATTAATGGTTTCTGCACTCAAACACATTATTAAGGGATTTGTGCTAAGTACCTGACATAAAACAGCCTAATTTTGCTTGCTTTGCCTAATGTATTGAGAAACAGCTTGTTGATCAGATTTCAAAACATTCATGCTAAGAACTAATGTCCTATTTAGAATGTTTAAAAATGCAGCAATTTGGCGACTGAGTACTCTACTGGGTTGTATTTAAAATGAAGTAAGTGCCAAGTGAAGAAAAAAAAAGGATGGAACTTCTTCAACCATAGTGAAGAGAGAAGAAATTAAAATAAGAATGATTGCTTTGCTTTAGGCTTTTTTCCTTCCTTTTTTTTCTTTTATTTTCTTAGTAGAAATAAAGTGGAATAACCATATTTTATCTATTCATCAAGAAATGGAATCTGTGGTTGGTTTTTGTTTTTCAGCATACATCTTTGAGTTCAACAGACATTTCTTTATTCCTGCTTCATGACATTCGATATTACCCGGGGTACAAGAGCACTTCTCTTGCAAGTGCTTAATTTCAGTAAAATTCCTATGTCTCATTCTATGTAGGGACTGACTATCCTCTTTTTTGCGTATATGTACAGTGTACATGCGCAGTTCCCGATTTACAGAGAAATAACAAGATGCTTGTCTTTAACAAAAGGCGAGCTGTTTGGAAGCCATTAAGATTTGTTTATGAGAGTGATGCAGATGAATACACACTTTCACACTAACCTATATGAAGGTAAGCAGAAAACCTTTCAGAAAGAAGAATTTATGCTGGTGTGGTTAGAAGTAAGATATCACTGTATAAGGAAAATTTTGATCTTTACAGGCCCCTCTGCAAGGTGAGCTGGCTTCTATCCATTCGGGTCTGGGTCTGAGTGTGTTCAGTTCTTTGGGGCAGTATATTTTACTCTCTTTAATGTCCTGCCTGAGACAAAGACATTACGTTATCTCATTTTGATTTTGCTAATCCAGGACAGCCACATTTGCTTCAACTGGTCCTTCTCCCAGTTGCAGTGTTCTAGACACTGGGATCTGCAGTTCACCTGCCTGGGGAAATGTGAGATATCTCAGTAGAAAAAACAATTTTACACTATGTAGCCCCAAGGAACCCTAACAAAAAACCCTACTTTCTGAAGCTTTAGTCTTCACAATGTTGAAAAAAATAATTAAGTCCTATTTATTTAAGGTTTGGGATTCTCTCACACTGCTCCCTTCTCTTCTCCCCCACCTTGCTTTCTTACATTGTAACAACAATTCTTTACTCCTCTGTCTAAAATAATTGGTGAGTGTCCTTCATTGTAACTTAAGGCCTGCTTGTCTCTTTTTTGGGTAATTTGTTACTGAAAAGTTTACCTGGAACTCCCAGGCAGTGCCTGCTAACATTTGTCCACTGGTATTTTGGGTGAATAGAAGCTAACCCTGACTCAATCTTCTTTGTTAGTTCAGTTAAGTCTACAGGAATGAGGCACAGAGAGTTTGAAAGGAGTTTAAGTCCCACATGTGTACTTTTGGTCTCATAAAGTGTGCATGGACAGTTTCTCCAAATTTAAATGAAAGCTTGAAAAAGATGTAGTTAATTTTGAAGAAACAGAAAAGTAGTGTATGGAAAGGGGAACAGGAAAGGGAAAGAAAGAAAGAAAAAATTGAATTATTTTCTAAAGGTTAAACCAGGCATTTTGAATTAATTTTGAAGTCTCATTTCCTCCTCTCTGATGGTTTGCCTGTCACTGAAGAGGATTAAAACTATATGGGATCTGAACTCATGTAAATGTTAATGTGTTGACCTTATCCTGCTTACTTCATTCTTCTGCTTCTCATAGTAGTAAGACTAACACTCACAGACTAACTCTTTCAAAATGGACTCCTCTTCCATGTTATCCAGGTTCTTCAAAGAAAAAATCAGCATAAATTGTAGCAAGGTGTAGAAATGTTTGATGAGATGTACTTGATTTACTTCCAGTCTTTGAAAATGCTGTTTATTTGTCATCATTCTTTTTTCTTGCTTTTAACTACTAGTCTATAACATTTTCATTTTTAAATTAGTGAAATTTCTTATACAAAGTTAGTTAGGAACTTGGTAGAGAATTATGTTGAGAAACCCCTACTCAAGGCATGCTAGTCTAGAACAAAGTGCTGCTTTGACAGGTTGTCAAAGGAATGCAGTTTTCTGACAATACTGGTCTGATGCATCTGTAATTTGCATTCTGAGCAATGATTTGTGACTACTTTAACAGTAAAGGCATAGAAATATTGGACTTCACTTTTTATGTTGAAAATTATAGTTTTAATCTGGAGGCAATTTCAAGACCTGACTGTCAGAGTCTGCAAAATGTTTCACAAACAGTAGATATGTAATTTAAACTTTCATATCTATAAAAATTATCTTAACTAAAATATGGGACCATAATTCCTTTAGTTTCAATCATCAGAAATTATTTTGAAAATGTCTGCTTAGAAGGCTAGAAAAATTGTGAGCTATGATACACAGTGGCTGTTTATAAATTAAAGTTGTTTTTTCTATTATGAAAATGCATTATACCACAGGATTAGCTGATTCAATATGTTTCTACACTATAATTTTAGTCATGGCAAACAAGATATATTAGCATGTTGCCTGGACATTAAATGTCTAATTAAAATGAAAGTGACATATAAGAGACTCGGGAATTTTTGGAAGCAAGTGTAGGGGAACGGAGTTACAATCAATGTGAGAACTCACAGAAGACAAATATTGACAAAATTATAAAAATTTAATGAGTTTGTAAAATAATCACAGATTGGGGTTGTTTACTTTGGAGAAGAAAACAGTATTTAATAGCCCATTCAAAAGAGATATATGGTAAACATGTGAGAATGGTAGAGCTGTAGTACTTAATGCAGTAGGCAGGAAAAATGGATTTGTTGTATTGGAAGTAAATTATCAGTAAATTGCAAGGAAATTATGATAGTTCTGGTCTCAAGTGGGTGTTCAGTAAGTTTGCAATGTATCGTGCATAGGTCAAAACTATTTTTTCTTACCCTAGATATACTTATGTTGTGACTTATATGCTCCAAATCTTGACGCTTAGCATTATTTGTCCTTTTTTCCCTCATAAGCTGTTGGTTGTCCTTGCAGAAATCATACATTGGTTGGCTATCTCCAGCCAAGCTGATGTATTCTTTGCTGTTCAACCAAGCCAGACACCTCCTCAAGTTGTACCATAGCTGTTTCTCAGTCCTTTCTCCTGTTTTTTTAGTTTGGGGGTTTTTTTTTGGTTTTTTTTTTTTTTTTTTTTGCTTGTTGTGTTTTTTGGTTTTGTTTGTTTGTTTGCTTTGGTTTGGTTTTTTTGTTTTGTTTTTGTTTTTCTCACAGGGGGTTTGGTAATATGTGTGCTGTGCGCTTAGCACTCTTCCTAGGACCACACTGCCTTAGGTACTAGAAAGTGCACACAAGTGCTGCATGCAGTCTTAATTCAACTGAGATTTTGGCAACAGCTTATGCTACTTTATTTTTAGATTGTTTAGGTAACAGTGCTCTGCATACAAGATTTTATTAGGTAACAGCAAAAGGGTCTTCGTACTGTGTGGCAGACCAGAGGTCAGTCTTTAAGTAGCTGAGTCTTTAGACTGTTCATGTTAAGCAGTCAGCTACTTCTGCCTTTTCATCAAATGTTTTAACTCCAAGTACTGTATTTGGATATAACTTTAAAGTAGCTGGGTTTGCCCGTACTACAAGCACACATATGAGAGCATATATATTACTATACTGCTGTGGGTTTTGTTTTCCTCAAAGATCTGCTAAGCTGTCCTATAGTTGCATGTTCACAGCATGCTATAAGACACAGTGCATGTTCCTAAATAATCTTGTGGATTGTCTCTTGGCTGGAATTGAAACTTCACCAGGGCATTTGTCCAACCGGGAGCACTGATGTCTGATGCAACTTTTAACCCAGGGCATCTCATTTTTCCCCAAGAAAAGACCAGATTTATGTAGTGTGTGCTGGGCCTCCCTAGCTCTGGTCACAGAGAACCTCCAGACACAGTCTTGTGGCATCTATTGCAGTTTCTAAGGGGGGGGGAAAGAAAAACTAGGAAAATGTTTAACGATTTTAACTGTTTCACTAGAGGCTGCAGCCTCTAAGGGCAGCTTTCTCTTTCTTTCTTTCTTTCTTTCTTTTTCTTTCTTTCTTTCTTTCCTTTCTTTCTTTCTTTCTTTCTTTCTTTCTTTCTTTCTTTCTTTCTTTCTTCCTTTCTTCCTTTCTTCCTTTCTTCCTTTCTTCCTTTCTTCCTTTCTTCCTTTCTTCCTTTCTTCCTTTCTTCCTTCCGCCACTTCCGCCACTTCCGCCACTTCCTTCCTTCCGCCACTTCCTTCCTTCCGCCACTTCCTTCCTTCCGCCACTTCCTTCCTTCCGCCACTTCCTTCCTTCCTTCCTTCCGCCACTTCCTTCCTTCCGCCACTTCCTTCCTTCCGCCACTTCCTTCCTTCCGCCACTTCCTTCCGCCACTTCCTTCCGCCACTTCCTTCCGCCACTTCCTTCCGCCACTTCCTTCCGCCACTTCCTTCCTTCCTTCCGCCACTTCCTTCCGCCACTTCCTTCCGCCACTTCCTTCCGCCACTTCCTTCCGCCACTTCCTTCCTTCCTTCCGCCACTTCCTTCCGCCACTTCCTTCCGCCACTTCCTTCCGCCACTTCCTTCCTTCCACCACTTCCTTCCTTCCGCCACTTCCTTCCTTCCTTCCGCCACTTCCTTCCGCCACTTCCTTCCGCCACTTCCTTCCGCCACTTCCTTCCTTCCGCCACTTCCTTCCTTCCTTCCGCCACTTCCTTCCTTCCGCCACTTCCTTCCGCCACTTCCTTCCGCCACTTCCTTCCGCCACTTCCTTCCTTTCTTCCGCCACTTCCTTCCGCCACTTCCTTCCGCCACTTCCTTCCTTCCGCCACTTCCTTCCTTCCGCCACTTCCTTCCTTCCTTCCGCCACTTCCTTCCTTCCTTCCGCCACTTCCTTCCGCCACTTCCTTCCGCCACTTCCTTCCGCCACTTCCTTCCTTCCGCCACTTCCTTCCGCCACTTCCTTCCTTCCGCCACTTCCTTCCTTCCGCCACTTCCTTCCTTCCGCCACTTCCCTCTTCCTTTTTCATAATAGCTGTGTACTGCACTGGAGCCAATGTCTGGCTTTTCCTTCCCACTTCCAGCTGTTCCTGCAGCCATCCAAACCCATCTCTGCAATAAAATCTGGACATCTGTGGTAGCAGTTGGGAGCAGGGAATGAAAGCCAGGGCTTTGAGGCCCGCCAGCTCTCTATCTAGTGGTCTTGCTAGAAGCCTCGCTGTGCAGTACACTCCCAGGCTCAGAGGATGGCTGCTCTGGCTTCACAGTCCTCCTCGGGCCAGCACTGGTCCTGGTGTGGTAGGGAGCACAGCCTGCTCACACGCTCACAGTCAGGGCACTCATCAGTCTTGGAATGAAGAGGCAATGATTTCATCAATACATAATTCTGTTTGGACTTAGGGAAAGGTATTTTCACTGTTGGATGCAAAAGTACAAATGGAAGAGTAAATAAGACATGTGGCTCACTAGGGCTGGGTGCGGGCAGAGCCTGCAGACCACGACCCCACCAAGACTCACAGCTAACCACCCCTCCACTCATCTTCTAAGCACACAGGACAGACGGGGTCAACATAAGAACTGCTTCCTTTTTATGAGGGTACAGGCTGGTTATGGTGTGTGAAATTTGTGCATGCTGAATTTGCTTTATGGGCAGAGATTCAAGCACTGCTGCTCTTTCCCAGAGTCTAGCTGCTGAATGAACTGTCAAGCCCTCAGCTCCAAATCCTTCCTAAGTACACCTACAGGTACATCTTTCAACAAATATAAATTGGCCAATAAAAAAAAATAGTGGAGTATTTTTATTTTTTTTTCTTTTTTCTAGAGAGCAATTAGTTTTTTGCATGTATGTGTACACATACATGCAAAAAACCAAGCATGCTGGTGGCTGCCTTTGGGAAACATTCCTTCCTTTTCTACTGGAAAATGTCTGGTTGGCCCAAGTTAAACTAAAAGATTTTCAGAAATTGCTAGGCCTGTAAATCCATATGCTTGATTTTCTCTGCCTCCATCAGCAGAGAAGACTGTGAGATATTTTTTAGGCTTCTACAGGTCTTGCACATTTCAAGGCACTTGGACAGAAGTGCTTGCTATTGATATCCCATGCACATCACCTGTATTAAAAGGGTTACGGAAGGGTAACCTTCCGGTAACTACCCTATGGAAGGGTACATTTTTTATTAAAAGGACTTTCAAATAGTGTTACTGTTTCAGTACGTTTTTAGCCTAGGTTTGCCCATATAGAGGATAGATAAAGGAAAACCTTGAGACAAGTGAGTTTCTGAGGTATGAAAGATGGGTCCCCTATCTCTGTACCTTTAGATGAGGTTCTCCGGCTGTAAAAGGGTGTCAGACTTGCATAAGTGTACATTACTGAGTTGCTAATCAGACCTGAATTATGAAAATGTCACTGAACTCATATAATCAGTGCTAGTGCTGAAGCCCTGGATTATTATGGTCTTTTCTCCCAGTGGCTTCTATTTGCTGAACTGTGAGTTACATTGCTTTTTCTGCTTCCTTGCCAGTGAAACTTTTAAATGGAAGAATAGTAAAAAACTTTGTAGAATGTAGTGCTTTCTTGGTGCACAAGTGTCATTGCTCATATTGAGAAAATGGTTACACTGACTCCAGGTGTTTGTGGAAATAAAAGAGGGGCAAAGACATCTGACAAAAAAATAAATGTGCCTAAATTGAGTTGTTCTTCATTCCAAAGTAGATAGTTGCAAAAACTACTGAATGATATTCAGCTGAAGTTACTGTAAAGACTACAGCAGAAGATGCTGTTATGAATTGTTTGCCTTTTCTATAAAAGAAAAAAAATCTGTTTTGTTTTAAATGCACATATATTAGATTTAGATTTCACAGAATGGCATTACATTAAACCAGTTTTCCTCTGAGAGGGCAAAGTTCAAAGCTTTTCAGTATTTTTAATGACTTTTAGTTAGTGATCAAAAAGTTTTGCTTGGGAATCCATTACAAATCTTAGAGCAGCTGCTAAAATGGTCTTTGAGTGAAATGTGTGATTAAATTTACATGTCCCCTCGTGCCCTTCAGAGGGAAAAATACCAACTTAGTGCGCATGCATGGTCTTCTGGAAACCTTTCGCAAATGCTAATTTGGCACTATACTGTAATGAAACAAAGATATTGTTGTTACTTGTTGTTGCTGCTGTTGTTGAAAGAAACATTTGGTTAAATTGTCAGGACTTGACAGGGGGAGGGGGGGAAAAAACAGCTGCTTTTTAGCTGTGCACTGTGAAATTTGTTTCTTAACTTCCTGATATACTTGGCAAGGCTTTTAAATCAATGTTAAATAGGAAAACATCCTGATCAGCTGAAAAGCCTTATGTTTCTGAAAGACATTTATAAAATAACTCCTGACTATTTCACAAATAACTATATACTGCATTTACTGGAAATGTGTACCATGTATTTCCCCGGGGTTTAAGCTTTTACCTCTAGGTACTGAAAAGCAAATAGAATTGCTTTGAATAAAAGAAAAGGCAAGGAAAAACAGAGAACCTGGGTACCACAACAGCTTTCATAGAAAGAAGCATGTTGTCTGGAAATACAGGATTTTTTACATGGTGAGCATGGGACATGGGGTAGGAATCACTGCAGGATGATAGTAGTGGACTGGGATTCAGACTGCAACAAACTGTGGGGATCTAAATTGCCCCATTCTGAAGATTCTTTCTAACAACACACGTGCCAAGAACATTTTCATTCTACAGACAAATCAATTGGCAAGAATAGGTTAGTTTTCTTCTCATGTTAGAGGCCAGGCAAACTTCCTGACTTGTGAAGCATGCCACAGCTGCAGACCCATGCTTCAGGTTCCTTTGTTCCAACTCTGCTGCCATCACCCACTGACGCATCAGAGCGGGACTTTCTTGCTCATCCCTCCCACTGATAAATCTCTTCTTTTTCTCCTCTCAGCTTACCTTTTGCTCTGTCCTTAATAACTTGTAGGAATAACACAAAAAGTGCAAGTAAGTGATGATTTCAGACTTGGCTGTTATGCTGTGTCGAAGTTGTCAGGCTGAGGCTCTAAATCTTAAAATTTCTCCCACGCTGTTGCATACTGTATGTGCACTTGAAAAAGAGATTATGAAAGACTGAACAATCCTGGGATAATATTCTGGCCCTCACCATTTCACGTTTTCATTAAACAAATCATCCAGGCTTTCTGGCAATTCATAATTTGAAATGAAAATCTAAATTGCCTAACTGAGAGATGAGAGGAGCAGTCAACTGGTTCTTCATCAGTTTCTCTTAGAGGTAAATAGTGACATGGTGGGACACGTGGTATACAAACTTGAATGATTTGGCCACTGAGAGATGTATTATTTAAATAATAAAAGCAAGGATTTATTTTTTCTTTTTTCTCTTTTTTTCTCTTTTTTTGATGCAATGTAATTATTATGCAAAATATAGTTTTTTCATAGATGTATTCTACAATTGAGTTTTTATAATTAAATTAACTGTGCCACCCATTGCCAAATTGTCATAAAATTAGGACATTTTGTCATCCATCTTTTGGGCAGTGGCACAATATTCATGATTTGTAGAGTTAGGGCACAAACCAGCAACTGCATGTCAAAGTAAATATAGGTATCCTGCATCTCACTATATTGATTTTATGTAATTTTGTGATATTCATGTGAGTAAAGAGAGAAGAGGGGAGAAGCAATCTCTCTTGAGGAGATATTCTTGCTGCCATTGATTTTGATGTAGTCTTTGCAAAAACCCAACCCTTCAGGTAAGTGAGAGCACAGACTATTACTCATCTGTACATTCTAGAAAACTGAATGTCTGGTGACCTTATTGTGGATACTAGACTTTTAATATAGAAGAGCATGAAATTCTGCATATAGTTATGATAAAAAGCTTCAGATAGACCAAATCTGTTGATGTGTAGGATGAATTATTTAAAAGTGCATAGGCATCTGTTTATGTGGACATTTTCTGTAAGACCTTAGAATAACTGAATTCTGGATATCCCTCATCCTTTACATCATAAAGTTTGGTTTGAAAATTAATAATTTATCTGCCAATAAAAACTTTATATGGTTTAAAAAAAAAGAAAAAGACATTGCTACTTTCTCTGTTGGACTAAAGTTATCTCAAGCATTGAGTGTTTCATTACCTCAACCTGACATCTGAGCACTTCAAGAAGCAAATTATTCTGGCAGAGTCACAAGCACAGTTGGTTCTCAGTAACATGTTGTATTTGTGATAAGTGATTCTCAAGTATGCCAGTGTACAATCTCAATCACTCTATAAGTGAGTAAAGAAGACAACGGGAGGTTCATAGTACTTGTTTGACAGCACAATTTTTGTGTAGTCAAAAGATGGGTACATTCTCCAATCACCAGCAAAAAATCTAATTAAGTCATTCTTTGTTTTATTGACAGTACAGGTCTTCCAGAGGTGACAGAAGAGGATGTGATACTTGTGCTTTTGTTTGCTCAATTAGAGCCATTTCTTTGAAAACTCCTTTAGGAAAAATAACTTTTCACATGTGCTACACTGACCCTTGACTGCTCAAGGGTAAATAATACTATCTTAGAGAGTAAAAATTCCCATGGGGTATTTTCCAGCATATCTCTGTGGAAATTATTGAATAGTTAGAGAAGTATGTTAATAAACATATAATCTTGCTGTTCAAAAAGTAAATTATATATTCATAAGGAGCTTATATCTCTTATGTGGAAACTTACTACAAAACTTAATACAGCTATTTTCATTTTCCAAAGATACTTTAAAAAAGCCCTAAAACATTTTTAATGATTCCTTTGACCTTCAACTATTTTATAAATAATGGTAATTCTTATGTTTGTAATGAGATTTCTAACTTCCTTCTGAAAATGGAGAAACTAAGGTTGAAGCATTTTATGTTCTTTCAAAAAGAAATTACTGAAAAGAAATGGGATTTGAATCTGAGCTTTTCACACTGGCTTGAATAAGCTCCTTCCTTAAATGTGTGCATAAAACTCAGCATTCCAGAAGGTGCCCCATTTCTGTGCTACTACTTAATCTAGGACTAAAATAGGGTCATGGCTAAAATAGGATCTTTGGTCCTCCTAAATTCAGGAAAGTTGAGCCAGTGGTTGACAATTGTTTGGCACACCTGGATTCAAGGCCTCTGTTGGTTGGCTTTCTCAGAAAGATCTTCAGTACCTGTGAAGGCGTATAAGTAGAACTAGGCATCAAAACCAAAAGTACAATTCAGAATTCCACACATACCTTTTGTTTCTTTTGTTTTTAGTTCCTAGAGATGTGCCAAAAAGGTTTTCTCTTGTTAGTGCAGAGGTGATCAATGCCTGAGTATTTATCCAGTATTCAAAGTAAAATTCCTCCAGTGTCCACCACCTTTCTCCCTAGGCACCATCTCCTGGTCAAGTATGCATGTTTTTCACCCCTCTGAAGCAAACCTACGCAATTGAACTTCGTACACAGTACATTAACGACCATCTCTCCCTCTCCCTCTCTCCCTGCTCCTTGCCTTTTTGTATTGGACCAAGTATAGTGTATAGTATATAGAGTGAAAGACTTCAGTTTTAGTTTCTGCTCTCACAGACAGAGCTATTTGCATATTTTGAATTAGAATTATTATAGAAATATTAATATTTATAGCTCAACTATGACATATAGAACTACTACCTCATGAATATCATCTTGCTGTTTTAGAAAACTTAATTGCATGAGACTGTTCATAAATTTGTGAAATTTACTGTTACAATCAGAATAATGATGAATGCCTCACTGCTTTTTAGTCATTCACATTTCTCTATGATAACTCTTCTTGGAAGGGATTTATTCATTAAGCTGGGCAGCTTACTGATTTTAAACTGTTTTTTGTTTTGTGTTCTGGACATTTAATTGCTGGTGGCTTCACTTCAGTGAACTCTCATCTGTATTTTAGTTTTGGTGCCTGCTTTGTGTGGGATTGCTCTTATTGTGAGCACAAATTTACTTTCAAACAATACTTTTTGTTGGCAGTTATCTACAAATAGCAGAGAGACCATGTCAAACTCATTTCACTGAATGAAGAAAAATTGTTGCGGTTCATCCTTTCTTGTTTATTAGTTAGTTCACAGAATGTATTAAGGGAAACTTACTTTTGGCTTGGTTTGAGGTATTTTTTTAAATCAAAAATAAATAACACCAAGCACCTATTAAATTGAACATTTTCCTAGCATCTGGGAAGTGTCTTCTCTTCACTATCATTATAAACCGTTTTATATATTTCTGTTTCACTAGATCACACAAAGGTTGATTGTAACTATTTTCAACTATTGATGATTGAAAAAAATAGCTCTGAGAATGACAGCAAATTGTGAGAATAAAAAAATAGCTCTGAGAATGATAACATTGTACTTCACGTGCAATGTTCATGCAATTCAGAGTGGGATTTCAATAGAGCTCAAAGGTTGCTTATTTCCATTTTTCTTGAAGTCCTATTCAACTCTTTTTCTCATCAGAAGAAACTGGCCCAATTTTTAGTATCTGAAATAATATAGAAGAGATTCTACTAATTCAGGAATCATAAACTATCTTCTTGGGAGTAAAGTGAGAAAAATGATGGGCAAGAAATTGCAAGATGTTTTTGAACACCTTCAGCTCGTTTCACTGCTTATGAAACTGAATTCTTCCCAGTGATGTAATGGTGGTTCAAAATGTTAAGAAGCTGAGGTTGTAGAGTCCCTGAGGAGGACAAGGACAGAGTCGCTCAAGAAACCATAGGTTACTGAAGAAATAATGCTGGATGAACAAGAATTGATCTGTGAGGTTTGCTAAGATCATGAGGCAGTTTGAGGTACCCTGTTAGCATAGGTCAGTGTGCTCTGTGTGTGTACTGGGGGACATAATAGGGGACTCACTCTAGCATGGGGTCAATAGTTTTCCTCTATTCTCCCTATACTGATATACATACATTTGTCAATCTGAATTGTGCAGTTTTCAGATTTTACTTTATGAATTTTGTCAGTCTCTTACTAGATTTGTACAGTTTCCCTGCTAGTAGATGTCAACTTAGGAGAAATATTTCCCTTTTTCATACTTTGCAGAGATTCTTGGTTATTGTCCCTAATAGAAATAACTCGTAAGTATAAATAAACTTGAATCATAATCTGTGTTTCAGAGGTGCTAAGCCTTTGTGCAGTTGAGGTCTAGAATGCTAGAAGCTAGAAGCTAGACATTCTTCTTTGTGGATTGTGGATTCTCCAGAAAACTGATTTTTCCACTCCTGGCAAGGAGGTTTAATATTTTAATATTTAATATTTAGTTTAATATTCACGGATTAGACATGGATTATCCTTAGAATCAATCATGTTCACTGCCCATCATCATCTTTCTGATCATTGCAGCTCAAGAGCGGTCTGCTTATCTTGTTTAAATAAAAGTCCACACACTTTTCCAGAGCTCAGGGAGATGATATATTTCTGTATTTTTTCAGAATAATTCCGTGTCCACAGTAATGTATTATTACAGATGGCAGTCCTGGTCCTGAAGGACAAAGCACTATATCTTAAGGGAAGAAAAAAAATCAATCCTATATATGCAAGCTTCAAATGTGATATTTGTAAAATTTCTGTTCAAACTATGGCTGTGTGTCACTGCTTGCAGCGAATTAAATATAGGTAAGTTTTCCTGAAAATAACTGGGCTGTGAATGTTACCCATTATGCAAAGAACTGTAAATGCAGAAAAATGAAACCAAATAATGTAAAATCCAAATATCACTTATGGGGTAACTTTTATGCAGTTGGTGACTAGTTTCAGATTGGAATGTTTTAGGGAGGAATCTCAGGGAAAAATTTTCACACTTTGCTCATGGGGTGAGCTGGCAGAGTGTGAACATTAGTACTTTCTAGATAACCCTCACACTCTACTCCACATGCCAAGATAAAAGTTCTCCGTGATATTTCAACTTTTTATCAAGAACTGAAGAAAAATTCTTGTCAGTGTCTGAAAAGGCTGTAAATAATTAGTTCTCCTTGTTCTACTTTTAACATAAATCTCTGAGTTTGTATCAAAATACAATTTTGTATAGTAAGGAAAAGAAGTAAAGAACCCAAGCTGACGAAGTAAAGAACCCAAGCTGACATAGTCCTTGAGCACCTTCTTAGCCTTCTTACCATTAATTTACAATGCCATCTTCCTGCAAATTTAATTTTAATTTTTTTTTATCTACAGTTTTAGGGATTGAAAAATGTCAGCCCCAGGCATCCTGATTTCCTGCACTTTGCAAGCATTGTATTTAGCTCTTGGCAATATAAAATGCTTATAAGCAATGTCAGGATATCACGATGCTGTAAATAAATTGCAGAATGACAGATTTGGGGCCTTTCTTTAAATTAAAGATGGACTAAACAGGATTTTGGGTTACAAATGTATTAATGAGATTGTATGCTTCTCCTTCTTCTCAATTCCCCCTGAGAAAATTTTTTTGATAATTAAAAATGTTTATGCAGTAGGAAACTGTAGTTTTACTTGCTTCAGTGAAGGAGTTTCAAAACCTTAGAGGGTCTTGCCCTTTTGAAATAAAAACTATTGAGAATTATTAGACTTTCAAATCATATTGTCATGTAGAATAAAGATGATACAAGTATAATTTTTTTCCCATCTTTAATGTTGAAACACCAGTAACTGGGGATTTGTTGGTCCAGTGTTCAAAGATATACTTAACATTTATGTGCAATTTTTTTTTTTTTTTTAATCTCACTGGGTACAGGATTCACTGTCTGAGTAACCACATCTCTGGTATGCCAACTGCAATCACATTCTTGCTGGTCTATGCATGTCTCCTTTTGTAGCCTCCTGCCTGTATCTGTTTCAGCAGTTTTCAGTGAATAAAGATATAATCTATTTCTGCAGGTCAAATAATCCTTAGCAGTCAGAAAATTCTAAGGGAACAGTGCCGTTTATTTGGCTGATTGCATCCAAATAGAAATCAAAACTGTAAGTTACATTCTAAAATGAAGTGCACAGAGGCTAGATTTTGTAGGCAGTGTGATCAGTTATTTGCATGTTTCCTTCCTTTTGCCTTGTAGGAAGGTGTTTTGTCTTGGAGATGAAATAAGCAAGGGCTAAACTAATTAACTAACCAGCAGTGATCTACAGTCTCAGCACCTCACATTCCTGAAGATTTACCCCATTTTGAATACACTGCCATTTCACTCCAGGGAAATAAAGATTGCTGCCTATTAAAGATGGGGACAGAAAAAGGCACCTTCACTGGAGACAGCCTGTACAAGAAAATAATACTGTAATCATTCCCTCCAATCAGCTGAAAAGGATTAAATCTTCTGCTTCTAAAGTAATGTTCCAATTGAGCCTTGGGGAAGAATAATTCATGATTAGGGAGAAGGCTGGTCTAGCAAATGTGAACATTATGTCCGTTACTTAAACACACTTCCTGGGCTGACTGCTAATGTACCCAGGGGACCTTGCAGCAGCAGCAACTGATAGGAGCTATGAAATAGGCCGACAAGGACAAGAAGTATTATCATCTGCATTCAACAGCACTACATAGACTTTACCACTGTTAAATCACTGCCTTTGGTAAATAGCCCAGATAACTCATTTTAATAGAAGAATTCTTCTCTTCTTTATGTGTATTAAACAACAGACTCTTATGAGCTGTGGCAGTGTATTGATTCCTGGGAAAGGCAGCGTGAATACCAATTCTGTAATTTATGCTGGTTTGTGGCTCTGGCTGTATTTGTTATGCATAGTGTATTAAACATTCAATAGCTCAATTTAATCTTTGCAGCCAAATTGCTCAGCATATCATGCCAGATAGTGGTTGTTTCATATACACAGCCCATCTGCTTCCTGTTCTATAATTCATTCAGCAGGCAAAGTTTCTGGCAGCCTCAGGCTACCATACATATATATGTGAGTATATAGATGTGTATGTGCCTCTGCACATACACACACATACAGACAGAGACATACATGCAAACTTACCTAAATGTTTCAGAAGTGTTTGATGCTCCTTCATTTTTTCAGTCATGTTACTTTATGACTGAAAAAACCCACTTGAATGGTCACAAAAAGTTGTGTCTTAGAAAGGTCTATTCTTAATTTTAAAGGAATTGTGGAGGTAGTATTCCAAACTTCAGCTCTGTGGGTGCTTTTAGAGGTTAGTGGTAATTCAAAGTTAAACTAAACCAAAACAAAGCACTCTGTCTCGTCCAGGAAAAATAGCTTTTTTCCAAATAGCTCGGAGGGCACACTAATCCTAAGGATGCAGCTGTACTGAAGCCTCAACCTATACTCTGGCTGTTATGTTTCAGTCATCTGATTAGCTTTATGTATGTCCATTGTGTACACGTATGCAATGTGTACTTAAAAAATTGCTTTGAAGCTATCCTAACCATTGCAGCTGGGGCATTAGACTTCGGCCTGAGTTGGGAGCTACAGCTGGTAGCTATGCAGGACACATCTCTTGACAACTCTGCGGGGGAATTGGTGCCAGAGGTTTCTCAGCTTTTCTCAGCTTTCAGATGCTGTGTGTTGGAAGCCTTGGTGAGCTGCAGGCTGGTAATATCTGCTGGTATTGGTGGGTAGGAGGTATTCTGAAGTGGTTTCACTCAACTAAAGGTCTTGTCTTCCTTATCCGTAAGGTATTCTGACATAAAAAACACCTTCCAAATTGCTTTACATTTCTTTCCTTCTTCCAGTTATATCTTCAAATTACTTCCCCCTAGTAGTTTATTTGTGATTTTGGCATCTATTTGGAACTAAGTGTGGTATCTTGTTATGGAGAAGTAACATGGTCTCTACTTTGGGTGTACCTAACTATATCTAAAACTACATTAATTGTGACCCCATTAATTGCCTTGGAGTTTGGGCCTGCAGTATTAAGGGATGAACACATCTTTAATAACGTAGTCCTTTCTGAATGGAGCTGGAAGTGAAGGTAGGAACTGTACCAGAATTGGGAATTATAATGGTGTCTCCTGAGTTCTGCTGGGGGAAGTTTATATTGATTTTTGTCTCCCTGCCCTCCTTCCACACACAGTGGGAAAAGGCATATCAGCATAAGTTGAAACAAATGTCACAGTTTCAATTTGACATTTCTGAGTAAGAACTACTTGTGGGGGTTACGGTTCAGAACTGGCATATTTCATCTATGTAGTATCTAGCTTAAATTATCAGATGTAAACTTAAATTTGTGATCAGCTACAAGAAGAGTCAGGCAGATTTCAAAAACTAATTTGTGCTTGTGCCACTTGGAGCACAAGTCACATGTGTTTCGCTTTCTTACTTTTCATCAGGCTAAGAATGTACTTTATGGTAAAAAATGCTAAAATAATTTTCTTTTTTTTTTAGAAAGAATTCAACTCAAGCAGAAGGATGTAAGACAAGACATCCATTATATTAAAATAAATACAACCTGGGACAGCATTTTCCCAGTCACTAAAGTTTAGAACTTCAGAAATTACAAACTTAGAGAAAAACAGTGTGATGTAAAAATGGTCTGGTTTGCTGAAAAATTTTCTTAAAGTAAAACCGAACACATTAAAGATGTCCTCCACATAGTATAGAAAACTTTTACAACATGTATATGAAATGGTAAATAGCAGTTGAAAATGACCCTACAAAAATTAGACAGTGAGAAAGAATGGTAAAATAGTTTAAGAAGTAAAAACACAAACCAAATCCTTCGTCCCCTGCACTTACTGTTACTACTTCCTTCTTACATTGCATTTCCATACTGACATGCCAAATGCTAAATTGCTCAGGTCAAAACCAAAAATGCTAATTTTTTTTTTCTCTGCTATCAATGAAGTGCAATATAATAAACAATTTCTGTCTTCCTTTCAATGCCTATTCTATATAATATTTATCTATTCAATATAGTAGCATGAATGTACATAGTGCTGCAATGATTGACCATTTTCTTATGAAATCTACAGAAGCATTAGCTCCTTCAGGGATGAATACAGGTAACTTCTTTGTGGTTGAGCTTGAATGTCACAGACTCAGTTGCACTAAATTAGTTCCTACAACTTTGAAAATTGTACTTGAAAGACAAATTAATGTATTAAGATTTTCCTTTTAAGCACATTCCCAGCTAAACACAGACATGGGAAGTGATCTGGCAAATTTAAATAAGTATATATAAAAATCAAATTTAAACCCTGATGTATAACTATTTATATGTTTATTGTGCAATATGTGATAAAAAGATAGTTAATGATTCTTTTAACTGTATCACATGAGATCAAAGAGGCTTTGTGCAAGGAGATTTTCATGGTGGGTTTTGCTCAATTATGATAGCAATAAGTACTCTAAAACTAGCTCATCTGCAGACTTCTATTTCAAACTGAGAGTCATGGTCTAAAAGGTGACATAGGACATGATACAAACAGCAGACCCAGGAACTTTGGAAACATAGTTTTCAGAGAACACAAAATGAAGATAAGATATTCCTTATGATGGCTGTTTCAGACTGAGATGCTGCTTGAATTATGTCAAAGGATACACGCAAGATGAGTAGAGCTTTTCATTTAGAGGAAAGTTTAGTAACTACATTGCCTAACAGATGTCACCTAGCTAATTCTACTCTGAACTTACATACTGCTGTCGCAGAGGGTTTTTCATAGTAGGGAGCTTTCCATTTTTGCCTGCTCTGGAAGAAGGGGGTCCCAAATGGCCTCAAAAAAATTACAGTTGCAATAACTGACTGTCCACATATTCCATGACACAAGCTGTACCAACTTGTTAGAGATGAGTCAAGCAGGGGTTGAGCCAGTGAACTAAAAGGCAAAAGAAGGCATTTTTACTATCTGATTTTGTTTAGATGAGGCAGATGGTGCACACTGGCAGCATCAAATGTCTGTGTGTGTGACAGCACTACAGCTTTGTGCTGTGTAGCATTCACTGTGCTTGTGGCTGTCCCCAAGGTGTGAAAACTCCAGCTGACTTACTGGAGTATGTACTTGAGTTTGGAGAGCAGCACTTGGTCCTGCACCTGTGGATGTCAATGTTTTTATTAACTTTCCAGACTGGTGATGACTGACCCTGTTGCTAAAAAGTTCTCTTTAATTGCTTCTTTGCAGATTTGAGACATTTAGAAATGCAGAGCCAATGCTTTTCTTCTCTTGTAGCCAACTCAGTTGTTTAATTGAGCTCAAATCTTTGGCCATTAGCAAACATGAATGCAGATCTTAAATTTTTCTTTTGGCACTGTGAATAGATTCTGTGCTTTGGCATGCTTCTGCAAAATGCATCCAACAATGTGACCTGAGCACACAGCTGAGAGTCCTCTTCATAATGAATCAGCCTTGATTTCAGTAGCTGTATTTTATATATTATGATATCCTGCTGACTTGGTCGGTTGTGAAAATATGGAGTGCAGCTGTTCAAGAATCATTACAAGGCAAATAATTTTTCCTGTATATACTGTGAGATAGAAATCCTTTCACTCACTTTAGCCATATTATTAGTAATTTTTTATGCCATTCCTGCTTCTGTCAGGAGCTACTGACCAAAATTGACAATCCTACTGATGCATACTACTGTTTAGCATACTTTTGAAATTTTTATATAGTTTTTTTATTCAAACATCCAACATAAACAGTTGGATAGTGCCATGCACTATTGTTTTCTTCAATTTAAAAATCACTACAAATTTATGTGATAGTGGTTCCTTTCCTCTTTCCTTTCTGTGGCTTTGAATACAACCACAAAACTTTCAATCTTGAATTATCTCCAGGGTCAAATGCATAATGTAACAACTTACCTCCTGTTTGATTTCCAAACCCTGGCACTCTGGGGATATATCTTTATTGTTGCAGTGTTGACTTGTAGCGCTACAGGCTAACAAATCAATTCTTCCTTCAAACCATCCTATCACCTGTCAATATGAAATTCTAGCAATTACTAAAGTGGAATGGCTGCAAAGCATCTGAAAAACATTCCCTATTGATTAGTTCATTGCTCCAGAGTATGATGAACTTGTTTAAGAAAAATTGATCTGGCAAATTGATTTCTTTTTTTTTATCAAGGAATCATATGAATGTAATTTAAGTAACAATATTTTTGCCCTCGAGAATGTGTAATATATATTTGGCGTATGTACACATAAATCACAAAAAAAAAAAAAAAAAAAAAAAAAGCGTCTTGAGGTGATTTTATGATGATACTCTATTTCCTAATAATGTCCTTTACGGCCAGAAATGGCTGCCGTAGCTTTAAGACAAACCCGGGGGAGGGGCGGGGAGCCCGGGGCTCCTGTGCGGGTTTTATTCAAAGTCTCTGGCCCCAGCGTGCTTTCGGCCGTGCCGCGGGTTGTTGCATCACCGCCTTCGCTAGTTTAGGGTTTCTGCTAGCTCAAGAAACAACTTTTCTTTTTTTATTCCTTTCCCCACTTTTTCCCTGGACTCCAGCAGCGATTCTTTAGCTTTTTGGTTTTTTCCTTGAACTGTTTTTCAGCTGTTTTTTTCAGCTGGAGATCTGAATGGCCGGGACGGTCTCTCGGGAGCCTGCGGGGGCTGCTCCGGCCGGTCCGAGCCCCAGCAAAACCGAGCCAGCAAAAGAAAGGACACCAAAACCCACCAGCTTCGCCTGCTGTGAGGAGGAGACCAACACCAGAAGTCCAGCGGGTTACCATCTGTTTTGCCCGAGCTGCTGCGTTAACTCCTTTTCTTTTTCCTTCCTGGAGACAAAGGGGCCAGCTACCATTTTTGTCCTTTTGTCCTCCCGGCCACACGGCCAGGTGGTGGGTGGGGGTAAGGTTTTGAAAGTTAAATAGCGAACATTTATTCAATCTTTTTGTCTTCTGTGCCTTGCGGGCACTTTTTTTTTTTTTTTTTTTTTTTTTTTTGTTAATTTTTTTTTTTCCACTTTCCCACTGGTTTTCATTTCTCTCATTGGCAAACGGAGTTACTGGAGCCCTTCTCTTCCCAGTAAGCCCTCATTTCAGAGAGGTTTTCTCCTAAAATTTGTCTCTAAACCAAGTCAGAAAGGGAGGATTTTTTATGGAACAACTTCAAATTTGGATTTTTTTCTCTCAGGCTTATGGGTTGTAAGCTTCTAAGCTTATGTTTTGTAAGCTCTTCCAAGCATCGTTTTCTGTTGTCCGATTTTTTCCTTTCTTTAATAAAAAGTGTTTTAAAAAGTGAAGTTCCAATATTTAATGAATAAATTAATTCCCTTGAGATGCCCCAAGTTGTTTGGGATATGTGTTCTCTTATGTCCAAGACAAGATGCAATTTTTTACTACCAGTTTCTTATAATGCAGATGATGAAGTGAATAATTAGTACTTGGAAAGTATAATATAATTTCAGCTTTGCTACTCTGCCCATACTCTTGCTGCTCTGTTTTCATTCTATAGGAGCTAAAAGAACGTGGCCCATAGCAACCATAATCTTCTGCATCACAGTGCTTTGAAAGGTATTGCTCCCACTCAGGGCATGCAAATGATCAACGACTTAATAGTATAGTTAGAAATAAACTTCTTCTCACCTTGCCTTTTCCTCTCCACGCCATTTCAGGCTTTAAAACTCTATAAAAATCAGTGTTGAACAATCCCAGAAAGTTTGTTCCTATTCAGAAAAAATAGTAACAAGTTGCCACAGAACTACTGTATTCTAAAAACTCATCCTACAAATCTTGTTCCCAAAGTTACTTTACCGTAATGTCTGCAACCCAGCCCTAGGACAATGCAGCATTGAATCTGCTGTGTGTTCAGGTCATGGTCATTTTTCACTTCTGATATCTATGTAGGTTCTTCTAAGATAGGCTGAGAAATCACTGGGTGTTTGCTGGGTCTTCAGTGTTACTGTATATGTCTACATGCCAAGTATTAACATTTTTTCTTCAAAAATATTACATTCAATATATTGACTATCCATGAATGTACTGAATTTGAATGACAAAGACAGCAGTAGGAGAACTCATTAAAAACTTCAAGTTGTCAGATTTCTTGTTAAAACAAGGGCCTTGGTTTTTGAATTTTTCCATATAGAATGCAGTTCAAAACCGTTTTCAGCAAAATTGTGCCTTATATATCATGATAAGCTATAATGAGGGAAACATACACATAATTTGAAAGTGAAATAACAAAACATATTTAGGATTATAGAATCGTTTATGTTAGAAAAGATCTCTAAGATCGTCAAGTCTGACAATTAACTCCACACCGCAATATCCTGCATTAAACTATGTCACTATGTGCCATATCCTCATGGCTTTTAAATACCTCAAAGGATTTTGACTCAAACACCTCCCTGGACGTTTTCAGTTAAGAGATTTTTCTTAATGTCCATCCTAAAGCTCCTCTGGGGCAACATGATTCCATTTCCTCTCCTCCCGTCACTTGTTACCTGGGAGAAGAGACCAACCTCTGTGCCACCGAGCCTCTTTGTCTCCGGGCTAAACAACCCCTTCTCCCTAAGCTGCTTCTTGTAAGGCTTGTGCTCTAGAGTTTTCACCAGCTCAGTGCTCTTCCTTGAGGGCAATAAAGCAATGGTGAGAGGTGATTAGCAGCAGCATAACGAGCAAACTGATACTTGAGTCCAAGAGAAAGTATACCCATTTGAAAACATTAAACTGCTTATTTGTGTATTGCCACCTGATGAAAAGGTAAACATGTACTAATATGAGTTTTGTCGATAATGTGCTCAGCTCAGTAGTTCAGTGGATGTACATCATGTTTGAACCACCTTTGTATTAAAAGAAAAACCTGTCAAAAGGAGAAAAGAGACAAGTGCTTCAATTTCACAGAGGAAAGCAACTGAGATATAAATTGTTCTATATCATGGTAGACAGTTAGCTTTTAAAAGGCACAGTAATCAGTGAATGAACAAAACAGGTTGCCCTGGGAAATTATGCCTTTCAGCCTCTTTCACTTTAAAGTTTATTTCCTCAGATGCTACATGGCATGCTTTGTTTGCCGTGTCAGAGTGTTAACCACAGTGCAAAACACTGTGATTTTCTGCAAGGATAAATGAGCCCAGAAACGTTCTGAGTTCCGATCAAGTTGAATGCCATGATGTTGATCCAGTCTAATTTTACATTTAAATCAGTGCTTAACTGGGTGTTTAATCTGGCTCTCATGGGACAGCAATTTCATTTGAAATTCAAAACTTTGCTCAAACTATGATAGTTGTTTTATGAAGTCATAGGATTGGTAGATATTAAGAATATATTTATGAAGTCACAAATCAGAGCTACAAAATGGTTTGGTGAAGTGTAAAATGACCTACATTGCAGTACTTTGAGGTTTCTTCTCCTTAGGAAAAGGCAAGCACACTCACTTGTAGAATTTTTGAATGCAGTGTGGTTGTAAGAAGCTTTTGTGCTCAAATGTCAGTGAAGATTTAAAATAGAAATATAGTAGAAAATAACCTTTACGTGAACTTAGTTGTTCCCTAATACGTGGTTTACTTTTTGTGATGACAATGCACTGCTTCCCTGCCTCTTTTTCAGCCTCTATAGATGTGCATGTTCTGGGGACTTCTCTTCCCCCAAACCTTTGAAATTAAGTCAAAGTACTACTTGTGCATTCTTTTTTTTTTTTTTTTTAATTGATTTCATGACATCAATTTTGAAAGGAAGCTGCTATTATTTAGTGTTCATTCTATAAGTATTTGTTGAGGGCGAGGTTTCTTTCCTTTTGTTCCTTTTTACTTACATAATTTTTCCCCGTAAGTTGCTAGGAAACACTAACAACTGGGCATTTAAGAAAACAAAAGAAGTGGCCAAGCTCAGGGGAGGACAGCATCTGGTTGCACTTCTGTTATCTGGGAGTTTCTCTCCGAGGGTCAGAGATCCCGCAGGAATTGGGCAGGTAAGGGACAAGGCTGGGGCAGCTGCTCTGTCTCTCTCTCCCTCTCTCGGTCGGCATGAGGTGAGCCTCTGCTCGTGAGAGCAGCCACTGAACCGGGACCTTATTATCACCTCCCTCACTTCAAGAGGGACCCATCCGCGACTGTTGGGGTGCCCGGGATCCTGAGCTCGCCTCTCCCTGCCCTGCTGGGAGCCGGGCCGCCCCTGCCCTGCCCCTGCCGCTTCTTCAGCACTGCTCCGAGTTGTCACTGCTCTGCAGCCCCGCTCCCCCTGCCTGCCGAGACTCCTGCCGTCCCGGCTCGGTGCTCCTCAGAGTCCTGCTGGGCACCGGGATCGGCTGCCCCAGGGCTGTGAGGCGCAGCCTCTCCTCCCTCCCTTCCCGCCCGGCCCGAGCCGCCATCACCGCGCGCGCCCCAGCCCGCGCCACAGCGCCCCCTGCAGGCGCGGGGAATCACAGCCCCCGCCCCGCCCCCGGCAGCAGCAGCAGCGCCCCTGCTGGCCGTGCCCGGAACTGCAGCAGGCGGAAAGGGCCCGCGGCCGAGCGGGCCGGGACTGGGCCCCGGGTCCTGTTTGGGGTCGGTGCCGCAGCTGTGGGTGCTTGTTTGCTTTATCATACACACCAGTAAAGAAATGTTATTCCTATCCTCATATCTTTGCCTGAGACCCCCTTAATTTCAAAAATTATAATAATTCAGAGGAAGGGGGTTTATATTTTCCATTCCAAGGGAGGCTCCTGCCTTCCTTAGCAGACACCGGGCTTTAAAACCAAGACAGTATTCTACGAAGTGTAGAAATGACAGCCACCTGAATGTCCTAAACTAAAAAGCTACATCTTTGCTGTCTTACAGAGGCCAGCTTTGTAAGCATGTTGTGTCTTGTTTTGTCTGCACCCATGATCCTGGAGTATTAGTAGCTTGGCAACATTCCTCCTTATTTTGTAAAAACAGGGTGAGCTTAAGCTGTTCATAAATTCTTTCTGAGAAACACGTCTTCAGGGTTCACTTGGAAAGGCTCCTGTGAGTTATCTGTCCCCAGTTGTTGTTCCAAAAGGAAAAAATGTACTGTATTGTAGTTAACTGCGATAACTAGACAGAAAAGCAAAGTAAGTTGACATTAACTGCTTAGTGTAACTTGTATGTGAAATTGTTTTGATCAGTCTTGATCAGGATTAAATTTTTGACTGAATGATGACAGAACAGCTAAGAAGGAAAAGCAAACAAATTGAGACTCAATGTGTCATGAAAATGTGGGAATGCATTGTCCAAAATATTTTTCATCTAATGAGTAATTAGTGCTTCTCGGGTCAGCTGTCTGTTCTCTGCCCCGAGATGCGTGGGATGGTTTTGCAGCAGCCTGCGCTTTTGAGGAATGAGTCTGGACTCTTCACTTTTTCAGTCTTCAGGTTGTTTATTATTTCTTACCTACAAAATTTTCTTTCTGCCCAGCCAAGGTCCACTCAGCACAGCAGCCACAAGCACTCTGACCGCCCCCGAGGCGGTGTCGTATTTTTATACTACAAACTACATATATCATATTTACTTTTAATTCGCAATACCTATCACCTATGTTAGACAGTGCATTTCTACTCTAAACCAATCTCAAAGTGCCAACATCACAGCAGAACATGGAGAACAAGTAGAAGAAAGAAGAAGGACTAGACACGCCCTGATTCCTCCATCTTGTCCCCATAACCCCTATACCAAAAATCCAAAAATCTACATTTTCACCCTGTGAACACCTTGTTATTACACCATTCAAACCTGTGTGGCTTTCACATCCCCATGCCAAGCTGGCAATTCGCTGGAAGGATCAAAATCAAGCCACCAGGTGTTCCGGGCAGCATGCCAGGGTTTCTGAGCCCCCCGACGGGGTTCTCAGCAACTCTGGACATCCGGAGGGATGTGCTGAGTTCCCACAAGCGCTCAGTTGTAGAATGATAATTTACAAAGATTATGCAGGAAGTTAATAGGTCACTAAGAGAGCTAAAAGAGTTTAAAATGGAAGCTGAAGTATATGCTACAAGCATGAATGTGAGTGTTCATTTTTACTTTTGAATTCACTCCATGTCATTCAATCACTGAATTGAATCTTTCCTTTGCAGCCTAAGATACAGAATTTTTGCAAATACTGAATTTTTGTTAAGTACTTATACTGCTCTAACAAAGAAAGGCCTTGCTTCAATATCTAATTCTGAAGGTTGTACTTGACATTAATATTTTTAAATGTTTACAATACTGCAGCATTGCAAATTAATATGAGCAGATATGTCTGTTGAAGCCAATGCCCACTGCTACAGGAGACATTTAGAAACTTGTCCTCAAATTGGAATCTAATTAGGTCAATACTTGTCACATTTTAAGGGTGTCCGGTGACGGAAGAGTGTAAACTAATATTACTGTAGGAAATAATAGTCATTCTCTAGTAATTATTCATTGCACTTTTTAACATATCATATACCCATTTTAACAATTTCTCAGGACGTGAATACTTACTGCATTTTCTCTTTGCTGTAAAAATTCTGGAATTGGAGTGAGTCTTAAAATTGTTTTTGTAACTAGTTTTTGTTTTAATTTTGAGACTGTGCATTTTGGCTTTAATTTGGGAAAAGAGCAAAGGAAACACCCTAAAGAGTAAGAGATTCCACTCTTGATGCACATTTTGTTTAATAAAAAGTTTGATGTACCAACAGCTTCGTCTTCGTCTTGGAAAATTTCCATCTGAATTTAGATAATTTTAAAAGATTTTAAAGATTTTTAAAGATTGATACTTCTGGATGTTATGTTACTGCCCTATTCTTGTTACAAACTGTGGGAATGCTTTGCACTAGTTTTAAATATGGTATATGTTAGGAATTGCAGGCAAGCAACTGCAAGTATTTTATATACTTACTCAGTTTAATGTACTCTGATATTTTCTTTTTATCTAGTCAGTCTGTTTCCCTTCCTCTGTAGCTCTTGAACCTGCTTCTCAAACTTCAGAGACTCCAAAGATTCACCTGAGACGACAAAATCACTGTAACAGATCCACCAAAGTATCCTGTGATTTCTGATCATTTATCTTCTGTGATTTCTGACTGTGTACCTTCTGACCCTGTATGTCTGATAAACATGTGCAGGGCAATCCAAATTCCCTGTGTCTTAGGCTGTCTCTCTTTCCCAGTACAGTTGCATTGAGACATAACAACTAATCTTCATTACAACTCTGATTCATGATGCAAGTAATTGTGTCAGGAAGTGAAACAGTCCTTAAGCAGGCCTGCCTCTAAAACATGTCCCAGCATGTGCTGAGCACTATAGTAAATGTTTCACTGAAGAAGGCAAATACAGAGGGATCTCGTGTTTAATGACCTTGTTTTCCATTGCTGGTTTTGGGGAGATTGAAATTTTGTTAGCAAAGAAAGTATGAAAACTAAATCACAATATGTTGTTATTATATGTTATTATAGTTAAGAAATTAGCTACAGTAATATGGTATTTCTATTTTTTCCTGGTGATTGTCCTCAGTCTCATACTTTCTGGGCAATCAGAACTGAAGAAATGTATTTTTAGTTCAATACTCAATTTAATTCAATGTTAAAATTATCTTGTGGCATCCATGACTGGAGTTCTTGTTTCAAACATGAAAACACAAGTCAGAGTATAACCTTCCCACCTAATATGGTTTGACATATTGTATGTATTTGTTGCTGATGTTAAATACTCCAAGAATTTTTCTTAAATTGATCTACGGACCACCCCTGACCCATTACACAGAGGTGATTTCTCCTGTAATTTGAGAGATTTTGTGCACAGCACATAAATAAACACTTAAAAACAATAATAGTTTTGAGAAATATTTCTCTAAGATGATGTTGAAAGGATGTTTAATCCTAAAAGAAATCTATGGAATTAGAAGTGGTACTGTATTTTAAACAAACCGCATTGAATGGAATTTGTAGTCTTTCAACTTATTATAATTCTCTACAACTGGATTTTTTATATCACTAATTTTCCTTCTTTTTTACTAATGTCAAATGCTTATTTCACAAATAGAAATGAATATTTATTTGCATTCTAAATGCAAAATTGTGTTGTGCTTGGGATAAATTTCCTCAAGTGATTTTCTTCCCTACTCTTACAGCCTTTATAATTATTTACTTTTTTGTCCTCTTTTGACAAAGTGAACTTAAATATGCATAACCAACATTTGATTAGCATATGGTTGACTGAAAGTGTGCTGGAGGTGGACAGATATGCTTTCCAAATAGATTATGGCAAGGATCTGCAGTGCAGAATACGGGAATAGAGGCTCAAAATTGTATTGATATTCAACCGAAGTTGGATACTTAATTCCCATGGAAATCCCGTCTAAGTGCAGTTCAATTTTATATTGTAGATAGTGGGTGAAGAAATATAAAATGCCCTCAAAATATTGCCTATCCTGCTGTCCGGAATCATGTCAATGTTTTTGCCAGCTGTGAGCTCTTTTCTCTAATTTATCTGGTTTGTTATTATAAGTGGTTTGCTATTCACCACAATAATGTGAGTGTAAGAACACCTGGAAACTGAATTTTATAAATCTTTCTCCATACTAAGGGAAACATGAGGGAAAGCAGCCAACTCCAATACAAACTGTTGTGGCAGACAAGGATTCATTACCATGGTGCATTCTGAGTGACCAAAGAAAGACTGAGGCTTTGCTTGGAAAAGCCATTAGAGATGTAGAGTGTCCATGAAAGGAAGGAGGATTGGCTGTTTGAACTTGTGTTCATTGCAGAGAAAACAAGTGAAGTTACTTGTACACTGCTAAGCAAATCAGCTGAGGTGGTTTCTGCATAAAAATCAAAGAAGGATTGCCTTGTAATGGAAGTAAAATAAATGTATATGAGCTGTTCTTTGATCTTGGGAAAATGAGTATATTACCCAAACTTGGTGTATCTCTATTTAACTCTTAACTAAATATGCCTGTTTTCTAGTTTATGCTGCAAGTCTACCAGCATGTATTAATTTGAAAGCAAACCAGCAGGAGATTCAAGTCAGAACATGGAATTTACAATTTAATAGGAAAATTAAAATAAAGTAATAATACAGAACCACTGACTTAAACGGACAGAATACAACCTGACACCCTGTTGGTCAGGGTATTGGTAGCAGTCTGATTAAATGGTGGCTGCAGTCCTTTTGGAGTGACAGATGTGGTTCTGTTGAAGTGGTGATCCTGTAAAAGTGTCAGGTCTTCCTCTGGAAGTCTAGCAGTGATTATGTCATTCTTGTCCTCTGGGAATCCAGTAGGTAGAGCTGCCTGTGGTGTTCCAGGTCTCAGACTATATCCAGGTAGGAATGCTTGGCCTCCTCCCCCTGGGCAGAGCATCTCACAGTGGGATGATGTAATTTTACCAGTCATGCAGTGAGGCTCGATGGCCCATTAGCAGAATATATCCCTCCACGCCCCAAGGCAATTATCAGGAATGAGTCATGGAGGAGATAAAGAACATTTCCCCTCATTTCTTAACAGCTTACATAGATGGTAATAAAATACATATTTTTGCTTACATCTTGTAACATAAGACACAGTGCTGCTGGAAGAGGTAAATGTGAGAACTTCTTGGTTTAAAAATGTTCTTAGGTTTTATTTGTATGTGATGAAGGCTTTTAAGTTACCATATTCTTCTGGGATAAATTGCAAAGAAAGAATTTTTCAATTTTGGAAATAGGTGAAAAATTTGAGCCAAGATCAGTTGTCTTCTTTCTCAGCTATGGACTTGCTGTCTAAAGGATTTCGTATCTAAAGATTCATGACCTTTGGGCTTTGAAATCTAGGCTATAGAGATGTAAATGGATAGCAACACTGTGTGGCTGTGCTACTCTTCTGTTTAGACAAAGGACATGTGAACACATGATTGTGTTTCTCTGCAAATAAGAAGCTGAGCAGCAGAGCTTGCTCACCTGCGTACCTGAAATCTGAAAAATCTTGAGGACCTGCAAAGCCCTGTTTGGTTTGTTTTGAGTAAAACGGTAAGCCTTTCATTCATGGGGAACACTTTCTAGTAACTCTTCTGGAGCATTGCCAGTCCTTGCTGTTTTGTCACAAAGTGATGATAGTTCAATGTTTATCTCAGGCTTTGGTTCCTGAGAACAGGTATTAAATAGAAAAATCTTTCACTGAGGATATGAGGAAACAAGAAGTTTATTTACTTCTAGCTATGGAGAAAAATTTGAAAATTGGTCTTGGACTATCCTAAACAGTCAAAACAAAGATGTTAAGTGTAAAGACATGACATTACCTTGTCTTCTCCTCACCCCTACTTTAAAGTTCATGATTCAAGTCAGCTTTAAGATATTTAGCTTATTAATTTATGACAATATGGGAAACAACCTGGACTAACTACATAAATCTGCTGCCAGTGCAGAGAATTCTTTTTTGCTGAGCTTTGTCTTTTAATAATTCTTCGGAGGTGGCTTTTACATAAACTTTATCTGTTCTTATAGATACATATTTTTTTGGCTGGTGTTACTTGAAACTCTCCACCCTTTGCCTACTGTCAAGGAGGTAAGAATAATTAGGATCAATCATGGATATGTATATTCTTTTTTTCCTCTGCTTTGTCTCTCTAAGCAGACTGTTAAAGCTGTTGAGCTTTGCAAAGAGATTGCAAAGGTGTTCTCCTTCCTTGCCAAAATCCACACTATGACATAGTGGCAGGAATGAAGGCTGTCTTGAAGATATATGGTGCAACAACTGGATAGCATATTGTACTTTTGGAGTGTTTTAGGTAAAATTTGAAAAGATGCTGAAATTAGCTTGTCTTGTTTCCTAAATGTCTTTCAGTGAATGAAGACCTTACATTTATTGTGTTTCAGGGAGCTTCAAGATGTGTTTTGCCCCATTAAATTAAAAAAAAAAATCTTTCTAAAGTAGAATAATGAAGAGAAACCAGAAGACATTTGTAAATTTACATACAGACATAAAAAATAAAATAATTTTAAACTAAGGTTTTGATTTTTAAATACTGGTTTAGGGATCAAACATATTCCTGTCATTACCTAGATCTGTAAACTTACATGTGAATATGACTTACTGTGAGTTAAAAACTATGATAATATAGTTGCACTTTAGCTGGGGGGAATTCTTACTTCTTGTTTCCTTTTTAATGTATGTGGAAGGAAAGGGATTGGTTCAAACAAACATAGCAACCCAAAGGTGCTTTAGTATTAGTGTTGTATAAACCGGCCTTTACATTCTGGTAATCCCTCACTCTAGATGTCCTAAAATATCCTGACTCCTAGTTTTGTAGTAAAAATTACTTTAAATTAAAGGCAAAGTTTGAGTCTGAGGCTGGTTTGGACTTCAAGATGCTGAACTAGCTTGGCAAACCTGAATGTTAAAGAGGTGATGGTTTTCAACCAAACAAGGCTCAAATCTCTTTCTTTCTTCCTACTGCTGATGCCTTTAAAGTCTGACGTTGACACTGAGCCAACAGTTTGCTCTTGTTCCTTGTCAAAAGAAGGACTCTGGAATAGGGTCAGATAGATGCATGTTGGTTTCTAAATGGACAGACCTTTTTGGCACTGAGCAGAGTAATAAAAATAGCTGGAAGTGTGGAGAGAACAAAGACAAAGGGAAGAACAAAACGTAAAAGGGACATCAGAGTCTGAAATGCATGTAATCATACCCTGGATGTATCCTGTTTCTGAATTTCTACCAAACATTTTTTTTTTCAATTGGCATTTTTCTGCAGTATTTTGATTTCTTAGTCAGGATAGGCCATTATGGGAGTTCTGGTGAAAAACAGTTGAAGGAACATGCATTAACACAACAAATGAAAGTAAACAATGATTCTTTATTTATACGTCTGAACTAAATAAATTCCCGAGTAATTTTAAATAAAATTAGACATAAATCTAAGGGTAAATGTATTGTCATCAACAAGGTCAGGACATTTGCATGGAGGTTAAACATTAAGTCTCAGATACACTTTTAAAAACAGTTTAAGGAATTGTCAAACACACATACTCCATGTGGCAAAACCAGCATGAGAGTCCTGTTCCTGGTTACTCAGGCTAGCTCTGTGCCATGGCTTACTGTTCCCCAAGTTAAAATTATGCAAAGGCATGCGAGTTCTTGCTGTAAATCAGACTGCTGATGTTCAAGAACTCAGCAATAATCTGTTAAGCATCTTCTTTAGAGCTTTAATTTGAAGGAGAAAATACTTGGGTTCTAAACTGCTGTTGTGCTTTCCTCCTTCTACACAACCACGATGGCACCTGCTGTAATGATATTCTATTGCTGTTTCAGTACTCTTCCAGAGGACTGAAATACAGAATATAATTTTTCCTGCTTTTGAACCACTAGAACATCTTTCGTGAATGTTTGATTTTTGAGCCATCAACTAGGATTAGAGCAGCAGAAAACTCCCCCATAGTGTAGTCTAGTTCACACAAAAACAGTGTAATATGTTAACATTACTTTTAAAACTACCTGTCCAACAGCAAGGTAAATTAAAGAAATGAAGTTGAGAAGTCAAATGGTTTATGTGATCTGTTGGTTTGCTACTGGTACTTTAGTCAGTTTCACACATTTCTACTGCAAAGAAAACCATCCATTTTAATGTTTCTATATAAAATCAGTTGCAGAGAGGGTTGAGGATTTTTTGACCATCCTGAATCAAATACTATTGTGACATTATAATCTGTACCATGGTTTGAAAAACATACATATGAAAATTTGGCTTGAGAAGTATTGAAAAGAGGGATTGGTATAAGACATTGTATGTCTCGAGATCTGGGATGCAGCCTCTTAGTTTTCCTCTTCTACCTTCTTTCAAATACAGATTTTATTTTTAATGAAAGATTGTCCTTTTCATTTTTTTCTATTTTTTTCACTTACAACAAATGAAAAGTGGTTTGCCTTTCAAGTGTTTTCTCTTTCATGCTTTGCTAATCATTTTTTGTGCATACAAATTATGCTTTTGCAGTTTCAATATATTATTCGTCTTGTAAGAGATCCTAGACCTCACTGATCATGTTTTTCATATTGGATTGAAGCTTTAGGTACTTTTGTTTCCAGCAGTGACCAGCACAGAATCATAGAATAGTTTGGGTTGGAAGGGACCTATCATTTAGTTCCAATCCCTTATGGGCAGAGATAATTTTCACTAGACCAGCTGGCTCAGAGCCCCATCCAGCCTAGTCTTGACCTCTTACAAGGATGGGGCATCCACAGCTTCTCTGGGCAATGTGTTCCAGCGCCTCCCCACACTAACAATAAAGAATTTCTTGCTGGTGTCCAATCTAAATGTACTGTCTTTCAGTTTAAAGCCATTGGCCCTTGTACTACCACTACATGCCCTTGTCAAAAGTCCATCTCCAGCTCTCTAGTGTGCTTTAGGTACTGCAAGGTTTCCACAAGGTCTCCCTGGAGCCTTCTCTTCTCTGAACAGCCTCAGCTCTCTTAGCCTGTCTTCATAGGAGTCTGTCACTTTCTTTGTTTTCTTCCCACTTTGATTAATTTCAACCCAATTTCCTCCTGTCTTACCGTACCTTTTTCTTCCACCTCAGGTTTAGACTGTCACACAATGATAGAATAGGTGGGACTGGAAGGGGCCACTGAAGGTCATCTAGAACAACCTCCTTGCTTAAACAAGGTTCCCTAGAACACATTATTCAGGGTTGTGTCCACATGGTTCTTAAATATCTCCAGAGGAGGAGACTCCACAAACTCTCTGGGCAAGCTGTTCCAGTGCTCCAGGCCCCAAACTCCACTCCTGGAGTGGAGTTTTTAACAAGTTGCACATTAAGTGAATTACTTCATAGAATAAACACTAACAGCTGCCATTTCTATCACAGAAACTATTGTTATCCTTTGAATTCCTAGATGCTCTCAGCTGTGCTGGAGACATCCCACTCTTCTCTGCTTATGGTTTTCTTCTTTCCTCTCACCAAACAGACACTGTCCTTCAGCTGTCGTTTCGCATCAGGAAGAAGGTGAAACCTGCTTATTTTTCCTCTCAGCCTGCGCTTTTCTGCCACTCTATTTTTCTTCGTCTCCTCATATATTGGTTTCTTCAGACCATCTGGAAGAACTGATTCATTCTGTGCCCTTCTCTTGCTGTAACAAGATTTCTGCCAGAGAAGTCATTCCCTGTTAGTCTTGTCTTCTGTTCCATCTGTAACCTCTTCCAGACAGGCAATAGTACATGCAAGAAGGCCTTAGTCATCCCAGGGCTGATATGTTGTCTGCCTGGATGTTTTGATACACATATATATGTATATGTGTATCAAAACATCACATATATATGTATGCACAAATGCACACACAAGCAAGCATACATATTTTTATAGGTATAAATTATAAATGTGGTTCTTGAGGTCAGTCAGTAAAAATGGATTGTGTGTAGGCAGAATTCCCAATGTCAGGCTGTTTCCTGGAGTTGCATGATGCTCAGGTGTCTTCACACTTGCCTTCTACGAGCTGCCAGAGAATTCCTGTGCTGTGCAGTTCAGCTCTTTGTAGAACTGGTGACTAGGTCTCAGTGAGGAAGCTTGGTACCAGAAGTGAGACATCTGCATTGGCAGAGTGGTCATGTCAGACTCATGACAGTGGCAGGGTACAGTTGCAAGAGTGCAGGTTCCTACACTTGCTGGTGCTAGAGTTGGGGGCTGAATCGTTAAAATGAAACAGAAAATATGCCTATGCTCCTGCAGAGGAGGAGAGGCAAAGGCACAGTTTTTTGTGTTTTGTAAGCTTTTTTTTTTTTTTTGGTAAGATATCATATTTGGCTTTTAGAACCATCAAAACATTTGGATTTCAGAATTTCTGGAATTTTTCAAGTTAAGTGCAATTAGTTTCTCTTGTCAGAACCAAGAAAACATGTAGAAGATACTTAATTAAAAAGTAAGACTTCATCATCTTGATTTGCTGACTACTTTGTTTCTGTTTAGACCTTAAAATGACAGACATGAAGAACCATAGCCTGGTTATTTTAAGGTAATTCTTGCTGAAACCATATAAGCTGGTTGAGTCTCTTGCAGAAGATTGTATACTGATCCTCATCCATAATAGCTAAACATTTTATTCTATATGTGTATCTTGTCCTATAGGTTTCGGTATATAAAGGATAGTATCTATAAGTCACTTCTGTCTCAAATATTTGTATTGTATGCTCAATATGCAAAATTGCTCAGGTATTTTTAGCAAATGAAGTAACAATGATTGGCTTGTGGGATATTCTTAGCAAGCAAAAATCCACCTTTACTGCAAATTCTGAAGGGAACAGAATCAGTCTCATTCCGAATCAGAACTAAATTTGTTGTTTGAGATAGTAAACCTTACTGGAGCACCTGTCTGTATCTATTCATATGGCTTACCTTGTAGCTATGTACCCTGGGATGGCTGAGCTGCTAGCCTATTCTGTCAGATTCTTCTGAATTCTCAGTCTCAATAGCAAAAAACCCCCATGTTAACTATTTATAAATATGCTTGCATGATTCAAAGATTTTACAAGATATTACTGGATGCTACAATGATATTTATTGCATGAAGTTAAACTTATATTAGAAGAAACACAGGTATGAACTTATTAATGTTCAGGAAGCAACTTTTCCCAAGTGAAATATTTCTTGGGTTTTCTTTTGGTTTCACTTTTTGTCAGTTCCCTCCCTTTTTCTCCCAAATCTTGCAAAACTTGTCAAACGCTTTTCATAAAAAATTAAATTTAATTCACCTTACCCACAGACTAATTAGAAGTGGCTGTCTTCATTCTCCTTCCTGCTCTCATAGGCACCTGTAAAAAGTTGATCACTCTTCTAACTGTAATTAAGTTACAATTTTTATTTATATCATATGTGACTGAAAATCAGTTTTTACCCACGGCTTGCTGTAGGTATTTAGAGTTGAACTGCATGGCTATGTGATGTAGCATATTGTCACACAGCATTTCAGAGGTGCAGTATGTCATCTGTTTTGGGCAGGAAGCACTCTATACAAAGAAAGCAGGAAATCTGGGCAAGCCAGGTAGGTAATTTTCTAGAGTATTCAGGGAAATGGTTCACTGACTATTCAAGGTGCTTTGGCACATGTAACGTTTTAAGGTATTCAGAACATAGAGAGCAAAACCCAGTGAAGTGGCCTGATCCTGTCAGTTCCTTTTCATTTGGTCCAGTTGTCATTTTCATGTAAATTTTAGCCACATCTCTCCTGTGAATAAGACTGCCTTACAGAAAAAAAATGGAGGAATGAAGCAAAAACTGATATGAAATAAATTTTAAAGCTCTGGTAACAAAAAGATAATGATTTACGTCTTTATCTGATGTGGCGGCTGCGAAGGATTGTCCCTTCAGGACGTCCTGGCTAACAAACCAGCACCGCTAGCAGCTGTGGGACACTCTCCCGATTCTGGCGAGTCAGGAGAGCATCTAAGGCTCTCGCCTTGTTCAGGGACGTGGCTCGCAGCAACGATCAGCAGAAGAAATAAGAGAGTGGACTCCAGCTGGGGTGAATCTGGGTTTATTGAATACCGGCAAGGAGACAACACCCCCCAGGGCAACCAACAGCAGAAGACAGCGGTGAAGGGCTTACAAGGGTTTATAAAGAGGGGAGGAAATGGGGGCGGAGTTGGTCTTCAGGCAAATAGGATTGCAAGGGAGAGTGGGTTACTGAAGATTGACATACAGAATAGACCAATGGGAATAACTTCAGGGAGGGGACGCCCTGGCTGGAAGCTTGTAGAGAGAAGGGATGGGTCGCTGAGTAACGGACAGGGCACCAGGGAGGGATCAGGGAAAGGATACATTGGTTTCCAGGGTAACTGGGGAGGAGACAAGGTGATTGACAATACAAGGGAGGGAGGAGAGAACCAGGGCAGAACCATTACAACAGAGAGGGGGAAACAGAGCAGTCCAACCTACAACTTATACAATCAAGGCATATAAAACGTAACACAACAGTTATCAATTAATATCTGTCATTTTCATAGAGAAATAAAGGAGCTAAAAATGTTCTTAATTATATTCAGTACAAATGTCTGGTTGTACAGATACTAATAAATAAAAATTTCTAGAAATAAATTTCAGCATTTCTAACCTTTGTCTCTCTAAGCATTTTGAAATATTAAATTTGAAATCCTGGATAGAGTTGAAAGATCATATATATAGTAATGTTACATGCAAATAATTTTTATGGCTGCATCTTGATCTTAACATCAACCTAATATTAAGCTCTTTCTTTTTCAAATCCTCTTAAATCTTTAATATTATTACTTGCAGTGACATAGACATGTATTTTTTTGAAATTCTAAATATGAGTAGTAGTAAAGATATATTCACTTTCATCACAATAGAGATTCTACTTTTTCTCAAATGCAAATTATTTCCAAACATTTTGTGTACATGTATGCTGCTGTGCTGACCCTTGTTAATAAAGTAAAAAAATCAAAAAGATCATGAGAGGTATAAAATTTCTTCAGCTGAAATGTGATTATATTGTTTATTAACAGACAATCCCTGAAGTTAATATCTGGTTTCTTTAACAAAAGCTTTTTCAGTATGAGGAATAATAGACGGGTTCTGTATGATAATGAAAAGCAAACCCTATTTAATGAGGTTTGGTTTTACTCAGCTGAATTGGTGTTTAGCACAACAACAACAACCAAACCAACAAAAAGAAAACACAACAAAACAAAAAACTCAAAAAAACCCAAAAAACCCACCTACATTCCTACATCTCTACTACAAAGGACACTCTTTCAATATTGTACCTCTACGGGAAAAAATAAAAGATGCTACAATTATATTTTCTTACTGGGGGTGACCTCTAGTGTGAAACAATGGCATTTAGCATTGCTTTAGGTTTGAAGCGACAGCTTTTTGCCAATTACACTGTATTTCACAAGTTTTCAGTTCAGCGTGTAGAGTTTCAAGGTACTTCATCATTAAAAACACAACCTGTGGCCCCTACCCCGGAGTAATTTTGTTTTCTCAGTCTAGTGTTTCCTTGAAAAGTGTTTGTTTGCTGATATTATTTTTTAAAAGTCCAATAACTTTTTCTTGCCCAAACACTGTAATTCAGATTCTATCCTGTTATTTATGGCACCAGTGAAGCTCTTAGTTATACCTATAATTAGCTCTTCATGTATTCATTTCCTCTCTACCATTCAACTGTGTGAATACATCTATACAAGATAAAACCCATGAAAAGTTTTTTAAAATAACTTAGAGAGAAAACTGTATTAATGAAAGTCAAATTTACCAAATGAAAATGTGAAAATATGGAGTACTTCTTTCTAGAACAGTTAATTATGCAGGAATATTGTGGCCTTTTCCATTCCAATTTGTTTATAGATGTTTTCCATCTCTTGGAGCTGTATACTCTCTGTGTACTTATCTTTGTAGAAAGCATATATTTATAGACTTTTGTTTGTATGCTTTAGTTACAGGCTATATCTATTCACAGCAAAGCTGACTTTGTAAGTAATTGCATTATCCCTTGGACTGTGTTCAATAGAGGCATGAGTTTATGTGCATTACAGTGTGACATGCTTTACTCATACTCATCCCATTAGTTGTAAAATCATTGCTGAATATTAATTTTCTTCTTTGCTGAGAGACATGTGGAATTACTGTAATTCCAAATGGTGCCATCAATATCCATGGGAGATGCAAATTACTGAGATTATCGGTACATTAATATGGTGGATGTTAGTATGAAGACTATCAAATAATAGCCACATAAAAAATAATTTACTGCACACTTTTATTATCTAATTGTATATTTAACCCATGTGGGCTTGTGAGAAAAGGAATATTATTGAATGAAAAAAAAGAGATATTATTTTGAAGTAAATGTAGATCAATGTTAAATGAAATATTTTAAACTTCTGAAATTGATTTAGAAACTGTTTATTCTCCTTGAGATCCTAGTCTTTGGTTATTTTGTAGCCATGATATTCTTGGGATTTGTCCAGTTCAATCTTGTAAGTTAAACAGATCCTAGGCTATGTATAAGCTAAGGAGTCTCTTGAGCACTAAGTGTGTGGACATGTAACACACTAATCTTTTATACTGACACACATGACAAAACAAATGATACTCTGTAAGAGGTGGACTGGCATTTGATCAAGTTGGTGTGCCAGCCAGTAGAGACCATTGCTTTAAATTACTTTAGAAGTTTGCAGTGGAATACAACTGTTGCAAGTTGTGTGCTCGTTGCCTTAAAAGGATAAAGAAAACGTCATCAGATTGCTCATGTTTCCTTTTTGAAGGGTGTCTCTAGATCTGCTGGCATGCCAAAACATTGCCAATGTTCCAATGCTCTTACAATACCTCAGTGTTTCAAAAGTTTTCAAAACAGAAGCAGGTAGTTTGAACTACTGTACAGTTTCCCTGAAAGTCGATTTTGGCATATCTATTTAAATTATTCCCTCCGACCATTCCTTCCGTACTGAGTCATGGAACTTTTTTCAGATGTCAAATATTTCTGAATCTTTTGTTCATTGATTGATGATTTTCATCTTCATTGCTTTTACTGCTTTTATGCATCTTGAAAAAATAATTCAGCATGTCATATTTTCTGCCTTTTCTTCTTACACAGATAAATATACAAACCCCTCATGGAAATGGCCTGTGTCCAATTACCATATATTAAAAACCTCTTGTACTTCCAGTTCAACAGTTAGATTCCTATCTACAGCTAGCAAAGGGACAGAGTTCACCTTCATCTAGAGTGAAACAATATTAGAAGATTAGGGAAATAAGACCTGTGTTTATCTATATCATACTGATATTGAAGTTGACCTAACTTTGGAGTGCTGTTCTTTCAAAGACTATAATTCCTGAGATCCAGGTGGATGGAAAATACTTTGGATAGGGGATCCAAATATTTGCTCAGTTACTGGTGGTACATGTTTGAACTTACGAGAGAAACCTGAATTATTGGAGATTTCCTCAGCAGAATTTCATTTATAGTCACGTAGACATATACTAGAGTGTGCACTATGCTTAAACGTAGTTGTTACTTCTGTTACAAGTTGAATCCGTTATGACAAATTAAATGGAAGCTTTTCTGTATTTTTAATAACACTAATTAGAAATTTCAAAAACACCATTCCCTTTGTCATGAACTTGCATCAGTTCCAAACCTGATCTTCAGAGAATTGTGCAGAGGAGTACAATGGAGGGTGAATATGGTACTCTCAGTCCACTTCTGGCTAGGATTCCAAGGAGGATTTTTCCTAGTTGTGGAATATTTGTTGGTGCATGGTTAGTGTAAGTTAAGTCCAGGGTTTCAAATATTTGTGATGGAGAGTTGTTTAACAGTGGTTTCATTGTTGCTCAGAAGGATTCCAATATGTTAAACGTGACAGTGTGAAAATAGAGGTAAGAAAAGTGTTATTCTGAGATTATTTTTGAAAAATTGAATAAAACAGTCTCAGAATCAAGAATATTTTCAGGAACTATGCTTTGTAAATGAAAGCGTGCAAGTAAGTGGTATTTGATATACTTTTGGTTTGTATGGATACTGAGGGTATCTTAAATGGGTTCAGTCACAGTGCATGTTCAATATCTGCAAATATTAAAGCCAAAGGCATGCAAGTGTTCTAAGGTACTTCAACATTACCAGTCATTTAAAGATAGTGCCTTTGGAGAACTACGTCTTTGAATATCCTATAGAGAACCTTTATTTGGCTTGTAACCTTGTTCAGTTGGATATCAATCAGGTAAAATCCTGTGTAATTCCTAGACAGAAATACTTTCCATTTACTAGAAACAGTCAAAACAGGTTTCCTTTCCCCAATTCCTTTTGCAGTGCAAAACACACCAAAGGTAATTAGTGTGAACACTATCTAATCTGCATAGTATAAAAATCCTCTTGGTATCATTATAGAAATGCCTTGTTTCTTTATGCAGAATTTTCCTTTCTTTATATTTCTCTTTTATCCTGACACTCTTCAAAATGAGTGAGTTCTAGAAAAATTATTGAATTTGTATGCAGATTCAGATACAAGCTTCACATATCTTCTCATGCAAAGAGATGAGGGAGACCTCAATTGAAAAATGAGAAACACAAGGGGATTGATTTTGGCACAGGCAGTGAGTGCTGTGTTACATACATTTCAAATGTTTTGTTTGTTGGGGTTTTTAAGTAGACATCCAGACTGATTCCATATCTCCTAATTTCTGAAGTCACTTGAGCATTTGAGCAAATATTACTTCATATTAATAATGAATGACTAAATAATTGGAAAATTTTCACAAGGTGGTTTATACAGTTTCTAAAAGGAGTTAAGTCTATGACCCTACAATGCTCCATACTGCTCCTAGTCAACTGATTTATTAAATAGGGCTGATTTTTCTATGAAGTATAGAAAAAAGTATCCTATAATTAAAATAATTGTATGTATTTTATAAAGAAATTTTAAGACTCTTAATTTTACTTAGAGCATACTTACAACATTAAGAAACACACAAGTTGTCATTCATGCAGTCTTACAGCAAAAGCAAGGTAAGTCATTACACGCTGAACAAAGAAAGCACTCTGGCCTGTCAGATTCCATGTTATATTTAAACCCCTTAAACTGCTTCATTCCCATTTCTAGAGATGTTTTATTAATTACAAAACCCACTCAGATTTGCAAAATATTGTGGGGATGGTCTTAACAAATCCTCTGCGAGGTCTCAGGGATCCACTGAGGTTTTTTGAAAACAAGAGTTGCCACTGTGCTGGTTAGGTCAGATTTTATGTGCTTAAATAAACATCTCATTTCAGATGTTTCATTTTCCATGATATTCTGGAGTTCAACCTCTCTTATTTAAGCTCTTAACAGTCTACTAGATTAATTTGCAACTGTTGCTTAGGGGTAAATTTTATGCCTAATATTTCAAGAATGTGCAAGTTAGTGAAACATGCCTGATTTCTAGAAAATTGTACTTCTGTGTACTGGCACTGCAAGTAGACTCAGTTTGAATAATGGATAGGATATTATAAGTATTACCGTATTAGTAAACACAACACTTTCTAGCACAGTTGTTATCACTGTACAATTCTGTATTGTGTTTTTCATTCTGACAACCATACTTCTACAGCCCATCACTGTGCACTTTGATCTTTTTTGCCTGGCTTTGCTTCTTGCCATTTTATATTGCTGCTTTCCCAGACTCTGTGTAAGTGCTGACACAATTACCTTGACAGCTTGAGAAATAATTATATTGTTTTATTTTTCATGGCTCATATTGGCCGTAATAAATAAGTCAGCTCACATAACTTTTGTCTTACCCTCTTTGTGCTTATTTAACTGGTCTTAATCTGCAGAGTTTTATTGCTTGTTTTGGCATCTTGTGCTACCCAGTTTTCCCATAACCACTCAACCTATGTAACCTTAATAATGCTTATCTAAATTTCAATGTACAAAGTTCAGAGCACAATTTTTAATATGCTACCAACGAATTAGTAGATTTGTTTGTATGTATAGTTCTTGTATAGCCTGGTCTGCTTTTTATCTTTGATTAAGTCTATGCCACTTTGCTGACTAGTCAACTAGTTATATGTTGCTGGTTTTCTATTTAAAATAAAATTAAGCAATGAAGACAGTTGACATTAACTATAATTGTGCAAGTCTTTATGTGTGTATAGGAGCACAAGGCTAAACTAATACAAAAATGCCATTGCTCATGAGAAGAAGTGTCAGAGTCCTTCAGTAGTAGTTTTGGGCTAGCATAGTAAGGCAGTTTGCACAAAAAAACCAGCCTTGATTTTCAGACAGTACTTCAACAAAAACCCAAGAAAGTATGTTGAAAGCGAGCATTTCATCTGACCGTATTGGTCTTTGCTGCAGTGACCCATTTGTGTGAACACTGAAATCCACTTCTGCATTTGTTAGTGTTTTTTTTCCTTAAAAATGATCATATATAAAGGTTACTTATAAGCTATTCTGGGCCTGTTTTTGCTTGATTCACCTGAAAATACTCCTGCAGCTCAAGACCAGTCTTTGCTTCTGATTGGTCCATGTCTTACCCCAGTGTGTCAATATAATGGAACATTTTTCTGAAATTGCACATAGGAGAATAGTTCTTATACTAGTTCTCATATACTATAGAATAGTTCTCTACTAGTTCTTATTAATTAGGGTTAGAGTTCAAGACAATCAACAGTCAATATTTTAGCTAATGTGCTGAAGTTTTTCTGAAAATATAGTAAGTGTGAAGATAGCAAGTGTAAAGTCAAGAAATGGGTGTGAACTGAGGAATAAATGGATGGTGCTTTTTTCATCAGCAAGTTATTTTGTGAGTCTGGGCTTTCTTCGGCAGAATGAACATTGGCACAGAAGCCATTCCCCCATGCTCACACATTCACATCTTCCCATTCACATACTTTCTCATAATCAGTTCTATTAATACTGATTTTGATACAGTGATACACATTTCACCTTGGAATTCAATGCTGCCAGTAATTAAAATTTCAGCAATTTAATATTCTTATGTATGCATAAACAAGGAATATAATGCATATGGAACATAAACAATTAGCAAAAAGTGACACTGGAATTTTATAGGACTCTGCTAATTCTTCTGCTAGCAAAATCTTTTTGAAATTGAAGACGAAGAAGTAATACGAGGTATTAATATGATTTTCTTCATAACATAGTTGTGTACTCTTAAAGTCAATACAGTCTTCACAGAAGTAATATACTATTTTAATTCTACATGTCTTTGTCGGTTTTATATCATCAAAATAGCAAATGATTTCCAGCTATGTGGACAACAACATAATATTTCCTTATTATTTTTTTTACATTGGATCTTTTGTTTCCTACTCAGGAACTAATTTGTTAGGCTGAATTATGCCTGAACCTTATCTCATGCCTAAATATTATTTTCTGTGTGAAATATTAAGAAGAGGTGGTATCTTTGTTTCATTTAAACAGTAACATTTTTCATTCTTTCTGATTAAAAAAATACATATCCAGTCTGTAATGATTTAATGGTTGGGGGTTTTGTTTGTTTGTTTGTTTGGTATTTGTTTTTGTTGGTTTTTGGTTTTTTTTTTGGTTGGTTGGGGTTTTTTTTGTTTGTTTTTTTTTGGTTTTTTGTTTAATTTTATGGTATAACCAGGTTGCTTGCTTTGCAACAGCAATAACTGGAGAGTGGAAGTTTACTTTAGAATACTGGGTTTTACCCATTTACAAGCTGTTTGTGTGACAGTTATAACCCAAGAGGTATCTAACTGACTTTTTTTTAAACAGTCCTGTTTTGTCACTGGAATAACCAACATATTTAGAAGCTGTTAGTGATCTTTTGGTAATAAATTTTTTCCCTATAATTATGTGTCATTGTAAAGAACTGTTAACTCATTTATAAGCAATTAATTATTAATTCATTTCCTTAATGTACCAACATTGCTTGCTGTATTTGTCTCTTGCTGTATAAACAAAATTCCATGCCACAGTTGTGTTTGAAAGCCTTATCCTTCACTTTTATAGTGCAGCAACTTCCAATAACTCTTCCTAGCCCAAAAATCCATGGAGAGGGCTACAAACACATATACCATGTGCAATTTCAAAGCTGTAGCTTCAAACTCATATTTTGGCCATTGCTGGTGAAGATACACCTAAGGAAAGACGTTTGCACAGAGGTGATGCAATAATCTGTTGCTCATAGGATTAGGAAAAGGGCTGCCTGGAAACTGCCTGGTTTACCAGTTAGAGCAGAAAATGCCATCTCCATTGGTGCCTGGCTTGAAAGGCCATGATTTCGCTTCAAGGTCTTGTATGACTGTCCACCCATTTGCTTCTGTACTTTCACCTGCTTTTTCTAGTCTGTCTTTGACCCAAGGAAAAGACTTGCAAGCTTGTCTCAATATTCTCCTCTCTCTCTGCTCTCATAACTTCTTCCATATGGCCCTGTTTGTCTTCATCCTGCTTCCTGAAGCAGTCTGACAACACTTCATACTCTTTCTGAATGACTCGTGAAGACACACAACTTGAGAAAAGAAAATTATAATGTTGGCCTGCTCATCCAGTGAGTAGAAGGATGTCTATATACATAAGAAAATTATGAGTCACAGGGCTAACAAAATGTGTTTGTAGCTTTTTACCTTTTCTTTTCAATGATTTCATCAATTCACTCTCCTCCCTCCCACTTCCTTATGTATGTACTGTCTAATTAGTATAACATTTTTAAAGCAGGGTCATTTTTTTAAATGTTCATTAAATGCTCTACACATCACATTTATACACTTGTGAAGTTTTTTTACCTTGTCATGTGATGATAATATGTATTTTAAAGGCAAGTATGTTTACTTGAAATCCTTCTGTATTATTAAAGATTCTTTTGTTTTCAGTGATGTGAATTAGATGATAGATAGATGATAGATAGATAGATAGATAGATAGATAGATAGATAGATAGATAGATAGATAGATAGATGAATGATTAATTGACTTCACTTTGTCTTCTTAAAAGAAAGTTTTGATATATCTGCATTCCAATGTCAAAAATATGTGTTACATAAAAGCTCTGTATTTTCCACTCCTCTTAATTCACATTGAGGTGTGGTTTTGCATTTGAATATATTACTTAACTTGTGAGACTGAAAAAAAAATCATACTAATAGTTCTGAAATGTGTTGGATGGCTTCAGCTGTTACTGACTGAAATGTGTGGAAAGTCTCCCACTGATTTCTGTGGGTGTTCAGTCAAGTTCTGTGTGTTCTTCTATCTTCATGCTTCAGCTTTTAGCAGTTTGGCAGAATTTCAGAGTTGTAAACCTTTTCTCAAGTCTAATGTGGTTTTTACGGACTTGAATTTGAGTATCTCTGCTTGGCTGGCATAGGGAGCTTTAATCTTATGTTTGCAAGGGAATAACTAAATAGACAGAAGTTGCTGTGTCTCATCTTCAGCTTTATTGTAGTGAACATAATTTTGGATACCTCCATGCTTTCCCTGTGGATGAATCTTCAGTAACAGCTCATGAGTTTGTCTTAAATGTCTGAGAGCACACCAGTGAAATTTTTATGTGGATGTCACATCAGTAGTTAGGGCTGAAAATCCAACTTTGAGCTGCCATCATGCTAGCTAGAGTAATAGTTTGAGCTGCTAAAAGAAAACTTTTCAATTGGCTGTATCAATTTCAGTAGTAATGAATCCAGTGTTCAGTAGGAATCTGTATACAAGGCCTGCCACTGCTGCTGAGCTAAGTGACAGAGTACCTACATATAGATAGAAGCACTAGATGTGCTAATCTATGCTTAGTAGAAGAAAAGTGTAAGTGTTGATAAATTTATATAAGAGGGGAGGAGTAATTTAAATCTAGGAAAAAAGTAGGAAGAACAGCAGACAATAATGCCTGAGTAATTAAAATAAGAGTGAAAGGGTACAGAAGAAGTAAAGCAGAGGTAGAAGACAATATCAGCTAAGTCTTTTATATTTTCAAGTATTTTAAAAATCTCTTAAGTGTCAAGATATAGTGTAAAGTGGCAAATACAAAGAAAACCTCACCAAAACCTAGCAAAGGTCTTAGTTCATGGCAGACACTTTGGGTATTTGGGCCTTGGAAACAAAGATCATCTTGTTTCCTTTCCCAAATGCTAGCAGAAACCTTTCTCAGAGTGCAGTAGTTTTTCTCAGTAGTTTTATTTTCAAGGACCCGTTGTCAGTGACTGACAAGTTTTCCACCTCCAGATTTCTTCCATTACCATACTTAAACACATGTAACTTACATCGTGGCACTTGTAATGAAAATTCAACAGAACTCAGGAAAGCTGAATATTCACCGGTGGGTTTTCTATAGAATACAGTAGCTATCACTGCACTTGGCATCTAAATAAATATAAATATTTTTATACTTACCATACATTTAAAATATTTTTATTTTTACCATAGTGGACAGATCCTGTTGCACTTGCATGAAGGAATATTATTGTTTCAAAGGGGTCTTTCACAAATATGTGACTTTGTCAACAAGTATGATAATATGGGCATTGAAGATATCCCTTTCTCAAAAATTTGGAGTAAAAACCCAAATTACCTTTCTTACACTTCTGTATCTTCTTTTCATACACTAATTTGGTAGCTGTTATTACCTCCCATTTCACATATGGGTAAAGATGGGAGTGCGAGTGTGTCAAAGTAGGAACCAAGTGACTTTCTCAAATTCAGATGCTTGGTAGAATCAAATATATTGGTTCAAGATTCCTGTCTCTTCTTTTGGCAGCAAAAAACAAAGCATGTATTTGAGGTAAAATTCTGTCATGAATATAAGATTTAAAAAATCCCAAGTTTAGGTCTAAAACACTCAGAGAATGATCCTTTGCCACCTGTACACTTTTATGAAGACCAGAGCTGTGTGCCCAGGAGTATGATTATCACATTTACTGCATGTGTCCATAGACATTTTATCATCTCTTCCTGATCTTTTGTATCTGTGGCTTGTTCAGTGGTCACAGTGTCTTTCTTACAGGACAAAGATCTGATCAAACCTTCATTGAATTCAGAAGAGGTTTTGCCATTGATTAAAGTGAAAGGAGTGCTTTCCTAAATGAACATAAAAGCTGAACTAATCTCTCCCCTCATAGGTCATTCTGGGAGGTCAGGCTTAGAGCACTCTAGTGGGACAACTTTCACTATTTCATATTTCACAGTAGCAGTCCTGTGAATAAGTCAATGAGTTCAGTCTCTGGGGCATTCAGTCTAATACCTCTCAAGATAACTAAATTCACTTTATAAGTGAATTTATAGCTGGAATTTAAATATCTTCAGTCCATCACCAATTGCTTTGTTCAACAAGTTGCAGAAGGGAATCTGTCCTTACTGCAGAACAGAAGTGGACATATTAAAAAAAGAAATAAACAACAAACAAACAAAAAACAAATTGAAACAATTTTTTCTCTCCTACTGGTTTCTCTAAAGTCACTAGACTGAGCAGTTGAAAGACATGGGTAAAAGGAGAAAAAAATATTAGTGTTTCTGAATGCACTGAGATCTCATCTAGATTGTGCTTGAGTACTAAAGTCTAACCTTAACAAGTAATGGAAGCAAAACATGACAGCAGGGTTAAAACACAAGACCAGATAGCACAACTTCCGTTGTTTAATGTTTTTATGATTCTCCAGTGTCTAATCAACAGAAATAGCTTTCAGAATTCAAAGGGCAAAACCCAGCATCTTTATGTCAATTTGGTCATCTGTTTTTCCCAGCTCTGACACAGTGGATTTTTACCAGACAGATCCTGCAGTGCTCTCAGCACTTATCACACACATGGAGATTAATCTTCATTTTACTCTTGTTCTTCTTATGTACTACATTGCCATCTGGAAGCTTGACCCAAAGGCTCTGAAAGATCCTTTTTGAGAAACTGAATGTCATGAGAAATGGCACTTCCTGATCTTTTCTAAAGAAAACACTAAGAAGCAGGTCATATCTCTAAACATATATGACCCGTCTTTTCAAATCTTTACCACACTTGCCTTTTCTAGGACTGGTATCTCTTAATATAGCTATGAAAAATAAAAAGAAGGAAAACAGAGAAGAAGCATATAAGTGATACTGAGTAATTTATGATACCAAAGATGAGATGACTGTAACAGATTAAGGGGCAACATGATGGCAGGTGAAATTTTATGTCAATAGAGACAAAATGATGGGCAATTGGAAAAATAATTTCTTACTCAAGTGAATTCATTTAACCTAAAAATAACTGAGGAAAATAAAGACCAAGCATTGTTGTAGATTTTGGGTGCCAACATTGAGTAGTCAAAAGTAATGACATATACTAGATATTTAGTTCCTATTTATTTGCATAATATAAAGGAAATCTACATTATAACTGCCTCATACTCTAGGTAATAGGAGAGATTTTTAGCTGTGGGGTGAAGGAAAGAGAAGCAGATCAGGTGAATATACATGAATGTACAAAATTTCTATTACTACGATAATATGAGATGCTTTACATCTGAGAGAGAAACAGGTAGTAGGCACTTTGGTGCCTCACTCTCATAGCAAAAGTGAGCTTCTATCAAAAGTATTGTTTAATATATACACATAAGGAAATAAAGATGTTATTTGTCCAACTCTGGATGGCTCTGAATAAAGAGATAACTATCTTATATGCAACAAACCATTAAAAAGAAATACTTTCTCAGCCAGTTTTTGGCTTCATAAAGTGAAGAATGGATCAGGGTTATGAATGCCAAAGTGTATCAGTTGTAGAAGGGAACATTTTCTTCCAGATGACAAAAGCTGGCTTCCTTTGGCTGTGTTCCTTTATTGACATAGATGGATGGACATCTAAAAAAGCATAGAAGAGGGTCTACTGAAGGTAAAGGAATTGCAAATTGTTTCTTTGAATCGAGTTTCCTTAATATTCTTTCTTTCATGTGGCTCTGATCCAATACCTCCTTGTTAAAAATAAGTTTTTCAAATCTTTTTCAACTATGCCTAACTCCATTGGGTTTTTTAATATGTAATCATCCAAAGGCATTAGTAGTTCAGTAGTCATGGCTACTGGCAATTTCTCCTGTGGTTCTCCACCAGCCACACTGTGTTTGTCCTCTTTTCATTTAGAATGGACTCAGCACTGGCCACCTGCCCTTCTCTTTCAAATTGTATGATCTTCACATTTGATTGTTCATTTATTCAGAGACCAAGAGTTTTCTTTGCAGATTTCAAATACAGAGGTGAAATCTTTGTGAAGGTTTCTGAGCCCGTGAGACTGAGAAATTCATTATGTGCTTGAATCAGGAAGAGCATGACCAGGACGAAAGTCTTCCAGTCAGTGTATTTCATTTCAGTGGGGGTATTTGTGGCAAAATAAGTTACTTCACAATGGTTTAAGATGTCCATTTTACAACAGACATGTTTCAAGTGGGATTTAAACATTGGTTACTTGGAATCATAAGTCCAGTAATTAGAATTCTTCATTAATGTTTTTCATTTTTGGCAATTATTTGTGACTTTATTTGCCCTTTTTTTGATAGTTTTCTTCTTAAAAATCATTAAGTCTCTAACACTAGTGTGAGAAATCTACAGCTAAATAAAAAACAATAGCTAATAATGACGGAAATAATAATTTGTGGTATCTAATAGCCATTGAAAGAAAACTGATTGTTCGCAAGTCAGCAGCAGTTCTGTCAGATGTTTATTATTACACTAAGCATAAGTGAGGCATTTGCCACTGAAATACAGCTAATTCTACACCATGGTGTGAGTTTCATCATGGCTTTTGTAACAAGTGTTGATGTACTCCCAGTGCTTCCATTTCTGTTGTACTTTTGATAGTTGGTGATGGAGCAGAATCCCATCAGTTAATGGAGTGAACAGACATGCCGCACAGTTTTAGAAGTGAGAAGTCATTTAAAGGTGTTTGCTTTTCAACACCACAAAAGGCAGCTAATCTTCGAAATTTTTCAGGAAACACTAATACTCATATTTAAGCACAGACAGCATACTGCAAATTTTTAGGGAATGTGTAAGATGTACTACAGCCTTTAATAGCTTCATGTTCTGGGAGCTTTACACTTCTTTCAGTGAGTAAAGCTATTTTAAGCAATGTAATAAAAATACTAACCTTAGAAATCTCAGCTCCCAATGAAATGCATGTTAAATTTATTTATGGAGTGCATGGAAACCATATGTTCTGCTTTTTCTCATAAAAATGGCAAGAAAGGAATGTAACTTTTTTTTATTTTATATGTAAAAAATTCATGGCTCAGCTGGCTTTTCATATTGTCTCCCAACAAGCCTTCAGAAATCCATTTTTGTCTCTGCACCTCAAAGACCAATTGGCTGATAGACAGAGACACTTGTGAAAGCTGCAGATAAATTAATAGCAGAGAATGTGCCTGAGGACCATGCCTGGCTGCTCTTGAAATCCTCCTGAAGCCTGAATTATTTGTATTAAGATAGGCCAACACTCAGGCCTCTGTGAGTCAATTCTTTGTAACAGTTGCCAATATTTTTATACCTGAGAGAGCAGCTTCATTCTTTATTATTGCTCAGGAATCAATACTCCCATTGCCCTCACAAAATGCTATACAAGCATTATTGGCATTTCACTTGGCAGTGAAGGGTATCAACATCAATCTCACCAACTGCACACTTCGCTAACCTTGTTCCACTTCTCCAGCACAAATTTGTATTCAGTCTGCACTGTCCTCTGCTGCTCAATTTAAGTGGGAATCCTTAGTGAAGCTGACACCTTCTGAGATGAGGAAATAGAAAGACATCACCCAGCCACAGAGAAGAACCTTTTGCTTTTTCTGTAAGGTAAGGAGTACATGGAAGGTCTGACCATGACTAAAATATGATTTGAAAAGAAAAACAAAAAAAAAAACCTAACCCCCAAAAACATTGCTACTGGAAGACTTTCTAAACTGAGTCAAATCTAGATTCCAACAGCAGTTTCTGACCCAAAAACCTACTAAGGGGTGTAGGGTAGTTTTCCAGTGATTATGTAATATTTTTGAAATAACAGCTCTTTATTTACAAATAGTCCTATGTGTTAGAGATAAGTGATGTATTTCCAAACAAATGAACAAAGTATATACTACAACAAAGGAAAGGCTCTTTGAAACAGCAGCCACATTTTGCTCTAATTGTGTACAGCTGCACCAGTTTGATGTGCCAGTTCAGTCTCAAAGATTTGCATTCAACATGTAAATTCAGCTTTAAACATGCAATTTCTAGACGTAATCTAAAATGGGAATTGTTCAAAGCATCCTGTCTCTTGCAGAGCTTTGTGTCACTACAGATTACAATAGAAGGCAGTTTGTTCAAATAGCACCAGAATAATGTCAGTGAGAGCACCATTAATAAAATAATAACCCCTTCAGTGTATCTGCTTTAAAAGACAACAACATGCTCTTATTCTGCTTTTTTTCTCACTCTTTGGTGTTGAATCTATATATACTTTCCTCTCTTTTATGATTATCATTCAGCTTATCCTCAGGCAAGGAACTGAAAACTTCAGAAAAAATGCAACAAATAATTTTTGTGCAGACGGATTATTTGGGCAGTACAGGTTTGTAGGTGGAGGGGTGTGGGATTATGACATATTGAGGTTATATATTCATGTTAACAGACAGGTATTTTCAGATTGCATTTGATTTGGTAAGAGACACAGCTATGAATTTCTCACTGTGAGAGAAATGTTTGACTTCCTTTGTGTTGTTTGCTATAGCTTCATGATATTGGCAACTACCAAGGATAAAATAGCTTTCCAGTCCTGTTTGTTTCCATCTAGTACCATCTGATTATATATTTATAATTAAAAATATCAAGCAAGTATTTTTATTCAATAGATTACTTGAATCTAAGCTTTCTTATTTACTAAGTTTTCTTTTGATTTTGCTTTAGCCTACACTCAGACACTGGAACAGCTCCCTAGGGACTGGTCACAGCACCAGCCTGACAGAGTTCAAGACTCATTTGGAAAATGCTCTCAGGCACTTGGTGTGACTCTTGGGGACAGTGCTGTGCAGGGCCAGGTGTAGGACTTGGTAATCCTTGTAGGTCCCTTCCACTTCATATTCTGTGATTCTGCAATCTTTTGTGGCAAGCTTAAGTACAGGAAGCGTTATGGTGTTCCAGAAGTCAATTTCTCATTGTTTATATGCAGAAACTGGATAAACTGAGGTCTATGCTGCACCACTCCTAAAAAGTGAGCTGGGGATAGGTATTATCTCTGAAAGGAATAATTTAGGAACATGTAGAAAGGGGATGAATAACAGTCAGTAGGAAAGTCTCTCTTTGATCACAACCGTGTTCAGTTAAACAGGTAAAAAGTACTACCACTGTCCAAGTAAACAGCAGGAGGATGGGAAAGGGAGAAGAACTGTAAACATCTGTCGGTATAACTCAAACACAAAACTAACCAACAGGGGACAAGGGAAATATCAGAATAAAATATCTTGTGTACATCTGGTAAACAACAGATCTTTCATCAGTCTGAATTGTGTTATTATTTAAATTATTATTGTTATTTAAAAACAATGTTTGATATGAAAATAGTATTTTTCACATTTTAGTCAAATAAATATTAGCAGCAACAGCATGGTAATCGTACTTGATGATTTTTTACATGTCTCTTGTTTATTGTATTTATTTTATGTATGAGTATTATTTATTGTAGCAGTATTTTGCATGTTGTGGAGGTGAATTCTAGCATTCCTTTCAAGCTGTTCATATAATCAATAGACCTAATAAATGTGTTTTATTTTTTTCATTACTTGGTTGGTTTGGGGGTTTTTTATTTGTTTGGGGATTTTTTTTTTGGTTGGTTGGTTGATTGGTTGGGTTTTTGTTTTTCTGATTTTCTTGTTTTTTGTTGTTGTTTGGTTGGTTGGTTAGTTAGTTTTGGTTTTGGTTTTAGATTTGGTTTGGTTTGGTTTCTTCGGGTTTTTTTTTGTTTTCAATTTACAGAAACTTGCCATAGCCTTTAATCTCACTCTGCAGTCTTTTTTCTCTCTCCTTCTGTGTAGCTCAGGTACCTGTAATCTTCTTCCAAATAAATTGTGAATGTGGACAGACAAACTATTCATCACCTCTGAGGAAGTCATGGGGTGACTATGACTAACACTGTGGTGTTAGTTTCTAGGACTCCAGGTACTGTTGTGCTTTCAACATACTTGCACAGCGCTCTAAAATGGCAATCTTGATATAAAACCATAAATATCTCTCACATCTATTTCTCAGCAGCATGAAGAACCATGGCATTGCTCATCAGGCCTCATTCCGTGAGACTTTTGATACCAGTATTAGTCTTGCTCTTAGAATCCTGTTTTACATAGTTATGAGTACTTTTGTCTATGAACTACTTCTGACAAAGTGAAGTGCTTTAGTTCTGCAAGATTCAAGACTGAAATTTGCAAAGCATAAAGCAACAAACATACCAGTAACAGCAGTGTGAAAAGAATGCCACTACTACTAATTTAAACCATGATGGATGTTTATGTAGATATTTAAGATCACACACCTAGTAATTCCATAAATGTGGAAAAGCAATAAGATGTTCCTGTATAGCTTGTTTGAAGTTGTTATGAGTATGGAACAATGATGAAAACTAGGATATTTATTGAGATGTGAGATTTTAAAATTCATGCCTTGGGACTCTAGTAATAAATTTTTGAAATAGACCATTTTCATGCAAAATGTAAAGCTTGACAAGAATACAACATTTTTGTCATCCTTCAAGGGGCCACTGCTGAACAAATTGTTTGAGGTTTTTTGTCTTACATGCAGGTACAATTTTGGTACATTTTGTTGTTAATAGTCTCATTTCTTGGAAGAGAAAAAATAATTTCTTAATGCTATAGTCATTATATTGAATAAACTTCACCAATTGTTTACAGCTGCAGTCTAGTCTTCTCTCAAACTGTAGTTCCCATTCTGTTTGATTTTAGAAATTTATTGGTGAAAGCAAATCAATTTTTTTTTCTCTCAAAGAATATGGTTATTTTAAAGTGTTCAAAAAAGAAAACTGGTCCAAAGACTATAATGTCATGGTTTGATGCTGGCCAAATGCCAGCCCCACCCACCTACTCACCCCTACAACCAAAAACCAGGCTGTGTAAAACCAACACGGAAGATATAGTTAGAAGATATTTGCCAAGACACTGGAAAAAATTCACCTAAAACAATAATAAGAATAAAAATAAGTGCTTAAAAACTGTCTTTTGAAACAATGTCTGGGTTTTTAATAAATCATGCATTATTTTGGTATGGTTAGTCATTAATAATATATCTCTGCTTTGGTTTCTTAAAGAAAGTGAAAAACATTTTTCTCTGTAATCGATTGGTGTCTATCTTAGGAATGGCTTTTTTATGCTTTATGGAAAGATGGAGTGCAAAGTGGGGGAAGAAGATCTGACCACCTTGTGAACAATGTTTTTGTTAGCAGAGTGGGTTTACTGAAAGTACTGTGTTCAGAAGGGATTCCTCCTCGTTGCAGGTGCTATTTTGAGTTGTGTGGGGCTGTTTAAACTGATCATCATGGCATGACAGCTGAAGAGGAAGGGGAGAGGAAAAGATACAACTTCTAATGTTGTTTGCAGCTAGTTCAGTGCTCATCTTGAAATGTTTTTGTGTTCAAGTAATTCAACAGGCATGATGAGGATGATAATCTGACTTTGCTTTTAGATTCCTTTCAGTTTTATTGCAGAATAATTTAATCAAAAAACATTTTTATCGTCATTTTACTGTCTCTGCCTGCTCTTGTTACTGCTTTAATTTCCTGAAAGGGAGATGTATGACATCCTGTGGGCATCGATGGTAGCTTTCAATTGTCAGTTCGTGTTCTTTGAAACCATTTTCATTTCACAAAAAGAAATTATTGTGAGGAAATAGAAGTGATTATCTGACTGAGAGCTGGGGGGAGGAATCCTTTCTCTTAACACTCTCTGATTTTGTGCTGATACAGCTAGAGGAACTCAAATTGAAAAATCATGAGTTTATTGTATGGTTTCATTAGCAAGGAAGGTTAGTCCTGGATGAAGGCAGGGATACTGCACCTGGGAAAGTCTTACTCAATCTGTCTGTCATATATGACTTATCAAAGTATGTCCAAGAATCTCTCCCCAACATTTTGTGTCTTGTTTGTTCAAACTCTTGAGTTCTTTCAAGTATTGTCCTAATCTACCAACTTCTCACTTAACTATAAATTGCTGGGCTATCACTTTGGACAGGGACTTATCAGTTCTTAGACATTTGGCAGATGTGATGCAGGTATCAAATGCAGAGTACATCAGGAAAGCATACATTGGGTTCCCATGCCTTAGATTTAGCAATGCTGGGGTTCTGCCTCATGTTGTTTTCAAGTATGGTATCCATATTTCTTTATGGCCCAATCTCTCTTAGAGGTTCTATACATTTCAGTCATAAAATAATTTTTTCTACCAAATTTTTCATGTGTGTGTTGCTCTGAGAATGGTGCTGTCACTTTCATTTTTGTATGAGCTAAGATGACTCTAAACAAAAGGCGAGACAAGGGACATAGATTTACAGAGGCTGAAGGTCATAAGTCATAGTAGCCAAGACCTAGTTATACTTGGGTCAGGTTTTTCCAAAACTGGTAGGAAAGCCAATACCCTGTGGCTCCGGTGTTGTGGGACCAGCTTCCTGATCGGTGTTTACTTAGTGTTGTGCCACCAGATTCCTTGCAGTTGGGTGCAGTTTCACACACTGTTCAGTCATTAGGGCAGCTCACGTGCATGCGAAATAAAAGCAGGCCTAACTCACATCAGACAAGTCTGGGTATATTAATGAGAGCTGGAGTCAGCATATTTCTGGATGGGCTTTACTTCAATAGAAATTAATAAGTTTATTTATTAATAAAGTTTCAGTTGGAGGGTTTTTAGTTAGACTTGCTTAGACAGGAATGCAAATTTATGTGTGGCATTTTTTGCTTTTCTTTCCAGTGTTGATTTTAATGAAATGCAGAAAATGAATAAAAGTTGGTGTACAAATGCCTGGGTGTTTGACACATATCTATTCAAGAAAGGTTTCTGACTCATGTGTGCCTAAAAGTAGAGTTTCTTAAACACATAAATAAGACTGTAGAGGATCTAATCAAACTCTTCCTGTCAGCTGGTAATAGACAACTACTTTAGGATGCAGGTTTTGCAAGATATCTTTTTGTTTTCAAAAACACCTGGAGATGAGTGTGTCAAGAAGACACTATGTTTCAGAACTTCCCACATAAAGGGGATTTGATTCTGGTTTTGGTTTTGCACCACTATATGAACATAAGCAGTTATCATAGATAAACTGTTTTGCTCAAAGCACAGAAACTTAGCTCACATCTGTAGTCTTAAGAACTTTTCTTTATGTTTTAAAACCAAATTGATTTCATGCTTGGGTGAAATATGTTGGTTCTATCAGAGATGCTGAATATCTGAAGATCCTTCTGCAACATTTATTGAAAGATCTGTATTCAGCATCTTTTGATAAGTCAGATAACTAACGCTAAAGACTCTGTAACACTGATTTTGAAAACAAAAAGATAAATACTTGGTTTGTACTTTGTTCTTTTACAAGATTAGAAGTGGAAAAGTAGAAAGGGCTTTTCACAGTGATCTGCAGTGCTATGTGACACCAGATTAGTTCTAGCAGTCAGACTGAGAGCACAATTTACGTAATATGTGTTTGTGTTTGATTGAAGGCTAGGTTACTGGATTGCTTCCAGCCTGCTGAGGTTACATCTCCCCAGTTCATTTCCCCTGAAGAACAGCAGGCACAGTCCTGAAAAAGTGCTGTTGGTCACATGGGTGAATGACACACATCAAATAGAGCAATAATCACTGACCTTTTTGAAATATTTAACTATTAAAAGTATTAAGATAGAAGGGACATTTTCAGCTATTGTAAGTATTATTAAACGTTCATGTGAGCTCCCAGGGAGCATTGTAATGACTTAGTAATTTCTTTTCTTTCAACAACAGCATGTTGTCACAGATCACGATGAATCTTCCCGTGCCTCGTGGCTTAGTGGTTGAAGCATTGTGCCACTGGTGACTGTGCTATCACAGCAGCACTGCTCATGTCCAGAGATATTCATCACCTTGATAACACTTGGTCCTTTTAAGAATTCAGTTATGTATTTAAAATGTATATAAATTGCAATGAGGCTGTAGATAAATATGATACCCTTTAAATTTCTGGGTTTGGGTTTATCTTTGTTTGGGGTTTTTTAAAAATGAAATTAGGTAAAGTATATCAATTTAAGAACCTCTACGTGTTAAAAGAGACTTGAGGAAAACCAGTTTTTGAGCACCTTTAAAAAATCACTTGTCACATGGAAAATAACTGGTAACTTTTAAATCAAATTCAAAATGGGTTTGATTTTTAAGGAGAAGAGGAGGAGAAAGAATGCACATGGTTTTTAAATATGTCCTAAGCAAGGCCATTTCTAGTGCATAAGGAAACTCAGACTAAGTCTAAGACTGAGAGCATTAACAAGTAATGTAGTGCCTGCTGCTTTTAATAGTTTCTGCATGAAGAAAAAGATCTTTGTATAGAAGCTTGAAAAAGGTGCAATGAAAGATGGAAACAAGGCTTCAGTTTTTATGCTTGTTTGTGAAGTCACTTTTGCAATCATTAACATTATTTAAGTGGACTATTTACCTTGGGTTTTTGGGGGTTTTGCTGGTATATTTAGTACTTCTAAAAATTTTGTCATTCAGATTGGCAGTTCAAACATTAATTTGTTACATGTGTGTTTGTCTTAGTCAAACAGTAGTGATTTTTGGAAACGTGACAATAATAAGCAAACTTCTCCTGGTAGAGATGATCAGATGAGATATTACTTGTGATACAACTAATGGAAAATTCTGAAGTCCTGCAACATTTCCTTCAAAATTGTACAAATATTTTTATAATTTTTCATAAGTTACAAATATTCCCATAATTTGAAATAGTTCCCTTATTTCTGAACCTCTTTTGTTGTCACAAAAAATGAGTAAGTGTCCTTTGCATAGTGTTTCATGTAGTGGCTGTGTTATTGATTTTTACTGAACTGGTATTTTCCCCACACCTTGACACAGATACTGCTAGTTTGCATGGGTGGTACAGATGTTGGTGTAGCTCACTGAGAACCTAAATTGAAGTTTAATGTAGCTGCTGGGTTTTTCTCCATTGTCACCATTTAGTTTGATTCAATAATTCTGAGCTAGACTGCACTTTCTTGCCCGCTTATCATAGATTTGAAGATACAGGGGGCAAAAATTTTGGCTAAAAGGATTAAGTCAATTGGCTTTCACCACTTCTTGGTGTGATTTGTGTAGCTTTAGGGTTAGATAATGAAAATGAGAGACATTGGCTTGAATTTTGACTCCTTTTGGCTCTCTTGAAAGTTCTGCCCAGAATGGTTTGTTGCTTGTGGACAGGTTGGAATGTTACAGGTACTCTATTTTTTTCCTCACTTCTGTATTTTGTTTATGCAAGATGTGGTGGGAAGGAAAAACTAAGCTTATTTGTCCCTTTGGAGATCACTCTTGTTTTGATTCAGGTACCACTTTTGTTTCCTATTTCTCTTCCCTTTGTTTTGTTTGTGTTTTCCTTAGCTCTGTTTTTGCATAACACTGTGTTTTTTCTTCTGCTCAGGCCAGTTACACATGGAATGCAGTCCTTGAGCACTGGTGGCTTAACATCAGCTGTCTTTATTTCCCTCTTTCCATGTGGTGGCAGAAAAGAGCAACCACTTTTTGGAGGCAAAGGATGTGTGTGTGGTGGCAAAGGTGTTTTCCTAGTTTCGAACTCATGCACTACTATATAACAGAATGTGAAATCTCTCCTTCATTCTCTGTCCCTCTCGTGTTTTTCCCCTTCTCTGTTTCCTATGGCTAATTTCCCCATGATTGTGGCAATTTATTTCCTTGAACCTTTCATTTGCTAGTGCTTTCAGGGAATCATTCTTAGGTCCAAAATCGCAGTGTGTCTGATATTGCTCTTTAAGAAGTCCTGGATGTGAAACTGAAATCTACATGATGCAACTGTTGAAGTTTCCAAGGGATTTAAGTTTTTTGATTCAGTGGAAGCAGGTCATCCTACCTAATGTGACCCATGAGCAGAAGCCAAAAGGCTCTTGTTCAAGAACTTTGGTCAGTGGTATCAAAGAGCTTTTTGAATGAGCTTTTGTGTTTGGTTGTTTCTTTGTGCCTAAGTCTCTGCACTGTCAACGTCATGACCATAATACTGAGAGGAGTCATTTCTGTGTTGGGGAAATTAATTTTAATAGAAAACATGCTATTTCTAAGTGTGTTGAGTGCTTCATGGAAGTTGCAAAAGAGAGGTGATGTCATTAGTGACATTAGTTATAACCACGATATGGATATGACACATTTAGTGAGGATTATGATGATCATACAGTACAGAAATCTGCTTGATTTTCTAAAGCAGAGTCCTTAGTTTTAAGGAATGTAACAGTAGGAATTCAGTGAGGAAAATATGTAGAAACATGATAAAGATGAGCTGTGAAAAGCAGGTCAGCAACTCTGTGACAGATTTTAAAAATTATATTTATATAACTTCTACCCCATTTTCTGTCCTCTTTTCAAAACTGGGTGCCAAAATAGAAGAATAAGAGAATTTCTGAAATTTGAGTCATGTAAGTGATTAAAGTTTGCAGAGTGATACAGGTAATTAGAGAAGCTAGGTTTATTGCATGGGTGATTTAGAGAATTGTGTAGCTGAAAGAGATTAATTCAGAAGAGAATGCTAGTGGCAAACAATTTGGTAAGCTTTTAATTCTGGCTGAATAGGAAGCATGATCTACCCATCTCTTCCACTCTATCTGGTAAATGATAAAAAGCTTCAGAAGGCATGTGTGCGGCCCTAGGTCCAAGGCACTGTAAAAAGAAGAAATGTTTAATGCAGTTTCTGCTAGCCTATATTAATTGTTCCCAGGATAACTTGTTTCATGTTCCTGTCATGCACTTTTACAGGTAAACTGTCGACACAGGTACTGAGCTTGTTCTTTTTCCTCTCATTCCAGAGCTTTTCTGTGAAGGAAGCGTACAATTAGTGTGGACTGGGGATTACACTGTCATGTGCACAGATGGCCATAAGGCATTGCCCAAGTCAGACTGATGCAAAATTTATAAGATTTTGCTGAAATGATCTGTGATGAATATATAATGTTAGAGCTGCCAAGCAGTTAGCCAGAAAAGCCAGTGCCTTGCTTCAAATGTGTCTGGCCAAGTCTGGCTCTGCTTCTCTGTTCCCTTCATAAAGTCCTAATAATTTTCTTTTCTGCTGGAACTAACCATCATCATATCTAAATAGTATTGATCTTTTAGGGTCTGCCCGTCATCCTTATGTGGCACATACTGTCATCACAAAGCCTTATGTTAGAAAGTTTTGCCTGAAAATAAGGCAATTAGCTGTAGGGTTTAAATTCTGTCAAAGTCTATTTCTAATACTTTAATGCATAGTCTTTCATATAATGTATGATAATTGCTGTGAAGTACCAGCAACCCGAATTCATATCCAGGAAAAGGGAATAATAAAGTATTAATGGAAAAGAAATGCTGCAAATTCTTTTCTTCACTGTATGAATTTTTTTTGTTTTGTTATGATTCTTTAAAAGTCTTCAGAAAGAAAATTTGTGCTGTCAAATGGAAGCTGCAGTGCTTCTATATCTCACAAAGGTGGAAATCTTCCAATTTTTATACCACAGCATGTGAGTTTGAAGAAGAAGACATCACTGCAGAATTTATTTTCACTAATTCACACATATATTTTTTGTTTCTATTGAGTATGCTATGCTTCAGATCAGAAATTTGGTAGTGAATTACCTCATTCATGTATATGCACACTAGGAGCATATTTGGCAGACTTGTAGTAACAAGTAGTAGAAATCTGCCAAATCGTACCACTCGTACCAAGTGTAAAATGAACCTAATTAGTTTTTGATGTTTGATTGTTTTCACATTGATAACATGTGACTGTTTTTTCTGACTTATGATGGTGAATGACAGAATTCCATAATGATTTTTTCTACCACGATGTGTTTCCATAAAAACATAGGAAACAGGATAGATCACAGGAACAAGACTAGAGTTCCTTGATTTATTATAGTTAGTCAACTAATTGATCAGAATTTTAACTTCATGTTTAATGAGTAGCCCTGTGAAACTTTTACTACAAAATTGTCAAACTTATTAAAGCAGTTGATATTTGCAGCTATTTTTTGTTTTTGTTCTTTTCACTGTATTGTAGAAAGTGACTTTCTCGGGCTTTTTACTGTCCATAGGGTGACTTCCTTAATCTCTTTTTTTCTCTTCTCCTGTCTTGTTTGTCTGTATTGTATGTGATTGGCTAAATGATCAGAACCTTATTTTTCTGAATGTGCTTGCATTTAGTGATTGAGATTTTCAAAGTTATTAAGGATAAATGGGCGCATGATTTCCAATGGAATTTTTAAGAACTTGTGACTAAATCTCTAGCTTGTGATCTCTTTTCAGAAAACATAATTATTTTTGTATATTTAATGCCAGACACATTAACACTTAACAATTTATGGTGGAGGTGTTATATTTGGGATGCCATTGACTCTCAAAAGATAGATCTTTTAAATCATGTGATCTTGAGCTCCCCTACTCATAGCCTGAAGTCTGAAGGCCACCCATGCCTTCTACAAGCACAGAAGAGCTAATCAGTGTGTGTCTCAAACACTGATAGCTGGATAGTCATGGAGCCAACCAAGGCCAACCAATGGAATGTGAGAACATGCCATGAGAAAGAACATCATTTGACAGGAAAAGGGGGCCATACAACAGGTAGTGCAACACTTTTCTGGGATAAACCTCCTTGTTCCAGTTCTGGAGACAGGACACAGTACACGAACATGCAGAAATGAGGTTAACCCCATAGCAGGGGCATCAAGACCATTAACGTTGATGGTCTCCTGAAACCCTTGGGCCTATTTCCAGAAAGGTTTAGAAGAATGAATTGTACATGATGACTAATTTGCTTGTTAGTATAAGTAAGAAACTCCCCTCCAGGGTGGGGAAACTTATATGTAAAAAGATGCTTATCTGAGGACCCTGAACACTACATCAACTGGATCAATGCTGGAGCCAGGACTGGTGATCTGTCTTCCTGTTTCTCTCCCTCTTTTTAATCTCTCTCTCTCTCTCTCTGCTCTTTTACCCTACACCTTATACAAAATCCTCTACCAGTTTTTCTACTGTAAGAGAAGGGACTAATGTACCAATTTCCATGTGTATAATTTACTAATAAAAACTTTATAAGCTTTTTTTGATTCTCTGACTTGTGTTGCTCCTTTTTGACCGTAAGCATTTGCACATCTGCATCACTTCCCTTCCCTTCCCTTCCCTTCCCTTCCCAGAACTTTCCAGAACTTTCCAGAGCTTCCAAATTCCCTTCCCAGAACTTCCCTGAACTTCCCTGTACTTCCCTTCCCCTTTCAAGTTGGGATTCCACAGCCCATACTTAAATTTGTATGGAATTACCACCATAAGTGAAAACTTTCAGTTCACTCTGTGAGTGGAAGTCTTCTTTAAATGACAATAGAAACACTCCACATAATCTTACAAATAAACACTCATGAAGGAACTAATTCTGAAGAAATTTTGTTATGCAGTCAATGAAAACCAAGGACAAAGTAATACTGTCAAAGCCATAGAGAGAGAGTCTATATTGGATCTCAATTTCATTTAAAACCTTTCAATTATAACACTTTTGTTAGAAAAGCAAGCACACATCTTGTTCCAGAGCAAAGATTCACACCACTTTTTCTCCAGAGGAGGATGAAAGCATCTGAAACACACAAGCTACATATCTAGCTTGGGATTCAGCTGCGGGTTAACCGTGCTCTGCACTTATTTTGTGTGATAGGAAAAGCCACCAGAGAGCTCCAACAAAAAGCCAAAGCCATTGTTGACTTTTAGGCAGTGAGTGCTGTCAGGAAACTAAGAAAAAACTGTGAAGCCTTGAGAGTATGGGTAACAAAAATGTACAATAAGGCCTCATTTCTGAGTTCAGATCACTGGGTCAGTTGCTGTGTTATTGAGCATTTCCATCTGAAGTGATAGGTCATCAGCTTGATTCATCACCTCTGATTTGTGAAGCTTGCACAAAATGCTGCTACACTGACTCTTGGCTGGGAAGTGCATATTGCCACATGAGGTTACAGGCATCATAAAGAGCAGGTGAATTGTATCACCCAGATTTAAAACCAGAGTGATCTGAGTAAGGTCCTTATTCTGCTAATGGAAATGTGTAAACTAATATTTTTTTCCTGATATTGCAGCATAGCAAAGAGAAATACAGTGAAAAATAATTACATACAACCTAGATAGAAACTGTAAGGGAAAATGCATAAATTCTCTGGGAGTCTTGGGGAGATATAGGCTGGGAAAGTAAAATTCTGCTTTCTGTCATACCTTTTATTTCATGGTTATTATGATGAAGAACTTTACTGGGCAAGTAGCTAAGCACTGGCAGAGATTGCCCAGAGAGGTTGTCAGATCTCCTTCAGTGGAGATATTCAAGAACCATCTGGACAAAATCCTGTCCCCTGTGTCCCAGGATGATCCTGCTTGAGCAGGGAGGTTGGACCAGATGACCCACTGTAGTCCCTACCCACTTGTCTGATTCTCTGATTCTGTCATTCTGTAATTATGACATGCCTAATATAAATAATTTCTTCATAGCTTTGGGATTATCTATACCTAATCCCAAGTAATCTAATAGTTACTCCAATACAAAAAACAATCTTCTATTTTAGAGTTAGGTGAAGACCTGCATTTAACTAAGTCCCGAGTTTTTATTACTGTCTGAGTAAAGGCTGAAAGTATTTAACAGCTGTGATCATCAGCCTCCAAGGCCATTTAAGAACACTAGCATCAATATAAGAACAAACTAAACCGGGACCTTCTACTTCAATTTGGAAACATTCAAGTTTTTTGAATCAAATCACCAAGTTGCTCTGTGACTGTCCCAGAATCTTCCCAGGAGGAGACTTCAGCTGCCTTCAGCTACATGTGCGTACACCAGGGAAAGGCAGAGGGGACCCTGAGGTGGAAACCTAATAAGTAAAAAGGTCTTATATGATCTAAGATACCAGGCCCATTTGCAAGCCTGGTGAGCTGGCTTCATTATTGGCTGCCTCAGGTTATCTGGGTAGACAGTGACAGATCATTTTGTAGGGCCTGAAGGGAGCCAGATCAGTCTGCTTAGAAAAACAAATAAATCCAGCACTGAGGCTGAGTTTAAAAAAGATTTACAAGGCTCACTGGTGCATGTGGCCCTCTCAGAGAGGATTTTGGCTGCTGGCCCTGTATGGTCACTCTGTTTCACAATTGCTGCAATCTGAAAAGTGAGTGAATTATTTTCTTCTGATTGCAGGAAGTTTGGTTTTTTTCCGTTTTTTTTTTTTGTTTTTTCTTTTTTTTACTAACATCTGCACAGTAAACAGAAAACAGCATATAAAAAGAATAGAAAGGAAGGATTTTTTACAAAAAGATCACATAAAAGAAAACATAAATCTTTTGATGTTTGACCTTTTAGTTATAGATTTCCAGGGACAGATTGAATAAACAAAACTCATCAAATTGTTGAAAGACTTATGTCTTCCATTCTCTGTAAAAACAAAAAGCAACTGCTCTTCTAAGTAAAATGGAAAAGAAAACACACAAAACCATTATTTTTTTAAAACACAGACACTTGAAAGCTACATAATGTATTAGATTATTATTGTGTTGCTCCTTTTTGAGCTAATGTAGCTAATTAGCCAATAAGCTAATGTATTAGAAATTAAAATGTATTTTTTTCTTTATTAACATAGCTTTTAATTATCTTAAACATTAATGTTTAGATGCAAGTTAGAATTAGTAAAAAATGAAAGTTCTAATTATGGTAGCTCTCCTTTAACCTATGTAAGATCCAGGAAAATATACCAATCCAAACCCAGGTATTAGTGATAGAACATGTAGGATGATGTGGTGGACTGCACAGAGTTTAATCTTCTCTTTTGGTGTTGATTTATTTTGACTCTTATTTACATGATTCATAAGCTTCAGAGAAACACAATTTACACTTAACTCCCATATAGTCCAAATCAGTAGCCAGTAGAGACTTAGTAGCTGTCATCCCTCACTAGAGTGAACAAAAATAGAGGAAAAAGGTGGGGAAAGATTCTAAGAAAAGAATAACAAAAAGAGTGGCATTGCATATTAGAAGCAATATCCATGCTCCCCCTCCCAACAATTTATGGAATGCTTGTGGGTACCAGTGATATTCTATTCCCTTTTATATAAAGCCATGAGAATGGAAATTTGATTTACATCTAGACTATACATTTAACGACATACAATTCACTGAAAGACAATTTGTGTATCTTTAGCTTGTTTGAATAAAAATTTGAGCCAACATGTTTGATCCACATGTATTTCTTCAAAATATGACTTTTTGTCCCCATA